>NC_140594.1:295296720-296566220 GCF_964204655.1 Triturus cristatus
GCACAGGGAGAGGCTGAGGGGCCCGGGGAGAGAAGGGGCTGAGGAGGCAGAGCGAGGGCCCGGGGAGAGAAGGAGAAAAGAGGCGCAAGTGAAGAGGGAAGGGGCAAAGGAGGCGCAGGGTGATAGGCCAGAGGATAGAAGGGGAAAGGGTGGTGCGGAGGGAGAAGGAGCAAGCAAAGGAGGCACACGGAGAGGCTGAGGGACCCGGAGAGAGAAGGGAAAAATGAGACGCATGAAGCGGGTGAGGGGCCCGGAGAGAGATGGGGCAAAGGATGTACAGACAGAGGGTGAGGAGCCCGGAGAGAGAATGGGCAGAGGAGGCACAGGGAGAGGCTGAGGGGCCCGGAGAGAGATGGGGCAGAGGAGACAGAGCGAGGGCCTGGGGAGAGAAGGAGAAAAGAGGCACGGAGGGAGAAGGAGCAAAGGAGGCGCATGTAGAGGCTGAGGGACCCGGAGAGAGACGGGAAAAAGTTTGCATGTGATATGCTCACCGAAGCGGTGACATTGATCATGGACCCGGCCACCAGCCTCCACCGGCGTGCCGAGGCCCAACAGTTCTGTGACGAGTTCAAAGATATTGCCATGCTTCGTGTCCCATGCAGTTTGAAGTTGACTGAGAAAACAGAAAACACCCTTGTGCGACATTATGCCCTTAAAGTGTTACAACATCACGTGAGTGCCGTCATGGTCGACGTTTCAACAAATGAGGGTATGCGCTTTAAGGACAGCGTTATGGGCTTGGTATTAAATGGGACAAAACATTTTAGAAGAAGACGTCTGTATTAAAGAGGCTTTGGTGCGTGTTGTGGTGCAGTTAATTCGATGTAACTGGCCGAAGCATTGGTAGTACCTATTGGCTGATCTGTGTGACCTATGCCAACAAGGCAGAGCAACGTGGTCCCAAAAGTGAAAGAGGACCGAGCTGCAGCCTATCTCTTGTCTTTATGGAGCCATATGTTTGAAACACATGGCCCCATAAAGATAAGAAAAGCTTTTACAACAAACGTAAAGCAACCAAGCCAGTCCAACTGGGACGGCTCTAAAAGAGAAAAGTGTACATCACTAGACGCTCTTTTCCAATGGCTGGCCACCGTTTAGCATAAACGGTGACGCCAGTCAATGGAAAAGAGGGGCGGGGCTTAAAGCCCACTAGAGAAATCTACCCTAACTCATTAAATCTCGCTAGCGAGACTGCGCATGTCTGCGCAGTCTGGGCCAGGCGAGACCTAAAAAACTTAGGGTACATGCCAAATTATGCGGGAGGAAACAATTGTGAACAAAAAAAGAAAATGGAGATGGAGAACATTAATTAGTTCAAGAGATCAAATGTTATGAGGAAAAATACAAATAATCAACCTATGAAATACCAGTTTACAGATTTCTCTCTGTCCACTAGCAACATCCGAAAGACGGTTTTGTATCAAAATTGTGCACTGGAGGCTGAAAACACAAGGAAGTAAATAGGGAACATTAGCCCAGTTCTGTTCGAGAAGGTCCCCGGCTCACCCTCAGCATTTCTCCTGGGTCTCCGGAATTATAGGTCAATCTAGATGTCCCACTCTTTACCCACCATTATACATTATCCCCGCAAGTAATCACACCCCAGACACATCATCCAACAAACACTTAAATGCCAACAGGCAACCCCTCCACCCTCTTTCTCTCATGCTGCTAAGTGAACCTCAGATCTACCTTTAACAAAAAACACCTACATCACCACGTAGGCTTCAACTCCCCCCCTCCATGTTTTTTCCATTGTAGAAACATGGATGGATCCGAAGGACATGGTCACGCGGCCCAAGCTCCCTGCCCCACAGAACAGTCCACAGACAACCATTCTCCCAGTTAAACGTCTAAGGGAGGCAGAATCAGAATCCTCATCAGCAGATCTCTTACCTATTCGCCTTGCGCACCCAACAACCTTGAACCCTGGAACACCCTGCTTTTAAAGTAGTCAACTCAGGGAAAGCTACAAGTCATCATTCTATACTGCTCCCCCCCCTTGGATTTTCACCTAATTTATTTGAATAGCTTGGTTCTGGCCTTACTTTACTCCCACCCAATCATAAGGGACATCAACCTGGATCTTAAGAATTGTCTTCTCAAAAACTTGTTCTATGAACTCCTATCTGATCATTTTCTTTCAAACACACATATGTTGCGGACCCACTCCATGGTTAAACACACGGCCTTATTCTGGTCAGTATCTGAACTACTCAACCAAACTCCTCATTCCTCTACACTGTCAACAACATGTCAATTACCAAAACACCTCAGTGAATGTCTTCCCTTTCTGACCCAAATAAACAATGGCACGACTTGCCAATCAGACATCTGCGTCTTTGGCGACCGCACTAGTCCACTGCTGTTCCACCTCATGGCTCACTATCCTCACAGCACTTTTACCCATTCCATCCTCAGTCATGGGTCTGACCTCTCAGCCTAGTCTCGTAAATACAGATGCACCTCGATCTAAGAAGAGCCATAAGTTCTACACCCGAAAGAGCTCATTGACTTACATAAAGGTGCCCTACAAAAAAGTCTTTTTTCACCTTTCATAGGCCAAACAAGTTGTAAATCTGCTCCCGCTGCCTAGGTGGCCATGTATGGCTTGTCCTTATTCACAAAACTTCCCAGAAGTAAGTGCATCCAAAGAGGTGCAAGGTACCACTTTCCAAGCATGACCCAGGGAAAGTTTTGTCTAATCGGTAAAAGTCATTTTCACAAAACATTGAACAAGTATGTCTGGGAAGAAGCGACAGTCGCACATTTTCTCACATGGTCCTGGGAACGTTTTGTGAATTCAGTTTTTTCAGCAGTGGTATTTCACCAAAGTGCAGCTGTACTCACAGAACGATTGAACTCATAATTTCCTTTGTGCAATGTCAGACCCCCCCCCTCTATTTTTCTCCAAGTGAAAAACATTTTCTCAGTAGAAAAACCTTTTCCGCAACACCCCTACGCTACCTGAAAAGGGATTTAATAGCCACAAACTCGAGTTTGTGCGAGCTCACAAACTTTCAATGCTAAGCCATGAAACGCCGTACCCCACCCCTCGCCTAAGATTGACTAAAATGTAAAATTACGCAATGTTGGGGTAATATTATGTGGAAGTAAATGAATTTACGGCTGCGAGGTCACCTTTTGTGAACTCCTTCCAGACATGAATCCAGCCAACTTACATTTACAAATGGCTTTCTCAATCAAACCCATAATTTTATTCAAAAGGTTACAATTGTAAAGCATGTTAATACTACAATAGTCAAGGAAAAATTGTTAGTTACATAATATCACCAACTGGTGGAAGCTTTCGTTGCACCTTGCCAAGGGAAGAGACTTTTGGCAACGCTTTCCTGAAGACTCGCTCGCCCATATAGCATGTGGTGGGGAACCAAGGAGACCGAAACACATGTTCATGAAGCTGCACCCTACTGTTGAGGTCCAACTAGACCGAAACCAGTGTGGGTTCAGATGGGATCTGGCCAGTGAGTTCGGGCTGGAGCATTCCTATTGGAGAATGTCCTAGGCTGATTTGCATATGTTTGTTTCCTGTCTGAGGTGACAAAGGTGGGTAAAAATAAGTTATTTACTGGAATGCTACCCCAAGTAGTTTCTAATGGCTGAGATTAGTTCAAGAATTCCTCCATCACATTTTTGTTTTCCTAAAGCAAGAGAAATGTGTCAGCCTCCAGGAAAACGAGTAATGCACTGACTAAAACTTCCGCGTCAGGCTAAATGGAAGGTAAAATTACAAATTACTTTTTTACAGGAGACAAATAAATGAACCTAAAGATTCGAGATCACATGCCAACAACAATCATGACGAGGATGGCACACGGCCTAAACCAACAGCCAGAACCTAAATTCACATATTAAACGACACATCAAAAAGTACTTGCTGGTTATTCACCTTTGAAACAATCTGCCTCTGAAGATGATGTGTTTGGGTGGTGCTATGTCATCAAAGGTGACGATTTATGTTATCTCCAAAACCGGTTTTGATAAGTCAACTTTTAAAGAGGAGTGAAGGACTAGTTGGTCTTTGTTGCTCCAATGTCAATGTCAACGCTCTTATCTTTCATTTCACATTCTAATGGTTATTTTGCGCGTTCTGAGCTGATATAAGTTGGGAGTTCCCTACCGAAGCCATAGCGGTGGGATGCTGCTGCTTCCCCAAAGTAAGCAATAATGGAGCAATAATGAAGCCTTTAAATTACGATTTTATCTTGTCACAGTTGCTATGTGATCATGTCTTCTGGCACGTTGATGCTTATTGTTTTAACATGGAGATTGGTGTTTCCTTTCCTTTCTCTGACTGCAAAGTAAGAGGATTTTGTAAAGTGAACTATCTAACAATGATGCTGAGGTACAGGGAGTGTAAATAGAAAGGCTGTAGCAGGTCACACAACAACATTGAAAAAATACCTGTAAATGAACAGTACAAACATTCCAAAGCATAGCAATTAGGAAGTGTGATAGAAACAACGATGTTAATGGGATCAAATCAAATGAAGACACTTTGTTTTGGTGAAGTGCAAATGATAAATATCTGTTGAAACCAAATGTCCACACATATTTGGTTATGTGCCATATAGTTTTCTCAGTAAAACTGCATGCCAGTAAGGATTGTGAAGCTATTTCAAAGGAAACTGTGCTGTCTATAACTGACAGAGTGGTATCACACCATGCTATAATGATATATTTGTGACAGTGTTCTCCAAAATGCACCACCGTCTACATACCACTTGCGTACCACGCTCTTGCTGAATGGACATGGCGCATTTACTGCACTTGTTTTTTGTGTGATGCTTGGATTTCTTTACAATCCCTATGACGTCAGTGATGCAACACTGACTGTAGCACCCCAACTCTGGAAATGGATCCAGTAATACCACAGAGGGCCAAGTGGTGGTGCACGCCTATTCGGTTTTTCCTCAGGCTCAGACGTTTAGTCTGTTTCTACATATTCTACAATTCATATTCGTCCCCACTCTCCTTTCCTTTCTTGTTTCCCTATTTCTTTCTCCACTTTCCCCATTCCCTCACTAATCTCCTTTCCCTTCCTCTCACACTTCTACGTCTTTCCTTTTCATTTCTCTCCCCCCCCCCACTATCTGGAGCTTCACTTCCTCCATCATTTCCATTCTGACTTCTCCGTTTGCTCCTTCCCTAAGTGTACGTAAAATCCCTCACCTTTTTTCTCCTCTCTTCTCTACTCTCATCCTTCTCTCTCTTTCACACACTCTTAGTGGTGAAGCAAGCATGCTATGGTCTTAACAAAAGCAGGGAAATCGATCCCCTAAATTCCCTGCTGTGTACTAAATAAACAACTACAAATAGGGTTTATTGGGCTCTTCACACTGTAGACCTTGAAAGCCCTATACCCGCTGAGCTAATTACACCCATGGCCACTGGAAGTATGCGGCAAGAGAGAGACAAATTATGCAGCAGGGTTAAGGTAATTATACAGCAAGAAAAGGCAAATGATGTGGTGTAATGCAGCACATTTTGTGATGTTTCTTGCTCCTTGTTTTGACATTTTACACTTGCTAACACTGTCAGGGCGTTGGTTGCACCTCATTAGTACCGGTTCAACACCGAAATACAGCTACAAGCAGCAGAAAGGAGACCAGCTACATTTCCAAAGGGCCTTTCACTGTGGTGCAACACGTGGTGTTGCAGTTTTTTAGTAACTTTTGACCATTTGAGCTAGAATTTTTTTTTTTTTTTAATTCTGAAGATTATGGATGATGTGGTAAATGTGGCAAATCTATAATTATGTGAAAATTGCAGCATTCGCACAATTGCATAATTCCAGTGTCCCTGATTATACCTACTCCCAGAGGTGTCAGGAGCCCCCACTTTACCTGCTTGAGGGTTGATGCCACAGAACAGTGGTGTAACATTAAACCTTTAAAAAGTTGTGTATTGCGTCTTTAACTTTCATTGCATGGGTCTTCAAAGAAATTCTCATCAAAAGAATAGCATGATAGAGTTGTGGCGAGGGTAACACATGGGGCAAGAGCGCACTAAACAAAAGATGGAAGGGAAGGAAGGCGTAGGTACGAAAAAAGGTCAAAAACAATCATGAGGACAAGAAAGATGGAGAGATGGATGCGTGGATTGGATGGAGAGATGATAGACTGAGGGAGGTATTGATGGGGAGAAGGGTGAATCCATACACAGCAAGGCAGAGAGATAGATGGGGAGAAAGGTGGATGAAAGAACGGGTGCAGCGAAGGATGGAATGAGAGAAGGATGGGTCGATCGATGGAGAGAAAGAAGGATGGATGACTCTATCAAAGGAGAAAAGGATGGATGAAGAGAATGGTAGAAGGAGAGGAGGAAGGATGCGTGGAGAGAAGGATGGGACGTTGGATGGAGAAAGGAAGGGTGGATAGAGAGATGGAAAAACGATAGATGAAGAAAGTAAGGATGGATGAATGGTGTAGTATCGCTGACTTTGTGGCCTAGAGGAAGACACAAATGCTCGGGACACAGGGTACGTTTACTGGGTAGTTGTGGACTGACTCCCGCCCACAGCCCTGGGCACTTTATTTTCTTGGTCACGTGGTCTCCTCCGGGGCGAGACCATTACCTACACCTTTAGTCACGGGGGTCCCCTTCTCCTGAAACACTCCCCCCTGCTACGGCGATGGGTGTGGGCTGACCCACGTCCCATCGCGACACTACAAATGGACTGGTCGGTGGATGATGAGAAAGAAGGATGGATGAAAAAAGGAAGGAAGAATGTCCAAATTCATTGAAAACTGAGTTGTTAAAGGTGTAATTTGCATTTTCAGAATTACCTTGTGGCAGCAACCAAATGAATGCCCGTTCACTCACTTCACTCCATTTGGGGTATGGTTCAAAATGGGGTGGAGGGCATTTTCTTTTTCTGACTACTCCCTTGCCTATATGCCTGCTCCTCACTGTCACCCATCCTCTTTCCTGCACCCTTTCCTGCTCTTCTCTCACTCTTCTGTCTTCCCTCTTCCAACCACTTCTTTATGCACCACTCTCATGTCATTGCATTATTAGGTCAAGCATTCACGAACTCTTTTATATACTTTAGTATATACTTCTATATACGGTTATATATATACTTTTGTGGGCGCACAGCCCGCCCACTGCTTTCATTTGTCTGTTTCAGTGTCCTTTAAAAAGCCTTGCTTGCTAGTGGTCAATCCTTCCTTTTGTCCCTCTTTTTTGTTTTTTGTATTTTGTTTGCTCCCACTTGGAGCAAAGCCCTAGTACAGTATCCTTGCTTTTGGGGGACTACTTTACTTCTTTGTTTCCTGCTCCTCCCGTCCCTCAACCCTCCCGCCACGTCTCCCACCTCCTCCCACATGTTACATACCCGCCCCACCTACCCCCGAGTCGTTGTTTGTTTAGTCCATAAAATTCACATTCATCCCACTATTGTCCTCATCTCCCTGCAGCTCATCGTCTTTTCACAGGCCACAGAATTCAAATACTGTTCCCCTGAATTCCGGGACATGTAGTTCTTTTTTTCTTTAAAATGCACTAAATGCACCAATAGCATGAGTTCCCGGGACTGCATGCCTAGAGCTTTCTCACTGCGTTTATGTCATCGCTATCCCAGCTGTGCTTGACAGCGTTTTCAATGAGCCCTGGCATTGTTGTTGACGCCATTTTGTTAGTGGTGTAGGGAAATCCTGTCAGCTGGGTGCAGCCAGCACGCGCCTTCGAAGCCTCGCACTTTCCTTGCACAGCAGTGGTATTCTCCGTACATGTTCCTGTCACAGAAAGATGTGGGACAGATATGTGGATTCTTCCACAGGCATTCTACTGGGGTTATGCTCTTGAGCTTTCCTCTTGAAGATAATCTCATCTTGGTCAGGAGGTGCTGACAAACATTCTGCTCACACCTAAGTTACGGGTTCAGCTTTCGCAGATTTCTTTCAATTCTCATTGCTTTTCAGTCTGCACATCAGCCAATAGTGGGAGACAGTCGAAACATATGCGTGAGATATACTTACAGTGATGAAGATCTAATCGACTGTCGGCCAAACTGATTGGCGCTTTTTCTAAGTAAGTGAGCCCACGAGATTGCCACCTGTGTGGTTGATATGGAAGCACCCGCATAGCGCAAATGGCCATGTGCATGGCACTGAGCCTTCCAATAAAGCAGTTTCCGTTCTCACCACTGAGAGGCGCAGTTCTGCGGGTTGACAGAGAGAGCAAATCGATTGACCAAGAATAACAGAGTCACTTGAAATATTACTGATGTCACTGGATGTACTAATTAGTGTTTTTGAAAAAATTGTAATTTGATTGGTCAAGAGATATACTGGCACATGCATCAAGCTAGGATTTTGCGAGTCCTTAATTGCGAATATTAAGGATTCGCAAATAAGGACTCGCAAAATCCTATGCATGTAGGAATCGCTATAATAATAGCGATTCCTACACATTCCTTATTTGCGAGTCGCAAATTGCGAGTCGCAAATAAGGAATAGCTTCCCATTCATTCCTATGGGCCTACAGGCCCATAGGAATGAATGGGAAATTGCAAGCGCGATTTGCGAGTACCAATAGGTACTCACAAATTGCGCATGCAATATCGGGGTGCAAGGGTGTCAAAAGGACACCCTGTTGCACCCCTGGAATTGACCTGTGCACATATGTTGCGCCACACGTTCCCTAAGGGCGTGTGTGTGCGCAACATGAAACTTTGAAAAATGCACAAAAGTGCTTTTTTCAAAGCTTTTGCAAATTACCATGAAGTTCAACTTCATGGTAATTTGCGCACCCTATTAGTGAAATCACTCATTTTTTAACTTTAATGCATTGCATTTAAGGAATCTCAATTTGGCATTCCTTACATGCAATCGCAATTTAAGTAATTGCAATTTAGAGATTACTTAAACTGCGATTTAGAGATTACTTAAACTGCATCCCAAATGCAAAAATACCGGTCGCAAAGGGGCAGATTCTGAGAATCTGCCTGTTTGCGACCGGTTTTTTATTTGATGCATGGGGCCCACTATCGCCATGGAATAAAGAGAGAATGTAAGCCTTCACAACGCCTGTCTGGAGGAAACGTGCTGCGCGTGGGCAGACGTGGCATTTTCATTGTTTGCTTTTCTGAATTGTGGGACCTTCTCTTCTTTTCTAAATAAATGCATAAGTAATTAGTGAGAGTCAGGGCGTTTTTTCATTGTTGTGAAGCATTTGATATTTTTGTTGTTTTATGTATTCCTTTGAGTGGAGTGCTAGTGGTTGCACATTTAGATTTAGCGAAAATAGACATCCTTTATTTGTCTTTAAAGATTTATTTGCCACCCTAAGTACTTTATCATAAGTTCCTCACAGGTTTTATTTTTCAATCGCATTATGGTACTTGACGTTTTAGAAGATACAACGGGGAAGCTTCCTTTGCTTGAACACCAAGCATAATATTGTTTACACTAAACTTATTATGTGCTCGATTAAATCTATGTTCAAATACATTTTAAGATGTAATGCTTTTAAGGCAGCTGTATTTAAAACCATTAAGTCAGCTGGTATAGTGAATGCAATATGTTGTTTTTCATAGTGAGATGGTAGTTTTCCAGACACGCACAGTTTTCTGCAGAATTTGATTTCCGCTGTTCTTGCTAAGTAAACAGTTGATCTTGGTATGTTTTCCAAGCTGTCTTCTTTGGTTTTACAGTCTTTGCGTCCCTTATGTTAAACATTGCTTTGAAATTATGTGGATAGACTTTGCACTTATGTTCTGCTCCAAAACTATGGACTGGAATGCGCTTCCTTTTAGATTCATTGTATAACACACAATTGCCATCACATACATCCACTCCACTCCAAAACACACAAGTAAAAAATATGTACATTACAACGCCAATAGCTATAACTCTTAAAAATGCGAGACCTATTGCATTGCAAATGCTTGTTATTATATTTATCTTTCTCTTCTCCATTATCCTTTGAATCTGATCAAACCCTTCATAGTACCGCCCACCACCGCTTTCTTTTTTCCATAGCTCCTCCCTCTTTCTACGTACCTTCCCAGGCTTCACTAGCTCATATGGTGTCTTCCTTCCCCCTCCTTCATTCAAGTATCACACCATGTCCTCGTGTCCCCTATTCGCCACCTTCTTCTGTGGATGGGGAGGGACCCCGGGGGCCTGGCCCAGCGTTTCCGGAGATTCCCATATGAGCTAATTGCAGGCCAAAGCCAAGATGGCCACGCGCCAGGGAAACGCGCATTCAGACCTGCCAATGAAAGGAAGGTCCCAGGGCGCCCGGGAACAGAGTCAAAATTCCCTGGGACGTCTAGTGAGGTAAATTAAGTCGTAACTGAAAGGGCGCTGTCGGGAGGGGGGAATGTGGGGATAGTGCGGAAAGTTGAAGAGATCTGAGAACTTAGGAACTCCAGTAGGTCCCATGCCAAGTGACAGTGGGTATTTTAAACAACCACAGATCTTCCCCAGAGAAGCGAGCGTAAAGGGAAAGCAGTCATTTTTTAGGGCTCGCCTGACCCAGCGCATGCGCTGGTCTGGCGAGACTTATTGAGAGGGCTCCAAAAAGTGCTACCAGGCCAGCCTAGAGCTACAGTGCATGTGCGCGGGTGCGCGTGCCGCACTTGGCCGCGATGACTTTCACTTTCGCGGCCACACGGCCACTTTGATGTTTGATCGCGATCACTTTCGCGGCCGCTTTGCATAGCCAATAGGTCTCGCTTTTGGGACCTTATAAGTATTTAGTTATGCAACTGTTGCATGGCTAAACACTTTTAAGGCCCCAAAGGCGAGACCTATTGGCTATGCCAATGCTTGTTTCCTAATTGGTTCAGACGTCTGATAGTTGGTTGGCTAGAGTAGAATCAGTCACAGGCCAGACTTTGCCTGGGTGTCTCTGTGGGTAATGTAGATGTATTTTCCCCAGCCCGACAGGCCTTCACAGGCCACGGACTGCTGAAGGGGCAAAAGTGAAAGAAGAAGTTGGGAGCAGCAGAGGAGAGAAGACTAGTGGTAGCAAAAGACGAAGGTAACGTAGGGCACACCTTGTTTCATGGCACGCGGGGCCTAATAGCAACAAAACAGACCACAGAACGCCCCCTCTCCCCAAAGAAACTCTAAACCTTCCGTTCGATAGAAAAGTTCTCTCTGTGTGCACAGAAGCTGTCTAAAGCATGGCATAGAACACCACGGGGGCAATTTTCCTTGTTGCTATCCACCCAGAAGAACATCTTTAAATGCTGGTGCCACATAAGGGAAAGTGACCCACATGTCTTCCATCAGGTGTTGCAAGTTCAAATAGTAAACCATGCAGCGAACTCATGAACTACTGTGTCACATTCATAAGATATCTCTAGAAAATCCCCCATGGGGAAAACTCTTAACAAGTGTGTCAACAAGCAGCAGGAGGGACTTCCAATAGGCATGAAGAGATCATTATACATCACTGTGATGAAACAGAAGAATTAGAAATTGGGCAACACCGATCCAACCACAACCTAAAGAGGATACAGTTTAACAACAGAGTGACTTTGGAGGAGTGCAGAACGTGAGATTCTAGCTCCCACTCTTCCACATCTACAAATACACTTGGTGAACTACTGTCCCACATTCTTCAAGGAAAAGGAAGTCTTTTATAGTGATACCGAAGAAGACAAACTGTGCATTACCCTAGAAACCCTGCGGGAAATGGCAGACAAATATATGTGTGAGTGATAGTGACTTCAGAAACGCTGTTTAGGCCCTCATACTAGCACATCTGGATGATGGTAACGCCCGACTCCATGGCCTCCCAGATGTCACAGTGGCTCTCACTAAGGGCATCCTTTACAACCCAGCATATCTCATCCAGGGCCTAAAGAAATATGAGCACTTCAGCCCCATCCTAATAGAACTCCATTAGCTCTACTTGCTGGCATTCACCATCTTCAAAACCATCTGCATCACCTACAGAGCCATCATGGCCAGAACCCCTGCATGTCCATCATTGGACAGCAGAGTAAAAAGTGCAAAAAACACAACAGCAGTCCTTTTCCATCTATGCAACAAGGATCTCAAACAACATCCCAGTATCCATCAGAACCACCCCAGTGCTCCTCCAATTTAGAAAAGAGTTGAAGACTCACCTCTTTAAAAAACACTACATCATAATGCAGTTGTAACCATACATAACCCACATACCTCTCCTAGCCGTTGTTGACTTTATGCTCGTCTTTGACCCTGTAGAGTGCTACCTTTTGGATCGATTCACGCAATAGAAATACCACATGCATAAAAAACTGAACATCTTGGAGACTGGAAGCGGAACACAGGCCTGGTACAGGCTCCAATCATCCATTGTCCAGGCAAGTTGCTTAAGGGTTTAGCTCACAAAATGGTGAAGTTGGTGGTTGAGATGAGAGGCAGAGAGTTTCACCTCAAGGAGATCCCAAGGATGCATAATAACCCGAAGGAGAAAGCGATCCTGCATCCAGTCGTAGGCTTTCCTCCAGGTCTTTGAGTACCCATCAGTGATAGAGTAGGAGAACATAATTTGAAATTTCTCTTGGAGAGTAAGGTGCTTTGCAAAGATCCTCTTGCCAGAACCTCTAGATTATTTTACCTAGTACCCCAGCTTGCTAATAATGTATAGATGAGATCTTGTACTTCTACAGCAGACAGGTGCAGTTGGATGTGTTTGGGTTTCTGGCTAATGTTTTGATGGAAAACATTCTGGTCAAAAACTCCAAACAAATGATGTGAAGGTTAGATAACTCTAGTTGTGCAACCTTGTAAATTGGTGTCTGAGCCCAATCTGTTCATATCTCACTCTAGGGTAACATTGTGCGGAAAATAAAGATGGCTTTGCCATTACATAAATACACAACACAGAGCACCTCCACTTCCAGATCCAAACCAGCCCCAGAACCACGCTACGCGGGACCCTCGTCTACAGACCCCCCGGGCCTTGCACCTCTTCCGCCACCACCATTGCTGACCTCGTCGCACCCCACGCCATCGCCTCCACAGACTACATCCTCACCGGAGACCTGAACTTCCATCTCGAAAACCCCAGTGACCCAGACTCCACCATCCTCCTCACCAACCTCGGACTGAAGCAGCTCATCACCACCCCCACCCACAGTGCCAGACACACCCTCGGCCCCATCTTCACAGGAGGGACAAACATCCACTTCAGCCACACCATGCAACCCCTCCGGACAGACCACCACTGCTTACACTTTACCTTCAACACCACCATCGCACCCAAACCCGCCCTGCGCCCGCCCCAAAGGAACTGGAGCAATATCACAGAGGATCACCTCAACACCACCCTCCTCCACGACCCACCCGCCATAACCGCTGCCAACTCCGCAGCCAAAGAACTACACCGATGGATCTCCAGCTGCACTGACAAGCCCGCACCCCTCCACCACCCGTCAATCAATGCCCTCTGAAGGCTGTCTGGTTCACCACCAACCTCCAAGAAGCCAGACGCTCCTGCAGGTGCCTTGAGAAACTCTGGCGGAACAAGAAAACCACCGAAGACCTGAACAACTACAGGAACGTCATGAACGAATACCACCAGCACATAAGAACCACCAAGAGAACCTTTATCAAGACCAAAATCCACTCTAACGCAAGTAACTCAAAAGAATTCTTCAACGTCATACAGAAGTTCACCAAACCCCCCACGAAGCCACAGATATCGCTCCATCCCAGGACCTCTGCAGTAAGCTCAGCTCCTACTTCCACCTGAAAATCTAGGCCCTCTACGACAACTTCAGCAAACAGACTCCGGACACCACCCCCCTCTCCACCACCGACAACCAGCCCACGATCACCACCTGGAAACCTGCTACCACTGAAGACACCACCAAGACCATGAAGAACACCCACTCAGGAGCCCCCACGGACCCCTGCCCACCCCACATCTACCACAGAGCCACCACCGCCATAGCTCCCAAACTAGGCCAGACCATCAACGCCTCCTCGAAACCGGCATCTTCCCCGATGACTGGAAGCGGGCAGAAGTCAAGCCCCTCTTCAAGAAACCCTCGGCCGGCCCGACGGATCTGAAAAACTAACGGCCCATCTCCCTTCTTCCCTTCGCAGCCAAAGTCACCGAGAGATTCGTCAATGCGCAGCTGACCACCTTCATCGAAGAGAACGCCATCCTCGACTCCTCCCAGTCTTGATTCCGCAGCAACCACAACACCGAGACCGCCCTCCTCGCCGCCACCGATGACATCCGCATGCTACTCGACTAGGGCCACACTGTGGCCCCCATCCTACTAGACCTGTCCGCAGCCTTCGACACAATCTCCCACAGCACTCTCGCTGCCAGACTCCATGACGTCGGCATATGGGGAACCGCCCTCGACTGGATCTGCTCCTGCCTCACCGGCAGAACCCAAAGGATCAGACTCCCACCCTTCCTCTCCTAACCCACAGAGATCAACTTCAGAGTACCCCAAGGATCCTCGCTCAGCCCCACGCTTTTCAACATCTACATGGCTCCCCTCGCTGCCATCGTCAGACAGCATGGGCTCAGAATAGTATCTTACGCCGATGACACCCAGCTCATCCTCTCTCTCAGAAAGAACACCGAAGACACCAGACTTAGCTTTCAAGAAGGAATGAAAGACGTGGCAGCCTGGATGAGCGACCGCTGCCTAACACTGAACTGGGAGAAGACCGAGTCCTCGTCCTTTTCAACTGACCCAGAGCTGCACCCCCCCCCCCCCCCAATGCCTTGAGACCCTCACGGGTGAGTAGCGCGCTTTATAAACCCTTGATTGATTGATTGACATTGTTCAACTACTAGTGCAGTTCTAATACTATCTTGAGCATAGTGGGAGTACCCTCTGCCACATCCCATGGGACAGCCTTATGATGTGGCGGGAAGCCGATCTGATGTAGAGCAGGCTATCGCCCTGAGCAGAACAAAGGTTAAGAATGAGCAGGGCTGTATCTCAGTCACAGTGCATGGCATTCTAGGGTAATCCCAGTAGAAGTGCTCCTCTGCAGAATGTAGCACAAACACAGTTTCTATAATAAAAGCACTGTTCCAATCGCACTGTGTTTAAAGTGCAGAGCTGATGCGATGGTCTGACTGGAGCCTTACATCTGTCTCCAACCGGACAACCAAATACAAGGGTGTTGTACTCTGTACATGAAGACACTGGTAGCCATGTTGTAAGTTTCTAAGTCTTCTTTATTGGTTCCAGTTCCAAACAGTATCAGTCTTAGTTCAGCCATGTACCAGCTCCTACACCAGCCCCACCAGGAGCAGCCTGCCTAGCTGCTCAGTCCATCTCCAACTGTCATCCGCACATCTACTCAGGCACCCAGGCATTCCACGCATCACAGTCACACCAACATTCCGTCACCATCTGTCACTCTGGCTGAGCAGCTAGGAAGACCTAGGCTGATTACAATTAAATGTAATACTCAGGATATAACATTATCCCTTTCCTTTTAAAATGAAAACAAAGATTACAATACTAAAGCAGAGAAATATACACAAGAGAAGCAGTAATGTTCGTAACTCAAGGATGCAACTAAAAGTAAAACATCACAAAAGAGAGAACAATGCAAATAAAGAAAAGATGGGCAAAATACGACATATAAAAACATGCATCAAAATCCCCCATCCTCTCTCATGAAGATTAAGTCATATCAAAGCGTGAAATAAATTATCAAATCACAAACGATGTTAAAACGCAGAGAAACAGACTAACACTGCGTACTTTTGGGAAGGAATAAAATAGTCAAGCAATTTAAATTACAAACTAGCAATAACCCCATCCTTCCCTATGAGCATTTGAAAATGAAGTAGTGAAGGGTGCACACACCCCACGACAAACACCCGAGGCCAGAAACAGACAACAAGGGTGAACCAACACTACAGATACATGTGTACCACAATATGGACCACATAGAGGGTACACACAGTGAGGCGCAGGGCGACTTACACACGACCACATCTGAAGCGCGGGGTGACTTACACAGGACAACACGTGATGCGTAGAGCGACTTACACACAACAACTGAAGCGCAGGGCGACTTGCACAGGACAACATGTGAGGCGCAGGGCGACTTACACACAACAACATCTGAAGCGCAGGGCGACTTACACAGGACAACATGTGAGGCGCAGGGTGACTTACACACAACAACATCTGAAGCGCAGGGCGACTTACACAGGAGAACACATGACGTGCAGGGCAGCCTCAGCTCCGGCGATGTTTCTTCGTTTCGGTTCATGAACGCACCTTAAGCCACTCGGCAACCACGTAACAAAACGAGCCGCCATCTTGGGGCTGGCAGAATCAATTTTATTCTTTTTACCTAAGTGATTGCCAACCTCGCTGCTCTATGCGTGCTGCGATAGAGTTCTCAATAAAGTTTTTCAAAGAAGTACGTCATCGTCGCACGTCAAGGGTAACAGCTAGTGCGGCGTGGCTTTTCTTTTCCAGACTGTGTGACAAAAGTTTTCTCCAGCGAAGAAAAGGTACATTCCTCTAGTAACCTTTCGGCGGACAAATTCTATGTGGTTCCAGAATCCAGCATGTGGGGTGTCCAGTATGGCTCATGCTGCGTGATGAGCCAAGGGAAGATAACGCTGGAGACATGTATATTGTATACTTGTTTAATTCAATTTACATCATTAATTTGTACAAGGTTACGTGCTCTGTACCTGTGTTTACTTAGAAACACAACTCTGGTGGTCACTGTCTACTTTTCTAATGCAAAATGTCTCCAAATATTTTGTGAAGTCTAGCAGTTTGGTTGGTGTTGTTTTTTTGTATTTCCTTACGCAGGGAAAGTTCTGACCTTGTGCAACTCGGGTGAGTGGTCGCTCACCGGCGTGGAGCACAGGTCACTAGTGTTCTACAATAGATGGAATTGTGTTTGTAATTTCTAAAGTTTCATGATTCGTGATACCACAGTTTAAGTTGTTTTATGGTTGGGACGTCATAGTCTCCTGGTGGGTGGACATCACATGTTACTCCTTACATGAGGGTGGTTCTGGTCTTGGTCGGTAGTTTCCCACTTCTTTGTGTTGTGTTGGTAAGTCATCTTGCGCTGCACGTCTTGTCTGTTTGTATGTGCGTAAGTCGCCCTGCGCTTCACGTGTTGTCCTGTGTAAGTCGCCCTGCGCTTCAGATGTTGTTGTGTGTAATTCGCCCTGCGCCTCACATGTTGTCCTGTGTAAGTCGCCCTGCGCTTCAGATGTTGTGTGTAAGTCGCTCTGCGCATTACGTGTTCTAGGCTGATTACAATTAAATGTAATACTCAGGATATAACAAAGGGCATCACGTTCTGTGTTCCTAGCCTTAAACGGAATGTACTAGCAACACAATATTAATGCCTACTAAGAAATGTACTGCATGCAGAAAAATTTCTGAGGACATTATCTTGTAAATGTAAAACGTGTAAAAAGTTACCATTAAAAAAAGATGTCAAACTAAGAAATGTATAACAAAAATTGAGACGTAGCGCGGGTCCTGTTGTACCCCACAACAGTTGGAGGCCCACGGTGCATAGATCTTGGACCATCAGTAGAATGCCTTTGTTATAGATCACCAGTTGGAAAACACGGTGCAGAGATGGCCCACCTCAGTGAGGAAAAGCCTGGTGAAGCACCACAAAGACAGGGACAGGCCAAAGGAAAGTCATAAGAACTGCCACAACTGGCTGTCCCATTACAACTTGAGAAATACTTGGTGATCTTCTCAGACTGGAATCAAAAAGTAAGCATCTGTCATATCCAGATGCCCCACCAAAACCTTAGCAGGAAGGTGCCTCTCAGAAGATGATTCCCCTTAATCTTCAAGTGTTAATTCATGACCCATTTGTTAGGGATTTCAGGTTTTTGATGGGCCGCAAGCTTGAGAGTTTCCTACTAATCCAATAAATTGAGCTGATAATGCATCCCAAGTTGAGGCAACAATAATCACTCCCTTCCTGATCATTTCTGCTATCTCTGCCTGTATACTTTTCTTGAAAGAAAAGATTGTATTGTATTGTATTGTAATTGCATTTGTATACCCCTTACTACCCTTGATGAGGCGTCAAAGCGCTTTTTTAGCAAGTAGCACGCTACTCCGGAACCCATAAAGGATTAGTGTTGAATTAGTATAGTGAAATATAAAAGTAATTTGAGTTGTGGTTAGGTTAGTCAGTTATTTGGATTCAGAAGGATAGCGGAAGGATAGAAGAATGGAAAAAAGGTTTGTATTTATATAGCACTTGTTACCCCTGATGGGGTGTTGAAGTGCTTTTCTGGCGAGTAGCACGCTACTCTGGAAACCCATAAAAGATTAGTGGTGAATTAGTATAGTGAAATATGAAAGTAATTTAAGTGGTGGATATTAGTCAGTTATTTGGAGTGAGAAGAATAGAGAAGGATAGAAGAGGGAAAAAGGTTGGCATTTATATAGCACTTGTTAACCCTGATGGGGCGTTGAAACGTTTGTTTTGGCGAGTAGCATGCTACTCCTGAACCCATTAAGGATTAGTGTTGAATTAGTATAGTGAAATATAAAAGTAATTTGAGTTGTGGTTAGGTTAGTCAGTTATTTGGATTCAGAAGGATAGCGGAAGGATAGAAGAATGGAAAAAAGGTTTGTATTTATATAGCACTTGTTACCCCTGATGGGGTGTTGAAGTGCTTTTCTGGCGAGTAGCACGCTACTCTGGAAACCCATAAAAGATTAGTGGTGAATTAGTATAGTGAAATATGAAAGTAATTTAAGTGGTGGATATTAGTCAGTTATTTGGAGTGAGAAGAATAGAGAAGGATAGAAGAGGGAAAAAGGTTGGCATTTATATAGCACTTGTTAACCCTGATGGGGCGTTGAAACGTTTGTTTTGGCGAGTAGCATGCTACTCCTGAACCCATTAAGGATTAGTGTTGAATTAGTATAGTGAAATAGGAAAGTAATTTGAGTGGTGGGTATGTTAGTTAGTTATTGGGATTGAGAAGGGTGGGGGAGGGATGGAAGGGGGAAAAAGGTTTGTATTTCTATAGCGTTTGTTACCCTTGATGGGGTGTTGAAGCACTTTTTTGGCAAGAAGCACGCTACTCTGGAAACCATAAAGGATTAGTGTTGAAAATTAGTATAGTGAAATATGAAAGTAATTTGAGTGGTGGATATGTTATTCAGTTATTTGAATAGAGAAGGGTAGCGGCGGGATAGTAGAAGGAAAGAGGTTTCCATTTATATAGAACTTGCTACTCCTGATGGGGTGTTCAAGCGCTTTTTTGGCGAGTAGCACGCTTCTCCGGTACCCATAAAGGATTAGTGTTGAAAAATTAGTATAGTGAAATATGAAAGTAATTTGAGTGGTGAATATGTTATTCAGTTATTTGGATAGAGAAGGGTAGTGGAGGTGACACAGGAGCTTGCGGTGCTAAATGACAACTTCCAAAAAATGTTTGCAGTAACTTCTCACTGTTCGGAAGATACAGGAAATCAACTTTCCTACTTTGGAAGAAAAAGCACTAATGCACCCACCAACATTCAACAAGCCTTGGCAAAGCCAATAGGTCTAACCTATGTGAGATATATTGGCTTTGCAATTGTTTGTTAGCCATGCTGCAACATGGCTGAAAGTAAAGAAAACAAAAAGCTGTGTGACACAGCCAGCATCATAGCGCTTTTTTCTTTTCTTTTTACTTTCAGCCATGCTGCACTGAATCTAGCGCTGCTGTACAATATGGCAAAAAAACATAGATAAAGCCAATAGAGCTTGCATAGGCAAGACCTATTGACTTTGTCAATGCCTGTTTTCATTGAGTGAGCACATCTACACGATTGAACAGGCCACTAATATGTAAACTAATAGGATCTTAGACATACAGGCATTGGTGAGTGTTGGAAATGGCCCTTTTTGCAGGGTTATCCCCAAACGTTTTGCTACTTCCGCCTATTTTTTCCTGCCCTATTTGTGTTGGTTTTAGGACTCTGGGCACTTTACCACTGCTAATCAGTGCTAAAGTGCATATGCTCTCTGTGTAAATTGTGTTATGGATTGGTGTTTCCATGACTGGATATTTGATTTACTTGTTAGTCCCTAGTAAAGTGCACTGAGTGTGCCAGGGCCTGTAAATCAAATGCTACTAGTGGGCCTGCAGCACTGATTGTGCCACCCACTAGAGTAGCCCTAAAAATGTAACTCAGATATGCCATTGCAGAGTCTGCGTGCAGTTTGTAACTGCCATGTCGACTTGGCCAGTGCAAACACTGGCCAGTCCCTAACCTTCCCTTTTCTTACATGTCAGGCACCCCTTAGGAAGGCCCAAGGTACCCCTGTGGGCAGGGTGCAGTGTATGTGAAAGGTAGGACATGCTCTGGTGTGTGTGGCATGTCCTGATAGTGAATTACAGCCCATTTCGTTTTTCACTATTGCAAGACTACCTATTCCCCATAGAACAGAATGGGACGTTTGTTTATAACATCTTATAAACATAACTGGCCCTGGGAACTAGGTGGAAAAATAAAATTTAGTATGCCGGAACTCAGAATCTAAAGATGCATCTTTTAGTGAAGGTGATTTTTACATTCTGTGTTTGAAAATACCACTTTTAGAAAGCAAGTATTTTCTTGCTCAGTCATCCCTTGTGCCTCTGCTGGAATGTGGATTGCCTGTCTGGGTTTTGGATGACAGAAGGCTGGGGAGCAGGAGTGGCTCCAGATAGTCTAGGTAGAGTCAGGGAGGGGCTGAATAGACCTGGGCTGCAATGGGGGAAGGGGAAGGAGATTTCCCTACACCTCAAAGGGCCTGGCCTGCCTCTGACAATGGTGTCTCCACCTCCAGCCTGCAAATCACACCAGAGAAGGCAGAACTGGTTCTAGCTGGCCACAGACACTCTCTGCCTAAGAGATCAAAGGATTTTGGAATATAAATATTGGGGCCAGACCCCTGAACTTTAGAACTCTTTTGGATCAAGAAGACTGTCAAGAAGAAGAGCTGGAGAAGCTGTGAGGAGGAACTACCGCTTTGCTGCGTGTTTTGCTGTGTGGACCTGCAGTGACTGCTTCTGTATTGGGCAGTGAAAGGACTGGACTGAACTTTCTGAAATCTACTTTGTGAGTTTCTCCAAGTGCTTAAGGTAGAGCTTGCCCCCTGTTCAAGAAGTCTCAGGAACAACAAAGACTTCACCGCAGAGGGCACCGCCACAACGCCACACCGTGACCCTGGTCTCACCGATGATGCCTGGTGACGCCGCCACCGAGCCGCTGCTCGCACCGCAACCTGTGGGCACCACACTCCGCACCGCCTCGCTTCACGACGATGCCTTGGCACCGCAGAGGGCACTGCCGCAATGCCGCACTGCGACCCTGGTCTCACCGACACCGCTTTGGTATCCCCGATGACGCCGCTCCACGCCGAAATCGGCACTGCTGCTTGCACCGTGGCTTGAGGACACTGCTCGTAAAGTTACACGACGCACCGCCCTCATCCAGCACCGCAGCCTTGGCCTACCGACGCCGGTGCCATCGACTCCAGTACGTCAGCCGACAACAGCGCTTCAGCAACGACGACACCGCTGCTTGTACCATGACCTGCCAGCACCGTGATGAGCACTGCCTTCATCTCGCAACGCGACCTTGGTCTCACTGACGATGCCATCTAACGCCGCCACCGAGCCGCTGCTCGCACCGCGACCTGGGGCACCGCACGCCGCATTGCTGCACTTCGCAGCGCAGCACTCAACGCCTGCCGACGCCAGCGCTCCTGATCCCCACAGAGAAGAGATCGACCTGCAACACGTGTGACTTTGAGGGCCCCGACGACTCCTGCACCGACCTCCATAACTGACACCTGCGGACACCGTGTTTTCGGAAGCTCAACGAGAGGTCGCCGACGCCCTGCATTTCTAAAAGGTACTGTCTGCGGGTCTTCCCGACACAGTAGCTGGCCCGCGACGCTGTGGTCTTCCAGAACTGTTTGGATTTGTTTGCTCACGACGCCATGATAGCCCCGGATGGAGCTATTGACATCAAGGAACTGTTTTTAAAGCGTATTTTGATATTGTAGATTTTTAGGTACTGTATGGTGGATTTTTTTTATCATTTTTGGTCTTGTATATAAAAATATTGGATATTTTTCTAAACTGGTTTGGTGTCCTTTTGTAGAGCTTACATTGTATTACGGATGTATGACGTTACAACGCACACTATTACAACGCATGCACTTACAACGCATTTTTTACAACGCATAATCCATTACAACGCATGACATTACAACGCATGACACTACAACGCATTTTAAAAAAATACCTTTACAACGCACTACCATTACAACGCATACTACCTTTACAACGCATACCATTACAACGCATAATATTAAATTACATTTAAGGTAAGTATTAGATAGTATAGGGGTAAAAATTACTATTCTAACTCCAGGGGGTGCAACAGTAGGGTAAGTGTTGGATAGTGTAGGGGTAAAAATTACTATTCTAACTCCAGGGGGTGCAACAGTAGGGTAAGTGTTGGATAGTGTAGGGGTAAAAATTACTATTCTAACTCCAGGGGGTGCATCAGTAGGGTAAGTGTTGGATAGTATAGGGGTAAAAATTACTATTCTAACTCCAGGGGGTGCATCAGTAGGGTAAGTGTTGGATAGTATAGGGGTAAAAATTACTATTCTAACTCCAGGGGGTGCATCAGTAGGGAAAGTGTTGGATAGTATAGGGGTAAAAATTACTATTCTAACTCCAGGGGGTGCATCAGTAGGGTAAGTGTTGGATAGTATAGGGGTAAAAATTACTATTCTAACTCCAGGGGGTGCATCAGTAGGGTAAGTGTTGGATAGTATAGGGGTAAAAATTACTATTCTAACTCCAGGGGGTGCATCAGTAGGGAAAGTGTTGGATAGTATAGGGGTAAAAATTACTATTCTAACTCCAGGGGGTGCATCAGTAGGGTAAGTGTTGGATAGTATAGGGGTAAAAATTACTATTCTAACTCCAGGGGGTGCATCAGTAGGGTAAGTGTTGGATAGTATAGGGGTAAAAATTACTATTCTAACTCCAGGGGGTGCATCAGTAGGGTAAGTGTTGGATAGTATAGGGGTAAAAATTACTATTCTAACTCCAGGGGGTGCATCAGTAGGGTAAGTGTTGGATAGTATAGTGTAATATTATGCGTTGTAATGGTATGCGTTGTAATGGTAGTATGCGTTGTAATGGAATGCGTTGTAATGGTAGTTTTTAAAAATGCGTTGTAGTGTCATGCGTTGTAATATCATGCGTTGTAATGGATTATGCGTTGTAAAAAATGCGTTGTAATGGTAGTGCGTTGTAAAAGTTGCGTTGTAAAGGTTGTTCCCCTTGTATTACTGTTAGTTATGTGCAAATGCTTTACACACTGCCTCTAAGATAAGCCTGACTGCTCGTGCCAAGCTACCAAGGGGGTGAGCAGGGGTTATTTTAGGAGTGTAACTCCCTTATCCTGACTAGAGTGGTGGTTTCTGCCTGGCTTTGGCACATGCCCCAGCCTGCCAAAAATCCAATTTCTAACAGTGAGGTATTTGCTGGGTGCTTTGCTCAAAATAGCATTAGAGGTTGATCTCTGAATTGTTCTAATACATCTTTCGAGTATTATTGGTTGGCTATTTACATACTTTAGAAAGGGCCATCCTTAGCTGGTACGTATTGGCGGGGTATCACCTACATTCAGAATGCAAAGCCCTGTTCCATATTAAGAAAAAAAGGCATATATTTTCCAGGACATTTCTTTTAATCACAGCATACTGTGCACAACTCTGTAGGACTCCTTTTAGGGTTCTTGCACGTCTGCATTGATCTACAAAAACATCCATTAATCTGTATGAGTCCCCCACTCTCCTCCCCTTTGCTGAAATGTAAGAGCTCTACGGGATATGGGATGATAGTTGCCAAGAACGATGTAGCTTCGTCACTGCAAGGAGGCCAGAAGGAAATGGGGGGATTAAGGCTTCTTTGTGGACAGCCCTCAAACAAATCACTGTCTCTCGAAGAACTCCTTTAGGGCGAGGAACACCTTTCATGGAGACATGACGGTGCTACTTCAAGACAGTTTTCTGTGATGTGCTCCGTCATCATGCTGTAAACCAAGCAGCTCAGCAACAGTCTGCGTAGATGTACTTATGGCTACACTGGTACCTAAACTGATCTGTGAACTGTGGAAAGGCCAAACAGGCTGGAGCGAGTCAGTCCTATGTAATGAGTCTGACACGGGACACCTGTCGGCCTTTCAGAGGCACCAGCCCGGTTGATAAACTGACTAGGTTGCCTTATGCCACCATCTCTTTTAGTAGACCACATATAATTATATCAGTATTTTCTGCTCTCCCAAATACAACCAAATGGGAAAAACCTAATTTTAAAAATACCACAATCTTGGAATACAGTCCAATATGAACGCACAATTTAAATTAAACAATAGCAAAAAATATTTTCAAAACATGCAATGAAGCTTAACGTACCATGAATACAAGCTGTCAAATTTCCCATACTTCAATGGCAAAAAGAAACCATAAATAGGCATACAATGTATCAAAAAATCAAAGGCCTTCCGACAGACACTGAGGTCCCTTAGCAACAAGAGGAGGAGGGTAGGTTTCAGTAACAAGAAAAACAAGTGCTTTTGGAGGACAGTGCCTGCCATTTGACCCCCAGTCTTTGAATGCCTGGCACATTTGATGAGATAAGAACAAGATTTACTTGCCTGTTTATTACAGAAAAGGAGTTTGTGGAAGAATACTGTAAATACTGCTTCCGCATGGGGAGGTACGAACTCAAGTTGGACAGCCGAAAGCAAATAAAGTCAGCAAATGGGAAGCAAGAAAACGTGAGTTACAAACCACAAAGCAAATGGCAAGCAAGGGGCAGAATGCATTCCCAAATCCACTTTCTGAAACTCCACAAGATGTCTTTTGCATACCTCACAGCTGCGCTGTGTGGTAGGCTGCAACCTAACAACTGGAAACTGAGAGGCAAGAGGCTTGCTGTCATGCTCGCAGACACATCTTACATCGTGGCGGAAGAGCATTGCCTTTTCACATTCAGTGGGGTTTGGAGTGCCTCAAGGAAGGTCTCATTAGGTGTTGCTGGCTGCCTTGAAGCGGAGATTCTTCTACTAATCGGATGGTGCCGCGGGGTTTCACACATCCATAGGACACTGCTGAACTAGAGCATCTGGTGAGCGACATCTTGAAGATCTCCAAGCAGCGATCCCTGACAGTTTTCTTTGAAGCTGAATTCAGTCCACAATTTACTTTGGGGAAATAATATTTCTCTTCTTTGGAAGGATTGTGTTTTACCAACTGAGCATGGCCAAATCACTTCAGGGCATTGGTTTAACTTTCACTACATAATCAGACCTGGTCTGAGATCATTGCATCGCAGCACTGTAACGCCAGTTGCTTGCGCTGACCCAGGTTAGACCTGATCCTTGTTCTTTCTCTACAACGTGTCTGCTGCTCATGTTTGCCTGTTCCGACTCTGCCTGTGCTCAGAGGACTTCTTTTAACTGATCTTCAGCTTTTTCTTCCTCTGTGAACTGATGTTCAGTGTCTCTCATGGCGTGAATGAGCTCCAGTGATTTTATCCTGGACTCTGGACAGACTTATGAGAGCCTCTGGCTATTTGCGGGTGGCAAACGAAGAAAGGCTACCACAGAACCTTGAAGACCAGCACTTGACACTTAGCTGACTTCTGTAGGGAGCAGAGGTTGGCTGCACGGCCTTCACCACCTCATGCACTCCTTTCGACTGAAGAAACTCTGGTTGGGCTGAAGCTGGAAACTCCTCTGTCTCCATTGCCGCGACTGGAAAAGGGAAAACAGCTACAAAGGTCTCCCCTGCCGGCGATGCACCCTTGCCTGTTGCCAACCTCCAAAGAGAAGGCCACCAGAGTAATCCAGTGAGATATCAGCAATCTCTTGTCCATCTGGTATTCTGCAATAACAGTAGCATTAGCGTTGCTCAGGAAAACATCACAGTCTGAGCCCAATTTCCTAGACTATGGAGACTTTCAAAGTCTTGGGAAGCTTGTTCCTGCTTTTCAGAAACTCTAGCAAAGGATCTCAGAGGGTCTAAGACATACACGCCAACCATTTCAGAACAGGAAAGTGGGAGATTTATAAAAAATGATCTGGGAATATATCTTTTCCATTGACATCTATTGAAGCAGATCCAATTTCAGACTGGAGACAGCTAAAATAGTGCCATTTTGGCCTACAAAAAATGAAAACCTCCACTGAATCGAGTCAGTTGGCATGTGCACTAAGAGGTGGTTTCGGCAGTGCTCTACTGTGAAATATATGGTCTGAAAAGGGTCCATACCACATTTCAACCAGCCCTCCAGGCACCTGTGGTCTGCCTCCTGGCCCTTGCCACCATCCCCCGCATCCATCGTAATCGATCCGGCGGACGCTCCTCCCACCCCGCTGCCAAGCCCTGGAACGACCTCCCCATCCACCGCCGAACCTCTACATCCCTCACCAAATTCAGGAGTGGCGTCAATATCTGGTTGGTCGAGTAGCCCCACCCCACGCAGCACCTAGACACACCTTGGGGTGATTAGCGTGCTCTACAAATACTGATTCATTCATCCATTCAAGAGAGAGATAGAGGAAACCAGGTTTAGGTCAACATCTGGGGTAAGGACAGGCTTACCAGAAATTGTAGGTCTTGGGCATTAATCCCAGAGAGTAATAAACCTTAGTCTAAATGGTTTGTTAGCCAGAAGCGGCTGAATGTTCCCATATGAAGAATGGAAGACTGCTCCCTGGACTTTGGGTTCTCTAGTTGAGCTGGGTCAAAAAGTGATTCTCCATCGAGGTGAAAAAATTTGGAGGCCAATAAATGGAGTTCCATTTGGTTGAAACTTAGCAAGATCCTTGTCAGAGGTGGGCATATTTTGAGCGGCCTCACTGATCACCTGGGGAGTTAAGCCCGTTGCTTAATTTGAGCCGGTGGTTGGAGGTGGGGCCCATTAGTGCTCATTACTAGGGACCACCACATATTTTTCCTTACCAGAGTTTGACCCTGAGCAAAAGAGAGAAAACCACATAAGGGGGAAGAAGGAGAAGGTGAAAGACAGAAAAACAGTGACAATAAAAGAAGGGAGGGATGAAAAAACCTGGAAGAGTGAGATAAAGGAGCAAGGAGTGTTTTGTTTTTGGCTGCAAGAGGCCTGAGGTGGAAATCAAGAATACGGAGCCTTGAATCGGCACCCTGGTATTTGACAGCACTGGAGTGTAGATTGGTTGTTAATATTAGGGGGGGATGAGTTTCAGGTTTCTCAACAACCATGCTGACATATCATGCTAAAATACATTATGAGAGAAGCAGTGCAGGAGGAAGAGTTTGGGGTGGGGGGGGGGGTGGGTGTTACGGAGTGCAGATTGTAAGGGGTACTTTAAACTGAATATTTTGTATATTTGTATTCTGTAAAATAGCCGACATTTTTAAAGACCTTTATAACAGAGATGACAGACGGAGAGCGTGTGCATGTGCATTTGTTTTTGTCTGTTTGGGTATAAATCCCAGGTTAAATACAACATATATCTCACCATACCCACCTGAAAATGCCTGTACCCAACTACTTCCTATAGAATAGATTTATTGGCATGGGTGCAACAACCCAAACACCCCCAAATTGAGCTATGCCCCTGTCTGAGCATATCTTTGGGCCACCGCACTTATTCTTTTACACATTAAGCACCAGTTAAGTTCCTTAAGACATCATCAGGAGGTCTGTGCGCAGCATCTCAAGACCAACAGTAGGTTTGTGATAGGTATCATCAACAGGGAGCGGGTCCTCGAGACACTTCGCACCATTACGAAAGCAGACCTTAACATTGCCGGGGTTTAGGGTTAAATGGGGTTCTGGTGCTTATGCTTCCGCACAACCTTGTCGAAGGCTCTCTCCACCCAATTCTGTGACTTGTAAACTGCTGGTATCTCGGGGCACCTGAGCATGGCCTCCCTGCAGGATGACGCAGATGGACATGAGTCCTTCTGAGAGAAGACCACAGAATGGGAGAATTGCCAAGAAGAGGCCAGATGCCCAGGGGAAGCGTCAAAGGACAGCTCCAAATTTCATTCTGAAAGACCTGGTCCTTCGACAGGGAAGAGGACAAGGAAGTGCAACGTCTGCAGCATCATTCTAATGCTCTAACATGGCAGAATGGAGAGGCGGCTTACCGGGAGCAAGGAAGGAAGGTTCAATCCTCTGCTACAGGACTGGGGCTCAATACAAACCCTGTCCTACTGCCCCCCTTTAGCGCTCCTAGCTCATGATGCTGCTGCCACATTCTTACTGCATCACCTGGACCGCTTCCGCCTCTCTGCTATCCTAGCCTAGGAAGGGATCAGCAGGCGTTGATGCTGCTCTTTTCTCTCTTTTTGGGAGTAAGCTGTGGAAAAAGTAGCTGGGACTAGCTGCAGCCCCATTGCAGTGCTTTTAATTTTCTTTCTCGCTGTTTTATAGACACATACATTTAGATCAGACAATATATGATCATTTTCGGCGCTCCAGAGATGCAAGGTTTGTCAAAGGCAAATCCGCGGGCGAGCTGTGGCTTGGTTAAGCCTGAAGGCCTAACTACTACTTAATGAGGGTTTTTTCTCACTCAGTGTGACCAGCTGGCCTGACTCTGTAAGCAGGTGGACAAGCAGGCAGGAGAGACACGTCGTCTAGTCTGAGCTTTAACCATCCCCTGGTGATAAACGCCATACAGTCTATTGTGGTAAATAAAATAAATATTACCGGACTGAATTTCATGCGGAATCTTAAATTAAAGTAAATAGCTCAAAATAACAAGAGGCAGAATCCGTGGTATAAGAGGTTTCTAATGGGCTTTATTCCATTCAAAATGGCCGACTCGAGTCGCGGCCCTCAGGTTCCGTCACCACGAAGGTTCAGGAAGTGAAGTACAATAATTTATTAACAGACATGTATTTTTATAATAAGTACATTACAATGAAACGAATGTAGAAGGCGTAACATTTGATAAGAAAAATGACGTGACAGTGACATAATCGAAACTAGGCGTAATAAAGAATAAAAGAAACATAATTGGTTAGAATTATCAGACATAGGTGGATCTATAAGATAATACTTGGCATAGATGCGCGCGCGGCAGCATGACGTGTAATTGACGTGTAACTAGGGGGTGAAGGGGACTTGACATTTAGCTCTACATGTGGAGACGAGAAGTCTGGGGTCAAGTCATCCTAATCCCAAATCATATCTAACATCCTATGTTTAAAGAACTATGTTATCCACAAGGAAGAGATTCTCGGACAGAATCTATTCTATACTGACTGTGTGCGTGTACAAGCGTCTAAGTGTCTATATGAGATGCGAGGGGCAGAAAACTTTCCATGGCAACAGGGCTATGAATCACTTGCAGGAGGACGGAAAGGCTGAGTCCTTTGCTTGTGAGCTAAAGGAAATGTTTACCTAAATCACTGGACAGGAATGCATCGGCTGAAGAGCAAAATAGATAATTCGAAGGTGAAATACAACTTCTTGGCAGACAGGCGAAAACTGGCCGAGGCAGGCACCGTTAGCTGCACAGGGAGTAGGACAAAGTTCATGGATACAGATGCGAGCTCAAGCTGAAGCTGTCAGAGACAGAGAGCAGGGAAAGGCTTTGAGGACAGAATCGGGCCTACTCGCCTGAACTGTAAAAATGGAGTAACTTAGCCATCTAAAGTCGGTGGCCTTTCATACTTAGGAATCGAATATCCAGCCCATTGATGGCGGATCTGACAGAGAACATGTTGACGGTAGACACACATATGTTTGCGTCTTAGAAACTGGAACTGGAGGGAACATACATGTACTTGTAACATGCATATAGAACCGTTGGGGTCCAAGATAGGGGACATAACTGACCAGGAAAATCCACATTTCCACATTCCCTCCTTGTCCCCTTCTTGCCCTTCAAGAGATATCAATCTTCATCATTCCATCGATTTGCTCATGGAGCATCATTTCTTCTTCCTTCTTCTTCCGGGATCTTGAGCCAAAACCTTGATGTGGAATACACGATGTGGCACACAGACCACAAATCGCTGGTCCACATTGCAGGCATAAACAACAACTGAAGAGCATAAGAAGGCCAATACCTAGGAAGGATAGAACTCTCCATCCCCAGGCTGATATCACACTCCAAAACCACCCGGACCACGTCCAAGTGCCTGAATTCTCGTGTATCTGGCTTACAATCTTATGAAGGCGTGTTATAGCTTTATATACAGATGGCGAATTTTCTGGTATGAAAATGCAGCAGCTGGATCCGATGACCCTGCAAGCTCCGCCCCTATCGGCCAGGATGACGTCAAGGACAAGACGATTCTGGAGAACAACAATTCTCATCACTGATTGTTCCTCTGTCAGATTGCCTAGGGCGGCTATAGTCTCGTTTACTACAGCTTCAAGAGTCTTGGTGAGTCTGCGTATCAGCTTACTATTTGATATTGTACCTATATAGGGAAAGATACCTTTATTGAAATCTACATACTTGTCCCATGCTGTCTCAGTATAATCGACAACTGGGAGATCTCTTCGCTCTCTATTGTGTACTAAATGAACATTTCGATAATAATCAGGGGGAGCTAGGAAAACAGGTGGCAAAAGGAATGCGATGTAACAGGTACCATCCCAATCTAGAGGCAGACGCATATATGCCGTCTGACCACATATGAAGTAGGAATGGCGAGAAGCTCTAAATGAAGATTTACCTTGATCACTATATTCTACTGTAGTAACGCATTGGCTATGGCCCATATGTATGGAACCAACTTTTCTTACACATAATTCACCTTTAACTGGGAATACTGACATAGTGGGCAAAATTAACTTAACTTCGGATTTGACATTTAGAATCATAAGATTAGGTGTAAAATTACCTAATTTATACACTTCATTTTCTAGATCAGTTCCTGTTCTACTGAGGTGACCCTCCTTATTAGGGTGACAGACTTTGAATAAAACTAGATTCAGATTTCCCCATATCCAATGTTGTTGATAAACTGCTGTGTCTGGGTCTATGGAATTTAATAAACTAAACCATGCTCCACAGGAGCCATTGTGTGTGAATGGATGTGGAAAGAAAGGCAGAACTCCTTTGTTATTCTGATAGGGAGGGAGTCGGCCACACACCCAACAATTGGTCGCATTACTAGTCTGATGGGAATGATGTAACATACTAATGAATGTGTTATTTCGCAGCGCAAGTCTATAGGACAACTCATGTGGCGGTAGGTCACTAAAAGAATGTTCATCAGTTATATTGAGAACACGTTTAGAAACAGGATGATATACGTGCAAAATCATACTCGTAATAATTACTAAAATACTCAATAAAAACAAAATTAATAATGTCATAATACAGTGGTTACGCAGTAATTTACAATAAGCATGTCGTTTCATTATGATTCTGGACTCTACATGATTCAGACCTAAAGGGTACATGTCGGGACAGATTCAACCGCTTCACCTTGGAGAGGACTTAAACAATCAAATCGTCCGACAGTTTAGATCTGGACCTGAGTTTCTGTTTATAGCACTGAGAGTCATTCAGTTCAACAAAAGGAAGTTTTGAATCAGTCTGTGAGGGAGTGCAGGGCACAGTGTCTATATCTGAAGGTAGTCCATGAAATTTTTTTATATGGGTGGAATGCACCCATCCTTTCCGTCCTTCGATCTTCACAGCTGTTCTGGTCGTCAGCAGGACCTGCTTAGGCAACTTCCACCTAGGATCCAATTGGCTTTTCCTATCAAAATTCCGAACCAGGACAAAGTCCCCGGGGACCACGTCATGGGGTTTCGCCTCAGTGTTGTCGGGAAAGGCTGCAGCTACCTGTGAACGAGAAGATTGTAGTGCAGACATCAAGGAAGCCAGGTAATCTGTCAGCATATTACAGTCAACATCAGTTATTTTACGGGGTATAGGCGTCCCCCACATATTCGGTGGTCTACCAAAGATCACCTCATACGGGGATAGCCCTGTTCTAGAGTGTGCTACCATTCTCATGTAAAAGAGTGCAACTGGTAATGCTACTATCCAGTCGACACCTTTCTCTCTACATATTTTGGACAGTCTGATTTTCAGTGCCTGGTTATGTCTTTCTACGAGACCTGCTGCTTCGGGGTGTCGGACACAGTGGAATTTCCACTGATATCCCAACAAGAGTGAGACATGTTTCATTAATTCGGATGAGAAAGGCTGACCGTTATCTGAATATACAACACGTGGTAAACCGTACCGTGGGAAGAATTCTCGAACTAACTGTTTGGCAGTAGTCGGGGCAGTGTAATCTGATACGGGATACGCCTCTGTCCAACGGGAGAGAGCGCAAACAACTACGAGGACATATTTGAATCCTCGACAACGTTCCATCTGAATATAATCCATCTGGAGGACTTCAAAAGGATGGTCAGGAGGCTGAAATCCACCCTGCTCTACGGGAACACCCTTTCCTGGATTAAACTGACAACATATCATACAGGTACGAACTTTTTGTTTAGCTGCTGCTCGTAAATGTTTGTTGAACCAAATGTGCTGAATGCTGTCTAGCATAGCCTTCTCTCCTAAATGTGCTGGACTGTGAACTGTAGCTATAATGACTTGAACCATGGAATCAGGGAGAAACCATACGGATTTCTCTTTCGTCATCCATCCTTGATCTGTCTGGATCCCTCCTAGTTCAGTCCACTTCTTTATTTCTTCTGCTGTGGCATGTGTCTGTATGTCAATTACGTCAAGTGCGGGATCCTTAATTGTCATACACTGTGTTGGGGTCTGAACTATTGGCTTTGTCATGTCTAATGTGCGATTCTGAGCAGTCTGTTTAGCTGTTCTGTCAGCTAAGTCATTGCCTTGAGAAATGGTATCAGTAACCTTCGTGTGTGCTTTACATTTCATAATTGATATAGCAGTGGGTAGATGTATTGCGTCTAACAAGGCATGAATGAGGGGTCCGTGCTGAATGTGGGCACCATGGGAAGTTAAATAACCCCTCTCCCGCCAAAGCACTCCGAAGTCATGTACGACTCCAAATGCATAACGTGAATCAGTATATATGTTAACTTTCTTATTTGTGGCTTGAATACAGGCTTTTGTTAGAGCAATAAGTTCTGCTGCTTGGGCTGACAAAGTATCTATACAATTTGTCTCAATAACTTCAGTGTCTGTTGTGACTGCATACGCGGCCACTAAATCTCCTTTACTTGTTCTCATGCATGATCCGTCTACATACAACGTCAGGTCTGGATCTAACAATGGAACGTCTGTCAAGTCTTGTCTAGGTTTCGTCTTTATTTCAATGATTTCAACACAATCATGAGCTAGTGGGTCTGTTCCAATTACTGGTAAGAGTGTAGCAGGATTCAGTGTATTACAACGTCGGATCTCTATGTGTGGCTGAAACAATGTCAGTTCATAACCAGTAAGTCTTGCTATGGTCAAGTGTTGTGTTTGTGTTCGGTTCACAAGAACCTCTACTGCATGTGGTACTTGTACTGTCAATGGGTGTCCTAATACTATGGCATCGCTTTGTCTGATTGCTAAAGCTGTCGCTGCCACTGATTTCAGGCATGCAGGCAAAGCCTGAGCTACGGGATCTAATGTACTGGAAAAATAAGCACATGGCTTGCGTGATCCTGCTTGATCCTGAGTGAGTACTGACAAGGCAGTACCTTCGCGTTCTGTAACAAAGAGTGTAAAATGTTTGCTATAACATGGTGTTGCTAAAACAGGTGCTTGACATAAAGCTTCCTTTAGGCTTTCAAAAGCTTGTGTATGTTCCTGAGTCCAAGGGAGAACAGTCGATGTGGCTGCCTCCTGTGTGGTTAACTGAATGAGTGGTTTTGCTAGAAATGCGTACTGAGGGATCCACTGTCTACAATATGAAGTGAGGCCTATGAAAGCCCGCACCTCCTTTTGTGTCTGGGGTATTGACATGTTAGCAATTAACTGGATACGGTCTGGTGTAAGCTGCCTTCCCTCCTTGGACAGCGAGTGACCAAGATAAATAACTCGCTGAACACAGAATTGCAGCTTAGAAGGGGACACCTTGTGCCCCTTGTCGGCTAGGAAATGTAAAACTGTCAGAGAAGCTTTTTCACATTCTGGCTCGCTTCTCGCGGTGATCAGCAGATCATCGACATATTGAAGCAGTGCAGTATTGACTGGCATATGTATACTGTCAAGTTCTCGTTTCAGTGCTTGGCTGTAGATGCTGGGGCTTTCTGTAAATCCTTGGGGAGCGCGTGAGAATTTAAAGCTGCGCCCATTTAAACTGAATCCGAACAAGTATTGGCTTTCCGGATCTATTGGGACGCTGAAAAAGGCATTCTTGAGATCAATTACAGTAAAGAATGTTGCTTCGGAATCAATTGCTGTCAACAATGATGATATATCAGGGACCACAGGGAATTGTGGTACAATACACTTGTTTAGTTCACGCAAATCAATAACCAATCGGTACACTGGTGGAGCAGTAGGATCAGTTCGTTTAAGAATCGGAATTATCGGTGAATTACATACATTGGAGTCTGTTTCTACAACTACTCCCTGGGCAATTAACTCATCAATGATTTTCAACAAAGCCACTACAGCATCATGCGGTAACTTGTATTGTCGCATTCGTGGTAGTACCACTCCTGCTTTCAATGTAACTCGATAGGGTGTAATGTTCATGCAGCCAACATCCGTAGGGCCTTGTGCCCATAGATGTACTGGTAAAATCTGTAGTCGGGGATCCATGTCTCTAGACACATAGTGACCTTTAAAATCACGTAAAAACAACCTTACTCCTTCCGGAGAACAACATATTATGGCTCCTAGTGCTTTCAGAGTTTTAATTCCTAGCAAATTTTCTGGGCATGATTTAGTAAGCAATAAATCTGTAGTTCGTGTCAAAGGTCCTATCGTAAGTGGTAGAGGCTGTGATACTTCATTAACAATAGGTTTTCCTGAAAAACCAAGGGAAACATTTTTAGAGCCTGAGAGGGGTGCCCCTGGAACTTCACTACGTTTTATTGTTGTTCGACTTGCCCCTGTATCGAGTAAGAATTTTCTATCTTGACCTAATAATTCACTATGTACATAAGGTCCTTCTTGATCTACCGGAATCTCGATAAGCGGTAAGTCAACTTCCCTCTCTAGGCTGGTTCATGCGTAACGCTGATACTCAGGGTATTCATACTGTGCAGTCTGATACATTTGTTGTGTTGTGGTTTGTGTGGCAGTAGTAGGCAACGGTGGTGCAGCTGGCACAAACTGTATGGGTTGCTGTGAGGCTGGCATAGACTGTTGCTGAACTGGCACGGACTGTCCATGCTGCATAGCTCCTTGTTCATTCTGATCTTGTCTAACTAATCGTGGTCTCTCTTTTGCAATACCTGTAGCTATATTTCGTTTCAGGACTTGACAATCATGTACATAATGGCCTAGTTGTTTACAGTAATTGCAGGTTCCCTTTACAGGAACTGCAGAATCACCAGAATGTGTCACACCCTTTTTGTGACCATCTGCTGGTACTGTCTGAGAAACTAGCATTTTCATTTTGGTATCCTTCATGCGTCTATGCTCGTGTTCTTGTTCATCCCTAATTCTATTGTGATGATACTGTAACATTTGTAGCATTTGCGACGGAGTGTTACTTTGCCAGGTACTCTCGAATTTCAATATTCTATTCTTTACTGGAGGTAATGCATTTTCCACTAATTTTGTCACAAATAAATGTGGATATGAGTCACTACTTGCTTTTATACCACTATTTATACCAAAACATTTTTCAAATCGAGCATAATAATCGCTTGTGTCTTCATCTTGCTTTTGTTTACAGGCTGTGATTGCACCCCAATCTTCCTTTTTTGTAGTTAATAAACGTGGCAGTACCTGTACTAGTAAACCTGGTAACAGTTTAACTTTATCCCCGAGCCCCGAACCTGCAGTTCGGCCCCTTTCTTCCTCTGCTAATGCTGTCCAGTCTATCTTTTGGTCTCCCACTTCCCACTCTTTTTCCTTCAGTTTTTCATAAATGCCAGCAGGCAAAAGCACTTTTAAAATCGTCATAATATCAGGAAAGGTGTACTCTCCCATCAGTAACATGTCTTTAATTTCTCGGTGGAAACCCGCTGGGTCTTTGTCATGACTAGGTACTACTTTTTTCATTTCTAATAATTCCATTTTTGATATGGGTGTGTAAACAAATACACGGTGAAACTCATTGTCTTCGCCTTTTATTGGGTGCACTTCTCGTAGAGGATTTTGTCTATCCATGTAGTACGGTGCTCTTTCTCTGGGGGGCAAGGAGAGAGAATCTGGACTTACAAAAAGGACGTACTGCTTACGTGACACTAATATCTCTTTAATTAGCTTGTTACTAGAACCTCTCCATCTGTACGTAAGTAGTTCCGTTAATATATCAGGTAAAGGACCAGGATCAGCATGTTGGCTCTTATATAATATGAGGAGTTGCTGAATCATATAGATTCCAGCTAAACGTTGTTCATCTGTACTGAGGTTGAGAAACGTGTGTGCTACGGTCTCATCACCATATTTTTCAGGACTAACGATCCAGTGAACGGCTGATCTGGCTAATTCTTGCTCATCCATGGAATCGAGGAGGTGATAACCCCTTCGTTCTCGTAGTATTTTATCTGCGGCTTGAAACGAATGTTCAGGAGACTTCAGATTCATTACAGGCGTCGGATACGTTCTGCTATTATTTGGACATACAGAATGTATGGGATCAGAAAAACATCTAGTATTTTCACAAGATCTTCCTCTGCCTACATAGGCTATGGTCTCTGACTGTCTTGCAGAGTCCCCTGATTCGGACACTTCATCTTGCTCAAACTCGTCTGTTCCCAATCTCTCTTCATGAATACGTTCTATTTCTTTACGGATTTTTCGGCACATGGCTATTATACAATTTTGCTTATCGTGTCTCCCTTCTGATATATTCTGACTCCATCTTGTAAGAGTAAGCATTACGTTCATGTCTACCCCCGGACGATCTTGATTTCTGATCACACAGTTTATGAGGAAACGTAACAGTTCCCCTTGTATCTCTACTTTCTGGAATTCCATAGCTCTGTTAATACATCCTGGATCTCGTCCTGTTTGAACAAAATGATATATGTTATCTAGATGCGTAGCCATCCCTGGTAACCTTGCTAAATACTCTGCGGCTCGTCTGATACGTAATGATGCCAGGACCATTTCGTCCTCTTTACCAACCACCGGGTCATATCTACAATTTACAAGAAGTTCCTTAAGCGTACGTTCATTTACGAACTTAGGTGTACGTGAATGTGCTGACTCTTGAAAAACAAGTTTATTTATTCTAGGTGGTGTAAAAATACTGCTAGCACCTCCCGTGGCCCCATCTGGGGCGTCGGGTGTGAAAGGATTCGTTGAACGTGACACAGCAACTATGGGTGTCGATACCCCTGTAGAGTCGACTGCGGAAACAGATGCGGAAACAGATGTGCTTGCCGAAGCTTGCGTCGGGACTTGCTGTTGCACGGGGACAGATACCTGATCCTGACGTTGAACCCCTCCGCCAGACGGTCTATGTGGTGTGGCGTTAGCATACTCGGGGGCTGCATCGTCTAGATATGAGGAAAGAAAAACATCTTCTGCGGTTCTGGGATGCCCCTTTGGATGTACCTTAATTGGAAATAACGGGGGTGGCAAGTCTTTTGGCACCTCCGTAACAGCCTTAGGTAGTCCTTCGGCTAGAAGGGGATACATACCATTCATAAGAGCATTTCTTTGTCTATTTACTTGTTCTGATTTCACTCGGATACCTTCCTCAATTAATAGATTTTCTTGAACTTTATTTGAACTTTCTTTACTCCTCTCTTCTTGTCTACGTGCTTTTTCTGTTCGTCTGTGAGATTCTTTACGCCATAACTCAACAGCGTCTTTCTGTGACTGTCTGACCTTTCTTTTCCATAACTCTTCCTCCACTTTCATGATGCACTCTGCATCCCAGGTTCCCGTTGCGGGCCACCTTTGACTTTCCGGTAATCCCTTGGTATAATCTACCCATAGATCAAGAAACAATATGGCATCTAAGCCATGTTTATGGTACATGAAATGTCCTGGAGTGTCTCTAGGAGGAATAGGAACTGCTTCTTCAAGCACCCCTTTTCTGGTAGTAATCTGTCTTAACTTAGAGAAGAGCGGCATATTGACAACTGACCTGATACTTACTCTTGAACTTACTTAATACGGGAAACACAATAATGAACAGTGAACAATGAACAGTCATTCATACCACAATATGCAAGACATTTTCTGAATACTTTAAACATTAAACATTAAACATTTAATAATGGTCGACAATGATGACAGTCTGCCTAACTAATCACCACGCTGAATTCTTGACAATAACTGAATACTTCGGAATACTTGATATACTGCTAAACAGTACATATACACTGCTAAACAGTGCAGACCGGATTTGTGTACCCAAATCCGTCTTGACCGGCACAACCTATGTGCGCGTCAACACGCCTCCCCGGCGATGGTACTCACCGAGTAGCTCCTTGAAACGGAAGGCCTCAGAGAATGGACAGGACTCGATAACTGCGGACATCGGACCCTCTGGACGTCGGAATTTCGGAAAACCTGGTGGGCCTCTGTATACCTCGGATCTTGCTCTCTCAGCTAGGCTCTGGTCGGGATACTTCGCACTTCTCACCGCCTCGTCTGGGTTGATCGCAGCCTCAGTCGCCCCCGCTTGACCGGAGGGAGCTTACAGGAAATCCTGCTGGTACGCGTTTATGGTCCGTCCAGCTGTGGCAGGAGACCGGGCCTGCAACGCACCGCCGGCGCGTGAGATGAGAAAGTGTCCCTATTCGGGCGCCATTATGTGGTAAATAAAATAAATATTACCGGACTGAATTTCATGCGGAATCTTAAATTAAAGTAAATAGCTCAAAATAACAAGAGGCAGAATCCGTGGTATAAGAGGTTTCTAATGGGCTTTATTCCATTCAAAATGGCCGACTCGAGTCGCGGCCCTCAGGTTCCGTCACCACGAAGGTTCAGGAAGTGAAGTACAATAATTTATTAACAGACATGTATTTTTATAATAAGTACATTACAATGAAACGAATGTAGAAGGCGTAACATTTGATAAGAAAAATGACGTGACAGTGACATAATCGAAACTAGGCGTAATAAAGAATAAAAGAAACATAATTGGTTAGAATTATCAGACATAGGTGGATCTATAAGATAATACTTGGCATAGATGCGCGCGCGGCAGCATGACGTGTAATTGACGTGTAACTAGGGGGTGAAGGGGACTTGACATTTAGCTCTACATGTGGAGACGAGAAGTCTGGGGTCAAGTCATCCTAATCCCAAATCATATCTAACATCCTATGTTTAAAGAACTATGTTATCCACAAGGAAGAGATTCTCGGACAGAATCTATTCTATACTGACTGTGTGCGTGTACAAGCGTCTAAGTGTCTATATGAGATGCGAGGGGCAGAAAACTTTCCATGGCAACAGGGCTATGAATCACTTGCAGGAGGACGGAAAGGCTGAGTCCTTTGCTTGTGAGCTAAAGGAAATGTTTACCTAAATCACTGGACAGGAATGCATCGGCTGAAGAGCAAAATAGATAATTCGAAGGTGAAATACAACTTCTTGGCAGACAGGCGAAAACTGGCCGAGGCAGGCACCGTTAGCTGCACAGGGAGTAGGACAAAGTTCATGGATACAGATGCGAGCTCAAGCTGAAGCTGTCAGAGACAGAGAGCAGGGAAAGGCTTTGAGGACAGAATCGGGCCTACTCGCCTGAACTGTAAAAATGGAGTAACTTAGCCATCTAAAGTCGGTGGCCTTTCATACTTAGGAATCGAATATCCAGCCCATTGATGGCGGATCTGACAGAGAACATGTTGACGGTAGACACACATATGTTTGCGTCTTAGAAACTGGAACTGGAGGGAACATACATGTACTTGTAACATGCATATAGAACCGTTGGGGTCCAAGATAGGGGACATAACTGACCAGGAAAATCCACATTTCCACGCCTCCCACGCTTGAATTCAAGGACCCTATATACATGATGACCCCGGAGTTAGGCCCTCTGTTCTGTGTCCCAAGCCCCCCCCCAGCATGACTTGTGTTACCCTACACCCTACCAACACACAATTTGCACTCTATCATGACAGCATACTATGCTTTATGCTCTTTGCTGTGTAACAATACTAGACCATTGCCCCCCACACCATCTGCAGCCCCACTGCAAATTTTGCTCTAGTATGCCTCCCCGCATCCTGGCCCTAGCATCCTTTGCTTGTTATCACACAAGGATCTTAGTAGTACCTCTGCCCTCAAATTAGGTCTGTTGGTCTCCCATGCCACCACACAAGAACCTTTGCTCTCCACATGCCACCACACAAGAACCTTTGCTCTCCACATGCCACCACGCAAGGACCTTTGCTCTCCACATGCCACCACACAAGGACCTTTGCTCTCCTTATGCCACCACACAAGAACCTTTGCTCTCCACATGCCACCACACAAGAACCTTTGCTCTCTATATGCCACCACACAAGAACCTTTACTCTCCTTATGCCACCACACAAGAACCTTTGCTCACCTTATGCCACCACACAAGAACCTTTGCTCTCCACATGCCACCACACAAGAACCTTTGCTCTCTACATGCCACCACACAAGAACGTTTGCTCTCCACATGCCACCACACAAGAACCTTTGCTCTCCACATGCCACCACACAAGGACCTTTGCTCTCCACATGCCACCACACAAGGACCTTTGCGCTCCACACGCCACCACACAAGGACCTTTGCTCTCCATACGCCACCACACAAGGACCCTTTCTCCACCCATCCCACTAATAAAAGGCATTTTACCCTACAACTCCAATGCCACAACACAAGGTTTTTGCTCTAATTTCATATGCCATCAGAGCCATAAAGTGTGGTTTCATTTACAACCACCTTCTAGATTATGAAGGTCTTTCACCCAAGAATGGAGGCACATCCGCCTACACGCGATAGCATTTTTCACTGATGCTTCTCTCTCTCTCTCTATACTGGCGTGAAAATCCATGATGGCCGACTGCCACAGTGTGGGGGCGCTCCTTGAATAACCAGAGACAATGCTTCTTTTTTAACCAAACACGGCTGTGTGTCTATTTTTTCCTCACCCTAGCGGCTACATCGACAACATCACTAAGTAGCAGTGAATGGCTATGTTTGCCAGGATTTACAGGCGGCCTCCTCTTGGCACGGGGACAATGGCTCTTTTTATGTCTTGAACTCCCAAGACCTGCGCCCCAACCCCTCAGACTCTTTGCCCTGTGCACGACCTTCGTCTGTGTCCAATACTACTATCAACTCTTCCCCTCAGACAGGGAGTGTGGGCACACAGGGCTGCTCAGTGCCAGGTGTGCTACATCCGCATGGCTCAGATGCCCGCTTCCTGTCAGGCAGTGGAACCAAAGCCAGCTAGCAGTGGTCTAACAATTAGCCTTTTCTTGCTGCAACAGTGACAGGCAAGCGTCCCTTGAGGGTGGCGATAGAATTTCACTCACCAACCCGTGGGCAATTCAAGACAGACACAGGGCACATTCCAGATCCAACCAACGGCAACATAACAGAAGTGCAGAGGTATGTATATATTCACTGGGTAGATATAGTTAGGTCAGCGTTTCCATTGGAAATGCGTTTTTGTGTTGCTAATAAGTTTGGCCCCGTTTGATGAATCTCCATGAAACTTTCCAAAAGGTGCTACTTTTTCACTGGTTTGTGCAGAGAACGTTTCGGTATGATCAGTCAAACGGGGGCCGCGATAAAAGGGGGTCCCAAAACACAAAATACTCATGCATTTTTCATTGACTTTATTTTAGCAATGAGCGGGGTCTAAACTCACTTTAAACTGACAATAGGTCTTTGGCAACTCTGGGAGGTAAGCCCTAAAAAGGGTTCATTGTAAGTCTCTTTGGCAGGCCCAACAATATTATTAGGGCATCGTCCCTCGTATCTTCCCTGTTCATGCTAAATTTTTGGTTCAGTTTTGGTTTGTGATTTTCCCATCTTCAAGTGGGGGTGGTGTAATCCATCACAGGTTTGGCGGCGCAGGAGATGCGCAAAACTCTAACTCCTACTGACCAGTAACTAGAATACTGATGCGAGGCTATAAGTGGGAGAAGAGGACGACCTTGTAATGTGGTCAGGGAGTCGAATGTGATGTCATTTCTGTTGGGAGACAATGGGCATGTGATTTTCGTTGGCGATTTAGTAAATTGAAGTGTGGGGTTACCCTTTTAATTCTCACTCAAACCCCGAGAAGTCGAACTCACGTAAAAAATCTGGAAACCTTGAAGGGCTGAATTTTTACACTATAATGCACTTTGCCCCTGTTTGACTCGCACAGGTGACACGGACTTTTTCCTAAATCCGATATAGTCATAATGTCCTTTTGGTGAAAATCCACTGAAAAAAAATATTCATAAAGTAGCGCACGCATTCACGCACACGCTGTAACCAATTTAAACACACAGAAGCACATGCGCTCATCGCGAGCACAGGCTCCTTGGCAGGATGCCACGCGGACACGTGTCGCGCATGCAGCTTTTTTGCAACACCTGAGATGCTTCGTACTTGCAGTGACTTGTGCTGCTGGCAGCAGGGCTTCCTTCCACGGGAGATAAAGCCCACATTCGGGGCAGGGGTGTCACTCAGGGCACGTGCTTATCTTCGCTCCGGCGCTTTATCGGCCCCCTCAGCTCGTGACCGAGTCGCCTCAGCCCGTGCGCTCGTGAGGTCATTTCACGGCGCGCGCTCTCCACGGCGTGTAATTCCCTCAGCGCGGTTGCGGGATACCATCTGAATAACCCAGATGACGGATATGGGGGTGAACCATGACGGACTGGCGTCCTTTGGGGGGCGGCCCTCACCGACTGGCGCCCACGATGCTGGACAGGTGCAGACAGACGGGATACAGTTAATGGACAGTGTGCCCTAACCGGACCAGGGCAGTGTCTGCTAACCGGTTCAGGTCAGTACTCCATGGCCGTAGCTGCATCACCTACTTCAGAGCATTTATAACGACTTTAGACTCGGAGCTACTTCCGGCACCTTCAGTGCATGGACGGGGTCACCTCTAAGGTCAGACTGGACAGCTCTGGGGGTCAGCGCAGCATCACTTGTTAGGCTGGGTCTGTGCATCTTTAAAGGCCCAGTGTCTGCCTAGCCATCGCTGCGCCACCAACAGGACAGCGTGGTATTACACAGGCATCTTCCGTGACAAGAGCTGCATCTATACTGGGAACTACACAGCAAATACTGCAGCACCAGAGCTGCAAAGGCTGCAGCACCAGAGCTCCATATTCTGCAGCACTAAAGCTGCAAATTCTACAGTACTAGAACTGCAAATGCTGCAGCACTAGAGGTGCGTACTCTGCAGAACCAGGTATGCAAATACTGCAGTATTAGAATGATATATGCTGCAGCATCTGGCGTGCAGGTTCTGCAGTGCTAGAGCTGCGCATGTTGCATTATAAGAGTTGCATATACTGCAGGACCAGAACTGCAAATACGGTACAAAAGGGGGTGGTGATGGACGGAGCATCAGAACCAATCAAACACTCACACCCAGTCAACAGATCTGGGTTTGATCCATCACCGTTCTTTAGCCCACTCTGCCACCCCAGTTCAGACATGGCCATATGCAAATCAGTCTGACCCTGTGCCTCATGGCCATGTCTGAACTGGGGTGGCAGAGTGGGCTAAAGAACGGTGATGGATCAAACCCAGATCTGTTGACTGGGTGTGAGTGTTTGATTGGTTCTGATGCTCCGTCCATCACCACCCCCTTTTGAACAGAACTGTAAATACTGCAGCACTAGAAGCTCATGCACTGCACGGCCAGAGCTGCACATGCTGCACTTCTGGATCTACACGGCCTGCAGCATTAGATCTGCATATACTGTAGGTTCTGAACTACAGGTGGTGATGGAACAGAAGAAAACTACAGCAGCAGAAGTGCACAAGTGTCAGAAAAACTGCACAGACCACGTGACCAAAGCAGCACACGGAGAAGTACTAGAGCTCCGCCATCTGTAGGCCCACAACTGTACATACTGCCGGGCCAACCTCACTATCATTGCAGGACCAGTGCTATAAATACTGCAGGGCCACCAGAGAGACAAACACTACAATACTAGAGCTAAACATGCAGCAAGAGCAGAGCCACACATGTTGCTGCACCACGGACAGACAGGCAGCCACACGCACACACCCACGCTCTCTCTGTAGAAGAGCCATGTATTCTACAGAAAAGAGAAGAGCCAAGCTAGCTACAGGAGTCACAAAAACTGCAAGAGCGGCACCACAAATACTGCACTCTGGCACTCACAAACATACACCTTGAAAGCTGCACCAGCCCAATTGTCCATAGCGAAGAACTCATGGTACAGGATCCCTTGTATTAATGCATACTATCTTTTTACCAAAGGGAAAATATTTATGCATGTGGGCAAAGCCCTTCGCCTACATCCCCATAAATGTGGGGGTGGTTCATTCCCATTCCCATACACGGCCGAACCAATGCTACTTATACTGCAAAAGAAGAGCTGCACATATTGCAGGAGCAGAGAGAAACATACTGCAGAAGAACCACACATGCTGCTGGGGCAGAGACACACATAAAACAGGTGCAGAACTAAACACACTGCAGCAGCAGTGCCCCACACACTGCAGAAGAACTACAGATGCTGCTGAGGCAGAACCACTCATAATACAGGTGCAGAGCTAAACACACTGCTGCAGCAGAGCCACATACTGCAGAAGAACTACACATGCTGCTGGTGCAGAACCACTCATAACACAAGCGAAGAGCGACACACCCTGCAGCAGTAGAGCCACACATACTGCAGAAGAAGAACTACACATGCTGCTGGGGCAGAACCACTCATAACACAAGCGAAGAGCGACACACCCTGCAGCAGCAGAGCCACACATACTGCAGAAGAACTACAGATGCTGCTGGGGCAGAGCCACACATAATACAGGTGCAGAGCGAAACACTGCAGCAGCAGAGCCACATACTGCAGAATACCTACAAATGCTGCTGGGCCAGAGACACACATAATACAGGTGCAGATCTAAACACACTGCAGCAGTAGAGCCACACATACTGCAAAAGAAGAACTACAGATGCTGCTGGGGCAGAGACACAGATAATACAGTTGCAGAGCGAAACAAACTGCAGCAGCAGAGCCACACATACTGCAAAAGAAGAAATACAGATGCTGCTGGGGCAGAGACAGATAATACAGGTGCAGAGCGAAACACTGCAGCAGCAGAGCCACATACTGCAGAATACTTACAAATGCTGCTGGGGCAGAGACACACATAATACAGGTGCAGAGCTAAACACTCTGCAGCAGTAGAGCCCCACATACTGCAGAAGAACTACATATGCTTCTGAGGCAGAGCCACACATAATACAGGTGCAGAGCTAAACACACTGCAGCAGCATTGCCCCACATACTGCACAGAAGAACTACAGATGCTGCTGGGGTAGAGACACTCATAACACAAGCAAAGAGCAACACACACTGCAGGAGCCAAGCCACACATACTGCAGAAGAACCACACATGCTGCTGGGGCAGAGACACACATAATACAGGTGCAGAGCTAAACACACTGCGACAGCAGAGCCACACATACTGCAGAAGAATTACAGGTGCTGCTGGGGCAGAGCCACGCATAATACAGGTGCAGAGCTACAGAAACTGCAGCAGCAGAGCCAAACATACTGCAGAAGAAGAACTACACATGCTGCTGGGGCAGAGCCACACATAATACAGGCACAAAGCTAAACAAACTGAAGCAGCAGAGCCACACACACAGCAGAAGAAGAACTACACATGCTGCTGGGACAGGGCCACACATAATACAGGAGCAGAGATAAACACTGCAGCAGCAGAGCCACATGTACTGCAGAATAACTACACATGCTGCTGGGGAAGAGCCACACACAATACAGGGCTAATTACACTGCAGCAGCAGAGCCACCCACACTGTAGAAGAACTACAGATGCTGCTGCGGCAGAGCCACATATAATACAGGTCCAGAGTGAAACAAACTGCAGCAGCAGAGCCACATACTGCTGAATAACTACAAATACTGCTAGGGTAGAGTTACACACATAATACAGGTGCAGAGCTAAACACACTGCAACAGAAGAGCAACACATACTGCAGAAGAAGAACTACACATGCTGCTGGGGCAGAGACACACATAATACAGACACAGAGCTAAACACTGCAGCAGCAGAGCCACATACTGCAGAATAACTACAGATGCTGCTGGGGCAGAGACACACATAATACAAGTGCAGAGATAAACACGCTGCAGCAGCGGAGCCACACATACTTCAGAATAAGAAGTACAGATGTTGCTTGGGCAGAGCCACACATAATACTAGTGCAGAGCTAAACACATTGCAGAAGTAGAGCCACACACACTGCAGAAGAACTACAGATGCTGCTGGGGCAGAGCCACACATAACACAGGAGCAGAGCTAAACACTGCAGCAGCAGAGCCACATACTGCAGAATAACTACACATGCTGCTGGGGCAGAGACACACATAATACAAGTGCAGAGGTAAACACGCTGCAGCAGCGGAGGCACACATACTGCAGAATAGGAACTACAGATGCAGCAAGGGGCAGAGCTACACATAATAGAGGTGCACAGATAAACACACTGCAGCAGCAGAGCCACACATACTGCAGAAGAACTACACATGCTGCTGGGGCAGAGCCACACATAATACAGGACCAGAGAAACACACACTGCAGCAGCAGAGCCACACATACTGCAGAAGAACTACAGAAGCTGCTGAGGCAGAGACACACATAATCCAGGTGCAGAGCGAAACACACTGCAGCAGTAGAGCCACACATACTGCAGAAGAACTACAGATTCTGCTGAGGCAGAGCCACACATAATACAGGAGCAGCGCGACACACACTGCAGGAGAAGATCCACACATACTACAGAATAAGAACTACACATGCTGCTGGGGCAGAGCCACATATAATACAGGTCCAGAGCGAAACAAACTGCAGCAGCAGAGCCACATACTGCTGAATAACTACAAATACTGCTAGGGTAGAGTTACACACATAATACAGGTGCAGAGCTAAACACACTGCAACAGAAGCCGAGTTTCGGCTCTGGCCAGAGGATGCTCCTATAGTCGCAGCAAAATCAGTCCGTAACCTGGGGGTCATGATGGACGAAGATCTTCAGCTTCAATCTCAGGCCAACAAAACTATTGGTACCTGTATTGCTTTGCTGAGAGCTCTTCGTCAAATCCTCCCGCTTCTTCCTGATGAGACAAGGTCTCTGGTGGTCCAGAGTGTGATCCTGAGTAGAATGGACTACTGTAATTCTCTGTACTTGGGTGCTCCCCTTTATATTGTGCAGGGATTGCAAAGAGTTCAGTCGACTGCAGCCAAATTGGCTCTCAGGAGACAGCGTGAATCATCTGTAATGCTGGCATTAAGGGACCTCCATTGGCTTCCTGTCAAGAAGAGGATTGAGTTCAAGTCGCTGGTTATGGTCTATAAGCCCTTACATAATTCTGGCCTGTTACTTCTGCGGGAACGATTTTCATGGTATCAACCAGAAAGACTCCTCCGTTCCTCTAGTCAGAACCTGGCAGTTGTTACCAGAGTAAAGCGTGTCAGGATGGGAGGTAGGGCTTTCAGCACGGCGGCAGCTCGCCTGTGGAATCAGATCCCCCTAGAGCTGCGACAGGCCAAAACGCTGTTAGGCTTTAGGAAAGATCTAAAGACTTGGCTATTCCGTCAGGTATAGTAGGGCACTAACCCTGTCCATTGGCCAGTTCGTTCTGTGTTGTCTCATGCGGTCATGTCTCACAGCGCCAGGATACCGCGTGGGTGGTAGATAGCGCTTTACAAGAAATTATACAATACAATACAATACATAATACAGGTGCAGAGCTAAACACACTGCAGCAGCAGAGCCACACATACTGCAGAATAACTACACCTGCTGCTGGGGCTGATACACACACAATACAGGGCTACATACACTGCAGCAGTAGAGCCACACTCACTGCAGAAGAACTACAGCTGCTGCTGAGGCAGCGCCACACATAATAGAGGTGCAGAGCGAAACAAACTGCAGCAGCAGAGCCACACATATTGGAGAAGAAGAACTACACATGCTGCTGGGGCAGAGCCACACATAATACAGGTGCAGAGCTAAACACACTGCAACAGTAGAGCCACATATACTGCAGAAGAACTACAGATGCTGCTGGGGCAGAGCCACCCCTAACACAAGCAAAGAGCGACACACACTGCAGGAGCAAAGCCACACATACTGCAGAAGAACTACAGATGCTGCTGGGGCAGAGCCACACATAATACAGGTGCAGAGCGAAACAAACTGCAGCAACAGAGCCACACATACTGCAGAAGAACTACACATGCTGCTGGGGCAGAGCCACACATAATACAGGTGCAGAGCTAAACACTGCATCAGCAGAGCCACATACTGCAGAATAACTACAAATGCTGCTGGGGCAGAGACACACACATTACAGGTGCAGAGCTAAACACACTGCAGCAGCAGAGCCACACATTCTGCAGAACTACAGATGCTGCTGGGGCAAAGATACACATAATACAGGTGCAGAGCGAAACACTGCAGCAGCAGAGCCACACATACTGCAGAAGAACTACAGATGCTGCTGGGGCAGACACACACAATATACAGGGCTACATACACTGCAGCAGTAGAGCCACACTCACTGCAGAAGAACTACAGATGCTGCTGAGGCAGCGCCACATATAATAGAGGTGCAGAGTGAAACAAACTGCAGCAGAGCCACGCATACTGCAGAAAAAGAACTACACATGCTGCTGGGGCAGAGCCATACATAATACAGGTGCAGAGCTAAACACACTGCAGAAGTAGAGCCACACATACTGCAGAAGAACTACAGATGCTGATGGTGCAGAGCCACTCATAACACAAGCAAAGAGCGACACACACCGCAGGAGCAAAGCCACACTTACTGCAGAAGAACTACACATGCTGCTTGGGCAGAGACACACATAATACAGGTGCAGAGCTAAATACACTGTAGCAGTAGAGCCACACATCCTGCAGAAGAACTACAGATGCTGCTGAGGCAGAGCCACACATAATACAGGCGCAGAGCTAAACACACTGCAGCAGCAGTGCCCCACATACTGCAGAAGAAGAACTACAGATGCTGCTGGGGCAGAGCCACTCATAACACAATAAAAGAGCAACACACACTGCAGGAGCATAGCCACACATACTGCAGAAGAACCATACATGCTGCTGGGGCTTAGACACACATAATACAGGTGCAGAGCTAAACACACTGCAACAGCAGAGCAACACACACTGCAGAAGAACTACAGATGCTGCTGGGGCAGAGCCACAGGCAATACAGGTGAAGAGCAAAAACAACTGCAGCAACAGAGCCACACATACTGCAGAAGAAGAACTACACATGCTGCTGGGGCAGAGCCACATATAATACAGGCGCAAAGCGAAACAAACTACAGCAGCAGAGCCACACACACTGCAGAAGAACTACAGATGCTGCTGGGGCAGAGCCATAGGCACTACAGGTGCAGAGCTAAAAACACTGCAGCAGAAGAGCCACACATACTGCAGAAGAAGAACTACACATGCTGCTGGGGCAGAGCCACACATAATACAGGAGCAGAGCTAAACACTGCAGCAGCAGAGCCACACGTACTGCAGAATAGCTACACATGCTGCTGGGGAAGAGCCACATATAATACAGGTGCAGAGCGAAACAAACTGCAGCAGCAGAGCCACATACTGCAGAATAACTACAAATGCTGCTGGGACAGAGACACACATAATACAGGTGCAGAGCTAAACACACTGCAGCAGAAGAACCACACATACGGCAGAAGAAGAACTACACATGCTGCTGGGGCAGAGACATATATATAATACAGGCGCTGAGCTAAACACTGCAGCAGTAGAGCCACACACCCTGCAGAACTACACATGCTGCTGGGGCAGAGCCACACATAATAAAGGAACAGAGCAACACACACTGCAGCAGCAGAGCCACATGCTGCAGAATAAGAACTACAGAGGCTGCTGGGGCAGAGCCACACATAATACTAGTGCAGAGCAAAACACACTGCAACAGTGGAGCCCCTCACACTGCAGAAGAACTACAGATGCTGCTGGGGCAGAGCCACACATAACACAGGAGCAGAGCTAAACACTGCAGCAGCAGAGCCACATGCTGCAGAATAAATACACATGCTGCTGGGGAAGAGACACACATAATACAGGTGCAGAGATAAACACGCTGCAGCAGCGGAGCCACACATACTGTAGAATAAGAACAACAGATGCTGCTGGGGCAGAGCTACACATAATATAGGTGTAGAGATCAACACATTGCAGCAGCAGAGCCACACACCCTGCAGAACTTCACATGCTGCTGTGGCAGAGCCACACATAATACAGGAACAGAGCAACACACACTGCAGCAGCAGAGCCACACATACTGCAGAAGAACTACAGATGCTGCTGGGGCAGAGACACACATACTACAGGTGCAGAGCTAAACACACTGCAGCAGCAGAGCCGCACATACTGCAGAAGACCTACGGATGCTTCTGAGGCAGAGGCACACATAATACAGGAGCAGCGCAACACACACTGCAGAAGCAGAGCCAAACATACTGCAGAATAAGAACTACATATGCTGCCGGGGCAGAGCCACACATAATACAGGTGCAGAGCTAAACACACTGCAGCAATAGAGCCACACATACTGCAGAAGAACTATACATGCTGCTGGGGCAGAGACGCTCATAATACAGGGCTAAATACACTGCAGCAGTAGAACCACACACACTGCAGAAGAAGAACTACACATGCTGCTGTGGCACAGCCACACATAATACAGGTGCAGAGCTAAATACACTGCAGCAGTAGAGCCACACATACTGCAGAAGAACTACAGATGCTGCTGGGGCAGAGCCACTCATAACACTTGCAAAGAGCGACACATACTGCAGGAGCAAAGCCACACATACTGCATAATAAGTACTACACATGCTGCTGGGGCAGAGCCAAACATAATACAGGTGCAGAGCTAAACGCACTGCAGCAGTAGAGCCACACACACTGCAGAAGAACTACAGATGCTGCTGGGGCAGAGCCACAGGCACTACAGGTGCAGAGCTAAACACACTGCAGCAGAAGAGCCACACATACTGCAGAAGAAGAAATACACATGCTGCTGGGGCAGAGCCACACATAATACAGAAGCAGAGCTAAACACTGCAGCAGCAGAGCCACACGTACTGCAGAATAGCTACACAAGCTGCTGGGGAAGAGCCACATATAATACAGGTGCAGAGCGAAACAAACTGCAGGAGTAGAGCCACATACTGCAGAATAACTACAAATGCTGCTGGGACAGAGACACACATAATACAGGTGCAGAGCTAAACACACTGCAGCAATAGAGCCACACATACTGCAGAAGAACTATACATGCTGCTGGGGCAGAGACACTCATAATACAGGGCTAAATACACTGCAGCAGTAGAGCCACACACACTGCAGAAGAAGAACTACACATGCTGCTGTGGCACAGCCACACATAATACAGGTGCAGAGCTAAATACACTGCAGCAGTAGAGACACACATACTGCAGAAGAACTACAGATGCTGCTGGGGAAGAGCCACACATAACACTTGCAAAAAGCGACACATACTGCAGGAGCAAAGCCACACATACTGCATAATAAGTACTACACATGCTGCTGGGGCAGAGCCACACATAATACAGGTGCAGAGCTACACACACTGCAGCAGTAGAGCCACACACACTGCAGAAGAACTACAGATGCTGCTGGGGCAGAGCCACAGGCACTACAGGTGCAGAGCTAAACACACTGCAGCAGAAGAGCCACACATACTGCAGAAGAAGAACTACACATGCTGCTGGGGCAGAGCCACACATAATACAGGAGCAGAGCTAAACACTGCAGCAGCAGAGCCACACGTACTGCAGAATAGCTACACATGCTGCTGGGGAAGAGCCACATATAATACAGGTGCAGAGCGAAACAAACTGCAGCAGCAGAGCCACATACTGCAGAATAATTACAAATGCTGCTGGGACAGAGACACACATAATACAGGTGCAGAGCTAAACACACTGCAGCAGAAGAGCCACACATACGGCAGAAGAAGAACTACACATGCTGCTGGGGCAGAGACATATATATAATACAGGCGCTGAGCTAAACACTGCAGCAGTAGAGCCACACATACTGCAGAACTACACATGCTGCTGGGGCAGAGCCACACATAATACAGGAACAGAGCAACACACACTGCAGCAGCAGAGCCACATGCTGCAGAATAAGAACTACAGAGGCTGCCGGGGCAGAGCCACACATAATACTAGTGCAGAGCTAAACACACTGCAACAGTGGAGCCACACACACTGCAGAAGAACTACAGATGCTGCTGGGGCAGAGCCACAGGCACTACAGGTGCAGAGCTAAACACACTGCAGCAGAAGAGCCACACATACTGCAGAAGAAGAAATACACATGCTGCTGGGGCAGAGCCACACATAATACAGAAGCAGAGCTAAACACTGCAGCAGCAGAGCCACACGTACTGCAGAATAGCTACACATGCTGCTGGGGAAGAGCCACATATAATACAGGTGCAGAGCGAAACAAACTGCAGCAGCAGAGCCACATACTGCAGAATAACTACAAATGCTGCTGGGACAGAGACACACATAATACAGGTGCAGAGCTAAACACACTGCAGCAATAGAGCCACACATACTGCAGAAGAACTATACATGCTGCTGGGGCAGAGACACTCATAATACAGGGCTAAATACACTGCAGCAGTAGAGCCACACACACTGCAGAAGAAGAACTACACATGCTGCTGTGGCACAGCCACACATAATACAGGTGCAGAGCTAAATACACTGCAGCAGTAGAGCCACACATACTGCAGAAGAACTACAGATGCTGCTGGGGAAGAGCCACACATAACACTTGCAAAGAGCGACACATACTGCAGGAGCAAAGCCACACATACTGCATAATAAGTACTACACATGCTGCTGGGGCAGAGCCACACATAATACAGGTGCAGAGCTAAACACACTGCAGCAGAAGAGCCACACATACGGCAGAAGAAGAACTACACATGCTGCTGGGACAGAGACATATATATAATACAGGCGCTGAGCTAAACACTGCAGCAGTAGAGCCACACATACTGCAGAACTACACATGCTCCTGGGGCAGAGCCACACATAATACAGGAACAGAGCAACACACACTGCAGCAGCAGAGCCACATGCTGCAGAATAAGAACTACAGAGGCTGCTGGGGCAGAGCCACACATAATACTAGTGCAGAGCTAAACACACTGCAACAGTGGAGCCCCTCACACTGCAGAAGAACTACAGATGCTGCTGGGGCAGAGCCACACATAACACAGGAGCAGAGCTAAACACTGCAGCAGCAGAGCCACATGCTGCAGAATAAATACACATGCTGCTGGGGAAGAGACACACATAATACAGGTGCAGAGATAAACACGTTGCAGCAGCGGAGCCACACATACTGTAGAATAAGAACAACAGATGCTGCTGGGGCAGAGCTACACATAATACAGGTGTAGAGATCAACACACTGCAGCAGCAGAGCCACACATACTGCAGAAGAACTACACATGCTGCTGGGGCAGATCCACACATAATACAGGAACAGAGCAACACACACTGCAGCAGCAGAGCCACACATACTGCAGACGAACTACAGATGCTGCTGGGGCAGAGACACACATACTACAGGTGCAGAGCTAAACACACTGCAGCAGCAGAGCCGCACATACTGCAGAAGACCTACGGATGCTGCTGAGGCAGAGGCACACATAATACAGGAGCAGCGCGACACACACTGCAGAAGCAGAGCCAAACATACTGCAGAATAAGAACTACATATGCTGCCGGGGCAGAGCCACACATAATACAGGTGCAGAGCTAAACAAACTGCAGCAATAGAGCCACACATACTGCAGAAGAACTATACATGCTGCTGGGGCAGAGACACTCATAATACAGGGCTAAATACACTGCAGCAGTAGAGCCACACACACTGCACAAGAAGAACTACACATGCTGCTGTGGCACAGCCACACATAATACAGGTGCAGAGCTAAATACACTGCAGCAGTAGAGCCACACATACTGCAGAAGAACTACAGATGCTGCTGGGGCAGAGCCACTCATAACACTTGCAAAGAGCGACACATACTGCAGGAGCAAAGCCACACATACTGCAGAATAAGTACTACACATGCTGCTGGGGCAGAGCCACACATAATACAGGTGCAGAGCTAAACACACTGCAGCAGTAGAGCCACACATCCTGCAGAGGAACTACAGATGCTGCTGAGGCAGAGCCACACATAATACAAGTGCAGAGCTAAACACACTGCAGCAGCAGTGCCCCACATACGGCACAGAAGAACTACAGATACTGCTGGGGCAGAGCCACTCATAACACAAGCAAAGAGCTACACACACTGCAGGAGCAAAGCCACACATACTGCAGACGAACTACAGATGCTGCTGAGGCAGAGATACACATAATACAGGTGCAGAGTGAAACACACTGCAGCAGCAGAGCCACACATACTGCAGAACTACAGATGCTGCTGGGGCAGAGATACACATAATACAGGTGCAGAGCGAAACACACTGCAGCAGTAGAGCCACACATACTGCAGAAGAACTACAGATGCTGCTGAGGCAGAGCCACACATAATACAGGAGCAGAGCCACACATACTGCAGAATAAGAACTACACATGCTGCTGGGGCAGAGCCACACATAATACAGGTTCTGAGCTAAACACTGCAGTAGCAGAGCCACACATACTGCAGAGTAGCTACACATGCTGCTGGGGCAGAGCCACACATAATACAGGTACAGAGCTAAAACCTGCAGCAGCAGAGCCACATACTGCAGAGTAACTACACATGCTGCTGGGGCAGAGTCACACATAACACAGGTGCAGAGCAACACACGCTGCAGCAGCAGAGCCACACATACGGCAGAAGAACTACAGAAGCTGCTGAGGCAGGGGCACACATAATACAGGTGCAGAGCTAAACACACTGCAGCAGCAGTGCCCCACATATGGCACAGAAGAACTACAGATACTGCTGGGGCAGAGCCACTCATAACACAAGCAAAGAGCTACACACACTGCAGGAGCAAATCCACACATAATGCAGAAGAACCACGCATGCTGCTGGGGCAGAGACACACATAATACAGTCGCAGAGCTAAACACACTGCAACAGCAGAGCCACACATACTGCAGAAGAACTACAGATGCTGCTAAGGCAGAGATACACATAATACAGGTGCAGAGTGAAACACACTGCAGCAGCAGAGCCACACATACTGCAGAACTACAGATGCTGCTGGGGCAGAGATACACATAATACAGGAGCAGAGCCACACATACTGCATAATAAGAACTACACATGCTGCTGGGGCAGAGCCACACATAATACAGGTGCAGAGCTAAACACTGCAGCAGCAGAGCCCCACATACTGCAGAAGAACTACAGATGCTGCTGGGGCAGAGCCACACATAATACAGGGTTAAATACACTGCATCAGCAGACCCACACATACTGCAGAAGAACTACAGATGCTGCTGAGGCAGGGCCACACATAATACAGGAGCAGAGCCAAACATACTGCAGAATAAGAGCTACACATGCTGCTGGGGCAGAGCCACACATAATACAGGTACAGAGCTAAACACTGCAGTAGCAGAGCCACACATACTGCAGAGTAAATACACATGCTGCTGGGGCAGAGCCACACATAATACAGGTGCAGGGCTAAAACCTGCAGCAGCAGAGCCACATACTGCAGAGTAACTACACATGCTACTGGGGCAGAGTCACACATAACACAGGTGCAGAGCAACACACACTGCAGCAGCAGAGCCACACATACGGCAGAAGAACTACAGAAGCTGCTGAGGCAGGGGCACACATAATACAGGTGCAGAGTGAAACACACTGCAGTGGTAGAGCCACACACCCTGCAGAAGCACTACAGATGCTGCTGAGGCAGAGCCACACAATACAGGAGCAGCGCAACACACACTGCAGGAGCAGAGCCACACATACTGCAGAAGAAGAACTACACATGCTGCTGGGGCAGAGACACACTTAATACAGGTGCAGAGCTAAACACACTGCAGCAGCAGAGCCACACGTAATGCAGAAGAACTACAGATGCTACTGGGGCGGAGCCACACATAACACAGGAGCAGAGCTAAACACTGCAGCAGCAGAGCCACATGCTGCAGAATAACTACACATGGTGCTGGGGAAGAGACACACATAATACAGGTGCAGAGATAAACACGCTGCAGCAGCGGAGCCACACATACTGTAGAATAAGAACAACAGATGCTGCCGGGGCAGAGCTACACATAATACAGGTGTAGAGATAAACACATTGCAGCAGCAAAGCCACACATACTGCAGAAGAACTACACATGCTGCTGGGGCAGAGCCACACATAATACAGGAACAGAGCAACACACACTGCAGCAGCAGAGCCACACATACTGCAGAAGAACTACAGATGCTGCTTGGGCAGAGACACACATACTACAGGTGCAGAGCTAAACACACTGCAGCAGCAGAGCCGCACATACTGCAGAAAACCTACGGATGCTGCTGAGGCAGAGGCACACATAATACAGGAGCAGTGCGACACACACTGCAGGAGCAGAGCCAAACATACTGCAGAATAAGAACTACATATGCTGCCGGGGCAGAGCCACACATAATACAGGTGCAGAGCCACACATACTGCAGAATAAGAACTACACATGCTGCTGGGGCAGAGCCACACATAATACAGGTGCAGAGCTAAACACTGCAGCAGCAGAGCCGCACATACTGCAGAAGAACTACAGATGCTGCTGGGGCAGAGCCACACATAATACAGGGTTAAATACATTGCAGCAGCAGTGCCCCACATACGGCACAGTAGAACTACAGATACTGCTGGGGCAGAGCCACTCATAACACAAGCAAAGAGCTACACACACTGCAGGAGCAAAGCCACACATACTGCAGAAGAACCACGCATGCTGCTGGGGCAGAGACACACATAATACAGGTGCAGAGTTAAACACACTGCAACAGCAGAGCCACACATACTGCAGAAGAACTGCAGATGCTGCTGAGGCAGAGGTACACATAATACAGCTGCAGAGTGAAACACACTGCAGCAGCAGAGCCACACATACTGCAGAACTACAGATGCTGCTGGGGCAGAGATACACATAATACAGGTGCAGAGCGAAACAAACTGCAGCAGTAGAGCCACACATATTGTAGAAGAACTACAGATGCTGCTGAGGCAGAGCCACACATAATACAGGAGCAGAGCCACACATACTGCAGAATAAGAACTACACATGCTGCTGGGGCAGAGCCACACATAATACAAGTGCAGAGCTAAACACTGCAGCAGCAGAGCCACACATACTGCAGAAGAACTACAGATGCTGCTGGGGCAGAGCCACACATAATACAGGGTTAAATACACTGCAGCAGCAGAGCCACACATACTGCAGAAGAACTACAGATGCTGCTGAGGCAGGGCCACACATAATACAGGAGCAGAGCCAAACATACTGCAGAATAAGAGCTACACATGCTGCTGGGGCAGAGCCACACATAATACAGGTACAGAGCTAAACACTGCAGTAGCAGAGCCACACATACTGCAGAGTAAATACACATGCTGCTGGGGCAGAGCCACACATAATACAGGTGCAGAGCTAAAACCTGCAGCAGCAGAGCCACATACTGCAGAGTAACTACACATGCTACTGGGGCAGAGTCACACATAACACAGGTGCAGAGCAACACACACTGCAGCAGCAGAGCCACACATACGGCAGAAGAACTACAGAAGCTGCTGAGGCAGGGGCACACATAATACAGGTGCAGAGTGAAACACACTGCAGTGGTAGAGCCACACACCCTGCAGAAGCACTACAGATGCTGCTGAGGCAGAGCCACACAATACAGGAGCAGCGCAACACACACTGCAGGAGCAGAGCCACACATACTGCAGAAGAAGAACTACACATGCTGCTGGGGCAGAGACACACTTAATAGAGGTGCAGAGCTAAACACACTGCAGCAGCAGAGCCACACGTAATGCAGAAGAACTACAGATGCTACTGGGGCAGAGCCACACATAACACAGGAGCAGAGCTAAACACTGCAGCAGCAGAGCCACATGCTGCAGAATAACTACACATGGTGCTGGGGAAGAGACACACATAATACAGGTGCAGAGATAAACACGCTGCAGCAGCGGAGCCACACATACTGTAGAATAAGAACAACAGATGCTGCCGGGGCAGAGCTACACATAATACAGGTGTAGAGATAAACACATTGCAGCAGCAAAGCCACACATACTGCAGAAGAACTACACATGCTGCTGGGGCAGAGCCACACATAATACAGGAACAGAGCAACACACACTGCAGCAGCAGAGCCACACATACTGCAGAAGAACTACAGATGCTGCTTGGGCAGAGACACACATACTACAGGTGCAGAGCTAAACACACTGCAGCAGCAGAGCCGCACATACTGCAGAAAACCTACGGATGCTGCTGAGGCAGAGGCACACATAATACAGGAGCAGTGCGACACACACTGCAGGAGCAGAGCCAAACATACTGCAGAATAAGAACTACATATGCTGCCGGGGCAGAGCCACACATAATACAGGTGCAGAGCCACACATACTGCAGAATAAGAACTACACATGCTGCTGGGGCAGAGCCACACATAATACAGGTGCAGAGCTAAACACTGCAGCAGCAGAGCCGCACATACTGCAGAAGAACTACAGATGCTGCTGGGGCAGAGCCACACATAATACAGGGTTAAATACATTGCAGCAGCAGTGCCCCACATACGGCACAGTAGAACTACAGATACTGCTGGGGCAGAGCCACTCATAACACAAGCAAAGAGCTACACACACTGCAGGAGCAAAGCCACACATACTGCAGAAGAACCACGCATGCTGCTGGGGCAGAGACACACATAATACAGGTGCAGAGCTAAACACACTGCAACAGCAGAGCCACACATACTGCAGAAGAACTGCAGATGCTGCTGAGGCAGAGGTACACATAATACAGCTGCAGAGTGAAACACACTGCAGCAGCAGAGCCACACATACTGCAGAACTACAGATGCTGCTGGGGCAGAGATACACATAATAAAGGTGCAGAGCGAAACACACTGCAGCAGTAGAGCCACACATATTGTAGAAGAACTACAGATGCTGCTGAGGCAGAGCCACACATAATACAGGAGCAGAGCCACACATACTGCAGAATAAGAACTACACATGCTGCTGGGGCAGAGCCACACATAATACAAGTGCAGAGCTAAACACTGCAGCAGCAGAGCCACACATACTGCAGAAGAACTACAGATGCTGCTGGGGCAGAGCCACACATAATACAGGGTTAAATACACTGCAGCAGCAGAGCCACACATACTGCAGAGTAACTACACATGCTGCTGGGGCAGAGCCACACATAATACAGGTGCAGAGCTAAAACCTGCAGCAGCAGAGCCACATACTGCCCAGTAACTACACATGCTGCTGGGGCAGAGTCACACATAACACAGGTGCAGAGCAACACACACAGCAGCAGCAGAGCCACACATACGGCAGAAGAACTACAGAAGCTGCTGAGGCAGGGGCACACATAATACAGGTGCAGAGTGAAACACACTGCAGCAGTAGAGCCACACACCCTGCAGAAGATCTACAGATGCTGCTGAGGCAGAGCCACACAATACAGGAGCAGCGCAACACACACTGCAGGAGCAGAGCCACACATAGTGCAGAAAAAGAACTACACATGCTGCTGGGGCAGAGACACACTTAATACAGGTGCAGAGCTAAACACACTGCAGCAGCAGAGCCACACGTAATGCAGTTTAACTTCACATGCTGCTGGGGAGGAGCCACACATAATACAGGGCTAAATACACTGCAGAAGCAAAGCAACACATACTGCAGAATATCTACAGATGCTGCTGGGGCAGAACCACTCACAATACAAGTGAAGAGCGATACACACTGCAGGAACAGAGCCACGCATAATACAGGTACAGTGCAACACACACTGCAGGAGCAGAGCTACACACACTGCTGAAGCAATCACACACTACATCGCCAGAGACATAGATAGTGCAGGTCAAGAGCCACACAAATATTGCAGGACCATAGACACACCTACGGTAGGCCATAGACACTGCGGAAGCAGAGTTATGCACGCTGCAGAACCACACACCGCAGGGTTATACACATAGACCAGGAGCTGAACAAGACATGCTGCAGAACTACACACCACAGGGTTATACACATGCACGCATAGACCAGGAGCTGACCAAGACATGCTGCAGAACGACACACCGCAGAGTTATACACATAGACCAGGATCTGAACAAGACATGCTGCATAACCACACACCGCAGGGTTATACACATGTAAACATAGACAGGAGCTGAACAAGACATGCTGCATATCTACACACAACAGGGTTATACGCATAGACCAGGAGATGAACAAGACATGCTGCAGAACCACACATCGCAGGGTTATACGCATAGACCAGGAGCTGAACAAGACATGCTGCAGAACCACACACCGCAGGGTTATACACATGGACCAGGAGATGAACAAGACATGCTGCAGAACCGCAGACCGCAGGGTGCTACACATGCACACATAGACCAGGAGCTGAACAAGACATGCTGCAGAACCACACACCGCAGGGTTATACACATAGACCAGGAGATGAACAAGACATGCTGCAGAACCACACACTGCAGGGTTCTACACGTGCACACATAGACCAGGAGCTGACCAAGACATGCTGCAGAACGACACACCGCAGGGTTATACACATAGACCAGGATCTGAACAAGACATGCTGCATAACCACACACCGCAGGGTTATACACATGTAAACATAGGCAGGAGCTGAACAAGACATGCTGCAGAACTACACACAACAGGGTTATACGCATAGACCAGGAGATGAACAAGACATGCTGCAGAACCACACATCGCAGGGTTATACGCATAGACCAGGAGCTGAACAAGACATGCTGCAGAACCACACACCGCAGGGTTATACACATGGACCAGGAGATGAACAAGACATGCTGCAGAACCACACACCGCAGGGTTCTACTCATGCACACATAGACCAGGAGCTGAACAAGACATGCTGCAGAACCACATACCGCGGGGTTATACACATAGACCAGGAGATGAACAAGACATGCTGCAGAACTACACACCGCAGGCTTATACGCCTAGACCAGGAGTTGAACAAGACATGCTGCAGAACCACACACCACAGGGTTATACACATTGACCAGGAGATGAACAAGACATGCTGCAGAACCACACACCGCAGGGTTATACGCATAGACCAGGAGATGAACAAGACATGCTGCAGAACCACACGCCACAGGGTTATACACATAGACCAGGAGCTGAAAAAGACATGCTGCAGAACCACACACCGCAGGGTTATACACATGCACACATAGACAGGAGCTGAACAAGACATGCTGCAGAACCACACATCGCAGGGTTATACACATGCACACATAGACAGGAGCTGAACAAGACATGCTGCAGAACCACACACCGCAGGGTTATACACATGCACACATAGACAGGAGCTGAACAAGACATGCTGCTGAACCACACACTGCAGGGTTATACACATAGATCAGGAGATGAACAAGACATGCTGCAGAACTACACAGAGCAGGGTTATACACATGCACACAGACAGGAACTGAACAAGACATACTGCAGAACCACACACCGCAGGGTTATACACATAGACCAGGAGATGAATAAGACATGCTGCAGAACCACACACCGCAGGGTTATACACATGCACACAGACAGGAACTGAACAAGACATACTGCAGAACCACACACCGCAGGGTTATACACATAGACCAGGAGATGAATAAGACATGCTGCAGAACCACACACCACAGGGTTATACGCATAGAACAGGAGATGAACAAGACATGCTGCAGAACCACAGACCGCAGGGTTATACACATGCACACAGACAGGAGCTGAACAAGACATGCTGCAGAACCACACACCGCAGGGTTATACACATAGAACAGGAGATGAACAAGACATGCTGCAGAACCACAGACCGCAGGGTTATACACATGCACACAGACAGGAGCTGAACAAGACATGCTGTAGGACCACACACCGCAGGGTTATACACATAGACCAGGAGATGAACAAGACATGCTGCAGAACCTTATACACATGCACACATAGACAGGAGCTGAACAAGATATGCTGCAGAACCACACACTGCAGGGTTATACACATGCACACATAGACAGGAGCTGAACAAGACATGCTGCAGAACTACACACAACAGGGTTATACGCATAGACCAGGAGATGAACAAGACATGCTGCAGAACCACACACCGCAGGGTTATACGCATAGACCAGGAGCTGAACAAGACATGCTGCAGAACCACACACCGCAGGGTTCTACACATGCACACATAGACCAGGAGCTGAACAAGACATGCTGCAGAACCACACACCGCAGGGTTATACACATAGACCAGGAGATGAACAAGACATGCTGCAGAACTACACACCGCAGGCTTATACGCCTAGACCAGGAGTTGAACAAGACATGCTGCAGAACCACACACCACAGGGTTATACACATTGACCAGGAGATGAACAAGACATGCTGCAGAACCACACACCGCAGGGTTATACGCATAGACCAGGAGATGAACAAGACATGCTGCAGAACCACACGCCACAGGGTTATACACATAGACCAGGAGCTGAAAAAGACATGCTGCAGAACCACACACCGCAGGGTTATACACATGCACACATAGACAGGAGCTGAACAAGACATGCTGCAGAACCACACATCGCAGGGTTATACACATGCACACATAGACAGGAGCTGAACAAGACATGCTGCAGAACCACACACCGCAGGGTTATACACATGCACACATAGACAGGAGCTGAACAAGACATGCTGCTGAACCACACACCGCAGGGTTATACACATAGATCAGGAGATGAACAAGACATGCTGCAGAACTACACAGAGCAGGGTTATACACATGCACACAGACAGGAGCTGAACAAGACATACTGCAGAACCACACACCGCAGGGTTATACACATAGACCAGGAGATGAATAAGACATGCTGCAGAACCACACACCACAGGGTTATACGCATAGAACAGGAGATGAACAAGACATGCTGCAGAACCACAGACCGCAGGGTTATACACATGCACACAGACAGGAGCTGAACAAGACATGCTGCAGAACCACACACCGCAGGGTTATACACATAGACCAGGAGATGAACAAGACATGCTGCAGAACCTTATACACATGCACACATAGACAGGAGCTGAACAAGATATGCTGCAGAACCACACACTGCAGGGTTATACACATGCACACATAGACAGGAGCTGAAAAAGACATGCTGTAGGAGCACACACCGCAGGGTTATACACATGCATACATAGACACGAGCTGAACAAGACATGCTGCAGAATCACACACTGCAGGGTTATTCACATAGACCAGGAGCTGAAAAAGACATGCTGCAGAACCACACACCGCAGGGTTATACACATGCAGACATAGACCAGGAGCTGAACAAGACATGCTGCAGAACCACACACCGCAGGGTTATACACATGCACACATAGACAGGAGCTGAACAAGACATGCTGCAGAACCGCACACCGCAGGGTTATACGCATAGACCAGGAGCTGAACAAGACATGCTGCAGAACCACACACCGCAGGGTTATTCACATAGACCAGGAGCTGAAAAAGACATGCTGCAGAACCACACACCGCAGGGTTATACACATGGACACATAGACCAGGAGCTGAACAAGACATGCTGCAGAACCACACACCGCAGGGTTATACACATGCACACATAGACAGGAGCTGAACAAGACATGCTGTAGGACCACACACCGCAGGGTTATACATGTAGACCAGGATCTGAACAAGACATGCTGCAGAACCACACACCGCAGGGTTATACACATGCACACAGACAGGAGCTGAACAAGACATGCTGCAGAACCACACATCACAGGGTTATACACATGCACACATAGACAGGAGCTGAACAAGACATGCTGCAGAACCACACACCGCAGGGTTATACACATGCACATATAGACAGGAGCTGAACAAGACATGCTGCTGAACCACACACCGCAGGGTTATACACATAGACCAGGAGATGAACAAGACATGCTGCAGAACCACACACTGCAGGGTTCTACACATGCACACATAGACCAGGAGCTGACAGAGACATGCTGCAGAACGACACACCGCAGGGTTATACACATAGACCAGGATCTGAACAAGACATGCTGCATAACCACACACCGCAGGGTTATTCACATAGACCAGGAGCTGAAAAAGACATGCTGCAGAACCACACACCGCAGGGTTATACACATGCACACATAGACCAGGAGCTGAACAAGACATGCTGCAGAACCACACACCGCAGGGTTATACACATGCACACATAGACAGGAGCTGAACAAGACATGCTGCAGAACCGCACACCGCAGGGTTATACGCATAGACCAGGAACTGAACAAGACATGCTGCAGAAGTAGAACCATACAACTTTGAGAAAGAGAGCCACACATACTGTAGAAAAAGAATTCCACATGCTGCTGGAGCAGAGCCACAAATGTTGAAACAGCGGAGACACTCACCCTACTTGGCTAGAGACACAAACACTGGAGATCAAGAGATCATGAGCCACAGTCTGGAGGTGTAGAACCAGACGTGCTCTAGGCCATAGACACAGATACTGGTGGAGCAGAAACACACTGCAAAGATACACACACCACACACACGCACACACCACACACACACACCGCAGGAACAGAAAAAGACTTGCTGCAGAAGCTAAACCACGCATACCGCAGAAGCAAAGCTGCACAGGTCAAGAGCATATATGCTGCAGGACCACAGCTTCACCAAGTACGGGCCTAGAGCTGCACCCACTGCAAGGGCAGAGTTGGACCATCTCTGCGACCAAAATGACATTTCCCCAGGATAATAGCTGCTCTGCATCCAGAAACAGAAGACCGCAACCTTTAGAGCAACACGCCATACAGAGTCAGCAGATGGCCATGGCTTCACCATCCTGCCTGGCAGGTTTCCCTTTCTATCACCCAAAGCAAAATCTTAACACAAATGACTGCTGTTTCCTCTGATTAACCTTTCATTATTAATCCTATCCATACTCTCCTGGAGATGCTTCACAGGTTAGTCCGATAGGACACCTAAACAGGCCTTACCACACGCAACCAGCAAGGCCCAGGTATGACTCAAATGGCTGTCACTGGCCCCCAGCAGCACACAGCGATCACCCAACCTCATACATAACACGTCAAACAGAACTCTCAACATAAAAGCAACAACATTTAAACAACAACCATCCACATAATTGACTGTTAATCTGCTCAACGGAGCATTTCCAGCCAGATCATACCACACACCACTGCTCGACAGCACACATTAAAGCAGAACTCTAAACATACACTCAGTACAGCCAGAATATGCAGTGAACTAGTTATTAACGGATTTGTCACTGATGTGACGCAAATATTCATTTGGATGACAATGAGCACATGTACCAATCAAGTAAATATATAAGAAATTGTGCTCAGCCCTTCAATCTCATGCACAAAAAACTCACAGTCATAACTCATTACAATTGACGTACTCTACTGAGTGCACAATGCTACACACCAAAGCAGACACTGGTGTGCGGTAGGAACACAAAGACATTTAAGGAACTACATAAAAGCTCAGCAGAGACTCATTAATAGCGGATTCTTCACCACAGAAGTGCTGATTAACAGCAGCAATAATATCTAATGCCAAGGATTTCCTCCATCTCTTGGGCTGAGGTGTCCCACCTCTGCATCTTAACCACTGCTCTGCGTTACAGGTTCTACCCTCAGATCAATTATCACAAGTAAAAACAGCAGTAAACATCTGTGTGGAGCAGGAAACAATCCTCATTGTGTGTAGGTTACAGCGCATATGTCACTCAGTGCATCGAAGGTGGAATGCCAATGAAAATGGCAATAGGCAGGGCCACTTGAATTATGTGGCAGTGGAGGGCCAAATTATGCTGCGGGGTTGCGTAGATTATGCAGCAAGGAAAGGCATATTATGTGGCATTATGCTGCACATTTTGGGATAGGATTACTTCATTATTGCGACATCTTTAAACTTGTTAACACTGTCTGGGCATTAGTTACACCTCTTTTGAACCAGTGTAACACCCAAATATATAAATAAGATACAGGAAGATGACTAGTCAATGTTTGCAAAAGGCCTTTCACTGCACAACAACACACGTTGCTGTGTTTTTAGTAACTTTTGAACCGTTTGAGCTAAAACACTTTTTTTGGTTAAAATCTGCAGATTATGCAGCAGATGATGGATTATGTGGCAAATGCGGCAAATCTATAAATATCCGAAAATCACTGCAGCTGCACGATTGCATAATTCCAGTGGTCCCGCAGACAGGTCTGGCTTTTAACCAAAAATGCTTCTTCTGTCACTTATGAGTCTGGGCACTTACTAAAACACAATGCATACATTTAGTCACTCATCCTTGCACTCTTACATCCATTCATCCACCCACTGACACATTCTTGCATTTACCCGCTTACACGTCCACAATCATACAGGCACAGAAACTCCACCAGCATATGGACGGTAAATTAAAGGAATAATAGTAGTAAAAAGAAAATATAACGCCTCTTAACCTTGGTGGTCATATGCTTGTCACACAAAAATAAAATTAATCATAGCAGCTGGTGTCAGTCTTACAATGGTATTGTCCATAGTGTGCCACCAAGGAGCTGGAAAACATCTACATGAAATAAGTTTGACCTTTATTAAATCTACATTCTGCCACCCTGCATTGTAAATAGGGCCTCCTGTTTTCCATTTTTACTGATTCATACAGATAAATACAGACAGAAAAACATGTATTGACCTGTCTGTATTTATTTTTAAATATGGATAAAAACGGAAATGTGGTTCCTTTTTGACTGTTTATAAATGCTGCCACTCATGAAAGCCATGCCAATAGCCGTGCGGATTTACAGGTAAGAGGGTTTAAAAAAGTAAGACATTTTAGTAATGAGACTTAAACAACAGTATATAAGCACAAGATCGATGTTACATTTGGCATGTTTTCATACAAGCGTATTGATCTGTGGGTGTGCAGATCATTGAAACTTGTCTGCCATTCCAGTAGGAATATATCTTGTTAGTTAAATAAATGTGGAAATATAAAATGTTCAGCTTTTTCTTTTCAGAAACCCCAAAATAAATGTGGATACATACAGATAAAATTAGCAAAAAATAAATATGGATAAATACAGATGTAAATGTGAAAAAAATACCATAAAACCAGGAGCCCAAATTTTAAATTACCCTTGGAATTATCTTTCATGTCACTGACAACATTACATTAAATTGCAATGTTAAACTATGTCTGCGACTGTGGCAATGCAAAATTGAGCTCATTAAAAGGATTAACCATGGATGAACTACAAACAAATATGGGTACCGCCATGAACTTACTACATATTGGAAAAAATGATCATAAAAAATAACGTGCCTCCACTTACGTCACTAATGAACCCACCCCAGCCAGAACGGAAAGCACTTATCAGGAAAACCTCAGGGCTTAACAATCGTTTGCATGACCTTTAAACGCTGCAGAACTGTAAACACTCTGACCTAACTTTCGCCTTACATATCGGCTCCCTGTGACTATTAACATTCTAGGCTAGTAGCAGCTATTAAAATCAAGTACTTGAGATTTAGACCACTGCGCATTCCATTAAGGTAATTTAAAGGATCCTGGAATGTCAAATGCCAGGCTACATCAAGCTGTAGACTCTGGGTTCAAAAATGAAACCATTGACCCTATCATCTGTTTATGCATTAAAGTTACTTAACTTAAGTAGGAGATACTTGTGAGATTCATTCAATGTATCCAGCATCGGGTTCATGAAGGAGCGGATGAAACTCTGCTTCTCCACTAAGAATCACATCTTTATTGGAAAACTAATGCCATTTTTTGATGTCCACGCTCTTTAAAAAAAAAAAAACAATATCTATAGTTGAAGATACATGTGTGTGACTTGTATGCCAAGCTCTAACTTTTTATCGCAAAGTTCAAAATATTGTTATCATTCATAGTCTATTTGATTTGGTTTTAATGTCTTATATTATTATTTTAACTATTGTCGTTGATATATTTTATATTCAATAAACATTATTTCACTGCATAGTGTATCATTGTTTTGAAGTTCCAACATAGCTGCCATGTTTAGTAGTAATGTGTCAGCCATCTCGTTCGCGATCAGCAACATCAAGTTGGCGATCGCGAGCGTGGAAAATAAACCTCCCGGCGAGATTCTCAACGCGGGGAGGTCAGGTTTCTCATTGCGAGTGGTCACGTATGCTCGCGACCGCTCGCGATGAGAAACTACCAGTCCGCATTGAGAAAGCTGCCGCTCGAGTAAAAATCTTCTCGAGCGGCAGAAAACAACAGCTCGCACTGTGCAAGATGCCATTTTCAATGATTGCACAGTGCTGGATGCTTGTCCGCACTGTGCAATCATTGAAAACGGCATCTTGCACAGTGCGAACAGGGTACTACGCAGTTCGCGAAGTGCTACGAGTAGCTCGCGTAGTGCGAAGTGCACTTTGCGTATCTACGCGTAGCGCTACTTCGCGAACTACGCCCAGGGTTAGTTCGCACTATATGAATACCAATTCATTCATGCATACATACACAAATCCATTCAATGATTACCACTCAGTAAGCATCTATCTTCAAATTCTGGAGTGTATAGGGTATCAATGGTGTACTGATCCAAGGTGGCCAACACAATGTTTCTAATCAAGGTGGTTATCTTGGAATGGTAAAATAACGTTAAACAGTCGGCAATACCATTACAAGAAGGCCACTCAGTTCGCTAATATTGGGAGCACAAGATGCAACATACTTCATATGAAATGCTCAGCAAGCTAATGGTACAGTAGAACTCACTGTAGAGCTACTGGACTCTTAAAAAAAGGGAGAGTAAAGAAATGAAAGGAAAAATCGAATACTACAACACTATCAACCAGCCCAGACACTGAAGCACACTCATTTTCAAGCAGATGTGCAAATATGATCAGGCAAAATCACAGGGTAATAGAGCAAATGGCAGACATGAGCCAGACAGTTGCCCCATGCAGTATGATGCCATGGAGGGAAGCAGAAGGTGACAAACAAAGACTAACCCAACGACCCTCATCTATGTATATGTATGTAAAGATTTTATTCTTTTTTTTATTACAACGCCCTCACAGACAATTAATCCTGCCATGTCTTCTCAAGAGACTCTCACAAGAATTCTCACAGAGCAAATCTTCTACATTAATGGCTTGTCAGAGGAAGTAGCCAGCATGAATAAGAATACTCATTACAGTAATCTGTGAGATGCCATGCAATAAAATGTCTGTCTACTGACATTAACACAGTGTAACGACAATCCACCCTTAAGCACATATTGGTTTTAACATATGTTTTCACAAGAAAATAAGTCAGGTCTGCTGCCGTTGTCATTACTTTTCTTTTCAAAATAAATAGATCAGTCCTATGGCATCTGACACAACTCTCCCAAATGAACCAGACAGACTTATAACCTTTTGTTGGTGGTTTGTCCACATCACTAACAAAGGCCTTACTATATCAGGCCTAAGCTTTCTTACAAGGCAACCATCAGGCAAACAGTCAGGAAAATTACAAATATGTATAAAATTATAATTGTCAAAATAATATGCAACCCCTCTTAAGAGTCCCTCTTAACAACTGGATAACCTATTACACTGCAAATCTTCTAGGGAAGGGGCTTAACCAAGGGGTAAACCAACACCATAACCCTTTCCTCCCAGTGCTTAATTCGAGCCGGTGCTTTCCGGTGCTCCGCACCTGCACCTTATTTTCAGCACCGGGGCTGTGAAAGTCTGCCACATGGTGGCACTGTCCACCTAATTTCGGTATTATCACAACAATAGCGGTTTATTTGTTCAATTTAGATTAACAATGACTAATACCTGCCTCCCAAGCCATTCTTCTGGCTTTGAGGGCCTGGAATAGTCTGACTTGTCACACTTGTAGGCGTGTGAAGGTTAGTAGTTGTGTATGTACTGTCATTGGCATCGCTGGCATGGGTTATGTGAGGTGCAAGCTGCAGTGGCCTCCCGACGAGAGCCCCGGCACTTATACTTTTACAAATTAAGCACCGTTTCCTCCTAAATGAATCTCTGAGATACCGGGTAACATAATACCAGTTTATAGCCTTCAACAAAGTGTAATAACAATCCACCCTTAAATGTCTACTGGTTTTAATAATTGCATTTTGCAATGAGCAAGTCAGGCGTACTACGTTTGGCGTAACATTTTTTAATAAACAGATCAGACCTGTGGCATCTGGGATAACTTTTCCCAATAAACCAATCAAGCCTATGGCCTGCATCACTGGCTGGGTGCCATCCCCGACCGAGGCCTCCCGCATCGCACCTACGCTGGCAACCATCAGGCACAGTTATCAAATCACAAATGTAGACACAATTACAGTTCCCAGAACAATATGCAAAGTGTCTGTAACAAGGATTATCACAATGCAAATCTTCAACTCCAAGCACTTGTCAGCTGGGGTACCAACACTTAGACCCTTTTTACTACGTTAATCAGTGCGATTCCATGTAATAGAATATTTGTCTACAGCCCTTCACACAGAGTAATGACAATCCACCATTAAAGGGCGTTTGGTTTTAACAAACGATTTGACCTAATACACATACAGACCTATGGTAATCAGGCATGTAGCCCTCATCATCAGCGTATCCCCATCACCAATACAGGCCTAATGAATTCTGCATGAGCGTGCTCAAAAGGCGACCCACTGACATATAGTCAGAAGATATATACACAAAATACAGCTGACAAAACAATATGCAACCACTCCTAAAATGGGTAAGAAGGATTATCAAAGTGCAAATCCTCTACCCCCAGTATTTGCCACAGGGGTCTCAGAAGGGAAACCAACACCAAACCCATGCCTCCTACAGTAGTATGTGAGAATGTATGTAACATAAAACCTATCAAAAGGTTTTAACACAGTGGAATACCAATCCTACCCCAAAGACGTATTGGATTTGACATTTGATTGTACAGTAAAAATCCAGGCAAACTGCGTTTGTTATAAGTTTTCATTATATAAATATTAGAACGATGACCCCTGTGATAACTTTTTCCAATGACGCACTCAAGCATGTAGCTCTTAACACTGACTCGAGATCATGAGCAACTCTGGGCTACTATATTCCTCATAAGCTTTATAAGATTCAGCTAGTGGAATACCACCATAAAAAGAAAAATATGCACAAAATCACACATGGTAACACAGTATACAGCCATTCCCGAAATGGCATACCAAGGATCCTCACTGTACAAATCTCCTACCCGAGGGTTTGTCGCAGAAGGCGGCCGCCCTCAATCAGAGAGGAGATGTTGCTTCGGCCAGAGCTGCTAAAGTTGGGACAGGTGCATTGGCTCAATGTCCCATGACTCTCAGTGAATGACTTAATCTACTGGTGCCTAAAACACACCTGAGCTTGAGTAATATAAGCAGGTGCTCGTGTACAACGCTCTAATGTCCTCAGGCCACGTTCGTGCTATAGAAAAACTGTAAAAAAACTAAGGGGCATATTATCAAGAAACAGCGTTATGTTCTGGTGTCAACATGGGCTTCTATTGGAATTCTCTGCAGCATATTATCAAGCCCATTATCGCGGCTTTAGCTGCAGTTTTCTGCCGCTAAAGTGGCGATAATTTTAACGCTGTGCTTGATAATATGCCCCCTTAATAGTAAACAGATTAGTCCTAAAGCCCCGATCAATAAATGGTCACTATAACCAACTCAGTCCTGCTGGATTGAGTATACAAGTTTTCCCGCAAGGCAAAAATGTCTATTCAAGCACTTTTTTTCAGTGTAAGCTATAACCGCCCAACCAAAGTCTGTACTCAAGAGAATCAACATTTGGGCAGCGTCAGAGCCTCTGTCTCAGTAGCCATAAAATAACAAACATTTACAGAATTACAGTTTGTAAAACAATGCACAGCCCTTTCTAACATGGCATAAGAAGCAGTCTCAAAGTGCAAATCTTCTGCCCTGAAGGTTTGTCCCCGGCAGTACCCAACACCAAAGCCTTTGCCTAATATGTTAATCTGTGAGATTCCCAGTATCAAAATACCTTTCTATAGCCCTTAAAACGGTGTAAGGACAATCCACCAGGAAACTCCTATTGGCTTTAACATATGCTTTTCACAATAAGTTCCAAGGCCTACTGCCTTTGTCATAACTTTTCCAAACAAACAGGTCAGTGATCATTGGCATGTCACCATAACTAACTCAGTCCTGATGTGTTGAGTTTAAGCTTTCCACAGCAATACCAGCACTCTTTTTCAGTGGAAGCACACAACCTCTGCCCTATCAAACGCTGTACTTAAGTTAAGCAACATTTGGACAGACCCAAGGCCACTCTCTCAGTAGTACGTTTTAAAGCTGTTTTTATGTAGATCACATAAGGTAAACAACATCTGCTCTGTCCAGCCGGACTTAAACATTGGGAAGCATCCAGGGCTGGTCTGCTTTAACCTCAGCGCAGCTCTGCTAATCTCGGTGCGCTGAAATCAAATAAAACAAATAGAATACTTGAGTCATTATTGGGGTCCTCTGTCCGCCTAATCTACTGTCTACACCACTCCTCGCCTGCGACACTCCGCGCGTACATCAACACTGTCGAAGATGGATATCCCTCCTTCCTCTTCGAGCTCTGCTCTGCACTATTCATACTACGAACTCTGGTCTGCACTCCTCCCATGGGTCTGCACCATTCCAACTGCGAGGCTGTGGTGAGCACTGAACTGCACTCTTTCCACTGTGAGCACTATCCGACTATGATCAGTGGTCTACGCTATTCCAACCATGGGGCTATGGTGAGCACTGGTCTGCAGTATTCCAACGGGCTATGGTGAGCACCAGTCTGCACTCTTTCTACTGTGAACACGAGGTAGCACTATTCCCACTATGAGCACTGGTGTAGGGTCTTCCCGCTATCAGCACTGGCCTGCACTATTCCAACAGTGAGGCTATGGTGAGCACTGCTCTGCACTCTTTCCACTTTGAACACGGGGTAGCACTATTCCCACTATGAGAACTGGTCTGCACTATTTCAACCATGGGGCAATGGTGAACACAGGTATGCACTATTACAACCATGTGGCTATGGTGAGCACAGGTGGTCTGCACTCTATCTACTGTGAGCACGGGGTGGCACTATTCTCACTATGAGCACGTGCCTTCACTATGAACAGTGGTCTGCCCTATTCCAACAATGGGGCTATGGTGAGCACAGGTCTTTACTATTACAACCATAGGGCTATGGTGGGCACTGGTCTGCACTCTTTCTACTGTGAGCACGGGGTAGCACTATCCTACTATGAGCACGTGCCTGCACTATTCCAGCTATGGGGCAATGGTGAGCACAGGTGGTCTGCACTATTCCCACAGTGAGGCTATGGTAAGCTCAGGTCTGCACTATTCAACCATGAGAGTATGGTGAGCACTGGTCTGCACTCTTTCCACTATGAGCACGCAGTAGCACTTTTCCCACTATGAGCACTTGTCTACACTATTCCAGCTATGGGGCAATGGTCAGCACTTGTGGTCTGCACTTTTCCCACAATGAGGTTAAGGTAAGCTCAGGTCTGCACTATTCAACCATGGGGCTATGGTGAGCACCGGTCTGCACTCTGTCAACTGTGAGCACGGGGTAGCACTATTCCTACTATGAGCACTGCATTGGCCTGCACTATTCAACCATGGGGCTATGGTGAGCACTGGTCTGTACTCTGTCAACTGTGAGCACGGGGTAGCACTATTCCTACTATGAGCACTGCATTGACCTGCACTATTCCAACAAGGCGCTATGGTGAGCACTGGACTGCACTCTTTCCACTATGAGCACACAGTAGCACTTTTTCCACTATGAGCACTTGTCTGCACTATTCCAGCTATGGGGCAATGGTGAGCACAGGTGGTCTGCGCTATTCCCATAATGAGGCTATGGTAAGCTCAGGTCTGCACTATTCAACCATGAGGTTATTCTGAACACTGGTCTGCACTCTTTCCACTATGAGTACAGGATAGCGCTATTCCCACTATGAGCACGTGCCTGCACTATGAACAGTGGTCTGCACTATAACAACGATGGGGCTATGGTGAGCACTGGTCTAAACTCTTTCAACTGTGAGCACGAGGTAGCACTATCCTACTGTGAGCAGTGGTCTACACTATTCACCCATAAGGTTATGGTGAGCACTGGTCTGCACTATTCAACCATTAGGTTATGGTGAGCACTGGTCTGCACCCTTTCCACTATGAGCACGGGATAGCTCTATTCCCACAATGAGCACTGGCCTGCACTATTCCAACTATAGGGCTATGTTGAGCCCAGGTGGTCTGCACTGTTTTTTACTGTGAGCACGAGGTAGCACTATTCCCACTATGAGCACTGGCCTGCACTATTCCAACTATAGGGCTATGTTGAGCCCAGGTGGTCTGCACTGTTTTTTACTGTGAGCACGAGGTAGCACTATTCCCACTATGAGCACTGGCCTGCACTATTCCAACCAGGGGCTATGGTGAGCACTGGTCTGCACTCTTTCCACTATGAGCACGCGGTAGCACTTATCCCACTATGAGCACTTGTCTGCACTATTCCAACTATAGGGCTATGTTGAGCCCAGGTGGTCTGCACTGTTTTTTACTGTGAGCACGAGGTAGCACTATTCCCACTATGAGCACTGGCCTGCACTATTCCAACCAGGGGCTATGGTGAGCACTGGTCTGCACTCTTTCCACTATGAGCACGCGGTAGCACTTATCCCACTATGAGCACTTGTCTGCTCTATTCCAGCTATGGGGCAATGGTGAGCACAGGTGGTCTGCACTATTCCCACAATGAGGCTATGGTAAGCTCAGGTCTGCACTATTCAACCATGAGGTTATGGTGAGCACTGGTCTGCACTCTTTCCACTATGAGTACAGGGTAGCTCTATTAACACTATGAGCACGTGCCTGCGCTATGAACAGTGGTCTGCACTATAACAACCATGGGGCTATGGTGAGCACCGGTCTGCACTCTTTCAACTGTGAGCATGGGGTAGCACTATCCTACTGTGAGCACTGGCCTGCACTATTCCAATTATAGAGCTATGGTGGGCACAGGTGGTCTGCACTATTCCCACAATGAGGCTATGGTAAGCTCAGGTCTGCACTATTCAACCATGAGGTTATGGTGAGCACAGGTCTGCACTATTCAACCATGAGGTTATGGTGAGCACAGGTCTGCACTATTCAACCATGAGGTTATGGTGAGCACTGGTATGCACTCTTTCAACTGTGAGCACGAGGTAGCACTATTCCTACTATGAGCACTGGCCTGCACTATTCGAACCAGGGGCTATGGTGAGCACTGGTCTGCACTCGTTCCACTATGAGTACAGGGTAGCTCTATTCCCACTATGAGCACGTGCCTGCGCTATGAACAGTGGTCTGCACTATAACAACCATGGGGCTATGGTGAGCACCGGTCTGCACTCTTTCAACTGTGAGCATGGGGTAGCACTATTCCTACTATGAGCACTGGCCTGCACTATTCCAATAATAGGGCTATGGTGGGCACAGGTGGTCTGCACTATTCCCACAATGAGGCTATGGTAAGCTCAGGTCTGCACTATTCAACCATGAGGTTATGGTAAGCTCAGGTCTGCACGATTCACCCATGAGGTTATGGTGAGCACTCATCTGCACTATTCAACCATGAGGTTATGGTGAGCACTGGTCTGCACTCTTTCAACTGTGAGCACGGGGTAGCACTATTCCTACTATGAGCTCTGGCCTGTACTATTCGAACCAGGGGCTATGGTGAGCACTGGTCTTCACTCTTTCCACTATGAGCACAAGGTAGCACTTTTCCCACTATGAGCACTTGTCTGCACTATTCCAGCTATGGGACAATGGTGAGCACAGGTGGTCTGCACTATTCCCACAATGAGGCTATGGTAAGCTCAGGTCTGCACTATTCACCATTGAGGTTATGGTGAGCACCGGTCTGCACTATTCCCAGAGTCAGGACACTATTCCCGGGCTGCCCAGCATGAGTGCACGAGGCACGGTGCTGCCATTACTCTAAGCACCCGTTAAGTGCTACTCTACAGCCAGCCTTACTGTACGCCCCACACCGCTATTCGCCCAGCAGGTCTTCACCAATTGTGTGTGCATTCCTCGAGTCTTCACAACTCTCGGTGCTGACACTAGGGTCACCTGACGTCTACACTACTCCCAAATCTGTCTTATCCTGAGGACAGGACTGCACTGCCTGCTCCAGTGTCCTGTTCTGTGCCTCGGTCTGCTCACAGACTCCACGTGCCCGGCTGGACTGTACTCTCAGGACACATCTGTACTACTCACAGAGTCAGTCATTGCCAGTTCCGGCCACATCCTCTACTATTCCATGAGCGCATCTGGACTACTCTGCAGCCCACCCTTTCCGTTGGTCTGTGCTATTCCACCGCTGCTCTGCTCACAGGGTCGATTTGCTCTACTCTAGGCCCCTCTTCTTACTACTCACAGAACCAGTGTGTAGAACCCACGGTGCATTTCTGCGCTTCCCTCCGTGCATGCGTGTGCTATTGTCTGCACTGTTGGCTTGCACTACTACAGAACCCTCAGCGCAGATCTGCACTATTGCCAATAGCAGTCTGCACTGCGCCCTGTGCTGTGTGCGGTGGGGCCGGCCAGCCCTGTTTTCGATGCGTTCTGTTCCACTCTCAGAGGGAGTCAAAGTGCACAACACGGGGCCGGAAGCCGGCACTACGCGCAGTGCTCGGGTCTGCTGCACTACATTTTGAACTTGTGCGCACGATGCTCATTGCCAATCTGTACTATTTTCTGAACTTGTGCGCACGATGCTCATTGCCAATCTGCATTATTTTCTGAACCTGTGCGCACGATGCTCATTGCCAATCTGCATTATTTTCTGAACCTGTGCGCACGATGCTCATTGCCTATCTGCACTATTTTCTGAACTTGTGCGCACGATGCTCATTGCCTATCTGCACTATTTCCTGAACTTGTGCGCACGATGCTCATTGCCAATCTGCACTATTTCCTGAACTTGCGCGCACGATGCTCATTGCCAATCTGCACTATTTTCTGAACCTGTGCGCACGGCACGATGCTCATTGTCAATCTGCACTATTTTCTGAACCTGGGTGCACGGTGCTCATTGCCTATCTGCACTATTTTCTGAAGTTGTTTGCATCATTCTCAGCGCCTGTCTGCACTATTCATAAACAGTTCTGTACTACCATCGGGCCCGCTGCGCTCCCTTCAGCACCCCGTCAACCAACATGTCATACCATGTGTACAGTGGAGTGCGCCCTCTTTTCTTTGCTCGCCTGCACTCTCAGTGCCGGGCTACAGTGTTTTCTGAACGTGCCTCCACCTTGCTCAGCAGCGGTCTGCACTAAGTCCTTAACTTGTCCGTACCACGCCCAGGTGTGGTGTGCACTACATTCTGTAGTATTCTCAGCGTGGGTCTGCGCTGTTTTCTGAACTTCTCTGCTCTATGCTCAGCGGCTGTCTGCACTCTCTTCTGATCTTGTATGCACCATGCTCAGTGCCAGTGTGCACTATTTTCGGATCTTATCTGCGTAATGCTCAGTCCCTGACTGCAATATTTCCTGAAGTTGTCTGCACCATGGTCAGTGTCGGTGTGCACTATTTTCCGAAGTGGTGCGTGCGGGTCTGCACTCTTCTCTTGCGTTGTCTGCACTATGCGCTAGCGGCGGTGTGCGCTGTTTCCTAAACTCGTCTGCACTATGCTCAGGGCCGGTCTGCACTATTTTCTGAAGTTGCCTGCACTATGTCCAGCAGCCGTGTGCACTAGTTCCTAAATTTGTTTGCACTATGCTCAGTGTCAGTGTGCACTATTTGCTAGCTCGGCTGCTACCCTCAGTGTCGGTGTGCGCTAACATTTCTGGGCTCGTCTGCACTATGCTCAGTGTCGGTGTGCACTATTGTGTAGGCCGGCTGCACTATGCTCAGAGTCGGTGCGCACTATTTTCTAGCTCGGCTGCTATCCTCAGTGTGGGTGTGCACTATTTTCTGAGCTTGTCTGCATTAGCCTCGATGTGGATGTGCACCATTTTCTAGCCCAGCTGCACTATGCTCAGTGTCGGTGCGCACTATTGTCTAGCTCGACTGCTGCCCTCAGTGTCGGTGTGCACTAGTTCCTGAATTTGCCTGCACTATGCTCAATGTCAATGCCCACTGGTTTCTAGCCCAGCTGCACTACGCTCAGTGAGTCAGTGTCGATGTGCACTATTTTCTGGGTTCGTCTGCACTACGCTCAGTGAGTCAGTGTCGATGTGCACTATTTTCTGGGTTCGTCTACACTACGCTCAGTGTCGGCGTGCACTATTACCTGGGCTCGTCTGCACTACGCTCAGTGTCGATGTGCACTATTTCCTGGGCTCGTCTAGACTACGCTCAGTTAAGTATCGGTGTGCACTATTTTTGTAGCTCGACTGCTGCCCTCAGTTTCGGTGTGCACTAGTTCCTGAATTTGTCTGCACTATGCTCAATGTCAGTTCCCACTATTTTCTAGCCCGGCTGCACTACGCTCAGTGAGTCAGTGTCGATGTGCACTATTTCCTAGCTCGTCTGCACTAGGCTCAGTGTCGGCATGCACTATTTTCTAGCTCGTCTGCACTACGCTCACTGTCGGCGTGCACTATTTCCTGTGCTCGTCTGCACTACGCTAAGTATCGGTGTGCGCTATTGTGTAGCTCGGCTGCTACCCTCAGTGTCGGTGTCGGCGTGCACTATTTTTTAGACTCATCTGCACTACGCTCAGTATCGTTGTGCACTATTTTTTAGGCTCATCTGCACTACGCTCACTATCGGTGTGCACTATTTTGTAGCTCGGCTGCTACCCTCAGTGTCGGTGTGCACTTTTTATCTGGGTTCGTCTGCACTACACTCAGTGTCGGTGTGCACTATTTTCTAGGCTCATCTGCACTACGCTCAGTATCGGTGTGCACTATTTTGTAGCTCGGCTGCTACCCTCAGTGTCGGTGTGCACTTTTATCTCTGTCGTCTGCGCTGCTCAGCGTCGATGTGCACTATTTTGTAGATCGGCTGCTACTCTCTGTGTCGGTGTGCACTTTTATCTGGGTTCGTCTGCACTACACTCAGTGTCGGTGTGCACTATTTTTTGGCTCATCTGCACTACGCTCAGTATCGCTGTGCACTATTTTGTAGCTCGGCTGCTACCCTCAGTGTCGGTGTGCACTTGGATCTGGGATCGTCTGCGCTGCTCAGCGCCGGTGTGCACTTGTATCTGAAGTGGCCTGCTCTACCTTCGCGCCTGTCCCTCTTCCCCGCCAGCCCCCTCGGCGCTCTGCCCGCGAAGTCTCGCCCCTCGGCGTGGAGATGCGCAGCGCGTACACTCATTGGAAGTGACAGCTCAGCGCAGGGGGCGAAGGCGCGAGTCCTCACCTTCTGCTGGAGGCGAGGTGCTCCTTCCCAGGCGGGGGTCCCCCGGGCGCGTGCTTGTACTGCAGCCCCGGGCTCCAGGTGAGGGTCACCTCTGGCAGCAGGGGGCAAAGGCAGACCAAACATCGCAGCAGCCAGCCCCAGCTGCCCGGCAGGCAAGTCCTCATGCTGGACGGATGTCCCGGCCTCCAGGCAGGGGTCACCATCGCCCCCCGAGAGGCAGAGGGTATTAGGAAGGCAAGTGGGACTCCCCCAGTGACGGTCCTCAGTCTGCAGGAAGAGAGGTCCCCAGCTCCCAGACAACTCACAGTTCGAGCTCACCCCTCCACAAACGAGCAAGGCAGAGTCCCTGCCTGCAGAGAGCGCCCGCCGGGTGGGCTGGGGTCGTGAGGTAACTTTTTAGCACAGTAGAGCGCACACTTGCCTACAGACAAGGTGGACGCGAGGAGGGGCTGGGGTACTTGAGGTCTCCCTCACCGGGTCCCTGACTCCCTCACGGGCCGGTGCTGGCTGCCTTCCTCCCTTGTCTGTAGCGGCTTCCTCTGGAAGCTGTTACCGCTGCTCCCTCCTGGCTGAGGGGACTCTGGCAGCAGGGAGGTGATTAGACGGATCCCGGGCCGGCCCCCTTTTTTCCCTCTTTTCAATCCTGCGCTGGATTAAGGAACCCAAACAATCCCAGGCTTTCTTGAAAGGAGCCGGTCGCCCGTCCCTCGGCTGCCCCCACCGCTCCTATCCCTGTGCGGGACAGTGCTTGATTTAATGTTCGCAGTCTGCCCCGGCAGCAGGCAGCACCCCCTCCCCTGTCTCCACTCCCCCTCTTTTACTTCCCATTGGCGACTGGGTTTATTCATAAAACAGTAGAAGAGGGTGAGCCCTCCCCTCTCCCACCACCCACACTTCCAAGCTCAAGTACACACACGATTGGTCCAATATCACACGGTGTGTAAGGGGATTGCTGCATTTTCAAACCCATCACCAAACACTTATCTAGATGACATCCCACCAGAACATCCTGCTTTACACTTCACCCCTACAAAAACAGTGCAGACAGAATGTCGCCTACACTATTGTGGAGGTAAGTACAGGAGCGTATACAGGGTGTCATGGGCTCTAGTGCAAGGAAGGAAATGGGGCTCCTGGCTGCTGTTTGAATGATAAAATACAACAAAAGCAGGGTAAAGTGGGACCCTTAGGTCCTCTGGACCCGGTGCCACTGCATCTGCTGCACCAATAGAATCTATGCGTCTGGGTAAGAATATGCACTTAATATAGATTTACTTACATGGATAGTAAATCGATACTTACCTTCACAATTTTGTGGTAGTCGATATATTTTTGTACTCATTATTGTGACATACAACCATGTCAAGATCCTAGGCACGTGGTGAGAGCGCATTACAGCATTCAACAGTGGTAGAAACAATGAGTGGAAGACAAGGCAATTTACAACATCTGCCGGATTTCCAGTATAGAAATACAGGTAATAGAGGCGTTCACCATGCACTTAGAGGGTCAGGTCCTAGGTGCAGCTCTTGTACGGTCTTTAAAGTGCTGTTCAAGTCCCGCTTGTAGCAGGAGATTGGCAAGGCCTGCCTGATTTGTACCTGGAGACCATTCCACGTCTTTGGCATGTTTACAGCAAAAGACTGAGGGTAGAGGCCTTTCTGCCACAGATTTGGAGTTTTTGTGACATATTATGGGTTGTTCAGGCTGACCACCTTGTTGGTAATGTATGCATTCTTAGAGGATGAGGGCTATTCCATGGTAAGCCACCAAGTGGATGTAAGGGCAGGTGGGATAAGCTGAAAGCTTTTTAAAATAAAAACTAGGAGGTGGTTGCGTACAGGACCACCTTCAGAGGAGGTAAGCGGTATTTAGCTGGGACAGTAAGAAAAGCATCACCATAATTGAGCGGTGTAAGGACTAAGACATGCATGGCAAGCTTCATGTCTTGTTTTGGAAAGAAGTGCCTGAAAACGCAGAGAAGTTTAACTGCCTTTGGGGTGTTCATGGCCATATCTTTGACGAGTAGATTGCCGAGGGTAATCAATGGATTTTGCTGAGGTAATTAATTTAGGTGTAAGGCCCCTCTAGTCTATAAAGACATCATGGCCATTCTTGGGGAAAGCAGAAGGCATTCTGTCTTCTGTGGGTTCAGCTTTAGCTTCATGTTGGTCCTGCAGGCTTGACTTTCGTTTAAAGCGGAGGCCAAGGCTTGAATAGCGTTTAAAGTGGAGGCCAAGGCTTGACTTTCGTTTAAAGAGGAGGCCAAGGCTTGAATGGCGTTTAAAGTGGAGGCCAAGGCTTGACTTTCGTTTAAAGAGGAGGCCAAGGCTTGAATGGCGTTTAAAGTGGAGGCCAAGGCTTGACTTTCGTTTAAAGAGGAGGCCAAGGCTTGAATGGCGTTTAAAGTGGAGGCCAAGGCTTGACTTTCGTTTAAAGTGGAGGCCAAGGCTTGAATGGCGTTTAAAGTGGAGGCCAAGGCTTGACTTTCGTTTAAAGAGGAGGCCAAGGCTTGAATGGCGTTTAAAGTGGAGGCCAAGGCTTGACTTTCGTTTAAAGTGGAGGCCAAGGCTTGAATGGCGTTGTGTTTGCGGTAGAGAGGAGAGAGATGTCCTATTTTATTCAGACTTCACCAAGTAGCTCCGCATAGAGATTGAAAAGTGAGGGGGCGAGGATAAACCTTGAGGGACTTTAAAGGGTAATGAAAAAAGAATTCATCATTTTGATGCATTGTGATTTGTTTAGTAGAACATGAACCAGTTGTTTACTGTTCTTTAAGAAACCCACCCTGTCACTTAGGATTTTGAGTCGTTTTTGGTGGTCTACAATATCATAGGAATGATAGGTCGATAAGTATCAGGGGCAGGAGTTTCCTTCATCAAAGATACAGCAAGTGTCATCTGCAATTTTGAGGATGGAAGTTTCAATGCTGTGGACAGGTTGGAAACCAGACTGGAAATCTAAGAGGCAACTGTTACTGGAATAGTCTTTAGTGTGGTTCACAATATGTCTTTTTCTAGGTTCTTGGAGAGGAAAGCGGTGCCTCTGATCTGTCTGTACTTGTCAAGCACTTTCAAGCCAGCATTCGTTTTCTTAAGAAGAGGGCCATCCTGGCCATCCTTAAGAGACTTGGGAAGAGCGAAACCTCATGCAGCGATGAGTTTATGATTTATATGCAGACAAAGAACAATGAGTTAGAGTGTTCCTTAGCTACAGAGGGTGGATGGAGTCTAATAAATAAAATTTAGGGTTCAGTGTTTACAATGGCCTTCTCCATTTCAGTTGTAATTGGGGTAAAAGCGCTCCGGTTGCAGAGGGATTATTTTGGGTGACATTTATATCGTCAGTAGCGGATACGAGTGTGTAGTTTTAGGTGTGTCTTCTCGAATTGCCATGATTTTGTAGAAGTGAATGGTTAGGTTGTTGCCTTTAGATTCCAGGATGGGCATTGGAGTGGGCTGTGTGGATTCTTTCCCTATGGTCTGGATGAGTTCTCTGGTGTGATCAGGAGCTCTCAGAAAGACTTGATTTCAGCAAGGGAGATGTTGCACAATATGTATGTCAGATGTCAGTTTAAGAATGTGGGTGTATGTGGGGATTTTGTTAATCTCCTTTCAGAAGCTCACATTGTTTTCCACATCCTGTTCAAGTCACCATTATACCATACAGAGGCCATCATAGGCATTTTCAGTTTATGGGAAGTAGGAGCTAGTTTGTTAGTGATGGTGGAGGTTTCATCATCACATTGCTCAACCAGCTTGGAGACAACCATTCATTTGATCCAGTGAATCAAAGAGTCTTAGGCCTTTTTTGTCAATATGTTTAAGATCACACACATTTGCTATGACAACCTTGGCTTCAGCAAGTTGAAGCTATTTTGAAATAAAAATTGTGAAAGGAACGAGGACGTGACCCAGCCGGTCCAGCAGGAGAGGGTTACTAATTTCTTTATGGTCTTTCTTTACAAAAATCAGACTCAAGGTGGCGTGCTTATTGAGAGTACGGGAGATGTAATGCTGCAATAGGGTACTGTCAAATAGGAGGTGAAGATGGACGGACTATGTTCTTCCTTTTCCCAGTGAAGGGTGTAATGTCTCAGGGACATTTGATCACAAGTGTAGACGAGCGGATCAATGCTGAAATCAAGATATCTTCGGTGAACCTCTCTTTATCACCTGGTGAGCAGGATAGGATTCTCCGTCTTTGAGATTAAGGTGTCTTGTTGGTAATCTCCAAAGTGAAGCAATGGAAAATGGAGGAGTTTAATGGGTTGATCACTTAGCATTTAAGGGACTCCTTGTGTATACGACCAATCTCCCAATCGGTTATTCAGGCCTATCATGTGCTATCGCTGTGGCTGCACAAGTAAGTTCATTACACAAAGACTTGTTGGCTTTGCCTTTGCTTGTTTCTGTTACTGTCACTAACTACAGTGCCTGTGGGAGCCACTGTTTTTGCCTTAATTTCAAGAATGCTCCCTGAGCAAAGAGGCTTCTGCACATGCTTGTGAGGGTCAAACCGAATCCAACTCAAGCAGGCGGTTTCCTCTTCGATAGTGGAGGCGTCGCACACTGTATCAGCTGTCACACAATGAACGCTTGAGCTGTAGCCATGTGCCCATCAGTGTGCAACAACGAGAGCGGCCGGAGGGAGTGGGAACTTATCATTATGCGGTTCAATCGACCCACTCACAGGGAGGTTCTGAGGCACTATGTTGAATATACTCGTCCTTCACCCTTTTTAGGGCCATTAGCATCTGTCATGTGACCCCGAACTTGGGAGGTTAGCAATGATCTCTCAATACTACCTGCTTGCCTCCTCAGGTTCTGCGTGTTCAGACCAACTAAAAACCCATGATTTTCCGAAGTCCGCGCATGAAGGTGTATGGGAAATGACGGGTATCATAAGAACCAGGGGAAAAAAGGGAAATGGTAAAGAGAAATTCCAAGCCTAGAATCTCCTTCTGGGTGGATTTGTTTCACTCAGGGTAGGTTCCTGTGGGCTTCTACCAGCGGATACCAGGGTCTTCAAGGGATTCAGGACCAGTCTTCGGAATGACGGATGGCACAGTAATGAATGTCATCAGACCAGGATGCCAGGAGAATCCCAGGGCGGCCGAAGACCCGCAGGACACAGGCAGAGGAATCAAAGTGGTAAACAGAGAACCAAGAGGAATCAAAGACACAGACAAATGTACCAAGATGGGGGACCAATGGAGAACACTAATGGCAAGGGACAGGAAATGGAGAGAACTTCAAAAGAGCAGGGATAAATGAACAATACACACAAAGACGAAGTGAAAAGCCACAGCAACAAAGCACCATGACATCAGGTGTCTGCTCTATCTTAGAAAAGGTGTGAAGTGCTGACTCTTCACTCCTACCCTGTAAATGTTCCTGGTAAGCTGGAAGCGATGATGAATCCTAAAACATTGTATGTGGTCTCAAATGACCTGTCTTCAATGAAATTCTAGCCTTTCCAACCCTGTGTAAACCTTGATATCTGAGTCATGTCTGAATCATGACACTTCTAAAGACAATGTGTCACAACTATTATTGACACATTGTAATTTTGGGAGCTTGATTGAAGACACGAGAGTGGAAGCTGGGGGGGGCTAATAATGGCTTTCATAGAACTTTTTCTCCAACATTCCAATGTTTGTTTTTTTGGTTTCCTTCTGTTTAATTTAGAGAAATGTACACTGAGTGCATGGAATGTTCTAATAGCATTATAGTACATCTGCCTCAGGGTTTACCAGTTGTTAAAGGTCATCTGTTGGAACGGGAATGTCCCCTGCATGAGGTAGAGTGGTGGCCCCTGCTCTGCATGCCTGCACTGCATATACCTGTGATCCTGTGTTTTTGATTCTTGGTAATCCCACATACGAATACTATGTGTGCGCGTTGACCTAGGCCCTGTCTTTGACGATGATAGATTCTGGACCTTCTCCTGAACAGGGAGGGACACACCAAGTGCACCCTCATAGTGACAGAACTCTATCATCCCTGTGATGGGCACTCCACCTGGAGACTGTCCTGCTGGGCAGAGCATCATTGCAGACAAAGGCCAGGTCAGGAAGGTGCAGTGCACATTAACACGTGGTTATCCATTAATTCATGCTTCAGTACTTGGAAAAGGCTGTTGAAGCAATCCCCTCATATGCAAATTAATTCTGCTCAAATAATCCAAAACTTAAAATACACATTAACAGACACTGCTGTTTTTTCAAATGGGAATAAACTGTCTTACAATAGTTCTGTTAATTTTAAAAGAAGTCTAGCTCCAACAAGTTGCTGCATGTGCAGTGCAAAAAGTGCTTGTGCAATAAGGCAATGCATGTTAACCAGATATGCAATGAAAGATAATCAATTCCGAATAGTTTCAGCATGACTACATAATGTATGAGTGTGTTTCAGCTGGATAGGGATGGAACTAAAAGGGCTTAGGCTCAAGCGAATGAGTGTTAGGACCAAACAGAGAAGCATAAGCTGCACCAATAGACGGCACCTTGGACTCTGGACCTTGGGGGGAGGGAACCCACGGAAAGGGGAACACATGAGGGTCAGGTGGAGGGGTAGCTGAGCTAGCCGGAAAAGACCCTTGGAAGCATAAAGATACACACACACACGTAAGTCAAGTGTGAAATGTGTTGTGCTTGGCCTAGTTTGCAGACCCATAGTAGGACAAGCTCCAGGACAGCGGTGGTAAAAGACCTAAACATTCATGGCTGTGGCCCAATATCCCTGTTGTGGCTTCCTGAATAGGGTCTGACACTATCCCTCTCATTGTAGGTCCTCTCCTCTAACTTGGGTCTATAACTCAGGCAGACGGCCTTGAAGAGCTAGTATATCTCTCAACAGTGGACAATAATGTTATATTAAACGCCTAGTATACACCTTTTTTTTATAACTGATAATATGCAGATGTTATGTGGCTCTGTACCTTACCTGACACGGGACCCCTGAGGTACTCCCTTGAAATATGTCGATAAATAACTTGCTTGAGGCCCCATATACATTTCTCTTTCATTAGTGGTATTAAGTGGCCTGTAATGCATGAGTCTCTCATCGATGGATTATGACGACTCAGGTGAAACTGCCGGGGGCCCATCAGTGACAAGCTGCCACAACGGCCCACCTCATCCGATACATAAGAGGCAGACTTGAAGACCATTATAAGTTATAGGTTCAATTAAAGACGACATAACTTTACGAAAGAACTTCCCGGAAGGAAGACATGTGAGTAGTAGACTTACGCATCAACAGTAATCAACAGTAAGGCACCTGTTGCATTTTGAACGTTGGTCCTGATGAAGGCCCGGACCCTTATGGGCACCATAGGCGGAAATATTCTGACCACATGCATGTAATGTTAAGGACGATTAACACGCCAGTAGAATGTCACAATTTCACTTTTAACCTTACCTGTATACTTCACCCAAATTAATATTCCTATTTTTAGGTACAGGAGGTAATTGTACACTGCACAGATCCCACCAGTACTTTCCCGTGGAAGGAGGCGGTACTCACCTAGGGAAGCGAGTACCTAGGTGCGAAACCCAATGATGAAGCTGCCCAACAACACACCATAGTGGTGATCACCTACACCACCAGTGGTAAAGATTGGTTGAGGGTTTCGGGTCGATACTGGAGATACCCAAATCCCAGGGGAACCAACAGAGCTCACTCCTTTGATTAAAGATGCTACTAGTGTGGAAGCGGAGTGAACCCTACACAAACTTTTATCTCCCCCCATGATTCTTGTTCTCTGCAAGTAGTGGCTGGTAACAGAGAAAAGTGGTGGGCAGTTCAGGGGGTCAATAACAAAAAACAATAAATAAATAAGTAATTTATCTGCCTCTGGCCGCCTGACTGTCTTCTGCTCTTCTGATAGTGTACAGGCTGAGGCTCCCAGAATCACCTATGGCCAATCTGGATGCTGCTGTCATGCTGGTAATACTATTACCCAGCATAAGAGAAGCGCCTGTATTGACCTGAGCGGGCTGATATTGCGCTCCAACGGGGGGTGGGAGCCTATGTCTACTGTTCCCCAGCTGGCAACGCAGCTTGGGTTGGAGAGATATCAGTGCTCATGTCTGTTTGGCTGCCCTAAGACAGCCGGACAAACCGCAATGCGCACTGACAGTGCCCACCCCTCCCCCTCTGTGCTTACTGCAGTGCTGGCGTGAGGATGGCCACGCCCCCAAGACTCTTCTCCGAGAAGAAACATAAAATGATAATTAAACTGTTTAATTATCATTTTATTTTTCCAAGTTTGCATCCGCGACGCATATCCGCCATAACGGAGGAGCCATCACTGCTCTCTACAGTTGCTGACATTAGCCCCTGCCACACAGCTCTGTCCCAAACTCTGTCCTCTACTGTAGTAACGAGGTGCAAGCGGGTTGATGTACTTCAGATGATTTATTGTAGTTAGTTACAGGATATATAGATGAGCCCCACCAGGAGCAGCCAGCGTGCTGCTCAGCCCATTCTCAACTGTGGCTTCTCTTCACAGACTCCCAACATTCCGTAATACATCATCACAGTAACATTCCACTGGCTGAGCATGTGGTGGAAAATGGCATACATAAACATAGACAGGATACTAGGATACTACATCTACCTTTTAGAATTCTCTAGAAATCAGACAAAGTTAGCAAGTAGGTATTTAATATAGAGTACAATCACAGGATCATTAGGAAAGCGAACTAACTTACTACATCTCTTTTCACATCAACCAATTAAGCAATACGATCTGGCATATTGCTGGGACAGTGAGAAGATGTGTTTTGCCTCCATGTAGGACAGAAAAAAATTAACTGCATTCAGTTACCAGTCATAAATTCATTTTGAATAAATTTGAGGCTGGCCTCACTTGTATCTTTATTGATTTGCTGTTTGAATGTATTTATCAAGCAATCTGGGCACAAAAATTGACAGCGATTTCCGAGGATCAGATTTCTTCATCTGCAGCTGCATGAACTGGTTTCATACCAGGAAGAGGGCAATAATTATGAGTTATCATGTAGGCCGGGTAAGCTATCCAAGAAACTATCATTCATATGGTTTTTATTTTCTTCCCTGCCTGTTTGTGGAAAGAAGAATGAATCTTAGACCTTTTTGTATGTTTTGCCAACAGAGAGCTTTAACTATCTATTGTTGAAGACCTTTTGTGAAGAATATAATACTTTGAGTGGTCTTTCGGTCAGACTCATACTCATGTCTGGATAGGTTTCTTTTCTGTCTCACCTCACTTCTGTGCTTCTGGTTTGATGGATTTCCTCCCTGTTCTTACGCATGTCCCACCCAAGAAGCATTTTGGTCTCAGCCAGGGCTTTAAGAAGGCCGGTTCCTACCGGTGCTCAGTTCTAAAAAAAACAGGTGCTGAGACGGGTCTCTATCGGGCTCTCCATTTTTGCCCTCACCCTCATGGCAAAAAAATCTTAACTCTGCAGCAGTACCACCCTTCACTGCCTGTGATGAAACTTCAAAGAGACTCGTTATAGTTCTTTCAGTCTCATCATTTTAAAACTGAAGCATTTTCAATATTCTATACAACGAAGCCATAGTTGTTGCTTATTTATCTTAAGCAACTAACAGCCATTGACGAAGCCAATAGTTAAGGATTGTTGTAGGTGTAATGTTACTTGTAAATCTGGATACAGAAGCAGCAAAATACCAGTCGGACGGCACACTATGCTAAGCACAGATTTTAAGCTTACTTGGTTTTAAGTCATGCCCTTAATTGCATCGGCCACGCTCCTTGGAGCGACCCCCCAGTTGTTTTATTCTCCTTAAAGCATTGGTCACAGCATATTTTAACTGGATAGCATGTATCTTCATACACTGCTGATGTCAGACATTGCACTACAGTGCATAAGAGGGACTATGGGCCAGATGTACGCCGTGCAAAAGAGCGCCTTGCAAATTGCAAGTCATTTGCCACTCGCAATTTGTGAGGCGCTATTTGGCATGTACAACAGTGTGTTCAACACTTTTTGCGATTCCCGATGGGGTCGCAAATTGCGAGGCTCATGAATATTAATGAGCCTCTTGGAATTTGCGAGCCTATTGGGAATGACAGGCACTCCCAGGGATGGTGGCCTGCTGGGCTCAGCAGACCACCATGTCTGGGATTGCTTTTAAATAAAACAGCTCATTTTCCTTAGAGGAAAATGGGATGCATTTAAAAAAAAAAAATGAAACGTTTTCGTTTCATTTTTTAAGGGCAGGCAGTGTTCCCTGGGACCACTGCCTGCCCTTAAAAAATGTTTTGGGAGCCAGTCACAAAGGGGAAAGGGGAAGGTACCCCATCCCATTTGCAACTCCATTACCACCCTCTTGAAGAGGGCGGTAATTTGTGAGTGTTTTGCGACCGCAATTGCAAAACATTCACACATGGCTCTGCGGTCGCTATTAGGAAGGGAACGACCCTTCCTAATAGGGAGTCGCAAAACATATTTAGCGACTCGCAAATAATTTGCGACTCACTAAATAGGCTTTGTACATGGCCCGCAGTGATTTTGCATGCGCAAATGGGTCGCTAACCCGTTTGCGCATGCAAAATCACGTCGTACATCTGGCCCCAAATATCCTCCATGCTCTCCCCTCCACTAACTCACCCCCTCAATTAAAAACCGCCCCCAGTGTCCACTACTCCCTCAGCTGCCTCGAGCTCTGAGCAATTTAAATCACTCCAAGATAGGTCCAGTGCAGGTGCACATGCACGCATGCGTGATGGTATATTTGAATACATTTTCTTATGCTTCAGCATAATCCATTCAAACGTGTCTGTTGCCGAAGCGCCCGCATCCACACTGGCCAACTTTGAATGCATTTTATTAAAGCATAAAACATCATTTAGAGATGGCCCCTGCACATGTGAACACTCAGCGGCCATCTAGGAAAAAGCATTGGCAAATTCAATAGGTTTCACAGTTGAGACTTATTGTCTTTAGCAAAGGGTTATGGACCATAAAAGATGCCCTCGGTGTGTGTGGGTGGAGGTCTGTGGTGGGGTGGGGGGGCAATGAATAATGTTATACGGGCTAAAGTTGTAACACGAATTCACCCTTTTAAATGAACAGTTAAAGGTTTTCTGTGGGAGAGTTTTCAGCAGCTCCAGGCCAGACAGTGGTCAGTGGAGTCAGATTGTCACAATCAGGGCCTTTTACCGCTGTTGTCCTGCGGCTTTACCTGATTATGGAGTCCAAAAGTGAGCCCAAAGTACAAGGTAACAAAGCCGAGTAGTCCAAGGCTTACTGAGGAAGGGAGATGGTGCGGGATAGAGAGTCCGAACTCAAAGTAACCTATACTATCCGTCAGTAGGTAATTATCCTGACAGAGCTTTTACTGTAGGAGGACAAGTACAATAAAGTATGTAAAAATCAAAAGGAAGGAAGATGGAATACAGTCACTGGGCTGATCTCTTAAAGTACCTGGAGTGAGCCGAAGTCTCACTGAGACAGCTCCTGTGCAACAGTTTCAGGAACCAGAGAGCAGGAAAATGGCATCATGAACTCCCACAGCGAGAGCCACAGGCTTTCATTTACAATGGAATACGGGGAGGGAAGAAAGAGGGCTCAGAACAGAGCAAGAAGTTACCAATACATTACTCAAGGAGAACAGCGAGAAAGAGACCGAGACCCATGGATTGGTAGCTTTGGAGAGCAGGACGTTTGCTGTTGGGGGAGGGGGGAATCTTATGCATAGGAGTTTTAGGTCTTTGGTCTTTTAATGAACTTAGGTCAGACAGTTGTTCAGGGTCACACTAGGCTGCAGCAGTATAAAGTGGCTAGAAACGCACACCATGGCGCCTGGTGATTTTGCGTTTGGATTGTTGTGGCCCCCACTATGTGCTCTAGTTCGTACACCGGCTTTTTCATTCTGCAGCTTTTTTGTTTTGTTTCCTCTTTGGTCCCTCACATTTCCAGTTCCCATTTTCTTCTCTTCCTATATTCCTTATGGTTGGCTGGTTGTGTGTGTCCTGTGTTTGTCGTCCACCTTGCAGGTGAGTCTCATCGGCACTCGGAATCCCGAAGGGGTCCCGGTACTCCCTGGGCTTCACCACAATCTGACCTGAGCACACATTGCTAAATCGACTTGTGTCCTGTATCTCATTGTTAAATTATTGACACTGAGTGATATACTGAAGACGTCTGCTTGCGATTACCAGAAGAGACACAGTGAAAGTCCGCCGTGAGTTAAGAACTAATATCACCCTGAACCAATGGCTGACAAAGTGTGCCTCCAGGGGCAGTTGTAGTGAGGGATGAGCCCCCCCGGAAAGAAATGCGGAGGCCGCTGGTGTATGCAAGTTGCTTTATTGCATGAAGAGGGAGAGCCGTGCGTGCACTCTCGGCAGTGTCCCCTCACGTTGTACGCGCACCTAGGATCCCCCATTGGGCACAACGATAGTCACGTGTGTGCCGAGCACTAGACTGCAACACCACACATCTCCCCCCTTTAACAACAATACAAATAAGTGTCTGAACAAATGCCTGAGCTTGCATGAACGATGGGTTGCGTGAGAATACATCTACACATGGTCTCTGCGTGGTGACCCCTCAACGGAGGAGCCCCGAGGATAAACGTTGCTGCTGCAACAGAGGAACCCTGCAGCTCAGTATGGGGGCATGGCAAGGGGAAGAGGGAGAGAGAGAGAGATATGTGCCCTTGCCAGGGGCTGCTGATGGGTAAAGGGTGAGGTGGCACCCTAAGTGTCAACGTGGTGAATTCGTTATATCTTCTTGGTCGCACCACTATCCTACCTGTGCGGGTGCGTGTACAGGAGGCCTGCTCCTCGTGTGTTTCTCTCTCCTGGTCATTGTCGTGTGAGGTGGAAGCCTTTTGCCTAATCTCTGAGGTGTTCGTTTGATCAGGCACCTGGGGTGGTGTGTGCTTTGTGGAGGCATCATTGTTCCTTACTCCTGTGGACTCGGCATTGCCCCCTGTCCCCTCTTTCGGGCCACCGGTCCTGGAGCCGTCAGTAGAGACGTCGTCGTCAAGATCCACGTTCACTCCCTGAGAGCCAGCCGTGGAGGGGGAGCCATTGATCTGCCACTGCAGGACCTTGTAGCACTTCGCCATTCTGCTGTGAGACCATATTTTACCGTCGCTTAGTAGTGCTGAACGGGAATATAGTTCTCTGATTTGTAGGGGCTGGCTGAATTTGCTGTCACCTTTCCTTCCGAAGTGGCCCAATTTCACTCTTACCCAGTCTCCCTGGGCTAAGGAGCCCTCACGCACTCCATGCGTTCTGTCATAGGTCCCAGGTCTTGCCCGCGCTGATGGCTGCTTGGACCGAGCCCATGAATACTCGGTTGAACCGTTCCGCTTGGCCGTTACCTGCGGGGTGATACACCGGCGTGTGTTTGTTCCGGATGCCGTTTCTCAGGAGGAAGGCACTCCACTTTACCGAGGTGAACTGGGGACCGTTGTCGCTTGTGAGGACTCTCGGAATTCCTTCCCTCAAGAATGTGTTGTCAAGAATATGATGACGGCATCGGTGTCCACTTTGTCGCAGATGTCCACCTCCGGCCACTTTGAGTATCTGTCGACGAGGACTATCACATATTTGGGTACTCCCCACGAGTCCAGGATAGGGCCCAATATGTCCACTGACAACTCTTCCCATGGGTTTGTGGGCGTGGTGAACTCATCCATTGGGGGTCTCAGCATCGTCTGCGATTTGTCTGCGTTAGCGCAATGCTGGCATGCTTGCACATATCTTTCCACCGAGTTGTCCACCGCTGGCCACCAGTACGACTGTTTCACCCTTAGTTTGGATTTGATGATGCCGAGATGGCCTTCCTGCAGTATGCTGAGGAGGCGGTCCAGCAAATCCTTTGGGGGAAAACCTTGTCTCCTCTGAATTGGAACGTAGCATCATCGCTGAGGGGTAATTCATCGCACACTTCCCAATACTTCCGTAGATCGTCCTTCAAGTACTTCTTCTCGGGCCAGCCCTAAATGATGAAGGTCTTCACTTTGGAGAGATCCGGGTCATGTTCGTAGGCCGTTTTCCAATCTTGCGCGCTGATAATGGTCTCTTGATCTGCCGTGAGTGCTACTTGGTACTCTTTCTATCCGTTGGTGTGTGGGGCAACTTCCATCGTGGCAGAACGGCTGAGAAAGTCGGCCACCTTGTCCTTGTGGCCTGGCAGGTATTCCACATCGTAGAGGAAATCCAGGAGCCGGAGTGTCATTTTGGCGATGCGCGGGGACTCTTTGGCATGCCCACTGGACTTGAGGACTTTGATCAGTGGTTTGTGGTCTGTGCACAGCATAAACTTGGAGCCCCAGATATATTGCCGAAATGTATCCATGGCCCATATGGAAGCCAGCATTTCTTTTTCTATGACGCTGAACTTTTCCTCGTTGGGAGCGAGGGAGCGGGACTTAAAGCCAATGGTGACTTCCGTGGAGCGTTGTGACAGGACTGCCCCTAAACCCTTCTCACTGGCATCAGTCGTCTAGATGCTGGGGGCTGAGTTGTCGAACCCTTGCAATGGGATGGCCTCACAGATGTCATTTTTGATGGTCTCGAATTCCGCATCTGATTCTGTCGAACAGTTGAACGTGTTCTTCTCCTTCAGCAGCTGGCGCAAATTGTGAGTCTTGGTTGCGAAGTTCCTGACGAATTTGCTATAGAATTCTGCCAATCCAAGAAAAGAGTGTACCTCGTCTTTGGTTCGAGGTTTGGGCGCCGACCTGATGGCTTCGACGTTTGCTTTCTTTGGAGATATCCCATTTTCGCCAATCTCATGCCCCAGGTACGTGACAGTGCGTAGACCGAACCTGCATTTCTCCAGTTCAGCAGGCCATTGGTTGAAAGGGTTTGCAGGACTGTTCGAAGTTTCTCATCGTGCTCTGTCTTGGTTCTGCCCATTACAAGTATGTCTCCTGGAAGTATAAGACGTCGCCGCAGTCTTTGAACAACTTATGCATTAGTTTCTGAAATACCGACGCAGCGGACGCCAGTCCAAAGGGCAGTCGCCGAAATCAGTAGCAGCCAAATGGGGTAATGAAGGAGGTCAACTTCCTGGACGAGGGGTGAAGCAAAATTTGATGGTAGGCGGCCTTGAGCTCTATGGTCGAAAACCACTTGATTCCATTGGTTTGGTCTAACATGTCGTTGATCCGTGGCTGTGGGAACTTGTCCACTAGTATGTTTTTGTTCAGTTCTCGAAGGTCAATGCAAAGGCGTACTTTTCCGTTTGGTTTGCGTGCCAATACCAAGGGCGCCAACCACTCGGCGCTTTCGATGGGTTCTATGACGCCGCTGTCTTCTGGGTGCTGCAATTCCAGTTGCACGGCTTCTCTGCAGTTGAAAGGGATGTTCCACACTTTGTGACTAACCGGTACTGCGCCGTCTTTCAGCTGGATTATGTGTGTGAACCTCGACAGTTGCCCGACGATCCCGCCAAAGACGCCGGGGAATTCTTTGCGCAGTTTGGCTACGTCAGGTCTGGGGGGTTCATCTGTTATTAGTACTTGCATTTCTCCGCCGGGGTTGAGTTGGATGCCCAGCGCTACTTGGTCGACCCATCCGAGGACCGAGGGACCTGTTTCGGCCACGTACAATTTGCCTGTGGTCTCTCGCCCCTTGAACTCGAAGTGTAGCTGTCTGAACCCTACCATGGGGATCTTTTCCCCTGTGAAAGTGACAGGGTACACGTCTGTAGGGCGTTGGTGCCCTATGGTGCTAGCAAAATCCCTGTCCCATATGTCCCTCTGTATGATCGTAAATGGGGACCCTGAGTCTGCTATCATGGATATCTGGACCCCCCCTATGGTCAAGAGACAGGATGGTTTCCTTCTGGAGTTGCAATCTATGCCTAACACTTGTTGGTCTATGCACAAGATGCAATCATCATCACCATCCCCTTCCCTCACTTCGGGCTCCGAGTCATACATGACACATTTGACAGAGCTGCTGTTGGGTCTCCGCCTACAGACAACGCCAAAATGTCCCGTCACCCCACAAAGGGAGTACTTTACGTGGAAGGCAGGGCATTGTTTGTCATTGGCCATGTGCGTCTGACTGCCGCATCTGTAGCAGGAGCTTTTCATTTCAGGGGAAGGCCGGTGGGACCCTGCCGAGTTCTTCGTGGGCCTTCGGCCAAACCTGTGCCAAGCGGCGGGGCCGGGCTTGTCCCTGGGAGTGTTCTTGTTGCTTATTTTGCACACAGTCGGTTTGTTGTCAGCGTCTTTTTTGGCAGCTGCAGCACATCTTTTGGACAATTCGGCCTTTTTGACGATCGCTATGATCTCATGGAGGGGCGCTTCCCCACAACTTTTCCTGCACGCTGGTGTTGACCGTGTGCATTATTATCTGATCCCGCACAAAGTCATCACGCAGATGACCGAACTTGCAATTCACGGCCAGGTTTTTGAGTGCTGCGACATAGTCCTCCACCGTCTCTGTGTCGCTTTTTTTCAGTTGGAAGAAATTGGATCTGTCTATGGCCGTGCAAATGACTGGCTGGTAGTGACCATCCAGATCATCTAGGGCATGTTGGAATACGTCTTCATCTGTTGCCCCTCTCGGTTTCTTGACCATTTTCTCATACACTCGTAACCCTTCCGGTCCTAGATTGTGTAGCAGTATCTTCTTCCAGCGTTTGCTGGAGAACGCTTCTTCTCCTTCATCTTCCAACACGGATAGATAGTTGAGGATGTACCCCTTCCAATCCGCCCATTTCATTGCTGGCTCGCCTGGCTTATGAAGGAACGGTACGGGATTGGTTAATGAGAAGGTCTGGGCACACAATGTAATGGACTGGAAATTATCCGCTTACGAAGATCGTCAATGGGGTACACGGCTGGTAGTATCGGGCTGTAACGGAGGCACGTATGGATGCAACTGTGGGCTGCTAACTTAGGCATCCATGGATTGTGGCCTGTTACTCTGTGACAGATGCCTTGACCTTTGCTCTGTCCTGTACGAGTGATGTGCAGGCGACAACTGCCTGGACGAATGCTAGTGTGCGTGTCACTGTGGAGCCAGGAGCATGACACGCCATATGAGGAGGTGGCTTGGAGGCAGCTGAGGAGCCGTCTATCATAGGCGAAGCAGCGGTATGGGCTTGGAGCACACCGTTGCTGAAGGGTGTGTGTGGAGCATTTTGCCCGTGCCTGACCCTCATGCGCGCAGGACGTCTGCCTGAGGCACCGTTGGCAGTTGCAGAGCTGTGGTGCTTCTTGAGGTGTGCGTGTGTTAGGGCGCGTGACTACGTTCACGCTGCTCTCGTACCTCCGATCCAGGACAGCAGGAGACCGGGATGTAGCCACTGCCGCAGGCTGGATGCAGGCTTGGTCACGCCGCTCTCCCTCTCGACGTTGCAGGGACTGGACTCAAGGCCGCGTGCAGCAGGTGAGGCGGCGCTCGGAGCAGTGGTGTCGGCGGGGTCCGTTCAAGTTCGTTGTCAGTCTGTAGTAAAGTATGAGCCCCCTGGAAAGAAATACGGAGGCCGCTGGTGCATGCAAGTTGCTTTATTGCATGAAGAGGGAGAGCCGGGCGTGCACTCTCGGCAGTGTCCCCTCACGTTGTACGCACGCCTAGTATCCCCCATCAGGCACCGCACTAGTCACGTGGGTGCCGAGCACTAGACTGCAACACCACAGCAGTTCCTTCGTGTGAGCGCTTGGGTATCGCCCCCCTGATTATTTTGCCCCAGGCTGGCAGCTTTGAATAAAAATGTGTTCCTGTCTGTGTTAATCTCAGCTGCGGCAGGCAGCTTTTCTCAGACGCGGGGCGATATCTCATGACCACCAGGCAGGCTTAAGGGGTGGGGTTATGAGCAGAACCCAGCACAGCAGTCAGTGTAAACACCAACTGCTTAATGCGCATATCGGGTTGGCTGGGTGCCTTTCCTTGGCCAGCCCAACATGCGCAATCCTCAGCAGTGCTGCCTGTATATTTAAGGAGCCAGGGGGATCGAAGCCGCATCCCCTCGGTCTCCTAATGAGTGGCAAGTTGTGTTGCCCAGGCCAATCCAGGTGCTGATTGGCTGCTTTAGTGTCTCGAGGCAGAGAACGCGGAGCCTGGGACTGGGCATGCACCAATCACTGTATGGCTTTATTGTGAAGCCGTTCAGTGATTGGTATGCCCTAACTCAGCCTCTCTCTCTGGCACACCAGAGACGTTTTAAGGCATGGGCAAAGTGGGCTCTGGCCCAGGGCTCCAGCCTTTCAGGGGCTGACAAAACCAACTCTCTTCTGCAGAGAGTCTTGCCCTGATGACCTCCAATAATTATTTAGCCGATCGTTTTAAATACCGTTTTCCATACATTTATTTTTAATATGGTTGATGTGTGAGAGTCTATTGCAGATATTTTGCAGAGAAATGTTGTGTTTATGTTTCATGCAACATCCATAAAAAAAAGTTTCTTGTAGATTAGAACAGGACCTCATAAAGGAAAAAATGGGAGGGTGTCACAGAGATTATTTGCAGTAATATTAGTGAGCTGCTACTGTGTTACAATATTTGAAACACATGTAACTATACTTGAATACATTTAGAATTTGGAGAATTTGGACGTGTGCCTGTGCACTGGCCAAAGAGGGCCTGAAAGAGCAGAAACTGGATCATAAATTCAAAGCTGTTCTGAACAGGGGCCCCCAAAATGGGTTTGGCCTAGGGCCCCCAAAATCCTTAAGATGTCCCTGTGGCACGCATTTCTGATACAGAGCATACACGCTGCCTGCCAATGCTCTTAGCTTCAGAAACATTTCTAGCTACAAGATAGAAATGTTACTGAAGCTAAGGGCTTTGACACGCAGTGTGTATGCTACTCAGAGGTGCGCAGGGACATTTTTGTTCACTGTTATGAAATGCATTGGCAAGTCCTCAACCTGAAAGGGAATGGCCTGGAAGGGAATATCCTATAATTGGTGGAGATGTGGAGTTTCTCCACAGAAAACAGTACAGTTCGCATTTGCAAATGCACTTCTGCAAAGTGTTTTTACATGTGTAAATGTACAGCTTATATATTTATGCATATGTTACTGCTTATAAGTTGTGTGTAGTCTCAAGAGGCTGTGATAGTTGCAGCTTCCCAGGAGGACTCCTGTAATTTTTTGGTCCCTTCCCCAAAAATTCACACGTCTACCCAAACATCCGTGTAAACCTATGGTTGAAGATTTACATTGTTGTTTGTGAATCAGGACCAGGACCATTGTATGCAGGGGCATCATAGGTTTGCTCAATCCAGACGTAAACAAAATGAATGAAACATTATCCCTTACCCCTCAACCGGGGAGATGAGCAATCAGTGATGTTTCTGTCTACAAAAAGTGAACAAAATGGTAATCCTAACATTTCTTGAATGCTTCTAGTTTGTGACCTGCTCAGTTGTTCCCCATCTGCTGTACAGATAGTGGAGACACTGAAATCACTGGTGTATGCCTGACTTTAATCGGTCTAAAGTTTACTTTATGGTTGTTTGCTCTCAATGACACGCACAGTGCCTTATAGGGTGCCCTACTACCTTTTTTTAAATAATTCTTTTTATTAAACATAGTTAATTGACAGCACATTTTACAGTCAAGAGGAATTAATTCAGTTATTACAATGGCAAGCTTTTTATCCATGAAGAACAGCACAATAGTACAGTAGGATTACATTGTTCATGGTGAGGGTGGATTTTCAATAAGGGGATATTCCCTCGGTAGGTGTTCCAAGCACTCCAAATCAGGGACCATTTTTGGGGGGAGCCCCGTGCCACATATGCCGTCTTTTCCCTGAACATACACCAGTCCAGGTTTGCCTTCCAGGCCTCTACTTTGGGTGGACGCGCCGCTCTCCACAATTGCGCAATGTTTCTTTTTGTTAACATTAGGCCTAGAGTGACCCAGAGCTTAGTCTTACTTGTCTGGTCCATTGGCTCCCACACGTTCAGAAGGCATCTCTTCGCCTCTGGGCGGATGCTGAGCGCAAGCACCTCACTAAGGATATCATGTATTTTGCGCCAGTACCTCTGAATGTATTCACATTCCCATAGTATGTGCATAAAGGTGCCCTCCCGACCACATAGCCTTCTGCAATCCCCATGCTCCGTTTTCCCCATTCGGACCTGACAGGGTCCAGTGATATATACACTTTATGCAGAATTTTAAGCTGGGCCAGTCTTAATCTGGCCGAAATTGCTACCTCTCTAAGTCAGGCTATTGCCTTATGCCACTCTTCATCATCTAATTCTAGGCCATCCCTTTCCCATTTCTCTCTTGTTTGTTGGAGGGGGTCAGCCGTGTTTTTAACCAGTTTCTTCTAGGTCAATGATATTGCTTACCCCGGTAAGTAGCCATCAAGCAACCTGTCTTCGAGGGGTGAGGATTCTGGAGGAGTGGACCCTTTTGGCAGATGTGTCTTTAGTGCGTGCCGGACTTGCAGGTACCTAAAGTATTCCGCGTTAGCTAGTTCATATTCCTGTTGCAGGGAGACAAACGTTTTCACGTCGCCTTTCACCCACATGTCCATGATTTTTGAGATCCCGATTAGATCCCATTTGTCGAACCCTTTCGATATCCACAGGTTACCTAGTTTCTCGGTATCCCATGGGGGGGTCGTCAGTGTAAGTTTTTGTTCCCACCGCAGATCTCTGTTTGCGGCGTGCCAGATCAGAACTGAGTGTCTAGTTGGCCCTGTTAGGGGCTGGCGCTGGGGTTTTGAATACAGTGCCCTGTTATAGTTCCCACCAGACAGGAGCCACCTATCCATGGCGTAGCCAGGGTCATCTGTGCGTCTGTAGGTTCTGTGATTGATGGCCGCAAGGTGGGCGGCCCAGTAGTATTTCTTGAGATCTGGGAGGCCGATCCCTCCGTCGTACCAGTTAAGGGTCAATTTGGCCAACGCTATACAGGGTTTCCTGTTCCACAGCAAGTCTCTCTGCAGTCCTTCAATTTCCCTGAAGTAGCTTGCGGGAACTAGGTCTGGGGAGTTTTGGAGTGCATAAAGGAAGCGGGGCAGGGACATCATCTAAAAGAGTGCTGCTCTGCCCAACAGCGAGAGAGGGAGCGCCTTCCAGCTTCCTATGTTTCGCTTCAATCTTTGTAGCGGTGGGAGTAGATTATGTTCAAATCTGAGTTTCTGATTAGAGGTGACAAAAATACCAAGGTATTTGAAGCCAACTGTAGTAGTCTGTACAGGGCAGCCCTTTGGGTGGGGTGGGCGGGCTCCTATTTAGGACATATAGGAGGGACTTACTCCAGTTGATTGAATATCCAGAGTACCGAATATTGCAAAGATATCTAGAACCCTTACAAGTGACTCTTTTGGGGAGGCTAAGAATAAAAGAATGTCGTCAGCATACAAGGAGATACGGTCCTCCCATGCTGCGGACCAGTGCAGTCTCCTCACCACCGGATCTCTACAAATCCATGCCGCCAGCGGTTCCGGGGCGAGGGCGAAAAGGATGGGGGACAATGGACAGCCCTTGCATGTCCCTCGGCTCAGCGCAAACACTTCCGATTTTTTGTGGTTGACCTCCACTGAGCCAGTGGCTCCGAATAGAGGAGTCTGACCCATTGAATAAAGCTGGGCCCAAACCCCATCTTAGTCAGGACTGCGGATACGGCCATTCAATGGTGTTGAATGCCATTGCTGCATCTAGTGACACGATTATCGCATCCTCCTGAATTGTAGCTATTCTCCCCATTAAACTGTGCACTCTACGCAAGTTCAACGCAGTATTTCGGTGTGGCATGAATCCTGATTGATCCAGGTGCACCAGCCCGCTTGTTACTTTAATGAGTCGGTTTGCTAGGAGTTTGGCCAGTATCTTGGGCTCTGCATTGACTAGGGAGATGGGCCTGTAGGAAGCACAGTCCGTCTTGAGCTAACCTTCCTTGTGTATAATGATCAGAGTGGCTACCCTCTGATCAGGTGGGAGAGTCCCCAGCCTCTTACTTTCTTCGAACATGTTACGTAGGTGCGAGGCTAGTTTACCTGGTCTAAGCTTATAGAGCCCAATAGGGAGGCCGTTAGGACCTAGAGCCTTGCCTGATTGGAGGCTCCTAATTGCATGTGCTATCTCGTCACTAGTAAAGCTGCTCTCTAGTAGGCTCAGGTCCTCTGCAGATAAGGTGGGGAGTGCAATGTCTTTGAGTAGCGACTGGCAGTCATCTTTAGTGTATGGTGTACTCGCGTGGCAGACTAAGCTATAGTGCTCGGCAAACTTGTTAGCAATTAATTGAGGGTCAGTAATCGGCTTGTCGTCTATATCTATCAGTTCTGGCACTAGCCTACTTGCCAACTCTTTCTTGTCAAGCCATGCGGTTAGCTTCCCTGCCTTATCCCCGAGGTCATAGACTCTGCCGTCTTTTTCTCTCCCCAGTGTTTTGGCCCTGTCAGTAGCTATCGCTTTATAGTTGTCTCGTTTGAGTTGTAGGGTATGTAATTTCTCCTGAGTGACCTCCTCTTCTAGGTCTTCCTCCAGCCGGAGGATTTTCCCTTCCGCCTCCACAAGCTCCCTTAGTCTCTCCTTTCGTGTTCCCGCTATCAGGGAAAGTGCTTGCTCCCTTAATTAAAATGCTTCCCACAGGGTCTGTGGGGGTTCTACCGACCCCTCGTTATCTTGGAAGTAGTGGTCAATGGCTTGGAGTAATGCTTTTCGAACCACTGGGTTGCGGAGATACCATGGGTTTATGGGTGCAATTCTGCCCACTCTCCTCTGGCCCAGGACTAGATGCATCCATACTGGGGAATGGTCAGAGATACCACGCGCCATGTGTTTAATATCTTGGACATTCACCACTTGGGATGCTGGGACCAGGAGATAATCTGTGCGGGAGAGGCTGTTGTGTGCCCCCGAGTAAAATGTGTGGTGGATACTGTCTCCACAGATCCACTAGGCCCTAGGCCTCCAGAAAGTTAGGTAGCCACCGATGTGAAGCCCCAAGCTCTCGTGGAGGGTACCGGTCCAGTGTGCCTGACACCACAGAGTTGAGGTCCCCTCCCACCACCAAAATCCCTTCTGGGAGCGAGAGTAGTATTGAGCCCAAATCCTTGAATGTACGGCTCTAAAGGCTGGGTGGTACATAAACAGACATGAGTGTTAACGTGTTCCCCTCCCACTGTCCCGAGATTCCTATGTATCTGCCCAAGTCATCCGACCAAGTGGAGTGCACGGCAAAAGGAAAGGAGTTTCTCAGCATAATACCCACACCCCTTGACCCGGTGGTGAAGCTTGTGTGAGCCACCAATTTATAGCCCATCTGTTTAATACCCGACAGGAGTTCCCCACCAGGTGTGTTTCTTGAAGCAGGATAATGTCCGGGGCTTGTCGCTTAATATATTGTAGCACTACGCAGCGTTTGACCTTATCTCCAAGCCCATTGACGTTCCAGCTCAGTAGTTTAATACTCTTGTCCCACTGTGTGCTCATTGGATCCTGTGTAAGTTATGTAGTCCTCTTTCTAAGTGTAGACTTTCTCTGTCGAGTCAACAACAACATATAAAACTTTTGAATCCCCAACCCAACCCAACTTCCCTCCTCCCTCCTCCCCTGCACTCTGGGCTCAGAATCGCCCATTTTTACAACTATGCAGAGTGCCTGTTGCCCAACTATAAACTAAAAGTAGAAATATGGGGGATGTGGTGCCTCGTCCCTCCATCTCTCCCTCACTTTGCAAGTTGTTATGTCTCCCCGAGAGGGGCCGTGTCACAGGATCCTTACTCATACACAGTGGAATACGACCCAACTAGCCAGCGTCTTTCTTTATGCCCAAATACCTGATCTTTTCGCTATTGTATACAAAGTTCGGTGGAAAGAGAGTTTCTGTGTCTCCATGGAGTGGGATTGTCCCTCAAACTAGAGTCCGGCCCGACCATTCTCTCCATGGGAATGCTGTTCCTTAGTTCCTCTCCAACTCTCCAACCACTCAGAAGCAGTCTCTGGATGGTCAAAGAACCAGGCTCTCCCGTTCGCCTCCACATGGAGCAGGGCCGGGAATAGCATTGCGTACTTCACGCCTTTTCCTCTTAGCTTCTTTTTGATGGCAAGGAAGGATTGTCTCTGTTTCTAGACCGCTTGCGTTAAATCTGGGAAGAAGGTGAACTCAACATTTTCGTATCGAAGTGTCTGGGCAACCCTGGTGTTTTGGAGTATCACGTCTCTGTCACAAAAGTTAAGCACCCTGGCCAGCATCGGACGGGGAGGGGCTCCGGGTTTTGGTTGTCCCCCGCCGGAACTCTGTGCGCTCTTTCAATAATGAAGAATTTCGACAGTCTTTTGGGTTGCAGGTGATCGAGTATGAGGTTTTCCATGAAGATGTCTGGAGTTTGCCCCTCCGCCCGCTCCGGCACCCCCAGAATTCGTACGTTGTTTCGCCTTGTGCGCCCCTCATAATCATCTAGCTTACTTTCAGAGAATTTCCGGAAGGTTTGCAGTTCGCGAATTTCATTTTGCAGGAGTGAGGTGTTATCAACCAGACTTTTTGTTGTTATTTCTATCTGCTTGACTTTTTTGTTGATTTTTGTGAGGTCTGCCCTGATAAGTGTCACTTCTAAGGAGATTGTGTCCATTCTCTGTTCCGTGGACGTTCTGACCCCAGTTATTGCTTCAATGACATCTTTAAGGGTGACCTCCTGAGGGTCTCCCTCTGGCTCCCCCATCAATTTATCTCTGGTTTGCTGGTCCTGTAGTGTCGCCTTAGGAAGTGCGTAGCGGTCCAGCTTGCTTTGCTGGGTGTTTTTGGGACCTCTTGTTATCGACATCCTAGCACTCTCTGTATTGATCCCAGTTTAGATTTTCCCCCCGCTCAGGGGCAATGAGTCTGTTCGCCGCTCTGCTCTAATCTGCGGGTGGAGGAGTGCCCCTTGAGTTCTCCCGGCATGCAGGCACGTCAATCACCCACCTTTCTCAGCACGAGGTGCCGCCGGCTCGCCAGGCGCCTCCCTGGGTCGGAACAGGTTTGTCTCAGGATCTACGTCTTTCCTCGATCCCCCGCTGCTGTGGCCTTGCTTCCCCTTCGTCGTGGGTCCGCCCCGCAGGGCCGCAATGACGCAGCACAGGAGCACCCCCGGCGGGCCATTCTCATCTCCGCCAGTGTTCTGTCACAGGTCTTGAGCTCCTCACCTCTCCCTCTGCATCGGAGGCGGCGCCGCGGCGTCAGCCCTCGCTCTCGGAGCTCAGTGGTGTCAGTCTCGAAGGCACAGGCCCTCCCTCGGCCTCAGCGATCACTCCAGGGCCTGGCCTCCGCTTCGGTGAGGGCCACGATTCGCGGTGGCTGTAACTTCGGCCACGGAGCTCTCTCAGCCTCGGTTTTCCCCTTGTTAGTGTCGGTATACCTTCCGACGGCTTATACTCCTCACAGGGAACGGATTTGCGTGGCGGATATTCGGGAGGGAGACAGGTTGGACGGAGCGACTCTAGCCTGCGGCCATCGCGCTATGCTGCGTAGCCACCCCTACTACCTTTTAAATGTTTATTCCTTGCTGTCTCACTGTCTCCAGTCCAACAAATTACAATAGCTTGTATTTGCTCAGTACATTTAATTTCTAAAGGTATATCGATAAATAAAAAAATCTGTGAGGTACTTAGCTTCGTTATCTCAAAGTCTGTTATGAAGTTCTGTGGTTACAGTAAATAAGCAGCTACCTATGTTAGTATTTGACATCTCCTTATTAATGTAATAACTGCACCTTCACAATTGCTTTATTAACCTTCTTGCTTTCTCAAAGTTGCTTGAAAATGCACCATTTGCCCACACCTTAAAAGAAAAATAGTCGGGCGAGAACTACCCTGAACCCTCCCCCCCCCTCCCCCCTTAGGTTGCTTGAGCTCACTCGCTACGCTTGCTCGCTATGCTCGCTTGCCGCAGTGCAATCGGACAGATATTTTACGCCCGACACTTTCAAATGTCACCAGCCGCCAGTGCCTCCCTCTCTTCCCTTGGTTTTTTACCTCTAATAAATCCAAGGAAAGCAGCAGTCCATAAGAAGGCTTTATTATCTCCAACCACCGACAGGACTTGCCAACAGGTCCGCACTCCAGTGTCTCCTGAGTCAGAATGCCAGTCTGTCATGGAACCATCAGACTCACATTCTGTCACCAGGACAACCACTGACATAGCACAGAACACAGAAATACAAGCAGATTACAACACATCCCCTTTACCAACAACAAAAGAAAACAAGCCCCCAGAAGACAAGATGAATGAACTAGGAAAGAAAAGCAATATACCTTGCATTTACACTAACAACTAAAACACAAGAAAAACAGCACTAATACAAAACATAATCTTTAAACTTTGAAGGCATGTGCCCTCGTCTATGCAACCTCCCAAAACCCTCATTTCCCTCTACTGTAACAGGACCATGAACACTGGCTGCACCCGGAACCAAGGCATCAGACTTAATCAATCTAGACATACTCCAAGTGCAACCATTGTCCAAGGTCACAACATTTTTTTTAATTGCAATAATGACAAAAGGACCAGATAGATTAGACACCCCTTTGTAACAACGTTTCACACCCTTCACCCAAACTTTATCCCCAACATTCCACACCCTTTCCTTCACAGACTTCTTGTCATCATAACGCACCTTGTATCGTGCCTGATACTCAGAAAGCTTAGTTTTCCTTTCCTCCTCACACACACCCTTGCTCACCCATTTAGGCAGCCAAACCGGATTCAACTTAGAAACTGCCAACCTCCCCCTCAAAGCTTCAAAAGGAGATTTCTGAGAAATCGCATTGGGAACAGTACGATGAGCCCACCAGGTTTCCCTCAACACATCACTCAAAGAGACCTTGGAATCAAGCGCCCTTTGAACACAACTCTTGACAACCCTGTTCATCCTCTCCGTGAGACCATTAGCCTGTGGAGAATATAATGCAGTCTTCTGATGAACTATCCCTAGCCCTTCAAGAAAAATTTGCATCTCTTGGGAGATGAACTGCACACCATTGTCAGTAACCAGAAACTTGGGCACCCCTTCAGAAATAAAAACATCCTTAAGAAACTCAATTATTGACTTGGAATTGACCGTGGCCATGCACCTGGTAATCACCCATTTTGATGTATAATCTACCAAAAGCACAACAAACCTCTCATGAGACGGCATTAATTCCAACGGACCCATGATGTCCAACCCCAACTTAGTCCACACTGCATCTGGTACATCCACAGGTGAAAGGGGAACCTGATTGGCCACATGAGACTTGTCATTAACAGCACATAAATGACAATCTTTAACAACAGCTTCCACCACTCGATCCATCCCTGGCCACCAGTACCTTTCCCTAACACGTGCTTTTGTGAGACTTCTCCCAAGATGTCCCTCATGGGCCAGATTAACCACCTTATCCCTGAGGACACCAGGTGGAACCAATCTATCCCCCCTCATCAATTTGCCTCCACAAAAAGATAATTCATCCCTTACGCTCCAAAATGGTTCCACAACAGGATTGAGATCTTTGTAACTTGGCCAGCCCTTAGCTACAAACTCTTTCAGGAAAACAAAAGCCTCGTCTTCAACAGCACCAGCCAACCACTCTTCCTCTGAGAGCGGATCTTCCATCACCCAATTCACATACTCAGACACATCACCAATATCTTCACCACTCACTGGCAACCTTGACAAACAATCAGCTGATTTGTTACTCAAGCCAGAAATGTAGTGCACACGAAAATTAAATTCCTGCAAACCTTCACTCCATCTCTTAAGCCTAGGAGTCAAATGGTCACTGTGATGACACGAGAAAATTTGAACCAGCGGGCGATGATCAGATTTTACTTCAAAAGGAATTCCCCATAAATAAAACTTAAAATGATGTATGGCCCAAAACACACTCAATGCCTCCCTCTCAATACAGGAATAGTTAACCTCTGCATCTCTGAGAGCCCTGGAGGCAAAAGCCACAACCTTCTCTACGCCATCCTCCACCTGCGAAAGTACTGCCCCCAGACCCTTGAGACTCGCATCTGTTGTAAGAATGGTTCTTAATTTTGCATCAAAATGACCCAAAGTGGGCATCTTTCCAATTTCTGATTTAACTGACTCAAAAGCCCTTTCACACTCAGGTGTCCAGACAAAATGCACCCCTTTCTTCAGTAAAACCCTAATTGGTTCAACCACACTGGCAAACCCCCTCACAAATTTGGAGTAAAACTCCGCCATGCCCAGAAAAGACCTAACCTGCTCCTTGTCCTGCGGGGCAGGGGCCAACACAATACTCTCTGCCAACTTGAGTTTGGGTTGTATTCCCTCTCCAGAAATAACGTGTCCCAGATATGTCACAGATTTCAACCCTATACGACACTTGTCTCTTTTAAGAGTGAGCCCTCTTTCCTTCAACTTGCATAACACAGATCTCAAAACCCTTTCATGCTCACTCTCACACTTCCCATAAGCTAAGATATCGTCTTGGAAGAACAAGACATTAGGAAGATCTCCCAGCACCATCTTCATAATTCTTTGGAAACAAGCTGCGGCTGAAGCCAGCCCAAAAGGCATCCTCAAAAACTGGTAAGCTCCCAAAGGAGTAACAAAAGATGTTAGATGCCTGGAACTTTTGTGAAGCTTAACCTGATGATACGCGGAGGACAAGTCCAACACGCTAAAAACCTTGGCCCCCTTTAACAAACTGATGCATTCAGAAATGTTAGGAAGAGGTTGTCTATCAACCCAGATCCACTCATTCAATCCGCGCAAGTCCACACACATCCTCACCGCTGTTCCCCCATCCTTGGGTGCCAAAACCACTGGGGCCAGCCACTCTGACGCCTCAATCTCCTCAATCACCTTCAGATCCAGCAATCTTTTGAGTTCCATCTTCAGTGGTTCCATCATTAAATTTGGCACCCTACGTACCTTATGTACACAAGGCTTAGCTGAGCTCTTCAAGATAATCCGATGTTCAAAACCATTCAAACAACCAAGACTATCCGAAAACACTTCCGGGAAGTCTTTGACGTATTTCTCATCACCAACCACTTCATCAACCTTTGAAATTCTCCCACTCAACCTCTCACACAATTCATCCATCAACATTACTTGATCTCTCGGGTCACTGGCATTGGGATTTAAAATTATACCCAAGTCACGTTGATGCCTCCACCCCAGCAGATTGTCTCCCCTCACAGCAACATAAACTTTCCCAGTTATCACCCTCTGTTTAAATCCAATCTTGGCAGTTACATATCCAACAATGTCCACACGGGAACCACCATAACTAAAAGGAGCAATATCCGGAGGTTGTAACATCACGCTATCCAACCCAACCACCTCATCCCAAATTTTGTTCCCAATCAGGGTGAAAGGCGAGCCAGAATCAGCCATGACCGTGAAGTTGTTGCCATCAACAGAAATGTCACAAAAAGGCATGGTGACCCTGCCCGAGTCCACCTTGTCACCTACTTCAGAAATGTTGGAAATAACTAACGTACGAATCATATCAGAAGGATTTTCTACATTATGACTCTTCTTGGATGATTTACAAACCCGGGCATAATGCCCCTTGATACCACAGTTTAAACATATCGAGTCTCTGGCATAACAGTTAGGAAAACTGGAGGAATGTGAAAAACTTCCACATCTATAACAGCGTGCCCTCCTAATGTCATTGCTATTCTTCTCCCTATCAAAAACACGCTGTTGTCGAGGGTCACGCTCATTTTTTTGTTGGATGTCTTTGTCTTTACCGCCAGCAACATGTGACTGCGTGTTCTTCAAAGTGTTCTTATTCCTCGTACCCAAAGATACTTTAGCAATCCCCTCAGGAAAATCAGTCTCATCGTCACACTCTGCCATGGAGTGGACACTTCCTTGACCTCTCTTCATACTGTCATTATGAGCTAGGTTACCATCCTCTTTGTCTTTTCTAATTTCTTTCACCCAGGAAGAAGTGTTTTCAACACCTTCCACTATTGCGATTGCCTCAGTCAGAGAGGGATTTTTAGACAGTAGCTTCCCTTGTACCCTTGAACTATTTGTGCACCGCACAAGTTGATCTCTTACTAAGGAGTCTGATAATTCGCCAAAGTCACAGGTGCGTGCTAATGTCTTCAAGGAAGCAATATAAGTTCCAACTCGTTCTGTAGGACCCTGAATCCTTGTGAAAAATCTATGACGTTCTAAAACCACATTTATGCGTGGACCAAAATATGTCTCTAACATAGTCATGGACATTTCATAGACATCTGACGGTTCTCCATCACCACTACCAATAGTCAGAGGATCCATGCTGTCGTAGGTGTTCCTGCCTTCAACACCTAAATTGTGTAATAATATGGCTTGTTTCCGTACAGCAGAGAACTTTTCTCCCCCAATTGCCACCAAATAGGAATCAAATAGGTTCCGCCACCTCTTCCAAGGAAGAAGGGGTTCACCCTTTTCAGATAAAAATGCTGGGGGTTGGGACATGCTGGTGGAAGTGGCCATATTTCAAACAATGTCCAATTTAAGTAAAATAACCATAAAAAACGACAAAAATCCAGATAACTGTCTCACCTCAAAGTTTCCTCGCAAATACAATGCCAGAATGTGAAGAGATTGAAAAAACGCAGGTTGCGAAGAATATCCCAATTCAAAATGGCCGTCACGCTCACTGACGTGAGGTGTGAAAACAGCCCAATCTAAAATGGCCGCCACGCTTGATGACGCTTCACGCTTCACGCTTCACCCCACGTAACGTGAGCGTCGATATCACAGCGTTGGAACTCCAGACTGAGTTAGAGAACGAAGGACGAGACGCGAGCGAAGAGGGTTGCCATGGAGTCAGCAGCGCGCAGAGATGGCCTCGTGAGACGTTTGAAAGTAAGTAACGTTGAACGTTGGCAGTAACGTTTCCCAACACTTTTGGAGAGCCAAGAAAAATCCATTTACGATCCAAGTCTCGCTGAAAATTACATCTTGGTAGAGTAGATCGGCAAGTCCAACCAGTAGCCAATGAATATTTAAAGCAAATCCGTTAAATCCAAGGTTAGACCAAAACCAAATCAATCCAGCGTAGGTTCGGAGGGGAGTCGGTGGTTGCAGCTTGTCCCCAATCAAGCAACTCGTCGCCAGTAATAAATCCAAGGAAAGCAGCAGTCCATAAGAAGGCTTTATTATCTCCAACCACCGACAGGACTTGCCAACAGGTCCGCACTCCAGTGTCTCCTGAGTCAGAATGCCAGTCTGTCATGGAACCATCAGACTCACATTCTGTCACCAGGACAACCACTGACATAGCACAGAACACAGAAATACAAGCAGATTACAACACACTCCTTTCCAATCGGGTGTGTACTAGTGAGCACTCAGATGCTCCAGGGCCAGTTTCATTTAGAAAGGCATGAATTACATTAATTTTGCCTGCCAGTTCTCTTGCACAATCTGACTGGTCTCGACAGATAGCTATTACTATGCGCAGTGCAAATCCAAATTCTTTGAGCTGAAGGGGGGGGGGGGGCGAGGAAATGATGCATTCTGTTCTAGGTCCTAGTAAAATCCTCTCAAAAGAAACTGATGGAGTGGGAGTGATGTATTTCCCTAGTTCTCCATCCACTGCCCTATATCTTCACTGTGCTTAACTCAAGTTCTTTTAGTCTCCGGAGGCCAGGATCTGCGGTTGCCGGCTAAGGAACATGAGCAGTGCCTGCTGCAGGTGAGGTGTTGTCTGCAGGGTTCACTGAGCAGGGTCCCAAGGACTCTGTCCTGGTCTGGCCCGTGCTGTTGGTGCCTCCGGTGTGCTTGAGCACCTTACATGGAGAGATGTGTGGTGAAGACAGGGATGAAAGTGGAGGCCGGGCTCAGTTGGATTGGACTGGGTGGCGGTGAGGCGTCTTGCCTAGTTAACGTCCGCTGCAGGGGCCTGCAAGAGACCATCTGCAAAGCTTTCCCATGCTCAGCTGCAGAGTCTCCAACGCCCAAACCAGCTCTGCCCTTCAATATCAGTTTGTTGAGAGGAATCATTGCTAATCAATGAGATTACTACCCTCTACTACCTTACTGCCCACCCCAGCACAACTGATCCCAGAGTAAGTCTGGAGGAAGCAGAGCCTGGGAGAAAGCTGTCTGACTACCCCTGCTTCATTTTCCTTCTCTATCTCCAGTAACACCCAGGCCTGTCAGAAGCTTTTCTGGGGCCGGGGTCACAAACATCTTGCGGGGCTCCACTCTGGTTCTCAAAAAAGGAATTACTGGGGAAAATTAGTGGGAAAGTGATTGTATTGTACATTTTACTTGATTGCTGACTGTCCTTGTGTTTTTTGAGCAATGTGTTTCATAGTTAGCAGGTTTGTACTAAGAAGGAGCTTCTACCTATACTGTTTCTTCTGTATGTGGGTATTGTTAGCACAGACACCATTCTTGATCTGAGGTTACTCTTTTGGGTGTAGAAATATTGGTCTTTTAAATTTGGATTGTAAAACTTTTGGTCAAATGCAATGGACTGCCCTGTGGGTGATGCAGAGAGCATCGAAGGAAATTCTTCTTGTGGCCGGTAGCCCTCACATGGCGTAATACGGTCACGTCTGTTCAGGCTGCGAAGATGTCTGCCGGCAGCATTCTGTGTTCAGTGAAGTCTGTTGATTAGGTCCTTTGGAAGTCCAGTGTAGAGTCCATTGGAACAGTCTAGACGTCACAGCTGCAGGTCTGTTGAGGTCTGAACTAGGGGTGGGCAGAATTTGCGAAATTAACTTTCGCAAATTATCGCGAAAATGTTTAAAATGATCGCAAACAAGCGGAAATATCGCGAAGATGCGGAAGTTTTTTTCCGGCATGTTCGTGAGATTTTCTGCATGGTTGCGGGTCGCCAACTTACCCATGTGGTTGCTTGCGGGCGCGACCATCTTGTTTTGAGTTGTCTCGCAGTGCATGATCGCGAGAAGAAAGACATCACTGCGGGCGCGAACTGTCGCGAGACAGCGCAAATGGCTAAAAACAATACAACATCTCATGGAGAACGCGACCGGATCAAGAAAACTTGTCGGCGAACGCAGGGATTCAGGTAAGGCGATCGCGCACGCGCGAGAATGTATTATTTTACAGCGCGAGCAAGAAACAAATTATCGCCAAGCTGCGGAAACCGGAATTTTTTACATTTTCGCGCTCTCCGCGGAACGCGAAATTGTCAAATTATCGCAATTTCCGTGAACGGAACGAAATTTTCGCCCAGGCCTAGTCTGAACCCTTTGTGGGCAGCCCAGGTGGGAGAAGAACAACTTTAGTGCTCTAGTGTTAAAGTCACTTTTCGTCACATTAGCCAGGTTTCAGAACCTATAACCTTCAGGTTACTCACACCAAGATGTGCACACATCCTGTGCAGCAGGTGCATTAACAAACAAAGCTATCCAAATGACACTACAACTTGCTAACTGCAGGCTATACACACATCCCTGTATAGCAACAAGAGTTAAGATTACTATACTCCATGTTTCACCATTTATGAACCACAGAAGGATGTTATGTTATCAGGATTTGTGAAGCACGACTCATCACCTGAGGGGTTTCCAGGCGCTGAAGTGCCAGATCTTCAGCTTCCCTCGGAATTCCTAAGCGAGGAGAAGGCCCTAGTAAAATTTGGTGCACCGCATTAATTTGTGAGTACTTCGGATGTATCAGTACTGGGATAAAAATGCATTCTGAGAGCAGGATAGAGTCAAATTGATCCTTGGGAAATCCCTGTCCCAGGGCGGGGTGCAAGCATAAAAGTCAATTTTAAGAATCATATTTATCAGCACTGCACTTCACTTCAGTGTCAAAGTTTAGTGTAAATAAGGGAGGAAAAAACTTGTGGACAACTCTATCAAATGTGTACGAAGGATCACAATAAAGGTGCTTTCCTAAAGCTCTTCAGGTGCATTACGACTTATAAACCAGCTCACTATGCAAGCCAGGATATACTGCGGATGCTTTGACGCAGTGGTTAATTTGTAATATAAAAAGTGCCGAAGCTCTCCTCAGGTGACAGCACTAACAGGAGAATTGTGCTGGTGCAAACTGCCTCCTGACTAGAGCCCCGACACTTATTATTCTGGAGAGGACTTTGCCTAATCGCTAGAGCTGCCGATTTCGGAGCTGGGGAACTGGGTTCGAGTTTTGGCGTGGCTCAACATTCTATGATCATGGGGAAAATCGCCTTCCTTCCAAATGTGTGTGCCCTTAATTGGTGCTATAAACTCCGGTGCTGATGATTAGGTGCTGGTGCTGCGCTCCGGAAAGCTCCGGCTCAAATTAACCACTGCTTTGACGATGTTGCAGTACTGGTGTAGTAACTCAATATACTAGTCAGGATTTTAGAGCATTACTAGAGCTCAGCCTATGTCTCAAAACACAGATATCATCATAACAAAGTTCAAAATAGATCAATCAATCAAGGATTTGTATAGCGTGGCTGCATCACCCGCTAGGATCTCGAGGCGCTGGGCAAAGTAGATGGTTTGGGAATTGTTAATCAGTGAATATGATAAATGGTTTCAAATTGTAAAACGATCGAGGTTGATACTGATGCGACTAGTGATCAAATACAACGTGATAAATTCCAGTACTGTTGCATTCTAAAGTACAAATATAAGTGCAAATCATTTTGCACAGGGTATCCTGTGCTTTGAAAATGCATAACAGGCATGGAAGGTAATCACATGCCCAGTTATAGTGGCAGAAATATAAGCGACCTCCCACCTTTTTCTGATGCACACTTGGACTTACCTTTAATGCTGTTGGGCCAAAGCCAGTTCTGATTTAGTGAGCCCAGTGAGGGTAAGAGGGGCCTGGACTTAGATTGCTTATGGCATGCCAGTCCCCATTGGGGTGCCACAGAGCAGACTGAGGCCACTGGGCCCCAACCTTGGCGGCTGAGGCCAATTTCCGCTAATGTCCTGGGGTACGTCCTACTATGGCTCTGCAAACTGGGCCAAGTGCATCCTTTCCCCACTTTACTCTCAGGGTAGAGATGGTGAGCAGTCAAAGGTTTGTCAGAGACCTAGTGTGGGGGACAAGAGCTCAGAACTCAAGTGTCAACCAACGGACACAATGACACATTGTCCAGCCCTGTGGTCCTTAGTTAAAACAAAGTACTGAAACTCATAGCAAAACGAATTGCTACACAATTTAATCAGGGTTCTCAGTTACATGGTTGTAATATTACTTGCAGCCTTTAAAGAGGTTTTGCATGAATTCAGTTCCCTCGCCCTTGCAGTTCAGTCAAAAGTACTGCAATGTCTAGAAGCACAAATCAGTTCAAAAAGCTTTCACCAATTAGAGTTTACCTTGCAAAAGTCAAGTTTGTACGGTAGAATTTTTCTGCTGTTGCAATCTCTCCAACTCACCGATGGGCCCTGCTGTTTTCTACTTCACTTTATGTGCAGTTCTGGTACTGATGGCTAGCGTGTTCACCATCCCAGCGTCTGAAGTGGCAGTGATTTCACTCAGGACTTGGGTGCTGTGCAGAATCAACGCAGCAAGCTCACACAATGATACTCTTCTTCGACAGTAACAGCCCCCCAGGCTGGGAAAAGACGAATGCTGGGATTGATAGATGTGCTCGAGGATGATCACAGTGGGGCTGTCATTGGCTGTTGTTGCCCTCGACCAATGAGGGCTCGCGCCTCGGCGATGGCAAGGAATCTCTGACATCGATAGCACTGGTCTCAGGGGCACACAGCAGATGCCAATCACACACAATGCTTGGTAATTTCAAAGTCTTTGCACAGTTCACAGCAAGAACCACTCCAGGAGAGTGGTGTACCACGGCACACACGGGTCGTTCCTGACTTTGCTCCTTTGTAGTCGCTTGCTATCTTTTGTTGTTGCTCATGTCAGGAACAAGTTGGACCTCTCCTCCTGGACAGTCTCACCCCATGCAGCATCTGGCACACAACTCTTTCAGCAGAAAGTGTAGACTTCAGGTGATGCCCCTATCCTCTGGTACAATTGCAACAACAACAAGATGATGGATGGAATGCTTGAATTAATCTCAGTAACTGGCAATTGTTCTGGGTCACCTTTATTATGGGCTGTTCTGCCAGGTATAGCTCGATTCCAGTGGCACAGTGAGCACGGGACCCGCGTCTGGGCACACCCATCGCACTTAGGGCATGAACTGCAACAACAACAAGGTGATGGATGGAATATTTAAATTAATCTCAGCTACTGGCAATTGCTCTGGCCCCATCCCTTCTTGCCCATTATGCTACCTCAGTTTGGACCCAGCCATATGCAAGTCAGTCTTGACCCTGCTCCAATGGGGCCAGACCAGCACGATATGCCAAGCCAGGTCCTCCCTGAACTGGAATACAAGCAACCTAGGACCTGTTTTGCCCTTGTTATGGGCTCTTTATACTTTTGTGTGTTTACTATCGTCTGGTAGACTGGTTGGACCCAAGCCCTGGTCACACAGCTCTTTGAGTACTCTGCAGAGCACTCCCTTCCTTGTTCATGAAGAACCTGGAGCAAAAGTGGAGGTGGTTGGATCCCACTTTGTATATATATTTCCACACAGGGGATGTGGATCCACTGCCTAAGGTTCAAGAACAGCTTTGGGTCGGTTTGGGGTTATTCCTCAGACACAGCCTTTGGACAAAGTGATGACTCTCACAGCATGTAGCAATGATGTTGGCTCCAAAAAGGAGTATCCAAAAAAAGTGCATAATAAAGTGCAAGATCTCTACTCCTGGCATTCATCAGCTTTCCTGAAGTAGTAATCAGGGACAGACAAAAGGGAAGGCCCTACCTAGAGACTTCCTCATCTTGAAATACAGAAACCGGAATCCTCTCACCTACACCAAATAGCATGCTCAAGAAGAACAAACTTACAGCCCTTCGCTCACAAGATCCTCACTAAATTGTTAAGGGGAGCCATGTCTCCATCCTCCCTCATGTCAGTGCCTGGGTCTCCACCCACCTGTCACACAACACAGACATTCCACGTGCACTATCTGGGAAAGCTGTATTCACCCTCCAGTTTATTCCATGCTAAACCAGTGCAAACTCACAGTCCAACTGTGGGGTGTCAGGACTCTGATGCTACTCCATCTCACCCACCGTGTTCTCTGAGGAGGCTTGATAAATCCACCCTCAAGGACACAGGGATAAAGTGAATCGGAAAAAGACATACATGCTGTGTTGAGTCCTTGTCGGGACCTGGTATGGATTTTTCTCCTATCCTGTGGTTTAAATATCTCTGGTCAAGCAAGAAGTAAACAAAAGCAACGTTAACTAAGCAATCTTATGGGATTAACTACATGTAGGATTGCAATATGATGTATCTTTTAAAGTTGGACACCCTCTCAGCCACGCGCTTTATGCAGCCTAAGCAATTCTCCTGTAACACACAATACTATGGTTAACACAAATTCTAAACCCTTCTATAGTGTCAGTGTAATATTCATGAACAATCTATGTAAATGTCACCCAATCTACTTGATAATAAAAGGATACTGAATGCAGCTCGCAGTATGGCTCTATGGACTCAGCCAATGTCTTAGTTCAGTCTTTCAAGAGAAAAGGGCTGTTACTATCAAACCCCTATGCAGTTCAACGTAACAAGAATTGTTCAAGTAGTCAGGATTCAGAACCCACTACCGCCCTTAAAGAAATGTTCATATCCTTCAAATATTGGCAAAGAATATCTGGGTGAAAACCATCATCAACACTGAAATACTGATTTAACGATGATCAGATAAGAAACTGCCTTCAAGCAGAGTGAGATGTGTACAGATGACCTGTTCCTGCGGCCTACTCACGCTTCAGAGCGCCACCGTCCTGCTGCTCCCAGCGGTCCCTGGGACAACAGACTTCCCATCCAATCCAGACGCTGCTCTCATACTATGAAATCAATGTGGGGATTGGCCTGAGCAGACTGGTTTTACGCTCCGCTCAGGCACAGTGAGTCTGTGCTTTTCTCTAACCCGGCTGTACAATACAGCTGTACAATACAGCCGGGTTAGAGAAACCTAAGTGCGCATGTGTTTGGCTAGCCTAGGATGGTCGGCCAAACAGACATGGACACTCAGAAGTGCACAAGATTCCTCCTCCCCCTCCCATGGCCAGGCCACTCCCTGCATGTGCTGGCTCAGAGCCAACAGCTGCAACTAAAACTAGTAAAATATTGTTTTCTTCTTTAGCTGCTGGCGCCTGAGCCAGTGGGGTGACGCTCCTTCGCCATTGCAGAGGAGCCGCCACTGGCTACATTTAATATTGGACAGGTAAATTCACGGAATACATCAGAAGTGGAATTTTTTGGGGAAGGCATGGTATTCTATTATTTTGTGATCTTGTCCTACTGTTCCTCATGTCCCCTCTACTTTATTGGCCCCTGTAACGAGTCCTCTACTATGGCGACCGACAATGTTATTGTTTCTGAAGACCGGGGCGATCCAAAATGGAATCCACGGGTGCAGTACTCAGACTCTCACCACAAAGATCCCTACTCCCATACATGTGCTCCACACTCACTGCACATAATGGCACTCAACACGCACATAGAATGTCAGCGCAAGATGGGTTCATATTCATGTAAAACTTTACACATGAGGGATCAGTAGACTGCGCTCTCTCCTGACACAGAGAAAAAGGTCTGGTCATAATGCTGTCAGTGGGTACGCTGCAACCTCCGGTAACTGTGACTCACCCAGGGCACGGACAGTCTACTGCCCGCTATGTGTCTCCGTGTCACTGAACAGGCCTCTAGGCCTCTGCTCACACACTACATTATTGTGATGCAGGGGTCACACAAAAATTCAGGATATGCGTTTCATATGGAGCCAGCCCAATGGCCATTCAACATGCATGGGCGATTTCTGTTCCAAATTGGTGCCACACTTCTTGTGCTTTATTACAGGGCTCCAGGTCACCAATTTAATGAAAAGGGTGGACTGGGGTATTTGTATTTGTATTTGTAATTATATTTATAAGGCGCACAGCTACCCACAGGGGGTCTCCCGGCGCCAATAGAATTAATGATTACGCATAGAGTTGTTAGTGGGAGAAGAGCCAGGTTTTGAGGTCTTTGCGGAATTTTAACAACGATGGTTCATGTTTAAGCACGGTCGGAAGAGAATTCCACAACTTAGGCGCAACACAGGAGAAGGAGCGTCCGCCCATTCTTGTCAGTTTAAAACGTGGGATCCGGAAGTTGCCTTGAGTGGATGACCTGAGGGGGCGGGAAGGGGAGTATTGTTGGACCAGGGCCCTCAGGTAGCCGGGAGCCGAGCCATGTTTGATTTTGTGCAAAAAGCAGAAGGCCTTGAATTTAACACGGCTATCTATACGGAGCCAGTGAAGGTCTTTCAGATAAGGGGAGATGGAAGATCGCCACGGGACCTTACAGAGGAGACGGGCAGCAGAATTCTGAACGAGCTGAAGTTTCCTCTGAAGCTCTAGGGTGGCTCCGAGGTACAGCACGTTACCGTAGTCCAGGCGAGAGGTGACTAAAGCCTGGACCACTGAGCGTCTGGTCGGGAGTGGAAGCATCCATAGAATTTTACGAAGCCACCCTAGGATGGAAAAACAAGTGGCCGCCACTTTAACCACTTGTTGTCGCATGGAAAGTGAGTCATCCAGGATAAAACCAAGATTGCGAGCCTGGGAGACTGGGATGGGTAGAGGGCCCATTTGTGATGGCCAATGAGCAGAGCTCCAGAGATGCTTTTGCTTGCCCAGAATGAGCACCTCCGTCTTATCTCCGTTTAGTTTCAGAAAGTTAGCTTGCATCCACTCTGCTACTCGGCTGAGGCCTAATTTGAGAGCAGATGGAGAGTTTTCAGCAGCCGAGGAGAGGGAGAAAAGGATCTGAGTATCATCGGCGTATGAGTAAAGGGAAAGACCAGAGTCTTCCACGATGGTAGCTAGGGGTCTCACGTAGATATTAAAGAGCATAGGGCTCAGTGAGGACCCCTGCGGGACACCATACGCAGATGAACGAACGGAGGAGGAGGAGCCGGAGGAAACCACCTGGAAAGTGCGTTGATTTAAGAAGGAGGCCAACCAGGCAAGAGCGGAGCCCGACACTCACGCCGATCTTAGGGCTTTCAGAAGAATGGGATGTGAGACCGTGTCGAATGCGGCGCTTAGATCTAGAAGAATAAGTGCTGTGGTCTCACCATGGTCAAGGCGGGAGCGTAGATTCTCGGTGACCCCCAGAAGAGTAGTTTCGGCGGAGAAATGAGAACGGAAACCCGATTGGGATGGATGAAGAAAACCTGAAGTCTCCATGTGAGATGTAAGGTGGATGTTAACATGCCTTTCCAGGATTTTTGAAAACAGGGGCAGCAAAGAGATAGGTCGAAAGTTGGAGAGCATCTTAGGGTCTGCACCAGATTTTTTTAAGAGTGGTACTACGAGGGCCCTTTTCCATTCCTCCGGAACAGTGGATTCACGCAAAGAGGAGTTCAGAAGTGTTTGAATGATAAGGAGAACATCAGGGGAAAGCAGGCGGAGGGTGTTCAAAGGAATCGGGTCAAGGGGGGAGCCTGAGTTGACCTTCATTAAGCAGGCAGACAGCGTGTTGGGATTTAGCAGAGGCCATTCTGAAATCAGAGATGCTTGGGATTGCAGGCTTAATGAGTCCGGGGTAGAAAGGTTAGAAGGGGGTTTGAAAGGGGGTATAGGGGAAGCGCAGGATAAGGCAGTGTAGATGGTTTCGACTTTCGATATAAAAAAGTCGTCAATTTCATTGCATTCTGCGTCCCCTAACGCAGGTGGGATGGGAATGGTCTTAGAACCGGCCAACTTTTTGACCATGGAGAAAAGGGCTTTTGGGCGATTGATGGCCTTTTCAATTGACTCAGAGACGAACCGGGCTCTAGCCTTTCGACAGGCTTGATGGTAAAGCTTAAGTGCTGAACGGTAAATCAGTCTGTCGTTCAGGGCATAAGTTTTCCTCCAGGATCTCTCTAAATGTTTACATTTAGATTTGGATACCTTCAGTTCATCTGTGAACCATGGGGCAGGAGCATGATGAGAGGTCTGTGGACTCGGGCGCAACGATAGATGAAGGTTAATATTAGAGGTTAACCAATTTGACACTTCCTGAGCTAGGGAGGTGCACCCAAGATTGATATCGGGGCAGGAATCCATGAGAGAGGCATTAAAAGCTGGAATATTCAGCTTGGACCAGGTCTATAGTTGTTCCTGAAGCCGGGAAGGGGCGTGCATCTTTTAGTGTCAGCGGGGAGAGTGAAATGTATGGCAAAATGATCGGACCAGTCTAGGGGAAGAGCTGGAGAAGAGCAGTCGAGCGGAATGTTTGAGAGGACAGGATCGAGTAAGTGTCCTGCCTGATGGGTGGGGCCGCTGATACGTAGTGTGAGGTTGATGGCCTCACAATCAGAGAGAAACATTCTGCTGGGTCCGTTCTGTGAGTCCTCTAGGTGGAGATTGAGGTCTCCCACGATGGTAAAATTCGCTGCCTTCATAGCAAGAGGAGCCACCAGCTCAGCAAATGAGGTAAGCCACTGTGTAGGCTGATCGGGGGGACGATAGATTAGGATGCCCGATAGCATCAGTTGGGGGGAAACTGCTAATTTAAACAGAGCGGCTTCGCAATTAGGAAAAGGGACAGCATCCAAAGAACAGGAATGTATATCTTTAAAAATAATCGCAATCCCGCCACCTTTTCCCGTGCTTCTATCAAGCCTGACTGTTACATATCCCGATGGTAGAGCGCTAGTTACGTCTGGGCCAGAGCCAGCGTGCAGCCAAGTTTCCGTTAGGAACAGGGCGTCTGGCTTGGTGGAGGATAGTAGATCATATATGTGGTCAAGGATCTGCAATTGATATTCCAGAACTGATAGGGAGGACTTAAAGGCAAGGATGGAGCAGAGTGTTCAGAATAGGAAAAGTTGCAATTTGAGCATCTTTGAGACAGTTTCAGCGAACAATCAAGCGGTGTGCAAGAGGAGGGGGTAATATTTAAGCGGTGGAGCTCCTTAGAAGTGTAGGTGATCAGGCTGAGGCGTAACCGATCTGATTGGGCAGGGTGCCGGGCAGCAGGGCACTTCAGGGCGCGGACGGGCTTGCCTTTGGCGCGCCTTCGGCGCGCCCGCTGCGCCCGACCGCTGCGCGGTCGGGAAATAGTGTGCTTTACATAGGGAGAGGAGAGGGCGGTACTCATCACAACACAGGTGCGGTCAGCGAATGAGCCCCCAACGTCAGCAAACCCTGCCTCCAACGCATCCGATGCTGGTGGACTGTGCGAGCAGCGGCCAATCAGTGCGGCGGGACAGGGTGAGTGCGAGTCAGTGTTTAAAGGCTCAACATACAATTTTTAAAAAGTAACAGTGCGCGAAAAATAATAAAGTTAAAATTACTGCCTAACAGACCTCCGGCTTCCGCCTCAGAGGAGCAATAATCACAACTTTTTAAACTCGCAGCCTGGTTTATACCAGGGTTGAGTGCCATCTAGTGGTGTAACTAGCAAAATGACTCCTATCGTCTGAATTTAAATTCACTTGCTGGCAGTGCCGGGCCTAGGGCACTCAGTGCTGGGTGCCACCTACCCTTGTGACGGTCCCTGTATCAAGTTCCCTCAGAATTGGTGAGGGCCGTGCAGTCACAATGTGACTGCAGAGAGCTTCAACCCACCTGCCCGTTGCACTCTCTTTTCTGCTATTACTGTTGAGGCTAGGGGGCTGACATTTCCAATCTTTGCACTCTCTAGCTAAAGCAATAGGTTCCCATATTATGATTTTAGTTCATTATAGGGTTATGCGAAGTCACACAAGTTGTCCTCCACAAACTGTATGACTTTTTTTCAAAAATGTATACGCTTTCAAAATTTGTGAATGTAAAAATAAATACCAGAATAGATCCTGAAAGTGTAGTTTTTGTTGAATACAATCCTTGCAATTTTTTGGGGCATTAAACTTTCCTTGCAAACATATTTTTGTGAAACAGTTCTTCCACAAAAATAGTTTTTGGGGAAGAATCTTCATCCAGAGGAAGAGTTTTGCAAAGTTGGTCACTGTTTCAAATTTTGCCGGAAAAGCTATCAGCTGAAGGTAGCAGGAGGGTTCCCCTTGACAGGCTCGCTCTACTCAGGCCTCACAATTGCCCACAAGGACCTGGCACGACAGTAACCGTGAGGTGCACCAAGTGTAGAAATCCCAAGAGGGGTTGTCAGTGGCTCCTCAGTCACACTGGAAAGTCACTGCGTTTTATATTTTATTTTTACCCTGTTTCAGATTTGCTGGCCACACACATACAATGGGGACACTGACGCAAAATCCCCGAGGTCACATTTACCTTACGTACCATAAAGTCGCCCTTAATTACAAATGTATGAAATCGTATTTAAAGTAACATAGCAAAAACAAATGATTTCATGGTCACATCTCTGTAAAAGATGGACGCATGTGCTTGGTTGGCAAAAAAAAAAATATATTGCTAAACAACTTCAATGAAATTCATTTTCTTAAGCATGTCCAGACGCTGTTCTCGTTGTTTAAGGGACACCCAGCAAGAAACGGCTTCCTTGCTGCTCTTTATCATTTCCAGAAATGGTAGACATTTCCTTCTGTCGCTCTCACTTCTGTTTTTTCTTCTACAGTCACCCTCCTCTCCAGCTTTCCCTCCCTCTCCTATTAGACTCCTTTCTATTCGGCCACTTTCCCTCTCACATGCATCACATTCACTCTTCTGTCCTGCCTTGCAGCCCACATTCGCCACAGACTGGTGGGAGGTCTGTCCTTTGCTCTATGCAGCAGTCAGAAAGTGCAGATGTTTGGCATATTTTTGTACCCAGCGGTCAGAGGGCCGGGCTGGTGGAAAGACACATCTTCTGAGACAGATCCAGGCTCTATGCCCAGTGTGTGTGGGAGAGAAAGGGCAGGGCGCCTGGGCTATGCCCAGCTAAGTGTGCCAGGAATTATCACCATGTATGACCTACAACCTGTGATCCCTGCCCACTGGTTGTGTAGCAAAAATAGTTACCAACTAATTAATTCATAAATGCAAAAGCTTTCCTGATCCCACTCCAGTTTAGAAAAATATTATGAAGTTTAATATACAAATAGACAGCAAAACAACAACTAGTGTATAAGGGGAACTGGAGATATGATTTTTAGGAGTTTCAGAGTTTTCTAGCACCAAAAAGCACAAACGGCAACCATGGGTATCTGAGCTGGTTGTGGTAGACCAGGTCAAAGTCAAAATTGAAGGCTGACTGTGATGAAGCGCGGGTCTGCTACAGGGACCAGGTTCGACCCAGTGAAAAGTTTACCTTCTGACTCAGTCGTTTTTCTGCAGGAATTTTCTCATTGGCGGGGCGGGCTGGATCCAACAGAGGGCTCGACGACTATAGGATGCTGCTCAGCGTTGGTCCCAGTAAAATCCTCCATGCTGGGACTTTAAAACTTTTCTAAAAGTAGAGCTTTTTTCAGCGTGGCAAACAAGAAAGTTGAATCCAACCAATGATGTGAAAACTGCAGCTGTGGTTCATTGGTGGTCCTATGATAGCCTCAATCTCCCAGAAGCCTCCAGCAGGGTCCACGGCAAAACTGGAGCTGGAACTGGTCAGCTGCACCCTTCTTTGATGTAGGCTTCTTACAGCTTCTGTGTTCCCGGAGCTTAACGGGAGTTTAGCCTTCGAGCCCTTTGAGCCCACTCTTCTGTTCTGGGTTCAAGTGGGGTTTCTCTCCACAGGAAAAATTCCAGGCTCAGTCCTTCCTCTGAGTCCCAATCTTTTGGTTCAGCAGGTACAGTCCTTCTTCTGTTTTCCACAGAACCAGTAGTGTTCTGTAGGAGGTAACCAAGAGTGCCACTTTTACGCCTGGCACTAAGTTGTGGATGAGGGAGACTCCCTCACCAATAAAAGTAAAATTCCCATGAACAAGTGTACCCACTCTTACGTCACTTCCAGGGAGTATGACACTGAACAATCCCACACAGCATATCTATGCCAAAATCCAATACATCAGAATCTTTCTTCACTTGATAAGTGCTCTGGGCACACCCCTGAGGTGTGTCTAGGGAAATGAGGAACTCTTCCTGAAAAAACAGTTCTGGGACAGGGCTTCCCTCCACTGTCATTAGTATCACTCTGGCTACTTAGACAATGAAAGGCTTAGGTGTGAGTTACATCTGCCTGTGACAAGGGCTGCCACTTTGAAGCTTGTAGTGTTGGTGGTCACATCCTCCCAGGCCATCCTGTCAGGAGGAGGCCACACCTCCTCCCTGCCAAGGCCATTTTGTTCCCTCTTCCTGAGAGCAATTCATACCTCAAAGCAGACTGCCAGGTGACAGTTGGGGATTATCTCTGAAAGGGGTACTGGGGGAGCTATGCAGAGTAATGGCAACTTTCTTAAAGTGGAGTTTTCAAAATATTAGTTTTAAATCTGAATTTTATGTTAGTTTGGTTTTTAAATTACGATTCATTTTGGTGGTTGAAACATGGTTTTAGCTACTCCCAAAATGAAGTTACACATTTTAACGTGTTATAATGTAACCCAGTCCTTTTCTGTGGGAGAGCTTGCCTTGTCACAATGAAAAACGACTTTGAAGACTTTTCACTGTCAGGACATGTGGAACATAAGTACACATGTCTTACTTTTTAAATACCATGCACTCTGCCCTTTGGACACTTAGGGCCTACCTTAGGGGTGACCTGTATGTATTACAATGGAAATGTTAGGCCTGGTAAATGGGTTATTTTGTCAGATCGAATTTGCAGTTTTAAAACTGCCATGCTAGGCTGCAGTGGCAGGCCTAGAGTCATGTTTTCACTAAGTCACTGTAGTGGTGGCACAATCGGTGCTGTAGTCCACTGGTGACATTTAACTTACGGCCCTGGGTGCACAGAGTACCATTTAGTAGGGACGTATAGGTAAGTTAAATATGCCAATCAGGTATTAGCGATCTGCACATATACTTTGGGGGTCAAAGCACATACACTGGGCGCTTGACAATAGCACCCCAGTGTTCTGAATCAGCAAACCAGCTCTAAATCCAGCAAAATGTGGAGGCAAATAGTTGGGGTGATCATGCAAAAAGGGCCTTTCCTCACAGTTACGTACCAGTTAATTCAAAATTGTGCAAGCGTTTGCTGGCTGCTGATGCTTCTGAGGAGGCTATACATAAACTATACAAATATAATTTAACCTTATTATGGTTTCAAGTTACCTGTATATAACAACATTATGTGAAAAACTTCAGCTGTGCCTTTTCATGGGCACAATCTGTGCCCTATCCTTCTCTTTACTTCATACAAGCATATGTGAAAGGAAGTCCAGTAAGGGAGGTGGCAATGACCATTCTTGCCTTTCTAGATCGAATGCAGGATATGCAAACACCTGGATTGTCTCACTCAGGGCAGGACATTTGCTTCCAGCCACAGAGGTGGATGCTGTGGAACAAAAGTGGTGGGGCAGCACAGGTGGCAGTGGGGGGCAGCCCGAAGGGGAGCAAAATACCCAAAAAAGAAATAAAAAAGCACTTACCTGCCTCGGTGTTCTTCTGCACCAATGCAGGGCTCCCAGTTCCCTACGCCAATCCAGACGCTGCTCCCATGCTGGTAATACTATTTACCATCATGAGAGCAGCTTTGTGATTGACCTGAGCAGGCTGGTTTGACGCTCAGTTAGGGCCTGGGAGCCTGTGCTTTGTCTCCACCCGGCTGTGGAGCTAGATACAGCTAGATTGATCTTTAATCCTAGAATGGCTCTGAAATGACTTTGAAGTCTTAATCTACGCATTTTCACAGGGGAGGGTTCTCAGACAACAGTACTTGTAACAAAGAGAAAAGAACCGATAAAAAAACTTGAACGTAAAATTAAGCTTTCTTACAATGTATGTTTTTTACCTGAATTGTTCTTACTTTTATGCAAAGTTTCCACTCAGTAGCACTAAACTGAACTTTCATAAAAGAAAAGTTGTGAAATTCCTATACTTTTCTAATCGATTCACGTGTTGGTACAGCACATATTCAATGCCGATAATCCCATTCATAGGGCGCTGTATCATTCAATCTTAATAATAAGAATGATGACACATTGCCATCAGTTAAAGTTCACAAACAAATGATATAAATACAATATAGTTTAATTCCCATGTGCTTCTGCCTTAAAGTCTAATACAGAGACAGGCTGAAAATGATTCAAGTAACATATCCTACAGCAAAACACTTTTTATGCGCGACCATGTGTATTATTTCATACTTTTCCCACCAAACTCATTCTGAACAACAGAAGCGTAAAGACTTTATCACTTTAATGACTGAGTTGGTTTCTTAAACAGGGTTTATTGTTCTTCAAAGCTGAAAAACTCACTTGCAGTCTACGTCTATATAAGACATGGTCAAAGACAAATTTGTATGACAAAGACAAGTGTTTGCAAGCACCACAGAAAAAAAGTTTCTTTTTTAAAAGAGAGTAGGAGCCTGTATATTTATGATTTGCAGATTACCTCGTAGGTCTATGTTAGACCTGGCATCATTGGCGTGGGTCTCCCTTCCTCTTTTTGCTTCCTATCTTTTATGTTGGCTGGATTTAGATGCTCTGGGCGCCGTGCCACTGATAATCAGTGCCACAGCGCGAATGCTCCCCGTGTAGATATGACTGTATAAATTAGGATAACCATAATGCCTAGGTCTGTGTAGTATGTTCTAATAGCGAGTTAACCTCCATTTCACTGTTACTATTGTGAAACTATCTGTTCTCATAGGCCAGAATAAGCAGGTAGAGGATTATCTTCTATAATCCTATCTCACCCCCAGAACCTGATAGGAACTTCGAGTTTGATATGTTTATGCGCAGGACATTGAGATACACCTTTTAGTAAGAACCATTTATATATCTCATGTTTAGAAATGCCTCTTATGAAAACGCGGTAGTTTCTTGCCTAAGCTTTACTGTAGGCTTTGCGAGTATGTGTATTATCCGTCTGGTTTTGGAGCAGCAGGGCCAGTTGGGTCAGACCTGGCTGGAGAGAGAGATCGGTATTCAGAGCCTGGGGAGGGGTGACTCTTTGATCCGAGCAGGGCCGTGCCTGGCAAGGTGAATGATGGCTCCACCTCCCACTGGGTGTCTGATAGCAGACCCCCTCATTCTGAAAGGGCAGGATGTCACCTCGTAAACCAAGTGCTCCCCGACCCCACCGAACTGGTTCTGACTGGAGTCAGGGATTTGCGACCTTAGAGAACAAAGACATTTTAGGTATAAAATGCTGCGCTGGAACTTTGTCCGGGTGTGTTCCTTCTGGATGTCAAGACGAAACTCTGTCCGAGGGAACAGAGGAAAGGACTTTTGAAACTTTCACCAAGCTTGCTGAAGAAACTACCCAAGGGTCTGAATTGAGAGCGCCTCCTGCTGAAGTCTCAGGGACATTAGACTTCACCCCGTCAGCCGTCGGAATTCCTGTGCGAGGAATTCTGCTTGCAGGTGAGGCCTCCATCGAGTAATCCGGAGCCTCTAGTTCTACTGTGAGGAACGCGGACTGGGAACCTTTGCTGAATCAGTGTGGGCCGCTGCAGCTAAGAGAGAGCTGCCACCGCCGACAGCCCGCCTGAATTTGAACCTCCGGAGCCTTCGCTGAATCTGTGTGGGCCGCTGCAGCTAAAAGAGATCTGTCGCCGCTTAGAACCCGCCTGAATTTGAACCTCCGGAGCCTTCGCTGAATCTGTGTGGGCCGCCGCAGCTAAGAGAGAGCTGCTGCCGCTGAGTGCCCGCACTTTTGCCAACTTTGCATCATTGTGGATTGTCCTGTGGGCCGTCGCAGCTAAGAGAGAGCTGCTGCCGCTGAGTGCCCACACCTTTGCCACTTTGCATCATCGTGATTCGTCCTGTGGGCCGCCGCAGCTAAGAGAGAGCTTCTGCCGCTGAGTGCCCGCACTTTTGCCAACTTTGCATCATTGTGGATTGTCCTGTGGGCCGCCGCAGCTAAGAGAGAGATGCTGCCGCTGAGTGCCTGCACCTTTGCCACTTCGCAGCATCGTGATTCATCCTGTGGGCCGCCGCAGCTAAGAGAGAGCTGCTGCCACTTGTGGAAATATGGATTTTTCTGATCAGTTATGTCCCCTATCTTGGACCCCAACGGTTTCATGTATGAATCACAAGTACATGTATGCTCCCTCCAGTTCCAGTTATGAAGACGCAAACACATGTGCGTCCACCGTCAACATGTCCTCTTTCAGCTCCGCCATGAATAGGCCGGATATTCCATTCCTAGGTATGAAAGGCCACCGGCTTTATATGGTTCACTTATGCCATTTTTCAGTCCAGGCAAGTAGGCCCTGATTCTGTCATCGAACTCTTCTTGCCTTCTGCCTCTGAAAGCTCCAGTCTGAGCCTGCATCTGTGACCATGAACTTTGTCTCATTCTCTGCGCGGCTCACGAAGCCTGACATCAGCCTGCTGTCTGCCAAAAACTGTATTTCACCTTCGAAATTATCTGCTCCGTTCCCTGCCCGATGCATTCCTGTCTAGTAGTTTAAGTAAACATTCTTCCAGCTACCGAGCAAAGGCCCGGCTTCTCTGTCTTCATGCAAGTAATTCATAGCCCTGTTACTATGGAAGATTCCTGCCCTCGCATCTAGTGTAGACACTTAGACGCTTGTACACGCACTAACAGTCAGTATAGTCAGTATAGAATAAGATTCTACTCTAAGAGACCTCTCTTTTGGATAACATAGTTCTTTAAACATAGGATGTTAGATATGATTTGGGATTAGGTTGACTTGACCCTCCAGACTTCTGTCGCCACATGTAGAGCTAAATGTCAAGTCCCCTTCACCCCCTAGTTGCACGTCAATTACACGTCATGCTGCTGCGCGCGCATTTCTGCCAAGTATTTCTGCTGACATTGCGAAATTCTTTCATGTAACCACCCTCTTATGACATCACATCTGATGACGTTCTTTAAATCACTCCCAGTTACGCCTATTTTTGCTACGTACGAATATATTATCACCACTATCAATTGTTACGCCTCTTGTATTTGCTTCACTGTAATGCCTATTGTATAAAAGTAATTGATTGTCAATAATGTATGTACTTCACTTCCTGAACCTTCGTGGTGATGGAACTTGGAGCAACCGATTATAATCGACCATTGGAATAAAGCCCATTCCGAACCTCTAATACCACGGATTCTGCCTCTTATTTACTGAGCTATTTTATTATGTTTCTGTATCAAATTAAGTCCCGGTAATTAAATTATTTACCACATGAATGGCGCCCGAACAGGGACACTTTCTCATCTCACGCGCCGGTGGTGCGTTGCAGGCCCGGTCTCCTGCCACAGCTGGACGGACAACAACGCGTACCAGCAGGATTTCCTGTATCTCCCTCCGGTCAAGCGGGGGCGACTGAGGCTGCGATCAACACCCAGACGAGGCGGTGAGAAGTGCGAAGTATCCCGACCAGAGCCTAGCTGAGAGAGCAAGATCCGAGGTATACAGAGGCCCACCAGTTTCCGAAGTCCCAAGTCGAGCCCAGTGTCCGAAGTGTTCGAGTCGAGTCCAGTCCGGTTCAAGTTCAGTTCAGTTTCCGAGGCCTTCCGTTCCGAGCTACCCGGTGAGTACCATTACTGGGGAGGCGTTCTGGCGTGCACATAAGTTGTGCCGGTCCAGACGGGTTTGGGTACACAAATCCGGTCTGCACTGTTTCAGCAGTGTATCTGTACTGTTTAGCAGTATATCTAGTATATCAAGTATATAAATTCAGAATAATTCAGTTCAAGTCGAGTATTATGTTTAGTGATTAAGTTTTCCTTAGATCGTCATCATCATTGTTGCTCAGTTAAATGTTAAATGTTAAATGTTTTTAGTACGTTCTGCATATTGTGGTATGAATGACTGTTCATTATTGTGATTACTGTATTAAGTTTGTTCAAGATCAAGTATCAGATCAGTTCTCAATATGCCGCTCTTTTCGAAATTAAGACAGATCACAACTAGAAAAGGGGTACTCGAAGAAGCTGTTCCTATTCCTCCTAGGGACACTCCAGGGTACTTCATGTATCATAAACACGGCTTAGACGCTATATTATTTCTTGATTTATGGGTAGACTACACTAAGGAATTACCAGAAAGTCAGAGGTGGCCCGCGGCTGGGACCTGGGATGCAGAGTGCATCGTGAAAGTAGAGGAAGAATTAAGGAAAAAGAAAGCTAGACAATCACAGAAAGACGCCATTGAATTATGGCGTAAAGAATCGTATAGACGTACAGAAAAAGCACGTAGACAGGAAGAGAAGAGTAAAGAGAATTCAAATGAAGTCCGAGAAAATCTATTAATTGAAGAAGGTGCACGAGTGAAATCAGAACAAGTAGACAGACAAAGACATGCCCTTATGAAGGGTATGTATCCCCTTCTGGCAGAAGGATTACCTAAGGCTACTCCAGAGATACCAAAAGACTTGCCAACCCCATTATTTCCAATAAGGGTACATCCTAAGGGGCATCCTAGAACCGCAGAAGATGTTTTTCTTTCCTCATATTTAGATGACGCAGCTCCCGAGTATGCTAATCCCGCCCCACATAGACCGCCTGCCAGGGAGGTTCAACGCCAAGATCCAGTACCCGTATCCCTACAGCAACAAGTTCTGACACAAGTTCCGGCAAGCACATCTGTTTCCACATCTGTTCCTACAGCTACTTCCATAGCTGTGTCCACACCTATAGTTGCTGTATCACGTTCAACGAATCCTTTCACACCCGATACCCCAGACGGGGCTACCGGAGGTGCTACCAATATTTTTTCTACGCCACCCAGAATAAATAAACTTACTTTTCAAGAATCTGCACATTCACGTACCCCCAAACTCATAAATGCCCGTACGCTTAAGGAACTTCTTGTAGATTGTAGATATGACCCTGTGCCCGGCAAAGAGGACGAAATGATCATGGCATCATTACGTATCAGACGAGCCGCGGTGTATTTAGGGAAGTTACCAGGAATGACTATGCATCTAGATAATATATACCATTTTGTCCAAACAGGGCGAGATTCTGAATGTATTAACAGAGCTATGGAATACCAGAAAGTGGAAATACAGGGGGAACTGTTACGTTTCCTTATAAATTGTGTGATCAGAAATCAAGACCGACCGGGGGTAGACCCGGAAGCAATGCAAATTCTTACCAGATGGAGCCAGAATATATCAGAAGGGAGACATGATAAGCAAAACTGTATAATAGCCATGTGCCGAAAGATCCGTAAAGAAATAGAACGCCTACACGAAGAAAGATTAGCGGTAGACCAGTTTGAACAAAATGAGGAGGAGGAAGGATCAGGACTGCCCACAGGACAGTCAGAAACTATAGCCTATGTAGGTAGAGGAAGATCTTGTAATAGTACTAGATGTCTTACTGACCCGATACGTCCGATATGTCTAGAAAATAACAGGAATTTTCAAACACCTATAATAAATATAAGGTCCCCCGAGCATTCGTTCCAAGCCGCTGACAAATTACTGCGAGAACGAAGGGGTTATCATTTTCTCGATTCTATGGATGAACAAGAATTAGCCAGGTCAGCCGTTCGTTGGGTAGACAGTCCCGGAAAGTATGATGATGATACAGTAGCACACACATTTTTGAATCTCACCCCAGATGAACAGCGTTTAGCTGGGATTTATATGATTCAACAACTTCTTATACTATATAAAAGCCAACATTCAGATCCTGGTCCCTTACCTGATATATTGACTGAATTACTCACGAATAGATGGAGAGGTTCAGGTACTAAGCTAATTAAAGAAATACTAGAATCAAGAAAGCAGTACATTCTTTTTATATGCCCAGAACATGTCTCACTGCCCATTAAGGAAAGAACCACGTATTACATGGACAGACAGAATCCCTTACGAGAAGTGCACCCAATAAAAGGCGAGGACAATGAGTTTAAACGCGTATTTGTATATACGCCCATATCGAAAATAGAATTGTTAGAAATGAAGAAAGTGGTACCCAGTCATGACAAAGACCCAGCGGGTTTCCACCGAGAAATTAAAGACATGTTACTCATGGGAGAGTATACCTATCCCGACATTATGACCATATTAAAGGTATTGATGCCTGCTGGCATTTATGAAAAACTCAAGGAAAAAGAGTGGGAGGTGGGAGACCAAAAGATAGAATGGTCAGCATTAGAAGCAGAAGAAAAGGCCCGAGGTCCAGGTTCGGGGCTTGGGGACAAAACTAAAGCACTACCAGGTTTACTAGTACAGGTACTGCCACGTTTATTGACTACGAAAAAGGAAGACTGGGGTGCAATTTCAGCCTGTAAACAAAAGCAAGATGAAGACACTAGTGATTTCTATGCACGATTTGAAAAATGTTTTGGTATAAATAGTGGCATAAAAGCAAGTAGCGAATCATACCCACATCTGTTTGTGACAAAATTAGTTGAAAACTCCTTGCCCCAAGTGAAGAATAGAGTATTAAAATTCGAGAGTACCTGGCAAGGTAACACCCCATCACAAATGTTACAAATGTTACAGTATCATCACAATAGAATTAGAGAGGAACAAGATCATGAACAAAGACGCATGAAAGACACGAAAATGAAAATGCTAGTTTCCCAGACAGTTCCAGCTGAAGGACATAAAAAGGGTACGACACATTCCGGTGATTCAGCAGGACCTGTAAAAGGGACATGCAACTATTGTAAACAACCAGGTCATTATGTACACGATTGTCCAGTCCTGAAGCGTAATATCGCCACAGGTATTACAAAAGAAAGACCACGGCCACTTAGACAAGATCAGAATGAACAAGGAGCCTTGCAGCATGCACAGTCCATGCCAGTTCCACCACAGTCTATACAGTTTGTGCCAGCTGCACCTGCGCTGCCTGTTGCTGCCACGCAAACCACGACACAACAGCTGTACCAGACCGCACAGTATGACTATCCTGATTACCAACGATATGCATGAAACAGCCTAGAGAAGGAAGTTGACTTACCCCTTATCGAGATCCCTGTAGATCAAGAAGGACCTTATGTACATAGTGAATTATTAGGCCAAGACAGAAAATTTTTACTCGATACAGGGGCAAGTCGAACAACCATAAAACGTAGTGAAGTTCCAGGGGCACCCCTCTCAGGCTCACAGAATATTTCCCTTGGTTTTTCAGGAAAACCTATTGTTAATGAAGTATCACAGCCTCTTCCACTTACGATAGGACCTTTGACCCGAACTACAGATTTATTGCTTACTAAATCATGTCCAGAAAACCTGTTAGGAATAAAAACACTGAAAGCTCTAGGAGCTATAATATGTTGTTCTCCGGAAGGAGTAAGATTGTTTTTACGTGATTTTAAAGGTCATTATGTGTCTAGAGACATGGATCCCCGATTGCAGACTTTACCTACACATCTATGGGCACAAGGCCCTACTGATGTTGGTTGCATGAATATTACACCATATCGAGTTACACTAAAGGCAGGAGTGGTACTACCACGAATGCGACAATACAAGTTACCACCAGATGCTGTAGTGGCTTTACTACAAATCATTGACGAGCTCATTACCCAAGGAGTGGTTGTAGAAACAGACTCCAATGTATGTAATTCACCGATAATTCCGATTCTTAAACGAACAGATCCGAAGGCCTCGCCAGTATATCGATTGGTTATTGATCTGCGCGAATTAAACAAGTGCATTGTGCCACAATTCCCTGTGGTCCCCGATATCTCGTCATTACTGACAGCTATTGACTCCGAAGCAACATTCTTTACTGTAATTGATCTCAAGAATGCTTTTTTCAGCGTCCCAATAGATCCGGAAAGCCAATATTTGTTCGGATTTAGTTTAAATGGACGTAGCTTTAAATTCTCACGCGCACCTCAAGGATTTACAGAAAGCCCCAGCATCTATAGCCAAGCACTAAAACGAGAACTCGACAGTATCCACATGCCAGTTAACACTGCCTTGCTTCAATATGTCGATGATCTACTGATCACCGCTAGAAGCGAACCCGAATGTGAGAAAGCATCACTGACAGTTTTACGATTTCTAGCCGAAAAGGGGCACAAGGTGTCCCCTTCTAAGCTGCAATTCTGTGTCCAGCGAGTTGTTTATCTTGGACACTCGCTGTCCAAGGAGGGAAGGCAGCTTACACCCGACCGCATTCAGTTAATAGCTAACATGCCAATACCCAAGACACAAAAGGAGGTGCGGGCTTTTATAGGCCTCACTTCATATTGTAGGCAGTGGATCCCTCAGTATGCATTTCTAGCAAAACCACTCATTCAGTTGACAACACAGGAGGCAGCCACATCGACTGTTCTCCCTTGGACTCAGGAACATACACAAGCTTTTGAAAGCTTAAAGAAAGCTCTATGCCAAGCACCTGTTTTAGCAACACCATGTTACAGAAAACATTTTACACTCTTTGTTACAGAACGAGAAGGTACTGCTTTGTCAGTACTCACACAGGAACAAGCAGGATCACACAAACCGTGTGCTTATTTTTCTAGTACATTAGATCCCGTAGCTCAGGCTCTGCCTGCGTGCCTGAAATCAGTGGCAGCGACAGCTTTAGCAATCAGACAAAGCGATGCCATAGTGTTAGGACATCCATTGACAGTACAAGTACCACATGCAGTGGAGGTTCTTGTGAATCGAACGCAAACACAACATTTGACTATAGCAAGACTTACAGGGTACGAACTAACACTGTTTCAGCCACATATAGAAATCAGACGTTGTAACACATTGAATCCTGCCACACTTTTACCTGTAAATGGAACAGACCCACTAGCTCATGACTGTATTGATGTTATTACAATCACGACGAAACCCAGACAAGACTTGACAGATGTCCCATTGTCAGACCCAGACCTGACGTTGTATGTAGATGGTTCATGTATGAGAAAAAGTACAGGAGAACTAGTGGCCGCTTACGCAGTCACAACAGACACTGAAATCATTGAAACAAATTGCATAAATACCTTGTCCGCTCAAGCAGCAGAGCTCGTCGCTCTGACACAAGCCTGTATTCAAGCCACAAATAAAAAAGTCAACATATACACTGATTCACGTTATGCATTCGGAGTTGTACATGACTTCGGCGTGCTGTGGCGAGAGAGAGGTTATTTAACTTCTCACGGTGCCCACATTCAGCACGGACCCCTCATTCATGCCTTATTAGAGGCAATACATCTACCCACTGCAATATCAATTATGAAATGTAAAGCTCATACGAAAGTTACTGATATCATTTCTCAAGGCAATGATTTAGCTGACAGAACAGCTAAACAGACTGCTCAAACTCAAACATCCGACATGACAAAGACAATAGTCCTGACGCCAACACATTGTATGACGGTTAAAGATCCTACTCTTGACGTAATTGACATACAGACACATGCTACACCAGACGAAATAAAGAAATGGACTGAATTAGGAGGGATCCAAACGGATCAAGGATGGTTGATGAAGGAAAAGTCTGTGTGGTTCCTTCCTGATTCAATGGTCCAAGTTATAATTAACACTGTACATAGTCCCGCACATCTAGGAGAAAAAGCTATGCTAGATAGCATTCAATACATTTGGTTCAATAAACATTTACGAGCTGCAGCCAAACAAAAAGTTCGTACCTGTATGATCTGTTGTCAGTTCAACCCAGGAAAAAGCGTTCCCGTAGAACAGGGTGGATTTCATCCTCCTGATCATCCTTTTGAAGTCCTCCAGATGGATTATATCCAGATGGAACGATGTAGAGGATTCAAATATGTTCTCGTAGTTGTTTGTGCTCTTTCCCGTTGGACGGAGGCATACCCGGTTTCAGATTACACTGCCCCGACTACTGCCAAACAGTTGGTTCGAGAATTCTTCCCACGATACGGTTTACCACGTGTTGTTCACTCAGATAACGGCCAGCCGTTCTCGTCCAAATTAATGAAACACGTTTCGCTCTTGTTAGGCTATCAGTGGAAATTCCACTGTGTCCGACACCCCGAGGCAGCAGGTCTCGTAGAAAGACATAATCAGATCCTGAAAATAAGATTGTCCAAAATATGCAGAGAGAAAGGTGTCGACTGGGTAGTAGCATTACCAGTTGCACTCTTTTACATGAGAATGGTAGCACACTCTCGAACAGGGCTATCCCCGTATGAAGTGATCTTCGGCAGACCACCAAATATGTGGGGGACGCCCATACCACGCAAAATAACTGATATTGACTGTAATATGCTGACAGATTACTTGGCTTCCTTGATGTCTGCACTACAATCTTGTCGTTCACAGGTAGCTGCAGCTTTTCCTGACAACACTGAGGTGAAACCCCATGACGTAGTTCCGGGAGACTTGGTCCTCGTGAGGAACTTTGATCGAAAGACTCAGCTGGAACCTAGGTGGAAGTTGCCTCAGCTGGTGTTGCTCACCACAAGGACAGCCGTGAAGATCGAGGGCAGAAAAGGTTGGATTCATTCAAGTCATATCAAGAAATTTCATGGACTACCAGCAGATGTGAATACCACACCTCGTGTGTCTTCACCCATTGACTCAAAACTCCCTCTTGTTGAAAAAAGTAATTCTGAACATTATAAACTGAAACTCAGGTCCAATCAGTCGAGCAATTTGATTGTTTAAGTCCTCTCCAAGGTGAAGCGGTTGAATTGTCTCTGACATGTATCCCTTGGACCTGAATAGAGAAAACACCCGAAAAATGTTGAAACGACAGGCGTACTGTAAATCACTGCGTAGTCATTGCATAGTGACATTAATAATTTTGTTTTTCTTAAGTCTTTTAATAATTACTGCAAGTATATTGTTGCACATATATTATCCTATTTCTAGACATGTTTACAATGTTACTGCCGAACATTCTTTTAGTGAATTACCTCCGCTTGAGTTGTCTTATAGATTTGCGCTGCGCAATAACACGTTTATTAATATGTTACATCATTCCCATCAGGTTAGCAATGCTACAAATTGTTGGATATGTGGCCGACTCCCTCCCTATCAGAATTATAAAGGAATTCTACCTCTCTTTCCATACCCGTTCACACACAACGGCTCCTGTGGAGCATGGTTTAGCTTAATCAAGTCCCTAGATTCGAATTCTGCAGTTTATCAAGATAACTGGGTATGGGGAAATTTGAATTTAGTTTTACTTAAGGTCTGCTATCCTAACAAGGAGGGATTTCCCCAGAGAACAGGAACTGATCTCGAAAATGAAGTGTATGGATTAGGTAATTTTACGCTTAATCTTATGATCCTAAATGTCGAATCTGAAGCTACACCAATTTTGCCCGCTATGTCAATATTTCCAGTGAAAGGTGAATTATGTGTAAGAAAGAATGGTTCCATACATATGGGCCATAGTAGATGCACCACTGTAGTAGAATTTAGTGATCAAGGCAAGTCTACATTTAGAGCTTCCCGCCATTCCTATTTCATATGTGGTCAGACGGCATATGTACGTTTGCCTCTAGATTGGGATGGTACCTGCTACATTGGATTTCTTTTGCCGCCTGTTTTTCTAGCTCCTCCTGATTATCACAGAAATACTCATTTAGTATATACTAGAGTAAGGAGAGATCTCCCGATAGTCGATTACACTGAAACAGCATGGGAAAAATACACAGATTTCAATAAAGGTCTCTTTCCCTATATAGGTACAGTTACTAATAGTAAGCTGATACGTAGATTAACCAGAACCCTTGAAGCAGTAGTGAACGAAACTATTTCCGCCTTAGGCAATTTAACAGAAGAACAGTCTGCTATGCGGATTGTTGTGCTTCAAAATCGTCTTGTCCTTGACGTCATCCTGGCCGATAGGGGCGGAGCTTGTAGGGTCATCGGATCAAGTTGTTGTATTTTCATACCAGAAAATTCGCCATCTGTATATAAAGCCATAACTCGCCTTCATAAGATTGTAAGCCAGATACACCAGAATCCAGGCACCTGGACTTGGTCCGGTTGGTTTTGGAGTGTATTATCTACCTTTGGATGGAAGGTCCTATCCTTCCTAGGTATTGGCTTTCTCATACTATTCAGTTGCTGTCTATGCCTACAATGTGGACCAGCGATTTGTGGTCTGTGTGCCACATCGTGTGTCCCATCACCAAGATTTCATTCATCCCTGAAGAAAAAAGAAGAACAAATGATGTTATATGAACAGATCAATGGATTGATGAAGATTGATATCTCTTGACGGGCAAGTAGGGGACAAGGAGGGAATGTGGAAATATGGATTTTTCTGATCAGTTATGTCCCCTATCTTGGACCCCAACGGTTTCATGTATGAATCACAAGTACATGTATGCTCCCTCCAGTTCCAGTTATGAAGACGCAAACACATGTGCGTCCACCGTCAACATGTCCTCTTTCAGATCCGCCATGAATAGGCCGGATATTCCATTCCTAGGTATGAAAGGCCACCGGCTTTATATGGTTCACTTATGCCATTTTTCAGTCCAGGCAAGTAGGCCCTGATTCTGTCATCGAACTCTTCTTGCCTTCTGCCTCTGAAAGCTCCAGTCTGAGCCTGCATCTGTGACCATGAACTTTGTCTCATTCTCTGCGCGGCTCACGAAGCCTGACATCAGCCTGCTGTCTGCCAAAAACTGTATTTCACCTTCGAAATTATCTGCTCCGTTCCCTGCCCGATGCATTCCTGTCTAGTAGTTTAAGTAAACATTCTTCCAGCTACCGAGCAAAGGCCCGGCTTCTCTGTCTTCATGCAAGTAATTCATAGCCCTGTTACTATGGAAGATTCCTGCCCTCGCATCTAGTGTAGACACTTAGACGCTTGTACACGCACTAACAGTCAGTATAGTCAGTATAGAATAAGATTCTACTCTAAGAGACCTCTCTTTTGGATAACATAGTTCTTTAAACATAGGATGTTAGATATGATTTGGGATTAGGTTGACTTGACCCTCCAGACTTCTGTCGCCACATGTAGAGCTAAATGTCAAGTCCCCTTCACCCCCTAGTTGCACGTCAATTACACGTCATGCTGCTGCGCGCGCATTTCTGCCAAGTATTTCTGCTGACATTGCGAAATTCTTTCATGTAACCCCCCTCTTATGACATCACATCTGATGACGTTCTTTAAATCACTCCCAGTTACGCCTATTTTTGCTACGTACGAATATATTATCACCACTATCAATTGTTACGCCTCTTGTATTTGCTTCACTGTAATGCCTATTGTATAAAAGTAATTGATTGTCAATAATGTATGTACTTCACTTCCTGAACCTTCGTGGTGATGGAACTTGGAGCAACCGATTATAATCGACCATTGGAATAAAGCCCATTCCGAACCTCTAATACCACGGATTCTGCCTCTTATTTACTGAGCTATTTTATTATGTTTCTGTATCAAATTAAGTCCCGGTAATTAAATTATTTACCACACACTGAGTGCCCGCACTTTGGCCAACTTTGCATCATTGTGGATTGTCCTGTGGGCCGCTGCAGCTAAGAGATAGCTGCTGCCGCTGAGTGCCTGCACCCTTGCCGACTTTGCATCATCGCAATTCGTCCTGTGGGCCGCCTGCAGCTAAGAGAGTGCTGCTGCCACTGTAGACCCGCAGCTTGTTCACCATTGTGGAGGATTGTCGCTATCGTCTCGTGGGCCGCCGCAGCTAAGAGAGAGCTGCTGCCGTTGGGAGCCCGCCACGGAGCTGCAAGATGAGAGTCATCGCCACCACCATCCCGGGCCGCCGCAGCCGCGTGCTGCTGCCGCTGAGAGCCCGCCTGTCCCCGATGACCGAATCATTGTGGGTGCACGCTGCGGACCCCTGCAGCCAAGACCTGTGGTCGCTGGGGGTTCGCCTGTCACCGTCTCCGCTTCTTCGAAAAGCTGCGTGCTGTGTCCCCTTTCAACGGCAGGTATCTGGTGCGCAACGGGTCGCGTAGGCCCCGGCCTTGAACTCAGTCAGTGTCACGTTCTGGTGAATACGTTATTGCCTTTTGAGTCTCTACTAGTTTATGTGCCTTGTAGTTGTTGAAATGCATTGAGAGTCTTGAATTGAACCTTAGATAAAGATATTATTTTTCTATACCTAATTGAGCTGTGTCCCTTTTGTGGTGTCGTTACTGCCTTATTGTACATGGTCATAAATGCTTCACACACTGCCTCTGAGATAGGCCTAACTGCTAGTGCTACATTACCACAGGGTTGAGCAGGGGTTGTCAAAGGGGGTAGCCCGCTTGCCCTGATTTAGGAAGAAGGGTCCCTATTTGGACATTGGCGCCAGCCATTGCCAACTGGAGACCCCCATTTCTAACAGTCTATCATCAGATTTGCCTTCCGATTCTACTTGTAGTTCTGGGTCTTCATTTCTTTAGCACTTAACGTCTGACCCTTGGTAGTGTCTTTTTAGCTTTGTCCACCACAGTCTGCAAGTTCTAATTGCAAGGCCTATTTCATTATTTATCCATCAATTCTTTGAGGCACTGGTATGCTCTGTCTGCTGCCAGAGTTAAGTGGCTTATAAAACAGGTGGACAGACTTTGGGTAACAATGTCTAGAAATACATTCTGCACAGTAGTTTCAAACCAGTCTTCAGCAAATGTAGAAGGCTCATCTTTGCAGTTACCCCAGGCAACATTTTATAAGACCACCTGTATTCAGGTAGTACTGGTGCCACCCTGGCATCACAGTTTCTTTCTTCTAAGCCAGTGGTGGCCCATTTCATAAAATTGTGGATTACAATATTGCAGTATACTACAACAAGAAATTTTATGTTTCTTGAAACAACGATTGTAGCTTAGAGGATTTCAATTTCACGTATTTAGGGACAGTCATACAATGCGTATTGGTGTAGATGCAAAATATGCATTGGAATTAATATGTGAGGACAGTTTAAAATGTATATAATGCAACACCAAAAATTAGGATGTTTTATCTGACCTTTAGAATATTACAGTCAACATTGAAGACTTTGAATCTGGTCAATAAGGATAGCTTTGTCTGGATTACACCAAAAACTAAAAGGTTTCCTAAAAGTAGCATCATTTGCTCAGCAACCTGTTTCTCAACTAATTTGAACAATGTACCCACGATAAGCTATTTTATGCTGCACATCCATTCATTTGCATGACTCCAAGATGAAAACTGTACCAGAATGTAACAAAGAAAGAAGTGAATGTACTAGATGTTAGTGTCTCCCCCTACAAGTACAAGATTTAACACAAGGTAATAGCACAAGTGGTTCTTTGTTTGAGTGCATTGCTTTTGCCCCACATAATTGAATCACCATCAGATGAGTTATCAGTGTATTTGTTTAGGTCAACACCATTTTGCCTAGCTGCACTTTGTATGAATTTAAACAATTTGATAAAGGTGCTTACTTACAAGGTCTGAGACACATCATATGATGTTGCGACTTTGAACAATTATAGCGATGCCTTTGGTTGAGGGGATGGAGAATAGCCCACCTTTCTCTACTTTTCTGAATAGCTATATGCTATATGTTTCTGTGTGGCAATGGACATGAGACTCCCAGCTAGTTCCAATAGAGGCTGGTCATACTTAAGATGTGGAAGGGTGATTTCAAATCTGTCCGCATTATCAAATCTATTATCCAGGTCAAAGATAGAGTATGTTTTCCACAATAATTGTGCTAAAACTCTAATTTTAGACTGAAAAGCAACTGACAAAAACAAACTAAAAATAAATGTATATATATATAGAGCATAATTATCTACCATAAATAAATACATAACTTAAAAAACTTCTGCATGTTTTAAATTCCCATATTCATGCAAGATCATTTCTCACATATTTTAGGACTGAATTAATTTGATATTCTAACTTTAGTCCTGGTTTATTTGGAGGCAAGTGCTTGACAGTGGAGTCAAGTGAATATAGAAATTTTTGTAGGGAGAAATATTTGTTTGGTAGCTATTTGGAAGTAGATGTTTCTGTTTTTTGCAGTCTACATTTACACCTGTTAACGAGAGGTGAGCCCTACAATTTTACTATCCCTTTAACAACCAACACAGGATCCAATATGTATCTCTATCCAATAATGTGTAATGCTTCTGCTAATTTCTGCCAACAGTAGAGGAGATTGATTATGCCAACAGAGGTCATCATGTAGGATCCACTGTAGTGGGTCCCACATGACGTAGGTGAGTAGTTGGATCCCCTAGTCTTTTGTAATGTGCAGGTACAGAGATTTCAAACTACTTTTCTGTAAGTTTACTAAGGATATGTCAGAATACCAAGGACAGAGACATTGTCCTACAAAAATATTATGGCCACAATACTGAGTGACAAAATATCATGAACGTTAGTATATTTTAGTTAGGTATACATTTGCTATTCTTAATGATATGGACAAGCTCACCTTGTGTCAGGCACAGTACAGTACCAGTTGGTTCCTCTGCTACTTCATCCTTTGCATCCTTAGAGGCCATTTTGTTTGGGTGGAAAAAGGTACCTGTTGTCATTTAGGGCGCTGTTTAACTTCCTATGGAGATGTGCCACCATACCATTCTCCCCACCTAGTAAAGATACTCCTTTCAGGGCTGAAGCTATGTTCACAGCACTCCAGAACCCTTTGCACTGCTCTCAATTAAGGGCTGACGCTCCACCATAAGCATCGAGGGACAGTTATCTCCAACCCACAAGGCCTTTCCACACAGGCACCCTCTCGCTATCCTTTCCTCACCTCAGCCAGTTTGTAACGCCCTGAACGTCTCAGGATCGTTTAACAGACACGACAATGAGGACGCAACCACTTGTGAAGGGTTAGTTCTTTTAATGAAGGCAAATAAAATACAAAGAACAAACAAAAGTTATAGTCACTGGAATCCTCCAGGCTAAGTACGTTACCAGCCCACAGCACGGATGGTCCTAACCGTCCTCTGCATATACGCCGATCCCGGCGTATGCCAACAGAGGGCAGAAATGAAATGGCCGACAATGCCAATCGGTAGGCTGTGAGGGGCACGAAGAGTGTTGGGGAGAATCGAGGAGTCAGGGAAACACCCAGCCGGGGTCTCTACCTGAAGGGAGCAGCCGCTCAACCTCTTCCTCAGACTGCACCGGGACGCGGAGTCACCTCCTGGTGATGCGTCACCGATACCCCAATCACAAGCAAGAAGACTGAACCGAGAGCAGCCGCTCGATCGATCCTGTGGACTTCCGAGTCTGTAACGCGGCAAACACCTCCTGGTGTGCGTTACAGCTGGCAGTCCCTGTGTCTCTGGTCGGGCTGGGAGTTACGACTCCAACCAGCAAAAGCGCCACTGCGCTTGGACTCAGCCGAGTCAAAAAGCGAAGCTCAATGGTTGACCGGTAGAGCTTCCGGGTCCTTCACAGGTGACGATGGGGCAAGACACGGCCCAGGGAGTAACGACTCGACCTACCTCCGTTCTTGCCTTACTGGAGCACCACTCCGGAACACTGCTCTTCACGAAGCAGGTACGTCGGTGTAAACACAATATCCGACAGCCTTGTACCTCCCGGTTCCTCCCTTTATAGGGCGTGTTTTCCTTGAGTTATGTAACAGCTCTCCTGTTTACATAAGGGCGTGTTTCCCTTGAGTTATGTAACAGCTCTCCTGTTTACATAAGGGCGTGTTTCCCTTGAGTTATGTAACAGCTCTCCTGTTTACATAAGGGCGTGTTTCCCTTGAGTTATGCAACAGCTCTCCTGTTTACATAAGGGCGTGTTTCCCTTGTATGACAGGAATTCTTGACAGTACATCCTCCCTCTCAGCGGCTCCCCACGGGTCCAGCGCTGGCAGGAAAACGCCGATGGAACAAGGAGACCAAGCGCGGAGCATGAACCCCTTCAGCCGGTTCCCATGAATGCTCCTCCGGGCCATAGCCTTTCCACGCAACCAGGTACCACAGCTTCCCCCTGCGCCATTTGGACGCCCGTATGCCCGACACTTCATACTCCACCTCCGACTCCACGCATACCGGCCTAGGTGTCCCAGACGGCTTGGAGGGTGCTGGTTTGAGCAATGATACATGAAAGACAGGGTGTATCCGCAATGACTGGGGCAAGCACACCTTCACGTTCACGGGACCCATACACTTGGTAATTCGATAGGGGCCCATGTACTTGGGATGGAACACACTGTTCTTTCGAAACCTCATGTTTCTTGTGGATATCCAGACGTAGTCTCCAGTGCGGTACAGTGGCCCGGGCCTTCTCTTCCTATCTGCCGCAGCCTTGTATCTTCTCTTGGCCTCTATTAGGACAGCCCTTGAGCGCATCAACGTGTCTTTTATGTGTGCCACCCTGTCCGCTGTGGCGGGAATCCTGTCCTCTCTGAACGGATGTAGAAATGGCAAGAACCTGGGATGTTGGCCATAGTTGCTATAGAACGGAGATGACTGTGTGGAGCTGTGAGTGGCGTTGTTATAGGCTATCTCTGCAACCCATAGCAAGTCGACCCATTCTTCCCTGCCCTGGTCCACAAAACATCGCAGATACTGTTTGAGCGTTTGGTTCAGGCGCTCGGTTTGGCCGTCCGTTTGAGGGTGGTAGCTGGTGGACAGGGCGGTCTTAACATGCAGCGCAGTGCACCAAGTCTTCCAGAATTGCGCAGTAAACTGCGACCCCCGGTCCGACACGATCACCCCAGGTAATCCATGCAGTCGTACCACATTCTTTAGGAGTAGTGACGCCAATTCCCCGGCCGTAGGGACTCTCTTGCAGGGGATGAAGTGCCCCATTTTCGTCAAGTAATCCACCACCACCAGTATTGCCGTCATCCCCTGGTCTACCGGTAGGCCCACCACGAAGTCCAGTGATATGCTATCCCATGGTCTATCCGGGGTCGGAAGTGGATGTAAGAGCCCTTGGGTTCGGCCATGGTCGGCCTTCATGGTAGCACACGTAGGACACTCCTGTCCCCACCTCCTGACATCCACTCTCATGGTTGGCCACCAGAAATGCCGTCCCATGCTAGCCACCGTTTTTTCAAAGCCCAAATGACCTGCGCATGGAGAGTCATGGCACCAGATGAATGCTTGTTTCCTTAGCCTAGGCGTGGGTATCAATAGGCACCTGCCCTTCAGGGGTATCCCGTCCTTCAGCTGCCATTCTCTGTGACTGAGGAGCCACCTCCGCCATGCGAAAGACCTGATCCCTCTCTTTATTCCCCTCAGGAAAGTATCCGGTTGGATAACCCCCAATACCATCCTCGGGGAAATGATGGAACGCTCGGTTGCAGGCAATGGTTCCTTAACTGCAGATTGACGGGACAGGGCGTCCGCCTTCCGGTTTTCCGTCCCCGGCCGATATGTGATGCGGAAGTTGAACCCCGCAAAGAAGATCATCCACCGCAGCTGCCTGGGAGAAAGGTGTCTAGTGGCCGTCATGAACTGTAGGTTCCGATGGTCCGTGTACACCGATACCACATGTCTTGCCCCCATCAACCAATGCCTCCATTCGGTGAAGGCGTCCTTGATTGCGAGAAGCTCCTTCTCCGCAATATGGTAGTTGCGTTCGGCGTCGTTGAGTTTGCGGGACATGTACGCAACGGGATGAAGCACCCCTGTGTCGTGGTTGCGTTGGGACAAGATAGCCCCCAGCGCCACATCCGACGCGTCCGCTTCCACCACGTAGGGGAGATCCGGATCGGGGTGAGCCAACACCGGCGCCTTACCAAAGGCGCTTTTCAGGGCCTCAAAGGCTTTGTTCGCTTCAGGGGACCAGACAAACTCCTTGGACTTCCTCAGTAGCTGTGTGATTGGGGCCACCACTCCTGAAAATCCATCTATAAACCGCCTGTAAAAGTTGGCGAAGCCAATGAAACTTTGGACGTCCTTCACGCTTTGGGGCACCGGCCATTCTTTCACCGCCTTGATCTTTCGTTCTGCCATCTCCTGTCCCTCTGGACTCAGCATCACTCCGAGGAATTCCACGGATGTGACGTGGAAGTCACACTTGCTGAGTTTACAAAACAGCATGTTTTCCCTCAGCTTTTGGAGCACAGCTTTGACGTGGTGTACGTGCTCCTCCACACTGGACGAATAGATGAGGATGTCGTCGATATATACGACCACGTAGATATCCAACTCCTCTCTGAATACCTCATTCAAAAAGTACTGAAAGGCTGCCGGGGCGTTGCACAGACCGAACGGCATGACGAGGTACTCAAAAAGGCCGAACCTGGTCTTAAAGGCGGTCTTCCACTCGTCTCCGTCCCTCATGCGCACCAGATGGTATGCCCCTTTCAAATCCAACTTGGTGTAGATACGAGCTTTCTTGACCTGTTCCAGAAGTACACTGATGAGAGGCAAGGGGTACCGATTTTTTATGGTTATCGCATTCAATGCCCTAAAGTCCACACAGGCTCTCAGCTCCCCATTAGCCTTCGGGATGAAGAAGAGTGGCGAGGCGGCCGGAGACTTGGACGGGCGGATGAATCCTAGCTTGAGGAGTTTATCCAGGTACCCCCGGAGATGCACGTTTTCAGGCTCCGTCAGGGCATACAGCCTGCCGCTGGGAACGCTGGCCCCTGGCACCAGGTCGATCTGGCAGTCAAACTGTCTATGTGGTGGTAGCACTTCCGCCTTCACCTCATCAAATACATCCTCAAAACTGTGATAAGCCTGGGGGAGAGCCACATCTTTTTCTGCCGCTGTAGCCACCGTCTGACTCCCGCTCTCATCTGCGTCAAGGGATTCCGTTCTTATTCCACAATGCAGGATGCAATACGGTGACGTCATTTCGATGCGATGTGTTGGCCAATCCACAAAGGGGTTGTGTTTCTGTAGCCACGGCAATCCCAATATGACGCCATATTGGGGCGCTCGGATGATGTTAAAATCGATTTGTTCCAAATGGTTCCTCCCATATCTCATCGGAAGGACCCCCGTGTGCTGTCCGATGGGCCCCGTCACCAATCGCCTTCCGTCTACCGCATAGACGTCTTCGGGTACTGCTTTGGGAAGAAGCACTAGCCCTAGCCTGCATGCCTCGTTGTGGTCCATAAACATGCCAGTGGCCCCTGAATCCACCATGGCCACAACGGGTATCCACTGGTCATGCACTCCCACGTGCACCGTGATAAACAGGTGTCGTTGTCCCTTAGTGACCGAGTTGGAAAGTGAAGGGATGGATGAGTGACTCCGAGATGCCCCTTCTCTGGTCTTGGAGTCCTCTAGTTTTCCGCCGGTATGTCCACCACGGCTGTTACCGACCGGTTGGCCCGATAACGTGACGTCTTCGGTTTGGCAGGGCATTCACGTACGTAGTGGCCTTTTTTGCCACAATATAGGCACAATCCTTGTTTACGGCGTGACTCTTTCTCCGTGGCTGTGAGGCTCGCTCGTATTGCGCTGATGTCCATGGGTTCTCCCTTGGATGCGGTGGAAGTTTCAGGACTTCCCACCGTCACATAGGATGGAAGGGATTTTCCTTTTCTCCCATGATCCCCCTTTCTTTCACTTAGCCTATGTTCCAGCCGTAATACCAGGTTGATAAGGCCCTCACATGTCTTGGGTTGAGGGTCAATATGAGCCACGGCGTCCTTGAGCTCATCGCACAGCCCTTGATGGAAGAGCGCCGTCTGTTTAGCAACAGGCCACTTGGTTTCCGCAACCAGCCTTCGGAACGCGTTGAGATACTGCACCAGGTCGTTGGATCCCTGTCTCAACTCAAGCATTTCACGGTCCGCCGTGTACGAGTCAGCCCTTCTGTCGAATACCTTCAGGAATTCCTCGCGAAAAGCACCCCAATCACATAAGAGGGGGTCGTCCCTGCTCACCAGAGGTACGGCCCATTGTGCCGCGTTTCCAGCCAAATAGGATATAAGGAAAGCCACACGAGCCTGACTCGTGGGGAACGCCTTTGGTTTGCACGATAAATGTAGCGCCACTTGTGTGAGGAATACCTGCACTGTGTTAGGATCCCCACTGTACCTCTCTGGTGTTGCCAAGGGGATGGCTACCGGCATTTCCACTACTACCGCAGGGGTCTGGTTCGTGAGGGAGGTGCTGGGCGTGAGCGGGTCCAATTGGATAGCATCCAGTCTGGCTTTTACATCGGCTGTTTCTTGCCTAGAGGCAGCCACTTCAACTTGCATGGCCGCTAAAGCAGCCAGCACATCATCAAGTGTTGCCATGTCTGTTATCGACCGGGAGACAGTTAGTGTTATTAAGGTCGGATATTTTGTAACGCCCTGAACGTCTCAGGATCGTTTAACAGACACGACAATGAGGACGCAACCACTTGTGAAGGGTTAGTTCTTTTAATGAAGGCAAATAAAATACAAAGAACAAACAAAAGTTATAGTCACTGGAATCCTCCAGGCTAAGTACGTTACCAGCCCACAGCACGGATGGTCCTAACCGTCCTCTGCATATACGCCGATCCCGGCGTATGCCAACAGAGGGCAGAAATGAAATGGCCGACAATGCCAATCGGTAGGCTGTGAGGGGCACGAAGAGTGTTGGGGAGAATCGAGGAGTCAGGGAAACACCCAGCCGGGGTCTCTACCTGAAGGGAGCAGCCGCTCAACCTCTTCCTCAGACTGCACCGGGACGCGGAGTCACCTCCTGGTGATGCGTCACCGATACCCCAATCACAAGCAAGAAGACTGAACCGAGAGCAGCCGCTCGATCGATCCTGTGGACTTCCGAGTCTGTAACGCGGCAAACACCTCCTGGTGTGCGTTACAGCTGGCAGTCCCTGTGTCTCTGGTCGGGCTGGGAGTTACGACTCCAACCAGCAAAAGCGCCACTGCGCTTGGACTCAGCCGAGTCAAAAAGCGAAGCTCAATGGTTGACCGGTAGAGCTTCCGGGTCCTTCACAGGTGACGATGGGGCAAGACACGGCCCAGGGAGTAACGACTCGACCTACCTCCGTTCTTGCCTTACTGGAGCACCACTCCAGAACACTGCTCTTCACGAAGCAGGTACGTCGGTGTAAACACAATATCCGACAGCCTTGTACCTCCCGGTTCCTCCCTTTATAGGGCGTGTTTTCCTTGAGTTATGTAACAGCTCTCCTGTTTACATAAGGGCGTGTTTCCCTTGAGTTATGTAACAGCTCTCCTGTTTACATAAGGGCGTGTTTCCCTTGAGTTATGTAACAGCTCTCCTGTTTACATAAGGGCGTGTTTCCCTTGAGTTATGTAACAGCTCTCCTGTTTACATAAGGGCGTGTTTCCCTTGTATGACAGGAATTCTTGACACAGTTAAAGCAATAGGTTGACCTCTGGGTGCTGAAACATCTGAGAGATCCCGTTCACCTCTTCCCAGCCTCAGAACTTCATGCATAATGGGAGGTTTGTTAGCATTGAGCCGCTGCCATTTTGTCAGCAATGCAGCTCACACAGGAGGAGGAACATCTCTTTTTGTAACATTCCTGGCCTAGTTATGTCTTCCGAAAACAAACCACAGGGATCCGTCCCCTCTGTAAACAAGACCCACTACTGCCTGACAGTCTTTACCCTAAGATCAAAGTATGAGTGAGAGAAAGGGAACAGTACTAGAGCAGACAAGAGGGTCGGCCATCTTGGAGCTCTGCAGGCTCCACCCCATCTAACCATTTATAGTCACTCACCTTACCAATGTTAGGTATCAACCACTGCCCTGACTCAAACCTGAAAGAACACCTTTCCACATCGGACAACTGAATATAAAAATACAGAACTTCAACCATCTTTATAAAGCAGAAATCTCAGCACACAGAAATTTCTGCTTAGGCGTAGATCTCCTCACAGATGGTATTCACCAGCTCTATGCAGAGCAATCCACATAGATTAAGACTTAAAAGTCTCCACCCCCTCAAAAGAGGGCATGTTACACATAAAAATACAACTAGCAACCTTACCTAACTCCTCTTCATGTAGTACTACCTAACTAACAGGATTCAAATCACCAGTTGTATAATCTAGCATGCTTCCAATCCTACTTAAGACGAAGAGAACTTCACTGATAAGGAGGCAGGCCTTGCTGTACCATATATTTTTTAACAGTACACAAGGAACAACTTGGGCTGCCTCCACATAACCTCACTGGAGGACATATGTTGCAATGCTTTTCAGGTGTTAAATTCTTTCCGCCTTGCTGAAAGAGATGTGTTGAATGTAAGTGAAGCCTCTGTGCAATATGTTTATTAGATTACTTCTTCATTAGTTGTATTTATTTTTGTAATTTGAAACAAGAGCCATCGACATATAGTTCCCTTTGGGGATCAGATAAGGGAACATCAGTCAGATCTATCCGTCCCTTTGTCTCTTCTTCGGTCCGGAAGATACAATCATGTATGGCAATCTCCTCATTCTCAGAAGGGAGGGGTAGTAACGTGGCTGGATTCAGAGTGGCACAACGTTTGATCGTAATGTGCTTTTGAAAGAGCGTTAGCTCATAACTGGTCAGACGTGCACTGGTGAGGTGCTGTGTCCTTGTCTTATTGAAAAGTGTGTCCACAGCATGGGATACCATAACTGTGAGGTCAGTTTCGAGTAGAGTTCCGCCGATAGTCTTATTGAGACGGCCATAGCTGCGACCGCTCTTAGACAGCTCATGAGGGCTTGGGTAACAGGGTCAAGCACAGCAGAGAAATAAGCACATAGACATTGCTTATCCCCACATTTTTGTGTCAAAACAGAAAGCGCACAGCCTCCCAGCTCATGGACGTACAATACAAAGCATTTAGCGTAATTTGGGGTACCAAGCACTGGGGCCGAGCAAAGTGCAGTTTTGAAGTGCTCAGAAGAGTACTGACACTCTGGCGTCCAAGGCAAGGGTTCATGCATATCCTTTAGTGTTAGCGCAAGCAGGGGCTTAATAAGCAACAAATAGCCACGTATCCACTGCCTGCAATAGGAAGTGATACCTATGAAAGCACGCACGTCTTTCTGGGTTTGCGGGACAGACATTTTAACAATGGTACTGATGCGCTCAGGGGTCAATCTCCTACCCTCCTTCGACAGTAGGTGACCTAAGTAGGTGACCTCCTGTCGACAATACTGACATTTGGATACCGATACTTTATGGCCATGTTGAGCTAAATGTAGCAGCAATTTAACTGTACTGTCTCTGCAACCTTGCTCTGTATCCAAGGCGATGAGCAAGTCATCGACATACTGAAGCAATATATTACCTGTAGGGAGTGACAAGGAATCCAGTTGACCTTTCAATGCCTCACTATAGATACTCAGACTTCCTGTATAGCCTTGAGGAGCGCGACAGAATCTAAAACTTCTACCAGCGAGCGTGAACCCGACAGATATCTGCTATCAGGATGAATGGGAATACTGAAAAATGCATTCTTCAAGTCAATGACAGAAAAGAATTTAGCAGAAGAAGGAATCATCGTCAAGAGAGTCGTAATGTCAGGGACCACCGGAAACTGGGAAATCACTATTTTGTTAATTTCACGCAAATCAATCACAAAATGATAAACATCTTCTTGATACTCAGAGGGATCCAAAGGTATCCTTTTAAGAATTGGAAGAATAGGGCTATTGCAAACATTAGCAGTTGTCTCCTCAACCACTCCTTTCTCAATCAAATCCTGCACAATCTTTATCAAAGCTCACTCACCTGCCTGCGGTATCTTATACTGAGGAATACGGGGTAAAATAGCACCTTCCTTGACACGAATCGAAACAGGCGATATTTGCAACAAACCCACATCTGTGTCGCCCGTTGCCCACATTGTGGGTGGCACATCTTTAAATTCAGCAGGGAGGGGCGCATCTTTAGACAGACACTGCTTAGCGCGCACCACATCATGGCCCATCGTCATATAGATGTCGGCTGGGGAACAGTAAATTGTAGCATGAAATTTCTTCAACAAGTCCAAACCCATCAAATTCTCTACACAATTCTACTTCAACAAGAATGGCGAATCCACAATGAGAGGACCAATAGTCAATGCAAGAGGTTTTGAAATGGGGCTCCAGAAAATCCTACAGAAACATTATTATGGCCAGACAGAGTTGCCCCATGGACCAAGGAACGAGAAAAAGAGCTGTTTGCTACACCTGTATCCACCAAAAACTCCTTAGTCCAACCATGCACATCCGCACTAACATACGGACCTCGCTGGTCTACAGTTATCAAAACTGGTCCCTCACCCTGTCCCCGGCTGTCCTAGCTACAAGACATCCCGGTCACCTCATCCATATCATAGTCATCATGATAATACTGTTTTCTCCGAGGGTCGTCAAAGTAGTTCTGATCTGTACGATCCTGCGATGTCCCAACGGTCTGAGCCCTGTCCTGGCCACCATCTCCACGACCCTGTCCACGAGACCCCCACCCTCTTGGAATTGCCACCTTTTGCAAAAGCACAGATTACTCGCTGCGCTAGTGTCCCTCCTCCTTACAATACGCACACTGATTTGACCCCACTGGCGTAGTAATCCTGCTAGTACGGGGAAGCTGTCGGGTCATACCACCACCACCTCTACCATTCCCTCTAGAAGCCTGCTACAACAACACCTTCGTCTTCAAATCCTTGTGCTTCTTTTCCACCTTCTCCTTATCGTCCCTGTGCTCCTAATACTGCGCCATATTCAAGATAACAGAAGGAGAAGATGTGGACTAGGTACTCTCGGAAGCTTGTAATCGAGTTGCAATCTCTGGGAGCAGGTTTGAAACAAATCTATTGACAAACAAACGCACACCACCTTCGATCGACAAGTCCTGCCCACTATAATCTAGAAACACACCTTCAAATCGAGTGAAAAAATCAGACACACTCTAATCTTTCTTCTGATGACAAGCCAAGAGCTTGTCCCAATCAACCTTTCTAGGCAGGATAAGGGAATGCTTATACGTGATAATGCGACCGGGCAAAGCAAGTATTTCTGCTTTAGGCTTCTCACCAGGCTTCCTCTCCTGGTCCCATACTTTAATGTGATCCCAGGTATCACCCAATTCTGCAACGTGATCCTGTGTGTGTACCTGTCTCCAAATATCAACAGGAACCAGCAAACCAAAGAACATTTCAATATCCGTAAGCGTCATTACTGTCGAAGAATTTGCCTCAGTCAATTCTTTATAATATGCAGTGGGATTTTTCCTAGGTTAGGTAATTGAGTTTTAAGGGACAAAACCTCACTCCTTTTCCATGGAGTATAAACCTACTGTTCCTGGAAACAGGCTGCTACCCCATGTCTAGTAACAACATCGTGCTGATCCCGTAGCTCTGGTATTTCAGGGTGATATATGAGGTGGACCTCCCTCATCGGAAACTGAGATACTGTCGTCGGGCTCTTCCCAAGCAGCCTACCCCGATAAGCAACCAATGTCGCAACATTACCAAAAACTTGACCAGGCGCCATATCTTTCTTCTCCTCTACAATTGATCAGGCGGCCAACAAAAGCAGAGAACTTTTTAATATTGTAAAACGTTTCTCGTCTCCTTCATCTATTAGTTGCCCTTTCATTCCCACGTGCGACTGGACCAAGCGTATGGCCTGCTTCTTCCATGAAAAAATTCTAAGAATCCAGGACTATTTCGCTAGTCAGCCGTCAGAGCATGAGGAAGCTAGTGATCTACCCCCAGACGCTTGCTGTAACATGGATTTCCATATCTCGCAATTCCCTGGGATGGCCCTTGAGCAATCCCTCACACTCATGAAAAATCTTAAGTCAGGCTCAGCCTCCGATCCTTGTCCAGCAAAAGTACTGTCTTCCATAGCAGAAGTGATCAACCCGGTAGTTAACCCGATTTTAAACACTGCATTGCGGGAGGGGCTTATGCCACAAACATGGAAACATGCCAAGATCCTCCGTCTTTTAAAGAAACCCACGGCAGATCCCGAGGTCATATCAATGCATTGATTTACATGAATCTCATTAAAATTTACATTAAAACAAGTTAAAAAGGATAGAAATGGATTGATGAACTAATAGAAGACTAGTACCGTAAGTCGAATCCTGTATTCTCCAGGATAAAGTGCTTAGTGCTGTAAACTAATAGTCTGCAAGAAAAAAAGGGTTCATTTCTACTTTATCTAGGGTGGAGACTGGTACCGTTGGTAATTTCCTTTTGTTTCGCCAGGGTGATGTATGTGGGGCTGTAAATAAATGGACTTCAAAATCTTAATTGCAGTTTATCACCTTGTGTCTAACTGGCTGTCCCTCTTTTCTAGTTCCTTTGCTGCGATAGTCTGAAACGTTATTGCCTTACAAGCCAGCTGTACTGTCGATCCTCCTAGGCATTTGATTACAGCGGTTCTGCAAGTCCTTACTTGTTCTTTTTTCAATAATGTCCGTAGAAGGGCTTTCCGTATGTGTAATAATGCCGGAGAAATACATAGTAAGTGGAGTACTGACTCTTCTCCTTGGCCACACAGGCGGCAATCCATTGTGGGCCAAGCCCGCTTCCATTTTGGAGTAAGATCTTTTGATGAATACACACCCAGTCTCAGTAAAATCAATTTCTGCTTTTTTTGATTTGCGAAATGTTCTGTCAGGTATGGTTGAGGTTTTAGCTTTTTATATTTTGGCATTACCATCCAGGCATTCGTTTTTGAAGTCAAGGAGGCTTTGTCCATTACACGAGATTGTAGCTTGATGGTTTTGTTGACTACTTGTTTAAATTCAGAGTAAGACGATATTGTGTTCCAAGCGTCCTCTAGTTTTAGAGCTGCGATGGATTGTTTTAGGAAAAAAAGGAGACTCCGTTAGTCGGTCTGGATTGTTTTTCAACCTCCAGCCAGCAATTATGTGTTAAAGAATCTTCCTCTGCTGCCCTCATTCTCCAATAATATTTGACAAGTGCCTCTTATCTTGTTGGAATCTGATTTTTTAACCCTACTTCTAGTCTGATCAAGGCTTGTGGAATATGACGCGGAATTAAAAATAGATTCTTAAAGCAGTATTTAGAATTGTTGCATCCTTTGTGTTTACAAGTTCAGAACCATACGTGATTGATGGCAAAAATGTTGCCACCACGACTGTTAATAAATGTATTGTTGAAATATCGCTCAGTTTTTTTTGTGCAAAATTTTAAATGCGAACATAGCTGTTTTGCTTTGACTTTCCCTAGTTCTAGATGTTGCTTGAAACTGAGGCGTTGATCTAATAGTACCCCCAAATATTTGTATATTCCCACCTGGCCCAGGGGGTCACTGTTTATCGTCCAGGTAAATTTGGGTTCTTTTTTTATGTGAGTTTGAAAAACACATAACCTTTGTTTTCCGGAAATTTATGATAAGTTGAACTGAAGCTGTATATAGTGCTAATTGATTTATCAAGCGCTGTAGTCCTCTGGGCGTTTGAGATAGCAGCACTATGTCGTCAGCATATTGCAGGCTTGTTGTTCGAACATTGCCCAGTTTTGGGGGGTCCCCTTGTGCTAGGCGAAGGTTATTGTCTAGGTCGGCTGTGTAGATGTTGAAAAAGCAGGGGGCCAAAACACACCCCTGTTTTAAGCCGTTTACGGTTGAGATTTTATTAGTTAAACTTTAACCATCCCCCATTTTTATTTGGACCCATGTTTTTGAGTATAGATTAAGGATTGCATCTAACAGTTTTGTGGGGGCTCCCCAAGACTTCATTTTAGCCCATAGCAAGGATCTAGGGACCTTATCAAAGGCTGCTTTGAGGTCTACAAAGCAGGAATGCAAAACTTTTGAATTAACTATTGCTTGGTTGGCCAAGAGCGTGACAGCTGATAAGTTTGTTAGGGTGCCCATCCCTGCTCGAAAACCTGTTTGCGTGTTAGGGATCAGTTTTGTGTGATTGACTCAGTCCTCTAGATCTTTCAGCAGATTTGTTGCGTAGATTTTAGCCTCAACATCAATAAGAGCAATTAATCTGTAGTTGGAAGGATCAGACGAGCCCCTGATTTATGGATTGGTTGCAGGATACTTCCTCGCCATGAATCTGGAATGGAGCCGGCCTCTAGTGTATATGCAAACAGCGAGGTTAAGCGCACAGACCCGAATGCTGGGTCTTTTTTAAATAAAGCGTTGGGTAGACCATTTGGCCCATGGGCTTCATCAGATATTTGCTTTTTTATTGCGTATAAAACCTGTTTTTGTGTGAGCTGTAGATGGTAGTCTTGGGTGTCGGGCCTTGATATTTCAAGTGAGCATGAGAGCGAATTACCTTCTGGCTGGTTGATTTGAGGGTGAGGGTGAGTTATCGGTCTTAATTAATAGATCGTAGGCTCTAGTCTTTGATTACTTCTTGATGTTAGCTCCTGGGAGTTCAATCCCAGAGTGATGGTCGTTTAGGTCCCTTTATTTAGAGTGGTCTTATCGATCCTTGTCTCCTTAGATGTTTTGATTTTGACTCGGGCCCCTGAGAGGGTCTGAGTGTTGAATGTTGCCTCTATGTGCACTCTCCACGTGTGTTCCGTTATTTCTGAATTGAAGTGCCTATTCTTCCCATTTGTTAGGAGATTAATGAGTGCCCAGAACTGTTTTGAATTTTGTTGCTTGCTGACATAAAGCCTTTTCGTCCAGAATTGCTCCTGGTAGGAGCGCTTTGCTGCTCTAATATCCTTTTTTAGGTCTCTTTTCATCTGTTAAATTGTTGTCAAGGTCTCTCGGGCATTTTGGGGGCACTGAGTTCTCAAAAGTCTATGAAATTTGTTTAGCTGTTTTTTTTTGTCCTTAAGGTGTGTGTGTACCAAGGTGCCCCGGTGTGCACAAACAATTTTTGGCTTTTAGATTTGTTTGAAAATGTTGTATTTAGTCTATTGACGAAAGTCTCCCAGGCTTCTGTCCCTAAGGATTTTGTATCATGGGGAGTCAGTAGAGCAAAACACGACTCCATGATTGCATCTAATATTGTTTTTATTCCATATTAGCCGTTTTAGATTATATGGTTGGGTTGCTAGTGTGCGGGCACTTTCTGGCTGTGTTCTTTCTTGCATGGTAGTTAATCTGAAGGATTGAGGATAATGATCACTGTCTGCTCTTTCCTTTATTTGGAAATTTGAAATAAGAGGGAATAGGTCGGGATCCACTAGGGTGAAGTCAATAGTTGATCTTGATTTAACTGTTACTCTTGTGAAGGCTGCCGGGCTGTCCTGTGGGCTTCTTCCATTTAAGGTGAACAGTGAAAGTTTGCCCATTAATGCAGCACATCTCTTGCCCGATGTATCGCATCTAGATGAATTGCCCTGTCTGGCTTGCATGTATGATGGTAGGTTTTCTTATTGGGCTTGCATTAGGTTCATATTGAAGTCCCCGGACAATATGATGTTGGCTTGCGAGTAGGTGCGTTTCAAAACTCTGAGTGCTGCGGCCAGTTGTTGAATATTTCTCCCCTTCTGCTTATAAGCGGGATGGATGTAGATGTTTAAGATTAACAAGGTGCAAGATGACAGGGCCTCAAGTTTTGTGCATTGCATCCAAGGGGAATCTAGGTCAATGTCCTCAACTTTCCATAGAATGTCTGTTGAAATATAAGTCGATAGACCACCATTTGGTCTGCCGTGATTTGCCTCCTTTATTACTGGGTTAAGGTGTTCTTTGTAACCTACTATAGGGCTATTTATTGTTTGCCATGTTTCTTGGAATAGTAGTATATCAGACTGTAGGATGAAATTTATGAAGTCTGTTTCGTCTAGTTTAGAAGATAAACTGTTCACGTTCCAGGAGCAAAACTTGCAGCCTTGGGCTATTTTTGAGTTATTGTGTAAATATGTTCATGGTGCATCATATTTTATATTTGTAGAACTCAATTGTAAGTTGTCCTCGAAGGTAGATGTTTTAGAGGGTAAGAGTGTGATTGTAATATGCCTGATTGATTGGCCAGCACCTGTTGTTTGATCTGGGTTGTCAGGACCTTTAGCTCCTTTTAATATACCCCCTTTGCTTTGCAGTTGTTGTAAATGGCTTGGATAGCGCAGTGATTCCACCTTTTTTAATTCTATGCCCCATGCTGCGAAGTCCTTCTTATGCCTCAGGGTCTGGTCTGGGATGAGTTCATCTATCCAAGTTGCTATTGTTATTTCAGACCCCGATTGATTCGGATTGGGTTTGAATTCAATTTTTTCCAGATCCCTTGATTTAATGTGATTCAGGGCTGGAAGGGTCTCCAATAGCCTAATTATTGCACTCCTGTTTAATATATTGTGGGCTCCTCTCGAGGTGTAATGTGGGACCAGCTCTATCTGGTTGTTGCCTTTGGTATGAGAAGCATTCGATTCTGTTTTCTTTTTATTGATCATGTGCCTTTTTGATGCTTCAGGTATGCATTGATTGAGTAGCGCCCATTGGTGATTTACTCCGACTTGATTTTGTTGGATTTGTTCGATGGACTCGCTGCCTTCCCGGCAATGAGAACTTTTGTTCACTTCTTTGATGACTCTGCAGTCCTCTGGGACTTCCGTTTGCCTGGCTGAGTCGTCCTGGGTGGGAATATCTTTTGATTTTATCCTGAATTCCTGAGAAAGTTGACTTGTACTGGTTTTGTGAGATTTGTGAGTTAGTGTGTTATTGAGTTCCCTCTTAACCAAAGGTTTGAATATGTCATAAATTTTGGTTGTTGGTGAAGTTTCGGGGCTTTCTGTTTTAGGATTTCTTGAGACAGTGACTTCTTTTTCTATTGAACTGTCATGCTTCGGTGTGTTGTCCCTTACCGTGTTGATTTCAGCTCCTTTTTCGTGACCATTCTCGATAAGTGCTGCTGATGTTTGTGGGCAAGTCTTATTTAATTTGCTTTTCCTTGCTTTCCTCAAGCGTTTTCATTCTCTCTTTGTAAGTGAGGTTCTCAGACTTGTTCGTTCCTTGGTTCCCAATGCTTCCTTTTGTAAGTGATCTTGATTGGGATTTGTGGCAAGTTCTTCTAGTTGTTCGGGCTCGTTCTCGGTGCATTTCTACGTTCATGGTCCTGGAGCTTGTTTATCCTTGTCGCTCTTGGGTTATTGCCATTTGGGCTCTCCCCACCAATTCGGTCTGTTTCCTTGGGTATTCTTTCCTTGGATGGTAATGTAGGGTTTATTTGTGTTTCCCTGACTACCCCCAGCAACTCTGACATTATTGTTGGAACCCTTGCGAGTTTATCAATTATTTGGGGGCAGTGACAGGTATGATATGTAATGTCCTTTTCATGTTGAACCTTCGTTATCATGGTGTTTAAATCTTGCAACTTCTGTTCTATCCCCTGGATGTATATTGCTAAGAAATGTAATAGCTCGACTTGGGTGTCTAATTTGTCGGCGTGGTATGTCATAGCAGATCCGATGGTTTCCATTGTGCTTAGTAATAATGGCCAAACAGAGCTGGTTAGTGGATGTATTTGTGCATCCATCATGGATTTATCTCCTTGTTCTTCGGCAATTGTTTGATGCTCGTTTTCACGTAAACCCTGTGGTTCTAAAAGAGGGGCCAACGTGGCCTCAAGGGGCACAACCCCCCATTGTCTTTTGTTGTAGTGGTCCCCGTTCTGTCTGGTGGACGGGCTGGAATGCTTTGGGGGGTGTTGCCAACATGCCAGGAAGCAGTTTTAGAGCACAAACTGATTGCGCCCCAGATTGGTCTAGTGATTTTGTTTGTAGAACTGTTGGTGAGCTAGCTGGGACACTGGGGCTTGAAAAACTGAAATTCCAAAACACAAGAGCTTCATTAAGGCACTCTATAACTTTTTGTTGTTGGGATTGTTGATATTGACTTGGTTGACCTAATTGTACCAGGCTCACCAACTGATTGCGTGAAATTTCCCAATTTGTGCCTGACTCTGTGTGAACTAATGCCACGGCAGCCTGGAGATGGTGTCCTTGAAAGTTTGTTACGGGATTCAAACGATTGTGAGTGAGGCTATCATGGCTTTTATCGTCTCCAAAGGATGGTGTAGGGTTCCCTTGTCCCATTCTTTGTTCTTTTGCTATTTTATTATCGCAGTCTAGAATGGTATCATCGATGTCGTCGATTTCATTGGTGTCGATGTCATTAGTAGCATTGGTTGTGTCGACTTGCTTGGCTCCTTTAGCTTCCTTAGCTTCTTTTTTGGTCTTTTGTTTCTCCGGGGGTTGTCAGTGGCATACTTTAAAAAAATCAGTAATAAGTGCCCGTTTACTGGATGTAGCATTATTTCTGGGGATTGAACTGATGGTGCTAGTGGAGATCAACACGCATTCTTTGACGGTGTCTACGTCGATGTCAATGTTCATGTCAGTGTTCATGTCCTTATGTGGATTAGTTTCTACTCCCAGTTCCTGGATTCTACTGGGACTGTCTGCCACTTGTTGGTCTCCTTTTTCCCTTTTCGGTTTCCCTTGTGATTTTCCTGTAGCGCCTCTGATCTTGCCAGATCTCATTGCGCAGGGACAGTTTGACCTTTGACCCTGTCACCAGGCAGGTCGCTCCCCCCATCCGCCACGCATCCCCCTGTGGGTTGAACCTCCGTTGCCGCTTTTGCCGCCTGACTGCTCGCTCCCTTTTTTATTCTGTACCCCTGCGCTTGGCTTTCTGTGCCACTTTGTTTTTTCATTCTGTGCTCCTGTGTTTTGCTTTCTGTACCCCTGTGCTCTGTTGTCCCTCTCCCGCCGCTTTTTCCCCGGGTTTTCCCCGGGTTTTCCCCCGCCGCTGAGCCCCTGCGGCCCCGCCCTCTTCACTCCCATTGGCCACCCCGCTCCCACCTCCCAACTGCTGCTCCCTCCCTCTGCCCTCATATAGAGGCCGCGAAGCGGTGGTAGAGAGTGACCTTTGACCCTGTCACCAGGCAGGTCGCTCCCCCCATCCGCCACGCAGCCCCCTGTGGGTTGAACCTCCGTTGCCGCTTTTGCCGCCTGACTGCTCGCTCCCTTTTTTATTCTGTACCCCTGCGCTTGGCTTTCTGTGCCACTTTGTTTTTTCATTCTGTGCCCCTGTGTTTTGCTTTCTGTACCCCTGTGCTCTGTTGCCCCTCTCCCGCCGTCTTTTCCTGCCGTTTTTTCCCCGGGTTTTCCCCCGCCGCTGAGCCCCTGCGGCCCCGCCCCCTTCACTCCCATTGGCCGCCCCGCTCCCACCTCCCAGCTGCTCCTCCCTCCCTCTGCCCTCATATGGAGGCCGCGAAGCGGTGGTAGAGAGTGACCTTTGACACTGTTACCAGGCAGGTCGCTCCCCCCATCCGCCACGCAGCCTCCTGTGGGTTGAACCTCCGTTGCCGCTTTTGCAGCCTGACTGCTCGCTCCCTTTTTTATTCTGTACCCCTGCGCTTGGCTTTCTGTGCCACTTTGTTTTTTCATTCTGTGCCCCTGTGTTTTGCTTTCTGTACCCCTGTGCTCTGTTGTCCCTCTCCCGCCGTCTTTTCCCACCGTTTTTCCCCCACCGCTGAGCCCCTGCGGCCCCGCCCCCTTCAATCCCATTGGCCGCCCCGCTCCCACCTCCCAGCTGCTCCTCCCTCCCTCTGCCCTCATATGGAGGCCACGAAGCGGCCGCGCAGCGGGTGCGCCGCTGGCGTGCCGAAGGCGCGCCTAAGGCAAGCCCGTCTGCGCCCGTCCGCGCCTGGACCGCACCCAGCGCCAAGCAAGCACCCTCCACGCACTCAACACCAGACGAGACCACCCCTGCTACCGGGCCACCCCGAAACGCACCCAGGGGCCTTTCACCTGCCGGAACTGCAGATTCACCAGCATCCAACCCTCCACACCACCAGCCAGAGAACCCAACCACCTCTGCTGCATCCTCCTCAACACCCGCTCCGCTCGCAAGCACGCCATCGAACTCTGAGACCTCCTATACTCCACCGCCTTCCTGACGGAGACCTGGCTGAACGCCACCTCAGCACCAGACATCGCCATAGCCATCCCACAGGGCTACAAGATCTCCCGCAGAGACCGCACCAACGGAGTGGGAGGAGGAATCGCCATCATCCACAAAGACTCGATCAAAATCTCAACGAACACCGATGACACCCTCACCACCGCCGAGCACATGCACTTCCAGATCCACACCGACCCCAACACCACCATCAGAGGAACTCTCATCTACAGACCTCCCGGACCCCGCCCACAGTTCAGTGACACCATCGCCGACCTCATCAGCACCCACGCCCTCGCTTCCACGGACTACATCCTCCTCGGGGACCTGAACTTCCACCTCGAGAACAACAACGACGCCAACTCCACCGCCCTGATCGACAACCTTGCCAATCTCGGACTCAAACAGCTCGTAACGACACCTACTCATGCCGCTGGACACACGCTCGACCCCATCTTCTCCGCAGGCCCCCACGTCTCCTTCAACCACACCACCGAACCACACTGGACCGACCACAGATGCGTCCACTTCACCTTCAGAAAACCATCCACAAACCACCGCCCCCAACAGCTACCACGCCGCTGCTGGGGCAAGGTCACCGACTGACTACCGCCCTCGCCCTGAGACCACCCACCGACCCCACCGACCCAGACACCGCCGCGACCAACCTAACACAGTGGATCAACGACTGCGCCAACACCCTCGCCCCTCTCAAGACCTCTACAACCAACCACACCAACAAGAAAGCCACCTGGTTCACCGAGGACCTCCAGATCTCCAAGCACACCTGTCGGAAGCTGGAGAAGAAATGGCTCCACGACCGAACACCAGACAACCACACAGCCCTCAAGAGCGCCACCCGCAGACACCACCAACTCATCAGGACCGCCAAGAAGACCGCCTTCAAGGACCGCCTAGACAACAACGCACACAACACCAAAGAGCTCTTCAGCATCGTGAAAGAACTCTCCAACCCCAGCTCCAACACCAACGACATCCCGCCATCTCAAGACCTGTGCGACTCCCTGGCCACCTTCTTCCACCGCAAGATCACCGACATCCACGACAGCTTCAACTCCGACCCCCCCGCACCCACCACCGAGCCCACCACCCCTGCGACTACCACTCGCACCAGTCGCCTGACCGTCTGGTCCAGCGTCAGCGACGAAGACACCATCAAAAGCATGAACTCCATCCACTCCGGATCCCCATCGGACCCCTGCCCTCATCACGTCTTCAACAAAGCCAGCGCAACCATCGCGCCCCACCTCCGGAAAACAATCAACTGTTCCTTCGAGACAGCAACCTTCCCAGAAAACTGGAAGCACGTTGAGATCAACGCCCTTCTGAAGAAGCCCAAGGCGGACCCCAAGGACCTCAAGAACATCCGGCCCATCTCCCTGCTCCCTTTCCCGGCAAAAGTGACCGAGAAGATTGTCAACAAACAGCTGACCCGCTACCTCGAAGTTAACAACATCCTGGACCCTTGCCAATCCGGTTTTCGCAGCAACCACAGCACCGAGACCGCCCTCATCGCCGTCACTGACGACATCCGGACCCTGATGGACAAAGGAGAAACAGCCGCCCTCATCCTCCTGGACCTATCAGCAGCCTTTGACACGGTCTGCCACCGCACCCTATCAGCACGCCTCCATGACGCCGGTATCCAAAAGAAGGCCCTGGCCTGGACCACATCCTTCCTCTCCGGCAGAACCCAGAGCGTCCGCTTCCCACCCTTCCGCTCCAAAACCACCGAGATCATCTGCGGCGTCCCACTGGGATCCTCCCTCAGCCCGACGCTGTTCAATATCTATATGGCCCCCCTCGCCCACGTCGCACGACAACACAACCTCAACATCATCTCCTACGCCGACGACACCCAGCTGATCATATCCCTCACCGAAGATCCCCACACCGCCAAAGCTAACCTCCACAGAGGAATGAAGGCCGTAGCCGACTGGATGCTTCCTCAATGTTGGCCTCCTTTAGACCACTTGGCTCTTTTGCACTGCGAGACTCTCAGCACAGTGCAGGAGGTGCGGGAGCAGGGCTCACTGGGGGTGCCAAAAACCGCACCCAACCTAGTTGGGCCGCTTCTGTAGGCACTCCCGGGCACAACACTCCGCGGCCGCCACTAGCGGAGGCCGCGCTCTCACACTCTCACTTGCACTTCTTGAAAACCCTGCAGAGAACTTTGTGGTGCGCGTGCCTGTTTGCCTGCGCTTTAATGCGCTTTAATATTTAATGCTTAATGCTCTGCGTCCTTGCCCGTTACCTGCCACTCGTCTGGTCCTCCAGGCAGTGAAGACAGGCAGTGAAGACAGTAGACGCGTCCAGGTGCCCTTCGATCAGGGTTGCCGGAGTTGTATCAGCTGTGATTGCAGCGTGGATTGCTGCCTTCAGCCTACAGCTGGGGGAACGAAGAGAGTGAGAGAGGGAGGAAGGGAATCACATTATAAGTTTACAAGCACTGTGATGAGACTTCTACCTACACTGGTATGAGTGGCGCTGTAAATCAAGTTCAAGTTCAAGAAAACTTTATTTCGGAGTAACTCCATAAAAGTGCATAAAATCAATAAAAAAACATTTGACAACAATAGATAAAATCTTTAAAAATAATGCATCCACACAGCTAATACATACTAATTACATACATAAATCAGATTGACATTTTTAAATATTTTTTCCGTTTGTGCCAGAAAGCCCCCAAGAATTTTGCCACTGCAAACACAATGTGCGCGGCCGTTTCGCTCTTGAGAATTCTAAAGGCTTCATGACACCTTGTGAAGCCCAGGTTCCTACAGATGGGAATAATCCACTTTCTGCGGGGCTCAGTGTATCCCGTGCAAAAAAATATAAAATGCAGCTCAGTTTCCTCACTTGTACTGCATGCCGGGCAAATACTGGGTGTCGACAGGGACCAGGAGCTAGTGAAAGCACGAATTGGCAAAGACCCGTGCCTCCATTGCAAATAGAGCTTCCTGATTATTACAGGGTAAACATTATCCAAGGCCAATTCAAAGATGTATGTACTCTTCATAAGAAGGAATTGATTTGTTAGAGACCCTAGGGATTTGGAGGGTCGGAGTAAAGGTGCCTTAGAATCATGATACACTTTGGTTAAAGCTTTTTTAGAAAGCTTAGGACAAGCATTGCAAGGGTCATTCCATAGTGCATCTAGACCTAGGCTCATCAAACTATTCCTTACGAATTTAAGCCAGGGAATGTTCCCCGAATTTGGGAAGCTGAGAACTTCCTGGAGACCCTGTCTATAGTGGATCAGTTCAGGCACCGTCCACAATCTGCGCCAGTAGATCACGGGACGAAGTGCCAACTCTTCTTCGAGTGGTCTAATGCCTAAGTCAAGTCGTAGAGGCACTAGCGGTGTACTCGGAGGAAGAGCTACTAGACACCTGAGGAATCTGTTCTCCTCCTTTGTCAAGCTGTCCAGGATTTTATAACCCCATAATTCACTCCCATAAGTAACTGCTCCTCTTGCTTGGACCCTATAAATATGGAGAGGAGGACCTATGGGTTTAAGGGTTGACCTATTCTTCCCCACCATTGCTAATATTCCACCAATATGTTGCACTAGCTTCAACCTGGTTTTCTCCTGATGTTGACCCCACCCCAATTCCTCGTTGAGTGTAACACCAAGGTATTCAAAGGTGCTCACTCGGTCGAGTGCATTTTCCCCAATGCGAGGAATACGATGGAACCTGGGTGGCGGATTGAAGGCCATGAATTTGGTCTTTGTGGTGTTTATTTCCAATCCATGCTCTCTACAGAAGTCCCCAAAACCATCCAGAACACACTGGATTCCCATAGGTGACTTGGAGAGAAGGAGGGTATCGTCAGCAAACATAATTGCTGGGACCCTCCTTCCCGCCAACTTCGGGACATCCGAATTGGGGACCCCGTTGAGGTGGTCAATGACCCCGTTGACAAAGAGGCAGAACAGGGTCGGTGCAAGTACGCACCCCTGTCTTACCCCTCTCTCAACAGGAAACTTGTTTGAGAGTGCACCCTGCCCACCGCACCTCACACGGGCATAGGTGTTTGTATGGAGGCGGATGATCATATTCAGGAGATCAGCTGGTATCCCAACGTTCGCCAGGACTTCCCAGAGCTTACCACGTGGTACCAGGTCAAACGCAGCCCTTAGATCTACAAATACAGTATAGAGGCTGCCACCCTCCAACTGTATTGTTTTCCAATGTAGAAGGGACAGCCTAAAGACCTGGTCCACAGTAGAGATCTTCTGGCGAAACCCGGCCTGAAGAGGGCTCAGAACATCCCTCTCCTTGATCCAGTCCAAAAGTCGATCCAACAGAAGCCTCGCAAAGAGTTTCTGTGGAACGTCTATCAGACTGATCGGTCTATAATTGGCGGGGAGCAAAGGTGAGCCCCTTTTAAAAATGGGCACAATCTCCGCCCCAAGCCAAGTTGGGGGAAGTGCCATCCCACGAATGATTGCGTTGAACAGTACCAAAAAGTATAGTGCCCAAATTCTAACTTCGTGCCTTAAGAGGTCGCCTGGGATCTTATCTAAGCCTGGCGCTTTTCCTAAGGAAAGGCAAGTAATTGCCCTTTCCAATTCCTCCAGCTTAAAGTCTGCCAACTCAATATGATTATCGATGGGGACCACTAAGCTCTCAGGCGGAGTTCCCATTTGGTCTAGGCCAGCTCTGCTATAAAGCGATGAGAAATGTTTTTCCCAGACTTCAGGTGCAATATTGCCTTCTATTGCCATAACAGGCTCAACAGAACCATGTCTGACTATGTGCCAAAATTTTCTGGGATCTCTAACTTTGAGAGCAGATGTTATTTCTGTCCAGTTCTCCCAGTCCCAGTCTATTTTAGCAGCTTCAAGAAGGAACTTATAGGCCAGCCTCTTTTCCCTAATCACAGAGGATGATTCCTTATTTTTGAGTGCTTGGAGGAGATCTTTCTTGGCTCCCCTACAGCTGGCATTAAACCAAGAGGCTCTTTCACTCCTCGGTTTCCTGCCCCGGACCACAGGATTCAATACCTCAGCTAAATTGGCACAAAGGGTCTGGTGAATATCCTCAAGGGAAGAACAACCTTCTGACGAGGACAATTGAGGGAGAAGGCTCTCCACTCTTTCCAAGGTTAAAGCCACTTGCTCATATATAGCCCTTATACGGTTCGGTTTCTCTAGTAGTCTGTCCCACCTTAGTCTTCGTCTATTGCTGGACAAGGTGAGACTGGGGGCAGGTAAGCTATTTCCTCGAGTTTCTGGCCTAAGGAAGCCATCCGCAGCTAGTGAGAGGATTAGGGGGTTATGATCACTATCAGCCCTTAGGGCAATTTTAAAGTCTAATACCAATTTCCAGTCCTGGAGTCTGATCAGTATGTAATCAATCCGGGACTCCTGTCCTGGTCTATTAAAAGTTGGCTGGGGCGGGTTATCCCCCTTGAACCTACCATTGCATGCTCTAAGTGAATTTGCCAATGTTAATGTTAGAACTTGCAATAAGAGGGGTGATGCTACCCTGACTGGCGGACCTACAATACTTTGGATTCCCCAGAGGTCATCCTCCTCGCTGCTGATCCCGTCTAGATGCGTCGGAAGTGGTTCAAACTGAATGTTAAAATCCCCTCCGACCAGGAGTGTATCTGAGCCAGTGAAAGAGTCAAGAAAAATCCCTAAATCCTCCAGTGACCTTGAGGTGGCCGCAACTCCGACTGGTCTAGAGTATATATTTACCAGACTCAGACCAGCCCCATTGGGCCAACGCAAGGCCACGCACAGGATGTCCAAAGAGTTAGTTTCTACCACCTCGGCAGTACAGCCTAAATGACAAGCAATCCATGTTGATAGTCCACCAGACGGGCGTCCCTTCCCGCCCCATCTAGCTGGGATATTAAAAATTGCAAAACCGGGGTGGGAAAGATTTTCTCTGGCCCACGTCTCTTGGAACATGCATATATCATGTTCTTTGATAAAAGTTTCCCAGTCAGTATTGCCTAGCTTATTGGGGAGCCCAGCCACGTTCCATGACAGAATCTCTAATGCCCTCATAGTTCTGGTTGTAGGCATAGAAGCCTCGTGCGGGGTGCTTTCTTCTATCCTTAAAGGGGCACAGACCCCCAGCTCACTTTGTGCTTTAAGTGAGGACCCCTGTAGAACTTTGGTCTTTCGTGGAAAGCAACCTCCCACCGCCTCCACCCCGTCCTCCCTGTGTGCGGAACGATAAGGTTCGATAACTATTTCATCTACGGCCACCAGAGCGTATTCCAGGGGCCCTGTGTGAGTCGCCAGTGAGGACATATGTTGCCTATCAGAGATAGAATGGTTTGGGCAGAAAGTCGACAGTTTAGAGATCGAATCCATACCCTCAACCTGATCCCCCTGTGTGCTACGCCCATAGACAGTAGAAGTACTAAGTCAATCGCAGTCATCGACTCCTGATAAAGCCCCAAATCTATTAACAACTTCGAGAGGAGTAAATGGTAGCGTGTAGTTCACCCTTCGTGGTCCCATTCTGTGGTTCCCAGGTGGAACCGTAACCCATTCTGCTGCATTTTCGTATGCCACAGAACTGGGTGCATGCATGTTACAATGTGGAACAAGGGGAGCAGATGTTGCTACGAATGGGTGAAAATGGGCCACCGTTTTTCCTAGAGCCCTGGGGTGTGCATTATAAGAGACTATTGATCTTGGGTAAAAGTAGGATAATACACGGGGGTTTATAGACCCCCATGTAGAACCCAAGGGGTAGTCTAAGATGTATTTGACTGCATTAGGGTCTCTAAAATTGATAATAATTACATCCCCTTCAAGGTCTTTGATTCTGCGACCTAACCAAGGAAGTCTCCGAACATGCAATATCTCCCCATTAATGTTAGGAGGGAGGGGTCTGTTTGTCCTAAGCCAGTGCACGATTTTATTTTTTAGGTTATAATAACCCTCATTTCTACCCTTATCCAGAGGTGGAACTTCAGTTAACACCACCACATATGGTACCGCCTCTGGGGGTAAATTAACTTGATGGCTACGTAAGTCACTTGCTCTAACTGAGTGATGATTCTCCCCCTTCTCCTTTAGGGATGTTACTATAATAGGGTTTGCTATTTCCTTCCTTAATTCACCATCTACATGTTGACCATAACTTTGATTAGGTGTGGTGTGGGCGGGCTTATCCCTACGCTGAGAATTAGAGCTACCTATCTCGTTAGTCCTAGTGTGCGTAAAAGATGGATCTGAATCCATAGGGGGAGGCGAGAGTAGGTGAGTGGAATCTTTCCGTGTCCCCGGGTGTTTTGTGATTAAAGATTCTAAATTCCCCAGTCGTGACTCTATATTTTTTAATCTTTCTATGATGGGTAAAGTAAATGATCTAATCAATTTCTCGATGCTCTCAAGATGTGATGTCATTGTACCTAATTCAGGTAGGAGCAACGGAGAACGAGACAAGTCAGGAGGGGGAGGAACCAAGGAGGTGGAGGATATTGAGGCCACGTCGTGTGTTGTTAATGGTGGCAATGGAACCTTTGTCAGTGATGCAACGCTCACAGTTTGCATAGGGCCCTTGCCAAAGTCAGTGTGGTTAATATTGCCTCTTGGCAGATTGCCTAACCTCTTTCTTCTCTTGGGCGGAGGGGGCCTTACAGCTTTGGACACCAACGCCCTCCCTGCCTTCTTAATAGTGGTCTTAGCCTTCGGTTCAGAGGGAATAGTAACAATATCAGTTTCCTTTCCAAGAGTAATAGTAGTACTAGCAGGGGAGATAGTAGTTAAAACTGGTAACAAGTTAAAATTACTGGGTGTAGAGTCAATTGTTCTCAACAGCTATGGGACGTTATCCATAGCTAACGCCTCCTGCGTCAGGGTAGAAGGGCTTAGCACAATAAGGGACGAAGTCAAAGGAGCTGTACTGTCCAATAATGTCCTATTTTTCATACACTCTATAGAGCGGCGTCGCTCAGCCCTTCGTTCGGCGAGCGTAGTCTCCTTGTCCGTGGGTACAGTCACCTTTTTAAAATAGTCTACCAATGTACATTTGGTGGGGGCGCCATGTTTAACAGGAGAGTTATTAGCTACAATATCAGCCATGTTATTACTAGCAGTGTCAAACTGAGGACTCACGGTTAGTGGATAGTGCGAATAGGGAGTTCCCCCAGTCCAGTCTCCTCGTGTCTCTGAGGGCCTCAGAGGGCCCGCTCTTTGCCCGGTCTTCGCCCCGGCTCTCGTCCCGCACGCGTCCCGCTAGCGCGTGAGAGCAACGATGTGGTAATGTAGAAGAATGGGGCGGAGATAGAGGAGGAGTCGGGAAGAGGGCCAGGTGCAGGCAATGTGCTACGCGCACAGCTCCCTGGTCCTCGCAGTCCCGAGTGCTTCGTTGCTAGTGCGGATCTCCCCTATGGCAGGTGAATGACTTCCAGGCAGCGTAATGTTTGTCAGGATGCTGCATCCGTTAAAGAGCGCTATGCCCCAGAGACCAGCAGGCAGGCAGGCGGCAGTCCTCGAGCGGCACCCGCGAAGCGGGGGCCGCGAGCAGTCTTATCCTTGGCAGGGGAGGAGTCGGGAAGAGGGCCAGGTGCAGGCAATGTGCTACGCGCACAGCTCCCTGGTCCTCGCAGTCCCGAGTGCTTCGTTGCTAGTGCGGATCTCCCCTATGGCAGGTGAATGACTTCCAGGCAGCGTAATGTTTGTCAGGATGCTGCATCCGTTAAAGAGCGCTATGCCCCAGAGACCAGCAGGCAGGCAGGCGGCAGTCCTCGAGCGGCACCCGCGAAGCGGGGGCCGCGAGCAGTCCTATCCTTGGCAGGGGAGGAGTCGGGAAGAGGGCCAGGTGCAGACAATGTGCTACGCGCACAGCTCCCTGGTCCTCGCAGTCCCGAGTGCTTTGTTGCTAGTGCGGATCTCCCCTATGGCAGGTGAATGACTTCCAGGCAGCGTAATGTTTGTCAGGATGCTGCATCCGTTAAAGAGCGCTATGCCCCAGAGACCAGCAGGCAGGCAGGCGGCAGTCCTCGAGCGGCACCCGCGAAGCGGGGGCCGCGAGCAGTCTTATCCTTGGCAGGGGAGGAGTCGGGAAGAGGGCCAGGTGCAGGCAATGTGCTACGCGCACAGCTCCCTGGTCCTCGCAGTCCCGAGTGCTTCGTTGCTAGTGCGGATCTCCCCTATGGCAGGTGAATGACTTCCAGGCAGCGTAATGTTTGTCAGGATGCTGCATCCGTTAAAGAGCGCTATGCCCCAGAGACCAGCAGGCAGGCAGGCGGCAGTCCTCGAGCGGCACCCCGCTGTAAATCAAATTAAATGCATCTGAGAGAGAGAGTGGTTAGGGAGACTTGAGGGGCACTGTTAAAGGGTGGTAGTGACGGAATCCCTGGCGGAGGTGGTCATTGGGGAGCATCAACAAACATTGTTACACAGGGAGCCACCAGCGCTAAAGCCGGCCCTGCCCTTGAGGCCAGTCCACCTCACCCATAGTTAGCTCCATTGGCCTTGTTTCAGCAGTAGTAGATGCAACTTAACAGAGATCAGCAATGCAGGATTTGCATGCACACCAAACTAAGTTCACAAACTTCACAGTCTCTCTGGTACATGCACAAGCACTTTTAACAAGTGCTGCCTGCTTTGGGGGCACTGAAATTATGCAACAAAAGAGGACAAAATGATGCTGCAGTGTTGACTAAATTATTCAGCAAAAAAAGGCTGCAGTGTAATGCAGTATATTTTCTGATACTTTAATATGTTTACATTTTACACATGCTAACAGTCTCTAGAAAGATGTTGCCTCATTAGTACCAGTGTAACATACAAATGCAGCAGTGAGAAAAGTGATCAGTCAACCTTTGCAAGGATCCCTCCACTTCACAGCAACACAAGTCACATTTTTTAGTAACTTTTGATCTGTTTGAGCTACAAAAACTTTATTAGTTAACATTGTCAGATTATGCAGCATGTGTATCCATTGGCTGAATTAAATAACATAATAAGCTGTAACTGAGCAGTGAAATGCTAAACAAATTCTAAAAATTGGCATGTTTTGCGCATTCGTGTCACACCTCTGACTCTACCCACTGACCCCATCCTCGGGTTTTTCCCTCCCTCTGAGTCTCCACCCACAGTTCCCCTACTTTTTCCCCCCCCACTTCGACCTCTGATATTAAGTAATTTGCCCAGAATCACAGGATGCTGAGCCGTGAGCCCACGCCGAGACTCAAACCTGGTTCCCTAGCTCCAAAATCGGCAGCTCTGACCGTAAGGCCACATCCTCTCTTTGGAAAGACTACACACACATCTGTCAGGAAAGGAGGAGGAATGCTGCGCACACACCTGGAGGGGACGCATGACTACCTGTGGACAAGGCCTCCACGGTTGATCGCTCGCAGGCCGGGCCTCCGTCACAGCCCGGCCACCGCCGGCCTCACCCCTGGCAGCATGGATGCGTTTCTGGCGGGAAGCGTGGCGCACTTCTCAAAGGACTGCGGTTACTAACCCCAACAGCCCTCATCACCTGCTCGGAAGCGTCAAACAGCTCTTCTGACCCGTATGGAGAGGAAATGAGGGACGGGGAGTCGCACGACCAGAGGATGGATCAAAATGTGTCAGAGGGAAATGGACTCCCTCAGGCGCAGAGGAGCCAGGAAGCATCTGTGAGGAAGGAGAGATTGGACGATGAGAACGGGGCCTGGAAGTAACGCGGGAAAATGAGCGTCCGGAGTGGAGAGCAAACGAGAAAGCCATAAAAGAGGACGAGGTAAAGTTGAACTGTCAGTCACTGGAAGTTCTTGGGTAGAGGTAGCAATTAAACAAGCTTTGGCATTGTCAAGGGGTGGGGTAAGCCTGCAGGTTTTTTTAAAATATTTCTTGTGATTTGCGAACATATGCAACAGACAAAAGTATATAGGTAAAAACTCTGCCATTTGAAATTTGCGAGTTTATGATTGCCAAAAAGCAGTGAAAAAATTCCACGTCACAAAAATAAATAAACATGAAACTATATCAGACTACTTTCTGGTGGATATCGACATGTGAAATAAGAAATGCTGTCGCGTCACGACCTGAACTGCTGACTGTGGAACTGGGGAACCAGGTTCGACTCTGACATCGGCGGAACATTCTGTGATACTTGGTAAAAGACTTACTCTTCGCATGCCCAAATATACCTTCATTTATTTTTGCATGACCTTGTGTAATGAAACTGGTGCTCATCTAAAGAACGCTAATATCTTCGGATCGAATTGACGCTATGAAGCTGAAAAATAAATACATTAAAGGGCGAGTGGTTGAAATGAACTCTCATTGCCTCATACAGCAGTGTGTGGGAAACAAAATGAAAATGCCACTTCAACAGACACATGAATCAAGAGGACTGACTACAAGCCCATCAATAAATGTATAATTCTATATTATTATAATATTTGTTTTGTGGAAAAATGAAGCAGGCAAGAAAGCTCGAACTGCCTCCAGGCCATGCCCAAGAAGAAAAGAGATGACACTAGCAAGGGGCATATTAGAAGCAGAGCACCCACGTTTCTGGGGTCCATGCTTCAGTGGCTCATCTAGTACAGGGATTTTTGTTTAATTCTGGCCCTTTAGGAGTGGAATACACAGGTCTACAAATCCCAAAATGCCGCTGTGAGGAAGGAGCGATTGGCGAAGGGGCCTAGAAGCAACACATTTAAATGAGGTGCAGAAAAAACCACAGGGGAGGGACAGAGCCAGAAAGAGAAAGAGGTGACGTTGACCTGACCACGTGTGGCAGGAAAGAGACAACCCCAGATAGGGGAAGTCAGGGGTAGACGCAGCTACTTAAATAAGCATTGGCAAAGCCAAAAGGTCTACTAAGCTTGCATTTGACTGGACTGGGTGAGAGTTCTGTTAAAGAAGACAGTGGTCAAAGGCACTTAGGGAAGGGATGAGCTCAGTAAATGCAGAGAGGCCCATGATAAAAAAAGATGACAGGGATGATAGGCCATGGGGGTGGAGGGGGGAATAGCACATGAAAGAAATCTGACTGAGTGTGAGAAAAAAGAAGGGAGTAATGAGTTGCTGGGCAGACAAGCTCTGGAGGTAAGAGTGAAAGGCAAATGAGAGGGAGAAAAGGGATTCGCTATGGCTTGTGTAGTGGAGTTTTGGGTGCTGGTTGGAAAGTGGGTCAATAGCGGGAGCTCCATTTAATCAGTCCCAATGGGGGGTCGGACCCTACAAAGGACATGACGTGAAGCAAGGAGTGGAAATAAGGCTAGAACTATCAATAAATCCCACCAAGAGAGCGCATGCAGGGGTGTGTGTGGGGTGAGTGCCCTTCTCATTGAACTCAGTTCTGTTGTGTTAATAAAGGACTAGAGCGACCTGAGAGGGAAACTGAAACAAATAAAGCTTTAAAGCAATAATGGGAATACTGTGTACGAAAATATGTGTTTTGTGAGTAGACAGCAAAAACACTTACTATGAGCACACACCCTTCTTCACTAACTGTAGGGAGAAGGCAAGGATTTGTGGATACCACTAAGCAACCCCTATATATGCAGTCATTGGTAGGTTCAGTATTTGCAGTCCAACTCTGCAGTGGGCTCCTACCCGGTGTGTTAGGCTTCATGGCATGTATACAGGACCCTTAGGAAAGGACCTGGCGTCCTAGGCATTGACCGAGGCTGTACGGGCTTGACATCTTTCACTGCAGTGGCATAGTGAGGAGGAAAGGGTTGCACACGGGTGGCCTGTGATACCTGGCCATATGTGACAGACGAGGGGGTTCGACTATACCGATAGCAGGTGGAACGGAAGGCCATGATCAACAGTGAGAAAGGTATTACGTGCACCAAGATAATTAGTATAGGGAGCAGCGATGTTCTTCCAGCGAACGCCCGGAGGAGTCCAGCAGCCAGGCAGCCTCGTGTGATCTCTCCCATGACCCTTCCTAACATGGTGGAACTTGGTATGAAGTTTCATCCTGATCCCCCTTGAGACGGAGAAAGAAATCTGAAAGTACCTTCTCTAGATTCTCAAAAACCACACTGTGATGGAGAGCAATGCTATCTACACATGTTCTACACACTGCACTGACAGAGGCTAGGAAGACACCTTTAACATGCTAGAAACAAATCAAGCCTTGGACAGGGGCTTTATTGGCATTGAGAGAGCAAAGCCAGACACATGCGTCACACACTGTGACTCGAAAACACTAATGCGCACATTGTACATGAAACACAAGAGCCACTGACCGCACTGCTGAATGTTCGCAGAGCTCTTGACCAGCTGCATTTTGAAATTGCTCCTTTTTAACATTCTCTTCATAGGCGCCTGCTACTGTGATATGTACAGAATGAGTTACAGAAAATTCCTGACCCTATCATGGATGTAAAGACCTGAGCTTTATTATCAATATACAACATACAACAATGACATAAGAAAATCCCATGAGAATGGTGGTAGCTACATAATTCATGGCACGCGTGACACTTGGATATCTCTTCAAAAGCACCAATCGCAAAGCCTACAATTTTTAATTCAAGACCTGACCTGACAACTTTCTTGTTGCATTTTCAGTAGATTTCGAATGAATGTCGCTAAAGGTCTGGCTTCTGGTTTAGGTGTAGACTAGATTATCAATTTCTGGTACGTGCAGGTCTGTATTCCAAAGTGGAAACTGTAAACTACAAGTAACAGAATACAAATAAACTTGACAAGCTACTCATTTGACACGGTACAAATGGAGCACTCTTCTTGCATGGCACTAAATGCATGGGTTTATATTACACGCTTGATCGAGCAAGCCAAAATTTGCATCCTAGACTGTCCATCCATTGCAAAGATCTTCGCCAAGCAGAGACACAAGTTCAAAAGGAGACACTCAGCAAGCAAATAAAGTGACTGATAACAAAATCTGTGTGACAATATCTGAAAAAAAAACTGCACTGTCCAAGCAAATATGGCTTTATGACACCCCCTGAGATGACCAAACAGCACGCCCATCCACACTGCACTACATATTAAGGTGCAGAAACACGACTAATAGCGGTCAGAAAAGAAGAACCACACACAGCGAGAAGCCAAGGACAAAATACAATGTGCAATAACTACAGGAAATGGATGCCCCTCCAGTGATTCCACACTGGCAGAAATTGAATGTTCACGAAGGTCACCCCACAATGAGCAGCACGCACATGTCCAATGAGCTGCCAAACAGGATGCAGCAGTGAGTCACACCCCACACATCGCCCAGCTGTCAAGGGATCAACAACATTCACTTCTAACAGCATGCACGTTGTCTAGTAGGTAACAATAAAAGTATGTATATTTTAATTTGATTAAAGCCTTCCTCTTAAAAGATCAGCCCCATATTTAGTTAAGTCCCGAGGTGTCTGATGCGCCTGCAAGATATTGGAATAGCTCTTGTCATGGGTAATTCAGGGCCGCTGAAGACTTTTGCGTTTCTTTGACTGCTCCTACTAGGTAGATCCCCTGACTCCTGGTGTAATGCTGAAGTGTTACTAGAACACTATTATAAATACGAGATGCATGCACTGATTGGTTAGAGGCGAAGAGGGACAACTCTACCACCACCAGAGGCGCTAGGTGGCGCACAGCGGAATGGCTGCCTTCGGGTGAAGCTCCCGCAGCCCAGCGAAGAAATCCTTAATAATCCTTCCTGAAAGTCGCATTTGATAGCCCACGCGGGCCTGTGTGGGTGGACCAACATCCCCACCGCAGTTGGAGCGCTGTCTCATCCCTGGCGACCCGGAGATATCGGACTGCGAAGCCGCCACAAGTTGTGCCGGCTGTGGAGGACGTCTTGCTGGAGCTGTGTCCGGGAGGCTGCTGCGACGCGAGTCCGGTGCGTCTCACGTGGGTGACAGGCCCCACCTCCGGATCCACGGCGGCGGGCGGCGGCCCTGCGACGTGTCAGCTGGGGGCTCGCTGGGACCCGCGTTAGATCCCCCCGGCCGGGGGCAGGAGGACGGACTGGACTACGGCGTGATGCACAACAGGCGCGGGCGTTGGTGAGTGGCGCGCCCGGCTGAATCCCCGGCTGGGGTCGCCGCCCTCCCTGCCCGCGCCGGATCCTTACTGCGGCGCGGTGCCGTCCCGCTCGTACCGGCCTGCGCGGACCCCCCCCCCCGGCTGCTGCCCTACTGCTAGCCCACTGGGGGCGATTACACGACCGCCGGAGGGACAGATCGGAAGAGGTGCGAGGCCCGGAGAGACTGTTACCTGCTGCGCTGACCGCGGACCCTCCTGCGCTGGGGCCTTCGAGGTGGTGCCTACGCTGGGGCCCCGACTTGGATCCTCTTTGCCCCCATATACCGGACTCTCTTCTGCTGACACTCCGCGCGGAGCTCATCCCATTCACTCACGGAGAGTCGCTATTGGCCGTGGAGGTGAGCGGTGTGCTTGTGGGGTCGCGGTTGGCCCCGGGGAGGGCGGCTGGTCCCCAGCGAGAACCTGCGTGGCAGGTGGAGGGGGTTGCACGAGGTGCTGGTGGTTGAGCCAGTGACCTGCTACACGATCTGGCCGATCTCCCTCTTCCCTAGGCTGCCACTCCCCCCCTCCTTGGCCGCTTGCCCCCGGGGCCCACCCGGGCGTCCCCCCTGATCCCGCCGCGGGTGGCCTGGTGGCGCCGCCATGGGGAAGCCGGACAGCCGACAGCCTCGCCTTACTTTTGAGTCCAAAAAGCAGACCAGGCCGCAGACGGAGGCTACTGCGGCGGGGTCGGAGCCGGTGGAGGCCCCGCCGGGGGATGATGTCAAGTCCATCTTGCTGGACATGCGACAAAGTCTTGCGACCATAGTCGACAAAATGGATTCCATGCAATCCCGCATGGACTCGATCGTACATAAGGTTGACAGCCATGGCGAGCGCATCACGGAAACGGAGAGACGTATCTCAGACACCGAGGATCGCACAACGGAACTGTCCGCCGCTATGGCGCGCATGGACAAAATCCTCCATGTAATAGCAGCCAAAAACGAAGACTTGGAAGCGCGTAGTCGGAGGAACAATATCCGTATAATTGGCATACCAGAATCGACCCACACGGGCAAGATGGAGGACTATGTGGAGGGTCTCCTGCGCGAGGTGGTGGGCACGGACTCCCTATCCCCCCAGTTCATAGTGGAAAGGGCGCACAGATCTCTGGCCCTGAGGCCACCGCCGGGGGCTCCCCCTCGCCCTATTATAGCACGCCTGTTGAACTTCCGTGACCGAGATGTCGCGCTTCGGACGGCGAGGGAGAAGAAGAGCCTATCCTATGGCGGCAACGCCTTCACCATTTTTCCGGACTTCACCCCGGTGGTTCAGGAGGAGCGAAAGAAATTTGTCCAGGTCAAGCATAAACTACGCGCTGCACAAGTTGACTATGCGCTTCTTTACCCTGCCCGCCTGCGCATCACGCATCAAGGAAAACAAATCTTTTGCACTAAACCCCAACAGGTGGAGGAGTTTTTGAAACGACTCAAGAAACGTGACCAGGACTGCTCCTCACCGCTGGCATCAGACTGATGGGCCCGGAGGGTTGACCTGTCGATTTTGAGACTGAGGCCTGTCGGCTGGTAAGGCGGTGCGAATATCTACTATCAAGGGACTTGATATAGTGACCCATGGGCCCGGCTTTACTCACTGTGAGGGGCTGATAGCGGGGTGTAGAAACTCTTTTCTTGCACTAGACTCTCAGGAAATTATCGCCTCGCTGGGCACCCTCTTTGATCATGGGGTGAGCCCGGCCCAAGGGCGGGAAACTCTCTCCTGGATCGAGGGGGTTATTGTGTATTCACCTAGACTGTCCTCCCAAGGGTATTACCCAATTGACTTTAAGTTTTCATGTTGCTCCACTGTGGCTTTTGCTATGGACGGAGTTCGTTAGGGGGGGGGGGGGGGGGGAGGGGGGCCGTCCAGATAGCATGTTTGGGATGCTGCTGTGGGAGGGGGGAGGGGGGGGGGGGCGTTGGGGATTTGTACTGTTTGTTAAGTTTGTATGGGATGTGGCGCTGTTGGCATGGTCTACTACATACGGGTCGGGGGGTGGCGTTTGTACTATATTGCTGGGTGTGAGTCTTTTGGTCTTCCATGAGTGATCCGCAAACACACAGGGTCTCTACTGGGCAGCTTAACTTTTTATCCTGGAATGTGAGGGGCTTGGGGGACCACAGGAAACGCAGGCACGTCCTAGCATACCTGGACAGGCATCACGTGGGTGTGGCCTTTCTTCAGGAGACGCACTTAGATCCCTCCAGGCCGGTGCTATTTGCCTCGCGCTGGGCGGTGCACCGTACCTTCTCCTCCTACTCCACCTACTCACGTGGGGTGGCCATCCTCATTAGGAAACATACCCCGTTTGTGCACATGGGCGAGCGTATAGACCGGGAGGGCAGGTATTGTATTGTTTGGGGGCGCATGGGCACGGATACGCTCACTTTAGCGTGCTATTATGGTCCTAACACTGATGATCCGTCTTGTCTTCAGGCGCTGTGGGGAGAGATTCTGCGTATCGGTTCCACCCACCTAGTGTGGGGGGGTGATTTTAACATAGCTGTTGACCCCGGGAGTGATAGGTCGAAACCGAACCCACACCACTACTCCCGCTCGCAAGCATATGTGCATGACCTTCTTACTGAGCGTCATCTATTAGACACGTGGCGCTCTAGGCACCCGGTGACAAGGGAGGGCACGCACTGGACTGCCGCGCACTCCACGTGGGCGAGACTGGACTATATCCTGGTTTCACCGGGGCTTGCCCCCGCGATAGGCTGGGTAAAACACCTCGCTCGCACGTACTCCGATCACGCCCCGGTCCTGCTGAACTTTGTCATGACTGACCTCGCCGGGTCTCCAATGGCGTGGAGATTGCAGCCCACTGCCCTGCTGGATGACGTCTTCAGATCAGAAATAGCGCAGGAAATTGAGAGCTTCTTCCAACGCAACGGTGGCACGGTGGATAGTGTTGCCGTGGTGTGGGAGGCCTTTAAAGTCACGATTAGAGGACTGTGCATCTCTAGGGGGGTGGGGGTCCTCAAGGTTTTACGTAGCACCCTTTGTAAACTTGAAACTGACTTGAAAGACTTGGAGAGTGCCCCCACGTTTCATACTGATGCTGGGGCTCAAGCCCGCTTTCGGGAACTGCTGACAGAATATAAAGACACAGCGGACAGAGAGGTCCGATTCAGGGGGAAACACTTTCAAGCTCGTAGATACGGGGAGGGGGAGCGCCCGGGTAAATACCTCGCTTGGGCAATCCGACCGCCCCGCTTTAACAACCAAATCCTCGAGATTCAGGATGGATCGGGAGAGCTCCACAGAGACACCCGGTCTATTATGCAAACATTCGTCACTCATTATACTGACCTGTACTCCTCCGCTCACACGGCACCGCCGGAGCTGGCTCCCTATTTAGGGGAGACCACATTGGGATGGCTATCTGATAAGCAGAGGAAGTTCCTCATGGCACCGCTCGGGATTGATGAAATTCGTGAGGCCATCATGCAAATGGCCTCGGGGAAAGCCCCTGGCCTCGACGGGCTCCCGATCGAGTTTTATAAGTCATACATAGATATCCTTGCCCCGATCTTGAAAGAGGTGTTTGAGGAGGCCCACACGCTGGGAAAGCTCCCCCCTACCATGAGAGAGGCATTGATTACTTCCCTTCTGAAGCCGGGTAAACCGGCGGCCTCCCCTGACTCCTACCGGCCTCTGTCCCTCCTTAACTGTGACGTAAAGATCCTCTCTAAAACTCTGGCTAACCGGCTGTCGCTCCTTATGCAGGGGCTAGTACTCCCGGATCAGTCGGGTTTCATACCGGGCAGGGCGACGTCGCACAACCTGCGCACGCTATTCGCCACTCTGCAGAACGTTGACCCCAGCCTCCAGATGGTGGCCGTCTTTTTGGACGCGACGAAAGCGTTCGACTCCCTGGAGTGGGATTACCTTGTGGCGGTGCTGACTAGTATGGGTTTCCCCCTAGTTTTCCTGGGCTGGATAGCTATCCTTTACGGTGGCCCCCGTGCCAGGGTATTGATCAACGGTAGGACGTCGGAGCCCTTTGGAATCGCCCGGGGGACCAGGCAGGGGTGCCCCTTATCCCCTCTCTTGTTCGCACTGGCGGTGGAGCCCCTTGCTTCGCGGTTGCGACAGCGTCATCAACATAGGGCGCTGATCTGCGAGCAGAGGCAGCTTCTGCTGTCGCTCTATGCAGATGACATAACTTTGTATGTGCGAAACCCCCAAAACAACCTGAACCCGCTACTCAGGGAATTCATCACGTATGGGGAAATGTCAGGCGTGCGAATCAATTGGGCCAAGTCTCAGATCCTCCACTTGACGGATGGGTGTCGGAGGTTCTCACTTGACTATCCCATAGAATGGTGTGAGTCTGACGTAAAATATCTAGGCGTCAGGATATCTCGCGACAGGGACGAACTGATGCGCTCTAACTATGGTACGGCACTGACACAGGTCTCCTCCTGCGTAGACCGCTGGATAGCGCTCCCCCTCTCGATGGCTGGACGTGCTGCCTTGATTAAGATGGTGGTGCTCCCCCGACTTTTGTATCTGTTCATGAACATTCCCTTCCCACCGGGTCGGCACTTTTTCAATCGACTGCGCTCGGAATTGATTCGGCTAGTTTGGGGCGGGAAGAGACCTCGGCTGAAGTGGGAGGTGATGACCTCCCCCTACTCCCGGGGGGGTTTGGACATACCGGACCTGGAGTTGTACTACTATTGCGCTCAAGCACACTATGCATACTACTGGTTCCACCCCATTGCATTTATGCCCCAACTCGCTGCGGAGGACTGGCTGGCGGCTCCCCTGCCTCTGCACGGTCTGCTGCATAGTACTCTCCCTTATAATACCTCGGACTATAATGCGTTGCAGGGAACGGTAAGGGCATGGCTGGAGATATCTAAGCGAGTTGCGAGCTCGTTCTTGTACTCGCCCCTTCTCCCCATTGCCTACCACCCGCAGCTGCCTCTCCTACAGGAAAGACTGTTTCAAGACTTGATCCACAAACTGGGGATTCAAAGGTGGGGTGATCTATTCTCGGCTGGGCGCTTTCGAGATCGGGAACATTTCTTTGATGGGTACGCGCCTACCCCCTTGGAGCTATTCACCTACATGAGACTGAGGCACGGCATGCGGTCCATATTACGGACATTCCCGGAGGAACCCGAAATCACTGACCCATTGCACAGAGTCTTACAGGCGTCCTCGCCCTCCCACCTGGTCTCCATACTATACCACACAATCCGATCTGACACTGCACTTGACGCCTCACGGGCTCGTGGGGAGTGGGAGCGGGAGTTGGGGCTCGAGCTGGGAGATGACAGGTGGTCATACTGTTGCATACAGACAGAGCAAATCTCTGCAAGCAGCAGACATCGTATCATACACTTTAAGTTCCTAAATCGTCTGTACTGCACACCGGTCACCAAACACAAATTCAAACTGCAAAACTCGGATAATTGCGAGAGATGTCATGCCCCACATGCGGACTTCCTGCACTTGTCCTGGGGTTGCCCCGCAATTCAGACCTACTGGACCCAAGTGTTCTCCGCTGTCTCACAGATGGTGGACTTACTCCTTGAGCCCGACCCGGTGCAGGCCCTATTGGGGTATACCAAACACATTCCGCGGGCAAGCCGCAGGTTTGTCACGGCGGCGCTGTTGTTGGCGAAGCGGAGGATAGCGTGCCGTTGGGGGCGGGGGAGGGCTCCGAAATTTAAGGAATGGCTTAAAGACCTTGTCTACTGCCAAGAACAGATCCTGGCATACTCTGACCTGCTCCCGGCTCGATCCCGCCCCGCCGATATATGGGGCCCACTACAATGTTACCTACTGCAATATCCAGAGGCCCTGGCCGGGGATGCCCCTCCCCCGGCCCTTGATGGCGTTGCTTCTGCTGCTCATGATTCACAAACTACGCAAGGGATCGGTTGAGCTGTTGCGGTGCTGTGGGGGCGGGAGTTCTTCCACGATTGCCAGGCTGGGATGATCGGGTTGCATATCTGTTACACGTGTCTTAAGGATTGCAGTCATGCCCTGGGAGAGGTATACTGTATGGGGAAGGTCCGCTGAAGAACCCCTCAGGACTACACTGTTCGCTTTTCTTGTGTGTGGCTCTGTTGCCGGTTTTTCCTGCCCAGGGTCCCTGTGCTAAGACTCATGATAATGTCTATTTTGCTGTTCCCGCCCCCCCCGGACATGCATTGGATATACTGATGTAATGATTCAGACCTTGAAATGCCACCGAAGTTTGATTAGGATAACTGTGTGATTGTATTGTTTTGATGCAAAATCCAATAAATAAAGTTTAAAAAAAAAAAAAAAAAAAAAAAAAAAAACTCTACCACCACCAACAAATGTTGTGGCCTCGCAATTTATACCCATACAACCTGTTCTGTGGCTTATACCACAGTGTGTACAAATACCAACAATTGCCTGTCTTCTTATCATTATATGCGACTCCCATCAAACAGCTACAACCACAAACCTCCAACACAGCAAGTCCTAGGTTCACGGCTAGGATGAAGTAGCTTGTCATCTTTTACAACTACTCACTAACACAACTAGGAAACTGCTGCCATCCATGCACTGGACTTTCCCATCCCTACACATGAGACGCTATCCACATGAACCCAACATCACCATAGCTTTGCTGTGGCCAGTATATGGCCTGCCTAGAAACACCAGCTGCTGCAGCCCATATCTTAATCAGAAATGCACAACACACAAATGAGGAATACACCCACAGCCATTCCACACCAATCCCAGAACAAACAGTCAAAATTCTATGCACGTGCCGAAGGGACCTAATGTCAACCACACCTGCAGATAGCCACAATCAAATAGTGAAGGGCATCTGTAACTCAGCCCACAAAAGAAGAGTACACCAGAAGGCAGGGTTCTCTATCCAGCGGAAGCAGTCAGAGAGTCGGAAAATCCTCCAGGAGCTCTGAACTACCCAGGACAAGAGCAATTCCAGTTTCCTGTAGAAGCTTCAGACACCACAGGACTTAACTCACTGAGCCATGTCTCCAAGCTCCTCCACAAGGTAGGTATTACATGTCACACAGGCTTCCAAGACTCTTAAGACAGCCACAACGTCCATAGACAACACCGCCAGTGACACACTAGCTCCAAAAGTAGTGACAACCAGATGAAAGCTCGACAAGAAGGAGTCAAGTAGTTGGCAAGATGCCGTATTTCATATAAGATGAAATCCCGTCTCATGTGCAGGAGGTATAGCCCCTGGTGACGCTTCCCTGACATTCAGGCTAAAACCATAGAGTCCTCTAAAAAACACATAGACATGACTGAGAGAGCACGATGGTGCTCTTTTATTTGTAGGGGTGCATTATAGTCATGAGTAGATTGCACCTACATGTATTCTTTTGTCGTATTAACTTGTGATAGTATTTATTTATTTATTTTATTTAATGAGTTTTATATAGTGCTGACTAGACCCGGAGGTATCAGAGCGCTTTACATTCGGTTACAGAATGTTCCAGAAAATGATAGCAATTACACATTACGTCAAAAATAAGCAAAACAATGAAAGAGGAAAGAAAGGTGAGAGAAGTAGGGAGGAGGGGGGTAGGGGGAAGTGTGAAGGGGCAGGATGAGGGAAAAGACGGCATGAGAGACGAAGGGAAGTCTGCCCAAAGACCGACTGGGTAGGTGACGTCCGAGGAGGGAATCCACAGCCCGTCTCCCCTTTAGCTAAACAAGGTAGCTCCATCGGGCATCAGTCAAATAGCTAAGTCTCAACTGACGAGGGAAAGTTCACATAAGAAAGTCCAGTGGATAAACAGGGTGGGAACTATGAGCAAGGACGGGTGAGGGCAGGGGTCAATAGCTGGAAAGAAGAGAAGAGTAGAGCGGTAGGGGGTAGGGTGAAGGGGGAGGAGAGAGATAAGGTCAGGAGAGACGCAGGAGAGTTTACCCAAGGACCGGCTGGGTAGGTGATGGCCAAGGAGGGAATCCATAGCCCATCTCCCCTTTAGCTCGTGAGGTAACTCCACCGAGCATCAGTCAAAATGGCTGGGTCTCAGCTGTCGATGGAGAGTTCACAGAGTCAATGACTGAGGTGACCATCCTGAGGTCAGGCGGGGGGGATGAGTCCTTGATGTATGAATTCAGGGGATCCCCACAATTTTCTATAATCCGTATGAAAGGGGGTGCAAACTAAGCAGAGGATCGGCATGATGAACAGAGCCAGGGTCTGCATGTCTTTAGGGGGAGCGCGTGATGTCGAGTAATAATCCCCAGAGGGAGAAACAGCCGCCAATAGCAGGACAGGCGGGGCGACTCTAGAGTCTTACTCGCATTATTAATGTCGCTAGTCAAGGTCTTCTCAGAAGGACAGGGCAGGAGATTGTAGTATCAAAACAAATGTTGCTGCCTTTACGCTAAGGAAGGGGGCAAGGGGTCTCCCTTGGATGTAGCTTTGACCCCTGCCGACGATCGATTGCGGTCGCCATTTTGGCATCAAGCGCAGGATCAAAGTAGGAACTCGCTGAAAATGCCTTGCCCATAAGGACTAAAGGAGGACATGGTCAAGAGCCCCAGACTGCCCGGGCTAACCATCTAGCCTCCCAGAGCTCCCGGTGAAGTTAAAGATGACCCCGCTCACCCTCTTTGAACTCGCAGTGAGTGGTGGAAATGGCGGGCGGGACTCACAGGGGATCAGTAGTGTCTCGATTCCGCGCTTTGAGCGTCCCTAAACTTTCAGCAAGCTTCTAACTGAGTCTCCGCCGTGAATCGCTTAGGAGGTCTGCTGCTCAGTTAAGAGCGAAGGTGTTGCGCCTCAGTTGTGCTGCTTAACTCAGGACCAGCGAGCCCAGGATCGGTCGAACTGCCGTCAGTACAGATATCTGCGCAATGGAAGGATGGAGAAGGACGGAATTCAGCCCCAGGGGATCTGCCTGTATTCCGGTTGAGGAATCGTTGGTTTAGGTGGCAGAATAAGGCAGCGGAGCACTGCTCAGGAGGATGAAGGTAGGATTCCCTACGGAGCTCCAGCTCTGAGCAGCCATCTTCCGAGGCCACGCCTCCGATTATAGTAGAATATGTACTGTAATAATGTGAAAAGTGATTTGTTCGGTATATTTTCCATATAAACGTGAAGAAATTAAGGTTGCAGTATATGCGTGTTTAGCTGAAAACATTAACGTGTAAAATTGTGTTAGATGCTTACACTTATTCACGTATTCGATGTGTTCATGCAACGTGTTGATTTAGAAATGCTCAATGAAAGAGTTCATTTATATGTAAATTCATGCAGTCTATGTGCTATTCTCTTATGTTGGCCTACTTCTGTATGCCTCAAATGTCTTCTCCGTGACCAGGGCTGGACTGGGAACCAAAACCGGCCCTGGCAAACTGCTCTGCCGGCTCACCCTGGGTTGAGGGGGTGGGGTGCAGCCGAGAAGTTTGTGAGAACCGGTTTCTGCCGATTTTGTTACAGGGGGCCGATATTGCTGACCCCCGGTAACAAAAACGTCCCCCCAGGGCCCAAAAACTTGCCCCCACCCTAGTGACCCACCGGGGAAATGCCTGGTGCCCGCTACGGCCAGTCCGGCCCTGTCCGTGACTGCTCTCGCATATTTTATTTGATAGTTGAATACCATGTGCAAGTTGGACTTGTTCTTTTTTCACGTTTCTGTTGCAGGTGGAGAAACCCCTCTTTGTTCGTTAGAATAACACTTTTGTTTTAGGAGTTAGTCTCAGGGAGGAGCGGATACATTCGTACAGGGAGTGCTGATAATATGAGACGGTGTTCTTTCTCACTGGAGAAGGGAGTATCGAAACTGAGTGGAAAATCATCTATGAGGTTGCCCAGCAGGATGAGGTGATCAGAAGACGGGCAGTGGGCGTGTTCTGAGATTTTGGTGTTGGAATTAGGGACTGTGCCCCGGGGGTTGAGTCAGGAGAAGAGAGGAGATCGATGATGAGGAAAGGAGCACCTTAGAACAAGCTCTGTAGCCCTTGGCTACTTGACCCATACAACGTTGAGTGTACTTCTTAGGAAGTCTTCATGCGCTGACACCTTTTCTGACTTGCCTGGGAAATGCTAAGTAGGGATGTCACTTTAGTGGTAGAGTAAGGATAGACAAATGCTTTTTGCTAACGAACCTCCAATGAAGTCAGATCTTAACATGGGGGCACTTATTGCCTGTGTTCTTGTGTTGGAATTCGTTATTCTCTACATGCTCCAACGCTATGCTCATAGATTTGGCTTTGTATTAGTTTCAATGCATTTCTACAACCTCATCTTGAGGTGTTTGTATATCCAGTTATTTTTGGCTGTGTAATAAATCCACTAACCTAGAACCTGGAGTCTGTGATTCTTCGGAGCCATAAAATCATTGTGTTCCTGAACCTGATGTGGAACGTATTTTCTCCCCTCTACGCTTCCTAGCAGGTACCAGCGGTCCATTGACCTAGAGATCCAGAGAAAATTTGAATCAGGGAACTCGGCCCCTTCATGCCCCTAGAGCCGTTAATATATCCCATTCTAGGGTAGTCTCTCATGGAAGCACCAGAAACGCAGCTGCAAGGAGCATAGCACTGAACAGAACATCAAGAGCACAAGGTATGTTTTAAGCATGTTAACAATGAGAGTGGGTCTCTAAATGGCAAGGCAGGGGTCTTCAAACTTGGGGGGCCTCTAGTGATCTCAGGGGGGGCCGACAGCCAAAAGAAACAGTATGCTGATAACAGTGCCTTGTTTTCAGCTGATAAAAATGACCTGCAGTAAGCCGCTCTGTACCAGGCAATCATAAACATCTTTTGTCATTTGTATCCTAGCTGGGAGAAGGTGTCAAAAGGGAAGGGACTCCAAATATTCTTCAAATCCCGCACCCCAATTTCTAATTATCACACTGTGGATACTTTTACATGTTAGTAAGGGCCTGACTCCCGAAATAGTATGTTTGGCTAGCATGTATTTGATTGCATTTTTAAAACAGTAACAGAACTTAACTGCAATGTTTAAGTATGTCTAGACATATTGAAACATTGCCACTTGAACAAAATAATTGTAAACATTTTGAGGGGGGCCCGTTTGTTGTTATTTTTTACATTGTGGGGGCATGGCATTAAAACGTTTGAAGACCACTGAGGCAAGGGGATCATGCTATATGAAAAGGCGCGTCTCCATTTCCTCCTTAATTGCAGGCGGGAGAGTGCCTAACGGGTGAGGGGATAATGTTTTGTGAAGAGGGGTGTCTTCATTTTCTTCCTGAATTTCAGGAAAGTTGGATCACTTCTGATGATGATAGGGATGCTGTTCCTGATTCTGGGTGAAAAGACTGAAAAGGGTTGTCCTCTGATTTTTTTGTTTTCTTTCCTGCAGTTCCTCTTTTCCACTCTGTCAATGTCTTGGCACTTGGCGTGGCATCGTCTATCACCTGGCAAATCACAATTAAATGGTCAGTTCGGTGAATGATGTCACCTGGTGACTCGGAATCCAAGTGACATCATCAATCAAAGGAACATTCTAGAAAGCCTGTTGTTGGTGATTGGTACAGAAGCTGGAAAGTGTAAATAATTATCTTCTTTTCTCTTGTCTGGGCGGCCCCTTTAAAATGTTGGTCAAACCACGGCCCTCCTCGGGTTGTCAATGCGCTGCATACCGCTGGGGAAAGTGGGGTTTCATGGGCGCCCTCTCAAAGATTGCCTACTGTAACCTGGCCTAGGGCGCAGGCAGGCTGTTTGGCACCAGGGGCCGGACTGGAAACGCAAACCGGCCTTGGCAATTGAGTCAGGCCGGCGGGGGAGGAGGGGGGCGTGGGTTGGGAGGTGCATGTGGAAAACACTGCAGCTGCTTTTGTTACAGGGGGCCGATATCGCAGGTATACTACAAAATTGTCCCCGGTAATAAAAACAGCCCCCCAGAGGTCCAAAACCAGCCCCCATCCTGGCAACCCTCAAGGGAAACGCCCGGTGCCCGCTACAGCCAGTCCGGCCCTACATCACCATCGTCGGCGCCTGCACATGATAAACTCTGTGCGCCAAGCTCCATACACATAGAAATTCACTTCACTGACCGGTTACTATTGTTTTGTCTGTTCCTCATAAGTGATGTCATGTATTTGGCCACACTTCCTTGTTAATGCGCCAGTAACCTTCCCGCAGCTGAACTTAGTGAAGTAAGAGGAGAGAGAGAGATGTGAGGTGAAACCTGAGAGGAAAGAGTAGTGACGAGATGTGAGGGGAGGAGGGAGAGCACAGTGGGATGTCTGGAAGAGTGGGGGAAAAGGAGCAATAATATACGATTTAAAAACACCCTCAGCAGAGTTCCTTGTGCATCCAGTTTTCAGGCAGCATTAAACATGTCAAGATAACTCTTGTGATTAATATACCTTCTAGAGAGAGAGAGCAGAGGTTTGTCTAGGGGCAGTTTTGACTCGCCATAAAGTAGCACAGAGGGTTAATATGCCTGTTACAAAGAACGCGTACAGTGCAGATCACAGATCTGTATTTTATGTGGCTAGCTGACTGGATTGCTGTTTTTGTCACAGAGATCCTTTTGCTATCGCAGTTCATAAAATACAGCCCTAGTATAGAACACTGACTGTCACGCACTGCCATCAAAGAGCTGGATGCAACCTACATAAAATAGGTTAGGGCATTCTGTCTTTCATTATCTATTCCAAATGTTGAAGAAATGTATGTGAGAGAGAGGCTATGGAGAGATGACGGGTACTTTTTTCTGGTGGGCATGAGGGAATCAGAAGAGATGGTCATGGGGGGGGGGAGGGATGCCAAAAAAGATTGTCACACCGGGCGCCAACAGCTCTAAAGCCGACCCTGGGGAAGATGGTGAGGATGAACGTGAAGGGGAAGGGGAAGGGAGTGTGGTGTGCTAGTGCCTTTTGTCCCCATCCTGTACATCCATGAGTCTTCTTGTCTCACTAAGAGGCAATCACGTGCCTCTCTTCATCCTGTCCCTGTCACATGACTCTGTACATCCTGTGCCTGTTTGTCTTGTACACATTGCATGACTGTGTTCATCCTGTTCCTATCACACCATTCTTGTTCATCCTGTGCCTGTCCCAAGGCTCTGTTCATCCTTTCACCATCACGTGTCTCTGTTCATTCAGTCAAAAACACAAGAGTTCATCTGTTCATCCAGTACCTGTCACATGCCTCTGTACATCCAGTGTCTGTCACGTGCCTCAGTTCACCCTGTGCCTGTCACAAGGCTCTGTTTGTCTTGTGCACACGCTTTTATTCATCCTGTCCCCATCACATGCCTCTGTTCTTCATGTCCCCATCACATGCCTCTGTTCACCCAGGGCCTATCACATGCCTCTGTTCATCTAGTGCCTGCACCATGTTTCTATTCATACTGTACCCATCATATGCCTCTGTTCATCCAGTACCTGTAACAAGGCTCTGTCTGTCTTGGGCACAAGCATGCCTCTGTTCATCCTGTCCTCATCACGTGCCTCTGTTCATCCAGTGGCTTTCACAATCCTCTATTCATCATGTACCCATCATATGCCTCTGTCCATCCAGTACCTGTCACAAGGCTCTCCTTGTCTTGTGCACACGCATTCCTCTATTCATCCTGTACCCATCACATGCCTCTGTTCATCTTGTCCCCATCACACGCCTCTGTTCATCCAGTGGCTGTCACATATCTCTATTCATCCTGTACCCAGCACATGCCTCTGTTCGTCCTGTTCCCATCACGTGCCTCTCTTCATCCAGTGGCTTTCACATGCCTCTATTTATCCTGTATCCATCACATGCCTCTGTTCATCCAGTACCTGTCACAAGGCTCTACTTATCTTGTGCACATGCATGTCTCTATTCATCCTGTACCCATCGCATGCCTCTGTTCATCCTGTCCCCAACATGTTCCTCTGTGCATCCAGTGCCTGTCACATATCTCTATTCATCCTCTACCCATCATATGCCTCTGTTCATCCTGTCCCGTCACGTGCCTCTGTTCACCCAGTGCCTGTCACATATCTCTATTCATCCTCTACACAACATATGCCTCTGTTCATCCTGTACCTGCAAGTGCCTCAGTTCATCCAGTGCTTGTCACATATTTCTGTTCATCCTCGACCCATCATATGCCTCTGCTCATCCTGTACCCATCACGCGCCTCTGTTAATCTAGTGGCTTTCACATACCTTTATTCATCCTGTAACCATCACATGCCTCTGTTCATCCAGTACCTGTCACAAGGCTCTCCTTGTCTTGTGCACACGCAGGTCTCTATTCATCCTGTACCCATCACATGTCTCTGTTCATCCTGTCCCCGTCACGTTCCTCTGTGCATCCAGTGCCTGTCACATATCTCTATTCATCCTCTACCCATCATATGCCTCTATTAATCTTGTCCCCATCACGTGCCTCTGTTCATCCAGTGCCTGTCACAAATCTCTATTCATCCTCTACCCATCATATGCCTCTATTAATCTTGTCCCCATCACGTGCCTCTGTTCATCCAGTGCCTGTCACAAATCTCTATTCATCCTCTACCCATCATATGCCTCTGCTCATCATGTACCCATCACGTGCCTCTATTCATCCAGTGCCTGTCACATATCTCTATTCATCCTCTACCCATCATATGCCTCTGCTCATCCTGTACCCATCGCATGCCTCTGTTAATCCTGCCACCACTTAACTCAGGTCATTCTTTCCTATCTCTGTTCGTCATTTCCCCATCACATGGCTGTTTAGCCTGTCCCCATCTCACAAGTCTCTCTTCTTCCTGCTCCATCACACGCCTCTTTGCCATACCCCATCACTCTTGGCTCTGTCCACCCTGCACTGTTACACGGCTCCGTATATACCCCCATCAGCCCAGGTTCAGGTTGATCCTGGCCCATCCCTGAACGTTCTCCGTGGCCCATTGTGTCTTAATTCGCCTTCGCCATCACATAGTCCTGTTCATCCTACCCCATCACATAGCTTCTTCATTCTGAGATGCTGAGGCCCACCTTCCATGGCCCCGCGGGTACTTGCCAATACAGAATGCTCCATCCTGTCCTAGTGCCCATCACATGTACCCTCTGCGGGCATAGATCGAGGTGTGCAGTTCACACTACGTGCTTGCTGATGCCCCCGCCCCATAGCTGCCACGGTTATTCCTCATGTACGGCAAGATAAAACTTACCTAATGAACTGTTCCAAGTCAGTCTGTACTCTGCAACAGGCCAGCTTAAGTACATTATCGCTTTATTTGCTTAAATCATGCAGCCGGGCACATGAGAAAAGTCCAATTATGAGGGAGGGGGTAAGAGCCAAAAAAACAGCGCATGTTATTATTTTGTTTTTCTCGGAGACTCCTTCTGGCCCTGCACAGTCAGCTGTAGAGTCGGAGCTCCGCCGCCTCTCCTGATCAAACAGCTCCGCTTGGCCAGAGGCCACGAGAGCCCGGGGTCCGTGTATCCGAGGCCTGAACGCTTTCATTTCTGCTCCCACCTGGCACGCACGCGCGCCCCCACAGAGACCGCAGATCCCTGGCCGCGGTCCAGCCGACGCGAGGACGGTCGGGAGCCCGCGCTCGGTGCTGCGACACTCGGGGAGCTGAGGAGGGTCCCGTGGCCGAAGATCGGAAGAGAAACAAGCTAATGACCAGCGACCCCTCCGCCTGAAGAGACGCAAGCGAAGGAGGAAAGAAGGCACTGGCAGGAACCCCAGAGTCCATAGAGGCAGAGCACCATCCTTGAAGAACACGCTAGCTCATCTGTGGCATCAAGGACACCTGTATCAGCTCCCTGGGGCATTTTGATTATATCTAAATTTACAAAAGAAGTGAAGGGTGGGGGCGGGTCATAGTATTTCTAGCCACACTCCCAGCGCATCTGTCCACCACTTCTCCGTAACCCATGCCTGTTTAGGACCATGAACCTTAAACAAAAGAAATAAGAATGGTGGAAAACCCAGTCCACTAACCAGCTAAGTGGACTATGGACGTAAGAAATCCCAACAAGCATTGGCAAAGCCAATAGGTTTCACCTTTGCAAGACCTATTGGCTTTGCCAGTGTGTTTTAGCCTTGTTCTATACCAGTGTTGCTGCTGTTCAGCATGACTAAAAGTTAGAGGTGTAGAGGAGAGTGGTGTGGGGTGTTGTAGAGTGGAGGGGCTTAGGGTCACTGGTGTAACAAAACTCGAGGGCCCCACTTGCAAAGTGCATGGCGGGGCCTCCCTACCCTCCGGACCCAGTCAGGAGCTCTCAGCCACCACCTGTGCACAGTGCCTGAGGGGGTCCCGTGCATGGCAGGGGCTGCGGAGGCTCTTGTTACACCTCTACTTAGGGTGTCATGGATTGGCATAGTGTGGAGTTGAGTTGTATAGAGTGTTGTAAAGTAGAGTGGTATAGAGTGGCATGAAGGGAGTAGAGTAGAGTGGAAGGGTGTACAGTGGAGTGGCATAATGTGTGTTAGAGCGGAATGGTATAGAATGGAGTAGAGTGTCGTAGAGTGGAGTGGCTTTGAATGTAGTTGAGTGTCAGAGGGAAGAGGCGTAGAGTGGAGTAAAGTGGCATGGTTTGGCGTACAGTGGAGTAGAGTGCCATGGTGTAGAGCAGTGGTTCCCAAACTTTTGATTCCTGAGGACCCCATTGAGTCACTACAGGACCCCCAAGCAATTTGTACAATTAAAACATTTCAAACATTAAAACAGTAATTTGCAAAAAATACACCATGTGCACATTAAAAAATACTCAAATGACTACAAATATTATTTTATATTGAAAAGAAACTGCAAAAATCGAAATATTTTAACGGGAAGGTTGGCGCTGCATTTCGGCGACTAACTTTTCAATACTTTGTTTTAATTTGCGGTACGAGGCTCCTGCCAGGGCCGGACTGGAAACCCGAAGTAGCTCTGGTAAATGTTGTCAGAGCAGTTCTTGTATGATGCACACCAGCTGCAGCGAGTGAGCCAGAGCCTACAAAGGGCTCTCCCCCTAAGAAGATTTGGGAAAAAATGCTGCATTCTACAATACATTTGTTATTATATATTGAATTGTCTTAGCTTTTAAAGCATAGTAAATAATGACCTTACAGTGCCAGGATAAAACTATCTTTATTAGGGCTCTTCAATGATTCCCTCACTATCACCCTACAACAGTGCCTCTCATCTCTCCATAGCCCCTCTGTCACAATGTATTTCATTTGTTGTATAGCACCTCTCATACCACTGTAGGGTGTCAGAACACTATATATCACACTGGGAGACAATGCATCATACATGTGTAAATCTGTGTATAGATAATGTTACATAAGGCAAAGGGGACTACAAGGTGTATGATTCACATCTCATCAATACTGGCAGGCATGTTTTAAGAGTGCTTGGCCTGAAGAAGCACAAACTCAGGATTCATAATATAACACAGTGGTTAGCATTAACTTAAATAATAGGAATATATTTCTACCCTAACAAACCTTTTTTTAGCAGCATCAGGATAATGAAAAATTGGGAAAAGAACATAACTTACTAACTTGTACCACACAGTTTGCATGCAGCTCTTTGATTGCAGTTAATAGCTCACTGTGCTAGATTACGATAGTAACTTATAAACTGAAGAGTACCAAAATAATTTCTGTGACAAAAGGAGTAATCCACTGAGCTATGCACATAAAATACTGTTTTTTTTAAATGCAGGGTACACGTTCTTTGCAGCAGGCATATTAACCATCTGCACCACCTTAGATGAGTCAAAGCTGCCACTGGACACAACTCCCATTTCTCTCCAGCAGGTACATTAACCACCTGAGTCATCTTGACACTCTTATTGTTGCCTGGCAACTGATGATTATACAAGGAACTTTGCAGTGCTTTTAAAACTGCTGCCTGTGGACCCCCTGGGAATGTGTCACAGACCCCTGTGGGTCCACGGACCACAGATTGAGCACCACTGGTGTAGAGTGTAGTGGATTGCCGCAGAGGGGAGTGGCAAAATGGAGTAGAATGTCATAGAATGGAGTGACGTAGAGTGTCGTGGAGTGGCGTAGAGTAGAGTGGAGTGTCATGGAGTGGTGTGGAGTGGAGTGGCATAAAGTGGAGTGGAGTGTTGTGGAGTGTCATGGAGTGCTGTGGAGGGAATAGAGTGGAAGGGCGTAGTGTGGTGGGGTGTATAGTGGAGTAGTGTTCCCGGGAGTGGAGTGTCAGAAAGTGGAGTAGAGTGTCGTAGAGGGGAGTGGAGTGGTATAGGGTGTCGTGGAGCGTCATGGACGAAGTAGAGTGTCGTACAGTGGAGCAGAGTAGAGGGGTGTAGAGTGTCGTGGAATGGAATAGAATAGAGTAGAGTGTCATGGAGTGGAGTAAAGTGGCATGAAGTGGTGTAGTGTAAGTTGCGTAGAGTGTTGTAGAGTAGAGTGGCGTAGAGTGGAGTAGATTGTCATAGAGTGGAGTGGCATAGAGTGGAGTGGAGTGTTGTCAAGTAGAGTGGAGCAGAGTGTTGTAGAGTGGAGTATCATAGAGGGGCGTAAAGTGGAGTGGCATAGATTGGCGAAGTGGAATAGAGTGGAGTAGTGTGTCATAGAGTAGAGTGGAGTAAAGTGGCATCGAATTGCACAGAGTGGGGTATCATAGAGTGTCATAGTGTGGCATAGAGTGGAGTAGAGTGTCGTACAGTGGAGGGGCATACAGTGGAGTAGAGTGTTGTAGAATGAAGTAGAGGGGAGTGGCACAGAGTGTAGTGTAGTAGAGTGGAGTAAAGTGTTGTAGAGTGGAGTGGAATATCATTGAGTGCAGTAAGGTGTCAGAGTGGAGAAATGTAGAGTAGAGTGGAGTGTTGTGAAGTGGCGTAGAGTGGAGTAGACCATTGTAGAGTGGAGTGGAGTGTCATAGAGTGTTGTGGAGGGAGTAGAGTGTCGGAGTGGAAAAGAATGGAGGGGCGTAGAGTGTTGTGGAGCGTGATAGAGTGTTGTAGAGTGGAGTGGCAAAGAGTGGAGTAGGATGTCGTAGAGTGGAGTTGAGTAGAGTGGAGTAAAGTGGCATGGAGTGGAATAGAGTGTCAGAGTGGATTGTCAGAGTGGAGTGTCGTAGAGTGGAATATCGTTGAGTAGAGAGGAGTGGCATAGAGTGGAGTAGAGTGTTGAGTGTTGTAGAGGTGAGTGGCATAGAGTGGCATTGCTGAGAAGTGTATAGTAGTGCATCATAGAGCTGACTTGAGTAAAGTTGTGTGGAGTGGCATAAAGTGGGGTTGCATAGAGTGATGGGGAGTTAAGTGGAGTGTCATAGAGTGGAGTATCGTAGAGTAGAGTAGAGTTCATAGAGGGGAGTGGCGTAGAATGGAGCAGAGTGTGGTAGAGTGGCTATGTTCCACAGGAGGGACAAACTCAAGCTGGATAGCCTAAAACAAATACATTCAGCAAATAGAAAGCAAGCAAGTGTGAGTTACAGAACACAAAGCCAATGGTAAGCAATGGGGGGAATGCTTTCCTGGGGAAGCTTTCAGAATATCCCCAATATGTCGATAGCAAACTAGACTAGACTTCGACCTAAAAAGGGACCTTTAGAGCTACTCAAAGTTGGCAGCTTACTGAAAACCATAAAATGCGAACCTGTCTCTCACACTTTGTCATTCATCACACTGTTAAGTGTTGCATCCCATAACACGATAACCGCACCGCAATGGTCCTCACGCACAACATGAAAACATTTCCCACATAGGATCAAAACAGACAACATCCTTCCAACAACATATCCTGCACAGTGTAGTATTCTGCCCATATAGGCCAGCTTCAGTGCCCCACATAGGGGTAGTAAGCGCTATCTGGATGTTGCAATACAACACAACACAATACTGTCATTGTCAGTGCAAGAGATCATGAACCATTTGGAGTTCGCAAACAATTGAAAATATATCTGTTTAGAAGATAATCTTGAGTGTTTTGAGTTGTGATCTCAAAGGCTGTTCCTTCAGTCCAGTAGCGCAAAAAAACCCTAGATGGACTTTTGTGTACTTTTTAAGAAATAACATGACTTGCATACCGCTGTCTCACCTACCATCTTTGAAAGCTGCGGCTAGAGAGGATTCGGTTCTGAGTGCTTTCTTCACAAGTGAACAGCTTGAGGCACTTTGAGGAGAAGGGTACAAAAGCGTAGACTTGCTGTCTGTCTGATCGTTGAATGTTACTCCTGTGAGTTCTCATTCACAATGAATTGTACCCTCGTTAGGCTCCCATTTTGTCAGAAGTCTCAGGTAGGCCTTCATATTACAACACAGCTTTCCCCACACCATTTTAAAGGCCACCTGGATGGCCCTGGAGGATTCAGTGTCACAGGTAGTATGGGTGAGATGTCACCTATCAAAGTAAAATATACATAACTCTCTACAAGTGATAACATATGAAGTGGTTCTCCTTTGTACAGTCTTTACGCAGTGTGCTGAGTGGTAGCCCAGAGACTTGAGCCTCTTGCGGCCATTTAATTCTTCAATTGTTTAATGAACCAAATACTACATCATTGTTTTGTGGAAAACTTTTACGTCACAAGGATATTTGAGCTGAGTGTCCACTTGTAAAAGATGAGTAAACATCTCAGATTATTATCCTAGTTGTGTAGGCACTCGCCTTCTCTTTGTATCCAGCATACCTTCTGGTAGCTAAAGTCCCTGTGCGTTGCATCAGTTGCGTTGGTATTTGCTTCACCGTGGTACTTGAACACAAACCGTTTGTTGCTCCTTTCATTTTTCTGAACTTAACCATGATTGAAACTCATCTCATACTAAGAGAGAACCTTACCACAACCACTACAAAACCTAACCACACTTCAACGATTAACATGAATGAATCTAATCCTACATCCAAAAATAAAACTCACCTCTCTGTAGGGATCTCGCTCAACAGTGAGTTGTATAGTGGATGTTGTGTCTACGGTACTTGACTGAATAGCATAGTAAATTTCGCAGGTGAATACTTATGGGAGCTCCTGTAGGAGGTAGTGCCACATATTGGTGTGTGGATGGCTGGGGTAACTGTAGATTCGCTCATGCAAGTGATTGGCTTGACAAACCTCTCGGACAGGGCATGATTGCCAGTGTACATAAGCTAAGGATGTCTTTGGCCTGATGCATAGATGGGTGTGCTTCAAGTTCTCTTAGGGTCAGGGAATTCTGCGGGGATGAGTTAGCCTAGGATGGAGTGCATCAATAGATGAAAGCCTTATAGAAGGATAGTGCTTGGCACGTGCATGGAGGCTTTTTCCTTCTGTACACCACTGTCAAAGATTGACCCCCCCATTTCCCTATGTGGTAGCCCAAGAGGATAACTGTGGTCAGTAGCCCAGTCTGAGCTGCATTTATAGCAATTGTTCTCCTTTACTGGGCCTGCCAAAAGGCGACATTGCCTTACTCTCCTCAATCCTTTATGCCCAGCTTCTATGAAGGATGGGTATACATGATTCTGTGTGACTGTATTTGTGTTGCCTGGCCGCAGTCTGAAGTTTCCTGTCACCTCAGATCTTGATGGTGCTGCAGGAAGAAACTACCAAGTGCATCCCAAGGATTGCTGGAGGTTAGGTAGTGGACGGAAGTTTTTGTCCATTACAGTGGTCGGCAGACCTACCGATTTCTGTGGAGGCGATACCGCATGCTGCAAGAACATGATGGAGTCTTGGTCCGAGCCAGCTGCAGAGAACATACCGAACAGAGACCTTGCAACCAAAGAAGGTCCAAAGCAGAGGACATTTTTGAGAAGCAGATTCACATGTCTTCACTGGAAAGAGAAGAAACTCTGCCAAGAGGAGGATGTATTGCCAGAATCTGTGTTTCATCCTGGAGCACAAAGGTATTGGGTCCCTTCCCTCATCTGAGGGCCCAAAAAGCAAAGGTTGTGCCTGCCGCAGGCCTGAACTTGCATGTTTCAGATGGGAACCTCTAGCCCACCCACCACTTGTACTGCACCCTGCTGGCCCCACCATGAGGGACAATAGTCCAGTCCTCTCCACTCCAACAGCCGGCCTGCTGGGAGGGAAGTGCCCAGGTTCCCTGGCAGACAATGGTTCTGTCCTGGCCATGAGCTGATGGACAACCATTGGCAGAGGATGCAGGCTGACGATGCTTCTCAGCAACCCATAGCGCCCTAGGATAAACCGATTCGGTTTTAGATCACAACCTTAACATCGGTTAGGATAGAATATCAGCTGACAACAGAACCTATATTTAACCTTGGATGTAGCATAACCTAATCATAGCCGTGGATACATCAAATTGAAGTTATGTTGGGAACTAAACTCAATCTGGCATGGAGATCAACCTCAATTTATGACATAGCCTAAACTTTAATTAGGACAGAGCCTAAACCCATCATTTCAGAGTAAGTAAACTCCAACTAAACTAAACCATGAACTGGGCTAGAAGCCACACTCGACGTCTGTGTTTAATGTTGCAAACCAGCTCAAAAGTCCGTATTTTGTCATGTTTTCTCATTTTATTATCTGAGACGAATTGATCCAAATGTCTTCCCTGGAGGTCATGGAAGTGGAATGGAAGCGACTGTAGCTTTTAAGATTCTTTTCTCCTAGAATACAGATTTCCCAAAAAGTTGTGAAGGAAAACAGTAAAGCATGTAAAGAAAGCATAAAATGAGGCTCCGGTTTTGCCATAAAGTTCATGAATTTTACAAAACTTTTAAACAGTTTTCGGAATGTATAAGTGACTCTTCTTAGGTAAGTGGTTGTACGGAATGACGTGAGGTGTGAAGGGATGATCTATTCTCCAACAAATATTTTTATCACTAGTTTGTTTTAGTTGAACAAATTAAGTGATACTATTCACCTTTTAATAAACAACACCAATCAATTATAAGCCTGAATTATTACTACGGACCAACCTCCAGTTAAAGACATGTATTGGTGCCGATTCCGATCCTGTAAAACCCGGGTACGAACCGTCGGACGGAGCGTTTTCTCCGTCCGACTCGTACCCGGGAAAAACACCTTACAAACCCGTTAGTACGATTCGCACAGAAACACCATTTCCGTACGAATCGGAAAAAACACCGACCGGCCAAAAAATACATACAAATCTGATCTGGGACACCGCGGACGTGACGTCCAGACGGAGTCAGGCAGCGTTTCACGAACCAGCAAGTACGATCCGTGCCCGCGTCACTCCGCACGGATTATATTTTACGGCAGCCAAAAACTGCCGGGAAATCAGGACGACGCGCAGAAGGAGCACCTGTACGCGACGGACAGCCATGGACCCCAACCTACGTGTCACCCCGGCCCTCATAGCAGTCCACCTGGTGTACAGGAACCGACGCAGACGCCGCAGAAGGTCAGAACTACACCCAGGGGCAAAGGGGGGGGCAGGGCCAGGAAACATTACCCCCACCCAAGTTAAAAATGATACATGCCCTGTACATACCTGACCCACAGGGCCTGGTCACTTCGGGGGGCGGGGGCGTCTCCACCAAGGCCTGCGTTCGCCACAACGGAAGTCGACATGGACGCGAACCGGCAACACAACAATTGTGGTACGCACCGTAACCATGCCTTAAGAGCGTGGGTACGGGTCGTACCACGCCCACCCCTACGTCACCCCAACAATGGCGGTATGGCCCGTACCCATGCCTATGGGACGTGGGTACGGGCCGTACCGCCATTGTTGGGGTGACGTAGGGGTGGGCGTGGTACGGCCCGTACCCATGCCTTCGGGACGTGGGTACGGGCCGTACCGCCATTGTTGGGGCGACGGGCCGTCCCCACGCCTCGAGAGCGTGGGTACGGGTCGTACCACGCCCACCCCTACGTCACCCCAACAATGGCGGTACGGCCCGTACCCACGTCCCAAAGGCATGGGTATGGGCTGTACCACGCCCACCCCTACGTCACCCCAACAATGGCGGTACGGCCCGTACCCACGTCCCATAGGCATGGGTACGGGCCGTACCCCTACGGCACCCCAACAATGGCGGTACGGCCCGTACCCACGTCCCATAGGCATGGGTACGGGCCGTACCGCCATTGTTGGGGTGACGTAGGGGTGGGCGTGGTACGGCCCGTACCCATGCCTTTGGGACGTGGGTACGGGCCGTACCGCCATTGTTGGGGTGACGTAGGTGTGGGCGTGGTACGGCCCGTACCCATGCCTTTGGGACGTGGGTACGGGCCGTACCGCCATTGTTGGGGTGACGTAGGGGTACGGCCCTTACCCATGCCTATGGGACGTGGGTACGGGCCGTACCGCCATTGTTGGGGTGATGTAGGGGTGGGCGTGGTACGGCCCGTACCCATGCCTTTGGGACGTGGGTACGGGCCGTACCGCCATTGTTGGGGTGCCGTAGGGGTACGGCCCGTACCCATGCCTATGGGACGTGGGTACGTGCCGTACAGCCATTGTTGGGGTGCCGTAGGGGTACGGCCCGTGCCCACGCCTCAAGACCGTGGGTACAGTTCGTACCACGCCAGTGGACAGACACATAGGGGTGTGTGGCCATCAGCCCCAGCAGTGCCCAGACATAGGAGGGGTAGGTACCTATCACTCCCAGCAGTGCCCAGACACAGGAGGGGTGGGTGCAGAGTCCTCCCAGCAGTGCCCAGACACAGGAGGGGTGGGTGCAGAGTCCTCCCAGAAGTGCCCAGGCACAGGAGGGGTGGGTGCCTATCACTCCCAGCAGTGCCCAGACATAGGAGGGGTGGGTGTAGAGTCCTCCCAGCAGTGCCCAGACATAGGAGGGGTGGATGCAGAGTCCTCCCAGCAGTGCCCAGACATTGGAGGGGTGGGTGTCTATCACTTCCAGCAGTGCCCAGACACAGGAGGGGTGGGTGCAGAGTCCTCCCAGCAGTGCCCAGACACAGGAGGGGTGGGTGCAGAGTCCTCCCAGCAGTGCCCAGACACATGAGGAGTGGGTGCCTATCACTCTCAGCAGTGCCCAGACACAGGAGGGGTGGGTGCCTATCACTCCCAGCAGTGCCCAGACATAGGAGGGGTGGATGCAGAGTCCTCCCAGCAGTGCCCAGACACAGGAGGGGTGGGTGCAGAGTCCTCCCAGCAGTGCCCAGACATAGGAGGGGTGGGTGCCTATCACTCCCAGCAGTGCCCAGACACAGGAGGGGTGGGTGCCTATCACTCCCAGCAGTGCCCAGACACAGGAGGGGTGGGTGCCTATCACTACCAGCAGTGCCCAGACATAGGAGGGGTGGGTGCAGAGTTCTCCCAGCAGTGCCCAGACATAGGAGGGGTGGGTGCCTATCACTCCCAGCAGTGCCCAGACACAGGACGGGTGGGGGCAGAGTCCTCCCAGCAGTGCCCAGACACAGGAGGGGTGGGTGCAGAGTCCTCCCAGAAGTGCCCAGGCACAGGAGGGGTGGGTGCCTATCACTCCCAGCAGTGCCCAGACATAGGAGGGGTGGGTGTAGAGTCCTCCCAGCAGTGCCCAGACATAGGAGGGGTGGATGCAGAGTCCTCCCAGCAGTGCCCAGACATTGGAGGGGTGGGTGCCTATCACTTCCAGCAGTGCCCAGACACAGGAGGGGTGGGTGCAGAGTCCTCCCAGCAGTGCCCAGACACAGGAGGGGTGGGTGCAGAGTCCTCCCAGCAGTGCCCAGACACATGAGGAGTGGGTGCCTATCACTCTCAGCAGTGCCCAGACACAGGAGGGGTGGGTGCCTATCACTCCCAGCAGTGCCCAGACATAGGAGGGGTGGATGCAGAGTCCTCCCAGCAGTGCCCAGACACAGGAGGGGTGGGTGCAGAGTCCTCCCAGCAGTGCCCAGACATAGGAGGGGTGGGTGCCTATCACTCCCAGCAGTGCCCAGACACAGGAGGGGTGGGTGCCTATCACTCCCAGCAGTGCCCAGACACAGGAGGGGTGGGTGCCTATCACTACCAGCAGTGCCCAGACATAGGAGGGGTGGGTGCAGAGTTCTCCCAGCAGTGCCCAGACATAGGAGGGGTGGGTGCCTATCACTCCCAGCAGTGCCCAGACACAGGAGGGGTGGGTGCCTATCACTCCCAGCAGTGCCCAGACATAGGAGGGGTGGGTGCCTATCACTCCCAGCAGTGCCCAGACACAGGAGGGGTGGGTGCCTATCACTCCCAGCAGTGCCCAGACATAGGAGGGGTGGGTGCAGAGTCCTCCCAGCAGTGCCCAGACACAGGAGGTGTGGGTGCCTATCACTCCCAGCAGTGCCCAGACACAGGAGGGGTGGGTGCCTATCACTCCCAGCAGTGCCCAGACATAGGAGGGGTGGGTGCAGAGTCCTCCCAGCAGTGCCCAGACATAGGGGGGGTGGGTGCCTATCACTCCCAGCAGTGCCCAGACACAGGAGGGGTGGGTGCCTATCACTCCCAGAAGTGCCCAGACATAGGAGGGGTGGTTGCCTATCACTCCCAGCAGTGCCCAGACACAGGAGGGGTGGGTGCCTATCACTCCCAGCAGTGCCCAGACATAGGAGGGGTGGGTGCAGAGTCCTCCCAGCAGTGCCCAGACATAGGAGGGGTGGGTGCCTATCACTCCCAGCAGTGCCCAGACACAGGAGGAGTGGGTGCCTATCACTCCCAGCAGTGGCCAGACATAGGAGGAGTGGGTGCAGAGTCCTCCCAGCAGTGCCCAGACACAGGGGGGGTGGGTGCAGAGTCCTCCCAGCAGTGGCCAGACACAGGAGGGGTGGATGCAGAGTCCTCCCAGCAGTGCCCAGACACAGGAGGGGTGGGTGCAGAGTCCTCCCAGCAGTGCCCAGACATAGGAGGGGTGGGTGCAGAGTCCTCCCAGCAGTGCCCAGACATAGGAGGGGTGGGTGCCTATCACTCCCTGCAGTGCCCAGACACAGGAGGGGTGGGTGCCTATCACTCCCAGCAGTGCCCAGACATAGGAGGGGTGGGTGCAGAGTCCTCCCAGCAGTGCCCAGACATAGGAGGGGTGGGTGCCTATCACTCCCAGCAGTGCCCAGACATAGGAGGGGTGGGTGCAGAGGCCTCCCAGCAGTGGACAGAGACATGGTGGTGTGTACACCATCCTACAATTAGCAAAACACCATGGGTGCATGAAGGCATACACAATGTGTGACTATATTGAGAGTGGCATGCCAACACATCACTGACAGCAGTGTCCCACTCCCATGAGGGTGGATGTCCATCCCCCACTGCATGACACACCACATGTGGGTGTGATGACAAATGACACATGCATACCCACCCCTGGTGCTGGCAGCACAATACACACACAGAGCATGCAACAAGACTGTATACTCATGTGCCACCCTACTAAACTAAGAGACCCAAAGGGAACACACACTGTCACGCACATTCCAGGACTGATAGGAATGTACAGGTGCTGGGGCAGCCAACAAGTTGTTGCCTCCCATGGAAGGAAAAGGGTGGAGTACCCACAGATACAATGCCCACAATTGTCAGTCAGGTGACCAAAGACCCTGCAGAACACGTAACACATGTGTGCGGGGCTGGGAGTACACACATGCATAGTGCGGAAAAAGGAACATGTCCACATGAAGTCATGTCAATATACTCCATACACAAGTACAGTGACCACCAAGGATGCCACAAATGATGCAGGTGGAGACATTGCTGAGCATGCATGGCCAAAGTTGAAGGGATCCGTCACACACCCAGGAAATGTAGACACACAGCTCAGCACAACAATTGGGAAACAGCCTGCAGGGAAGATGTCAGGGTCCACAGAGGAAGGAACACACCTTGGGACAATATCACCATACAGTAAGAGCTTACATGACCAAAGAATTATTTGCAGAGCCCTTGTGATGGCACACAGATACCAGGGTCCACCCCATGAGCAGCACACTACAACATTTCCCAGACACCTAACACATTATCACCACCCCAAATCATGGAGCAGCACCACCAACAGCAAGACCAGAAAAGCATTAGTGTGCAAAAGAAAAACAAAATGCTTTATTCAGCAGAAAATGATATTTGCAAAAGAAATGTCCACTATATACAGGGCCCATAGGCCAGGCCATGTGCGAAGTCCTGGTGGGGGACACTTTGGGACGCGTCTCCCCTAGCTTGCCTGCACAGTTCACTCTACCATATCATCCACAGAAGGGGGGGCATCATGTGGGGGGGAAGGACCAGGCACCGCAGGGACAGGAGGGGCATGGGTAGGTGTTGTGGGTGCAGGGACGGACGACTCCACCACAGGGGGTGGGGCAGCGCCAAAGGTGGTGGTTAGGATGTCGCTGCATACGGTCGCAAGGTCTCCCAGCGTCTCACCTGCACCCGAATGAACCACAGGCCCCAAGGAGGGGGAGGGGTCGGAGGGATGGGTTGCAGTGCTACTGGGGAAGGGTGTGGACAGTGGGGGGACTCAACTACCCTGGCCGGGCATTGCCTCCACCGCTTGCGGGGTGGTGCCACACTGGGGCCGAGGGACACACTGGCCACAAAGGACTCCTTATCAGACAGTTGGCCAGGAGAGCTAAGGGGAGTGGTTTTGGAGGAAGTGGGTCTTGAGGACTGCGGACTCCCACTGTGGCTGCGTGGCTGCCGTTTGCCCCCGACCCAGTGGGTGTGCCTACTTCCCCCTGTGTGTGCGTGACTGGAGGAGTGCGCTTGGCCTTCCCTGGTGGTGTGCTGCCTGTGTCTGGTGGGGTGCGTGCATGGGGACGTCTGGGTGTGCGTGGGACAGGCATGGGAGTGGGAAGTGTGGATGGTGCAGGGGTAGGGGGGGACGGAGCGCTGCTGGAGATCCACTGCTGCTATCAGTGATGAGTCTATGGACTTCAGCAACATCCGTTGATCAGACATTACTGCTGACATGCCCTCTATGTACGACACCATCTGTAACAGCAGTCTGGTGTGGCCATGGAGGACATTAAGCAGTGATGTCTGACCAACCTGCAACTGCCGCAGAATGTCCACAGACTCGGCATTGACGGCAGCAGGGGAGACAGGGGCAGGGGGTGCGGTGCCTGGCACGAAGGAGACATGTTGTCGCCTAGCACGGAGGGAAGGGACCCGAGCAAGTGGGAGGCCGGTGATGGGAATGGAGCAGGCGGCGACAGATGGAGTGCTGCTTTCAGCTCTGGGAGCAGCCTCCGCCCCCTCTGGGAGCTCAGCCTCGGACCCGTCAGCGTCATAGTCGGTGGTGGGACTGGACAGGTCCTCCGCCTCACTCCCCTCGGCCTCCGTGCCACTCACTGCGCCAGACTCCCCAGCACTGGTGGCACCGGTGCTCGATCCCTCCTCAAGGTCCGTGCCAGTGTCTCCCTCGGTTTCCCCCGACGATGCTGTGGGCAAGGTGAAGAGACAGGAAAAATCAGACACCTGTATACATATGACACATGATTCAAAACTGCATAGGTCACAGTGCATAGCATGAAAAACAACATGAGTAACATCTACAATATTACGCACATATGTAGGCCCTGCACCACACAGTTGGTTGACCCACCATGCCACTGGGAAACAATGGAGAGCATGACAAAACAGCAAATAACTTGATATCAAATTAGACAGAGGAGCCAGTCTCTGGGCACAGTCGAGCACAGCATCTGGACCACACACCGTTGCCAAAAAAGGGATGAGCAGGAACCATTTTTTTTTTCACAAAAAGCAACCACTGTTGAATTGGCGAAATACCAAATTCAGAGTAGTGGAAAGATGTTGTTCAACTATCTACTTGACAGGTGGAATATCAAAGATATTGAAGTAAAAGCCTCACTCACATAATAGTGACATGCTTCATCATAGGCAGTTACTCCACACCCAGAGAAGATGGTACTCTCCGGGCGGACTCAACCAAAGATATACTGGGAGTTCTTAGATAAATGAACCACTGGTTAAGCAGGGAACCAGATTAGATTAAAAATACCTATGAGTGTACCCTGTTTTAGACTATTTATTCTTGGGCACTCATGATATCAGTAAAAACTTATTGTCGGGGTTTCTTTGAACTCAATTCGTTCAATTGTACCCGCTACCGTATGCCAACATGTTTCGGCCCGTCTTATAGCCCAATCGGGTCTTGGGGCCTTCGTCAGGGCGATATCTTTTCTTTTCCTTATGCTATAAGGTCCCTGCGATAAAGCTGTACATGTGCTTCCATGCAACTCATTCGTACGTGAGGCCTAATGCACTCACCTGTCCGTCTGTGCCTTCCGACTTCAGTAGAATTTTTCTACTGCCCTGAGCCTACTGGCATCATGTAGATCTCGTGTGTTGGGTGCAGTCCTGTAGTCAAACATTCGTCAAGGTCCTTGCACCGCCGTTACACCTCGTCAGCCACACCGTCTGCCGACGGCAGACGGTGTGGCTGACGAGGTGTAACGGCGGTGCAAGGACCTTGACGAATGTTTGACTACAGGACTGCACCCAACACACGAGATCTGCATGATGCCAGTAGGCTCAGGGCAGTAGAAAAATTCTACTGAAGTCGGAAGGCACAGACGGACAGGTGAGTGCATTAGGCCTCACGTACGAATGAGTTGCATGGAAGCACATGTACAGCTTTATCGCAGGGACCTTATAGCATAAGGAAAAGAAAAGATATCGCCCTGACGAAGGCCCCAAGACCCGATTGGGCTATAAGACGGGCCGAAACATGTTGGCATACGGTAGCGGGTACAATTGAACGAATTGAGTTCAAAGAAACCCCGACAATAAGTTTTTACTGATATCATGAGTGCCCAAGAATAAATAGTCTAAAACAGGGTACACTCATAGGTATTTTTAATCTAATCTGGTTCCCTGCTTAACCAGTGGTTCATTTATCTAAGAACTCCCAGTATATCTTTGGTTGAGTCCGCCCGGAGAGTACCATCTTCTCTGGGTGTGGAGTAACTGCCTATGATGAAGCATGTCACTATTATGTGAGTGAGGCTTTTACTTCAATATCTTTGATATTCCACCTGTCAAGTAGATAGTTGAACAACATCTTTCCACTACTCTGAATTTGGTATTTCGCCAATTCAACAGTGGTTGCTTTTTGTGAAAAAAAAGTTACTAAGGGAGAACGCAACCACGTGGTTTATTCTCTCCCTCTCTATTTGTGAAATATGAGCAGGAACCATGTCTGTTAACTTGTGGCATATGCTGCTTAGCAAATACATTAAACCATGCCCAATATGACTGGGTCACTGCATGTTGAGTGTATGTTCAGACAAGCATCACACACAGGCCAGACCTAGCAAGGAGACATAAGGTTTGGACATGTAGGCCTTTCCCGCACTAACCCCCCCCCCCCTACCTGAGACAATGTGATTGAGACAGAGGAAGTACTTACACCTCCTACTCGGGGATTACAAACATGCCCTTCAATAAATCCTGAGTGTACACAAAGTACTCCTCGTGAGCCTGTCCACACATATAATTGACATCATCAGATAGTTGTACCAAGACACACAGGCACTGGCCACTGTGAGTATGCACAAGCCAAATTGGGTCACCCTGTACAGTGGACACATGTAGCACACTTTACGGAAAGACAAATGAGGCCAGGGTACAATGCCACAGAGCCCAACCTATGCCGAAGACACTGAGAATGTCCACATTGTTGGATGACACACATGATGCCTAGGAAAAGGTGCCCCAGGGGACTGCAGTGGCCACACTCCTCCATGGTTCTGTATGGATATGACAGCAACAGAAGCGACCGTCCCTGCACTATGCACCTCTCCCACTCATGCACATCATGTCTGAGGGCACAACATTGGTCCTGCATGCTGTAAGGCAGTACACTTGTAAGACACACTCCTATGTCGGGACTCAGCATCAGTGGCAACTAACATGGACCCCACAATGACTGAACTGGCCAGGGCACAGGCAAGGTCCCAACACATGTCACACACCACCCCCACATATGACGCTGCAAGCATTGGGCACGTGGATTAACTGGCAGCCTAGATAACCTTGTGCAAGAGTGACTACACACAGACCAGGGTACACATGTCAAGGAGGGGAAGGGAGGAAGAACAGAACGGGTAGACTTGGGGGAACAGGATATGCACTGCACATATGAACCCTGGCTGTGTATCCATGCGACTGGGCACTTCCAACAGCTGGTGACACACAACAAACACACATGTACCTACCCCCTTCCTGCTGCTGCTTCTCCTGTAAGCGCCTATCCATCTCTGGGAAGACCACCACCAGGACACGCTTCATTATGTGGGTGAGGCGGCGGCGCCCACGGTTCTTATGACCCTCTGGCGAGTCCCCCAGCAGGACCCGGGCGATCCTCCTGGTCCAGCACCGGATATCCTGCCAGCGTTTCCTAACCTGGGCCAGGCGCCGCTTTCGTCCCTCCACCGACCTCACGACCCTGACGGCCTTCTTCCAGTTCTCCCCCTTGGCACAGGCACCTACCTGTGAGGATGACAAAGTGAGACAACATCAATACACCTGCTACATATCACAGAGACACACATTTGAACAATTTGGCTGGTGTGAACAAGGCATAGTATGCAGCCAACTCATTGCACCTTTGTCATAGGGACATTATCCTCTGGGGAAGGCCAAATGCACTACGTGGCATTGAAAGTACACAGGTGGAATGAGGGGTGCGACACAATCAATGATCATGGCTCACACTGTGCATCACAAGCTACACCAGGATTATGTGCAGCACCTCAAAGCAGTCACATGCCCCAGGCCACTGACGCAACCTCAGCAGAGTACACAGACACACACAGGCACAGGACAATCACCTGCCATTGGCAACTGCGGGTACAAACCTCACTCTGCACATGTGCCACTTGACTGGGGGGTGTCACAGGTGTTGAGCTAGCCCAGCACGTCAGACACACAGCACTGCTTCCTGCTCACATCTGATGGGAAGGGTATATGCATCCCTCATGCATCTGGGCTGCAACACTCCACATAGACACTCACCCACATGACAGGGGACTTACACACACACCAATGTCCAGGGGACGAACCCATCATTTGGACACTCTCACCACAGGTACACTCAACTCACACACATCTGTGGGTACAGTCACCTGTCACACTGGGGGGGACACAGAATCACATCAGGACTGGAGAAACAACATTCCCAAGAGGATTAGCCAGGCTGAATGTGGCATGCACCATGCAGTGATTGTCACAGTAAGCACTATGCAAGTGAGGAGTGCAGACATGCACTACAGCATGCTCTGCATGGGAGACATGAGCCATTCCCCCCCCCCCCCCCCCTGGGACCCACTATAAAGAACATTGCATGTCTGTCACACCTGGACACAATGCCAGATGTGACAGTCACAAAAAAGGGGCACAGTCTAAGCTAGTGGAGTCAGCACTCACCTGCTCCCCTGGTCTCCCACACAGGCTGGGGTACTGTGGGAGGATGACATCCAGCAATGCCACATTCTCCTCCAGGGTGAATGGCTGGGCCCTCTCCACAGACCTAGACATGGTGCCAGAGGAATCACAAGCAGCAGCAGTGGTGTGGAATGAAAGGTTGTGCAGGCAAGTGCTCTCTTATGGGACCTGGCTGCCTTATATTGGCCTTGCTGGCCTGTTTCAGATACAGGAGTACAGAGTGATTGGTCAGTCTCATTTGCATCCTACGTTTCCTGCAATCCCTTTAAACCTTCCCCAGTGAGGGCCTTTGCATGATTAAAAAATTGAGCATGATGTCAAGTCAACAACCACTAGGCAACATTGTATATTGTCTCCAACCGACTTTTGCTGCCCACCTGATGAATAATTTGAACTGGAAACTTGGTCTCCATGACAACCAGCATGCATTTAGGCCCTTATACTTGTCCCTCATGTGTCCCCTATGTAATTTCACTATACACACACAGGTACGGTGCGTTCCACGACCCTAGGGCACCACTACTCCAGTGATACGGTCCGTACATGCGTGTGTAGGGTCCGTATCACTATGGTAGTGTTGCCGTAGGCATACGCCATAGGGATACGGTCCGTACACATGTGTGTAGGGTCCGTATCACTATGGTAGTGTTGCCGTAGGCGTACGCCATAGGGATACGGTCCGTACACGCGTGTGTAGGGTCCGTATCACTATGGTAGTGTTGCCGTAGGCGTACGCCATAGGGATACGGTCCGTACACGCGTGTGTAGGGTCCGTATCACTATGGTAGTGTTGCCGTAGGCGTACGCCATAGGGATACGGTCCGTACACACGTGTGTAGGGGCCGTACCACTATGGCGTACGCGTACGGCTACACTACCATAGTGATACAGACCCTACACATACGTGTACGGACCGTATCACCATGGCGTACGCCTACGGCTACACTACCATAGTGATACGGTCCATACACGCGTGTGTAGGGGCCGTACCACTATGGCATACGCGTACGGCTACACTACCATAGTGATACGGACCCTACACACGCGTGTACGGACCGTATTACCATGGCGTACGCCTACGGCTACACTACCATAGTGATACTGACCCTACACATGCGTGTACGGACCGTATCACCATGGCGTACGCCTACGGCTACACTATCATAGTGATACGGACCCTACACACGCGTGTACGGACCGTATCACCATGGTGTACGCCTATGGCTACACTACCATAGTGATACGGACCCTACACACGCCCTCAGAGCGTGTGTATGGTGTGTTTCTCACCTTACACTGGTGACAGGCGGCACACAGAAAGGAATTGAGCTGTCATACTTGGCCAAGGCTGGACATCAAGTCATTGTCAGTGCAGTCCTACATGTCTCGGGCCTAGGTGTGTCAGGCTGTGATGTGGCACATATCTCCTCATGTTTGAACCCAATAGATGTGTGATGAGCTGTGTACACATGTCATGTGTGATGGTGCACTATGTGCCACACATCCCCTTCACACCTTTGACATGTGTGCATGTAGTACAGACTTGTTGAGCAATGCGTCACTGGCATGGCACAGTCGCCAACACCCGCAACTGTCCCCTGATGCCAGGTACACGGATTATTGCACCTGACATGTGACTACCGGCGTTGCACGATGTGAGTATGTCATGTGTGTGTCATGTGTTCCCATAAGCTTCCTGTTGGTGTGCCGTCAAATGCATCTGCAGTTGCTGCATCCAACATGTGCCTGTGTGTAGACGGGCATGGCACACTATTGTGCACACCAGGACACATGTGGAATCAGACGTAACATGTGTATGTATGCATCGAACATGGACTTGCGAGACAAGGACATATCTGCGTAGTATCAATGTATGTGTGATCAGTCTTGACATGTACCCCTTCATGGCAAGGTGTGTGGTCTGTCCTTTTCTCAGGGACATGTGACCTGTGCCTCTAGTGTTCCGCAACCTGTCTGTATGATAAACATCCTTCTTCTGCACATATGTGGATGTCTGTCACTCCTGTAATGCGTCTTCCTGTTCACTTACACTGGCACCACAGCTAGTTTCATGCCATGTCATGTTGAGCTTGAGAATCCACGTTTGTAGCTGGCTCTTGGTAGGAGTGTCACCTGCCTGGCATACGTGTCCAGGATATATTGCACAGACCTGACTCTGTATGTAGCATATGTGTATTGGCTGTTTAACATGTGCTCAGTACATTGACATCGTTGTTGTACTGTACTCACTCTTCGTTGTCCCTTCCAATTTACTGCAGGGCTCCGCCTCTCCCCCGACCAATGCCAGACTTGGCTGCCCTGAGGGAACGTGACTGCATACGCCGCTACCGCTTCACCCAACGGTTGATAGCGAACTTGACCGCAAGGCTAGCACCACACCTCCAACCGCTACACAGGTATCCTACTGCACTGACACCCATGATGAAGGTGATGGCAGCCCTAAATTTCTTTGACACGGGTACGTTTCAATATACCATAGCTCATGTTGGTGGCATGTCCCAGACCATGTTCAGCCGTGTCCTGCATGATTTTGTAGAGGCCATGTTGGTTCACCTGGATGAGTTTATTCATTTCCCAACTCCTGAGCAGTTGACAGGTGTCAAGGGTGAGTTATATGCCCTGGGAGGGATGCCCCATGTCATTGGGTCTATTGATGGGACACATGTGGCTTTGGTACCACCACAGGCACAGGAGGTAGCCTTTCGGTATCGCAAACATTACCACTCCATTAATGCCCTTGTGGTGTGTCTTGCTAACATGGTGATTTCCCATGTCTGTGCTCGTTTTCCAGGATCAGCACACGATGCCTACATCATGAGGCGTAGCAGGGTGCCTGAAATGATGCTGCAGCTGTGCAACGAACAAGCATGTCTTGTTGGTGGGTATACTCTGTTAGTCCTGTATTTTGCGTCATCTTTCTGTCTTACTGCTTCTCCTGACCCACTTCTGTCCATGATGTTTCCATGTGGGGACTCTGGCTATCCCAACATGCCATGGCTGATCACGCCTCTCCGCAACCCCAGAACGGCTGCCGATCACCGGTACAACAACGCCCATGGGCAGACCAGGCGAGTGATAGAGAGGACCTTTGGCCTCCTGAAGAGCCGATTCCGGTGCCTCCACAAGACCGGCGGCGCACTCCCATATGCACAGGTGAAGGTCTGGAAAATCTTCATTGTGTGCTGCATGCTGCACAACTGTCTGTCTGTCACCCTCTGTCACCTCAGCCCAGCTTCCTGGGCACACACACTTTGCAGGTCTTTCACAGGCCATTGGCTTGTTCATGTGGATTTGTTTGGAATCTCCCGGGCCCCATTGGGCAGAGTGTCTCTGAGTCTGCGCTGCTGCGGCGGTGTGTGCTGACACTCTTTCACAGTGATGCGTCTTCATTAGCTGCTGTTATGTGCAAATTGGCCCTTCATACCCATGTCATCCTGCGACGCGGCCACCATTTGCAGGCGACACAGTACAGTGTCGGGACACACTGTCTGTATAGCTCTGCCGTAGGCCATATGGGCTGAGGGCATTGGTGTCTGCTTCTGAGTTGCACAACGTTTTTTTTGGTGACCCACCCTCCCTGCATCACGGACATCCTGTCTTGTGTTGGTGTTTTGTGTGGCCTGTGACTTGGCATGTAGGGGCATGTAGCCGCTAGTGGCATGTGCGTGTTTTTGGAGTGTGGTTGTGTCCGGTGATGGCTTTGGGGTAGTTGCGTGCATAATTGGGAGTTGGGTTGTTGATGCGGTTCCCCCCATGTGAGGTGGGTTGTTTGTGTACTCACCAGGCTCAGCGACTCCTTCTACTCCGTGTACTCCCACCGGCGGCAGCGTGCGCATCACCTTCTCCTCCCAGGGATGGTAGTGTACCGGTCTGCGGGGCGGGCCACCTCCAGTGATGTTCCCCTGGTTGTATTCATCAGACATTTTGCGGCGGACCGTCCTCCGCAGATCGTACCACCTGGCTTGGCATTCATGCCTGGTCCTTCTGATGGCCGCAACAGCATTCACCCTGTCGACGATCCTCTGCCACATGGCTGATTTTTCAGCTATGCTGGTCTGTCTGACCAATGTTCCAAAGAGCTGTGGCTCGACTCTGATGATTTCGTAGACAAGGATCTCCAGCTCCGCTGTTGTGAACTTTGGATTCTTGCCTGTGGGCATGGTGTGGGGTGTGGGTGTGGATGGTTGTGGGTGTGTGTGTGTGGTTGTGAAGGTGTGTGTGTGAATGTGATGAGGGGGTGTTTGTGAAGGTGGCTGTGTGAAGGTGTGCAAGTATAAGGTGTAGTGAAGGTTCAAGTATGGTGCTGTGGGTTGTCTGTGGGGTCTGGCAGCATTGGGTCTGTTGCAAAGGCTCATGGTTTGTGTGTGTGGGCCCTTTTTATTGGTCCATTTGTGGGTGTGGCTGTGTTTGAACTTTGGGTGGGTGTGTTATAAGGAGTGGTTGTTTTTTGGGCCTCTGTTTACCGGTTTGGCTGTTGCAGGTCAGTGTATTGGATGTATTTGGGCTTGTTGGACGTGTTTAGTGGTGTTGTGCGATTCGAATTGACTCTACTTGTCGTGTTTTGCAGTGTCCTGGTTCTGCACGTGCGTTTTTCGCATCTGTACGGTGCGTACATCGGCCATGTTGTTGTACAGTGCTCACATTTGCTATGGCTTGGTACAACTCGTACATGTGCAATGCTGGGTGAGGGTGCTGGTGTAGGGGCCTGGGGTAGGGTGCGTACAGGCACGGGCAGGGTGTAGGGGTCTGGGGGTACATGCCGTACATACGGGAACTGAGGGTACGGCGCGTACATACGGGGGGGCTGGGGGTACGGCGCGTACATAAGGGGTGCTGGGGGTACGGTGTGTGCCCCCACACCCGTATGGATGGTGCGTACCCCCACCTCCGTATGGACGGTGCGTACCCCCAGCCCCCGTATGTAAGCACCATCCCCCAGCACATACCCCCAGCCCCCCGTATGTACGCGCAGTACCCCCAGCCCCACCCCTCTCGTATGTACATGCCGTACCCCCAGCCCCCCGTATGTACGCGCCGTACCCCCAGCCCTCCCTATGGACGGTACGTACCCCCACCCCGTAGGTATGGAGCGTACCCCCGCCCCCGTATGTACGGTGCGGACCCCCACCCCCCCAGGTATGGAGCGTACCCCCAGCCCCCCCCGTATGTACGCGCCGTACCCCCAGCCCCCGTATGGACGGTGCGTACCCCCACCCCGTAGGTATGGAGCATACCCCCACCCCCGTAGGCACGGTGCGGACCCCCAGCGCACAGTACATACGGGGGTGGGGGTACGCTTCGTACCTACACGGTGTGGGGGTACGCTCCGTACCTACGCGGTGGGGGTACGCTCCGCGCCTATGGGGGTGGGGTGGGGGTACGGCGCGTACATGGGGGGACTGGGGGTATGGCGCGTACTTGGGGGGGTGGGCTGGGGGGGTGTTCGGCGCGTATGCGGACACATGTTTGGATGTCTCCTTGGTTGCTATGGGAGTTCGCTCCGTACGGTGTTTTTTCCATATGGTTGTGCATTCGGACGGACGGGACGGATCGTACTTGCGCGCTCGGACTTCAGTTTCCCGATTCGTACGTAAAACTGTCCGGGGACGTGTCGGACACTTTTTCCGACCCGGGGACTTTTCCCAATGCGATTCGTATGGATTTTTTCACATCCGAATCGTACTTGCCAGTTTGTACGGGACTTGTACGATTCGTACGTAAAAAAATCTGGATACAATTCGTACGGGGAATTTTTTTAACGGATCGGAATCGACCCCATAGTTTGGATTTATGTTTGTAAAGCACGTTCACACCCCTAGGGTGGTCTAAAGCTTTCTGGGTTTTAAGTACATTCTGTTAACTGCATAACAGTGAGTCACATGAGTAAGTCAAATCCAGTCCCAGTTGATTTACACCAGCAGTGAGCCATGAGAACACATTTCCTTTGCTACTTGCAAAACCTTTTCCAGCCATTCATTCGACAGGTATGCCTGGGGTTTAGCATCTATACTGCTAGCAATTACTATCAGTCCTACAATGTACAGAGCCGGACGGGGAACCACAACCGGCCCTGGCAAAGGGCTCGGCCCCCCCCGGGGGTTGTGGGTGCCGGCGAGCTCTTTGCCAGGGCCGTTTTTCGGCCGATTTTGTTACAGCGACAATGTAGCGTTCACACTACGCTACTGACTCATGTGCCTGATGACTACACAAATCAGACACGTGACTGAATAACTAATATCTTTAATTCACTTTCATACCGTAATTCCTACTTCTGTCGTGGGTTGTTTTAAAGCAAATATAATTAGGTGAGAGTAGAGTTTGCGATTGGCATCACTGGATTGTAAACATATGGTGCATAGACACAATATCGAGTTTTTTATTTCGACCTACATTAATATCGAGTTTTAAATATCGTAGGGACAGAATATCGACATCAAGACTATCAGTGACCAGAATATTGACCTGAAGGTAAGAAATATCGTTTTTTGTTAATTTCGAAGCTAGTAATATCGATTGCAAAAATATCGATGTTAATAATATCGATGTTTATGTTAGTGTTATGTATTTTAGTACGTATTTTATATGTATGTGTTCCACATGTTTTGTATTTTTTTTAAATATATGTATTAATTGTTTAGAAGTTAGGGATTTTTTTTAAGTAAATTTTGCGTTTTAGTACCGTAGCAGGTTGTGGGTTTATAGGGGAATAGGGTGGGAAGTAATTTAATTAAAGTAAATTAAATCATAATTTTTAGAAATTATTAGTTATTTGTAATTAAATTTTGCATTTTAGTTCTGTAGCGGGTTGTGGGTTTATAGGGGAATAGGGTGGGACGCAATTTAATTGTAATTAAGTAATGATTAATTTTTATTTCTTGGTATTGAGGATTAATTATTAATTGGTAATTAATTTTCATTAATTGATTATTTGCTAATTATATTAATTGTGTTAATTTTTATTGGAGCGGGTTGTGGGTTTATAGGGGAAAAGGGTGTGAAGAAAATTAATTATAATAAATTAATTAATAATATTTTTTGGTATTGATAATTATTTTATTGTTTATTAATTATTAATTGGTAATTCATTTTTATTAATTAATTATAGATAAATATATGAATTGTGTTCATTTAGTTTAGGAGCGGATTGTGTGTTTATAGGGGAATAGGGTGGGAAGTAAATTATTATAATTAAGTAACTATTTATTAATATTTATTGGTATTGATAATTTGTTTATTGTTAATTAATTATTAATTAGTAATTCATTTTTCTTAATTAATATTTATTGGTATTGTTAGTTAATTTATTGTTAATTAATTATTAATTTGTAATTCATTTTTATTAATTCATTAATTGATAATTATATTAATTGTGTTAAATTTTATGTTGAGTGGATTGTGTGTTTATTGGGGAATAGGGTGGGAAGTAATTTAATGGTATTAAAGTAATTATTGATTTTAATTTATTGGTATTTATAATTAATTTATTGTTAATGTATTATTAAATCATTATTTAATAAACAAAAATATTTAATTGATAAGTATGTTATTTTTAACCCCTATGCTATCCAACACTTTCCCTACTGTTGCACTCTCTGGAGTGGGAATAGTAATTTTTACCCCTACGCTATCCAACACTTTCTCTACTGTTGCCCTCTCTGGAGTTGGAATAGCAATTATAACTAAGCCAGGGCAAAGCACTACGCTACGCTCGTGTAGTTTGCGAAGTTTGCGCTACTTCGCACTACGCGAATTGCATGTAGCACAGTGCAAACACGCGTAGCGTAGCATTGCGTAGTGCAGCGGTCATATTTTGCTTGCTCGCGGTCCTCAGCGTCAAGTTGGCGACCGCGAGCAAGCAAAATGACATCCCGGCGAGACTTTTTCATCGTTCGCGATCAGCAACATCAAGTTGGCGATCACGAGGGTGGAAAATAAACCTCCTGGCGAGATTCTCAACGCGGGGAGGTCAGGTTTCTCATTGCGAGTCGTCGCGTATGCTCGCGACCGCTTGCAATGAGAAACTACCAGTCCACGTTGAGAAAGCTGCCGCTCGAGTAAAAATCTACTCGAGCGGAAGAAAACTACAGCTCGCACTGTGCAAGATGCCGTTTTCAATGATTGCAACGTGCCGGATGCTTGTCCGCACTGTGCAGTCATTGAAAACGGCATCTTGCACAGTGCGAACAGGGTACTACGCAGTTCGTGAAGTGCTACGCGTAGCTCGCGTAGTGCGAAGTGCACTTTGCGTAGCTACGCGTAGCGCTACTTCGTGAACTACGCCTAGGGTTAATTATAACCCCTACGCTATTTAACACTTTCCCTACTGTTGCACTCTTTGGAGAGGGAATAGTAGTTTTTACCCCTACGCTATCCAACACTTTCCCTGCTGTTGCACTCTCTGGAGTTGGAATAGTAATTTTTACCCCTACTCTATCCAGCACTTTCCCTACTGTTGCACTCCCTGGAGTGGGAATAGTAATTTTTACCCCTACGCTATCCAACACTTTCCCTACTGTTGCACTCTCTGGAGTTGGAATAGTAATTTTTACCACTACGCTATCCAACACTTTCCCTACTGTTGCACTCTCTGGAGTGGGAATAGTAATTTTTAAACCTACGCGATCCAACACTTTCCCTACTGTTGCAGTCTACGGAGTTGGAATAGTAATTTTTACCCCTACTCTATCCAACACTTTCCCTACTGTTGCACTTTCTGAATTTGTAATAGCAATTATAACCCCTACGCTATCCAACACTTTCCCTACTGTTGCACTCTCTGGAGTTGGTATAGTAATTTTTACCCCTACTGTATCTAACACTTTCCCTTCTGTTGCACTCTCTGGAGTGGGAATAGTAATTTTTACCCCTACTCTATACAACACTTTCCCTACTGTTGCACTCTCTGGAGTTGGAATAGTAATTTTTACCACCACGCTATCCAACACTTTCCCTACTGTTGCACTCTCTGGAGTGGGAATAGTAATTTTTACACCTACGCGATCCAACACTTTCCCTACTGTTGCACTCTACGGAGTTGGAATAGTAATTTTTACCCCTACTCTATCCAACACTTTCCCTACTATTGCACTTTCTGAATTTGTAATAGCAATTATAACCCCTACGCTATCCAACACTTTCCCTACTGTTGCACTCTCTGGAGTTGGAATAGTAATTTTTACCCCTACTCTATCCAACACTTTCCCTTCTGTTGCACTTTCTGGAGTGGGAATAGTAATGTTTACCCCTACGCTATACAACACTTTCCCTACTGTTGCACTCTCTGGAGTTGGAATAGTAATTTTTACCACCACGCTATCCAACACTTTCCCTACTGTTGCACTCTCTGGAGTGGGTACAATAATTTTTACACCTACGTGATCCAACACTTTCCCTACTGTTGCACTCTACGGAGTTGGAATAGTAATTTTTACCCCTACTCTATCCAACACTTTCCCTACTGTTGCACTTTCTGAAGTTGGAATAGCAATTATAACCCCTACGCTATCCAACACTTTCCCTACTGTTGTACTCTCTGGAGTGGGAATAGTAATTTTTACCTCTACGCTATCCAACACTTTCCCTACTGTTAAACTCACTGCAGTGGGAATAGTCACTTTTACCCATATGCTATTCACCACATTCCCTACTGTTGCACTCTACGGAGTTGGAATAGTAATTTTTACCCCTACTCTATCCAACACTTTCCCTACTATTGCACTTTCTGAATTTGTAATAGCAATTATAACCCCTAGGCTATCCAACACTTTCCCTACTGTTGCACTCTCTGGAGTTGGAATAGTAATTTTTACCCCTACTCTAACCAACACTTTCCCTTCTGTTGCACTTTCTGGAGTGGGAATAGTAATGTTTACCCCTACGCTATACAACACTTTCCCTACTGTTGCACTCTCTGGAGTTGGAATAGTAATTTTTACCACCACGCTATCCAACACTTTCCCTACTGTTGCACTCTCTGGAGTGGGTACAGTAATTTTTACACCTACGTGATCCAACACTTTCCCTACTGTTGCACTCTACGGAGTTGGAATAGTAATTTTTACCCCTACTCTATCCAACACTTTCCCTACTGTTGCACTTTCTGAAGTTGGAATAGCAATTATAACCCCTACGCTATCCAACACTTTCCCTACTGTTGCACTCTCTGGAGTGGGAATAGTAATTTTTACCTCTGCGCTATCCAACACTTTCCCTACTGTTAAACTCACTGCAGTGGGAATAGTCACTTTTACCCATATGCTATTCACCACATTCCCTACTGTTGCACTCACTGGAGTGGGAATAGTAATTTTAACCCTTTCGCTATGCAACACTTTCCCTACTATTGCACTCTCTGGAGTGGGAATTGTAATTTTTACCCCTACGCTATCCAACACTTTCCCTACTGTTGCACTCTCTGCAGTGGGAATAGTAATTTTTACCCCTACGCTATCCAACACTTTCCCTACTGTTGTACTCTCTGGAGTTGGAATACTAATTTTGACCCCTACGCTATCCAACACTTTTCCTACTGTTGCACTCTTTGGAGTGGGAATAGTAATTTTTTCCCTCCGCTATCCAATATTTTTCTGTATTGTTTTAGTTATTGTTGTGTATAATTTATTTTAAAAACATTAAAAATATTGTAGTTTTTTAATTTGTTAAATATATTTTTATTTATATTATTTTTGTATGTGTATATATGTATTTATAATTTATAAAATGTTTTTAACAATGTATAAGTTATTAAAATAATTATTTATGAATATTAAGTAAGTATATATATTATATTTTACATGTATATGTTTAATGTATTTTAACATTACGGTGCCGATTCCGATCCTGTAAATCCCGGGTACAAATGGTCGTACGGAGCGTTTTCTCATACAGGATTACTGAAGCATAGTAAGAATATGCCTTGAAAAAGCCTAGGTTTGCAGGCCACAATATGCGAAACACGTGTTGGCTGTGTATGGATTAATGCGGATAGCGTCACAAAGAATTATGCAATTATAATCAAGGAGACTCCGCTGAAATCATGAGACATTAAAAAGAATGATGGAGACAACGTAAATCAGAACTTTCACCTTTGTTATTTTTCTCAGAATGATTGAATTCCTATTTTTGAAATGTGTATAGAGCATTGTTGATGACTCATGGTTTAAGGGCAATATAAACAGAACATGTATATATACTATTGGGGAATTCACACTCCTCCATACGTTATCAACTAACTTATAACCTTCTCAGAAGGATTAACTGGTGACCACTTTTCAAGATGGAGAGGTGGGAAGCATCAGTGAGGAATCCGCAGGTAGATGGGCATCCATCAGAAAGAGTGTTACCAAAAGTAAGTTTGACACCATTTCTCATATCACCCAAATGAACAGCCTTTCAACTAGACAGAGATTTGAAGGGAAAGCTTTATACTGGTTCTGTGCTTTCCTTAAATCAATATCCTAATTTGTCAAAGAAGAACCACAGATTGGAAAAAACGTCCCCTCAATTGTAGTGTGCCCGAAGCATGAATGATCTGCCAGCTTTTCAAGGTTTGCATAGAATCACTGGGTGCCTTGCTAAAAAATAAAGACATCAATGTAACCCAATATGCGGATGATACTCAGCTATACCCAAACCTAAATTCCACCTCATTTAATCAAGTGACTATCCCTTCCTCTTCAAAACTGGCTTTAAATATTATTCCAACTCAGAATTTCACCCCCTGTAGTCCCACGTGCAGAATAATTACACAATCATTAGGACTCATTAGTTATTAAAAACTAACACTGATGCCTCACATTGCTGAACTGGCACAAACTCTGCACCCTTGGCCTTTGGGGCAACAGTGAATACACTGGAGCTCTCACACCTAATCGATGGGACTGTGATGGACTGGCCTCCATAAATACACTCTACTGCCATTGAGAGCCATCCTTGACAGTGCATGTGGTGCCCATTTTGAGACATTATCGTACAATGGGCTTAGAACCTGCCCATTGCTTACCATCAACTTCCTTCTACATCTCTCTCATTTGCGTGCTTCTTATTTAGTAGCTGTGTGGACTTTCCTTACTCTTCTTGTGTTTGTCCTGCCCCTGGAGCATGGACTCATTACTGTGTACTTCCACAACTCGCTTTTTCAGGTTCTTCTATTTTATTTTTTGTTTAAGCACTCTGCAAGAGTGTATGTGCTTTCCAGCTGTTTCCCTCATGTGCTTTATTTCCCTCCTCCGCCATGCTCAGTGTTCCTCTCTCTCACCCATGTTTTCTGGCCAGCTCTCCGGGATTGCCTTCTCACCTGTGTGCTTTCTCCCAGTCAATCCCACATCGCTCTCTTTTGCCATGATTTGACACCCCCAGCCATGCCCCCTGTTTTGTTTCCCCACGCTCCAGTGTTGTTTCTACCCATCATCCTTGTGTTGCTTCCAACCTCCACCTGCGCTCTTGTTGCTTTTGCGCCACCATTTAGCTTCCACCACTCACTTTAAAAACACAACGCAAGTGACAAGTGAAAAATACAAACAGCACAAAAATGGCGCAAGAGAAAGCAAAATTAACAATATGTACAATGGACTTTATGGTGGTTTTGATGTATTAACATATAGTTAGAGAAGAGAGGTAATTTTGAAGAACCACGGAATTGTCTCCATGAATTGCGTTAAAAGATCGACGGCGTTTCAACTTGTATAGAACTTCAGGTCATCTTCAGGACCAGTTTACGTATTTGTGAGTGCTACATAGGAAGAAGGGGTGATGTGCCAAAGCCCGGTAGCGGGGAAAGGTAAAGAATAAACGTGGGGGGGAGAAGGGGTTACCTGCGTAGGAGGCAGAAAATGAAGTGAGGTGGAAGTAGCCAAAAAGTCATGGCGCTAAAGGTGATTTGGTTCCATGGGGCATAAACAAGGTAAACTAAGGGGCAAAAATGGTGGGTTTAGAGGGCGGACAGGTAGAAATTGGCAATCTGAATGCAAAGTTTGAATGTGAAAAACGACATATCATGGTGGGCTGATTGTGCACCCTGGATGAGTAACTGCACAACCAGTGAGTGGTGAGCGAGTAGGGGTCTCACTGATTCAAGTGGGCTGTTCAAGAGAAACAGGGTCGTCGAAAGATGGGCCCAACTTCGTTTTAGCGTGGCCCAATTATACAGGGAAGGAAAATCACAGAGGCGGTTCCAGCATCGGGGTAAGAGCATACAGAAGTCGCTGCTGGAAGAACGGAGGGATAAATAAAATACATCTTGCCGTATGAGGCGGAGAATGGCAAGGGCAGGGGGAGGGGGTAAGGCACTTACTGGAGCATGCAGGGAGTGCTGGTGTATGAGGTACAGAGGTGGGCAACTGCAATGCTAGTGTTAGTCCGGTGTGGAGTCCATCTACATCTACTCAAGTTGAGAAGCCGAGCGATCTATGAAGCGTCATGGCGGCCGGCATGCGCGATAATGCGGGGCGTGACGGGGGCCTGTTGGGAAGACTAAAGAGTAAAGGAGCCAGGTGGCCAGAACTATAGAAAGGGAAGAAATCAAGAACAATATATCCATCATGAGTGGAGAGATGCATGGATGAAAAGGCAAACAAGGCTGTATACTTGTAGGACAGCGTTCTAGACATACTAAAACCACAATAAGGGATTTGCTCATGTGAGAATGACAGCGATCAGTGGTCTACAGATTACATTTAAGGCATTTACATAGAAAGGATGTGTCAATACAGTATGGTACAGATACTGAACGCATACTCCTGTGTTGTAACAGTTTGAAAATGCAAAATTGGATGGCCACCTAGTCGATCTCGAACATAGTAATATAGAGGTACTGTTTTGAAGAATTTCATTTCAGCATGAAAACTTGGGGGGAGGGTGGGAAGATGGAGATGGGTCGGCATGTTGATATGCAAGGAAAGAAAGCATGCAAAGGCACGTGATAGGGAGACAATGTATGTTACCATATTAAAAGTGATGGAAGAAGAAGAAGGGGTGATGGCGGGGCCGGCATGTAGATACAGTAGAATACATTAAATTAATGTTATTACTGGGAAAAGAGGTATGATGGTATGGATGCAGTGTGGCATGTGTATATGGCATGTGTACATGGGGATAACTAAGCTTAACCAAAGGTGTAAGTATACCTAGACGCTTATGGTGTTGTTCCAGTCATCTAGAGTGTTGAGATCATGTTCTACTGACTTACAGAGAGCAATCCATCTACATTTGCATTTATTCAAGAGTTGATGCAGATTCCAACCCCTTAGGGGTAGAGTGGGTTGGTCAATGACCTGCCATGTAAAATCAGTTTCATTGTGTCCTTTCTCAAGGAAATGTGTGACAAGAGGTGCAGTCTCTACCTTGCAACAGATACAGCTTTTGTGTTGGATGATCTGTTGTTTGACCATCTGTGTGGTCTGACCTATGTACAGAATGTTACATGGTCAGCGTTTTGCATAGATGACATTGCTGGAGCGGCAGTTGGTGAAACGCTCGAGTTAGAAAGAATGTTCGTTCAATGTAAATTCTTTGGTATTGGTCGTCAATGGGCAGACCACGCATTTCTGGCATTTATAATGTCCCAGGTTCGGTGGTAAGCCTCATGTAGAAGTGATTTATTCTGTATTATCAGGTTTCTTAGGCCAAGTAATGGCTTGCACTAGGTGATTGGCCAGATTGTCACCTCTCTTGTAGGAGAAAAGTAGTGACCGTTGGAAGGGTCCAAATGTACGTAGGGTGTTCCAGTTTTTTAAAATAATTTTACAACACGTTGTCTCTAGAGAAACTAAAGGTGGAGACAAAGGGCATGCGTTTGTTCACATGTTTCTCCTTGGGTATGAGTAAGGTCTCTCTGTGATTGTACCATGCACGTTTGCATGCTCTTGTGACCAACAGTCTGGGATAGCCTCGTTGAATCCGTGAGTATGGCTGCTTCGTGGAAGTAGTAATTTTTCCACTTGCAATTTCTCTGAATTCTTAGGAATTATGCAAATGGCAGGCCGTCCCAGAGGCCGCGTGGGTGATAACTGGAGTAAAGTAAAAGGGTGTTGCGCTCGGTGGGTTTGTGGAATAACGAGGTTGCTATCTTGCCCTCCTCAGCATGGAGAGTGAAGTCCAGGAACAGAAGATCGTTCTCGTTAGGATCTGATGTAAATTTAAGGTGTGGTTCGCAGTTGTTAAGCCATTCCAGAAAGGAATGTAAGGTGTCCAAGCTACCATACCAAAGTAACAGAATGTCGTCAATGTAGCGTCACCAAAATTCTATTTGTTCAAAGAAAGGGTTCGTAGGCACCAAGATGTGGGTTTTCTCGAGATTGAGTACATAAAGAATAGCGAAATTGGGGGCAAAACAAGATCCCATTGAAACGTCCTTGATTTGTAAATAGAATGTGTTTTTGTATAGAAAATAATTGTTAATAATGGCAATTTGCAGTAGATCCATAACAAATGCAGTCGGGATGCAACTCGGTGGGGTGTAGCATTGAGTAAGTTCTTGATAATTAGTAAGCCTTCATCATGTGCAATATTAGTGTAAAGAGACTCGATGTCAAGACCTATAAGGTCGGTCTTGGTGTTGAATGGTCTATCTTCCATGAGTTTGATAAGATCCATGCAGTCCCGTTTACGGTGTCGGTGATGGGGACGAATTCCTTGATCACCGTGTCGATGTATTTACCAAGTGGTTTGAAGATGAACCCACATCCAGAGACTATATGTCGGCTCGGGGGAATTGATGGCATCTTTATGTGTTTTAGGGAGTACATAAATAACCGGGGTGCATGGATGGGGATTATTGAGGAAGCAATATGTGCGAGCGACTCTACACTCGGTGTCTGATTGCACAGCGTGGATTAAAGTTACTCACATTATCAAAAATCAAACAATCAAAGGGAAGGGTGTATCTAGTTGACCCTGGGGGGTAGGGAGGGAGGGAGTTCTTTGGTTCTGTGCATAGATATTTGATGCTGTTCTTTTTGATCCTAATATTTAGGGAGATGTACAGTATATGGCGTCGGATAGTTGCTGTTTCTACAAAATGACACTGTATTGTATTGTCCTTGGTTTATATATTGAGAATATTTGTTCTATGACTGTGGGAATTATGATTGTACCATGCTGAGTTGCTCTGTGCACGAACAAGTTAAAATAAAAATATTTAATAAAAAAAAAAAATCAAACAATCAATGTACTCAAAGGGTCACCGCATTTAAACAATGATGTGTTTCTCTTTTTAGCAAATGCTTTAGCCTTTATTAGGCATATAATGTCACAAAGATGTATGTAGTGTGAACATCACACTGTCCATGTAAAAAAATCAATTACAGACATCCAAAAAATAATAACATTGCCCAATGCATTTCGGGATCATCAAATCCCTTCTTCAGGGGCCTCTGAAAGAAACAAAGAAAAACTATTTCAATGAAACGAAATGATGTCCACATTCAATATACAGGGATAGCTATTACAACACCAAAGATGCACATAGACATGGCATCAGTGCTCAGAAAAAAGGGAAAAAGGAAAAAATTTAAAATAGGAAAAGGAAAAAATCAAGTGGAATGAGTGCCATTCACCATGAAGCGACCAAATAAAAACACTGTGTGCCACTTGGTGACTGAAGACCACCAATCAAGAAAAGTCCAGATAAACATAGTGCCTTCCTCCGCATGCAAAAGTGTGTGCTAAAATTGTGAATCTTAATTGTGCTATCGTATGGTGATGTTCTAGCCAATGTGAAACAAGGTTGGATTTGGTATTCTTCGTCCTCATTGCATAAAGTCAATTGTATATATTATTGATTTTGTTTTCTCTTGTGCCATTTTTCCGCTGTTTGTATTTTTCACTTGTCACTTGCGCCGTTCACCTTGTTTCTCGTGAGCACAAATGTGCACAAGTTTGTACAGGTTACATGTACATTCAATGTAATAGAGTGCTGCCACTCTTTCTTCTTATTTTGCTATTTCCACCTTTTTGCAACTTTTTGTGAATGTAATCAAAAACTGCCTTCTAATACTACCTTTTGAGACATTGTTGCTTGATACATTAAAATATGGTTCAGCACATTCTTTTTTTCTTTTTAGTTACGGATCCAACCGTTGTGCCGCATGGCCAAATCATTGGCAAAGCCAGTAGGTTTCAAAGGTGAGTCGTTTTGGCTTTGCTAATGGTTGTTGTTGACGCGGATAGCAAGATGGGGCGGCCCTCATTTGTCCTGGGCCACAAAATGTTGCAACTCAAGGAGTACCTGGGCAGCTGGCGCCTGCCACATTGCCCAGTTTGCCAATGCAGACAGGTGCTGGATCAGCTGTCTTTGGCCTCCTACTCACTGGAATAGGCGATAGCCTGCTGATATCCATGTTTGAAGTTGCAGGCTTGACATTGGAAAGCTGTCTGCTGTCCCAAATCTTACTGAATACCTGGATGGTAGAGGTTAGGGAGGAGCAGGGCATCTGACACTAGCCATCTGCCCTTTTAGTTGCCGACAGGGTGCTGGATCATTTGTCAAGGAAAGGCCTATTTCAGCATCATGGGTTTGTGGTTGTAGTGACCTCGGATAGCTGGGCTTTTGCCTTGTTTGTAATTGCAGCCAGCATGACAGGGCAACTGGCAGCCCTCCCATGAACTGTGGAAAATTTTAAATAAACTATCCTTTTTTTAAACAAAATTTTTCCCAATGTCACACTCAGAGAGATTTAAAAATATTCTGAGGGGGTTGCAGGTACTTGTTAGGCCCGGTCATGCCCTGTGATGGAGAAGGGGCATGAGAGACTTTGAGGCTGCCCGTGGCACACGCATTGTGCCCACTTAGGAGGGCGGCCACCTTAGTGCACATTAGGCACAGCCCCGGTCTAGTGTCAGGACGCCCTGGGGGTCCCCACAATCTGGCGCAGTATCCAGGCATCATTTCTGGCATTTGGCAGGCGGGGGCAAGGTACTTATACCTGCCCCTTCCCCTAGCCTGCCTTTTTGGGATCATCATACCACGCCCTCTCGCTCCCTACTCATGCCCGGCGTGTCAGCTGGTGTGGGTAGCTAGGGGATGAATATGATAACTTGTTAATTTGTGTTGCAGGCGGAGTTACAGGGCGATCCTGAGGATGAATAGTACATAGGGGTACCCTCTTCAGGAGCACAATAGGGGTGCAGAAGCTAAACACCCCAGGAGTCTTTACGGCAGGACCCTGGAGGAAAAACGACGGTGCCCCCCTAGTCCTTCGGGCGGTTGTAAGCCTGAACAACCGGGGGCTTGCCTGGACACGCTCCGCCCCCAAAAAGACGTGAGAATAAGGATGGACTGGTGGTCCATGGTATTTGAGGGGGATAATCCCCCGTAAAAAGTAGCACCGTTTGGGTTGGCCACGGTGCAGTTGGCTCATCAGGCGGGCAAGGCAGCTTAGGTTAGTCACCGCTGCCTGCCCTTGGATCGCCCGTAAGTTAACCCACCACGTTGGCATAATTCTTGTATGAAATAAACCTGCAGCAAAATGTTTTCCCACAAACAAGTCTCATGTGGTTATTTATTGCTGTGCATGCTATGTCTCCATGTTGGGGGGCGAGTTGCCTATATTGGCACTAAAGCCTCTGCATTATCAGGGCAAGGGAGCTGTATCTTGTTGGTCCCCACATGCAAGTTCGGTGAATATATATTTTTATAACCAAGGGCCCTACATGTCCTGCCCGAAGATTGAAAAAGATAGTTTTTTGCCCCCACCCAACCTTGCCTAATAGCAGGAAATTGCCTCTGTCCCTCCATCTCCTAAGAATGGGATGGTTCTCTCTGCCTCTTCTATGCCAATTTACCCAAAGATAGGGGATAATTGTTCCTCCATATCTAGCCCAGGGGCATAGAGTGGATTTTCCCTGTCCCTCCTTCCTTGCTGATGATGGTGGATTCTCTATGCCCTTGCTTCTGCCTTGCCCAAACAAGGGAGCATGGTATTTATCCCCTCTCCCATGCCCAAGGGTGAGCTGCACTCTCTCTGCTACTACCCACCATTTTGGATGTGGCAGTGGTGGATGTGGTGGTGGTGGTGGTGGACATGGTGGTGGTGGATGTGGTGGTGTACATGGTGGTGGACGTGGTGGATGTGGTGGTGGACATGGTGATGGTGGTGGTGGTGGACGTGGTGGTGGACATGGTGATGGTGGTGGTGGTGGACGTGATGGTGGATGTGGGGGTGGTGGACGTGGTGGTGGTGGATGTGGTGGTGGACATGGTGGTGGTGAACATGGTGGTGGTGGATGTGGTGGTGGTGCTGGTGGTGGATGTGGTGGTGGATGTAGTGGTGGTGGACGTGGTGGTGGTGGTGGATGTGGTGGTGGACCTGGTGGTGGTGGGCGTGGTGGTGGTGGATGTGGTGGTGGACATGGTGGGGGTGCTGCTGGATGTGGTGCTGGTGGTTGTGGTGGTGGTGGACGTGGTGGTGGTGGACGTGGTGGTGGTGGACATGGTGGTGGTGGATGTGGTGGTGGTGGTGGATGTGGTAGTGGTGTTGACGGTAGACGTGGTGGTGGTGGACGTGGTGGTGGATGTGGTGGTGGTTGTGAACGTGGTGGTGGTGGATGTGTTGGTGGTGGACGTGGTGGTGGTGGTGGTGGACATGGTGGTGGTGAATGTGGTGGTGGTGGACGTGGTGGTGGTGGTGGACATGGTGGATGTGGTGGTGGACATGGTGGTGGTGGACGTGGTGGTGGATGTGGTGGTGGTGGATGTGGTGGTGGTGGACGTGGTGGTGGACACAGTGGTGGTGGTGGATGTGGTGGTGGTGGACATGGTGGACGTGGTGGTGGTGGACATGGTGGTGGTGGAGGATGTGGTGGTGGTGGATGTGGTGGTGGTGGACATGGTGTGGTGGTGGATGTGGTGGTGGTGGATGTGTTGGTGGTGCTGGTGGACATAGCGGTGGATGTGGTGGTGGTGGACATGGTGGTGGACGTGGTGGACGTCGTGGTGGTGGATGTGGCAGTGGACATGGAGGTGGACATGGTGATGGTGGTGGACATGGTGGATGTGGTGGTGGTGGACATGGTGGTGGACGTGGTGGTGGTGGATGTTGTAGTGGTGCTGGTGGTGGATGTGGTGGTGGACCTGGTGGTGGTGGTGGTGGTGGACGTGGTGATGGTGGACATGGTGGTGGTGGTGGTGGATGTGGTGGTGGTGAATGTGGTGGTGGTGGGCATGGTGGTGGATGTGGTGGTGGACATGGTGCTGGTGGACGTGGTGGTGGTGGATGTGGTGGTGGGCGAGGTGGTGGTGGACGTGGTGGTGGTGGACATGGTGGTGGTGGTGGATGTGGTGGTGGTAGATGTGGTGGTGGATGTGGTGGTGGTGGACATGGCGCTGGTGGTTGTAGTGGTGGTGGACATGGTGGTGGTGGACATGGTGGTGGTGGACGTGGTGGTGGACGTGGTGGTGGACGTGGTGGTGGTGGACATGGTGGTGGTGGTGGACGTGGTGGTGGTGTTGGAAGTTGACGTGGTGGTGGTGGACCTGGTGGTGGTGGTGGTGGTAGTGGACGTGGTGGTGGTGGTCGACGTGGTGGTGGTGGACATGGTGGTGGTGGTGGTAGTGGATGTGGTGGTGGACGTGGTGGTGGATGTGGTGGTGGTGGACGTGGTGGTGGTGGACGTGGTGGTGGTGGTGGACGTGGTGGATGTGGTGGTGGACATGGTGGTGGTGGTGGACACGGTGGTGAACGTGGTGGTGGACGTGGTGGACATGGTGGTGGGGGTGGACGTGGTGGTGGTGGTGGATGTGGTGGTGGTGGTGAACGTGGTAGTGGTGGTGGATGTGGTGGTGGTGAACGTGGTAGTGGTGGTGGACAACTGTTGGGTAGGAGGGTGCTGGCTGAATGCGGATGGAGAGGAGGATCTCGAAGGGGACACATGGGAGAGTAGAAAGAGGCTGAATATTAGATACAAAAAATGGCAAGTAGATAGAACACGAAACAGATTTAACGGGGTGGTCCCTTCTTATAGTGCATGTGAATGTTCCTTAGCACCCCGTTTATAGTAAACAGGGGACCATGGGGAGATTAATTGATTAATCACGCATGATGATCGCGTGCGATTAATTGATAATTCACGGGTGATGATCGCGTGCGGAAGCTGGTGTAGTTCGAGTCACGGCGTTGGCTTACCAATGTGTGATTCTGGACAAATTAGTTAATCTCCTGTGCCTTCTAAAAGGCAATGTGTTCCTGTGTGAATGTGCTCTTGTGTAATGTAAATGGGTGTCTTGTAAAGGTCTCTACTACTCTTGAGTTCAGTATGCGCTGTATGAATTTGCTAAACAAACAGCCAGCAGACCTTGTAGAGCAAGAGCCTATTATATCCGTTCATGTAGCGCACGCACACCAATGAGGGCTCTGTACAGCCCAGTACTGCACACTACACAACAAACAAATATCCGTTCATGTAGCGCACGCACAGCAATGAGGGCTCTGTACAGCCCAGTACTGCATTTAAAATTTAAAGCGCATTAAAGCGCAATGCTCCGTTAATAAATAAAAACACATTGTGTCTGCAGTGAGAGTGGCTCACAAAGAAAAGAAACAAGCCACGGCATTGCTCTGGTTGATGTGTGGGAGGTGGGAAGGGTGTTCTGTGCAGAAAGGCATTACGGCGCTCTAGTAAATAAATAAAACAAGCACGGTACGCGAAAGTGAAACTGACCGCGTTTGGAGCTGAAAGTGCACGCTGTGCTTAATGAGCCATGACGAGGGAGTAAAGCCGCGCTCGCTCCCGCGGACCCTAGGCCGGGGAAGAGAGAAGGTGGAACATGCACCCTCCTTTGGCCAATTGCGTTCTGTCTTTCTTAGAAAGATGCATGCAAGGGCAAATAGCGGGTGAAGAAAACAAAAGCACACGCACAAGCGTGTGTTCCAAAGTTTAAAGCCCTTGCTAAATGTCTCGCAGAGCAGCGCTTGTGCGCAGGCTCAGGCGAGACCTAAAAAGGAAATAAAACATTTGACCATTTAAAAAAGCCAGACACCTCACTTATTTTCCAGCTAGGCCCTATTTTACTTCCGCTCTCTCCATGCTGTCCCCTTCTTTAAACAGATTGTTACTTGTGTTGTTAACTATTGTCAACGTTTAACTTGCTACCATGAGAAACTGATCTTTCTGTTGAATGTATGTGCTGTGTCTAGAAGCTAGATGCCTGGCATTTACAGAACATAAATTTTTTTAATATAATCATGAATAATGAAGTAAAGGATGTTTTTGTTTTGGGGGAAAAAGTGCCTGCTTCACCAGTGTTCCTGAACTTCGAGACAAATTAAAAGGAAATTATGGATAGTGTTTTTTATAAAGCGCAATGTTTACCAAACTGGTGATTACTTGGCGCTAGAATGGAGTCTGTTGTTGTCAATTGAGTTATGTGTCATTGACTGTAAAACAGCTTTCAGAGCCTTTCTGAAGAGAGATAGAGTGGATTGTTTATGGAGAGCAACAGGAAGCAATTTCCAGGGCTTAGCAGTCACCAGTGAAGAAGGAACATTGAGGTACATACTTTCGGTATTTGCAGAAGGCATAATTGCTCAGATCTTACGTTTCTATGGAACATCCAGCACCCCCTTCAACCACTCTTCATTCCAGATCTGAACAAAAAAAGATGTGACTAAGCTGTCTGTGTGAAAGAGGCCCCCTTCTCTGAAATTAGACTTTATCCAAACCAGAGCTGGGCTCTGGGACACACACCTGCATCTACCAGAGTAGGATAAATAAAGCATAGAAACCTCAAGGCAGGGTCCCAGTGATTTCTCACTGACTCCAGACTCTGCACAGACATGTAGAGGAGACATTCTTCCTGAATTCTAAAGCTGGTGACCCTGACAGGCAGTTTCCCTTTCATGTTGGGAACAAAGCTGAACCTCTGCATCCTGCTAGAAGAGGTCTTGGAAGACCCTTGATGGGAGGTGCCTACTTGCTGAACTGAGAAGGGAGCACTGGAGGCATTCTTTCGGAAGAACGTGCCTAGATGAGAAATCCACAGACCAGCACCAAAGAAGTGCAGTTGTGCAGAAGGGTCTAAACAGCCTACATCAACCAGGACCGAGCAGTATTGTGTTGCGCCTAAGGGAAAGTACGGCCAGCCAAGATGTTTGCTGAAATCCCTGTGCCCATTACTACCCTTGTGCTCCTGGTTACCCCTCTAGGGCCATGTGTGTGCTGGGCTCTCAGGGTCCAGAACCCAATTGTCCACGGACTCGATAATTCTCGTTTCGGTGCCCACTCTAAGCACGAGTTCACACTATGCAGCTCTGGGCAACAAGCCTGCTTAATCTCCACAACGGCCCCCTGTGGCGGGATGCCAGGCTTTCACCTTGGGGATGCCCAGTACGGGTTATCTTACAGGGAAAAACCAGGACGGGTTCCCAATGCAAGCGCCAAGATGCCCGTAGGGTGATAGTTGCGCTCTATAAGTACTCCAATCAATCAATCAATCAATCATCTGGTCTGAAGCTGTATCAGAGAAGTAGCCGAGGTGGAGAAACATCAAGCCTTGACTGCAGCCAGACGACCGCTACTGAAACCTCATGCGTGTGCTTGTGCCTTGCCTACATGGCTTTTTCTCACCATGGATGGTGGCCATGAAATCAATAATCACAGATTCCACCAAGCACTTACTGTTCTTCGGCCCAGGGAACTTTGTGTGTGGGCTCTTTTCACATATTTATGTTGCCCATCACCTCCTCTCATCCATAAAGATCAGCATTACTTCCATTAGTACCATCTGGATGGAGGGTTTGCTGGCCCAGCCCAGCTACCATGAAGAGCTCAGAAGTCTTGGGAGGCTCCAGGGCTGTGTCCTTCCCATGCACAGCTCTGTGCACTGGGCAGCCCCGCTCCACCTGTGGTTCAAAGTGCATTCCGCAGCTGAGCACGCATGTGTGAGAGTTTACAGGACTGTCAGAAAAAGCCAGTTAGCCCAGAACGGTGCGCAGCAATGAGGCCAACTAGAGTACCGGAGTGAGACTTGTTAGTGGAGATCCCAGTGTGGTAACTCCTAAGAAAAAATCACATAAAATATTTTCCTCAAACTTATACCTGAAACCTGTTATTGTTGCTATATTAAATCCCTAATGTATATCTTGCTCTGCTGCAATTTTTTTTGTGTAGTCGTTTTTGGTGTGTGTAGAATTAAAATATTTCTTCGTTTTTTAATGAAAATGTATTGGCTGGACAGAGCTATTTAACTGTTGTTTTCACTGAATCATTAAGTCTGTAGCCACATCATCTGCCAGAGTAGGCCTCGCTACCCTCACGGTCAAGTGCAAAAGGGGTGTACTTGGGGTTCAGTTTTAGGTCCAGTACTGTGGTGGTACCAGGACAGCCAAGGCAAATGATCCTAATTGATTCCCACTACCCAAAACCAGTTCCCACAATGAAGGAACACAAAACTCAAAGCTGCATGCAAAGCAAATCAAAGGCCATGATGGAGCCTTAACACAACCTATCATGGATGCCAAAACAATCACTTATTTTCCTACATCCTAATAACATAATGTGTAGTTGTAAGGGGCACGCTCACCCAGGAGGGGAAATTGGTGCTGAATAACAGATGTTTATTGTCACCCAACTCAATGGTACTCATTTTATCGATCACAAGAGGCTAAAAGGTGTAGTGGACCTACCAGGATTTGAACCTGTGACCATGAGGTCAAACACAGATCTCACTAGTGGATGCATTAGTCCAGCAAGCGACCAAACCTAGCTAATGGCAACAGAAGATGGTAACTGCTTCCACTGCATAAAAAGAACAGACACAAAACAACCTGTGTTGGAGTCTACACCTAACTCAAGATGGTAACAAACCCACAGCGCAGAGGAGCTAAAGCTCTAATCACCAATGTAAACAAACATAACCCATGATGGATCACTAAACCCTACAGTCAGGCCCAAATGCAATTTATGAAGAGCACAGCAGGACTCAAGCCTAGCCAACAACACGACCAATGTGCTGGCAAACCACAATCCATAACTATCTGATGTAAATCTAGGCAGCCCTTAAAATCAGAGTGAACTCTCTTTCCTCAGTGCAGAGACCTCTTAATAGAGCACGACCAGCTTCTGAGAGCTCGCATGAGACACCCAATCGAAGGTACCATGTGGTAACGCAACCTAATTTTAATGTCCCAAAAGCAGAAAAGAAGCTTCTATAATCTAGAAGAAACATTTCCTGGCTCGAAACCCTACTTCAAAGTAAATAAGCAATCACATTTAAACTATGCTTACAGAGTAAATAAAAGGGGTGGAAAGTTATCCATGCAGTTTCTGTAGAATTACAGTGTTCTACATCTTTAACTGCCTCTGGAGGTGGTCCAGACTCCATCCTCTGGCCCCCCACCTCCTCTCTCTCGCCACTGCACTCAGCCAACTTGCATCTCCAGTTTCTTGGTACGTTTTAGGGTGGTTTTGGTTTCTTGTACCTCAATCATTTTTGACAGAGACGCGCCGGGAAGGAGAGAAGCCGAGGCTCTTGACCCGCAAACCACACTGACGGATTCACATTCTTAAAGCCCGACCCTGGGGGGCGTTCTGGAAGCTTTTAGTTAGTTCCGAGAGTTGGAAGGAGAGCCCTGCCTGGTCCATTTCTCTGCCCCTTTGTTCCCTCTACCCCCTACCTCCAGAAATCTAATTTGACAGGGTTCAACAAAAGTGAATTTATTTTAACTAGCGTGGAGTTGACGAAATCCTGGCTTTACGCCTATGGCCTGTCTTCGTTTGCACCGCTGTATGTGTAGCAAAAATGGCCCCAGAAAAGGGCTATAGCATGAATCACTGAAATATAAAATATAAAAAACCTGTTGCTCTACAGCTCACCGCTTCATGCCCCTGTAATCACCCCCAGAAGGAGGATTATGGTATTGATCAATGAAATATGAAGCAAAAAGCGCTCTGCTCCAGAACCCACTGTTTCCTCGACTCTGTAATCACCACCATCCCTGCATCCCATGTGTGAAGCGGCCTCTCAGTGTCTGACAATTACCAAAGGCCATCTTGGTGAATCATCCCACTCAGTACAGATGATCACTTTGGGGTCGGTTTACTAACCATTTGCAGATGTGCACAATGGTTTCCACATGTGGGCATGTGTACTGGCACACACACACAACCGCTCAGCGTTCACGAAAATGCGCAGTCAGCAAACAGTGATTTCTAGAAATGAGTTAATGGTAGTCAGACTTGCATTCAGTTCACGTATGTTACTCCAGCCCATCCGCACACATACACAGGACACATCAAAGGGATGCAATTTGTGCTGTGTCATGTTATGTGTTCTGTATTTGTATAGTACGCCTCGGCATGGCCTCATAGCGATTTCATAATCTAAGTAGGCCTGGGCTGAGTTCGCGGAGTTCTACTCTGCAGAACTCCACAAGTGCGCACAAACTCCGCCGTGCTCTGCGGAGCTATGCCAGTGGCGGAGTTTAGTAAGTCGTGCTGCTCACACTGATTTTAAGCGCAGGGAGTTTCACCTGTGCTGTAAAATCAGCACGAACGGCACTCCGACATTCTACTCGAGTGGCAGCTTCCTCAACACAAGCGGCAGATTTCTCAATGCGAGCGGTCGCGACCTGCTGAGACCGCCCGTGCTGAGAAATCTCGCCAGAAGGAGGTCTAGCGTGCTATTTTTTCTTACGAGCGCTCCCCAACTTAACGTTGGTGAGCCTCGTGTGAGAGAAAACTCCACTTCATTCCGCATAGTGTTTTGTGGATCTCAGCGCTAAGGAGGCAAAACTCTGCCGGTGGAGCGGAATTCTGTGCTCAGTGCCCACTACTAAATCTAAGCATCATTTCTTCATGATGCTGGGATTTCTCATTGACCATATTCACAGTAATCTGTTGCGTCTGTGTTTCATATATGAAGACTGGTCTGCTCTAAGAAGTGTTTGGTGGCAGTTTGAGTTGCTTTAGTGGGATGAATGGTCTCTGTCTGATCTTACAGGGATCTTTGTGGTGTAGTTTGTGTACAATGCGAGAGCTGTTGGAGTTGGTCCTTCCTTTTTTCCCCGAGGGTGAACTGAAGCACATTGCCTAGTCTGGTGTGTCTCTGCTGTTGGGGCAGCAAAGTTTATTAGTAGTTTCAGTGCCATGTGTGAAATGGTATGGTTTGAGTGACCTCTTCCATTGACTGTTTAAGCGTAGTTGTCTGAGTATTGTAGGGGTACACTGTTGTGCAGCAGCACTCAGCCAACAATATGGTTTTAATGCCTAAAACTGACCATAGTTTACTCACAGTGCCATTTAGTGCAGAGTTGCAGCGGTCCTGAATCAGTGAAATTGACTAATCCTCAGGGAGTCATTGGAAAACTGCCAAACAATGGTGTTATAAAGGCAGCCTCGGTCCGTGCAGGTAACAGCGGTGGGGCAATGGGGCCGGGTGGAGGAGGGTGGATTTCGAAGGACGATGCCAAGGGAAAATTAAAACAATAATAAATATTCCCTCTGCATCGTCCCTCGGAATCCCCCGCTCCCACCGCCACACCGCTGTTGCCTGCACGGACGCGGTTGTATAAAGGCCCTCTTCACAAAGCATACTGAGGCAAAGGACCTGTATAACAACAGGAACTGACATATCATTCCAACCCAGCAATAGACTTCCACTCATTTTCCGTCCATCTGATTCACCAATGATCATTCAAGAGCATGGGATGAAATATAGAAGCAGATCTCTGTATGCAGTGACATAATATGAACTTGAGATCTGCACCCAACTACAAGCCATCCAGGAAACGATTGCAAAATTAACTATTCAGAAGTGTGGACAGGAGGGCCACACATGCACACACATATACTCACTTATCTATATGCACACTCACTCACACTCACTCACACCCATGCATTCACAAGTGTGCACACATACATCCACCATTCACAAGCACATATACACACACTCACAGCACATCCCAATGCATCGCTTTTTGCCCATCATTACACCTCCATTTGGACCCAGCCATGTGCAAATTTGTCTTGACCCTGATCCTAATGGGAACAGTCCACCCTGAACTGCCAGGCTGGGTCCTTCTTGAAATGGAACACAAGCAACCTAGGACCAGTTTCACCCTAGTTAGGACTCTTCAGCCAGGTATAGTTTGGTTGTAGAGGTACAGTGAGCCAGGGATCCATGTCTGGGCATACCCAGTGCACTTAGGGCATTAAATACAAAAATAACTAAGTGATGGATGGAATGCTTTAATAAATCTCAGCCAATATCAATTGCTTGGGGCCGCATCCCAAACCATAATTGTTTGCTCACCATGCCACATCACTGTGTAATTCCAGGTCCCAGAATATAGTTATCACCTGTGGGGTCCCCAAAGGTTCCACTTGTCCCGTTTCATCTTCAGTCACTACATGAAGCCCCATGGAGTGCTACTCATGGATAATAGCATTAAGATTCACCAATATGCCGATGATAATCAATTCTACTTGAAAGTCTCTTCTGCTCCAGACATCCAGACCTTAATTACTGTTTGAGCATCATCCAGACTTGGATGTCCCACACCTACCTGAAGCTCAACCCCACCTAGACAGAATTCCTGTTATTTGCTAAGATCACCAAGTAACTATTCCAGACCTGGCTCCATGGTGTGCACCTTGATGCTTTACACGCTAACTTTCATCCAATGCAAATTCATTTGGATTCAGCCTGGCTTGCAATACTCGAAAATCAATTCAAATGGAGCTGGATAAGCTGCCAAGCACAAAGGATTCACGATGCTCAGGTAAGAATCTCAGTGCTTAATTTCGGCCGGTGGTTGTGGTGGTGGGCAGTGGCATTCATTTTTGTGGACCAACACTTACTTTTCAGCATTAGACTTTGACCCAGAACAAGACAGAGAAAGGCAGAAGAAAAGAAGGAGGAAGACAAAGGAAAACAGCAGCAAAGGAGGCATGAGGTAGAATCTTGAATAGGCAGCCTCTTATTCAGCCTCACAGCAGTGGGCCCCTAAGAAAATCTTTGTGGCTCGCACATATATATATATATATATATGTATGTATATATATATTCAACAAATTGAAAAAAAACGTGGCAGTCTCCTTGGATGTTTCAAAGCTTTATTCAGACCATCTCTCTCCTCCTCCTACACATTTCGACCATCGTGGTCTTGATCTCGGTAGTTTCTATGGGGAATAGAACTGTCAGTAGGAAGCTGGGCTTGGATCGCTTGTCCTACTGCTGGCCTGAAACTGACCTCCTTCTAACACCCTCCCACAGCAAAATACAGGTACGCTGCGTCTCCCGCGAAGCGTGAGGCGCAAGGTCTTTTCAAAAGTCCCGGTATGAGAGGGAGGGGCTGGCGTTCCGCTGCTGCTCCCACAGCCTCCTGGGACTGAGAGTCCTGAGCGCTGTGTCCCCCGGTCTCCCACAGCAAAATACAGGTACGCTGCGTAGTTGTAGTTACGATCATGTCTCCATTGGAAAACAATTTTATATTTTCCCAATAACTTTGGCGCTGTTTGACTTATCTCCACAAAACTTTCTCAAAAAAGTCTCATTTGCCTCCGCTCCTTCTGAAAAGTTTTGGGGTAATCCGTCAAGTCGGAGCGGACAAAAAAAGAGGGTGGTCCCAAAACATGTGTTCCCAATTCATTTTTTCATAGGAAAATTTAACAACAATTCCACAAAAACTGCTGAACAGAATTACAACAAAATTGGCAGAAAGCTAGATCTTGGTCCAGAAATTGGGCTTTTTGTGATTTGGTGTAAATCGTTCAGTAGTTTTAGAGAGATTAAGGATACAAAATATAAATATTTCACGTTGCAGAGGATACGTACAGCTGACAGATCTCAAGATGAGATGTGATTGGCTGCCACCACATCAACAACAATGTGGCGGCAGCCATCTTAGGACTCTTGACTCAGCCTTGAGTCCTGTTAAAAATGCAAAAAAAGATATATGTGGGCAGGGTAGGGATACCCTGCTGCCAAGGCTTGGTGGGGGAGGGGAGGGTTTTGAAGAGGGGAGTCGCATAGGGACTCCCTGTGGGGTCAAAAATGTTTTTTCACAAATCCCCAGCACTCGTATTATTCAAAGTTTCAAAACAGTTATGACGTGTAAGTCAGAAACAACAGTAGCAATAAAATTCTTGTGCGAGATTTAGTCTTCCTTGTTCTTTATTTTTCAATTGGACATCTTAGTCACAGCCAACACGTGTTTCGTCGTATAGGGGCATTAACCCACGACTTCCTCAAGGCTGTGTGAATTAAAAGACAATACATACCATAAGGTATTATCAACTTCTGTAAGATAGGTCATATAAGGTGGCATTGTGCATTACCTCTTAAGTTGTTACACAGAGGATTCCCATGCAGTGAACCAGTTCTACAGAATTACAAGAACAGGAATCTATTGTAAAATCCGGAGTTAATAGACGCAAAAGTTGGATACATATAGGTAAACACATTGAAAGAAGTATACTCCAGTAAAGTGATCGGAAAAATTATTTGAAATTAGGTGTCCAATAGAGCTTGCGACCAAAAGAAAATGGAGAGAAACGGAAGGGCGTGCAGAGAACGACGTGAGCAGCTTTCGTCTAATAGTAGAATCGATTACTGTGGTGTTGGTCGTGTCTCACGTGAAAGTGACTGAGTGGAATTGCTATCTATGTGTCGACAAGAACGTGATCCGGTCCCGCCTGGTGAGAAATTCAGTTGCTCGGGTACTAATTGTGATTTCCGTGAAAGTGACAAGGTGTTGAGCAACACCGCATGCCCATAATAGTGAGTCCACTCCTAACAAGGACATAAGTCAAGAATAGTTACCTATTTTCTATTCAAATGGTATCTCTATTATAGGGAAACATAATCAAAGCGCAAGTACGTTAGTGGTCCAGTACGTAAACTATATTATAATAATATCTTAGGTAAGTGTCTATAAATTGAACCTACTTAATATGTGGTTAAAATTCCAGACCACATAGGGGTCAAATCCACGACTGGAACATTCGAAATTTCTAGGTTCCTTAGTCAGTAAAGCGTCAATATTGCGCTGAGCTGTAAAGAGTTAATGCGCCGATTAGTGCTGTTTTGGCTATGAGTATGTGCTCAAATGTATCTCACCATCTAATACTGTTATGTTATAGTTAAATATCAAATATATCACACTAGGCTCCCAGATATCTATCCTCAAATGATGTCTGCAGTCACCCGATCCCGACATGATTCAGCGTATTCCATTCTATTGGTTCAAAGGAAACATCCCGCCCGGATTTTTGCTAACTATCAAGTTTTCCCTGTTACGATACTCGCCAAATAAACTCAAGGTCTCCAATTCCTAACATTATCTATGAACACATCCTCTCAATTAGTATAATCTTACCCAACTAGTAAGTCGGTTTCGTGTTGTCTATTCAATTCCCATCCAAAGTGTCCGGCGAGCCGAGTGCAGCTGTCCGTGGATTTCGATTTCTCCGAAATGACGAGTGAACCCTGGTCAATATACTTCCGGGTCACGTAAACGTCTCGCGTCTTAACAGTAAAGATAGAAACAAGACTTCGCCGAGTAAAGCGGACCAAGTGACTGCACCTACGTTACCACTTAAAACGGGATATATGCGTTCCCCAAATATTAAAATTCTTTAGATTATACTCATTATTATTGAGCCTGGATAATCCCATCTCATTTGGAATTTAAGAGAGAGCTTCTAAATTCAACGCCCTATCTCCTATTGCCAATGTCGATCTAACTTATCACCAAGCACAATTCAAAGCCTCCCAATCCGGTATATGTACAAGTGTATCATTGCCAAGTCATATTCGGTGTATGAAGGACAGCATGCTACTTGTCCTTACATGTATCTATAGTTCAGAAAACCGGCGCCATGCATGAATTGCCGAGTCAGTTGTGTAACAACTTAAGAGGTAATGCACAATGCCACCTTATATGACCTATCTTACAGAAGTTGATAATACCTTATGGTATGTATTGTCTTTTAATTCACACAGCCTTGAGGAAGTCGTGGGTTAATGCCCCTATACGACGAAACACGTGTTGGCTGTGACTAAGATGTCCAATTGAAAAATAAAGAACAAGGAAGACTAAATCTCGCACAAGAATTTTATTGCTACTGTTGTTTCTGACTTACACGTCATAACTGTTTTGAAACTTTGAATAATACGAGTGCTGGGGATTTGTGGAACTGTTACGTAGAGCTCCTGCTCTTTTGTGTAGAGTTGGTGGTTTCTCTATACCTTACAGCACCGTCAGATTAATTGTATGATAGTTTACAAATGTGAATTTCCCTTTGAGCGCCTAGGACACCTATGATCAATACCACTATCTTTACTCAAAAATGTTTTTTGCTGAAATTGTGCCGCAAATTTGTGGTGGATCTGCAAATCCATTGGAAAAGGAAAAAAAAGCACAGGCACCAAAAGAATTAAAAGCCTGGGGTGGGCCAGAGCTCAGGGGTTGACACATTTTCCCATTTAGGGGACAAGGGGGCATATGGCCCACTCCCCAAGCCCACTCAAGACCTTGGGACTCCCTCCCCGGGCCAATATACTTTTTAAGGAGCAAGGGAAGGGAAGCATAGCTCCCCTTCCTGAGCCTTTTCAGGCCCCCCAGACCCAATCCCCTGGGGCAAAATGTATTTTAAAAGTGGAGGGGGGCCATGTGCCCCCCCTCCCTGTGCCGATATTGGTACTGGGGATCCCATCCCCCCAGGGCGCGATTCTGTACAGTGTCCCTGGGAACCCACCCTGGGACACTGTGGTTCTCCCCCCAGAGAGTGAAGGAATTCCCTGCCGGTGCACTCCTGGGCAGAGAACTCAACTTTGCTCGTGTCCAGCGGGAGCAGTAATAAAATGCTGCTCCCACCCAGAGGGAGGAAAGAGAATGTGCTGGCTGGGTAGCCGAAAGGGGCAACAGAGTCCTTGGGGATCTCCCTGCAGCCCCCTAAAACCATTATATTGTGTGTGTGAAGTGGATGGGCACCCACCAACAAATTAGAAAATGGACTTCTCTCACAAGGGGAACTGGCTGGGGTCAAGGCAACCCTGGCGCTCCCCACTTATCCCCCAACTGAAAATAAATATGTGGGTGGCCCTGGTGGGCACCATGACACCCACAAAAATATAAAAAAATTGAAAAAGAGAATAATTAACGAGAAAAATATTTCTGAGACTTTTTAAAAAAACATTTTTGAACCCACGAAATGCAATCATAAAAAGTATGCTAAAAGAAAGACTCACAGACATGTTGATTTTGTTTTGTTAAATTAAAACTTTACAAAACATGTTTATGATAATCACTGTTATGAAAAAATACATTGTGTGATTTACTAAAATATATATTAGATTATAGGGTGCTCACAGAGAGGTTCGGTGCAAGGCCTGGCCGAAGGCCGCTTGTGGCGTGGGGTTGGCTTTACCTATGTGTAATAAGATATTACTTTTTGTTTCAAAAAATAGAAATTTTGAGAAAAACAAAGATTAAAGTGATGTTATAGTTAGCAATTGTAATTATATCTTACTGTAAATTTAAAAAAACCTTAGAAATTCACTGGAAAAACAAAGGTAAATTAACATTATACTTAGGTGGAGATTTCAGTGAAAACGTAACGTTTATACTCAAAAAACCACTATAATTCACCAGTTGAATTTATCTCAAGTAACTATGAATCGTGTCTAAGAGAACAATAACTCGCACCCTTGTCATGCACTGCTAGTTACACCACATATTACATCACTCATGACATGATCTATGACATTACTGATCACATGAAGGCAACATTTGAAAGGACATCATTGATGACAAGACTGTTCATGGTGGGGGCGCAAGTTGTAGTTACCTTTGAGCAGTGGCTCATAACCTGAGGTTCGAGGACCCCTAGGGATCCGCGAAGCCTAGTCAGATTTCAGTGTTTTTTTTTGTTTAAAATGTTACGATGTCACTGAAATTTTAAAGTAACTATAAAGTTACTTTAACCTATGGCTTTTTCTGTGAATATCGAAGTTTAAAAACAAATGTAAAGTAAGATATAATGACAATTCCTAACTACATTGTCACTTTAACCTCTGTTTTTCAGTTAATACACATATGTATGTATTTTATTTTACAAGTTAAGCATGAGCAAGACCTTTCTCTTCCATTCTGCATCTACGCACTAAATGTTGCTGCTTTTCCTGTTACATGTAATAACAGTTTTTGTGGGGTGAAGCTCAGATTCCTTTTTAAATGAGGGTGGTAGTGCATGCAAATAAAGTTCTGTTGATGCGATTGTTTTCAAGTTGGGTTTAGGACGGTAAGAATCTGGAGGATAGTAATATGGTTTGCCTAAAATTCATAGTTTTCTTTTTTTACCATTACATATTTGGCAAAAAAGAGTAAAAGCAAGCATTGGCACATTCAATAGGTCTGGCTTTAATCTGACAATGGATATAAACATAGCCATTTAGAAATCCTAATTCATACATTGTATGCATACATGCTATTTACCACGTTAAACCCTGTGATATTGGCTTTGGTAATTCTGGGAAAAAAGTAGCAAAAATGATTGCTTCATGTGATAACAAACTGAATATGAGAACCAGTGAAATCATTAAATGTACATTTCAGATATAAAATGGTCCCTTGTGTATTCCAATGGTAGCGCTACCTGGTAAGAAGAATGGTATAGCAAATATCCAGCAGCTAGAGGTGAGATGTTAAGACTCCTTACTCCTTTGGGTAGCACCAAAGCTCACTTTATGTACACTTTAAAGAAGTGGTAACAATACGGCTTGAAGACGTCTGGATCTAAAAAGATTAAAACATTAGAAAGATTCAATATCCAAACGGTGGCAATCAGAAGGAAGATACTAAACCCATATTTGCTTCAGTAGTCTTGATGCAAAGATAAGTTGTACCTGTATCTTTGCTGTGTACTGGCTGAGATGGCTGGTGCCATCTCCTGAAACAAGGACTCAAGCCTGCTACATTTTCCTTTACCTATAATTATCTATTGTCATTTTATATATAAATTATATATTATTTTCTGTTTGCGGATTTTTTGCTATGTGTCTTGCAGAAGACAATTGCAGTGGATGTCTCCATGCTGGAGGAGCATTAACTACAACCTCTCTGGGCCCTTTTTCTAGGTTCCTAAAGTTAGTCAGGTCATCACACCCCTATTTAACGCCAGAGTGTTGCTTGTCATGGTGTTTGGAATTCGAAGATCACAACTTGAATTCTTGCTCATTAGCATATTTCCTTGTATGCGGTATCACAGGATGGGGAGTGGGCTCGTCGCCAGGCGTAGATGTGTTTGGGGGGTACCCCACCCACGAAAAAACTATAGCATAAAATTGGTCTCAGCATCGGGCAGGTGTGTTGTGCCCCCCCACCCATATCATAAAATTGGTCAATATGATGAGATATCAGCAGTATTTTAAAGTATCAGTATTATTCTTCATCTAAAGCTGTTTGTGAGACGTAGTTATAAGGTTGCCTTTTAAAATTCTGTGAGCCAGTAACGTTGGGAAATTTAAAACCACTGCCAGCCATTAACATTGATGAAAACTGAATAGGACATAAACGCACTCATACATATGATTATGTGTTCTCTACTTTCGAAGAAATGTGTGGCAAAGGCTGCTTTTCTAGGCACATTTTATGAACAACCATTGATAGCTCAATGGGTTTCAAAGGCAGTTTTAAGCACTTTGTCAAATAGTTCTGAGTACATAAACCTGGTGCTAACAGACATGAGTCGCACCATCAGTCAACATCGTACAACTACATCGCACTCCTGCAGTACTTAGCTCCTGCACGGGTGACCTCGATGGAACAGTCCGCATGGCGGATCGACAAGGTAGGCATGTGGTGCGGATGCTGCAAGGGCTCACTAGAGAGTGAATGTGGGGATGGGCCCACTTCCATTAGTAAAGGGAACTAGACCTAGCCAGGCGCAACCTAGACACCATTCCAGATCCTTGGATGCAGTGCTTAATTTGTACAGGTGGTGGACACTAACGCTTATTTTTAGGGGTGTGGACTTATATTTCATCATCAGGCTTTGACCCAGACAGACCCAGACAAATTAGAAAAAGGCAGAAAAGGTGATAAAGAGGGAGTAAGAGAACAATTCGATAATATTGACAAATGTAGGTGGGGTGAAAAAAGCTGCAAGAGTAAGGAAAAGAAAAAGAAATTATAGAGTGGTGGAACAAAGAGGCATAACGTGGAATCAAAAACAGGTATGGTATTTAGCAACCCCAGCATTCAGGAGTGTCAATGGCAGGCTCCTAAGAAAACTGTTTGGCCCTTGGACATATTGTTTTGGACAGTCAGTGGTTGGGCCCTGAGCCATTGACAGTAAGTGGGGGGTGATGCCTTCGGGCCCAGACTCTCACTCTCTCTTGAACTCCTTCTATGCCTGTGGGTGCCTACACAGTGGTTTCAAATCGACTGACCATGTAGCAGGCAGTGCACCTTAAAGGATGAAGACGTCTCAATAAACTAGGGTACGAATACTTCAAGTACAGCAGCTCTAGTCTGCCTGAATCTCAACTTTTGTGCACTGCAGCAGGAGACAGCATGTGGGCTTGCCAATGCCAGAGCGGGTGCTCCAGTGTCAGTGTCCTAGCATCTGTGTCCCAGAGTCAGCAGCCTTGTGTCAGTATTACCATGTGATTGCCGGTGCTGCTGTGTCCTAGTGCCAGTGTTGTTGTCCCTGTTTCAGGATCCTGGTTTCAGTGTTTATGACCAATATCAAGGCATCAGCTGGCCGACACCCTCATGCTGGCAGTGGTGCCTTCTTTGCAGTGTTCGTGTCCCAGTGGCCGTGACTCCATGTCAGTGTCCTTGTACCGACGTCCTTTGTCTGTTTCTACAAGTCAGTGAACTAATGTCGTGTCCTCCCCGCCAGTATCCATGTGTCAGTGTCCGTATGTCATATTACTCTCTGATCTGGTGTCCTGGTGTCATTCTCTTAGTGTCCGCGTCCTTGAGTCCTAGAATCCCTGTGGCACTGTCCGAATGAAGTTGCTTTGCCATTGAGCCAGGATTGTCCCTGGGCTCCATTTCTTTCCAGGTACTCTTCCCATGCCAGTATTGTTTGCTCCTGTTTCAGTGTCTCTTGAGCCAGAGCAGCAGCATCAGTGTTGATGTGCTGGTGTCAGTGTCCTAGTAACTGTGTTCATTTTATGTCAATGTTCTCTTGTCAGAGTTGGTCCCCTGTGCCTGTGTACTACCCTTAGTGTACCTCAAAATGTTATTGCCTGCTTATAAACTACTTGTAGCATCCTAGTAGCATCCTAACTCCACTTACAATGCTATGTGGATGGAAGAGCCCTAAAGGCTGAGGACAATTCTGGACAAAGCATGTGGTAATCTAAACAAATGGATCCAGTGTGACATGTGGTATGGGAAGGATAACTTAAAAAAGGTGATTAACTATTTGTTTTGTTAGTGAGAGATAAACTTCAAACAAGCAGTAGCAATGCCATTAGGTCTGGCTTTAAAGGAAATTTGATTGGTAAGGTGAAGCGTTACAAGTAGATAACATGGGAAAGGATATGCATTTGTGTGGAAGCAAAGAACTGTAGAATACTAATGGTGTGGGTTAAAAGGTCAGGTGACAGTTCCACTATTAGGCCAGACAGAAAGATCCGTGTAGGTTAATGACTGCCCTCCTCCCATCTGTGTTGTTGACAGCGAACGACGCCATAAACTATCTAGTTATCCAAGCCGCTTTAACATCATTACAATGTCATATGCATACCCCTGAAAGTTTAAGCTGAAGAAGCTGGATAAATAAACAAAATGATCACAGCTGTGCGGAGGACAATCACTTGTTTGTGGATCCAGACAACTTCTGCTCAATTAAAACATGCACTAGCTCCCAATATGTGGGATATGTGCTCCCTTTTCTGGTGATTCCAAAATGCTTGTCTGGCGACAGCTGCGCTGACAAGACAGACCAAGACCAAGGGAAAGTTGGCAAGAAAAGCATGAATTTCACTAATGCATACGTCACAGTGACTAAGGCAGGATTATGATGAAGCCCCCACCATCACTAATTCCTATGCAGGATCAGTCTGGCTGAACATTTGAAATTTAAAGAAATTGTTTGAAGTTTGTCTCACAATGCAAGTATTGAAAGGTGATGGAAGTGTTAACATGAGCTAACTTTTTGTTTTGAAGCAGTCTCTTGTCTTGATGTCCCTGCCCTCTGCTCTCAATTATTAAGGGGTCAAGTATTAGTGTGGTGGGTGCCCAGCTCTGCCAAACCCACACTGCCGTGCTTATGGCCCTGACAGTGAGAAGCCAAATTCAAAGGTGGACGGGCTTATAACAACATTTTCGCACAAGCTTGCCTCTCAAAGGCTGCTAAGGACGACACTGAGAGAATCCCCTCGACTAGTCCTTCTCTCCTATCAGAGGTAGCTGCCTTCAAGTTTCCCAAATTACTTCTAGGCCATTCCACTTCTGTAGGGCCCTATTAGCCTAAAAAATCTATCAAAATGTTGGGAATGGTATGCCACCTGTACTGGCCCCACACATCCAAAATTACTTACGAAATGTTTTACCTATAATCCTTTCCAGCGTCCTGAAGCAGCTTTGCTGTTGAATGTACATCCTATCAGAGTCAGACTGGGTGCACAGGCACCAAATTAAAAGTGGTTCCATTAGCGAATCAGAAAGCCAAAAACATACATTGGCATAGCCAATAGGTCTCAACTATGCAAGAGCTATTGACTTTGCCAATATATTTGAGCCATGTTGTACACCAGCATGGCTAAAATTTTGTGGCATAGTGGAGAGTGGCATGGAGTGGTGGACGTAGAGTGATGTAGAGTGTCATGGAGTGTTGTAGAGTGGCATAGAGTGTTGTAGAGTGGAGTGTCTTAGAATGGACTGTTACAGAGTGGATTGTTGTGGATTGGAGTGAAGTGGTGCAGAGTGGAGTGATGTAGAGTGGCATAGAGTGGCGCAGACTGGAGAGGTGAAGAGTGGGGGGCACAGAGTGGAGGAGAGGGGCAAAGAGTGGAGTAATGTGTTGTAGAGTGGAGTGGCACAGAGTACCGTAGAGTGAAGTGGCATAGAGTGGAGTAGCGTAGAGGGGAGTCGAGCGCTGTAGAGTGAAGTTGAGTGGCCTAGAGTGTCATGTCGTAGAGTGTGGTGGAGTGTAGTAGAGTGGTGTGGAGTGGAGAGCCGTGGAGCGGAATGTCAGAGTGTGGGGTCATAGAGTGGAGGGTTGTAGAGTGGACAGTCGTAGAGAGGAGGGTCGTAGAGTGGAGGGCCGTAGAGTCGTGGACTGGAGTGTTGTAGCATAGAGGGGTGTAGAGTGGCATAGAGCTGCCTAGAGTGGAGTAGAATGGAGTAGAGTGTCATGTCAGAGAGTGGAGAGTCAGAGAGTGGAGGACCATAGAGTGAAGGGCCATAGAGTGGAGGGGCAATGAGTGAAGTGTTGTACAATAGAGTTGAGTGGCGTAGATTGGAGTGACGTAGAGTGGAGGGGCGTAGAATGGCATCACATAGAGTGGAGTAAAGTCTTGTAGAGTGGAGTAAAGTGGCCTGCCACAAAGTGCCGTAGAATGGAGTGGTGTAGCATAGAGTAGCATTGCATGGAGTGGCTTAAAGTGAAGTAAAGTATCATAGAGTATCCTAGAGTGGAGTAACACAAAGTGGAGTAGCACATAGTGGAGAGGCAGAGAGTGAAGTAGCATAGAGTGGAGTAAAATAGAGGTGAGTGTCATAGTGTAGTGGCATAAAGTGGAATGGAATAAAGTGGTGTGGAGTGGTGTAGAGTGGAGTGGCATAGAGTGGAGTGGCATAGAGTAGAGTGGCATTGAGTGGAACGGCATAGAGCAGAGTGGAGTTTCGTGGAGTGGAGCAGAGTGGCGCAGAGTAAAATAGCATAGAGTAGAATGGCATAGAGTTGAGAGTAGTGGCTTGGAGTTGCTTAGAATGGAGTGGCATTGTGTGGAGTGAAAAGGGATAGAGTTGCATAGAGTTCTACTGTCTGGAGTGGAGTGGCATAGGGTGGAGTGGCATAGAGTGGAGTGGCGTGGAGTAGCATAGAATAGAGTGGCATAGAGTAGAGTTGCATAGAGTGGCCTACAGAGGAGTGGAGTGGCACACAGTAGAGTGGCATTGTGTGGAGTAGAGTGTTGTAGAGTGGAGTGGCACAGAGTGTTGTAGAGTGGAGTGGTATACAGTGGCGTAGAGTGGAGTAACGTAGAGGGGAGTGGAGCAGTGCAGAGTGTAGTAGAGTGGCGTAGAGTGGCATGGCATTGAGTAGAGTGTGGTAAAGTGTAGTAGTGTGATGTGCAGTGGAGAGCCTTACAGTGGAGTCCGTAGAGTGGAAGTGGAGTAGAGTGTCATGGAATGTTGTAGCATTGAGTGGTGTAGAGTGGCATAGAGTGGAGTAGAATAGAGTAGACTGCTGTGTCGTAGAAATGAGGGCCACTGAGTGGAGGGCCATAGAGTGAAGTGTTGCAGAGTGGAGTGTTGTACAGTAGAGTGTAGTGACATAGAGTAAATACTGTGCAGAGTGGTATAGCATAGAGTGAAGTAAAGTGTTGCAGCATGTAAAAAAGTGTTGTAGAGTGGAGTGGTGTCGCATAAAGTAGAGTAAAGTGGCATAGAGTGTTGTAGACAGGAGGGTCATAGAGTGGATTGGCATAGAGTGGAATGGGGTAGGGTGGATTGGCATTAAGTGGAGTGGTATAAAGTGACGTGAAGTGAAGTGGTGTTGAATGGTGTGGCATAGAATGCAGTGGTATAGAGTGGAGTGGTATAGAATGCAATGGGTTAGTGTGGAGTTCAGTGGAATGGTGTAGAGTAGAGTAGAACAGAGTGGCATGGCCTGGAGTGGAGCAGAGTGGCATAAAGTGGAGTGTTGTGGCTTGGAGTGGAGTAGAGTAGAGTGGCATTGTGTGTATTGAAGTGGGGTAACATGGCATAGAGTGGCACTTTGTGGAGTGGAGTGGCATTGAGTGGAGTGGTGCAGAGTAACTTGGAATAGTGTAGAGTATGGTGGAGTGGGTTAGCAGAGTAGAGTAGCATAGAGTGGAGTCGTGTAGAGTGGCCTACAGTGGAGCAGAGTGTCGTAGAGCAGAGTGCCATTGTGTGGAGTCAAGTGGTGTGGAGTGGCACTGTGTGCAGTGGAGTGGCTTAGAATGCCGTGGGATAGAGTAGAGAGGTATATGGTAGAGTGGCAGTAAGTGCATTGGCGTAGAGTGGAATGGTGCAGAGTAGAGTGGCGTAGAGTGCAGTGGCATAGAGTGCAACGTCATACAGTGCAGTGGCATAGAGTGTGGAGTGATGAAGAGTGTAGGGGCATATAATGACATAGCATAGAGTGGAGTAAAATGTTGCAGGGTGGAGAAAGGTGTCAGAGTGGAGTATAGTGGAGTGCCACAGAGTGGAGAGCCTAATGTGGCATAATGTAGAGTGGAGTAAAGTGTCACAGAGTGGATTGGCGTAGCATGGATTGGCGTAAAGTGGAGTAAAGTATCACAGAGTGTCAAAGACTGGAATGGCGTAGAGTGTAGTGGTGTAGAGTGGAGTGGCATAGACTGGAGTTGCATAAAGTGTAGTGGCATAAAGTGGCGTACAGTGTAGTGGTGTATAGTGTAGTGGCATAGAGTAGAGTGGTGTGGCATAGAGTAGAGTGGCATTGAGTAGAGTGCCATAGAGTGGAGTGGCGTTGAGTGGAGTGGAGCAGAGTGGAGTGGCATGGCATAGAGTAGAGTAGAGCAGAGTAGTGCGGAGCACAGTGATTTAGAGTTGAGTGTAATTCCTTGGAGTGGCATAGAGTGCCATCGAGTGAAGTGGTGTAGAGTGAAGTGGCATAGAGTAGAGTGGCATTGTGGGGAGTGAAGTTGGGTAGAGTGGAGCAGAGTGGCGACGTGTGGATTGGAATTGCATAGAGTGGAGTGGCATAGAGTGGCATGAAATGAAGTAGCATAGAGTGGAGTGGTGTAGAGTGGCATACAATGGAGTGGAGTGGCGTAGAGTAGAGTTGCATTGAGTGCATTGGAGTTGAGTGAAGTGCTGCAAAGTAGAGTTGGCATAGAGTGCAGTGGCATAGAATTCAGCAACATAGAATGCAGATGTGTGGAGTGGAGTGGAGTGGGATAGAGTGGTGCAAAGTAGAGTGCAGTGGCAATGAGCACAGTGGTGCAGAACAGAGTGGCATAGAGCTTTTGGGGTAGAGTGGAGTGGTTCAGAGTGCAGCAAAGTGGCCTAGAGTGCAGTGGTGTAGAGTAAATGGCATAGAGTGCAGTGGTGTAGAGTAAGTGGCGTAGAGTGCACTGGGGTGGAATGGAGTGGTGAAGAGTAGCGTAGAATGCAGTGGCATAGAGTAGAGTGGTGCAGAATTGAGTAGAGTACCATAGAGTGCAGTGGTGCTGTTGTGTTTCGATTTAGATGTCCGTATATAGGTTTTCCTAAATCATGTCCTTATATAGGTACAATTCGCATTGCCCTTATTTAGGCATAGAATCCCAGTCCTTATTTAGGCATTAGCCATGCTATCCAAATACAGGCATGGTCACCTACATCCACCCATCCCAACGTCACAACGAGTTCTTAGAAACCAGACCCTTAAGCCTTTGGAACTTTTCCTAGCTAGGATTATTGACTTCTCCAAGAACTCATCTATTATGCATGAACTACTATTCCTTAGGGGTTCATTCATGACGTCTTCCTCTGCCCGACTTTACGTCAATGCTAACATTCCTAAGCACTTTCCAGGTATAAATATACCTTCCCTTACCATGGCAAACCACAGCTCGGCTGCACAGCTTGATACGGCTCGCCACGGCAAGTTCGGAAGGAAAACGAGTCCCCGCCTGACGCACTGACCAGACGCTGTCATCCCTGCTCGCAGAGAATCCAACTTCCAGTGTTCTGACTCCCTTCGCGGGGTGTTAGGGTTTGTGACCCGGACAGAGATTCCCACCTCTCTCATTTTAAGGTATGGAGCTGACTAGAACCTAGAGGACTCTTGGCATATGCAAAACTATAGCTTACCATACTATAGAATACAGCACTTACATCTTACCTTGTACCACACTTAGGTTAGGTACACTGGGGTAGAACTATTTAGAAGCATCAGACGAGTATCCACTTTTTAGCCTATGTTATTTATGTATGTGTATATGAATATATGTCATAGCTAGAAGACAATGCTATTGCAGTATTATTTCTTCTTACTGCTTACGCTGTACGTATTATATCTCGCATACTGTCTTGCGATTGTAACAGCTCATATCTCTTACACGAGAAACAAGACTGTTCAATACATCCTTTTATTGAAACGCCCGTCTATCTATTTCTGTGTAACTCTGAAGAAACTAAGCATGCACGATTGACTGAGTGAAACTGTTATCTGTTGTTTCCACGATTCTGAGACATGTTCCGATTCTAAAGGGAAACAAAGTTGTCATGTTTATGCGGTTGCCAGAAACTACTCCCTTCTTGTTTAATAAAGGAGTTTCTAGTGACCTCTGAGTTAGCTGGCACACAAAGTAATTAAGTTTAATGTACTCGATAGAGGCATACTGACCTCAGTCCTATGCTACAACTATAGTGTATATTATTCCAATGCGCATAAGCCTATAAGGGAAATAGGAACTACACTACAGTGCAGAGTAGAGTTGTGAAGAGTGCAGTGGCATAGAGGGGAGTAATGCAGTGTAGAGTGGTGTAGAGTGTAGCAGCATATAGTGCATTGGTGTAAAGTGCAGAAGAGTGGCATAGAGTGCAGTGTCGTAGAGTAGAATGGCGCAGTGTAAAGTGCAGTGGCATAGAGTGCTGAGGCATAGAGTAGAGGGGTGTAGAGTAGGGTAGAATGCAGTGGCGTAGAGTATAGTGATGCAGAATAGAGTAGAGCGGCATAGAGTGCAGTGGTGCAGAGTAGAGTGGTATAGAGTGCAGAGGCAAAGAGTGAAGTAATGCAGTGTAGAGTGGTGTAGAGTGTAGCGGCGTCGAGTGCATTGGCGTAGAGTGCTGAAGAGTGGCATGGAGTGCAGTGTCATAGAGAAGAATGGCGCAGTGTAGAGTGCAGTGGCATAGCGTGCAGTGTAGAGTGGCATTGAGTTCAGTCTCGCAGAGTGTAGTGATGCAGAATAGAGTGGTTTAGAGTGCTTTGGCGTAGAGTACAGTGGCACAGAGTGGTGCAGAATAGAGTGCGTAGTGTGCAGTGGCATAGTGTGTTGCAGAGTAGCGGAGAGTGCAGTGGGTTTCAATAGAATGGTGTACAGTGCATTGGCACGGAGTGTACTGGTTTAGAGTAGAGTATCGTGGAGTGCAGTGGCATAGAGTAGAGTACTGCAGAGTATTATGCAATGGCGCAGCGCAGAGTACAGTTGCATGGAGTGGAGTGACATAGAGTGGAGTGGCGCAGAGTACCATAGACTGCAGTGGTGTAGAGTGGTTCAGACTTGAGTGAAGTGGCATAGAAGTGAGTGGTGCAGGGTAGACTGCAGTGGCATAGAGCAGAGCGGCATAAAGTGCAGTGGTGCGGAGTAGGTTAGAGTGACGTAGAGTGTATTGGAGTAGAGTAGAGTGCAGTGCCATAGAGTGCAGTGTTGCAGAGTGCAGGGGCGTAGAGTCCAGTGGTGTAGAGTGCAGTGGTGCAGAGTAGAGTGGAGTGGCTGAGAGTGGAGTGGAAAAGAGTGCAGTGATGCAGAGTAGAGTACATTGGCATAGAGCAGAGAGGTGCAGAGTAGAGTAGGAAGGCATAGAGTGGAGTGGTGCACAGTGCAGTGGCATAGATTGGAGTGGTGCAGAATAGAGTGCAGTGGCATAGAGTACAGTGGCACTGTGTGAAGTGGAGTGGGGTAGATTGGTGTAGAGTGACACTGTGTGGAGTGGAGAAGAGTGGAGTTGCGTAGAGTGGAGTGGCATAGAGTGGAGTGGCACAGAGTGTCATGTAGTGGAGTGGCACAAGGTGGAGTCGCGTACAATGGCGTACAGTGGAGTGAGGTGGTGCAGAGTAGACTGGACTGGCAGAGTGCATTGGCGTAGTGGGGTGTAGATAAGAGTGCATGGAGTAGAGTGCATTGGCGTAGAGTGAAGTGATGCAGAGTACAGTAACGTACATTACAGTGGCGTAGAATGTATAGTAGAGTGGCATACAGCTCAGTGGCATAGAGTGCAGCAGCGTACAGTGCAGTGGTGCAGAGTAGAATGGCATAGAGTGCAATGGCGTAGACTGGAGTGGATAGAGTGCAGTGATGTAGAGTAGAGTGATGCAGAGTAGAGTGCAGTGGCATAAAGTGTGGAGTAGAGTGGAGTGATGCAGAGTAGAGTGGCGCAAAGTGTCGTGGCGTAGAGTGCATTGGCGTAGAGTGCACTAGGGTGACAGAGTAGAGTGGTGGAAAGTACAGCATAATAGGGTGCCGTGGCATAGAGTAGAGGGGTGTAGAGAGCAGTGGCACAGAGCACAGTGGTGCAGAGTAGAATAGAGTGGCATAGAGTACAGTGGTGTAGAGTCCATTGGCCTAGAGTGCAGTGGGGCAAAGAGCAGTGCTGTACTGTAGAGTGGACTAGAATGCAGTGGTGTGGAATGGAGTGGCACAGCATAGATTTCAGTGGCATATAGTGGAATGGGGTAAAGTGCAGTGGCATAAAGTAGATTGTTTCAGAGTAGAGTGAAGTTGTGTAAAGTGGAGAGGTGTAGGATAGGGTGGAGTGTATTGGTGTAGAGCATAATGGTGTCGAGTATAGTAGAGAGATAAAGAGTGAAGTGCCGTAGAGTTCAGTGGCTTAGACTGGATTGGCTTAGAGTGGAGTGGTGTAGAGTGGAGTAGAGTGCAGAGGTGTAGAGTGCAGTGGCGTAGAGTAGATTGTTTCAGAGTAGAGTGAAGTTATGTAGGGTGAAGTTGTGTACGGGGAGTGGTGTAGGGTAGAGTGGAGTTTCATAGAGTAGAGTGGTGTAGAGTATAGTGGTGCAGAGTATATTAGAGTAGCGTAGAGTGGAGTGGTGCAGTAAAGTGCGTTGACATACAGTTGAGTGGTGCAGAGTAGAGAGGCATAGAGTGAACTGGCGTAGAGCACAGAGGCGTGGAGTGGCAAAGAGTGGAGTTGTGCAGAGTAGAATCCAGTGGTGTGGAGTTATGCAGAGTAGAGTGGAGTTGTGTAAAGTGAAGTTTGCATAGTGTGGTAGTGCACTGTCATTACAGACAACACATTTTCAAATGAAATGATGACTACAATTGCACAGACGTAAAGTTTTACTGATAAAAGTATAGAGCGCACAAACGAAAATGTGTGGAAATGTCATCACCTAGTGTACTGATTTGTTTTGGTCATAAAATATTTGTTTTCATCACACTTCAGAATTACAAAAAAATGTGCTTCATTTATGCTTTCCTAATTTCGATTAAGTCTGGTATATCTGCACAGTACATTTACAGTCATTTATATATGTGTGTGTGCGCTAGAAAAAAGTCTTATCCATCATGTGAAGATAGTCACATAAATCCTCTCCTTTGAGGTCAAAGAAATAAAAGTAAACAGCAAGCTACCTTGGAAGACAGAGCCTGAAATTTGACTTCTGTCTTTGAATGCACAGCAAAAGTGACGAGATAAGAACATGGTTTTAAGGCCTGTTGACCGAAAGCGGGCACTGTGGAAGTATACAGTAAACAGGACATGGTCCACGGGAGGGACAAACTCAAGCTGGACAGCCTTAAACAAATAAAGCCAGCAACTAGAAAGCAAGCAAATGTAAGTTACAAACCACAACGCCAATGGTAAGCATTTGGTGGAATGCATTCCCAGAGAAGCTTTCCAAATATCCCCAAGATGTCCTTAGCAAACCAGACAGCTGTGCTGTGAGGTAGGCTTCGACATAAAAGGAGGCCCACATTTGTAAATTGGGGCAGTTTTGATCTTGTAAAGACAAGCTGCATAGTGGTTTGCAAGGTATATGAGACTGCATGCATTGGTGTGTGCTGCAGGCAATGTTTGTGGTAATATAAGGGAAATAAACGAAAGAAAATTACCCACCAGACCAGAAATCAGGTCCATTAAGGGCCCAAAAAAGGGCACCCACATTGACCTGTTAGACCAGCCCTTTTGGCACTAGCTGATGCCCTATAAGCTGATCGAATCCTGCCCTCTATGGATGACAGACATAAATGTGAAACAGATATATGAGCCCCTTCTTTGGATCAGCAGTGGAGGTATCCTGAACCAAACCCCTGCTGAGATACAAAGCTTTAACTCTCATCCTGCCAGGAGTCTTTTCTCAGCACTGCTGCTTGTTCTAGGGCCATCTCTTGGCAGATTCTTAATGTGTGGGGGTGCAAAACAACCTCCTCTCGCACTGGAAACGTGCCACAGCTTTTGAGAGTTTAGTCATGCCTCTGATGGCTATCAATTATGACTTTCCTTCAGTCCATCCACTTTCCTGCGGCGGGAAGAAACTGCGAGAAAAATGCCCGTAGCAGAGGAAATTACACCCTTGTTCTAACAGAAATAACGTGCATGGGTCTGATTTTTTCCCTCTGTATCAATTTTAGAAGTAGGTCGATAGATGTGGCTGCGTCTGCCGCACATTAGGAGTGCCTGCCACGCTTATATTGCACATTTTCACTACGGTTTTAAACTGTGTGGTGTAGATGTTGGTGGCCTGTTCCTAGCATGTGATAAATGCGGCACACGTTCATTGCATCCCCTCACTATGTGCAGCTCACATTTGCTGCATCCACTCTACATGTGCACTGCGACACAGGTTAGTTCCCGCAGCTGAGCCAAGTGTGTTTTTTAAATGTGAAGCGTTAGAACACATCTCCAATCGCAGCTGCTGCTCTGTGCCGGGACAGGACTGTAGTGTTGTCAGAGTATATACTGCCCAGCCCCCATCCTTTATGTAAGGAGCAAACATATGAAGAAGGTCCGGATTTGGAACACTCGTTTCTTAGCAACCACGCCATCACTCAAGAGCGAGACCTTTATACACTACCACTAATGGGCCAAGATGTGGGCCACCCTACTTCTGGGTAACTACACTGACCCTAACATCAGTTCAAGAAATAGTCTTAACGAAATTCAAAAACTGCTATGTGGTACCTAAAATATTAAAGAGCAATCAAAACAAAAATTCGGTAACAAATTCTTTGTTTTTGGAGCGTGGGGGACGATGTGTCCTCCTGAACTTCCCCAACAGGTCTTGTGGTTAAGGCACTTTTGGAGGCAGACCTGAAGGTGGTATGAAGAGGTCAAAGAGACCTTCTAGTGCTACCCTAGCTAAACACAATCATGCTTTGCAAAAGATACCAGGAGATAAGGATACTAAACAGTTATATTTTTGAGGATTTATTGAAAGAGATATACGAGGAATACTTTCTGATGTCCAGAGCTTGAAATTCTAGAGCTTGAGGCGTAGGAAATTGAAGGCCCTGCCCCCACGGTGAGCATGGTGGATACATGGAGCGATCAAGAGATTGGCAGCTGAGGAGCAGTGGCACACCCGTCAAGGGGACAGGTGTAGTGTCCTCCTAAGTCCGGGTACATGCAAATGATCACACCACCCACAAAGCTGGGTATTATATGTCTTTATTCCTCAGCGTGGAAGCGTTAACTGAACATTCTACACCATGAATTCTATCCCCCGCACCCACGCACTTACATCACTGTTCTACAGAGTCCATCTGGAACCAAAAGGGTGCCGTCAGCTCTAACTCACAAACTCTACATTTCCCCCTTTGTTAAATAGCTCTTCAATAAGTCATGTCATGCTTGAATCAGTTGTCCAGATCTGCTCATGTGAGATTACTGAGATACAGGAGAAGTGTCCTTGACTGACACTGGTGACAAAAACACTGGTACAATCATTGGGCTCTCCGGATTCTCGGGTGGATAAGAGTCACTTCTGACATCTGGAGCTGGAGAAGTTCGAGGTAGGTGTGTGAAATGCAAAGAATATCCTCTAATGGAATTTCTATGATGGTGAGCATTTACTAATCCCAACCTTCAACGGGTTAACGTCAAAAGGAGCATCAGATTTGCGGTTCCATTTCTGCCAGACAATGACTTGCTATCCTCTTTTGAACACATAGCTCTGAGCACAGCGGCGACCGTCCGCATAGGTCTTCATTTCGCGTTTGTGAGACGAATAGGTAGTGCGAAATCTATCAATGTCAATAGATCCCTCAGTGGTTCATTGTGGCAATTTAGTGCTTATGGCTCTCCCAAAAATTAAGGTGGCAGGGCTTTCACCCGTGGTAGAATGGAGAGTTGACTTTTTTGCAGGAAGCATAGACTAAAGAACTGATTTGGGTTCAAGCTTTTCCATGGCAGTCCACTGAGCGGTCTTTTTGGGGGTGCTCATAAATCTCTCAACCACACCATTCGCCTGTGGTGCAAGAGGTGTCCTTTTCTGATGCTTGACATTTAGATGAGTGAGGAAATCTTAAAACTCTCAACTATTGAAATGCAGGCCATTGTTTGAGTTCAAAATCGAAGGAACACCCCATGTTGCAAAAATACTTTCTAGTCTTTTCAATCATCCTGTCATGAGTAGTTGACCACAGATCTTCCACACTGGGGAAACGGGAATATTCATCAACAATTCCTAGTTTTCTACCATGCATGCTTTGGTAGATCATACATGTTTAACAGATGCAGGTTTGTCTTGGAAGACATGCAGTTGCACAAATGGCATGCCTTTAACTATTTTTCCACTCTTTCATCAAGACGAGGGAACCACACTCGGTCCTGTAGAGCTTGTTTAGTAGCAACAACTCCACGATGTCCCTCATGGGCCAGTTCAATAACTTGTCTCAGACTCTCGGGTATGATAATTCTCAAACCTCGTAAGATAATGCCTTCGGGGGTAACTGAAAGCCCTTTCTGCACATTTTTGAATTCCTGGTATTCAAGGTCATCAGGAAGAGGTCGGGTAGGTTTTTGCAATAATTGATGTGTAGTAATGTCTTTGAGTTAACAGCAAATCTCTGTCAGTGCTTGTGGCAGCAATGATTTGTTCCAATGATATGTCAGCAGGGGCACGGAATTTCACGATGAAGTTAAAATATGCATCAGGTACTTTTGAAGTAGTGCCATGACACTGTATGGATACACATGAGAAGTAGTCAGCAGGGTTTTGATCTTTTCCTGGATGATGCACAATCGTATAATCATATTCCTGCAATCGCTACCCCCACCTCTCAATACGAGGGGGGCATCTTGGCTTTTGGATTGCTGAAAATGGAAAGCAATGCTTGGTGATCAGTGATAACTGTGAATTGCTTTCCATACAAGAACACATGAAAATGCTCACAAGTGAATAGGCACGTTCCGTCGACGACAAACTTTGGCTGAGATAAGCCACAATGTGCCTTGGGGCATTGGGATGTCCAGTGTGCTGGGCAAGTGTTGTACCCATCCCCATTAGGTTTGCATCAACAACAACATCCCTCTATAACTTCAGATCAAAGTATGCCATTTCAGTGGCGTTCTCAATTGCATGCTTGATTTTCTTGAAGCTTTGTTCACATTCACTTGACCATCCAAATGGGACATTTCATTTTGTTAAGTCTCTCAATGTGGCGCTTGCAGTAGCAGAATCATGTAAATACCTTGAACAGTAACTGGCTATACCAAGGAAGGATAACAGCATAGCTACATCTTGTGGGGCAGAAGTGGATGTCAAGGTGTGTACTTTACTTGGATCCAAAGTCATTCCCCATCAGAAAAAATATGACCAAAGAACTTAAGTTTGGTTTCATAAAACTCACACTTTGCTGCATTTAAAATGAGACTTGCATCAGCAAGTATACAACAACACACTTATGTAAGAGCGTTATCATGTTCCTTTCGAGTTGCCCTGAAAACTACTATGTTTCACTGCAATTGAAAGCATTTGTAGTGGTTGCATTATGCAACAAATTACATACTGTAAAACTTCTGCAGGTGAGGACACTCTGAATCTTAGCCTTTAATATCTAAATAAACCAACATGAGTCAAAATGGTAGTAATGTACCTGCAATTCTCTTCCAGATCGATCTGGTGATACCCTTTGTTCAAATCAAGGCAGGAAAATACTTAAGCTCCATTCAGCTGTGTAATCATGTCAGCACTGTGTGGACCTGGATGTCGCTCTCTTTCAATCGCTTTTTTTAGTTGGCGCATATCAACACAAATGCGCACAGATCCTCCACTCTCCTTTTTCGGCACTACCACTATGGGTGATATCCATGGCATTGGACCAGTGGATCACTCAATGATGTCGTGCTTTATTAGTGTCTCAAGTTCTTTCTCAACAGCCTCTTGTAAATGAAATACAATTTGAAGATGTCGTTGAGCAACAGGACAGATGTCCTCATTTATGTGTAGTTGCAGTTTCATAGTCTTAAGTCTTCCTAGACCATGAAACAAGCATAGAAACTGGTTCACTATCTCATGATAGGCATAGACATTGTACTTTACAGAAATCAGCCCCATGTCAGCAGTAGTACTGAAACTGAGTAAACATGCACTTGATGAAGTGCCTAGCAAGAAATGAATTGGTGTTTGTACTTTCGTCTTTTTATGCTTCATTCAATTGCTATGAATGAACCTTTTGCAGTGGGAAAGGAGCCCAAGTATACATTTTAGTTTTCAACTAGATTAAAAAGGGCACTGGAGATAGTTCATTGTACTTTTCCGCTGGCATAATGTTTATTGACGTTCCACTGTCTGTGATAAAAGGTATGGAGCACCTATTCACTTTCAGTGTGATCTTTGGACAGTGTCTAAATACATTTTGCACTTTCACTTGTCACTTTCACTTAACCAGCATTCTTTCTTGCAAGAAGCTAATCCTACATGTGGCACATCATCCAGCAGTCAACATTAACATTGCAATCCATCTTCCTCACTGTTGCTTGACAATGACAGTGACAAACTTTTAGATGAGGAATTTGATGACAATCAACGTCGTTCAGTTTCTACTTGCCTCAATTAATGTTGCTGCTTGGCCTTGTAGGCATGGTTAGAACGTCTCCGGAACTTTCTGGCATCTATTTTGTTTTCTCAACTTGACACACTTGATCTTTCCTCCATTTTGTTCTCTAGACGTGACGGACTTGATCTTTCCCTAGCTTTGCAAGCCATTAGAAAATGGTTCCCTTTCCTGCATTCTTTGCATATCTGTCCATTGGTGGGACATTTACCTTCATGTGGAAATGAAAATCGACATCGAAAACACAACTTCTTTTTCTTTGGAGACATTACTTTAAGGATTTCTACCTTGCATTTTGACTTGCTTTCCACATTCAGCAGCGATTCTTTTTGGCCCTTTCCAGTCTCCATGTTAGCTGCTTGTCTGTTGGCTCTTTTGTATGCTCTGGAAGCCATGAGTACTCATTCCAAGCTGAGTGTCTCTTTCAGCATTCGTCGTCTGAAGGAATCAGAGAGACATCCATCTATTACTCTGAGACGCATGACATTCTCATCATTAAACTCGTAAACTTGCAATGCTTGATGAGCGAATCAAGTCTTTCTTTAAACTCATCCATCGATTCTCCAACTTTCTGCCTTTCCAGAGTGAAAATGTACCTTTCATAGTCGGCATTCGGCACTGGGTTGAACTTGGTGTTTAATGCCTTTTTAATTTGACGGTATGTTACTTCATCACCTTGTGGTATTTTCTTTATCACTTCTTTTACTCCTTCACAAGCTAAATTCTTTAGATATTTAATTATCTTTTTGTCATTTGCTTCTTATGCATCAATGAAATCATCGAAGGTTTTGACCCAGGCAGTCCATCTGTCACCAATATTTTGCTTTTTGAAAGGAGGCAGTGGTTTTGGAATGCGGCAGCATCACAACCTGTGGAACTTTCTGCTGTAGGAGCAGGGCTCACTCTGGCAGCGTCTGCTGCCCGCTTGTACTAGCACCTTCGTCAAACACTAGCCATGTAATGACACCTGGGTCATCGCGCCAGCTCTCTGGCATGAGGCACGGTTTCTTCCTTGGTGGTGAGTAGCAGATGGTTTCTTGCATGGGTTCTTCGCCCTTCTCACCTTTTTGCATTGATCCTGGTTTCTCCTGCCTTTAGCATTTCTCTGCGTCAGAAATGTTTCCTCTTTTAGTACTTTCTTGCACTCTAATATCACTGCTTTTAGCACTTCTTTGTATCTGGTTGTCGCTGCCTTTAGCGTTGTTGTACTCTATGAATGACGGCTCTGTGTTTGGCTGTGGCACAGTATCTCTTATCTTGACTTTACCAGCAAATTCTTGCCGATGATAACCAAAATTTCTGTAAGATCTTCACTTTCTGCACAGGCCGTGCACTGGCTAGAGTGGCGCTTCGACTACACATACAGCAACTGTCGATTTTCACTTCGACTGAGGCACACAAGCAGTTTGCTAGACCACTGCAAACTCTCCAGGAGAACACTCTCAGCTCTTCGGGTCACCGGGTTTACATAATCGCCTATCTCATCGCTGGTTGTAGCATCCTCCCCAGCCCTGGGTACATGCAATGATCACACCATACACAGAGCTTGGTATTACACGTCTTTATTCTGCTAACTGAATATTCTACATCATTAATTCTATCCCTCACACTAATGCACTCATGTCACTGTTCTCTGCAGTCCATTTGGAACCAAAAGGGTCCAGTCATCTGTAACACACAAGACACTACAACAGGGGCATGAGGGGCCAACTTCACTCCAGTTAGTGACAGTTTTTTATTTTTACTACAAAACCAAAGGAAGGGGCCCTGTGGTCTTTCTTGCATTAGGACCCATGACACACTTGCTACGCTACTGCTGAGGAGTGGAGAGTACGAGAAGATTTATAATACCTGAGACAGTTGTGTTTATGTGCATGAAGACTCTAGTGATCCTCAGCAGACTCCTTACAAGCATTCCGTAATCTGATGAGTGTAGCCGAGTATGGTTTAATAAAGTTTGTGATGCAGTGTGTTCAGTTAATGGTTGCATGCTGAAAAATAAAGATATGCAAACCAGAGCTCTGTATGTGACGTGGTCTGTTACATGCTAACAGGCTGGCGAGGACGCTACAACTAGCGGCTAGATAGGCAACATGTGCCCCCTGCAACGATACAAGACTGCTCCCCTAAGAGTTTCCTGTGGACCAGCAAACCACTCATGCATGACACTTATGCCTTAAAAAGCAGTCGACTGTAGGCGTATGCGGAGTCAAAGTGCCACTCCAGCCATTACAAGACTTTTGAAGAAGACAAAGGCCCTTAGGAAAGTTCAGTCATAGTCGCCCCAGAACCTGTTGGTACAGCTGAAGGAAGAGGGACGGCACCGCAACATAGCGCAGAGCCAGAAGAGGTTCAGTACTGTAGCGCTAAAGGCAGCGACAAGCAGGTACAGAGAAGCATCGAATGCCTGACTAGCCAAGTGAAGAAGCGTGTAGAAAAGCAGCAGCATTCAGGCGTCAAGAAATGCTAAAAGCAGCAAAAATCAGATACTATGCAGAAGGTTGAGAATGGTGATGACTATGTACAGCAGACAAATCAGCTTCTCACCGCCAAAGATGAAAAAGAGGCCATACGGCATTGGATCGACTGCGACGACACTGATGCAAGCACGCGGTTGGGGCTTATAAATAGTGTGAATGGAGCCGGTTCAAGGGGGCAGCAGATGGCGCCAGAGAGAGCCCTATTCTGAACATCAGTGAGGTCTACAACTGACTATGACGCTCAGTTTTCCTGAAACCATCGCTTCCATTTGATACCGTCAACAAGCGCAATATTGACGCCAGATGAACTGCTTGGATTCAAATATTTGATGATTTCATTGACGCGCTAGAAGACACAGATGACAAAAAGATCATCAAATACTTTAAAAACCTTGCAGGTGACGGAGTAAAAGAAGCGATAAAGAAAATACAACAAGCTAATGAAACATCTAACTGTGTGATTAAGATGGCATTAGGAATCCAGTTCAATCCAATGCCGAACGTCGACTATGAAAGGTAAATTTTCAATCAAGCCAGACAGCAAGCTGGAGAAACGATGGATGAGTTTGCTTAAAGACTTGAGGTACTCATCAAGCATTACAAGTTCAAAGAATTCAATGATGAAGATGCCATCCATCTCAGAGTCATCAGTGGTTACCTTTCTGACTCATTCAGACAATGTATGCTGCACGAGACACTCAGTCTGGAGAAAATGCTCATGGCTGTGAGAGCAGAAGAACGTGCTTATTAACAAGCTACTGATATGGAGGCTGGAGTAGCCCATAGTGAATCAACATTGAACATGAACAGTAAGCAGAGACACAAGGTCGAGGGCTATAAAGTGATATTGTATTTCTGATACGGATTCTCCCTTCCACTCAAAGGTAAATGTCCTGCTATCGCACAAAGATGCAAAGGCTGTGGGAAGGAAGGACTTTTGGTGATGATTTACAAAGCGAAAGAGAACCCAAGTGTGCCATGAAGAGACGAGAAGATGGAAGGCAGAAAGTTCACGAAGCATTCTTGCAACTCCCACAAAGCCAAATGGCAACATCGAGTAAGGCGAGTTTGATTGTTATCAGATTCATAATCCAATAGTTCATTGAAGTTATCATCGAGTTACGATGAGGAAAATGGATGTGAGATGGTGATGTCGATCAAAGATCAACGTGTGCATGTAGGATTGGCTGCTTGCAAGAAAAGACAAAAGTCTGAAAAGAATCACCAAATGAACCAACAAAGTTCCTTTGCACAATGTCCTACAATCAAGCTCAATGTGAATGGGTGCCCTACAAATGTCATTATAGACATCGGTGCGTTGATACACATCATGCCAGTAGAAAAGTACAAAGAGCTGCATCTCACACCGTCAAGAACCAAGGTGTATACCTGGCGCCTTCTACACCCTTGAGGAGTAAATAATCCTTTGTGGAGACCATGTGGCACAAAAAAACAACACTGCAAGCACAGATTCATGTACTCCCAGATACTTCATCTAGTTCATGCTTATTAAGTTTCGACACTACTGCTGCCATGGGACTGATTTCTATCAACTACAACTTGAATGCCCATTTTGAAATAGTGAGTCAATTTCCGACATTGTTTCATGGACTTGGGAAACTTAAGACGATAAAGATACAGCTTTACATTAATGAAGATATTCGCCCCGTTGCCTTCCACTTACAGGAAGCCGCTGAGAAAGAACTAGAAACACTGTTATAGCATGACATCATTGAGCGCTCTACTGGTCCAACACCGTGGATTTTGCCCATTGTGGTGGTGCCAAAAAAGGACAGTGGAGGTTCATTTCGCATTTGTGTTGATATGCGACAGGCCATACAAAGCAATCGAAAGAGAAAAACATTCAGGTCCACACATTGTGGACATGATCACACAACTGAATGGTGCCTAAGTCTTTTCCCGCCTTGATCTGAACATAGGTTATCATCAACTTGAACTGGAAGAAAACTGCAGGTACATTACTACTTTTTCAATACAAATTGATTATTTCAGATATAAAAGACTATTTGGTTTGTTGTCAGCTGCAGAAATCTTTCAAGATGTCATTTGTTGAGAAATTCAGGCTGTCACACATGCTTTTAACTACAGTGATGATGTACTGGTGTTTGGGGCTACACGAAAGGAATATGACAAAGCACTCACACAAGTGTGTGAATTTTGCAAAAATAGATTTAAATTCTTTGGGCATATTTTCTTTGAAAAAGATAGGACTCCTGACCCCGAAAAGGTACAACATTGTCATCTATGTGCCCTCCAGAAAATTTGACCATGCTAAAATCCATTTTAGGCATGGCAGCCCACTGCCGCAGGTACATTTGTGACTTTACCATTGTGCGTGCCCCTCAAAGAGAACTAACCAAGTGAGATGTTTCTTTGGAATGGTCATCGGAATGTAACCGAAGTTTCAAGAACATAAAACATGCAATTTAAAATGCAACTGAAATGGATTACTTTGATCAGAAACTGCATACAGCGATTGTGAGAAGTTGGCCTGGCATGTGCTGGTCACTAGTTATAGTGGCCACCTTGCACCAGTCCAATTCGACTCTTATGGTAGATAGGTTTAAGACAACCTTTTAAAGAAAGCTATCCTAGTGGTAGCTGTGGAGAGCAGCCTTCAGGCTAAGTCTCTGAGGAATGTAAAGCAGCTTGTTTTACCTTATAATCTCTTGAATTACCAAATGAAAGGACACCACACAGGTATATATATCAAATATATATGTATTTATTTCTAGACACACTCTACTAATCTCTTTATGAGATTAGAAGTCAGGAACACATTCAAATATCAACATTTCACAATAAATTAAGCACAAATATGGCTTGGGCCCTAGGGGCGTACCAGACCATATACTAAAATAGAGGTTTAGGAAAGTCGACTTGCAGAGGGACAAGGCCTAGGGCCTGTAGAATCGCTGGGGCTTCACTAATGCAGCAAAAGCAGGTAGGTAAAAGACCCACGGGAGACGCGTGCAGTGTGAGAACACAGCCGCGGGTTCCCTATTGATTTCAATGGAGCAAGTTGCGGTTGGATTTTTAAAGTTTTAGGGTACTTCGAGGAAGTCTACAAGCAAGCCACTTACAAGGTAAGTAATTTGAAGGCCAACACACACTAGGGCACCGGAGTGTACGAGTTACCTCACCCAGGGATGCCGGATGCATAGGTGTCTTTAGGTGTCGGGTCGCATCGCTGTTTTCTATGGAAACCAAAGAAGATTTGCTGCTTGTGAAGACTGAAGAAGTGTCCGGTGGAATCCAAGGCTGGATTCAAGATGAAGATGACCTGAAAGCAGAAGGAACAGTGTTCACAGTCACTTGCCAGTGACCCGGGGCCAGGAAGATGGATGCCCACGGAAGTTGGGTGATTTCAGGTGATCAAGGGTGTTTTGACTCTTCGCTCACGAGGAACAGGAGGCATCAACGATGATCAGCAGATGGATTCGGAGTGTCCACCATGTCTGCAGCTTACTGAGGTGTCGGCAGCTGGATTGGAGCCAACAAGCTTTGGCAACAGCAAGTCTCGCGGAAAGTGAATATAGTCAATGGTGCAGACCAGAAAGGTCTGAGAGACTCACCCAGTGAGGGTAAGTGAGGGCAGGCCTGGAGCAACCAGGAGAACTCTTTGGTTTGATCAGAAAGTCTTTAGGGGACCCACAAGCCAACGGGCAAGGATCGCAAAGATGCCTCATAAGGAAATGCTTTACAGGAGCCCACGGTCTCTCGGGACGGGGTAGGCCTCTGATTTTCACTGCAAATCCTGCTGGAGGCTTGGGCCATAAATAGTCCAATGCACAAGTTCGTAGAACGTCGTGAAGGGGTTGCACTCACCAATAGTGCACGGTACCCGGGTACTGCTGTTCCTCGTCACTCGTGGGGTCCACTTGCCTCAGCTCTGCTGGGGACTCACAATGGCTGTCGAAAAGTCAGGAGATCCACTTCTGGGGCTGCAGGAATTCGGGCTCCAGCAGGAGCGGGAAAGTTTGCGACCGTTGATTCAAAGTTTTGGTGCCTTCCAAGCAGGGGAGTCACTCCTTGACTCCAAGGGAGATTCTTCCGTCTTCCAAAGGTAGTGGAACATCGAAGGACAAGGATTCTTCTTTTAAAGCATTGTCCAGGGATATCTAGTTTGCAATGGCAAGGGTTCCCTATCTTATACTAAAAGAAAGGGAGGGACTAGCTTTATGACCACTCCTCTGGGAGGGTCAGGGTAGGGGGTGGTTACAGCCACTTCCCTTTGTCCAGTTTCACGCCAGAGCAGGGACAGGTAGCCCCTGAACCGGTTTGAGCTGGCATATGCACAGAGGAGCCTACTGCTCCCCCAGTGCAGGACTTCAAAGCACTCTAGGAGTGCACCCACCCAGCCCCAATACACTGAATCCTGTCTGGAAGGTGATGACACCTCCCTGTGACAGGATGCCTATTGTTGGGCCTCCTCCACTGCGAGTTTCGGTCAGCAGCAGGAGGGCAGCCCAGTGTCTGTGCTGGTGGCATCCATTTTGTGATGCCAGAGCTCTTTCAGATTTCTACCGTGTTTCCACAGTGGGTACATGTCGTCCCCTCTAGAAGGGTATCATTCCAAGTTGTTTGACACCAAACATGACATGTTTTGATGCAGTCATTCCAAAGTTAGCATTTACCGGTAGGTTATAATGCACTTAAGAGTATATGGTTTAACTGCATCCACAAACAGCCACAGAGAATAAACTCTGCCAGCTGCAGAGGGGTCCTGCTGAAGCAGAGGCACCATCTCACATTGTAAACCAAGCACCCTGCCCTCGGGATTGATAGGGCCTGCCTTAGGGGTGACTGATAGGTTTATATGTGTGTGTATGGTGAGATATAGGAACCTATACCTCAGTGAGGAGTGCTAACACTACCCCACCCAGGCTGCAGTAGCAGGCCTGTGGTGTCAGATTTAGTCTGCTTCCCTGGGGTGGCATAATGCATGCTTCAGCCCCTGGTAGGCCTGTGAAGTACCTATGCCCTTGGTACCTAGGGTACCATATTACTAGGGGCTCATAAGGTACCACAGTATCCAATCACTAGTGCATCTAGTATGCACTCCAAGTTGTTTAGAGAGAACAGAGAGACTGGGGCCCTGATTAGCAGGGACCCAGCCAGACTATAGCCAGAAACCAGTGTTAACATCAGAAAAAAAGTGGGGGCAACATAAGTGCAGATCCTACTCTCCTACAGCGATTATGGTGGATACAAGACTGGTGGGGCTGGGAGCGATCCTTGCCCAACATAATGGACAACCTGATGCTTAGAGACACATTGTGGCCTATGCTAGCTGGAATCTATCCCATACTGAATGTGCTTATTCTCAACCAGAGAAAGAACGCCTAGCTGTATTATGGGTGTGTGAACACTTCCATGTGTTTCAGTATGGAAAGCATTTCACCCTTGTTACAGATCATCAAGCACTGCTCATCATTGTTAGAAATCCGAAAGCCAAGATACCCTCTTGCATTGAGAGGTGGGTGTTGCATCTGTAGGAGTATGATTACACAAACCGGGGAAAGATCAAAACCTTGCAGACTACTTTTCACAAGTGCCATACAGCATCATAGTATAATGTCCAAAGCAGCTACATCAATTTCACAGTAAAGTCAAGTACGCCTGCAGCTCTTTCTATTGAACAGATTCTGGCAGCTACTAATACTGAAAAAGACATGCATAAGCCCAAGGAAATCATTACAACACTAACATGGGGAAAGCATACTGGCCTCTTACAAATAATGTTGAATACCAGAAATTCAAAAATGTTTGTGAAGCACTTTGTTTTACACATGATGGTATCATACTGAGAGGGGTAAGAATAGTTATCCCTGAAAGCCTGAGGCAACAAGTTATTGAACTGGCTCATGAAGGACATTATGGCATTCTTGCAACCAAAAGAGCCCATAACGATCGAGTGTTGTTCCTGTGTCTTGATGAACGAGTTTAAAGGGAGTTTAAAGCTTGCCATCTATGCAACTGCCTGTCTCCCAGAATGACTCAGCCCCCATTGAACATGTTCGATCTATCTAAACAAGCTTGGGAGAGGATTGCTGTTGATTTCTTCTGACCTCTCAACAATGGACATCATCTCATGGTAGTTGTCGATGAGTACTCACGTTTTCCTCTGGTGGAAGACTTATCATCAACCACATATGACCGAGTCATCGAAAAGCTGGATGTCACTTTCACAACATGGGGTGTTCCCTCCACTCTCAAATCTGATAACGGTTCACCCTTCAATTGCAGAGATCAAAGACTTTCTTAGTCATTTGAGCATCAAACATCAGAAAAGTATACCTCTTTGGCCACAGGCAAATGGCATTGTGGAACGATTTGTGAGTATTTAGAAAAGGGTGATACAACTTGCTCCACTGGAGGGCATCGACCTCGAATCTGCTCTGCGCCCAGCCATTCATGCCTACCATTCCACTCCTCATTCCATGGCAGGAGAAAGTCCTGCCACCTTGCTGTTCAAGAGACCTCTTGGAACAAAGATAGCATAATGGACTACCAGTTGGTCGATAGACCCTGATGAGATTTGTGTCACTGAGACCCCTTGCAAATGCAAAATGAGGGTCTACGCTGCCAAGCGCCAACACGCTTGAGACACGGTTTTCAATAAAAGAGACCGAGCTCGTGTTAGGCAAAAGTGGACATGCAAGACAGACTCTCCAGTTGATGCTGACCTGCTAAACGTTGTGGTGAGCAAAGGACCTATGATAACTGCCCAACGACCTGGAAAATCCATAACCAGAGACTCGTCACACTTTAAGCCTCTGCCTCGATGTTCATCAGCTCCAGATCTCGCAAGTGAGGCAAATCCACCTGAATGTCCAAGTCAAGCATCCAACTCTTCTCTGAAGATGCCATATAAAGGCACCCCTCCTCTATCTCATACAACTAGATCTGCAAGGCTGGTGTGAGCACATCGATGACTCATTGAGGAGATGTAATGTGTATATATTTGTTTGCACTTTTTATTTAACAAAGGGGGAGATGTCATGTCCTGGTTTCATGTGCATGAAGACTCTAGTGATCCTCTGCAGACTCCTTACAAGTTCTACACAATCCGGGGGTATGACTGGGTGTGCTTTAATAAAGTTTGTGACGCAGTTCTTCTGTTAACAGATGCATGCTGAGGAAGAAAGACGTGCCACGGACAAGGTGAAATTTGGGACTAAAGGAGGATAGAGACACTGCTTGCGTGCTCCCAGGTTGAAACGATGAAAGCCAGACAAAGGCCAGGTCTTTCGTGCTTGCCTTTTGGATTCAGGCACAGACGTGGGGGTGGTACACCATGTCAATTGTGGTGGAAATGTTAGGAGCTAGAATACCAAGTGTATGGCTATTCCAGGAAAATTCAGGGATTATCAAGAGCCACAAGCAGGACTGATTTAGTTCATTGAATGAGTCTGAAACCATCCTGTGCCACATCTAAGTCATAATGTTTTCCAAAAAGAAAGTTATTCATTAAACTTCTTCTGTCATTTTGAAAGGAAAGGAAGCAGACAGATGAAACGAGAGTTTGACAGGATTGCAAGATCAGATTTAGCTTTTTTTCAGTGGGGAGAACATGATGGCTTACTTCCATCTGGAAGGGGTATGACCAAGGCTGAGAGAAGAATTATAAATATCTACAATCATAAGAGCAAAGATGTTTTTAAAGGCCTTTAGGAATCTAAGTGGTTTGGGGGAAAGCCAGAAATAGAGATATAATTTTGTCTGGAATAGATTACATACTGGATAGGGTTATGGAAGAAAGTGAGCCTTCTGGAGTGAGAGAAGTTTAAAATGGCAAGCATTATCTAGACTAGTTTCCTCCATTGTGGTTCATGTTGTTTGCATGTGTTTTAAAGTATCTATTTGGAGGCTATACCAAGGTGCTTATATTTCAGATATGACATGCTTACAAGGTGATGCTGTGCAACTTAATTAAGAGCTCAAGTAATTGAAGAAGTTAATTGTTCTGAGACTAATGAAGGGTTGCAGGAATTACGAGGAAGTGGGCTATTGCCACTCATCGTTGAATTTGCTGCAGTTCCATTGAGCCGTGGGTCTAGGAGTTGCTAGTGTGGTCGTCTGACAACTAGGATGGAGAACTTCATTTCAGATTGGGGCACCATGGATGAAACTGTAAGATTTTTTCTCATGTGCAAAAATTGGATTGACAGATTGGACAGCACACTGGGTAGAATGAATATCTTAAGTGAGTTCTATAGAAAGGCAGGACTCAATTAAATAAATAGTAGCAATGTTCCCAAGCATGTGGGCCTTCGCATTAACCCCTTCCCCGCTCATGACGGAACCGCTCCGTCATGAGCCACGGTTGCCGTGTGCTCATGACGGAGCGGTTCCGTCATGCCACGACCGTTGGCGGCCGCTCCGCCCACGCGGCGCTGTTTCCCCGCCTGTGTGGGGGGACAACGCAACTGGGCGGAGTCATGACGGAACCACTCCGTCATGAGCACAGCTCAACCGTGGCTCATGACGGAGTGGCTCCGTCATGAGCACAGCGCCACCGCGCTGCCCCCCCGCACCCCCCAGCGCTGCGGCGGAATTCCCGCCGCAGCGAAGGGGTTAAAGTCTGTTAGTAGGACTAAAGGGGAGACCTTTAGCGCAAGAGACATTCGGCCAATGAAATTGGAGATAGAACTGGACAAGCGATAAACTAAGCACATCGTAATGGTGGATTTACTGTCCTTCACCTCTTTTTGCAGGACTCCTTTTTAGGTCAAGCCTAGAGCTAGCGCACATGCACTGCTATGCGAGACTTGTTGTGGTGGAGTAGCGAATAGAAGCCCGCCCACTCTCCGCCCATATTTGCCATTAGCTTGTGTCATTCTCTTTCCTAAATGCTGGCTTCTGATTCGTAAATAGGCTTGTTAGTCCCTCCTTAGTACCACCTCCTCTTCATTTGTCACCTCCCATGGTGACTGGCCCCTTTACTTTGGTTGTTACATGGTACGTGTTATTTAGACTGTGAGCACTATTTTCGTTATTCAGTTTCTCTTACTGCACGCACAATGTGCTTTGGTGCCTCCTTCCCCCCTCCCTCCCGTTGCCATGCCTTGCTTACCCCCTGCCCGCCCGCTGTCCATGCCTTCTCCCTGCCAGCCGGCCCAATGTTGCAAAGGAAGTAGGCAGATACTGCCAAATCAGAGGGAATAAAACCCACTAGACCCATAACCTCTCGAGGTCAAGAGGTTACCGCTCCAGGGCCTCAACATGTAAGGTGGAGCACTAAGAGGATGGTTTCAGGTGGCCTTAAATTACCAAAATGTGGCTAGTCGCTGGCAAGAGGAAAGAAAGATAGGATCAGCCCCAGAGTCGGATATAACACATGAATGCATGACGCAGATCACAGGAACACAGCCAAATTAAGCTGTCACTTGCAGTTCATTGTTAAAAATAATCCTTGCAATGAGTCGTGCGTGCCTGATCAAAAACACATGCTAAAAACATATATGTTTTTGACTTTTTCAGTGTGGTGGTGATAAAAAGAATCCTGCACCAAACAATTGGTACTCTGCTACTTGAAAAGAAAGATAAAAGTTGTTTTACCTTCCCGTCGTGTAGATTTTAGTCTTCAGGATGGCGGGAATTCTAGCCCCACTTGTTAAGCCAACAATTCTAGCCCCACTTGTTAGGCCAATAAAAAATACAACCGTTTAGGACACCCTTTAAAATCTGCAAGCACTTGGACCTTCTTGATTAGACTCCCTGTGTTACTTTCCTAAAACCCAGTGTTGCTTTTGCGTCCCTTCCAGCCCTGCCCGCTGTTGTTTTCACAACCCTATATTGCTTTGGCAGTAACTTGTTGGATCACCGGTCGCCCCATACCTTCCCCCATGTTGTTTCAGCCCTCCGCCCGGTTTATAAAAAAATTATTTGCATATTTTATTTTCGTCTTAGTTACTGATCCAACTTGGTTCTGTAACTAAATTAAAAAAAGATCCAGTCTAATTTTATAGGTGAGTGCATGCGTGGTTCACACAGAATCATAATGACGTGTTTTTAAAACAAACTTTAAATACACTGCAAAGCATTGCGGATGTTGTGCACCTGGGCTAAAAACCATTGGCAAAGCCAATACCTCACAAAGGCGAGACCTATTGGCTTTGCCAATGCTTGTTAATAAAGTGAGGTTTTAGTTATACCATAAGCTCCCTCAATCAACTCACCCGTTGTTCCGGCTCACACACCCCATCTTGACCTGGGCTGCAGCTTTTTTGTTGCCCTGCAGGCTCAAATCAAGTTGCAGGTAGGGTAGTGCTGAGAAAGGGCTGGGCGCTAGCTGACCCTTGACCAGTCAGCCAGTCAGCGGGTGGTGCATGAAGATCCCGGTCCTCCTCAATAGCCTGTGCAGAATGCAGAAAGCAAATGCAGATTTCTGCTCGCCTCCCTTTGTTCTCACAGATGCAAGGTGCAATCAGCTGTAACAGGATGCTTTGAAGGTTCTCTGTAGGTGGTGGCATGTCAGCAGGGCATGAGCACTGCCTATATAGGTAGAGCTTTCACTTGCTAATGGCAGTCCGAATGCTGGGCGGGAAAATTCTTCTGTCCCCTCGTCTCCCCACTCCTGTCCCCCATGCCCCTCTCACTCCAAAATCTGGGTGGGAAAATACCTGATTACCCCCACACTTCCTGCACCAATAGTGGGCTCTCCTGCAGCCGCAGAAATAGATGATGGGGCCGATTACGATGTAGTTTGGAAACTCTTCTGACCGAATCGGTTTCGGAATCGTTTCCAAACGAATTGGGTTCTGTAAGTCCGACTGACCGATTACGATGCTTCCCAACATCGTTCGGTCGGACTCGCATTGACTTCAATGGGAGCCTGTGTTCCGAGCAAGAACACAGGCTTGCATTGAAAAAAAGAGTGGTTGGAGAAAACCTTGCACCCTGTGGTGGGCACCACATGGTGCCTGCCGCACTGTTCATGGTAAAACAGGGGGCTCACTTGGGTACCCGCACGGGCCCCAACTGGAGACCTCAGGGTGAAGGGTGGCCTGCTGCTGGCCCCCAAAGTCAGATTCCGACAGTTGTTTTGTGTCGGGCAGACTGAATCGGAATGACTGTCAGAATTGGTCATCGTAATCGCTCGCTCGGAAACCATGTCCATAGAGCTGTACAAATCGGCTCTGAAAGACTCGGGGCTGTCCGAATGCCTTTCTAAACCGATTCGGACAGCCCGAACGCATCCGTGCATCGTAATCGGTCGGTTGGAAATGTGTACGATTCGGTCGGAAACATAGGTTCCGAATAGGATTCTGAGATTCCAAATCCCATTCGGAGCCTTTCCAAACGACATCGTAATCGGCCCCTATGTTGGAGCTCTGGGGGAAGAGCGGCCTAAGAAGAAGCAAGGTTTAGCGACAAGGTGGCAGGCAATGCACAAGGGGAATTGGCTCTCCACCCTTGCTGTGGAGTATGAGGATGAAAGGAGGCCTCTGCCCCCCCAAAGTAAAATGCCGACAGAAAGAGGATCATTAGCATTTTGCGACAGAGACCGTTAGCCTGCTGTGGGATTTCATAGATGAAGGAGTAGAGGGGGAAAGCGAGATATCTAGCCAAGGGCAGCGTATTTCTAAAGGGGAACAGGATGCGTTAGTACAAGAAGGTTGGGAGGCACTAGGTAGGGTCATGGCACCAAGGGGACTGATGCCAAGGAATAAGTCTAAAGGGCAGAGGAAGGGGCCTATAGGGTGTAGGGACACAAGGAATTCAGCAGATGGCAGAAGAAAGGAAGCAGTGGAGGTGGGACTGGTGAAGTACCATGTCCTGGGAGCTCATGGGGCTGTTGCAGGCAGACAGCCTAGTGGGAAGACAGGTCGTATAGGCAGATATGTGTGGATGGTGGCCGAAGAAGGTGGCATTTTGGTGGATTGTGGAACTGGGGCAGGTGTGTCTTTGCCTGCAGGTAACCTTCAGGGCCAGACTGGGAACCAAAACTGGCCCTGGCAAAGAGCTCGGCCGCCCCCCCTGGGGGCCGCCGAGCTGTTTTCCAGGGCCGGTTTCGGACGATTTTGTTACAGGCCCGTTTTTGCAGCATAGCTGCAAAATCGGCCCCTGTAACAAAATTGGCCCCCAGGGGTCCAAAATCGGCCCACACCTTAGCGGCCCACCGGGGAAACGCCCAGTGCCCACTACGGCCAGTCCGGCCCTGTTAACCTGTGCGAAGAGCTGAGAGGGCTGAGCCTGAGACAGTGAAAGGTACGTCCAGTTTCAGGAAACTGGGTGGGTCTTGTGTGACCCCGCAACACCAGTGCATCCGGCCCAGAGTTGGCGATAGACAATGTGGGAAGAAAGGAGTCTGGGAAGGTTTAATGAGGCTCCTCTGGACACTACAGACATGCCAATTGACTGGTTTCGTTACTGGGATAGTGGTGTGGTGGGTGGTGAGATTCCTGGTATGAGTGGAGTTATGCGATAGAGAGAGAGAGAGAGAGAGAGAGAGAGAAGCAACGAACATTGAGTTGGATTATGATGACGAGGTGGTCGTACAGGAAGAAAGCAAGGTAGCTGAAAATAATGTGGTGGTAGTGTGCCCACTCAACAGGAGGAGTGGCAGTGGTGGACAGAAGATGTAAAGGGCTGGCAGAGGCCTGGTAACAGTACCAAGCTGGGAGAAGCTGGTGTGTTGCTGGTACCAATAGGTGATACAGCTTCGGAACCTAAACTGGAGGCCAAGTGCCCCAGTATTGAGACCAAGTATGTTTGGAGCGTCGAAATAGCTTCAAGGATATACTCCTTTGGTGTTAGTTAAGGGGATGTTGAGGTGACAGTGGAAGGAAAGCTGCAGAAAGGACAATCCTTGGTGGACAGGGGTGGTTGGTCTGTAAGGTATTTGCCAGGAACTGTTTTGTGATATTCACCTGTTTCATTAAAGCAGCCCTTTTCATGCTAAAAATAGAGGGCCCGATTCACAGAACTAATCTGAGACTAAATCCTAAACTTACTACTTTTGGTATTCACAGAAGGCACTTACTACTTTTGGTTATTCTTACTACTTTTGGTATTCACAGAATGCACTTACTACTTTTGGTTAAACGTACTACTTTTGGTTAAACTCACTACTTTTGGTATTCACAGAAGGCTTTTAGTAGTAGTAAAGTTAGGAGTCCGAACTTTACTACTACTAAATGCCTTCTGTGAATACCAAAAGTAGTAAGTTTAACCAAAAGTAGTAAGTTTAGGATTGTGTCTCAGATTGGTTCTGTGAATCGGTGTGATTTTTCGTGTAACGCCGTCTCACCCGATGGTGTTTAAGGGGGAAGAAATGTTAGAGCTCTCCCCCTTGGGCTTTTCGGTGAGAGGTGTAGCCAAGGAAGCAAGGGGAAAGGGATTGTGGTGGTTCCCTGGGGAGGGAGAGTCTAAGTGATATTAGAGGGTGTGGATGCAGGGGTCCTCTTTCTAGCAGGTATAGGAAACTGTTACCCACGGGCTGAGATTGCCCCTGAATTTCTGCCCTCCCCCACCCCACCTTGGAAAAGGCAAGCGCTTGTTGTAGTAAAGACCGTTTTGCCCCTCTGGAATAAGTGCCTCTGAAAGTTGGAGAATATTGGGCGTGCTGTGATGACACAGATGCGTAAATGGGATTGTAGATACATTGTAATTGTCTCTGGTGTGCAGGTGCGTTCTGAGTGCATGGCAGGTTGACATTTTTTCAGTAGTAGGTTGCAAGCATTGGTTGATTTAACTACTGGTCATTCAGTCCAGCTCGAGAGAGTGACAGGGATCTGAGTTTGGGGGCGGGTGGGTGTTGTGGTGTGGTTATGTGTTGCAGCACAATTGGGTTTGGAACGTTTTGGTAATGGGGCCTGATTTAGGGAAGGACGTTTGGGAGGGTGTTTGAGTGGGGGGTTGTTACAGAGGTTTCACTGAAGTCGACGTTTGTTGGGGTGTTTTTGGGTGAGATTTATGGTCAGTATCGATTTGACATATTAGTGACATATTAGTGAAGATGGTAGTTAGTTAGTTGCCAGGAACTGTTTTGTGATACCTGTTTCATTAAAGCAGACTTTTTTCTCACTAAAAATGGAGTGGTTCTTAGTGTAACACCGCCTCGCCCTACGCATGCTTCCACCTTCCAAGTGGCATGCTGCACCTTCACAGGGGGAGACAAAAGAAGGCAAGACCTCTCTCCTGCCATCCCTCCTTTTATTTACCCTTCAACAGTGCACAATCAATAAATGGAGTATTACACCCAGCCTTTCTAAGTAGATTTTGCACCGGCTTTTGAAAAAACTGTGCGATTTTAAAAAAAGCCCTAATTTCGTGATTTTCCTTTCAGATCGCAAAATCTCAATATTATGGATGATCTCCCTAAAGCACTCAGGGGCATATTAGCAAGGGCTGGCGATATAATTATCTCCGCTTTAGCATCCGTTTTCTGGCGATAAGCGGCGATAATTATATCGCAATATCATCAAGGACACGCTAGCACGTATTTTTTTGATGTAGAGCCCGTTTTTTCACAGCCTCGTCACGCATCGCTAATGAGATGCAAAGAAGGCGTGGCTGTGAAAACAACACATGAAAATATTGTGAAGACAGCTGCGCGATATTAACAAGGAGAGCAGCGATAAAAAAAATTGCGCTACTTCGCCCTTAACGATGGAATTTAACATCTGTTAAGTTCCAGACTAAGGCATACTTATAATGGTAGGTGGATTATGCTGATACGACCACAGGGTCGTATCAGCAATATTATCGCTGTTTTCCATGGAGCATCGCTGTAAAACCAGCGATGTTCCATGGTAAACACCGCTATAGCTGAAATATTATCGCCATAGCGCTATGTATTGTTAATATAGCGTTATCATGGAGATAATTTTCACTGATAGCCGGCGATAATATTCCTACCGCTATGTGGGGCCAGCGATAATTATCGCTGGCCCTTGTTAATCTGCCCCTCAGTCCATGTAGGTGAGACTAACATCAACAAGGAAGAGCCCACTCTGTCCAGGGAGCGCGGCTCAATCAACAAAATAGAAAGAGGACAGGAACACTCAAGAGAGGAGCCCAGACTTCCTTCTGCTCACGCAGCATTGGGAGACCAATAATCAAGAAGAACCAACCATAAAATCAACATACGAAAAGATTATATTGTAATGAAAATGAGAAAGCTCTAAAGCTCATTAATTAAAATAATATATCTAAAATAAAAACATGAGAAAAAGGGGGCAGGCTCCTGCAACAGTACAAGGAACACAATAAACAGAGGGAAAGCAAACTCAGAGCATCAGAGTAGCGTCACTCAGTCATCATGCGGCCTGTGTCAGGACAAGAGAAATAACAGGTAAAGAAAAAAAGGAGACGATACATAGGTGTTGTGGCATGACAGTCTGTCATTGCAATCATCCTTTTCTGGACAGTCCCTGTGACTTGGCAACATAGATTGCTCAGTAGGTGTTTTGAGTATTTGAAGTGGGAGGTATTTTGTGGTGCCTGTGGCATCATTGACCCAATGCATGAAATCAACAATCCAGGCGGTGGTTCGCGGGGCATCCTAAACTTCCTCATGGATAACACTCTCGCCTCCATTGATACCAGTCTCGCAATAAGACTTCTGTCATATTTCTTGAAGTCTTGTTGTTGAGACTGTTCTTTGGTGCTCATCTCTTCGTTCTTCCTTTGTCTGTGACAAAAGGATTTCAGTGGAAATTGTGACTTAAGAAGTCCATGTTGGATGAGTAGGGATTGAACGTGCGACTTGACTGGCCATAAGCATTGAATCGCAGATGTTGTGAGTCAATGTATTAGGTGTTTTATGGTATTCTCACAGAAAACATTAAAATATCCATTCAGTATTGTCCTTTTTGATCTTAGCAATACATATCACTTTGTCTATTTGCTTGAGGCCATTGAGGCTTATTATCTTATGGGTGATTCTTTGCGACTGAAGACACAATATGAATTAATTCCCATGCAATGGTCTAACACTGTCCGACCTGATCTCAGTAGATAGACGATGAGTTGACAACATTTTGCAGCTTGTGAATGACTTCTTCAGCCAAGATCCGCTGTACCGCTTTTACTTTAGAGTATTGGCTAAAGTAATTTACGAAGACAAACAGATGACACCAGCAGATACACAGGCGCTTGGAATGGAATGCAGCAAACTATCATCTCTAACACCTGTAAGTCTATATCATGAAACACAATTTTATTGCAAATTCTCCCTTTGGTTTCGAAAATACTCCAGTGACCGGTGTGTGGAAACCTCAATATTCGAGGTGCAAGAGCAATGGGAACCACATTGCAATCGCCTCTGTAGAAACATCCCCTACTAAGGAACAGACAGCTCATGACGCATGTTGTAGAGAATTAACAGAGCCCTTTGTGCATCCATGAAGAGAAGAGTGTTCCTTTTAAAGATAATTTTCCGCCATCACTTTCTGAGGCATCTATGGTGACCCACTCATCATCGAGCCTGGCAACAGTCATGTATTTCAATGCAGTGGTCAGGCCCTGGAGTCACTCGCCCCAAGGCACACATAGTCCTGAGTCATTTGCTTAAGCCTCTTTTGCTATGAAGGCCAATCTTGGATGCTCCAGCATGTAATCAGCTGGGTAGCCAGCTCATGACCTGTCAATCAAATTACATTTGCATGCATTCAGCATAAAATGCATTTCTCAGTCCTGTACTGAAGTTCAAGAGGCAAAACCTAAGCATCCGAATGAACACTTTGAATTGATTTGCAGACCAATAGAGGTGGAATGCAGAACCTCCCACTGGACTGCTTCTTTCTGTGTAAGAACACTGCTTGAGTGTTGGCTAGCAGGCAGCTCACAGTCAAGCGGAAGTGGCTTGCACAGCAAGCTCAGTGAGCTCCCCAGTATAACATAACTTTAACTTCATTTCAGCTGACAGTGAATTTCTCGTCTTCTGAAATGAAGATGCCTCTTACTTTCAACCCATGCAGAGTCAGTGTGGTATCTGTCTGTCACCTATATCACTTGCACTGTAGAAATACCAAAACTTTGTAGAAGAGAATAGAACAGTGGAACCTTGTGGTCACAAAGATATGGATTGTAAAGTGAGGAGCCTGCACTTGATATGCTGTGGCTGAGGTGTGGAATAAACTTGATGCTTCTCTTCACTCTCTGGTCTGCTTATTAAGTAATCCTTCTATCTTGCATTGGACACTGGTGAGAAGGATGGAATACTTCCAGGTACACCTCAACACGCACTCGATGCAGCAGGAACATAGAGGGTAGCCAGCTTCAGAAACTGAAGGGTATTCAGGGAGGTACCCAGGTTTCATGACTGAGTCCAGGATCTTTGTGTCAAAATTACTCTAGTACACAGTGAGTACTTTTTGTGGATGGTCGCTGGCTGTGAGCCTGAACATCGTGTAATTGGCTACTGGTGGCAGTCGCTGTGGTGGCTTAGCAGTCATCCCTATGTAACCGCTGTTCACCGTTTGAGTTATTGACTTGAGAAAGAAACTGTGTGCCTGAGGGATTTGGTGATTTTAACCTCTGTTGAGGCATTAACAATTATTAAGAGAGATGACTATCTGACGCTGCTCTCCACGTTCAACATCGGCGTGAAGGTTGTGTAGCTTTCTAACCAGAGTACGCACTGTACATGAGGAATCCCCTTCTTTTGTACCTACGAACTGATGGGGAATGTTTGACGCCGCATACATGCAGCAACAAATTATTGCGAGCGCGAGGGGTGCATGCTGAGCATGAGAATTCATCACTGTTAACTTACCTCTGTTAACTTAAGAAGAATTGACCGCCCAAGAATCCAAATTAGGGTCTCACTCCAGTAGGACCGCTCACCTTCCTTAAGTCTGCCTTCCCGGGTGCAAGCAGCATCCTTGTTCCTGTGAAATTCTGCGGGAGCCCAGAGGTAGGTGCATCTGCGTGGAGTCTAGTGAAGACTTTCTGTTGTGTGCCACCTACTGCCCGGCATTTGCCATGTTTTGTCCTACGCATGAAAGGTGTACTTGCCTCATTGATTCCTGTTTAAACAGAGCCAGCGACACCTGTAGGCAGTTGAGGAAAGCCACACTGATGTTGACAGTGATAAAAAAGAGAACAGAAACTCAGAGTGAGAATATATTTTGCTTTGCCATATACTGCAAGATCTAAGCCCAAATTTGTTTGTGAGGACATAAGGGGTTGGAGAAATTGGGGCTGGGGATATTTTATGTGACATCCGAAAGAAGAAATGAGTATGTTGAGTGTTACTCCTCCGCTATTCTTTTTAACGTCCCCTGATGAACCACCATTGAGGTGGAACAAATGGAAAAAAGTATTCCATAATTATTCCATAGTTTGTGGGCCCAATTTGGGTCTAGAGAGGAAGGTAGCACTACTACAACATGTTTAGGAGTAGAGGGACAAGAAATCCTAGAGCATCTACCTGATCTGTGTGCTGATGAATTAAAGGGATTAAATGAATACAAAATAAGCATAAAGAAATTAGATAATCATTTCCTTCCTAGGGTCAGTACAATCATGGAGCATTATCATTTTGGGAAGCGCTCACAAAAGGAAGAAGAAACAGTAGAGATATTTGTGTCTGAGTTCAGTAAATTGTCAGCCTCATGTATGTTTGAAGCAACAAATGACAAACACATCAGAGACCAATTTTTGTTGAATTGTAAAATTGAAAGGATATGGGAGGAACTTTGGCTTAAGGAATATCCTTCCTTGGGAGATGTGTTGATTGCGGCAAAACAAGTAGAACACATGATGAGATGTGTGAAAGAAATTAATGCAAGACACCAATAGTATGGAAAATGTACAAATAGTTGGGGATGAGAAAAATGAGGTACAAATAGTTAAGGGTACTACAATGACAAAGGACAGAAGGAGTGTTGGCGCCTTCAAGGGGCAATGCTACAGATGTGTGAGAATTCGCCGCATGGTGAACAGTAAGGAATGCCCAGCAATGAAAGCCATAAGTAATGTGTGGGAGTAATGTACATTTTATGGCGTGCTGTATAAGTAGCTCTGGTAACAACAAACCTGAGACACAGGTGTGTCTGAGGTGTGCGAAGAAATTGTACTACAAATGACTGATGGAGGGTCTCGCAACCCAAAATATGTGGTAAAGATAGAAGACCTTGAGGTTGAAGTCATGCTCTAGACTAACAATAATCTTGGAGGAGGTATTTAATAAACTGTTCAAAAAACAGATGAAGCTACACAAAATGGATATACACACTAGAGGGTATGGTGGTCATCCAATATAGATGGTAGGATACTTTGTAGGAAAGATAAAATATGAAAACAGATATACAGTATGCAAGGTTTATGTTTCATGTAAAGGAGATAACATTTTAGGATTGCCTGCACAAAAAGACATGAGAGTTTATCTGAATCCCAATGCTGAATCTCAAGTACTGATCCAGAATGTTAACAAGGATGTAGCGGTGGGATGTGATTTTGAGAAAGAATATTCTGAAGTATACACAGAAAAGTTAGGATGCCTCAACCCATATGTGCACAAGATAAAATCGAAAGAGAAAGCAGTTCCCATGTCAGCTAAAGTACGTAGTCTTCCAGTGAATTTACAGAATGCAGTGAGAGAAAATTAAGAAAAGGTTCGGAAGTTGGATGTAATAGAACCTGTGGAAGCAACTGAATGTTTAGCACCCATTGTAGTGGTAAGAAACGCAGATGGCAGATTCACCTTTGTGTTGGCCTTAGGGCCCTCAACAAAGAGTTAGTTGTTGAAAAGTTCCCTTTGCCAAACATAACAGAGATTAGCACAACTGCAGCTGGAGCAAAACTCTTCTCAACATTAGATCTAACATCTGCCTATTACCAGATCCATCTACACTCCAACTCTCAAAAGCTCACTGCTTTCATCACGCTCATGGGAGCATACAAATTTAAACGCATGCTGTTCGGTCTGGTAATGGTGGTGCTGGTCTTTCAGAAGGCCATGTCTAATATACTGTCCGGAATCCTGGAATGTTCTGTTATCAGGAAGATGTACTGATATTTGGGAACTCTCAGGCACAACATAATGAAACACAGACCAGTTTTGGACAGATTCTAAGAGTATTGCCTTACAGTAAGGAAAGACAAATGTAAACCTCCATGTGCTGAAATAAACTATCTTGGGCATTAATTCACCTCTGAAGGGGTACAACCCAAAGCAGATCTGGTTAACACAGTAATGAAAATATTGACACCCAAAGACGATCTGAGATCCTTTTTGGGAATGATAGAATTGCATAGTAAATTCAGTAGCAACTTTGCTAGTCGAACGTACCAAAAGGGGAAATTGTTGAAAAACAGGGTAACCTTTGAGGGGGATGGGCATTATGAGAGAGAATTTAAAGATGTTAAGAATGCCATGACCACTGTCCTAGACTTGAAAGCATTTCGTCCTGGAAAATAAAATATTACAACAAATGCAAGTTTAAAAGGGCTAGGGGCTGTACTTCTACAAGAAGGTGAAAAAGGTGAGGAAACCATTGCATTTGCCTCAAGAGCACTTAGGCAATCTGAGGTCAACTATTCTGTAATCAAAGAAGAAGCATTGGCAGTGTACTGGGCTCTAAACACATTCAAGAACTTTATTTGGGGAACTGTGTTCAAGTTAAGAACAGACCACATATCACTTAAGGAAGTATTTACCAAAAAATGGACAGGAGGCAATTTCCAGTAGAATTGAGGGATTGGTCATTCATCTATAAGAGTGCATATTTGACGTAGAATATATCCCTGGTACATGCATAACTTTGCAGCAGATTGCTTATCCCGAATGATTGATGACACGGAAAAGTTAGCGAAAGTTCGTGATAACCAAAGGGAGGATATAGCATTGGATGAACAAAATGTGTGTGTGATTACCAAATGGGCGGTTGAGGAGGAGAATTGCAAAAAAGATTTAGAAACAGATCCCGTTCTAAGTAAAGTACACGATTTGTTAATCCAGGGGTAGAATAGTGTAGAAAAGAATGAAGAGCAGCTGAAGCCATATTGGATGGTCAGAAAAGAATTGTCAGAAATAGATTAATGCCTTTTCAAAGGCACACAATTTATACCTCCTGAAACCCTCAGGAAAAAACCGACTGACATAGATCACGAAGGCCATCTGGGGATCACCAAAACAAAGCAAAGGTTGAGGTTAGATATTTGGTGGCAAGGAATCGATGTACTGGTGGAGAGAAAGATAAGGAATTGCATAGCCTGCTCCACCAGTGATGAGGTTGCTAAATTGCACATTCAACCTGTGCAGTGTCTCACCCTGCATGAAGGTTCCTGGATGGATGTAGCAATGGATATCATTGGGCCACCAACAGGAGAAAGGAATTCCCCATACAGTCTAGTTTTAGTTGACTTATATTCAAGACAGCCCAAAATCAAATTTGTCTCTGACACCCGCTCAACCTCGGTTATAAACTTCCTGGTAACGTTTTTTTTTTACGAGAGGGACTATCCAGCACCCTTGTAACTGACAATGGTGGACAGTTTTTCTCCCGTGAAATGAAGGAATTTATGTATTCTAATGGAAGAATACATAAGCTTAGTGCCCTGTATCACCCAGAAACCAATGGGGCAGCAGAAAGATTTAACAAAACACTCAGAGAGGGCTATCAGCTGGCAAGATCTAATGGGTTGAGCTGGAAAGTTGAGGTTTGAAGGTGAATAGAGGCTTATCACCTAATTCTTCACCAGTCAACAGGTATGACTCCCTTTCAGTTAATAAAGAGTAGGATGTCCAATTCTAGACTGGTACCTGGGTGGATGAAGTCGGACAATGGTTGGGTGATGGCTGATATAGGCCAACAGTGGCGGGAAAAGGAGTTGGAGTTGCAGGCAACCTGTAAAGAGAGGTTTGACAAAATTGCATAAGACCAAAGTTATCGAGTTTAAAGAGGGTGATTGGGTAAGAGTACAAGTTCCAACTGGCAACAAACAGTGGTCAAAATGTACTGAACCCATGAAAATCATAAAGCTCTTTCGCAATGCGGTCATGACACAGGGTGGTTGAATCTGGAATCTGGAGAGGTTGGTGAAACATTACTGGCCTGGACATAATGGGGAGATACGTGAAAACAACAGTGAAGCAAGGTCAGAAAGTGAACATACAAATGACAGTCCTGTGTTACATATGCAGGAACACAATGAGGTTCAGGTCAGATCAAGTGGATGGATGACTCGCCCACGAGTTTCTTAAAAGATTACTTAGTCAAGTAATACAGAGAGAGTTATTACATTGTTAACTTCTCCTTATCTTTGGAATAGAATGTGGTACTCATGTCTAATTTTAAGTTTGTGAAGCCATGAATGAAAATCCTTATTTAACATATTTGTTTAATTGGCTTGTCGTTCTTCAAATGCATTATTCACTGTTATGTGTTTCTATGCTTTCTGGGGTGTGAATCCGAGAAAAATATATGTTGTGGAAAAAAAGGAGATGTGTGGTATCTGTTCATTACCTATGTCACTTGCACTGTAGAAGATGCCAGAAAATTGTAGAAGAGACTAGAACAATGGAACGTTGTGTATTCAAAGTTCTAGAGTATAGAGTGAGGAGCCTGAACTGGCACTTGGTATGCTGTGACTGAGGTGTATGGCATAAGCCTGATGTATCTCTTCACTGTCTGGCCTTTTTATTGAGTAAATCCTTTTATCTTGCATTGGACAGTTAGTGAGATATACCAAATCATCAATCAAGTTCACTTATTAGGTAACAATATTGACGGTTCCTACAACCATTGTACCCTCATGTGATGCTGCTTGTCTTTACTGCATTCTGTGTCCCCCTTCGTAGCCTGTTATATTCAGATTTTTCATATTACTCTCCGTGATTCACTTGTCTGGGAACCATGTGAGTATTCCTGTTATGTATTCATACTTGATAGTGATACTGGATCTATGCTCTTTTTTTCCTCATCGTATACCCCTTTCTTAGACTGTTACATACTCCTTTATTGTACTACTCTCCTTGATTCATATGTCTGGAAATTATGTGATTATTTGTCTGGGCTGTATGCGATTATTCCTGTTGTGTATTCTTACTTGTTGTCAATACTGGACTTATGTCCTTCCTTCCTTCCTTTGTAAAGCGCTCTGATATCCTTCGAGATCTTGTTTGTGCTATGTAAAACTTTAAAAATAAATAAATAAAATAAAAATGAACTATGAAACAGACTGTGGAGTCACTACAGACTGGACATCATGAACCTTTTTGTATCAGGCATCACTTCCTTGGCTGACTACCTGTATCCAAACACTCAATCCAAAAACTCTGTGTCTGATCTTAAGAGCTCATGTTTTCTTCGATGAGCATCAAGACTGTTACATTACCATTAATGGGACAGATATGACACTCCCTACTTTTAGGTTGTTACACCGAGTCAGTATATGACAAGGACATGAAAAATCAGCATCCAAGATTCCTGCAGAAATGCTTGAAGATAAAAAGAAAACAAGATAAAAAATGGCATAATATCGGTTTCTTTCCCATTGAACTTTCAATGACTAAAATCCGGGCATTGTGGAAGAATCCATAGACCAACCAGATAACTTATCTTGTCTTGCAGATGTACTTTTTTCTGCTAGGTCTGTGCTGCCTTTTTATGATCTTGTAAAATGTTATATCTCTACCAGGCAGAAGACGTTGCCTCTTCCTATCCTGCTTGGAGCCCCATCTTCAGTTCAAAGTTAGGAGTTGGACCCCTCTTTACTGGGTGATTGAAATTCTAAGAACAGTTTTTCATACTCTCAGTGAACTACACTATGTCTAGTTTGTCTATTGGCAAATTGTAACTTCTATGTTTCTTGATGCTCTTCGGTGATTATGTAATCTTCAGGATTTTTTTGTAGCTGTGGCCATCTCCGGGGTGCCTATATTTTCACAATAATACCCTCCCCTCTACCAGTGGTAACAGAGGGAGCGTAGGGTCGTTTAGTCTGCTGGTAGAATCCCAGATAAGTTACTATTGCAAAAATCCCCCTTGCTCTTTGTCCTGGATGTATTGTCGGCAGATAACATTTGCCACTGGATAAATGATCTCTAGAATAGAAGGATATCATCAACCCAATTACATCCACAATTTCAAGCTCAGGGTTTATTTGCATAGTAGATAGCAAGCCTCATGTTATTGGTAGGCCCTGGTAGAATCTTGCATTTGTGTGAAGGTCAAATCTTTGGATGGGATTTTAACTAACCCTGGGCGTAGTTTGCGTAGTCCCGCTAGGGGAAGATGTTAAAGCACTACGCGAGCTATGGAATTTCCTGTTCTGGGTCGCGTGTAGCGTGTCTGCGATGCGCATTTCATGTTCAGGAACGCGTTTTGTGTGCTCGGGGGAAAATATTGCGCAAACTTACCCACGCGGTCGCGATGGGCACGACCCTCTTGTTTTTCACTCTATGCTATGGTTCAGGGCCTGCTTTTCTATCCTCCCTCAATCTTTGCAATCCTTAGTTTTTTACACTGTTTTTCTGATTTTTTTTATTTTTATTTATTATCTATCTCTCTCTGTCCCTAAGTCTATATTTTGCATTTTATTTCTACTTTTACTGTGTGTTTTTTTTACTTTTCTACTGTTTTATATTACTTCTTTCTTTAAGCTCCTACTTCTTCCCCTAACTTTATTTTTTCCTTCTAACTTTTCTTTTCCACCTCCCACACACCCCAGTACCATGGCAAAGGGTAGCACTACCAGCTCCAAGTGCAAGGTGCCTGCGCCCAAGAGCCGCCTGCCTTGCGGCAGACTGCGCCCTGCAGGGGTGCAGGCCCGGCAGCTTTTTTGCGAGGTGGAGGTGGCCGCCCTTGTTTTTTTGTGCAGAGCCACCTCCTGCTGACCTTGGCAGCAGGCGGCAGGCCAGGCTCCGGGTAACCTACCCAGGAGCATCACCGCCGGTGGGCGAAGGTGCGCCGGGCAGTGTTTCGCTGCTCAGGGGTCCGGCGCACCCATAACCAGCTGGCCCACCGGTGGTCAGACATCCTGGACCGGGAGCAGGACCTGTTGGACCTGCTAGGTGTCAAGGTCGTGGGGCTTGGTGAGTAGCTAATATATAGTAGTATAAGTATTGTGTATACTTTTTTTCTGAATAACAAGAATACTGCTGCTTACATTGCAGGTAAATTACGTTGAAAAAATCTTCTGTGATTGTAGGACACAGGTGCTCGGCGCTACTCTTTCTTGTTTGCAACTTTGCGCTCGCTTGGGCTGATTATGTAAGAGTTTACTTTAGAGAACTTAACTTAGGTAATGCTATTGCTAGAGAGACTCTAGTCCTTCCTTTGTCCTCCTGTCAAATAGTGGTGGATGAATTGATAGGTTTAGTTAGTATTAGTTGATAATTGTTTTGCGGTCTGCGTGACGCATCCTCTGTCACTGAGTGCTGCTTACCCCAGTCCTTAGTAGAACCTTTTGTAGTTTGTTTAGTGAGTGGTAGGCTTAGCAGTCACTAGCAGAACATCAGATGCAACCAACCAACAATTTGGTGTATGCACAGATTTATGCATGTGTCCTCCATCTCATCTATGCATTTTTTAGGGCTAAAATAAATGGAAATGCAGACTTAGTGAACAATTGGCCCGTCTGGAATTGGTGGGCTAGGTCAGGTGGTACTTAAGCTTAGTTAGTATTCTGGAATCACAATGGAACACTGGATTAGTGTTTATAAATAAGTAGACGGTCCGTGAATTCCACAAGCAAAGAATACTACTAGTTGATGTGATTAGATAGGTCAATTTTATTGCAATTGTTGTTTCCTAAAATGTTTTTTGAGCGTTTTTAAAAAATATTTTATTTGTTTCACAGCAATCATTAATGTTTGTCTCTTTCTTTATTATATATTACATGATCAGCAGCACCCAGGGGCAAGAAGATGGGGTCCGAGTCGGCAGGACAACCAGAGGACCGCTCCTCTACCGAGGGCTCTGCTGCTGGCCCCAGTAAGTCCTCTAGTGGTTAATATTAACAATTATATTTCCCTAACTTTTACTGCACCTTATTTTTTCCGAAATATTAATTCTGGTTCCACTTCCTAATTCTATTTTTTACAAAATCTTCTTTGATCTTGACTATCTGTTTCTAAATTCTCGTTATCCCTACCTCTAAGTTCTAACTGCCTCTGCTATGACTCTCTGTACTACTACTATTAGTCTGTCTGTAGCTAAGCTTGCCCAGTTGGCCACTCTTTATTTAAAGTTTTGAATAAAACTCAGATTGACCAATAGCTCTAGCCACTGAGTCCAGTCCTTTGGGTTGTCCTCTTCTAGTCTTCTTAATCTTGAGGCTTTGACAATTCCCACCAACATAATGCCCAACAGATATTTGACTATTTTTGATAGGATATAGTACATACTACTAGTGTTGTGGGGATTCTGCGCAGCCACATACAGAACTATGCACAAGAAAATAGGATGTTGGTGATGGGAGGTTGGACCTTCCTCACACCTCAGTCAGAACCCACAATCCCCTGACCGACTAGCTATAGTGTCTCATTAGGTCCCCAAACCCCCATACAAAGATACCCAATGATTACACAACTCAGAACATAACACCCTTTCGCTCACTCACTCGTGTAAGTCCACCACCACACCAAATACCACAGAGTCTATGTGTAAGTTCAAAAGGTTTATTTTCAACTAACACGCTCTGTACGTTGTTCTATAACTCAGTATACTACAGCCAGCTCCAACAGCAAAATGCATATGATTAAAACAATAAGCATTGTCACAAGGGCATAGAAGACAAAAGATCTGTGCGAATTCTGGGAGAGCCCTCACCATAGAACGTAGAAGTACTGGTTACATGCATCATAAGCTCTGCAAATCTCTGGTTCGTAGAAGGGAATCTTCTGCCTGTTATGAGAAAAATGGTATGCGTTAGATAGTATAATGCAAGCATTTCTCAGTCATGCCAAAAAGTGTAACATGTTATGGCTAAGCAATACGGACTAACCGAACTCCATAACAAAGTGGCTTGTTTTTTGACCTCTTGTACACAACGCTCAGACAGTAGCTGTATGAGCTCATGTGGGCTCAAAGGCATCTTACTGCACAGCAAGCTGCGAGGTAACATGCGCAAAAGACATGAAGCTAAAATGGTTGCATGGCTCAGGCTAACTTTGCAAAGAGTAGAGTAGACTATAATGACCCTAGGGACCATAACACTACTAGTGTCTACTGACTCTACTCTAGTACCCGATTTGGACTAGTGAGGTATGTTGTATATGTATGTTTAAACTTTTTTTCCAATATTGATAGTGAAAACGAATAAATAGGGGGAGGTGTACAGGCATCTAAAAATGTGTAATGTTTTTTCTAGGCGTACTACCGACCACCAGTGCCGGCGGGGCCAGCGGCGATGGCGATGCAGCCATTCTGGAGGGGGCAGGAGATGCGGCACCTGCAGGAGCTACAGGGGTTGAGCCAGCAGCAGTGGCGGGCAGTGGTAAGTTATATTTCTTACTTATTGACATTACACTAGCAGGAAGGGTGTTCACTTCACTCACTGTACTGTTGAGACTTAGAAAGTGTGAAGTTGTAGTGAACATTATACAACGTTTGAATAAGACACCCTTTACTTAGCATTAGCATCAGCAATGGCATTAGCAGCATGAGTTGAGTAACCAATGGCCTCTTCTATATGACTCCAACTCAGCTGTGAAAGTTTTATGGAGAAGACTAAAAGTCAGATCAGATGACCTTGATGGATGTGTTGAACAAAAAGGGAAAGAAGGGTAGAAGGAGGAAGGACGGGCAAGATGTGATGTAATATGACTGGCAGAGAAGGATACGTTGGAAACATGCATAGGTGGCTGATAGGAATCAGATGCATGGGTTGTTGAAGGATGGGTGGAAGGTGAAAGAAGATGCCTGCCTGGGTGGGCGACACAGAATGGGTAGATACTGGATAGCAAGAATCATCAGTGGTGTTTGGGTCAAACTCAAAGCCAAGGCAAGCAAGGAAGGAGTGGACGCATGGGTGGTTGTTGGTGAAACAAACTAAGGTTTGTTGAGAGATTAAGAAGAATGATAGACATTTACTTTGAATGGATGGATGCCTGGATGTATTCATCCTAGACAGCATAGGTGGAGACTGTCACTGGATGCAGAGTCTTAGTTTGAAGAGAATGTAAAAGAAACCGTGCCAGAGTAGCAAAGCTGAGGGGAATATAAGTTGTATTTTCAGAATACAGTTGACTCACAGTAGTTTGCAAGCACATCATATATATATATTGTGTATAGTTATCAAGCGCCTCCCTCCGACTCTGAGGACCACTACCTACCTATGTTAATTTATTTTCGACTGTGTCAGCCAGCCTGCAAAGGGTGGCCTATCTGTTGGTTACACAATCAATCAAAACAAAGTACCTTATGCAGTAGCGGTCGGTGGTGGGAGTGCTGCCGGGCGCTGGCGTGGGGAGGGGCAGGGTGGTGGGAAGTAAACTATGGATTACGGCCAAATACAGGTAAGTAAACATAAAAATAAATAAAACAAATTTTGTTGTACGCACTGCATCGCCAAATGCGATGCAGTGCGCGCAACGAAATTAGTTTTATTTATTTAAATGTTTACTTATCTGTAATCGGCCGTAATCCATAGTTTACTACCTCCCACCCTGCCCCTCCCCCTCCCCACGTCACCGCCCGGCAGCACTCCCACCGCCCACCGCTACTGACCTTATGTCGTTGTCCCATATATAAGTAATGATCATTGGATCAGATATTTAATCTGCCTTTTTGTAGTAGCCAGGGCAGGGTGATAGTGAAATTGAGCAATTGCCCTTCATGTAACAAAGAGAGTAGGGGCAGTGCCACCCGTAATAGAAAAATACCTGCAGACAGTAGTAAATAAAACTAACGTGAGTCTGCGTCATGACTTGTATGTTTGTCTTGGGTGCAAGCTTAGCTGACTGAGCTGGCATGCCGGCTACAACAAGGTTATTTAATTTCGGTAAACTAGAGATAAGAAGAAGACTAGTGTACTGTGTACTGGATAGTGCTAGTATAATGCCTGAAACTCCCACAAATGTTAGAGGCCGAGGAAGTGGGAGGATAGATACTTACCACAAATATTATGTACTGTGCTTGCTAGTGCTACTGTGCCACTATGTGTGGAATTAATTTTGTGTTACTGTTTTGCTAAGAGTATTGGTTACAATATTCTTTTTCTTTCTTGATATAGATCCTCCTTCCCAAGAAAAACCAACAAGGAAGGAGTTGCCAGCTATGGCCCGGCGCCGGAAACTGGAGGCCATCTGCCAAGAGTACTGGCTGGTGGCTCAGGCGGAATAGGAGGAGGCAGCAGCAGCCTCCTCCAATGCCCCGGGGCCCAGCTAGGCCCCACCTCCAGTGGTACGGCGCCGCGGTCAAGCAGCCGCCCGCTTTAACATCCAGCACTGCTGCCCCCCACCCTGGATGCAACTGCAGGGCATTTCACTGCCAGATGCTCCTCCAAATGGCACGCCTAGAGGAGCGGGTCAAGATCCTCGTCGACAAACACCTAAAAGCCTGCCGAATCTAAGAACTATCTATGACCCCGTTGGATTGCCCCTTTCTTATTCCTTTTGTTGGTGGGTGGGAATTGGGCGTTGGGGTTTATTACTATGGACATTGTTAGAACTTTTTCGTTTTGGGCATTGGTTGGGGTTAGGGAGAGGGGTGGGTCAGTGGTGGAATAGTTTATTTTTGTTTGGATAATAAATTATATTTATACTTAAACGTACAATGTTAATGTTTTGTGGGGGGGTGACTGTTTTACGAATTTACATCACATGGTTTCCTTGCTGCTGCAGGGCCACAGCCAGTGTTTGATTTTAATAATCTGCCGATTTTGTAACACACAAACAGATAGATGCGGTACCCCTCACTGAGCTATTTGTCCTACTAGTACTGTCAGTCTCTCCTCCTAGTCCATTATACCTCCCACCCAACTTATCTTACCTGTGATTGATGATGATTAAGTTAGGCACAGCGATGACTGCATGATTTCCCAAGAGAATGGAGAAGATGCCATGCTTGTGGTGGTAGTCGTAAACACTGGCAGTAGCATTTGCACAAAAAAAAAACGAGACAGTCCCTCGCCTGAGAGAGACTGTGGGAGGAGTAGTAGAACGAAGTAAAGTACAGTACACAAGAAGACTGTCAAACAAATAAAATTGCAACTGCTAAAGTAAAATAAAACATAATGGTGGCGGGGACAGCCTAGTACAAGAAGTTGTAAACTGTAGTTGTGTGGAGTCACTTAACACAATCGTAATTCGTAACCTTTACTGCTGTGTGGTAGGATGTTGATGATGAATCCAATCAATGCTGGCAATTAATTATGATGTATTAGGTCCCTTTGGAAAAAAATTGGCTTGCACATAGACTGAGCATGGGTGGGCAAGCAAAAGAAGATCCTCGCCCTGCCTTGAAATTGAATTAGTGTTGCTTTCACCACATCTGTCCCAGCAAGCGTGTGATCAATTGTTGGTGTACATTTAATGTAGTCACACCTCAATATAAATCCCACAGCCCGGGGGAAGAGGGTTAGGGTTTGATGAATAGATGGGAAGGGGGGTTTGGGGAAAGGTTTGACAAAGAAAAACAGTGCGCATGGACACAACAAAAGCAAAACAAAATCTTGGCAGACAACCATGATCTTATCCAATAAATCTAGAAAGGGAGAAAAAGGAAATGATAACTTGATGGTTAATGAGTAGTACCTACTAACTACTACTAGACAATTAGACAGTACAGGGCAGCAGTATATTAATATGCAATTTGCCTTGCCTTTCTGCCTTCAGAGAGACCCAAATTACATGTTGTACCGGGCTTACTTTTAAAGATAGCAAAGAAAATAAAAAAATAGTTGTAGGGATCAATTAGCAAACAAACAACAACAACACACAGTCGTAATGATTGAAGAGAAAAAAGGAATCAAATTAATTAAAAGACGAATGATGAATGATACTAAAGTTACTGTATTATCCTGGTCAAATTGTGGAGTTGCATCTCGTCATTCCTCTTGGTCCTCCCTTCCATGGATGCTCCGTACATCAATCTTGGGTGCCACTGCCTGCCTGATGCGGATTGGTAAGGTAAGTGTGAATTGTTTCTCCCAGTACAGCACAGGATTAAGGCCGGCCTGTAAGTGTAGATGGAAAAAATGGGATATTGAAAAATCAATGAATAAAAAAAAAGCATAAATTACGGTGGAGTGCAAGAAGAGAAGAGAGCACACTTTCAGACTGAGGCAGCTTGGATACATCGTGCCTGCTCTGTTTACAGCATTAAGCTACAACTACAACAGTACAGAACAGGCCCACGGCACCGGGCCATGACCCAACCTCCATTTAGCTTAAATTTTGACAGAGCCAGTCAAAGGCACATACTGCAACCTAGCATTTTCAAAATTAAGTGATTAAATCAATGCACCGCTGTCAGTCATACCACTACACCCGACTCCACCACTACACGGACATGTAGGTCTGCTGTGGTTCTTGTTGAATTGTTGTGTTTACCTTTTATGCCACTTCATGAAATGCAGTTATTCCATCAATCATCTCCGATCCTACTGACTGACTGCGAAGAGTACAGTATGTGGTCATCATGATCATGGTGTCCAACTCATCCTGTAGTGTACCGAGTGAGTCCAGAGTCCATATTCAAATATCCAATGGATCGCCCTGCAGTAGAAATACAACTTTGTTACTAAACAACAAGTCTGTTTCCAGCATTAACCTGAAACAGGACACATATACAGCAACATAGCATTTTCCAAATTATGTAACTAAATCAACACACAGCTGTCAGTCATACCTCCACTACTACACTCGTGACTAGTACTACTCGACTCCACCACTACACAGACATGTAGGTCTGCTGTGGTTGTTGACTTATTTACCTTTTATGCCACTTGATTTGAAAGTAAACGCCTCAAGTTATTCCATCAATCATCTCCGATCCAACGGACTGCCTGCGTGTAAAGATAGTATGGTCATCATCATGGTGTGGTACGTGTTGTCCAACTCCAACTCAGTCTGTAGTGACTCCGATTAAGTCCATTTTCCATATTAAAAAATTGCAACTGATATTGGCTTGCACCTGCAGTAGTAGGAGTACAATTTGGTTATTAAACAACAAGGAGCGAAACATTGACTGTCACTTGAGTCACTTTTACTTGGTAGATTAACTAGTAGAGTTCGACTTCATGCACAACATCAACTCAACAAACGACAGCAATCGCTCAGAGTCAGCAAGCATCCAATGCATGCCATCATTACCTGTCTTGCTCTTCTCTTTGGCTGCCAGATCAGATGCCTAGTTCTGACAGGTGTGTGTTTTTTAACGAGTCAGTGGCCTCATTATTACTCCACATTCATTTTGAGTGTTGTTAGTCGCTGTTTCGATTTTCTTCTTATTCATCTGTGGCACTTTGTCGCAGTTGAAGTTGGTTCACATGGTCAGCACTGTGATGGGCCGCGGCCTGGGTAGCGGTGATTGGTCAATTGAGTTTGCAGAAATGTCAGCAAGTTTTTTCGAAGAGTCTTGTCTTTCTCTGCCAAGTACCTTCTGTTCTGACAGTGATGAGCTTTGGATGCCTGCTGAGACTGTAGCCTTCTGACAGTGATGAGTTTACTTTTGGATGCCTGCGCAAGTTCTGACAGTGAAGAGTTGTGAATGCCTGCAGAGGCGGTAGCCTTCGGACAGTGATGAGTTTCGGCTTGGAAACAAAACGGAGGATAGCTATAGTCATGTTTCACTTCTTCTGGAGGGACTGGTAGAGGCAACATTTCTTGTACTATTCTCCATCCAATGTCTGGCTTGATGGAAATGTATTTAGGGTAAGTCAGGAAGATGGAGCAGGACTCTGAGGAGTGGACAGTTAAATGCACAGAGGTGCAACTCCAATAGGGAAATAAAAAGAGAAGACAGTGGTGATAGATTTCTTGTGATTTGATTTGAACCAGAAAGACAGATACACACACAAATAAAGGAAGGAAGAAAGCAACAATTTGAAAACCTAGTTGTCAGGGAAGAGGAGCTTGTCCTCAATTTGCTCGGCCTCTTTTGCCTTTGTATCAGCACTGGACTTACCATACCCCTGCCATAGAAACCAATCAGTTGCCGATTGTACTGTGGATGATCCTATTCTTGCTGTTGTTGATGTTATTGGTAGTGTTGGTGTCGGTGACTGCTGGGAGGCAAACGCACTGGCCTCAGGCTCTAAAATAGAACTTGACTCTGGATGCCCTGTAGTACATGTTCTGGCCTGGGGCAGGAGGCCTCTAATTACAAGCCGTTCATTTTCAAAGTCAATGGCTTGCTCAGCTAGCAAAGTTTTGTACTTGGCAACATCCACTTCTGAAAAAGGAATTACTGCCTTACTGTTCAGAAATACTTTGTACCGTGGATCCAAAATTGTGGCAGTAATGTGGATGTAACACAATGTTATTTTGAATCCTTGTATTTTCAGATAAGCGAACGGCTAAGGAGTCGACCAAATAATATGCATCTTGTTTGTCATCCACACCTGCGTACGTTTCAGACACTTCCTTCAGTTGTTGCTCTAGCATGTGCAACAATGGGATAGCTTAGCCCATAGTACAGTCCTCCCTGCTGACTTCATGTGTGAAGACCTCAAAAGGAAGTAGCATCTCTGTCAGGCATTTAATGAGGTCCCATTGGCCCATCTCAATGGTCATGACTCTCACAGTAGGATTCCCTAATCTTTGCATGGCATAAGCATTGAGTGGTATGTACTGCTCAAACAGATGATCAAGCATGTAATAAGTTAAGTTCTAACGTGTTGGCACCTCCTGGATGAGTGCTTTGACTGACATTTTATGCTCACGTTGAATGACCCTCAGCTGCTTCCGGGCTTTAAAAGAATGGCTGAAATGTGTGCATATTCTTCTACAGGTGGCCAGTAAGTTGCTGACTTTGTATTCATTTTTCAGTAAGTCTTGAACAACAATGTTAATGCAGTGTGCCAAACACGGGACCCTGAAATAGCCACCATCTTTCATGATCCTAACTACATTACTGTCATTGTCCGTGGCAACAAAACCAATGTTAAGCCCTCTTGGGCGCAGCCACTCAAAGACCTTTCTGTTAAACTCATCCAAAATGTTTGCAGCAGTATGAGATTTCTCCATGGCAAACATGACTACAGTTGCATGTTTGCGAGTGGCATGAAAAATCTCAGCAGCGTCAACACCAGCAGATATCTGTTCTCTAATCCCCACAAAAGAGATCCAGTGTGCAGTGATGCACATGTAATCAATGGCTTGGCAACTGGTCCACATGTCTGTTGTCAGGTGGATACTCTGAACAGCACTCTGTTTCAAGGCTTTTCCAAGCAATTCCAGCACGTCGTGATGTAGTGCTGGAACAGCAACTTTGGCAAAATAGTAGCGGCTGGGAACCTGCCATTTTGGGCAGATGGCTGTCACAAATTCCAGAAAACCCACCCCTTCAACAAAAGAAAAAGGGAGAAGGTCCAGTGCTAACATTTTAGCCAGCTTCGCATTGTACAAACGTGCTACTGGGTGGTTGCTTTCGTACTGCCACTCCCCCCTAAACATGCTGATAATGGTAGGCTGAATGGTTTTCCTTTCTCTTAGGGTCAACGACGTACTTTTTTTCATTGCGGTACTCCTTGCTGTCTCAGGCTGACTCTTACTCTTGTGCCACTGAGATGTTGCTGAGGATGTGGGCGACAACACTGCACTGCTGGGGATAGGGCTACTTTGTGCACCACTACCAGAGCGAATGTCTCCCTGTCCGTCCTCATCCACCGTGATCGGATCTTCTACTCGTTTATACCCACCAACACCAATGGTTGCAGTTTTTATGCCGCGAATGTGGTCCTCCCAGTCGATCAAGTGGTGTTTTTTCAGATGGGTTATTTGGCCTCTGGTACCATAGTCTGTACCAAGCTTACCCCGACTAACCGAGGTATTACAAATGGAGCATATATCAATGTTCTCCTCCTTTTCGCTAACCGTAAAGAAGTCCCAAACTGGGGAGCTTAACTTTTGTCTCCTGCTGAAGGTGCCACTTCCAATGCCGGATGAACTGGAGGGTGTGCGTTGAATTTGACTCTGTGCTGTACCACTACCTACTTCTACTGAGGTGGTGGTTGTGCTGGATGTAGGTCGCCGCCGGGCCTTTGCTAATGCAAATATGGAAGCTGTAGGTCGTGTTGGTGTTACCTGTGTTGGAGGTATGGGTGCTTCATCCCTTGCAGCAATTGTGGATAGGGTAATAATGTTGGTCTCCATCTCCTCGGGGCCGGGAGTGATGTTCGTGATGACTGGCTCATCATCATCATCCTGCTGTTCTACATCGACCTCCATAAGTGTAAGGCTTTCTGGAACCTTCCTTTTCACTAGCCTGGTCTTGGGACATGTCTCCCTCTCAGACTCAGTTTGTGGCTTCCAAGTGGCATCTAGATCATCAGAAGGGGTGCTTGGCGAAGAACTTGATGGACTAACCCTCCTTTTCCTTGCTGGGGATTTGGAAGACAATGGATCTTCTGAATGAGTAACTTCCTCTTCTTCCTCTACATGAGGCTCAATTTCCTGAACTGCCTCTACTTTGGGAGGAACAACAACTACTATAGCGGGCGGTGGGTGCGGCTGTTGTTGTTGACCACTTATCTGCTGTGTTTCCTCCTGCGTTGATTGGGTACTACTTTGAGATAGCGATAAGTTTATCTCAGGCTCAGCATCACTGGTTTCCACCATTAGGCTGGCTACCTCTTCCACACTCATGTGCTTGGGCCTGGGTTGGTGGGTTGGGCCCACTGATGCGGAGGTGCTGCCCCCAGCTTGCCCTCCCGGACACCGCTGCTGCAGGCGTCATTTTTGGTTTCCCAAAAAAGGTTTTGAGTGACACACTAGACTTAAGTGTCACTTCCTTCTTCTGTTCCTTCTTATCAATAGCAACTTTCTTGGTACTGGAGGACCTGGTACCTGCTTTCTTTGGGGCCATCTTCTTCAGATGTCAGCAGCACTCAGTTGCACAAGTTGCAGAGATGTCTGGTCAGCGTTACAACAAACAAATGATAGACGGAATGCTGACAATGCATACATTCTCCCCCAGTCAAGAGATCTGGGTTAAATCCATCGTTCTTTTGCCCACTACACCACCCCAGTTTACACATGGCCATATGCAAATCAGTCTTGACCCTGTGCCTCATGGGAACAGTCCAGCCCGAACTGCCAAGAGATGTCTGGTCAGGTCACAAGTCACGTCGTGTACAGCAGCAGGACGTCTGTCTGGCAGCACAACGGGTGATGATGACACAACTCCTCCTCAGTCTTTTGTGCACCTAAAAGCAAAAAAGCCAGAAGAACATCAGTCAAACGTGGAATTTGTTGTGCTTAACTTACTAATAGTACAATCAAACTAATATAATATATAACTTAGTGTGTGGTGGTCACAATTATTACATTTTAGTAACTCAGTGAACAACAGTGCAGCCATTTATGAGACTTTGACAACAAGGCCAGGGCTTTCCTATTGTACTGTGTACACTCAGGAAGAATAAGAATAGCAAAGAACAAAAACAAAAATGTAGTGGAGCCTGTTTGACCTAAATGTGTGCATCACGTGGGATGGATGCAGCATCAGGGAGCTGCAGCTGGCAATGGGGATGGATTTGGAAGCAGTAAGACAAGAGGAACAATGGAAAGACACGCAGACCTATGTGGCAAAAACAGCACACTACTAACTACCACCACAAAATGGCCCCCAGCCACATCGTCACTCACAGGCACAAGACATGGCAAACAATGAACTCAAGCAGGCCTATATGGCCAGACAACAGATGCCTGATAAACAACACAGCTTTAATAAAAAAACGAAAATCCACATGGCTAAAAACAGGTTGGAAAGTTACACAACAACCACAACAACACATACACATGCAAAAAAGTCATTTATTTAACACACCCAAAAAGTGAAATACACCCCAAAAAACCCCCACATTTTGCAATTCAATCCAATGCCATCCATGCCCTAAATGAAATTCAACAGACACCACAGAAACAGTTGTTTCATGCACCCATGAGTACCTCTGGGCCTACTGGCTGAAAAGGCCTAACACACACCCAAAAAGTGAACCCCCCCAAAACCACATTTTACAATTCAATCCAATGCCATCCATGCCCTAAATGATGTTTAAATTCAACAGAGAACACAAAAACAGTTGTTTCATGCACCCATGATGATTGATGAGTACCTCTAGGCCTACTGGCAGACTAGGCCACAAGCTTGGAGGCCTATGGCAAAAGCACAGTGGCTGGTCCCACAAAATGGCCGCCACCACATGGCCAGGCCACCCACAACAACAAGAAAAGGAAGACAAGACAGACAATGCAGGCCTATGGCAAAAGCACAATACCTGGCTTCACAAAATGGCCACCACTCACATGGTCAGGCCACCCACAATAACAAAAAAGTGAAGACAAAGGACAGGACCAGGAAGTTGAGGACTCTGGGAACTTCCTTCCTCTTTAAAAAAAATTGTAAAAAAAGAAAGATGACTCCTTGCTCAAAAAACTACAGCCAAATGAAAACCTGAGGAGTTTTTTGAGCAAAATGAACAAAATCATCATTTTCGAGATGGTTTTATGCTGCTCGAGAGATATTCTTCGCCAGATTGCAAATTCTGAGTGTTCGGCATCGCGATCTTCACAAAAAGTTGTTATCGCGCGCACGAACACTCATATTGAGCGCGCGAAGAAGAAAAAAGTGTAAGTCCGCGTTGTTGCGCAGGGCGGAGTTGCCAAAACTCCCCGAGCTGAACACCCAGGGTTACCTACTGGCTGAAAAGGCCTATTTATGTAACACTAACCCTGGGCGTAGTGGGCATAGTGGGGCTACGCGGAGCATCACGGATTGGGGGCAAATCTACGCACACCCGCACACTCCGCATAGCCCCACTACGCGCCACCCGCCTCCCTCCCGCCCGCTTTTAAAATGCAGTAAGAATGATCCTAAACTTTAAAAAAACAAGCTTAAAGTAATTTAAATAACTTACCTGAGCTGCGGCGTCCCGGGGCTCCCTCTTCCTTCTCTCGCCGACTTCTTCCTCACAAATGCGCATGCGCATTTGTCGCAACAAATGCGCATGAGCGGGCGGCCGCGCATGCGCATTTGTGAGGAAGAAGTCGGCGAGAGAAGGAAGAGGGAGCCCCGGGAGGCCGCAGCTCAGGTAAGATATTTAAATTACTTTAAGCTTGTTTTTTAAAAGTTTAGGATCATTCTTACTGCATTTTAAAAGCGGGCGGGAGGGAGGCGGGTGGCGGGCAACTTGCTCCGCCGTGGGTGTGCGTAGCCTGCCTGCCCTACGCCTACCTCGCAGATCGCGAAGTAGGCAAAGCTACGCACACTCCGCGGCCGGAGCCTAGCACTGCGCCCAGCCTTATTTAACACACACCAAAAAACTGAAATACCACCCCAAAAAACACATTTTGCAATTCAATCCAATGCCATCCATGCCATAAATGATGTTAAAATTCAACAGACAACACAGAAACAGTTTTTATGCACCGATGATGACTACCTCTGGGCCTACTGGCAGACTAGACCACAAGCTTGGCTTACTCCACAAAATGGCCGCCACCCACATGGCCAGGCCACCCACAATAACAAGAAAGTGAAGACAGACAATGAATGCAGGCCTACGGCAAAATCACACTGCCTGGATGGCACCACAAAATGGCCGCTAGCCACCCACAACAAAAAGAAATGGAAGACAGACAATGCAAGCCTATGGCAAAAGCACACTTCCTGCCTTCACAAAATGCCACCACCCACATGGCCAGGCCACAACAACAAGCATAAGCCAAGGGGAACAGAGAAAAGACATGCAGGCCTATATGGAAAATGCAGCACACTACTAAACTACCACCACAAAATGGCCCCAAGCCACCTGGTCACTCACAGTCACAACAATCCATGGAAAACAATGAACTCAAGCAGGCCTATATAATGACCTGACAAAGGAGGCCTGCTAAACATCACAGATTTAATACAAAAATGCAAAAACGAAAATCAACAGGGCTACGAAAGGTTGGAAAGTTACACAGCAAGCACACACACACATCCAACAAAGGTATTTATTTATTAACACACACACCCAAAAAGTGAAATGCACTCCAAAAACCACATTTAGCAATTCAATTCAATGCCATCCATGCCCTACATGATGTTTAAATTCAACAGACACCACAGAAACATGCACCCATGGGTACATCTGGGTCTACTGGCTGAAATGTCAAAGAAAAACAACTAGGCCCCTACTGAAACTACAGGCCACCCACAACAATAAATTTTAAAAACAATGAAAATCCCCCAAAAATGTAGGTACACTACAAACAAGCCCCAATCAAACAAACAAGTACACCAATTCTCCAACTTACTTGTAAAATCTAAAATCCAAAAGTCCTCAAATCCAATCCAATGATATGATGCAGCAGACAGACACAAAAAGTGAGCCTTCCAGCTCCAAATCCAAATGAAAGTGAACAGCACATGGACAAAGCACTTGGAGGAGCCTGCTGGACAGGAACAGGAAGTTGGAGACTCAGGGGCACTTCCTTCCTCTTGAAAAAAAAAGGTAAAAAAAGAAAAAGGACTTCTTGCACAAAAAACTACAGCCAAATCACAATCTGAGGAGTTTTTTTGAGCAAAATGATAATTTTCGAGAAGGTTTTATGATGCTCGAGAGATATTTTTTGCCAGATTGCAGTTTCTGCGTGTTCGGGATCGCGATCTTACCAACACTGCTGCCGGAAGTCAGATCGTGCATCCGAATGACGTGTTCGCGTTTGCACACTCTCGCGGGATTGTGCAGCCGGATTCCAAATCTCGTGGCGCACGAGAACAGATAGGAAATCTCGTCGGCGAACGCAGAATCACGGTAAGTCGTTACCGTGCGCGCGAGAACGCATATTTAGCGCACAACGAAGAAAATCAGCTACACTATGTTGCAGATTGCGTAGTATTTGGTAACTACGCATTCTATGCGAATCGCGAAGTTACAGAAACTCCGCAAACTCTGCGAGCGTAGCGTAGTTCACCGCCCTGGGTTAATTTTAACCACTGAGCTGGTCTTTCTGCGCACCTCTTGATATCACTGTTTGTACAATCAGTAACTGTACTTCGAATCTATGAGAGCCTCTCTCAGAGATTTAAGGGCTACTTGAGGGACTTGTAGTGGGTTAGCTGTGGAAAAAACTAATAAATATTCCCTGTTTCCATGAAAAAAAAACTAAAATATAATATTGCACAAATATTCTCTAGTTTCATAAGAGAGGCGGGGGAATGAAAAACTTTTCATGGAAAACATTTGCTATGAAAAGAAAGAAGGAACAAAAATATATTTTAATTTTTTTATAAAAATAACACTATGGGCTATAGAAAAAAACACTGACTGGTGACCTCAAAGTACAGAACCTAGTAAAATAGCTAATCTAACACAGTCCTTCACTTTCTATAAGACAATTTGAAACAATTCGACAGATATTTTTATGGGTCTTATTTTTTATTGAAGTACATCATTTATATGGTCGATTAAAACTGATACTTCCTTTACAAAGTAGCTATGTCTGTCAAGCTTAATAAAATGTTTTTAAATTGTTGAAGAAATATTACAAAAAGGCACACATAAGAGCACAACAAATCTCTGCAATAACTGCTGTTGAGGTGTGACCCTAAACAGGAACGCCAAAAGTGTGATTAATGTACTCATTTGAGTAAATGCTCCAAACCAGATATAGAGTTTTTAGTTCTGTTTTTCTTAATTTGTATTGTGCATGATTTGTTTGATGGATTAAAAAGATATTTCCTTGCTGAAAGTCCGTGCTAAATTTTTTACTTTGTGTAGAAAATAGCTTGTTAATTTAAATTACAAATAATGTACAATAAAAATTGAAAAAAGTCTCTACCTATAACAGGTAGGTGATAACTCCTGTGGAAGTACCACTTTATGGCCAAATCTCAAAAATGCTACAGATCGGAAGATTAAATATCCTGCCCCAAAATTCTAAGAGCTCGATTTAAAAAGTAATTTGCTGTGTAAAGTAGAACTACACGCGCAACTAGCTGGACTTGTGACTGCATAGTATTCATAAAGGGTTACCTTGCAATTGATTGTGGAATAGCATGCATTGATTCTCAATGAAAAGGAAGGAAGTGGGCATACCAGCGTATGATCGTCCAGCAAAAGGTAGGAACACCCCCAAAAAGCATCTAGGTTTAGGGAAATAAGTTCCAGAACGACATGGAATAAACCAAAAACAAAATCAGTCAATACACAAAAACGATGCCAATTCAGGAAACATAACTGTATACTGTCTACGATTACACCAGCGGAAATAACACCACATATGCAAAAAATGGAATTCACAAATGTTTTCCTGAGAAATCCCTTGTGCTTCGAGCAAGTTCTGCGAATTCCCAAACGCGTAAGTCTGCAGTCATTCAAGCGTGTACTTCTGCAGGTGCAGGTTTCATTTTATTTAGAATGCGGTCTTAAATGACTGCATAAAAGTCATGCTCATGTCCTGTGACACCTTCAAGGACTTCTGGCTTTTTGAGCAAAACCACTTTGCATTCTTGAACTGGAGTTTTTCTGGCCCCATTAGAAGTAGGAGCTTAAAACTGCCAGAGCGCAAAGTAATGTTGGCTAACAAGCCTTCACTGATGTCACCGATGTGAGAAGTTTTTCTAGTCTTGTTATTCTTTGCACCATGGTACGTGCCATTAAGGTGTTTCTATTACACATGTAGGCCCATAAGTAACCAAAAGGAATGAAAAAATAAATGGGACTAGACGAACAGCTCACACCTGAACTGGGCCAATCTGAGATTCCTGAAAAGCTCAGCACAGCAATTAAAGGCCAGTCACACAGTTTCACTCTGCAAAGCAAAGATCTTGTGAACGCCCAGCACAAGCACAGCACGATAGTAAAGAGACACACAAAAGAAACAATAAGTCTCTATGTGCAACTGTTTTTGTAGTAGGTCCCAAGGCAGGTAGAATACTTGTAATTGTGATTGTAATTACATTGCTATTGCGCTTGCTACCCCTGACGAGGCGCCAAAGCGCTTTTTCAGCTAGTAGCACGCTACTCCGGAACCAAAAAAGGATTAGTGGTGAATTAATATAGGGAGATATGAAATTAATTTGAGCAGTGGACATGTGAGTGTTATTTGGATTGAAAAAGGATAGTGGAGGGATAGAAGAGGGAAGGGTTTGCATTTATATAGCGCTTGCTACCCCTAATGAGGTGTTGGAGTGCTTTTCGGCGGGTAGCACGCTACTCCCAAACCCAAACAGGATTAGTGGGGAATTAGTATAGGGAAATATGAAAGTTATTTGAGCGGTGGACAACTTAGTTGGATTGGAAAGGATAGTGGCGGGATAGAAGAGGGAAGGGTCTGGAAAGTGTATTTTTTTGGGGAGTTCATAGCAGTAGGAGGAGGTTTGGGATGAGTAAAGGGGAGGTAGAGGGGTGAAGATTCAGAGGGAAGGGTTTAGGAAGGCTTGTTTGGGACATCTGAATAGTAAAAGAGGTATGAGATGATGCAAGCTGGGGTAGAGGAGGGAAGAGAGAATGCATGCTCCTGTAGTCTGTCAAAACAGGATGTGCCAATGCACAGGGCGTAAAGTTCATTCACAACTACACTCTGGTTTCAAGTCATCGATGCCCACCCCTTCCAGATGTGCAACATTACTCGGTTTCATTCCTTCAAAAGATCCCACAATCATTGAGAAATACATATCTATGAATGATACACTGGCAAAAATGAAATTGGAGATATTACCTATTATTGCCGTACTAACTAAAATTATGTTTTGGAAAACTGTTAAACGTATGAGGTGATCATAGATTCGCTCATCGTTTAATTTATACAATGCCCGTTAAGATCTTGGATTAAGTGATTACTGCTTAATGGGTTCTGCGGGTATTACAAACAAGAATTGGCAAAGCCAACAGGTCTTACCTTTGGGCCCCATTAGCCTTGTGAATATATATTATATGACCAGATCTCAAAAACGGTGATAGAAAATTCAGATTTGTTTGCTGTATTTCTCAACAGAGCAGAAAAGAGCATGTTTTTATGGTGTATTAAAAAAGTTACTGCATTTCGAGCGCAAGTACCACTGATCCCACAAATCAGCTAGGGAATACTGACAACTGATTCAAAATATGATGGTACTACTAAATATCGTCACCCAGAAAACTGCGATACAAGAACATCGAGGACAGAATATAGAGGGCCAAATTTTTAAAATAAGTGCCTACTGAGAAGTATGGATTTACTATTGCTAACTCCACATCAGAATCTAAGGCGGAGGAGCGTCGCCACAAAAAGAAAAAAAATGATAATAACAATGTTATTATTTTATTTTTCACTATTCTCTGGCGCAGTAAAGCTGCAGGCAGGGCTGTGCCGACCGCAGAGCACGGGAGGAGTGGTTTGCACACTCTAAAGTGGGCCCGGCCAAACAGTCATGGGCACTTTGCATGTTACCCACCAGGCTGCATTACAGAACCTGGTGGGGAACATGCCCAGTCTTCCGTTCCCTGTCTGAGCGCTGAACTACGGCACTCAGACCAATCACAACGCTGCTGTAAGGCAGCGTTGTGATTGGCTAGTGGAGCCTGGGTACTTCCTGTTCCTGTGCTACTCATGGACGAAGAGGACAGAAGAGAGCAAGCCGCTGGGAAGGTAAGTGCATTTTTCTTTTCTTTATTTCCCCCCTTTTCTTTTCCTTTAACCCCTACCCCTCCCCGCCTTACCGCTACTCCTCAATAGCAGCCGCTACTGGAAGATATATATACCACATGAAGTTAGGTGTAGAAAATCTAGGCGTACTAACCTAGTGATATTTTTTTCGATATTTTGTCCCATCAATATTCTAGAGTCGATATATAGGTTGCACACCTCAAAATGCTACTTTAGTGGCACAAACCTTGAAGAACTCGAGTAGGATAGTTAGTATGGGAACGTAAGGTGGGTGAACTTGTTAGGTAGTAGCTTGCTAAGTAACCGGTGTCTCATTGAGTTGCTTACAGTCCTTTGCAGCAAAGTGCTGTTTGATGGATTTAATGATAGGATAAGTTAGAGTTAAAAGCAAAAACAATGTATATGGGGCCACCTAGCATTTCGAAGATGTGCTTGAGGTGGAAAAATGAAGAAAGTGCTGTAAATAAAAAACCTGCGCTTGAAAGGCACACACATGAACAAAGGAGACTCCTCTCTCAGTCAAAAAATTGAAAATAAAAACACAGTTTCTCATTGCAAATGCAAGTGATTGAACATCACTGCTAATAACATCATCATCGTTCTCTTATAGTGAAGCAGGAAGGCTTGCTGCGCTGCCGTGCGTCAAAATATTGTAAATGATTTCCTCGCTATCTTTAGGTTGTAGTTTTCTTGCAGATCAGCAGACATTTGGTCTATTTTTAGACATCTTGGTGCAGAGCCATCACTGGCCTTATCTACAGCAGAATGAGCTTTAAAATCTGTTCTCACATGCACTGGTAAGCAGTGCAGCTTAATTAACTAGGTGTGACATGATCCCTTCTTGGCAGAAAAGTCATCTTTTTTGCTGTCTTACTTTGCAGGACCTGAAGTTATCTACTATGTACTTAAGGGCTGCTCAGCTAAGGAGAGTAACACAGACGATTGCACTAGAACTTGATTGGATACTGATGGGAAGGGCCACATCCTCCTCAGCTGGAAAAGATCATGGTGAGAGGGGGTTAGGCTAGCCATTAAAGGTGTATATAATGGCATTTGGGAGGGGAATACTACTCCAAGGCCCTCATTCCAACTGCACTTCTAATTCGAGTTTGCACCCGAATAGCAATTACAACTGTTATGGTAATGTTAGTTGCATACTTTTTGTCTCACTCAAATTTCGCCAGGTAATATCTGACAGAATTTGTGTCGGGAAAATGCTGCAGAGCCTGATTTTTGCTGCTCAGAATGGGGGAAGCATGTCGTATTATTGTGCTGTCCTTCATTCCACGGTGCGAGGCTCAAAATGCAGTGGTGATAGCACGCCTACTTGTTGTCTCAGGGCCCGATTCACAAAGGTACTTACATGTAGTAAAGTTACGAGCGTGGAATCTCCGCACTTCTGGTGGTGTCTCCACTAGACGCGGGCTGAGAACTCCGCTCCGCCAGCAGAGTGTGCGGAGATTTCCCTGCTCCGCTGAGAACGCGGAGTAGGAAAAAAAACTTCGACTCCGCAGAGGAGCGGAGTTAGCCAGCCACCCCGCTAAATTGGCCCACCGCCTTAACCCCCCTTAATAAAATATTCGTTAAACATAATTTAAAGGAATAATATTCCTTTAAATTATGTTTAACTAACATTTTATTAAGGGGGTAGAGGTGGGTGGCGGAGTGGAGTTCCACGGAGTTTCTCCCCAACTCCGTGGACCTGTGTGAACAACTTTTCCAGTCCTCGCTTTATTCTGTGCATTCTGACTCAAGCACGTTTACTCTTACATTACAGGTAACGGACTATGCAATGAAAAACAATAGAAGTAGGTGAGCTACTCATGCCTAACAATGGACAACGTAAGATTTCTATTAAATTCAGCAAGTCCATTCTGCAGTATTTGTGCAGTGCTAAGCAAACCATCTCAGAAATTCCAGATCTACAGAAGACCAAAAATCAAAACGTACATGTTGAACCCTGGTTCATAGCACGCACCAATAGTATTCAACTAGTTGCACTCCACCCTATTTTCCTAGAAATTACCTCTCGTTGCAGGAAAGTGGGTGGACTGAAGGAAAGTCATAATTTGTTACTACAGAGGCCTGACTAAACTCTCAGAAGCTGTTGAACATGTCCAGTGGGAGAGGAAGTTGTTTCTCTCCCACGCACCCCAAAACGTGTACTGCCCAGTCAGACTCAAAACAAATGATGACTTCCAGGAACAAAGAAACCTTTCACTCTGGTGCTCAGCTCTGAGGAGCCAGGATTGACCAGAGAGTCTCCACAGCTCCCGCCCAGAAGAGAAAATGAAACAGAGGCAAGCAAAGAGGCATAGGGACCCTACCTCCACCTTGAAACTTCAACGACTTGTGAGAGTTGTTTGAAGGGAACCATCAATCACCTGAAAATGTCGGTAACGTGAAGCCGAGCAGATTCCGTTTACCCGGGTCCACCGTCCAGCCACGTTACTAGGGGGCATATGCATCAAGCCCTTTTCCCGTTCGCAAACGGGCCGATTCTCAGAATCGGCCCGTTTGCGAACGGGAAAAGGCCTTTTGGGATGTATCATCCCAAAAGGGCATCGCAAATTAGAGAATCGCAAATTTGCGATTCTCTATTTTGCGATTGCATTTAAGGAATTGCAAATTGCGATTCCTTTAAATGCAATGTAACAAGCACCCAAGTTGTGCGATTTCTCCTTAAGAAATCGCAAATTACCACCAACTTCAAGTTGGTGGTAATTTGCGATTTCTTTGAAAGGTGCACTTTTTGGTATCTTTCAAAGTGCCATGTGGCACACATACATGCCCTTAGGGCATGTATGTGCGCCACATGCGCACACCTGCTCATTTCAGGGGTGCATCAGGGTGTCCTTATGACACCCTTGCACCCTTGAAATTATTCTCAATTTGCGATTCTCTAATTGCGAATCGCTAATTGAGAATGTCTTCTCATTCATTCCTATGGGCCTCTTGGCCCATAGGAATGAATGGGAAGGTATTCCTTAATTGCGAATAGCAATTTGCTAATCACAATTAAGGAATGCTAAGAAATCGCAAAACATTTGCGAATTTTTTATTACATCCCGTTTTGCAATTCTCAAATAGCGATTCTCTAAAAATCGCTATTTGAGAATTGCAAAAACGGAACTTGATACATATGCCCCATGGTCACCTAAATCCACACCTAACTTTTTTTACCAACAATTTGGTTTCTGAGGCCTGCAGTTTTGCTGTTACATTGGAAGTTCGACCATGTAAGAAACATATTGCCTCTTGCTATTGGATAAAAAGATGCAGAACTGGATATGGGTCCCCCCACCCCCACCTGACATGGGTCCTGTTGGGTGCTATATAGGAACATTCACTGTAAAGACACCTGAGTATTAGAATGTTGTTGTTATAATATTGGTTCTTTCCCACTTTTTATTGATAATAGGGTGTTCTATGTTTGAACACTCTTTAATTATGATAGTTCGCGAATCGCCAGCACCTGGTGGGAAAGTCTTGAGCCATCTCTCAGTCTGGTGGTGATATAAGCCCAGGCTCAGCTATAAAGGCATCTGAACCTGTGAGATCTGAGGCTGCAGCACATCTGAGCTGGAGACAGTCTTTAAAAACCACAGGTCATATCAACAATGCGGCGAAAAAAAAATTTCACCGCTTTTGCGGCGGATTTCAGCCGAAAAGCGGCGATAATTGTATCGCTATATCAGCAAGATCAAGCTATCGCATGAATCCTTGCCTTAGCGCCCTTTCCCGTAACGCCCACCTTTGCATCTCAAATAAGATGCAAAGTGGGCGTTCCAGCTCAAAATAACTGGAGAAATGTCGCTAACCGACATTTCTCCAATTATCAATGGGCACGCTAACAAGCATAGCGATAAGAAAAGTAGCGCTAACCTTGGTTATCGCTACTTTCCTTACGCTTGCTTTTAGTTTGACTTAGCCATGATATGCAATGGAAGGTAGATATCATGGCTGAGTCTGCCCTGCCCTATCAGCAAGCTATCGCCAAACGTTGTGCGATTATCGCTGTATTTCCAGCGATAATCGCACATTTGGCAGCTTGCGCCTGGAATTTTATCGCTTTTGAGATAAGCGTTGCTAATAGCACGCTATCTCAGCAATAAAATTCGGCGATAGCCGGCAATAATTATCCTAGCGCTAAGTGCGCTTAGCGATAATTATCGCCGGTTGTTGCTGTTATGCCCCCACAAACTTTTCTAGGATAGTCCTACTGAGAGAAAACAGATTCATGCATTTAATGTAGAGATCTACCTAGTGTGGGGTACAAATTAAACTGCCTCATGGCGCTTACTCTGCTTATCGAAAATCACACAGAACATACAAGTTAATGTTGAACATTTTTCTAACACGTAGGAAGCAGTAAGAGAGTGGATCTGTTTCAAAATTATATGAAAAAACAATATCATGTACTTGTGTTTTTTCCATAAAAATTGCAAATATTGACACTGGTGAGCAAAAAGAATGTTGGGGTGTTCAATGTTTTTTAAAATGGTGGGGGAAGGGGAACCACACCTCTCCCCAATCTTCTTATAAATCTCATAGTTTTTTAATTTAATCTTTTTCTCAAGTCAATGTTGTTTTGCCATCTCTTTTCTTGTCCGGTGCCGTGTTTTTGGGTTTAGATTTTTTTTGTACAGTTCACCCAACTTGTTATAATTTCAGAGAAGAAACCCTATTCTAATTTCTTCAACTACAGTTGCTTTTTGCACCATCACAACATATTTGTGGTTTTGTTTGAAAGTTGTACCTTTGATAAATCCTTCTTCAATGTTAACATAATCCCAACAGAGTTTCAGTCGGAGAGGGCGAGCCATCCTGAGAAATTAAAGAGTCACTGAGGACCTTCAGCCATACCTACATGAAATGTGATTTTTGAGACACAGGTTATACTCTGGAACTTCGATTCACAAACCTTTTTTCTGTGTGTGGTTGTGCACTACTCCTCTCAAAGGTCTGAATTGATCCTGGATTTTGAGACTTGGTTCACAAAGCAATTACTGTAATTTTTCTTACTTCAAACTTAGGTGTGAAAATTGTCTGGAGTGATACATGCTTACTTACTCACAGGCCTGATTCTCAAAGCTTTTCTTCATTATGTAATAATTGGGGCTCCGGTTGTGTGGCATTTTTTTTTTAACATTTCGGGCTGTATTTATCCATATTTGTTTTTTGGCGATCTTATCGGTATATATTCATATTTATTTGGTCTTTTGTATATAAATGAAGTTGTAAAATTGTATATTTCCACATTTATTTAACTGATGAACGTACACTCATACTTTGATGCCTATTCTATCTTAGCAAATTAGGCAGAATATACCATAACAATGCCATAATAGGATAATACTACAAAGGTATGGTTTTTTTTCCCACTTTTTTTTATCATTTTATTTAACAGAATACATAGGTTTGTGATGCATACATTTGCAGGTACATTTCTAGGAAGCTCAAAAATAAAAGGAGACAAGTATAATGAAACATATATGCATTAAATAGATACAATCCCTTATCTGGTATAAGTAGTGACCGTTTTGAATTGTGTTTCGCGATTTCCCTGCTTCCCTGTTCCTACATCTTTTTAGCCCATCTCACACCTGCATGTGTCTCTAAATTCCGCCAAAACTCCTTTAAGCTTAGTTACGTCACCCCGCGGTCTGCGCATTCTGGTTTGCTCCCTGTCTCTCTTGACTAGATAATGTGTCTGATGTGCCTTACAGTCGAAGATATTCACAATGTGGGCGGCTGTAGTGATGCATATAGTTCACTCGTGGTGTCGCAATATGTCATGCTCTTAAGCCAGCCTTTAACATTGGGTTTCTGCCTGGTGCCCCAGCGAAGGACTATTTCACGTTTCGCCAGTAGCATAGCAATGGCAATGAATCTGCGTGTGTTTTTGGGCAACGAGTCCACATAGCCCCAATGCTTTCAAGGGAGTTGCTGACACTTGTATCCACACCATCTGCTGTACTAATCTGTATATTTCCTGCCAATAGGTATTTATTATGCTACAGGACCAAGTCATGTGGAGGAAGGATGCTGCCTGTAAATTACATTTGGGACAGTATGTGAAAGTGGTTCTCTTTATCCTGACCATCTGCTGTGGTGTCACGTAGGTCCTCCTGAGCATTTTAAATTGTAATAATTTGTGTCTGTGGTTGCATGAAACTAGTTTGATTTGTTTGCAACACCCTTTCTAGATATCGTCTGTAAGTGGTTGTTCTATATCGGCAGCCCGGGCTTCTCTGACCTTAGCATCTCGCTGTGGCATCAACGTGAGTCTAGCTTTGTACAGTCTAGAAGTGATGTGTTCTCCACCAATATCTGTTATTACTAACGTAAGTGGACTAAACTCTGCCGGTTCTAGTGGATAGGTTGATATTGTGCCTCTAAGAGTGCTCTGTAAACACGTGAATACGAAATGGTCCATAAATGTGGCTGCCGTGAAATGCGGGTCTTCGGTACGAGTAAAAGCATGGCCTCCCTGGAATAAGTCCCCTATAGATTCTAGTCCCAGCCTGGAGAGAGTGCGCTTAGTCCCAGCTTCTACCATGGGGGGGAGCCAGGGGTTCGTGGATAGTGGTAGTGCTTGAGAGTATAATATTGACCCTCCTGCTTTCATGAGTAGCTTTTTACATGCCCAGTAAGTAGTAGACAGTGGTTGAATATCACGTGGGTCCCTTGGAATCCCTACAGGCAGTATTGCATTCAGTGGTGTGGGGTTAGCTAGATTTCTCTCTGGTTTGGCGTAGGGTATGCATGCGTCAGGGTGATACCAGCGATATGCAGATCCGCTCTGTGCTACTAAAAAGTAAAGCTGCACAGAACTCCAAATCCCCCTTTGTCGTACGGAAGCATTAAGGTGTCCCAATTGACTTTAGGCTGTTTCCCTCCCCATACCAACTTTATGAGGTTTGTGTGAAGTAGCATAAAAAATAGATTGGTCAATGGAATGGAAATATTGGTGAATAAATAGAGAAAGCGAGGCAATATCACCATCTTTAAAATGGCTATACTTCAGGCCATTGATAACGGTAACCCATTGTTCCACTTGGGTCTGTAAGCGGCTCAAAGCTGGGCCGTAATTTAAACGCAATACCTGCTCTTGGTCTCCACACCATTGTACCGGGAACTCCCCACACTCGCGAGTCTGAATGCCGGTCAGGGGCAATAGTTCTGATTTACCCCAGTTGATTTTGAGGCCGGTCAATGCATCGACGGTCTATTTCTCTTAATAACAGTTGCAGATTCTCTTCAGGTTTCCTAACGTACAAAGCCACGTTGTCAGCGTATAACGTCACTAGCACAGTGCCATGCTTAAATTGGAGTCCTCTGTGTAGATGATCCTCCTGAAAATAACATATAAGGGGATCCATTGCTATTATAAAAAGTAAGGGGGATAGAGGGCAGCCCTGCCAGGTGCCTCTAGACACTGTGAATGGTTCCGTTATTGTGCCATTGAAGCGGATATGAGCTGATGGGCCTGCATTAAGCAGTCTCACCAGATCTGTGAAGCTCTTTGGAATACCCATCATGACAAGCACAGCATGCAGAAAGGGCCACTCCACAGAGTCAGACGCCTTCTCTGCATCCAAAAAGGCAGCGATCGCAGGTGTATCGGGGTTTATTCTGTTAACTACTGAAAAGAACGTCAGAAGGTTAAGGGCAGTGGACCTGTGCCGCACGAACCCAGATTGAGCGGGTGCTATGATCTGCTCCATTAAGAGCGATAATCTAGTTGCCATCATTTTGGCTAGGATTTTATGGTCAAAATCTAAGAGTGATAATGGACGATACAATCCGCACTTCTCAGGATCTTTACCGGGCTTGGGGAGTAGCACCAGCACCGCTTCCCTAAATGAGGGTGCCAGATTTCAATGCTTCAGCATAGACTTCGAGGAGGTGTGGGACTAGGAGTGTTTTGTAAGTTTTGTAAGTTTTGTAAAACATTCCGGGGAACCCGTCTGTTAGAAATGGGATTTCTGGTTGGCTAAGATTTGTACCCAAGCCAGGCAGAAACCACCACTCTAGTCAGGACAAGGGAGTTACACTCCTAAAATAACCCCTGCTCACCCCCTTGGTAGCTTGGCACGAGCAGTCAGGCTTATCTTAGAGGCAGTGTGTAAGGCATTTGCACAAAACCAACAGTAATATAATGTAAGCACTACAAACGGACACCACACCAGTTTTAGAAAAATATCCAATATTTTTATATAAACAAGACCAAATACGATAAATATCCACCACACAGTACTTCAGAAATAGTTACTTCTCAAAATGTCTTTAAATTGCAAAATACGTTGAAAAACACAGTTCGTACGAGTCGGTAGCTCGGTCCGAGCCTACCGCGATGCTGAGAACAACAGTCTCGCAGTTCCTGCTGACCGCGTCGATACGGGCCAGCAACAGCGGGCCAGATTCGTTCACAGTACCTTTCTTAGTGTGACCCACACGACGGTGCGAGTCGGTCTTGGCGTCCGTCGCGTTTGCGATGCAAAGTGGAAGTAGTGCATGGTGCGGTGTCCCTCGATGCGGTGCGAGCAGCGGCTCGGTGACGATCGTGCAGACGGCGTCGGTGAGACCAAGGCTTGTGGTGCAGGGTGAGACGGTGCTCGATGCGGTGCTGGCAAGTTGTGATGCAAGCGACAGAGCCGGTTGGCAGGAATTGGCGCTGGCCGAGCCGGACAGCTGTGCGTGACGAGTCGGTCACGGATGTCGAGCCAGCAGCGACCGTGTCGGTGAGCCCAGGTCAGCGAAGTGGTGCAGGCCGCGGCTCGGTAACGGAGTCGGTGAGACCAAGGCTTGCGGTGCAGGGCGAGTCGGTGCGGCCTGCGGTGCCTCCAGGACACAAGTCCAGCGACGGAGTCGGTGATGGAGTTGGTCGCGGTTACCTCTTCTCTGTGGCAACTGAAACAGTGGTTCCAGGAGCGGTACCCAGAGGTTGGTGAAGTCTTTGCAGCCCCTGAGACTTCTTAACAGGAGGCCAGCTCAGTTCAGGCCCTTGGAGATACGCAGCACAAGTAGAGAATATTCAGTCCAGTCCTTTCACTGCCCAAGGCAGAAGCAGCAGCTGCAGGCCAACCCAACAAAGTAACAACACAGCAAAGGGGCAGTACTCCTCCTGGCAGCTCTTCCAGCTCTTCGTCTTGGCAGGTTCCTTGATTCCAGCGAGATCTATGAAGTCTTTTCTATCCCTGAGACTTCAAACAGGAGGCAAGCTCCACTTCAAGCCCTTGGAGAAAATTCTAACAGGAGGATGATGAAAGTACAGTCCAGTCCTTTCCCTATCCAAGACAGAAGCAATCACTGCAGGCCAACCCCACAACATGCAGCATAGGGGCAGTACTCCTCCTCCAGCTTTCCCGGTCCTTCTTCCTGGCAGGTTCCTTAGTTCAGAAGTAATCTAAAGTTCTGGGGTCTGGGCCCCAATATTTATACCACCAAATCCTTTGTCCTCTGAGGTCAGAGGGGCCTTTGCCTTGTTCAAACCAGTTCTGGTCAGTCCTGGAGCACTTTGTTTACATGACTCCTTCTTTTCTTTCAGAGTGCAGGGCAGAGACATCAGATGCCCCACAGGAGGTGGAGCCAGCATTGTGGAGGAAAGGCACAGCCCTGGAGCACTCTGTTGACATGATTCCTTTTCTCCTTTCACAGTGCAGGGCAGAGACATCAGACGCACCACAGGGGGTGGAGCCAGCACTGTGGGGGGCAAACACAGTCCTATTCAGGTCCCAGGTGCAACTCCTCCCTCCCATCTAGATGCAGATCTCTCTATTCACCACTGGGCGGACTCACCCTGTTTCCTGGAATTCCCCAGCCCTGTCACTCAAACTCCAGACAGGGAATACACAACCTAGCAGGGGCAGGTTTGGATAGTTAGACAAGAAAATACCTACTTTCTAAAAGTGGTATTTTCAAACACAGAATGTTAAAACCAACTTTACTAAAAGATGTATTTTATCATTCTGAGTTCAGGCATACTAAATTCGAATTTCTACCATGTTCCCTGAGTCAGTTAGGATTATAAGATGTAATAATCAAACTGCCCATTCTGGCCTATGGAGATACAGGTAGCCTTGCAATAGTGAAAAACAAAAATGGCTGTAATTCACTATTAGGACATGCCACACACACCAGGGCATGTCCTACCTTTTACATACAATGCACCCTGCCCACAGGAGTACCTTGGGCCTACCTTAGGGGTGACTAACATGTAGAAAAGGGAAGGTTTAGCGACTTGCAAGTGTGTGCACTTGCCAAGTCGACATGGCAGCCCCAGGCTGCACACAGACTCTGCAATGGCCGGCCTTAGACACACTTTACGGGCTGTTTGCGTGGGTGGCACAATCCAGTGCTGCAGCTCACCAACAGCATTTGATTTAAAGGCCCTGGCACTCGCAGTGCACTTTACTAGGGACTCACACATAAATCAAATAGCCAATCATGGAAACACCAATCAAAACACAGTTTACACAGAGAGCATATGCACTTTAGCACTGATCAGCAGTGATAAAGTGCCCAGAGTCCTAAAACCAACACACACAGGTCAGGAAAAAATAGGAGGAAAAAGCAAAACATTTAGGGATAACCCTGCAAAAAGGGCCATTTCCAACACCGTCTAATCCAGGAGTCTTAGAACCATCCATCGTTTCAATGGCTTGTTCTATCTCTTCTACTGAGTAAGGTTCGCTCAGAAATTTCCTAGGTGCATCCGGTAGCCAGATCATGGTGATCTCGTCTAGATACTTCTTAATGTCAGCCATGTTGGCCTCTGACTTAGTGGCATATAGCTCTGTGTAGTATGTCAGGAGTGTACGCCCAATGGCGGTATTCCCAGCTATGATCCTCCCTTCCTCGTCATGTAGCTTGGTAATGTAATTCTGGGTATAACGGTGCTTGAGCAACCTCGCTAAAGTGCGGCCTGGCCTTTTCCCTTCCCCATGCCTACGAGCTGCGGCGTACTTCCCTAGATATAATCTCTCTCTGCCAGCTTCCTCTGTGTATTCTGCCAATAAGTCTGTCCTGCGGTGCATTACTTCGCGCTGTCTCGATTGTCCCCCGTCATGTTTCCCCTGTTGAGCAACTGTAGTTCGTCTTCTAGTCTGGCCAGCCGTCTCCTTAAATCCCTCAAAACTCCAGTGATGTATGTTGATATATAATCTTATTAATGGAAATCTCATCCTGTGTTTTCTTAACCTTCTTTGCTATCTATTTGTTGGCCTAGAAAGTTACTCAAAAGAAGCTCCAATTGTCTGTATTTTTCCATTTTTTTAAATAAGTGAGACAGGAAACACATTGCTTTCTGTCTGTATTCATCTGCAAAAATCAGTAAAAAGGGAAAACTGGGAACATTAGTAATAATGTCTTGTTACTGGAACTTCATGGGTAATTTAACGAGCGGTTGTAGTAAGCGAACACTCAAACTCCTTGTCTGTCAAGTGTGGACATTAAGGAGCAATTTTCACATTAAAGTAGCAAGGCAAACTACTTACAGTAAATCCTTTGTGAATTTGGCCCAGGTATGAGAGTCCTCAGTTCTGTATGCAGTTCTTTTTTAGGTAATTTTGTTTCTGTCCAGAAAGGCATGGGAACATAAAGTGAAGTGTCTTGATGGGGAGACAAGTCTGTATACATAGCCAGAGGCAGAAGTTTAAGTTAGTAGTCAATTGCTCAGCTATAGGGTACTTCAACTCAACCTGTATCACTTCTCCCACCTTCACTGCTTAGTGCATGCATAGCTATGCACAAGATGTTCACAAGTACTATACAATGTGGAGAAGTCTGTGGAACTGCTAAAGGCAGTGATTGGTCCCGTGTACTTGGTGGCTTAGGTAAGCTGGGACGGGGCAGATAAAACCCTTCCAGAGAAGCAGCTGCATTGGTTTCTGGGCTCTCCTTCTGGCCAGCACTCCCCGGACACGAGTAGTTGACGCTACTGCTGGGTCAAAGGAGAGAAAGATGCCAAGGCAAATTCTGTTTTTTTGCTTGGGCAATATGGAATTGGCCTGGATCTGGTGCTTGTGTAATTGTGAATAAAATAAACGTTTGGATGATACTTGAATAGATAAAGGTCGCATTTCCAACTAAACTAAAAAAGAGTTGAATAATTTACTCTATTACAGAAAATGAAAGCATACTGAAATAAATGATTAAAATATATAATCAATGAAGAAAAAATTAGAGGAGCATTTTCTTTAAAAGGAGTTTAAGGTAGGAATATATATATTACCTTCTAGTCAGTCACTTTCTGTAACAACAAACCAGTATTAGACACAGTATGGCATCAGAATATCATACCCAAATGTGGTCTGACAGAAATATCGTGTGTTAAATATAGTTTATAACAATATTGCCCTATTGAAATTTATCATTCAAAAAAATCTACACCGAATGGGAATATATTTAGGAAACACTATTTCAGACGATACTTATACTAGTGAGATTCTGACATACAACTACTATGCATGAATAATTTAACTATTTCTTTTTTCTACAGATACACCAAGAGGCCTGCCTAAAAAAATGAACAGTTACGTTTTCAATTACACTGTAAAATGTAGTACTTCTGAAGAAGGCTATCTAAGATACTTTAAAGACAAAGCCTAGATTTCGAGATTGATTTTTTACATCTCGGATCACAACATAACTATTTGTGAGAGACACATATTTTAATGAAAACCTAGGAAAAACTTTTGATTCATTCAGAATTAGGATTTGTATGTCAGACTGATACCTCATTCTGATCAGTGTATGGCTGACAGTATGCATGTGACCTATAAGAGATAGATAATATTTAGGGTGTTGCATAGATGATTGGATTATTTAATATCAGAACCTATTAGATTTTATGCAAATGAGAAAAAAATTAGAGGCGGGTGTATCTAATTTGTGTTATTGATGAACCTAGATTAATAATCATTTTTTTGTCCACTAGGATTAAGTAGCACTTTAATGTGCAGTGAAATTATGAATTTTGGTTTCCTCCTCGGATGATCAAATTCACCTTAACATAAGCAGTCAGACTGCCAACCTGACTTTGGTGAAAAGTGAGAGTGATGTTCGCCTTATTGGATGTGGCGCTTGCCGGGCATCACCAGGTGGATATTTGGAGCTAGGGAAGAGCTTAACTCTGATCTGCATCCATTCTGTGCATTTGTCTCTGGTAGCACACAAGTGTGGCCTCTATCTTTGATATTTTTTCATTAGGGGATTGCAAGACTTGATGTCAGAAGTGACAGCAAAGAGAGCCTTCCCTTGGGCATGCCGTATGCTGTGGTGGGCAGAAGAAAATGTAAGTCACAGTTGAACAGACCAAGGGATGAAGAGGGCTGGCCAAAGTCCCTTTGTGTATGTATATATTTATGTATTTTATTTACAGTGTTTCATTACAAGAGGCTGGTGAGACAGCTAAAGCTGTAGCTAGACCAGACCAAAAAACTGTTCAATAAATAGCTGTCATTTTATCTGACCTTTTATAACAATGCCATGTACTTGTAGAATGAACACTTGGTTCTTATAGTCTGTTTTAACACGTGAGCCTGCTAGCATGTGTGCGGCCGCAGGCAGGGTGTGTGTAGTTCACAAAGTTCATAAACTTCATATAGTCTGGAAGTACTTACATTGTGTCTGACTGTACCAAGACCATATCAGACAAAATAATTGTCATTGTATGTTGAGAGCAAATAAATGTCTGCTAAATGGTCTTTAATAACTAAGAGCTGAGCAGCAGGGATTACATCCTTTGCGTCTCGAGGCATGTTAAAATAGGTCACGTGCTCCTCTTTACAAACTGTGCCATTGCAGGTGTCTTTCAGGGGTTTTTGGAATATATGAGTGTGTGTCGTCCCCATGCCCCTATACGTGGCTGTGTGCTTGCAGAGTTTATACAATTGCTGTTGTGTAGTTGAATATTTATTTAGATAGATGTCTTCTAGAGTGCAGGTTGCCATTGTGCAATAGCTTCGAAGCCTGTGCATTCGCACAACATGTGCTCCCTGGTGGTTGGCCCTGTACATGTAGAGTGTTGGAGTATTATGCTTGTACGTTGCTTGTCCCCTTGTGCAAGGACCCGGTGCCTGTAATGTAGAGTAACTTCCTGCAGTCTGTACACGTTGCACGGAGAGCACCTTTCTCCACAGGATTCTGCGCACTCACCTTTTTCCTGTAGCGAGAAATTCGGAGAATTTGTTGGGAAAAAATCCCATCAACAGTACATTCAGACTGCGTAAACAATAAGGAGCGCACACCCCGGCCTACGTCACATCCCAAACGGAGGTCATAAAGCACACAGATCCGGTTGGCTCTTTCCTGTACCACGGGCAGGAAGGAGGTCAGGGACAGGAATCCTCCAAGAGTTAGAGTAGGGAAGGCACACCCAGATGATACAGGAGGAAGTTAAGGGTCAAAGGTTAGACCGTAGAAGCAAACACCTTATATGCTAAAAATAATTTATTGTAAAGCACAAAGGTGTTCTTTGTATTGTTTGTTTATTCATTTTCCATTTGTGCTCCTCGCAACAAACCATGTTCCTTGACTGAACCTATGTCTTTCGTCTCTTTGCCTTGCACAATCTTCATTGTTCATACAGGACACAGGCTTGTGTCCCACTTTGTACATCTTTGTGTTCTTATTTTTTCTATTTTAATGTACCAGTAAATTCATGACCACTGTCCGGCTGGACAAGTGCCTTACATAAGTACTGATGGAGTCCTTATTTATTCTTCTATCTATTTTTAAATTCCTAGGGACCATTGTTGTTTCTAAATACATAATTCCCAGGGTCCCTGGCCGACCTTTTCTGGGTTCCCTTGTTGTTAATAAATATGTACAAGCAAACAAAGCACCTTTCAGGCTGAGTGGACACAGACGGCAGGGGACGAGAGGTAGGGTGGCCAAATGTCCAATCCTACTTGGCATGACACTGTGCGTGTAGCACGACATGCATACAGAAAGGCTTTGTGGCACTTAGTGGAAGAGTCAATTATGGGTCGCAGTCATATTATCCATCTCAAGAAACGTTTGAAACATGTCCACCAAGTGGTGCATGTTAAAGGATATTGACCAGCAATGTTTCGACTCCCAGCATTGAATGTGTCTGTTGTGCAGTCCCTTACTTACTGTCTGTCCGTCTCTGAGTCTGCGGATGCCCGCGGCACACGCAGTGGGGCCTGTAAGAGGGCGGCCCCCTTATTGCCGCATTAGGCACCTCCCCGCACCCTGTCGTAGGGACCTCCTCCTCAGGGAGTCCCTTTTACGTCCGGCGCCTCGGCGGTGTCATTTCCGGTGCGTAGTGGGCTGGGGACAGGTACTTATACCTGCCCCCACCCACTGGCCACCTTCTTTGTTCCCCGCTGGGCACGCTGTCACCATCCTATCCGCTTACCCTGAGTGCCGGCGGGAAAGCTGGCTAACGATTTGAACGTATTAATGTATACATTTGTGTTGCAGGCAGAGTTACAGGGCGATCCGGAGGCTGATTGGTACAAGCGGTACCCTTTCAGGAACACAATAGGGGTGCATTATCCAAAATACCAGGAGCCTTTACAGCAGGATCCTGGTTGAAAACAACGGCACCTCGCTAGTCCTTCGGGCTGTTGTAAGCCTGAGCAACCGCGGGCTTGCCTGGATACGCTCCATACCTAAAAAGGCGTAAGTAAAAGTTATGGACGAGGGGTCCGTGGTTTATAAGGGGGAGAACCCCCACATAAATGGTAGCACCGATTGGGTTGTCCACGATGCAGTTAGGCCCATCATGCGGGCAGGGCAACTTAGGTTAGTCACCGCTGCCTGCCCTTGGATCGCCCGTAAGTTAACCCACCAATTTGGCATACTCCTTGTATCTAATAAACCTGCAGCAAACTGTTTTTCCCAACAAAACTTGTGTGGACTGTTTATTTTGCGCAGCGCGGCTAATTATTGCTAAGCGGGAGGGGTTGCCGATATCGGCATAAGCACTATGTCTAGGTCTCTCTTTAACTTCCTCTTCCTTTCTTTGTATCTTTGCAGTCTTCGTCACTCCCTGTAGTCTGCCTCTTCCTCAGTTTTCGGTCTCTTCTATTGCCTTTTCAATTTACATATATGAAACACGATTGAACTGTTTGTGCTCTTTCGTGGAACCAAGTAGGTGTGTTTCCTGAAGCAGGACTACCTCAGGGGAGTGGCGTTTTAATATATTGCAAGACTATGCTACCATTGAGTTTGTCCCCGAGGCCATTAACCTTCCAACTTAACAATCTAACCTGTCTGTTACGGCTGTTTCCCATTGCATCTGATACAGTATACATTCAGATACCCAAGTTCGAAGACTAACATTGTCGACAGGTAAAGAACGAACAATAATAAGAAAAGAGAACAAAACAGCTTTCCAAAGACCCACCCAACATCCCCCAACCCTGCTCCCCTGCCCTCTGGGCCTCAAACTGCCCATCACGAAACTCTGCAGAGTGCCTGTCGTCCAAACTGGTCTAACTGTAGCAAAACTGTGGGGGGTTGGACGACCACTCCCTGGTGAACCCGTATCCTCAATCAGCATCAGTATGGCTCCAGAAATCAAGACTGCGGACCAGGACCAGCCAACAAACCATCCTGTGTCCCAAAGTACTTGTGCAGTCTCCTGCTAGTAGGCAGCCGTGCACTGCGAGCCACATGTGGGCCCGTGCCCCCCACCCCAAAGAAGAAAGTAGACCCCCCCATGAGTCTGCAGCTTACGGTTCTGTAGCGTTCAGTATCTGTGGCAGGTCAAGCGAAATCATCGGCGTTCACCCTAGTATGCCGCACTTCTCTTGTCCTCAAGCCAGTTCGCAGCATCTTCTGGACGGTCGAAGAACCAGGTTCTACCATCTGCTTCCACCCGGAGCCGAGCAGGGAACAACATTGCATATTTCATCCCTTTGTCTCGCAGTTTCTTTTTGATGGCCAAGAAGGATCTCCTCTGCTTCTGGACAGCCAGGGTGAAGTCTGGAAAGGAGATTTCTGCGTTGTCGCAACGGAGCGGAGGGGCCTTTCGAGCAAACTGTAGGATAGCATCCCCATCTCGATAGTTTAGTAGGCGAGCTAGGATCGGTCTGGGCGGCTCTCCTGGCCTTGGTCACCCGCCGGGGACCCTCTGCGCCCACTCAATGATGAAGAACTTGGATAGACCCTTAGGCTGGAGGTGGTTGAGGATGAGGTCTTCCACGAACAGTTCCGCTTTCCCATTGCATCTGATACGGTATACATTCAGATACACAAATTCGAAGACTAACATTGTCGACAGGTAAAGAATGAGCAATAATAAGAAAAGAGAACAAAACAGCGTTCCAAAGACCCACCCAACATCCCCCAACTCTGCTTCCCTGCCCTCTGGGCCTCAAACTGCCCATCACGAAACTCTGCAGAGTGCCTGTCGTCCAAACTGGTCTAACTGTAGCAAAACTGTGGTGGGTTGGATGACCACTCCCCGGTGAACCCGTATCCTCAGTCAGCATCAGTATGGCTCCAGAAATCAAGACGACGGACCAGGAGCAGCCAACAAACCATCCAGTGTCCCAAAGTACTTGTGCAGTCTCCCGCTAGTAGGCAGCCGTGCACTGCGAACCACATGCAGGCCCGTGCCCCCCACCCCAAAGAAGAAAGTAGACCCCCCCCATGAGTCTGCAGCTTACGGTTCTGTGGCGTTCAGTATCTGTGGCAGGTCAAGCGGGATCATCGGCGTTCACCCTGGTATGCCGCACTTCTCTTGCCCTCAAGCCAGTCCGCAGCTTCTTCTGGACGGTCGAAGAACCAGGTTCTACCATCCGCTTCTACCCGGAGCCGAGCAGGGAACAACATTGCATATTTCATCCCTTTGTCTCGCAGTTTCTTTTTGATGGCCAAGAAGGATCTCTTCTGCTTCTGGACAGCCAGGGTGAGGTCTAGAAAGATGGAGATTTCTGCGTTGTCGGAACGAAGCAGAGGGGCCTTTCGAGTAAACTGTAGGATAGCATGCTTATCTCGATAGTTTAGTAGGCGAGCTAGGATCGTTCTGGGCGGCTCTCCTGGCCTTGGCCGCCCGCCGGGGACCCTATGCTCCCGCTCGATAATGAAGAACTTGGATAGACCCTTAGGCTGGAGGTGGTTGAGGATGAGGTCTTCCACGAACAGGTCCGTGGCCTGCCCCACTGCTTTTTCAGGAACTCCTGTTATGCGAACATTGTTGCGGTAAGTATGCCCTTCGTAGTCGTCAAGTCTTTCTTCCAAATGTTTCCGAAAGACTTGCAGGTCTATTACCTCTAGTTGAAGCTGGGAGGTGTCTTCGACCAGGCTGGACGTCGTGGGCTCCAATTGCTTGACCTTCTTCCCGATTTTAGTGAGGTCCGCCCTGAGGAGAGTGACCTCTGTCGCTATGGCATCCGTCCGCTGTTCCAAGGACACCCGCACGCCAGAGATGGTGTCTATCACGTCCTGCAGTGTTAGCTCCACGGCCGATCCCTCCTGATTCTTTGCCGCGACTGCAGCATTACGCAAATCGGGGGAGGTCGCCTTCGAATAGGCGTATTTATCAAGTTTGCTGGATTGCACTGTCTTTGGGCCTCTGGTCCCAACATCTCAACTTCCGCATCACAGCCCACAGCGTCCCCGGCTCCGCCACCGGATTCAACATGTTGCAGTCTCTGTCTTGGCGTATTTCTCAGGGCCCTGGGGGCCACAGGCATTGGAGAAAGGTGCCCCCCTCTGCAGATCAGGCCACTAGGGCAGCACCCCTAACGGTCTCGTACCCCTCTTCACCAGGGTAGCTCAGGTAGAGCACAGGTAAGTCCCAAGCACCAGTCAGGGGGGGGCACCTGCCCAGACCTCAAGGGCCCAATGATGACAGAGGGCACCCGACCTTTGCCCCAGCTGCCAGCAACTAGATGCGAAGCGATGTCCGTCAGCAGGCCCCAGACCGTACCACGTTCCAACCCTGTGCCAACGGGCACGCCCAGGCCACAGGCAGTCTCTGGGTCCCAAGTCATCGGGCCGACTGAAGCTCCCCTTCCCCACTGCCCCTGGGATCACTGCTATGCACTCCTAGGATGGGCCACAGGAAGGGTGGCGTCTCCTCAGCGGGTCCTCCGAAGGAAGCGTTGCACTGCGCCACACCATGCGCTCGCCTCCTCTGCTCAGTCTCTACTTCTTCTGGGTATGATCGCACCCATCCCGAACGCCACCGGGGACACTGCCAGTCATCGCAAGGAGGGGCCACAGGAAGAATGATGTTCCCCCGGTGGGGCTGTTTTTAGGGGACCGCTGTGTGGCTCGTTGCCATGCGTGGGCCTCCTCAGCCCGGCCACCGCTCCCGTCGGGCATGCTCTCACCCGGATAAATACGGGGATGCGCGACCCAATTCCCGCCGCCCGTGGGTCTCTACACCTCCAGTCAGGCAGCAGGCCGCAACCACGGCCTCTCGTGAGCCGGCAAGAGCGGGGCGGGGCCACCACGCTCAGCTTCCGTGTTTCTCGGCACCCGATCGGAGCCAACTCCTTGCTGTTTCACCCGGTCCGCAGCCGCCGTCTCGGCTCGCAGTTCATCTTTGCAGTGCGGGCCAGATTCAGCGGGGCTACGCAGGTCTTTAGAGCCGCTGCAAGGGCCGGATCAGTGTGTTGAATCGGCTAAACGGGTTCACTGGAGCTGGAGCCCTACAAAGAAGCGCCCATTTCCACTCACGGCCAAGCCACGCCCCTTGACTCTGGGTTTTGACACAGTTTAGTGGATCACCAGGGGCCAGTCTGTGACCACCAGATTATTCAAGTACAGTAGCGGCTCCTCCGATAAGGCGGAGGAGTGTTGCCCCACTGCTCACTGAGCAGTTCAAAAGGGAAAAATAAAATGATAATAACACAGCGTTATTATAATTTTATTTTACCTTTCTGGCTCAGTTGATTGGGGGCGGGGCTGGGCTGTTGAGAGCTGGGGGAGGAGTGGTCGGCACTTTCTAAGTGTGCATGACAGTTTGGCCAGCTGTCTTGGGCCATCCATGCACACTTAGCATGTTCTCCACAAGGCTGCATTGCACAGTCTGGGTGGAGAACATGCACTGCCTCCTAGTCCCTCTCTGAACGCTGAACCACGGCATTCAGACAAATCACAACTCTGCTGTAAGGGATCGTCATGATTGGCTAGAGGAGTCTGGGATGCTGTGGGCTTCCTGCTGCCGGAGAAGAGGACAGAGGAAAGGCGGCAGCACCCAGGTAAGTCTTTTTATTTTTTACTGTTATACAGCAGTTTCCTGGTGATAGTGAGTTATACTATTACGGTGGCTGAGTCTGCCCAAAAAGGGGAAACCGAACTAGCTCAAACACAGGCTTGTGCCTTCCGTTTCACTCCTTTGTAAGAGGCTGTAAAGGTTTGGGGGAGTAAAGTGAAAGTAATGTGAGATTACTTTCGCCTCATAGAACCTAAAACAAACAGAGTGGTTTCAGTGCAGAATTCCAATAAGAGAATGTAACCATAACATAACCCAACAGTTGCCCCACAAATAGTTACACATTTAGGTGTACCCCTAAATTGGAGTATGAACATTGTGCAATGAAAGAATGTTAAAAGTTGTGAAAAGGGGGGAACTTCGTCACCCTTGATTCAGATATATGCAGACAAATGGTGGAAACATATATATGGCGATCAGCCTAAATTGCATGCCGACATGGGCCAACAGGATGGACCAAGTAGTTAAATGTGTCTAAACCATAAATGCATGATGGTATTTAGTTGTGTTGACACTTTAGAACCACCCACAATTTGCTAAGATGTGGGGTCCCTGCTCACCACATTTGTAGAAAAGCGAGAACCCCTCTCCTGTTTGCTATGTACGATGGCAACACCTATACTCACACATGGGAGCAGAAAGGGCAAGTATCCCTGCAGGCAAGTGGCAAACCTGTGGTGCGCGTGGATGGTTACATAGATTTTCTATTATGGTTTATTCAAGAAGAGAAGGTACAGGAAGGCTGACCCTCAGGAGTAAGTGCCAGAGTGCAATAGGCACATAGGGGCATATTATCAAGCATGGCGGTAAAATTATCGCCGCTTTAGCGGCCGAAAACTGCTGCTAAAGCAGCGATAATGGGCTTGATAATATGCCCGTGAGAATTCCAATAGAAGCCTATGTTGACACGAGAACATGGGCGATAATTTTAACGCCGTTTCTTGATAATATGCCCCATAGTTCGGCTGTGTACATTGAGGGGCTGCAGGATGGTCCACCCCTAATGAACGGTGCTGGATGGCTCAACTGGAGGGAGAAGAAGGTACAGTGTGTGAACTGCAGGATGAGGTACCAGGTTGGACCACCATTAGGAGAGCATGACTCACCCAAGGCCAGGGGGGTCCACAGTGGACCACATAGGTAGATGGTCTCCGGAGGCTGACCTGGGGCAGAACTGTTGGGAAGGCGCTACCTTCGAAACGACAAACAGGGTGCATCACATATGGACATAAATAGGGTAAGCAGCCACAGGTCTGCACTGTAATGAATCACGAGGAGTATATCATAATTAACAGATTATAATCCTCTATGCGTGTTTCTTTTATATGCCTGCCTTGCATAACTACTAAATATTTTTGTTACGATATTTATTGGAATGTTACAAACAGAACTTAGCCCAATCAGGTGGCTCGGAATTCAGTGCATTACCACTTGTAAAGCTACTCATGAATCTCTCTAACAACACACAACTGAAAGCAAGAGCACTGGGGGTTGTGGAAATTGACTGGGGTGACAAAGGTGGCTAATTTATGCATTAATAACATTATTGAAGCCAGTCCATAATGTTAGTTATTGCCCTTTGCCCTCCTTGTACGCCCTCTAGGTCAGACAAGGGGCCAATAACTTTGCTGCGGCCCTATTGTTACAATAACCCCACGATTGCAATAAAGAGGAAAGTGGAAAGAGCGTCAAAGTAACTTCAACTACGGATTCACAGACAGACTGCACCATGGCCTCAGAGACCCTTGTCTGACCTTCAGCAGTCGGATCCCACGGCTTCTTCCAATGGTCCCAAATCTGGCCCAAACGTCGAAACAATTCATGTTGATAGTCCTGGCAACAACCCATAATGTGTCCCTTCCTGACCATTAGTTCCCATTAACGCCTTCTGTTAGCAAGGGAGGAGCTTAGAGGGGGTGTTTGGGGTGTTACACCCACCTAATAAATGTATTTTCTGATAAGTAGTTGGATACCGGAGCTTTCAGTCGGGCATGGTGAGGTGTCTGCCGGTTTCCGCTAGGAATTTGTATATACACACATTCTCTCACTCTCTGTTTTGAAAGTCCTCAAAAATGTTGGTTTTTACAAAATATTTACAAAATATTGTGTTTTCTCTCAGTATTCCTACCAAACTAAATTCTTCTTCCTTTGCAATGCCACTTAAGCTCCTCTCATGCACTCTTCTCGTCATATAATGTATCTCAACATTATATGCCAGCCTGAATGTTGGAAAATTTGAAGCTCACCCCCCCGTCTTACAGACCATGCTATGCCCCTGGCTGTCAGTGCTGGTTGATGGCGGCTCAGGCTTTGATAGGTGAGATTGATTGGCCTGTTGGCAGCTAGTCCTTCAGTGCCGATGCATGTCTTCTTTGCCTCTACCCATAGCTGTTCTGCTGCTGGCAGTTGATGGGTGCTGTGTCCCTGCCTCTTGATTTCTGCTCTCCTTCTGCCTAATGAAGACTGCCCCCCTTAGAGACTGCAAAATTGCGCCTCATTAATGCAGGGTGATCGCTGCGCCATCCTGGCGTATTCAGGTACGCATCATCTGCAGTGTCCGGACAATGGGAGGGCGCAACCCTCAATCTAGTAGCTGTGTATGTTCCGCCAGGCCTGCAGAGCCTGACATTCCGAGACCTGGGCACTCGCTTGCTCTCCCTCCCTGAGGGTAGGCTGGTGCTTGGTGGCGATTTCAATGCAGTGGTCTCGGGACACCTCGATTGCTGTCCCCCGCGGGACATTGCCCATTCCCAGAGATGGCTCCCTGACTTTCTTGAGGCTATGGGGCTGGTGGACCTGTGGCGCACTCTGCACCCTGAATCTACCCAATATACGTTTCTCTCCGGGGCACACGGCAGCTCCTCCAGCTTGGACTACCTACTGACCCCGGCGGCCCTGCTCACCGACGTTCAGGACATCAGAAACTTGGCACGAGGTATATCTGACGACTCCCCCGTTTGGGCACATTTGATGTTAGGGGGTGGAGGGGCTGGGAGAGTAGCACTGATTAACCCATGGTACCTCCGCAACCCAGCTGTAAAAAAAACGATCCTACAGGCGATTACTAACTATTTTAACGGCGGCACGGTCCAGTCAGCCCAGGTCCTATCGGAAGCATTCAAGGCGGTAATACGGGGGCAGGCTCTGTCCAATATCGCTGGGGTGGGGAAGGATAGGGTCAAAGAACTTATCCGGTTTGAAGATGAAATCCGTCACTTCGAAGACTCAGAGGAAGGTGGTCCCCCGCCGGAGGTGATTCACAGTCTGCAATTCAAACGTGATGAGTACAGAAGCACTGCCACGTAGATGGCCAAAACATTGGGGAGAGAGAAAGCCGGAAGACTTTAAGACTTGGGCAATAAAGCGGGGAAACTGTTAGCCTGGCTGGATAAGAAGGAACTAGCCCAAAGGCTGGTCCTGGAATTGACGGTCGAAGGGGGACACATAATAACGGACCCACAAGCAATCACAAATACATTTGCTGACCACTACTGCTCCATGTATCGATCCACTTTTAGCCTCTCTATTGCAGACTCAGAGGAACTCCTTCGAGATATCAGAATGCCGACCCTCACGGCTGAAGAACGTGAGGTGCTCGACAGTGCCCTTACGGATGACGAACTGGCACAGGCGATCCATGGCCTTCGTACTGGCAAGGCTTCCGGTCCAAATGGTTTGGCGATAGAGTTGCACAAACTGAGACCGGACATCTTAGCCCCACATATGCGTAAAATGTTCACCGAAAGCCGGGACAAGGGACTCCTTCCCTACGACCAACGTGTAGCCACGATAGTGAAGTTATACAAGTACGGTAAGCCCAGGACTCGCGCCTCTTCATACAGGCCAATTTCCCTTTTAAATGCAGAGCCCAAGATCCTCGCCAAAGTGCTGGCGAATCGTTTGCTACTGGTATTATGCAACCTTGACCACCCTGACCAGTCTGGCTTTATGCCCCGCCGCAGCACTGCCTTGAATCTGAGACGAGTGCATGGCGTTCTGGGCAGGCTCGGCACCATTTGGGAGGAGGCGGTCGTGGTCTCGCTAGATGCCACAATGGCCTTCGACACAATCAAGTGGCCCTATCTCTTTGCGGTCCTGGCTAAATTGGGCTTCGGCCTGGGCTTCGGCCTGGGCTTCGTGGGCTGGGTGCGGCTTCTGTATTCGGAGCCCCTGGCATAGGTAGTAGTCAATAACAAACAGTAAGATGTTCGGCCTGAGTCGGGGGACTCGCCAGGGTTGCCGTCTTTCCCCTCTCCTTTTCGCCCTGTCCCTGCAGCCGCTTGCGGCTTGGATCCGCTGGTGTCCCTCAATTCGAGGGCTTAAATGGACGGAGGGTTGGGAGGACCGTATCTCCCTCTATGCAAATGATATCCTCTTATTCTTAGCCTCCCCAGGGTCCTCCATTCGGGTAGTACTCGACATATTCACTGTTTTTGGGAGGTATTCGGGTTACAAAATAAACTGGGGTAAGTCCTTACTCTACGTCCTTCATGGGGATCCCCCTGCCTTGCCCCGCGAATGCCCGATGCAGGTGGCAGACGGTGGTTTTCGGTATCTGGGCATCTTCATCACTGCGGATCCTAGGCTTCGTTATGAATGCAACCTTCTTCCCCCTTTGTTAAGGCTTAAAGGAGATGTCGAGGTGTGGCGACAGCTCCCACTCTCGCTCCTGGGAAGGACGGCGCTATTCAAAATGATGTCGCTGCCCCGCTTTCTCTATACCCTGCAGAATTCCCTCGACTTGGTCCCGACCAGCTATTTCAAAGAAATAGAAGCCCTGGAGAGAACCTTACTGTGGGAGGGTAGGCCCCGGATTGCACTCCAAAAACTAACCTTGGGTTGGTACGATGAAGGTATTGGACTACCGGACATACGGAGGTACTACTGGGCCGCCCATCTGGCAGCTATCAACCACTGTGTGTATAAACCGGAAGACGATCCAGCCTACAGAATGGATAAGTGGCTGCTTCCTGGGGGCTCATACCATAGAGCGCTCTATTCTGGACCTAGCCGGTATCAGCTCACGGGCCCGACCAAGCACTCAGTGGCAGTGTGGCATGCGGTCAGCAGGAGCCTGGGATGGGATGCGAAACTTTCTCTGGCGACCCCCCTATGGGAATCGGAAAAGCTAGGTACACTTGGCACTACCAAAGGGTTTGATAAATGGGACATTATTGGGATCTCAACCATTGGTGACCTGTGGAAGGGGGGGCAAATGGTGTCATTTGCAGACTTGAAACATAGCCATGACCTAGCAGACTCCAAGTACTTCCGCTATCTACAAATCTGACAGGCACTACAATCAAACATCACGGAGGGTGTTACCTCGCCGGAGGCCTCTCCGCTAGAGGACAGGCTGCTGGATGGCTATTTACCAGATTGGGTCATATCCTTGACAGACAAGAAGTTGATCAATAATGCACCTGACCCCCTAACACTCCTGAGGCAACGCTGGTCAAATGATGGGCTTGAGATAGACGATGAGGAATGGCAGGAGGCCCTGACCTCCCCCAAGGAAGTGCCCATTTCCTCCAGATTGCGTCTTGTGCAATTAAAGATCGTCCACCGGATTTATACCTCTGGACCAACACTGGTTAAAATGGGCAGAGCGGATGAGGGTGAGTGTCGGCGTGGCTGTGGTCAGAATGGTTCCTTTATACATATAATATGGGAGTGTCCCCTCATTCAATCCTACTGGTCCAGGGTGCTTGAATGTATGAGTCGTGTGACGGGGTGGCTACACGTCTTGAAGCGAAGCAGTGCCTCTTGAATCTCTGGGGTCCCACAGACCTTAACAGCAGAGACATATTGTGGGTCACTTTGGGTCAAATGATGGCCAAGCGAAGCATAGCCCAGGCATGGGGGGCGAGGGAACCACCCGGGGTGGCCCCCTGGAAGAACGACATGGACTGGTGCATGTTTAGGGAAAAAACGGTGTATATCTCCCGAGGGTGCCCTAGGAAATTGTCCTCCATCTGGAACAAATGGAAAGAACATCGAGGGGTATATGTGCTCCCCCCCTGGACCCTGAGACTGATGACCAATTTACACCGTAAAATCCTATTGTACTCCTCTGTAAACTATAAGATGTGATTTGTCGACATTGTTATAAGTTAATAAAAAGGTTTAAAAAAAAAAAAGCAGAACAGAGTCAGTAGTGCAACCACAGAATAGGTAGCTGTATGCCTATATGTGTGTATATAATTTATCAAGCACAACTTTAGCTGTGTATATAATTTAAATGGCACACATTCTATACAAAGATAACATTTTAGAAAAGGAACGGGTGGATGGGCCAGCTATTATGGGCCCATGTGCAAACCCAGACTGACAGAAATATGGACTGTAAAAATGTAAACGTGGTCCCCCTCAGAAGCTCAGGGCTTTTTACTTTTAATCTTTTAGGTTATGGCTTTTAATTGTATAGTTTTTGAGTTTGAAATCACGTGGTTTCTGCTTCTCCAGTGTAGGAAAGTTTGCTCTTGTGGTTTCTTTTTAGAAACAACCAACTGACAACTTGAAGAATGCCAGGGCAGACTAAATAAAGCCACTGAGTGGACAATAGGAAACCTAAAATATGTCATCATTCGTTGCAGGGAACAAAAACCGCAAATTGGATTGACTGTGGGGTGAACTAAGTGCAGTCAACATCAGCTCCCATTGTGTATTTGTTGTTTTCGGCTGCATGTCGCACCTGCTGGTTAATTTGGTGTCGACAGCTGAGGCATTGACTCCAAATGTGCTGGAACCCGGAAGTCAGCATTTCAACACATTCTGGGCGCTTGTAACACCTTTCAAATGCAAGGGTGACAGTAGCTATTGTTTCTTAATTAGGACAGATGATAGAAAAAAGGGGACTCTTCTGCAACCACCTGTTCTGCTCCCCTGCCGTGAAGATGTCATATTTTCGGGTCAATTCTCTTGGAAAAGTACAACCTTGGTCTGGTAAACTCAGAAAATCAAAAACATTGAATCAAAGAAACGGAAGTGTATGTGTACAAGTTAGGTGTCAGAGATAAGGTACAGTGAGTGTAAATATCGGTTTAACTTAGTTATTGTGTTACAAAAACAGGAAAGGTAAGGGAAAATGGGCAACAAGGGGTTTCCATCTTAAAATAAAAACAATAAAAAGGAACGCTTAAAAAACGGAGATGATGCAGGTAATTATTATGGGTTCAGGATGAAAAGGAGCAAAAGTATATGTTATAGAAGGCAGGAGATGCGGAAAATATCTCCCCCATGCAAAATAAAAAAAAATCAAGACTACCTTCCGAATTCCCCCTAAAACAATACTCACATAAATGAGTATCCTTTGAATGGGAACCATCCATTACAACACAGTCATAACAATAACCTACCTTTACAGCTCAACTGTTACAATGCATGCCATTACAACGCATGTCACTACAACATATGCCATTACAAATCATACCATTACAACGCATGCCATTACAACTTATTATAAGGTAAGTAATGGAGATTTTTTTTTTGTATTAGGGTGGGTATGGGTTTTGGGGTACATGGGAATAGTAATTTTTACCCTTACACTGTCCAACACTTTCTCTTCTGTTACACTCACTGGAGTGGGAATAGTATTTTTCACCCCTACACTATCCAACACTTACCCTACTGTTGCCCCAAAAGTATTATGTGTTGTAATGGTATGCGTGGTAATGGAATGCATTGTAATGGTAGTTTTAAAAAATGCATTGTAATGGCATGCGCTGCAAAATCATGCAATGTAATGGTAGTTGCGAAGTAAAGACTGCGTTGTAATTTCATATATTTCCTTTGATTTCCCCCCAAAAAATACCCAGAGATTTCTTTTAAACATAAAACCAAATAGGAGTGCGAGAATAATCTCAAAGTTGTTAATGACCTTGAAACAGCACCCACATAATCCCTCACCAATTCACCAATATCTAAGAGATTCACAACTCATAAAAAATTTCCCTGGCTGACCAAACTACTCCCTAAAGGTTTTTCAGAGTTCTGGGAGCTTTGGAACGAGGCATACAACAGTTTAAGGAAATGAATTGCTAATGGCTTTTTGAGCCTTCACTTTCGGCCAATGGTTTGTTGCTTCGGCCGCAGTTCATATTAGAAGTACAGGGATTGTAAAAAGGTCGGGCATGAGCAAACCTACTTCAACAGGATCACCTAATGGGCTTTTCTGAGCAAAACTGCATAGCATACAGTAGGAGCACGAGTCATAGTCTAACCACTGTCTGACATTAAAGACTTTATTCCAACCACACCAGCCCGTTGGGAAACCCTTTATTACTAAGTTAAGTTTTCCTGACTGTGAGGAATGGGGTGTATTATATGGTGTGGTTGTGCGACCTCACAGTGTAATACACTTACCAACTGCTTTAGGACCAGTCTGTTTCTTTTGTGAATCCCTTGGCTCAACCCTGGGTAGCTGTGTTTCTGAGCAGTCAGGCAAACACAAAGGAACAAGTGTTAAGCATTTAAACAGCACCAAAACAATTGAAAAAGAAATACAGGAGACACTCAAGAAATCCAACACAATTCATTAAAATAGATGCATTTTGATGTATTTTTAGACACCACAATGAAAAAGATCCACCGGAGGAATCTAGAGATACAGATTGTACATAGTATAGTAAATATGCACTTTTAATTTAAACTCGCACAAGCATTGGCAAATTGAACACATTTGATACTTGGACACTTTATGAGGAAAAACATATGTAAGTACCAATGCAGTTACGTCCAGTTACTTTAAGTGAACAACTCTGGCAAGGAGTCAGTTAAGTGGACCAGCAAGGTCTCTAGAAACAGTTATCTCCGCGGGAGAAGCAGTCTTCAGTCAGTTCCAGGCACTTTTACCCTCTTCCACCTTTTTTACAGCAGACTTCTTCAACTGTTGTGCCTCTGTGCAGCAAACAGGAGGTCAGCAAATTGGACCTTGGAGTCTCTTTCTTTGGCTGGGCTCGGAGACCACTTCTCCATGAGCAGGACACAGCATGCATAGTCCCTTCTGCTTTGCTAGCTACCAGGTTCCGCCAATGCAGTCCGAGCTGCTGTAGCCTCTCTTTGCCAGATACTTGCTGCAGCAGGGCAGCCCTTCTTTGGTCCTCTATTCTAGTCCATCGAGATCTGTGTTCTAGGTGCCAGAGGTGCCCTTTTTATGCTCAGAAAATGCCCTCAGGGAAGGTCACAGTTGGTAGCCAATAGGCTACCAGGTGTCCTCCCTCCAGATCACCACTTCCTGGGAAGTGTGGCATCTGGATGTCCCTGAATGCATCATTTTGCCCACTTCCAACATGATGTAACTCCTCTCATGGCGCACAGAGTGTTATGTTTTATAGGGTACCCCAATATAGGCCAGAATATTCTGCTAACGTTTCACCTACATTTACCGTACCATTACACTACATAACTGGTTTTGATATTGACCTTTTACCTAGTTAAGCGCTGCATAAAATGGCATGTGGTTTTCCTCGAAAACTAGTCTCATTAATTATGCATGGAGATTCTCAGAATCTCGGCAGGATTACCATCTTCTGCATAATAACTTTGTATAAGGGTCATCCCTTTGGTCATCCTCGACCGACATGAAACAGCAAGGTAGAATCCCCTGAGGGTACCTTTGGGGTATATATACACCATATCTTTGCCAAAGCAAGTAGAGGAGAAAGACTTCCATGCTGACACACTGACACGAGACGCAGCTTGCAGTGGTCTGATATCTCTCTCGGGGTGTCTATGTCGAGACCAAGACGGGTCCCACAGTCTCTCATTTCAGGTTAGGGGGTTCGCTTCAGCTTAGGGGTATTTTTGGCTCTACACCTACATACATGCTAGGTACACTTAGGTACATCTAGTTAGGGTTGCATTGTAGAAGTATGCATTATTACTGTCATGGGTTTATTTACCTGCCTGTATTTATTGTCTTAGCACTATGGTAGGGATCTAGAATTAATTTACTCTATTGGTGCTTATAATCATTTATATCTGGTTCTGTCTTATGGTTGTTTCAGCACTCCTATTTTACATTAGAATGACACTGGCTCAAGAAATGCTTATTGAAAACGTCCTCATCATTTATTCTGTGAATTTCTTTGAGACAAAGTGAGCATGAGTGACTGAGCAAAATGTACTGCACTGTTTCCATGATCCCTGATGGGACAGGGTTGTCATGTTTGATAGTTGCCAGAAACTATTCTCTCCTTGGTAAGAGTTTGCAGTGGCACTGTGAGCTAGCTAGGAATACAGGCAAACATAGCCGGTGGGGGGTCTGGATCCAGTCTGGACACCAATCCCACAGTTTATGTTGTCTAAATGCGCAGATCCTATACAGATTTATTGAAACTACACGACAAGAGCTCCCTAGCCCAACACAGAGGTGCAGCTACCAAGGGGGCGACATGGTTTGGCAACTGGCTTCCCCTCTTCAGAGTGCCAGCCTGTCTGCCTCAAAATAGAGCAGCCCTTCCACATGTGATCATCATTTGCCCTTCCAAAGCAGCTTCCCCTTTGAAGCTCACCTTTTGGGCTAACAGCCTGTGTAGCTTCCTGCAAAGAGGAGGTAACACTTCCTCCAGTGGCAGGCCTCTATTGTTACCTTTCCTGGGAGTCATTCCATCTTCCCCGGTGGGCAAAAAGCTGTCCCGAGGACAGATCTTGTGTTCCACTGTAAAGGGGCACAGGAAACCCTGGGGAATAAAAGTGGCAACTTCTAAAGTTGCATTTTGCCCAAAATTGACATTAAATTAGTTTTAACCATTAAATCAGATGTAATGCACTAATTATTTGTTTATACTTTACAGTACCAACTTTAGTAGTCTCATTCAGAAGCTAGTGGGGCTGAAGCGTCAGCCTTCAACTCTGAACTTGCCAATGGGACTACTAGCCTTTCCACAGTAAAAACTATAATTTATGGGTTTTACTGTTGGAACATGAAAAAAAGTACATGTTTGCAAGGACCTTCTATAAAGGTCATGGGTAAAGGATGTCCGTGATTACTCTAGGATCCAACAGGTACTTCAGAATGAGTGTGATATGCCACCTGGTCACCACTGCAAGAGGTCATCTTTGGTCAGGGAAGTTCCACACCATACTTTGTAGCAGGGGTATCTGGACTGAGTGGAATACAACTGACACATTCTACTGTAACTTTAGCACAATCGCTTTGCACTTATTCTATGAAGCAGTTACTTCGATAATGTGGAAGCAGTTACAAATGGCTACGCTCCATAATTACAGGAAGTCTGGGACGGAAATTCACAAGCATGCACACCACAAAATTACATTGTGATATTGAATTAATATAGCACGAACAGGAACATTCCCTCCAACTGTAAAAGAACCACAAAAGTTTTTTGATCATCAAAAATGAAAGAGTGTTGTTGTTTTGCATTAAAACTAAGGAACACCAGCTGTGGACAGGAGACCGTCATATGTGCATTACTTAAATCCAGTTTAAGTTTGCCTCTCTTTGCCTCTTTCAAACTCTAAGCTCAAAAATGGCTGTCGTGTACTAGTCCTATAAAGAATTATATATGTTGTAGGCTGTGATGCCTTTTTTGGACCAAACAAGGATGAGCAGGGTTGGGATTGTACATTAACTTTCAAGACCACACAGTTGTAACTGTTTATATCTGAGGGGATGTGTGATCTCAAAAGCCAGTTTACGAAACTGACTGTCAGCAATTAGAAGCAGCCTTGACGTGGCTCTGTCGTGCAAACAAGAGAGTTATACAAATCTTACTGACAGTCTGCTGCACATACCCTCATTGTTTTCTCTCCGAGGCCCAGACTATACATTTCCGGTACCCTAGAAATACTAGCATCTCTCGCTTGTCTCTCCTCTTTCTTTACTACCTTTTTCATCTTGCATATCCTGGTCTGGGCGTCATCTTAGGAGAAAGGCCGCCATCTTAGATCCCAGGCAAGGAGTCAAGATGACTGGCAGACAGTGCTTAATTGCGACAAAACAGATTTAGACACTCGCCACTGCAGTATGCCAGGGTTGTAGGGCTTACCATTGAAGATGCGATGTAAAGGTAGCTCCAACATGCTTACCTTCATTGTAGTACATTGTGATATAAAGTAATCAAAATGAAATTTCTGCATGGTAATTTACTGTGAAGTTATCACACGCGCTTGTAACAACTGACATTCAATGAAAACTAATATCTAGCAACAAAAATTAGTTCTGGTGCCCACCACCTTCAATCATTAGCACAAATTAAGCACTTGTGGCTGGAAATAAAAAAAAAAGGGCAGATACTTGGTCCAGTGTAGGGCTGGGCTGAAGATAACACAGATTCTATCCGCTCTGTGGCAGCTAAGAATAATTGGGGCCCATCCTCTCACCCAACAACACAAAAGCTTTCTGAGAGAATGTTTTCTACAGCTGTGTTAAGCTCAAAGATGCTGTCAGACATCAATCGAAAGACTAAGGTGATCAAAAGCCAGACTTCAGTAGGGGATGGGACAGTGAGACATGGTAGGGTTTACTGACCTCTATCGCAAAATGGGAAACCTCTGGAATATTAGTTAGGCACCTGAGCCCAGGAAAAAGTGGAAGCTCAGGGTGTTTAACCACTTAAGCAACTTTACCTCCCTGGATACAAGGATCAAAGGGTCTCCGGTATCCTTAAACGTGCTCCACGCAGCAGGTTTCCTTAGATCAGTACTGAGCCCTCAAAGAATGGGCAAGCCTTGTTATGCTTTCAACTCCATCATTCCAGGGTGGAAGGCAAAGGGGCAACCCTATTACAAGCGGAGACAAGATAGACCACAGTAAGTACTTGTAGCAAAAAATACTTTTTAAAAATGGTCCATATTGGTCTAATGTAAATAGCCTCAAAAAACATAAGCAAAGAAGAGTGAAGTGGAGAAATTTGCTGCTGTCGCTTGCCACATTTGGGAATGAAGATGATGATATAGCCTCATGTAACAACACCAGGGCCGGACTGACTACCGGGCGTTTTGGAATGCTGCTGAGCTGGGGGCTGATTTTGTTGATGGGGACCTGCGTGTACTGAACGAAATTCGTTTTGATTTAATTATTTTGAAGTACACGCAGGTCTCCATGAACGAAATCAGCCCCCACTGCAGTGAAATCAGCCCCCTGCTCGGCAGAATTCCAAAACGCCCTGTAGTCAGTCCGGCCCTGAACAACACCACCGAAAAAACCTGGTGCAATGGACTCAGAGTATTACTCAAAAAGGCAACCAGTCAAAGTAATTCAGGTATACAGTTGCAACAACGCATGGATAAGGGTGGAGAATGCAACACTGTCAGAGCTAAAATCCACTGAACACCAAAAGGAGGATGTGTCCCAGAGGAACTAGGAGAAACGCCCAAGTGGAAGGAAGTTATGTGTGAGAAAATGGACAATCTGATGGTGCAAAGGTGCATGAATGGCACTAGGCAGCCATAAAATACATCATAGCTTTGGAAGACAGCAGCATATCCACGGGCGAACCTCAGCTTGAGTGGAGGAGCGTCACCCCACTTAAATTCCCCCCAAAGCCCCATAGATGAAAAATAAAATGGTAATTCATTACCATTTTTTTTTCATCCCCTGTTCCGAACAGAGAGTCAGGATGGGGGTGGGGCCGCTTCAGGGAGGAGGGTGGGCAGTCTATGCACTGTTTAAAGTGGGCATCTCTTTTTGGCCGGCCGTCTGCTGACAGCCTGCCACACATGCACACTTTAAACATCTCTAACACAGCTGTCTTCAGAGAGCTCGGCTAGAGTAAGTGCAGGTCTCAAGAGGGCTGTTGAGTGCTGAGTGAAGCTGCTTCCTCCAATCAGGGCGCTGCTTTCAAGCTGCATGAGAGCAGCACCAAGATTGGTCAACAGAGTTTCCTGGTGGCAGGGCTGCAGTGGAAGAAAGAAGAGGTCCAGTGCAGAGGTATGTGCTTAATTTTTATTTTATTTGCACATGCGTGCTCACCTGCTCACCCTCCCCGTGGATGCCAGCCGCCACTGAGCTTATCTTTGCAGTTATGATGCTCTTCGGCTTCTCCCTTTCATTCAATGCAGCACCGCAACTTTGTGCTGCACTGTTTTACGTGAAATAACAGTAAAATCGACCCTCCAAAGTTTTAAAATGAGACTAGCCCAGTAATAAAGATAAATGGAAATCGAAGTAAACCCTCAGGAAAATTAAATGAACGACTCCGCTTTGGTCATAGTAATGAAGGATGTGGGAGACGAGAATGATAAAATAATGACGAAACCAAGAGTTGAAGTGATAGAATCAATTGAAATACTTGAATTCATACACAAAAAAAGGGTAAATGAAAAAGTAAAGATAAAACAGGGCAAAAACTGAGGGTAAAGAACCCCATAAAATCACAAACTAAAGAGGTGATAATGCATCAGAGCAAATATTAAAAAAACAAAGGATAAGTAGAAAAACAGCAAATAAAATCACATTTGAAGAAGATATTAAAGTGTATTCTAGCAAAAAAGTTTGGAAATACCAAAACTGAACACAAATATTACGGAGTTTAATCTGAAGAAATCTTTTATGGTAGACTGTGTAATAAGCATTCTGCAAAACATAGAGGTCAGCTAACAGCAATAAATGGAAAAGGGAGCAAATTAAGGAAGGAGTAAAGAGTAACATAGAAAATCACAGAGTCAGCAAAAATCTGGACTTGTTTATGATTGTAGGGAGAAATATAAAAAGTATGCGCACACCTAAAAACACTACCTTTAAGTAATATTCATGACCACTAAGGTTTAGATTAGTAGGAACTTTAACAATACCCCCAGAACCCTATAGAAAGTCAGAAATGTTAGCAGATGTCAAATACTTTAAGAGAACATAAAGGTATAAGAACACATTTGCACAACCTAGAGATAGAAAATATCAGATTCCTGTGTAAAATGAATGAACGCAATTTGGAATTCAAACGGAGAAAACAAGACTAATAACCTTTAGAGAGATTGGAAGTATAGAAAATGGAAATTGAATTATAAGGAGGAAGGGACAAATCAAAAACTTTTCAGCCAATAATTCAAAGGCTTTGTTATTTGAGGATATATTCCATTGAATAGAACAACAGAAACAGACAATACCCCGTTCAACAGAAGAACTTCTACATCTGATCTTACCTTTACGGTAAAGGTGGAGGGTGAAGGCCAATGATATCGCTTCCATATCTTGCACTAGCAATACTGCAGGAAATATAACTACAAACAAAATATCAGTCTATTTTTACTCATAGAAAATAAATGCAGCAATTACTTACTCTGTAAATGATATTCATAAATATGACATAGATATCCTGCTCGCAAAAGAGCATGCTCTTGAAAAGAATAGGAATAAACAAGTTGAGTTTGATTATGAAATGAAAAATAAAGGAGTAGACCATTGCCTAGATATACACTCCAAGAGGATGTAAAAAACAAAGTAGCAGATAAGAAGATAGTGTTATCAAAGTCAAATGGTGAGAGAACTATACAACTATTGAGACCTTGGAAGGAGGGACTAATAATGGTATAAGGAGGGATTGGCCATGGTTAATGGGGTTCAAGACTACATGTAACCATGGCATTACTAGAAACATGAGAGAACAAAGAAGTGCCAATGCTGATAAATCCTTCAAAACCTTAAATTGAACGTGGAAGATAACATCAAAAAACCACGAGAGTACTACTTAATAGTATTTATTTCATAAGGTTTTTTGGTCTATTTTGTATGAAAAAGTTTTGAATACAAAAGTGAGAAGCCGTCAATAACTATAAATGCATGAACATAAAAACATTTTAGACAAGCAAAAGAATGTTTTGAGCAAAAAGAATATTTTTTGAAAGGGGGACTACACTAAACTCATCTGCCGGGGAAACAGACATGATACTTTAGACAAACATTCATGCACCACTCCTCATACATCCAAACAAACACTCAAACAAACTTTCCTTCGGTAACCTATTCCTTTGTATTATTCTAATTTACCAAAGGGCTTACCAAACCTGGTGGGGTTTTAACGAAACTGTTTAGAGGTGCATTTCCGTGATTGTTAAACAGATCATTCACAATTGAGAAAAATTCATTTGAATGCACCAAATTTTTATATTGACACCAGTGTTTGTTAACACAAAAAACAAAAGGTCGACGCGTTTCGAACCCCTAATCCTTGACTACCAAGTGGGGGGGTTCTCCTCAGGACCAAGACTCTAGAACACAAAAGAGAGAGGAAAGGGTGTAACTCCATCTGAGCTAACAGTGAAAAAAGCAAAACACCTCAGCTTCAGAAAGCTAATGAATAGAACACTATGTACACAAATCTTACCAGAGTGGCAGCGTAAATCAAGCCTTTTCGAACTTGGCCAACTAAAGAAGCAAATATGGACTGTGTTAGAACTAACATACGTAATGCCAGCATGTAACAGTGTCAAAACTGTAAACAATGATGTCATAGTCAGGGAAGTCATTGAAATGACGTTGTATACTCACAGCTATGGCGGATGAATTTCTTTTATGAAATATTGACAAGTCCCATGGGACTTACGCTGCCACCCTGCCCAGAGCAGACCGAACCCACAAGCGGGGGGAGGATTAGCTATCAATTCCAGAGAAGAAATTAGAGTGGATGGATGCTCGATGGGCAGCACAGCGGACTGTGAAATATTAGCCTTCCGAATACTACTAAACAATAAGGATTCACTAAAAGAACTTCTTTTATATCGTCCACCAAAGGCCCGGACTCCGTTAATTGATAATATTAGCTCCTTCTTGGAGTCCAGCGTTAACTATTCAGATTTCACAGTGTTAGGAAATTTCAATTATCATCTAGAAAAGGAAAAATACCACAACATTGTCACGCTCATCGATACCATGGCAAGTTTCTCCTTGGAACAGATAGTTAGGCAAGAGACACATGTCGCAGGACATACACTGGACGTAATTTTTTACATCCAACCCAAGAGTAAGGATTTCCGAAGTTATTCCAGTACCGTGGTCGGATCATAAAGCTATAATATTCACAGTATAGAATAACAGGCACCAAATACTATCAAATAGCAACAACACCACGGTCGTATATCACGATTGGGCTCAAATAAACATTCCCAAACTACATGCCCAACTAAGCGCATCAAAACCAAGCCTAGACTCAGACGCTAACTCTGGGGTTAATAAAATAACCACCTGGATCAAAACAGCACTAGACGTCACAGCCCCCCAAAAGAATTTTGTGTCGAAAAGAAAAAAAACCTCCGAGCCTTGGTTCTCAGAAAAGCTAAGAGCGCAAGAAAAAGAATGTAGAAGGTCCGAAAGAAAGTGGCGAGCTAATTATGACCAGACAAGAAAAACTGACTATGCATACACCTTGACAGAATACAAGAAACTGATTATAGAGGAAAAGAGCAAATATTTCACAAAGAAAATTCTGGAGGCTAAGAACACCAGTAGAGAGATGTTTGATACTGTAAAAAATGAGCAAACCTCCCAATGAATGCTCAAAAAATATTCCGCCCATATTTCTGTAACACTCTAGGTCAGTTCTTTACAAACAAAGTCGAGACTGTGTATAGAACATTCTCGCACAGCAACACTTCTTCGGCGGAGAGAATTAGGCTAGGACCAGGGGCATTGGACAAAGGTTTTTCATTTTCTGGACCCTTGGTGGAACAGATAACCCAAGTGGTAAAGACTACCAAGTCAGGAGCTCCGTCTGACCCTTGCCCTCCTAAAGTTTTTAATCTGTTCCCAGAAATATTCAGCGAGCAACTTAGAGCATTGTTCTCCGATATAATACAATCAGGCACATTCCCAATGGCATGGAAGACAGCCTCAGTCCGGCCACTATTGAAAAAATGTAACCTTGACCTCAATGAACCTAGCAGTTACAGGCCGATCTCTAGGATCCCTTTAAAATCTAAGGTGCTGGAGAAACTACTTAACACGCAGATTACAACATATATCACCGCCGGAGACTTCTTGGACCACTCACAATATGGTTTCAGAGAGGGCCATGGGACAGAGACTGCACTGATCATGGCAGTAGAGGAGCTCAGAAGAACTCTGGATGCAGGAAAGAAGGCCGCCTTGATCTTGTTAGATCTCTCGGCGGCCTTTGACACTGTTAGCCATGAGATCTTAATTGGTAGACTAGCGGAGCTGGGATTCCAAGACAACGCCATTACTCTACTGTCTTCATATTTTGCAGACTGATCCTTTGTAGTAGCAGTAGATGGATCTACATCTAAATCTTTCCTGCTGCCATGTGGAGTGCCACAGGGCCCATCCTTGAGTCCCACACTGTTTAATATATATGTGACCCCTCTGGCAGCGATCACCAGGCAATGTGGTTTCTCGGTGATATCATATGCCGATGACACCCAGGTGGTGGTATCAGTCTCAAATAACATCGAAGAGACAGCCGATCAATTTAATATCTGCATGTCACAGATAAACACATGGATGCAGAAGAACTGCCTTATATTGAATGGTGAAAAAACCGAGGTACTGCTATTAGGGGCAAATACCTCCTTCTGGTCCCCAAGATGGTGGCCGGTTGATATGGGTGAATGCCCAACTCCAGTCCCGAAGGTTAGAAACCTTGGTGTAGTATTCGACGGAAGACTGAAATTTGAAGGTCAGATCAACAAGCTCGCCTCCACTTTCTGGGGTATCTTGAAAATGATCAGGAAAATCAGCCCTTTTATCCCCAAGGATGCATTGAAAACACTGGTCACAACACTGGCCCTTTCGAGACTGGATTACGGCAACGCCCTATATGTGGGGTTACTGTCTCAACTCCTACTGCAGCTTCAGCGAATGCAGAATGCAGCAGCGAGACTTATTCTAGACATCCCCAAATATGAACCAGTTTCTCACCGGCTGAGAGATCTCCACTGGCTCCCAGTAGAAAAGAGAATCAAATTCAAGTCACAATGCCAAGCATATAAGGCCCTGCAGGGCATAGGACCTTTGTATCTGAGATCACATCTCCAAAGATATACACCATCCAGAAATCTAAGGTCACGTCACTCTCAGCTACTGTCAATTCCCAGGTACAAGCAGGCCCTTTGGAGGGGCAGAAGCTTCCTATTAGGGACAGCGAAAACCTGGAACCGTCTACCGATTCAGATAAAGAACAGCACGTCACTCATGTCATTTAGAAAGCTACTGAAAACTTGGTTATTCGCCAACTGAAACGCCAATATTTCCAGGGCCACCAAAGCTCAGTACTCCTGCCTACTCTAGCGCCAAGACGCCCTTGGGCATACGTGCGCTCTACAAGTCTATAAATCAAATCAAATCAGTTGTAAGCAATAGTAGATTAAGGGGACCTCTACTTGTGAAGTCCACCTTCAGTAATGGGAGAGTAATCTCTTTACGTGGTTATATAATTATAACATCTGATTATTTTTCCTGTGTAATAGATCTACGAGTGGGCAGTCTCAGTGGTGGTGATCTTCGGCCAGTTAAATTGATGATTCATTTGGTCCCCCATACTTGAGACTATCATCCAGATGGTGACCACTTGTGAATTCTAAATGGAAAATATTTAAATTGTACTAAACAATTACAGTTGTATTGTGTGAAACAAGTAGCTCACACAACTTTTGTTTTGAATTAGACCAACATTGCAGAAACTCTTGTGTATGGTAAGTTTTGTGCAAGGATTAAAGTAAATTATTTGACAAAAACTTGCTCTGGGCATAACCAGAATGTACAGAAGTTTGGTAATGGAAAAAGGGTTGAACTGCAAGGGGCTATGAATAATCTAAACAAGCAGATAAGGGATTAATTTAAATTGTCTACAGACAATTGGAAAAAATGAATTAACAAATGTAGTTTAGGATTAAAAAAAGAACCGAGGAAATACGCAGAGTGAAAAGAAATATATTTGGTCAAGAACAGCCATGGTATTGAAATGGAGAAATAAATGAAGTATTTCTGCTACTGTGTTGGTAAGATTATGCAGACAAAATAGATGATAGCAGTACCAAATCCAGAATTAATATAGATAAGATATATCAGTGAATTATTTAACTGTACAATGGAACAGATCTAAAGAATGTGACAGCAGCACTGTGGTTTCTAAGACCTATAGCCTAAGGGCTGTGGAAGAAAACGAAGATTACTTAGGGAGAGCACCAAATAAAGCTAAGATAGAAGGAATAGTAAAATCAACAAATAAGATAAGAGCTCAGAGTCCTAACGTAAAACCAGCCTTCTTTATAAAGCGGCACCTTACTCAATGGGCTGAACTGTTTAAACCCATTTTTAAAGTGCTGTATGCAAAGAAAACACTTCAGATTCCTGGAAGAGCTGAATCAGAATTCCCATCCATAAAAGAGAAAAAAACAGTACCAAAATGACATAATGATTGTACCCTGCTGGATATTTCAGGGAAACTATTTGTGAAGTATATTTTGTGTTTCTCGGAAATATGGGAGGAAGAAAATCATATTTTACCAAAACAACAGACTGGGTTCGAGAAGAATCAGGCAGTCACAAAAGAATGCATGCTACTACACATGCTGGCTGAAACATACAGCGAGCTGTAAAAGGTTCCATTGCCTTTAAGATGTGTTGACCTCATGAAAAAGCCTTTGAAGTTATGATTAGAGGAGGCTTATGGACAGAAATGGACGCTTGGGTAATACTGAAATATATATATATTTATTCACTGAAAAAAACAAAGGTTTCAGGCACGTTATAGTTAGAAATTAGCATTTAAAAAACCTTTGAAATTCACTGAAAAAACCATAGGTTTTAGAGAAAGTTATAGTTAGTTGGACATTTCACTCGTACAAAACCATAGAAATTCCCCCATTATAGTTAATTCAGCTAACTATAACTAGCTCCCCCGCAATGCACTGCTGATGACACTGCTGATGACATCACATATTACATCACTGATGACATCACTGATGACATCATCCATGTGATAAATTGATGCATCTTCTTACACCCTAATATAACCTTTCATACACTCACTCAAAATTACAGACGGCCATTCTCAAAACCATTGACACTCCAACACCAATAACTACATACCCACTCGCTGATTCTTGGGTCTACACACACATACACTCACTCATCCGTACAGTCACTCATACTTATAGTCACTTAGTACAGGACTATCATATGCACTCATGCACCTATATAGACACTCACACATCACCACTCATCCGTAGAGGTACTCACACATCTAGTCAGTCATGCAAATAAGTAATCACACACCCATTTACTTACCTATACAGTTATACACACACCAGCTCACTTACACATACAAATACTAGCACATTCTTACGCTCCTATACAATCACTGCTACAAGCACACACTCATCCATACAGCCACTCTCACAATCACACACTCTCACTTATAGCCATTTAAATACTCTAACACACACATATATACTGCCTTTTACATATGTAGTTACTCGCACATGTACCACTGAGATATACATTCACTCACTAACGCACCCATACACACACTCACCCACCCATGCAGTCCATCACAGATGCACTCTTGAAACCATGCACTCAGTGAATCACCCACTCACACATCTATGCACAGAGTCACACACACCCCACCCACACAAACACTCAGGCACCCATACAGATACTCAGACAACCAATCAATAACTCATATAGACACTAATGCAGCTAATCACAATCCCATGCAGCCGCTTACACACCAACAGACAGATGGATACAGACATTCACACAGTTTACTCACCAACTCATGCATTCAGTAAGATACGTTTAATCATTCATTTATAGACTCAGTCACGCACCTACTAAATCATCCATTCAGACACTTATACACCCACTCATTCTTCAATACGCCATTCCCTATATATATTAAACATATTTAAACTTTACAGAAACACACAGTCACTGGATGATGTCATCAGTGATGTCATTTGAGATGTCATCAGTGAGGTCATCAGTGATGTCACTGACAATGTCAGGAGTGATGTATTATGTGACGTCATCAGCAGTGCATTGCGGGGACACGAGTTATAGTTAGCTGAACTTTACTTTAGATTGTATGGCCAGTTTGTTTGCATGAATCAAACCAAAGAAATAACATTTCCAATGTACTTGCAGATAATTGAGCTTAAAGCCTTAGTTCATATGGAGAAATTACAGCAACCATTCGGGAATCCTTCCTCTCGAAGAAACACAGTGATTCTATGAGCAGTTCCTTTTACTGGGTCCACAGGAGCGACTGTAATTCTGAAATTGTATTTTTTAAAGACTTATTAACAGTTTCTTAGTAACCAGGGGAATCATTTAAAATCTGATACTTGAATTTACACCTCATTCTGAAGAGATGGGTACCGTTAGCGATAATTACTTGAACTCCTGACTGACATAACACTTCTGCAGCTGTCGCGCAGCGAGCGGACAACCCTAGACAAACCCCTTCCAGTGGAGGAGATCAAGGAAGTCATATCTGGTCAGCCCTCAGGAAAATCTCCTGGGATGGATGGCTATCCACTAGAGTACGATAGAAAGTTCCTGGATATACTCTTTTGCCCCCTCCTCAGCCTGAATACAGAGGTGGCTTATTGGGGCTGGGTCCTCCCAGAGATAGATGCAGACACCATCGTGGTGACCCCAGAGTTCCTACGGGAGAAAGGGGGGGTTCCCGAAAAAATAGTCGTTACCCTGCCCGAGGTCTTATTGAGCCTAAAAGCCACAAAGAGCGGAAAGGCAGCAGGCCCAGATAGGATCCCAGCTGATCTGTATAAAGCTAACATTGACATCTGGGGCCCCATTCTGGTACAGCTTTTTAATGCAGCATTAGCAAGGGGCTTAAGTCCGTCATGGTTTACATCTATTATTGTTCCCATTTATAAAAAGGGAGGTAGACAAAATTGCGCATGTTATAGGCCAATATCCCTACTCGATTCATCCATAAAAATCCTCGGCAGAGTTATTTTAGCAAAATTGCAAAACTGGGCGGAGGAAACTGGGGTAATAAGTGACCTACAGTTTGGCTTCCAAAGGGGCATTGGAACTATAGAGCAGTGCCTAAACTTATTCCTTGTTCAGCAGAAGTATATATCGATAAAAAAGGAGCGTTTATACTTTGCTTTTGTCGATCTTACTTCGGCTTTTGATTGTGTATCCCATAATAAACTATGGAAATTGATGCAAGGGATGGGCGTGGATGATCCGATTCTTTGCTTCTTGAAGGAGCTATATTCGGGGGCTACAGCAACTGTGCGCTATGGAAAAGGGGGGGAATGCAGCAGACCTTTTGGGATAGGGCGTGGAGTATGCCAGGGATGTGTCCTGGCGCCTTTCCTATTCCTGATCTATATAAATGGGTTGGAGCACCGTCTACTGCAGGAGGGCAGGGATGTGCCTGTTGTTGGCAATCGGCGTATCCCTGCGCTCCTGTATGCGGACGATGCTGTCTTAATGGCACGAACACCAATTGCCCTCCAAAATTTAATAGTATCCTGCAACAAGTTTATGCACAGTTTGGATTTAAAAATCAACTGTAGTAAAACTTTTACCATGAATTGCGGAACACGATCTAAGAAGAAGATGAAAACTATCTTAATAAATAATGCTTGCTTAGAAAATACGCCCACCTTTTCTTACTTAGGCATCTTGTTTCATGAGACTGGCTCATGGACAAGTGCGATTAGAGCAAGAACTCTTTTGTTCTCAAAAACAATAATGGCTTTAAAGAGCTTCATACAGAAATTGGGAAAGAAGCCCTTTAGGGAAATTTTGACTGTTTATAATGCAACGTGTATATCGGTGGCTGTGTATGGAGCAGGACTCTGGGGGTATGCCAATATGAATACTATTCAATTAATCGAAAATAAGTTTATGCGGTACATGTTGTCTGTACCCGATAGTATTGCAACCCTTAATTGTCACGAGGAATTGAGGCAGCCGTATATCTCAGACATAATAAGAATTCAGCCCATTCTATTATGGCACAGGGTCTGGACTGTTAATGAGTGTGTTGTAAATTGTGCCATACTTCAGGATGTGTTACAACTTGAAAATGTAAATATTTTCAAATGGTTAAACTATGTGAAGACCTTTTTGATAGAAATTCACTGTCAACAATATTTTGAGGATCCACTTTTAATGGTACACATCTCTAGAGAATTACTGAAAAAAACTTGCATGGAACACCTCAGGGAAAAAAGACTGTTTGAGGAAATGAAGAAAAAGACAGTGTGTTCCCATCAGCTGATATTGAGCGGTGCTAAACTACAACCATACCTATGCCTCTCTATGGCAAATTACGATAGATTCTGCCTTACACGTTTCAGATTTAATATTGTTTTTAGATTATTAACTTTCCCAGAAATGAACTCTTGGTCTAATGAATTGTGTTTATGCCCATGTGATGAATTATCTTTACAATCTGACATTCATGTGCTGTTTTTCTGTAGATTTTATACTTTGCCCCGCAGGAAATTTATTGTCCCAATTCTTAAAGAAATGAAGGTAAATAGATGCCGCCCAGCGTTTTTAGAATTGCAAAGAATGGACACTGTATTTATTGCTGTTTCTTTGGCAGAATTCTTTCAAAATGTTTTTAAATTGCGTAAATCGATGGATGGATAATTTTTAACCATTCATATAGAAAAAAAAAATCTGCACTTCTCCCCTGTAATAGCAACTATGTACAGAACTATTTTTAATTGCATTTGTATTTCTGCTGCTTTTATGGTTAGTGTTTTTTAACCGAATAAAGTATATTTTGACTTGACTTGACTGACCCCAGAGTGTGGCCAACCCCTGCCTCACTGCAGTTATTATTGCCCTAGCTCCCTCTTTAACACCGAGATGAAGACCGTCATAAAAACCATTGCCACTAGATTCCGACAGGTTATCTCCAGCCTGGTTCACCTGGACAAGTGTGGATTTATGCCCAAACGAGGCACTCTGCACTCTGCACTCTACACACCGACTGCAGGTCGCACTGTCACAAGTCTACGAGATACCCAACCCCTGTGCACTCCTGCTTCTTAGTTTCGAGAAGACCTTTGATTCGATGGGCTGGGGCTTCCTGGGAATGGGCTTTGGTCCCAGAATACGTGGCCATATCGACCTTCTCTACTCCCAACCCATGGCCCGAGTGCTGATTAATGGGATACGCTCTGATACCTCCCCTATTGGCAGAGGGACCCACCAGGGATTTCCCTAGTCACCCTTTTTGTGTACCCTCGCCATTGTACGCCTCTCCCGTCTAGCGCGTTATGATGCCCAATTGCGAGGGTGGAGCTGAGAGGTATCGGTAGAGGACAGAATTGAGTTTTATGCCAACAACATTCTTCTATATCTGGCTGACACCTGTTAAACGAGTCCAGTATGTATGAAGAGGCCTACGGCCTCCGAGTGAATCCAACATCCAACTAAACCTCTGCTAGTGCCAGTCCGTGGCGATGCTACGATGACACACTGGATAGCTTCTATACCTGTGAAAAGACTGAGCTTCAAATAACTGGGGACTCATATCTCCCTTTTCCCAGAACTCACCTTGGACCTCAACATACCACCTCCCCTCACCCGGGCATAATGGATCTGCAGCATTGGGCGCACCTTCTGCTTAACCCCTTGGGCTGCATGGTCCTTTATAAGATGATGGCTCTCCCACGCTGCATGTACATTTTTTCAAACCTTCCCCCTGATAATCCCTGACTGGTGGTTTAGGGACTTCAGCCCAGTGGTCCATGCCTTCCTATGGTCCACTCGCCTGCCTCGCATTGCCTTCAACAAGTGCCACCTGGCAGTGTATGACTGAGGGGTAGCTATGGCGACCTCTAGATGTACTACAGAGCCACATGACTTTTGGTGATCATTGACTGGCTGACCGGGGGTGGGACGATTCCACATATCCAACCAAACTTGCCTTACTAAATCTGGTTACGGGAATACTTTATAGAGACCCCATCCCTAAACATCTTCCTGAAGTGACTAAAGCAGTTTTTCATACCTGGAAAGCGGTGATACAAGCCACGGGATGGTTTAAGATACTCATCCAGCAGACCCTTTCAAACATGGGACCTGGTATTACGACCCTAGGTGCCATCGGGAAAGGAGACCAAATTAAGACCTTTCAGCGCCTTCAAGCACCATACGCCCTTTCTAAAAACCCATTGGAATGTTAGTCATTTGATTGGGGAGGATTGTATTTACCATCCTACTGAGTAATGTAATTCATGAGGCGCAGTAACTCAACTCAATTAAACTCGTTAAAGTTATTAAGTGACATGTAACTTGGAAGTGTTGTCCTAATAAAGTGTGTTTGCACCATTTCTATGTAACTGGTGTCACTGGGAATGAAAAGTGCTCTTAAGAGTGCTGCTCCGGTTCATTTATATTGTGATTCAAGCACCCGAAAAGGCAGGCCTCAGCATGGTGACCCAAAGGTGTTTATAAAGCGAATTAAGGGGGACATACAATGAGGAATAACGGAAATTCATTAACACTTCAGGGAGCTCCCTGCTGCTTTAAAGGCCCTGGCCTGGGATGTACACAAATGTGTGAGCTCTATATTAAATGGATCCCATTATAAGTTCTTGTAGACCTGGCCACGGTACTGTGTGAGTAATTAAGGGGAAACAAGGTTGCCCTGCCTCCTCAGTACACAAAGAAATTAGATTTAAGGTTTTGCAGATGTTTAAAATCTCAGAAGAAAATGGAGTGACAAAGAAAAGGTGATTGATACGAGAACAGCAGTGAGAGCAAGTATATTGTCTTTGTTTACCCAATAATATGCAACTTATTATATATGTGTGTGTACTTTGGGTAGCCAAGCATTTTTGTATTTATTGTCTGCTGTATGAAGAGTTAGGATTAGTTTAATTATGTAACGTATGCTAATAAACACTATTCATAGAGCACATACAGAAACGTTTTGGAACTTAATATTATCACAACACAACTCAATGGCATTTATTATTTTAACTCCAGAAGAGGAAAACCCTGCAAATGTTCAGCAGTTTAATGGCTTTAGCACCTGTTGCAAATATTCAAACCTATTCTGCACAGAGCACTTGCAGATGTTGGCAGCAGGCCCATAACCCACTGAACTATTTCTTAAGATTGGAACCTTTCGCCTGCAGGTTACAAGCAGATGATGTTAGAAGCACGGAGATATGTTGATAGTATTTGAACCTGTTACCAATAGGTGACACACTGTACTAACCCACAGACTATGGCAACAAGTGAGATATAAAAATGTACAAATATGTCTATTTATACAATTTTTAGTATGTACTGTAAGTAATTGAGAAGGCTGAATGTCTGAATTTTGGTTGCAGCAAAATATGACCCTTAGGAGCTGCAGATGAGTGAAGCACCAGCTGCAGAGTGAATGTAGATGACTGGGACTTGGTAGAGGGTTTTATGGGCCTGTATTTTTTGTCCATTAGTAACAGTGTGAAGTATGTGTCTGAACACGTGAATTCACATGTAGAGACTGAAATAATATGATTGATCTTGAAATGAATTTCCCATGACATGTTGAAGTGTGCTTTTCTAATGATTATTACCTACACCACATTTCTCTGTAAATCGCCATCTTGTCCAAGATGGAAGTCATCTCTGTCACTCCCTTGCACACATCTCCCCACAAGCTCCGTAGAACACAGTCAAGTCGCAATGTACTGAGTTATTTTCCACTGTTTTGTTCGCAAAGAGCCTTCTACAGATCAGCTTTAACTTGTAACATGTTTCATTTTTCTTCTGCTTGTACACTGAGACCATTCATTGCTGAGTAAATGATACATTTGCTCACGCCATGATGAATCTGCCGAAACGTTGATTTAATATGCAAGAATAATGTATAAAAAAACTCCTTGATTTTGGGGATGAGCCAGATTCTAAGAGCTTTCCTGGATACTGCTAGGGATGCAGTCTTTTTTTCTATTTATTTTGCTGCCCGTTTGGACTTAAAATAATTTCAGAAGCCGACATACTCTGCATAACTCTGCATCTAAGAACCTTCAAGGCATTTACTCTGTATCGCTTTATTTTTAGATTTTTTTAATAAAACCTTTTAACATTCATCTATCTGGAACTCAGTTACTGAGTGGGCCTAATCAACATGCAAATTGAATTTATTTTGTATTGTATTACTCCTGCTTAAAATGCTTTGGGGGGGTGTCAACACTGGGACACATTGCCTCATGAACTTGAGGTTTAATGCTCTCTCCAATCCAGTTATTGTGGGAACACTGAGTTAAATTTTAGGGTGTTGTACTCCCACAGACTCACTGGTTTGGAAAGTGAGGATAGGTTGTGAGGGAGTTGCATTCTTCATGGGGGCCTAAGAAGGGGATTTGTGGGTAGTAGACAATGTCTAAAGGGCTCTGAGGGTCATGGGGGTTCCGATAGATCTTGAGTGCGAGTCCGAGGCTAGCAAAGATGCTTTGTGAATATCAGAGGTTCAGCAGTGATGGACCGAGGGCCTGCAGCAGTTTACTTTATTACTAGGCGAACAACTGTAAGGGCCGAGGAGGCGGTCAGGGGCTGTAGTGGCTAGTAATGAGGGACATGGGTCTATGATGAGCTGGCTGGAAGTTTATGAGAGCAGCAGAGAGTGTGTGTGAGGGCCAGCGGAAGGTCTTTGAGGGCTGCTGGAAGCTAGAGGACAGCTAAGGTTTTTTCATGGTTAGGTCAAAGTCTCAGTAAAGGATGATGAATGGTCGTATGAAAGCAGGTTGAGGGTGGCTTTGAAAATGTGTATGACCAGTATAGGCGGTATGACAGACCGGGCTCTAGCAGAGTGGATCTAAGCAGTGACCGGGTGAATTCAGTTCGGAGTGGATGAGGGAAATATGTGCTGCTCCTGTCTTTGATGCACCTGTTCCTTGTGTGTGTCAGAACTTTGCATTTCTTCTTGTACTGCTACCACGTGGGACACACTTTACATTGAATATTTGGAGGGTGAAGAGGGGGCATGCACCTCTTACTATCATAATTGTTCCGCTTTTGTGGAATTTAATCCCACTCCGACAGCATTTAACATTTAATCCTATGCTGGCAGTATTCAACGTTCACCTTTAAACATTTTTGCCAGTATACAGTCTCAAGGGGAGAGACATTTTTTTTTTTACTTAGGGGCATCCGAAAGTTTGAATACCACTGGTATATGCTAGAGAGGATTGAAGCCTGCCTATTGAAAGAGCCTGATTAATTCGTTTTCCAGATATTGACAGACTATTCTAACCAAATCATCTAAATGGGAATAGAAAAATCACATTGCTACATAACAGTAACTTGTTTTTAATAAAGTGCGCCATACTATACTTGCAGTTTCTGAGAATTGTAAACAACAGGTGTTGCTGGTACCCAATGTGATTGTACTTAATTCACTGACCTCAGAAGTATAGAATGCTATATTGGCCTTGCTGAGCATTCACATTTGGCAACTGCTAGAGTTCAACTAACTTAGGGGCCGATTAGGATGCTGGGACCGCCTGCCAGTGGTCCCAGACCTGCAATTAGGATGCCACCGCCACGGTGGCGGTGTCATCCTCCATTCCCAGCATTGTGGCGGTCGGTGCTCACAGCACCGCCCACCACAATGCTGGGAATGCACTGTGTGCATTGTCATGCACAAGGTGACAGGCACCGCGAGGTACCTGCCACCATGTCCATGACAATGCAGGGGGTACCATAGGCACCCCCCATGTGCACCCCCTACACCCCCGATACCCTGGGGGCCCGCAACAGGCCCCGAAAGCAGACTCCACATGGCTTTCCATGGCGGGGTCTCCACCATGGAAAGTCATGCTCCGCTGCCCATGCTAATATGGATGGCGGTGTCTAGCAGACACCACCACCATATATAGCCCCTTTTCCACCCGGTCGACCGGTGGAAAACCGGCGGACAGACTGTCCGTCCGCCGGGGTCCCCCCGCCATACTAATATGGCGGGGGGAAATGGGTGGCGGGCGGGGAAGGATGTAGGTCGGATCGCCAACGCCATGCGGGCTGTGGCGATCCGCCCTACACCCTAATCGACCCCTTAGTCTTTAATCCTGACATTTATTTCAATGATTTGGGGCTTACCTTCCAGTGCTCAGCAGGCATGCGAGTGCAATACTCCAGATTGGGAGAAGGAAATGCCGGCAGTGCTCCTGCAATGTCGCTGCCACTTGGCGAAAGGCTCACTCCTCTGGAATATGCACTGCACATTAGTGCCTGAATGCAAACTACATTTATCCTCAATCAGCTGAACTGTGATGCTGTTTGGAAATTACAACGTCCATTTTGAATTGACAGGTGTAAGTTTCCTCATAGTTCACAGCATCCTTGCTAGGTAATCAAGATACTTTGTTGCTGCAGAACTTGTGGAAACTTTGGAAATTGTTTTCCTTTGAAAGCAATTTGGCTATGAAAGCTGAACACAGAAATGTATACTAAGGTCCTGATTCCGCTGCGGTTCGGAAATCATTCCGACCAAACCGGTTTGGGAATGGTTTCCGACTGACTCGAATTGGGAGAGAAACTGCATATATAAATATTAATGAATTATTTTAGACTAAATTAAACTCTTACATTTGTATTAAAAATAAAAACTAATTTGAAGGAATTAAATGCATAGTTTTTTTTACAAATTTGACTACATATTAAATAAAAAATATATGTTACTGAAGATAGGATTTTTTTAGTTATTGTTCAAAAAATATTATAAACGTGCACACACTCTCTCCCTCTCTGTTTTGAAAGTCCTCAAAATATTGGTTATTTTACAAAATATAGTATTTTCTGTCTTAGTACTCCAACCAATCCATATTCCCCTCCCTTTCCATTGCCCCTTAGGCCTCTCTCATGCATTCTGCTTGCCGTATAATGTATTGAAACATTATATTCCACCCTGATTGTCTACCTTTAACCAACATATTATTTTCATGTAAGGCTGACTGTGAATATGGGAAAGTGCAGAAACATTCATGATTCTCGTCCTGGACCAAAGATGACTACTTTCTGATAGTCAGTTTCTTCATTGTAGCTCCCAAATGTGGTGCTGTTCAAACCGATAATCCGCCTGGTTGTTGAGGGTCTGTAATTACACCAGGAGACCCAAATGAATTCAAAGTTTATGAAAAAGAGGTTTTATCGCTGGACAAGCCTAGAATGCCCTGATATACAGAAATTCAGAAGGTCAAAGCCACTTATAAGTGTGAATAAAATTTAAGTAAAGATTGATAAAGGACAAAAGAAACTTTATCAGATTAGGATATCTAAAATTGCCAGGTATAATTAATCCATCTGAGTCTTTAATTAACAAATCACGACTAAGATGAGGCAAACAGACAAGAGTGGAACTCAAAGAAAAACTAAACCTGTGTTCGGTCCCTGTCCAGAACCTGAAAATAGTCAAGAGAATGTCCATAGTGGAATAGGATCAACAAAATAACTGTATTATTGTTACCCAAATTCCTGAATGTAGGGATTTGAAGACAAAAATTCTACCCTCAATTCAATTTTGGACCACCGAGTTTATAAATTCCAGAAATGTGACACTGGTATACAAAGGGTTCTGTGGATTTTTTAAAAAGCGAAGAGAAAAGCCTCAATTATTAGGAAGACCAATAAAAACTTGAGTCATGAAGGATTACCGTTAAATATCTTGTTCGGCTCATTTATTTTGCCACATATTGCTCTATTCTTCCCTTTCTTCTTAGACCTTACATATATGACAGAATGATTTGTAACAAAAAACAAGCAAAGATCCTCAAACCTCTATCCTTACCCCAACCTTACCAGATCGGGGTTAGATTAAAAAAATAAAGAAATTTAATTAGGGGTTGGAATGATCCCTGACATCATCTAGGTGATTGTGGTCTACATGACGCGGGGCAGACGTCGGCACTGATGGATCTCAGTGCCGCGTTTGACACTGTGTCTCATGTCATTTTGTTGAATCGTTTATCTGAGGCTGGAGTCACTGGTTTAGCTCTTAGGTGGCTGTCCTCCTTTCTTGCTGATAGGACGTTTCAGGTGGTTGCTCCCCCTTTTGCTTCTGGCACCTTCCCTATTGGCCAAGGGGTCCCACAAGGCTCGTCCCTGAGCCCCCTGCTCTTTAATCTCTATGTTCAACCTCTGGCGGATGTTGCCAGGAGCAGAGGGCTGACCATGGTCTCTTATGCCGACGACACTCAGTTGGTGGTGGCTCTCTCGAGTGACCCCGAGCAGGACGCCAGGAAATTTCAGATGACCGCCAACTGCCTTCAACTGAATACCAACAAGTCAGAGGTGTTGTTGGTGGGAGGGAACCATGACTGCTGGAGTGAGCTGTGGTGGCCCAAGAGCTTAGGAACGGCTCCCACCCCTCAGCCTGTAGTGAAGAACCTGGGGGTTTGGATGGACAACTCACTTAATTTCCAGATTCAGACGAAAAAGGTGGCAGTAACTTGCTTTGGTCTGTTGCGCGGGCTCAAATCTATTCTGGCCTTTTTTGATGCTACGACCAAGCAGGTCATTATTCAGGCCCTGATCTTGTCTAGGCTCGATTATGCTTGTTTGCTGTATTTGGGAGCAAATAAATCCGAAATTCAGAGGCTACAGAGAGTCCAGAACGCGGCCGCAAGATCTCTTTTGGGCTTGCGCAGAACTTGTTCAGTGACTAGCGCTATTCGTCGCCTTCATTGGTTGCCTGTAGCCAGGCGAATTGAGTTTAAGGCATTGTGTATTGCCTTTATAATTCTGAAATTGGCATCCCCCAAATTCTGTCTGACCTTCTTTTACCTTACACTCCTACACGATCTCTTCGATCTATGGGACAATGTTTGGTAGTGATCCCCCGGGTGAGAATAATCCGTGCATGTGGGCGCTCTTTCCGTAATAGAGCTGCCATTTTGTGGAACTCTTTGCCGGCCCACATTCGTGGGCTTACTAATTATCTTCACTTTAGGAAAGCCATTAAGACATTCTTGTTCCCTTCCTTGTAGGCCTTCGGCGTTTTGTGCGTACTGCTCTTTTGTTGCTTAGCGCCGGGACGCCTCTTAGCTGAGGCAGCTGTCGCGCTCTATAAACCTTATAACATAACATAACATAACATAACATGTTTCAGCCACCTGGGCTTGAATCGGGTCTCATGGCTTTCCTTAGGACATTTCTGTGTTAGATTCCTATATTCATAAATATGCAGTCATTATTCTGTATTGGGTGTTAAATAATCACTCTTTATATAGTGTAAATGAAAAAGTGAAATAAACCTAACAATCCATTCAAGTCACTGACTCATCTTTGAAGAGGCAGGGTGTAAAGGTCTATCACATACAGGCCGTAACCCTTGATAAATGTGTGTCTGCAGGGTCGCCCGCTCGAAGTTGCCCCATGGGGCCCTTATAAGACCCATTAGAAGGTACAATACACAGGAATTGTCTAATTCAGTGTCTTCCATGGATTATTAGGTTATTTCACCCCTGGTTTCATCGCTTTAATTTATTAACCATCCCCCTATTCTCAGATGCACAATAAAATCAGATTGGGATATCAGGTAATTTAAATGCACATTATACAGACCCCACTAGGAATCCCTTTTGGAAGTGCTCGCACTGCATGGCCTTTGAGCTTACTCGGCCACACTAGGTTCCTGAGTGTCGACCCGATGATGAAGCATGCCACCAGAGAACTCCGGTGGGTGAGGGTCTCTAAATAAAATAAATCTTTAAAGGATTCCAAGCTCGATGAGATTTTTTCCGGGTAATCCACTCCTCTTTGATATTTCTGTTTATTATTGGAAGTTGAGTGGAGACATCCTTCTTACTTCTACCTCCCTGTTTTGATCCTATACAGATAGAAAAACGCCAAAGATAGGCGATACAGGGGCGTGGGATGGAGGGGGGGGGTGGGGGGGTGTTCAGATGCAAATGTGTGGTTTGCATGACTGGCGTGGTGCTTGAAATTCATTGGCTTTTTATAGTCTGACTAAATATTATCTCCTAAATATAGTTTATAAAAATATTCCCCCATTGGTGTTAATAGAAAATCTACAGCCAAATGAGCAATATTAAGACCACAATATTTATGTTTGTTTATATTTTTATCATCAATATGTTGGCATAAAAGGGCGCGCCCATCTTTGTGACTGGTTGGAACAGATGGAATAACAAAGTTGGATGGATAAAGAATGTGTGCAGGGCGGCTAAGCAGGATGAAAGGGGTCAGCCATGCTGTAAATGTTGAATAAACTGCACCTCTTGTCTCCTAAAATGATCTTTGGCGAAAGTTTGTCTTTTGTAATGAGGGTGGACGCCAGGTTTGTTCTTGATCGATCAAGAGTGAACATGCACACGTGATCCTTGTGGTGTCTGTAATGATGGCACGCATGGTCATTGTGTCTGCCCACAGGATGAGTCGCTATGCGTTTCTGTAAGTTTGAAGTATGACTAATAATAAATAAACATAAAAAATATGGCTGCAATTGCGTGCAGGGTAATGAGCAGGGGCGTAGATTGGACATTAAGAGTAGGGGGGTGGTGAGCTTCAGATTTTCCGACAATCAGGCTGGCATATAATGTTTCAGTACATTATACCGCAAGCAGAGTGCACGAGAGTGGCCTAAGGGGCAATGGAAAGGGAGTGGAATGCGGTTTGGTAGGAGTACTCAGAGAGAAAATACAATATTTTGTAAAATAACCAATATTTGAGGACTTTCAAAACAGAGAGGGAGAGAGTGTGTGCGCGTTGTGTATGGGGGGTATGTAAGCATCCCTGGTGGAACCCGACTGACATCTCAGATACCTAACTGAAAGCACCTGCACCAAACTATTTTTCCGAAAATATATTTATAGGGGGTTTGTAACACCCCTAGCCCCCCCGAAGCTACGCCCCTGGTAATGAGTTTTCCAATATTCATTGCTGAAGCCTCAACTATATTCTCCACTGTTTCTCTGTCATAAATGGGGTTATTCATTTCAGAGGTGGGACTCCTACCTACTCAATAAACCCATTCTGGTTAGGTTAAAACACAGTTCAGGGAGAATCTCTGCTCTGCCTCTGGAAGCTGTGGCACAAGCAGCAAGCATTCCCCAGAGAAGTGTGTGCTACTTTCAAGCAAGTACCAACAATTCCAAAGAAAAGAGCACAACATATTATAATTCCCAAACCTATTTATAAAAATAGAGAAACAAGCATTGGCAATGCCAACAGGTCTGGCTTTAAAATAATGTTTTATGGTAATATGAAGCATTACAAGTAGATATCATGGGAATGGGTTTGCATTTGTGTGGAAGCAAAGGAAAACAGAATAATATCAGTGTAGGTTAAATGGTCAGGGGACAGTTGCACTGTCAAGGCAGATCACAAACCCATGTAGATTAATGAGTGCCCTCGTTCCATCTGTGCTGCTGGCAGAGTAAAACTCCATAAATTATCTAGTTATCTAAGACACTTTAATAGCATTACAATATCATGCGTGTGCCCCTGAAGAACAAGTTACTTACCTTCGGTATCCCTTTTTCTGGCAAAAAATCTATCTAACGTAGATTCCTCACCTTAAACTATTACCCAGGTGTCAGAGTGGATCCAAAAAATGTTGAGCAGTACCTCTGCATGCCAGTAGGTGGTGATCAGCTCTGCATCGGTTGCGTAAGAAGTGACGTTGTAGTTCCCATATAGACATCATTCCAGTGTGCTGACATCAGTTTCTTTCATGACTATTTCCACACCAAAAATGCAGAGACACGTAAAACCCAATGTACGACCAGTGTGAAGATTCTAAAGGGAACTTTAGGGTGAAGAGTTCAGTTCATAGAGTGGGGAGGATGGAAGGATCGGTGAGGAATCTGCAGTTAGATAGAGTCTATACCAGAAAAAGTATTACCGTAGTTAAGTAACTTGTCTTCTCAAAGACTTCTAACCATAGATTCCTCACCTTAGAATAGACACCCAAGCAATACCCCCCACAGGATGTGTGTCTGTGAACTGACTCAAATCAAAAATTCCTGGAGGACTAAATGTCTCGATGGACCCGATTATCCAAGCAATAGTGCTTAGGGAATGTGTGGAGTGGCACCCATGGAGTGGCTTGGCAAATGTCTAGGACAGGTACCTGTCATGCCAATGCAGTAGTAGCAGGCTTGGCCCTCGTGGAACAGGCCCTCAAGCCCTCACGAGGCCTGCTTCTTAGGTAGTGCATAGCAGATGTTAGTGCAAAGTACAACCCATCAAGAGATGGTTAGTTTCTGCACAAACTTGCCCTTTTTAGGTCTCGCTGAGTCAGCCCGCATGCGCTGCTCGGAGAGACTTTAGTAAGGGCTTTAAAAAATGCTACCGCCGGCTACAGATTGCAGTGCATGTGCGCGGGCGCGCGCTTCAGCAGAGGTGCCATATGGCGTGATTACTGCTGCGCGCGCACCACTCGAGCACATGCACTGCAAGCTGTGGCCGGCGGTAGCATTTTTAGCTTGCTAATCGTGGCACCGGTGCTTTACTTTTAACATTTAGGGGCCGATTCCGATCTGGGTCGGAAGGGCACCGAACGCGATCCGGCCGGAAAAACTACGAGCCGTACGTGTCTTTTCCGCCCAACTCGTACAGCTGTACAAGTGAGCCAGTACGATGCGAGCTACATGAAAATCACCGACCGAATCTTTTCCGGGTCCGAACCGCTCTGTACGTCTCGGTCGTAAGCTAACCGTGGCGTGCAATGGATGTGATTCATGACAGAGCCAGTACGATGCACGCGTCGGACAGCCTGTGTGAGCCGGAGTGTCCGGCTCGCAAAAGCTCCCGGAGTCAGACTTCGGGGGTCCGCGTCGGACCCCCCGACACCCGCAGCCGTACGACTCGCACACAGGGGGAGACACATGGGACTCCCCCACACAGGCATGTACAGCGCGGATGGCACCGACGCGCACCCACTGTAGGGGGCGCACTTGTTTGAGACGTACCCATTCAGTCAATGGGAGCGCATGTACGCGTCGTACAACTGGCTCCCATTGACTTCTATGGGAGTCCGACCGAACCAAGTCCGACAGCATACGTGCGCATCGTACTCACTCGGTCAGACTGTAGGGGTCCAGCTCGGTCGGGAAACACTCCGGATCCGACTCGGTCGTAGTGCTTTCCGACCTGGATCGGAATCGGCCCCTTAAAGTAAAGCGCCGGTGCCGCGATTATAGCAAAAGTAAAGAAATAGAAACAAACATCTATTTCTTTACTTTTCCTATAATCGTGGCACCCGCGCTTTACTTTTAATGTTAAAAGTAAAGCACCGGTGCCGCGATTAGAATAGTGATCAGACTCGCACATTAGCCTGAATGGACACCGCTTACCAACAATGCCAATACCATGCACACCAAGCCGTTTAGCGTCCCTATAAAAACATCCTCCTAACATCAATATTCAGGACGGGGAGGATGCCATAGGCAGAGAATGGCCCATTGATCAAGTAAGTGAACACAAACTTATTTTCTAGCGAGTAAGTCGTGCTATTTTTAACAACATTGCAGCATTAGATAACATTGTCTTTCTTTAAATGAAGTGCTGCATTGGTAGACTACCCGCCGCATCTCTGCGACCTATGAGGCTCTTTCACCAAACTCTCATTAGGATGTGCCCGCATTAACTTTGAACTTATATTGTAGTGGTCGTCACCACTGGAACAAAGGGCGTTTCCCTTTATTGTACGGGCATAAATGTTTATCCTTAACACGATCAGCCTTTCACATGCCGCTCACTATTCTCGTGCGTTTGTTTATTTATATCCGTGCTGCACTATCACACCAAACCATGACGGCTTACGCAAACTGGACCCGAAGGTATCAGAGCACTTTAGGCGTAGTTCGCGAAGTAGCACTACGCGAAGCTACGCAAAGTACACTTCGCACTACGCAAGCTACGCGTAGCACTTCGCGAACTGCGTAGTACCCTGTTCGCACTGTGCAAGATGCCGTTTTCAATGATTGCACAGTGCGGACAAGCATCCGGCACTGTGCAATCATTGAAAACGGCATCTTGCACAGTGCGAGCTGTAGTTTTCTGCTGCTCGAGTAGATTTTTACTCGAGCGGCAGATTTCTCAACGCGGACTGGTAGTTTCTCATCGCGAGCGGTCGTGAGCATACGCGACCCCTCGCAATGAGAAACCTGACCTCCTCGCGTTGAGAATCTCGCCGGGATGTTTATTTTCCACGCTCGCGATCGGCAACTTGATGTTGCTGATCGCGAACAAGGAAAAAGTCTCGCCGGGATGTAATTTTGCTTGCTCGCGGTCGCCAACTTGATGTTGAGGACCGCGAGCAAGCAAAAAATGACCACTGCACTACGCAATGCTACGCTACGCATGTTTGCACTGAGCTACGTGCAATTTGCGTAGTGCGAAGTAGCGCAAACTTCGCAAACTACGCGAGCGTAGCGTAGTGCTTTGCCCAGGCTTACTTTACATGGCCATCAGTTGCATTGCAGATAGACACATTCAGTTTACAGCCAGGGCCAACCCCGGATATCGAGCCTGGTTCCCCAGCTTCAAGGTGCCCCGCTCTGACCGTTGGGCTAGGTACAATCTCTGCTTGCTCCTATCTTGTTCAACCCACTTACCTCCTCACATGGCGCCATCTTTCTATGTCTGATTGGTCGTTACTGACGTATTTGTACCCTATTAACTTTTTTTATAAAATACAGAAATCAGGGCTTGGAAAACAACTTGCCTAATAAATATTAATTTGGCAGTATAAAATTTAAACCCCCCCTCTAATTGATCAGTAACTGCCAGGAGCCAAATAATAAGGAAACAATTGTTTTGCTTTGCAATATTTCCGTTGTGCAGAACTTTGCACATCATTGTGCGTGTGGGAGCTTTACTCACTGCAGAGACAGACCAGAGTATAACCCCTCCTCGGCACGGGGGAGTAGGACATAGGTGCCCTTGAAAGCCTCGCACCAATAGCTTCACTTTGTGAACACGCTTCTTTGTATGTGCGCTGGTTGTGCCCACAGACCGCTGCAAAAAGCTGGAGCCAGACAGTAAACAAAAAACCTGAACTGCAAACAGCACAGGCCACAGGGCTGGGCACTCCCTCCTGGGTGCGTGCCTCCCTAGGGGCTGTCAGCCAGGAGTTTAGCCTGGCACTACCTCCTTGGCAGAGCATCCCTCTGAGGGACGCACTATTTATACAGTGCCACCAGGACCAGTCATCCTTCACATTCCATGCCACACAACCCCCACTCCCCTGGGCATTCCCTCTGAGGTCTGCACTCCCAGTCCTGCACGTATTGTCACAGCCGCTCTCTCTCCTACTATGCTGCAATTCGAATGTCTTGTGTATTTAAATGCATACCTTGCCATAAAGTTTAGGATATCACATGTGGGGACACAGAGCTACAGCACTTTCCTGTGGCCACAGCAGTAAGCACTATGCTGCACCTTCAGGCAAAGAAGATGTGTATTTGTGCAACAGCAGTATGATGGTAACAGTTCCTAAAGAATAAAGTAAGAGAGATTCAGAAAGCCAGTTAGGCTTTTGAAGAATGTGCAGTGTCCCTTGTTACGGCCCTCCCTAGTTCCAGGTCAGGCCTCGTCAGCTTAGCCAAATAGCAGTGAAGGCAGTGCGTGCTCTTCTTCTGTGCTCCGGAACACCTACCCGAAGCTACCGGGTAGGTGTTCCGGAGCACAGAAGAAGAGCACGCTCTGCCTTCACTGCTATTTGGCTAAGCTGACGAGGCCTGACCTGGAACTAGGGAGGGCCGTAACAAGGGACACTGCACATTCTTCAAAAGCCTAACTGGCTTTCTGAATCTCTCTTACTTTATTCTTTAGGAACTGTTACCATCATACTGCTGTTGCATTTAACTTGGGAGCCCTGGTACAGGACCTTTTCTAATAGCTCCTCGTCCCCCCCTCCTTTGTTGATATAGATGTGTATTTGTGTGCATGCGTTTCTGTGTCTGTGTGCGTGTGTGTACTCCCAGCTGCACGTGCCTTTGCCTCTCTGTCCAATCTACCACATGCAGTGCTCTTGTTACTTGTTGACACCAGGTGGGCCCCTGGTGTCAGTGGTTCTGTAATATCTGTTACGCGTTTGCCACTTCATGTTTGGTGGGAAGTAACTGTCTCTTGTCATCAGGAAATGTCAGCAGTTACGAAGTACAGGCAGGGCTGGAACATTGCTATAATTACATCTTGCATTGCGCCTAGTGCCTCTTTCTGCTTGTGATGTTATAGTGGTGCATGCCAGAACTGTACCATTTGCAATACCAATAGCTCTAACTTAAACAAAGATGAGACTGATTGCATTGCAAATGCTTGTTTGCTCTTGTGAACCCGATGAAGAGATTATCATCCACCTGATGGTCTTTGGTGCGATCAAAGTAGAATGAAAGAGAGGGGGTGACAACTTTCGTCAAGAAGGAGGAACTCATCTTAAGGACCTGTTTGTCAGGGAAAAAGCTGTTGTAAGGAGGGTGGACTGACAGAGCATGAAGCATGCTGACCCTCCTGGCCAATGTAATGTCCACTAAAAAGACTGTTTTTGAGAGTCAAGAGTTGTAGAGGACAGGTGTGCAGTGGCTTGAAGGGAGAATTCATCAGAAACGTGGGTACCGGATTGAGGTACCATTGGAACATCAACAAGCATTTGCAATGCAATAGGTCTCGCATGTACGCGAGTTTAAGCTATTGGCATTCTAAATGACAATGCCTTTTATTTATGTCTTAAAAACAAAAAACAAAAATTTGCCATTTACAATGTCAATAGCTCCAACTCGTGTAAATGCGAGACCTATTGCATTGCATTTATATAAAAACATCCATATTCATTTTTAACATGAACATGGCTTTTCTGTCTTTTTTTAGTATAACTATTAGTCACAGTTGTGTAAAGCAGCTTTAGAACATATTTTAAAGTGCTTTCAACTTATGTTGACTGTTTACATACTGATCAGAGGAAAAACATTGAGACTGTTGCATTTTTCTGCATTATTGCACTGGCCAGGATATTAAAATACAGGTCATGTCGGCAAAAAAACAGTCAGCTGGCAACGCTAGCCAGATCTGGTATTGTGGCCCTCGGGCCATTTTACTTCACCTCGCCCACCTGGCCAAATGCAGTGCTTCTAGTTTTCACCAGTCTTACTGATTCCATAGGTTTTAAAATGCTTAGGTTATTAAACATTTCTCTAAAACTGAGTGCAATGAGACTAAGAAAATGATGTTTTCTAAAATGGGATGATCCGCGAATGTGGCCCACTTTTTGCGACTGCCCGGGTCTAATTGCAATCCCAATCCGACCCTGTTAATATCCCCTGGTGTCACACGGGGGCTGGCTCGCACCGGGGCACTGCCAAGCAGCCCATCTGGCACCAAACTACAAGCACACATCGCACACTGAACAGACGCTTGAATCAAATGTTGGTAGAGAAAAAGTACGTGGCACTCCTTTTATCCATTAGGAAGGCTTAAATGCTAAACTCAATCTCCCGGGACGGAAGCTGTGAGCTGCTGCCTCTGGACAGACCCGCGTCGCGTTTCCTTTTCTGACTTTAACCACGGCCACATTTAAATATTCCCGTCGCACTGTGAGGAGCGGTGTAACTTGATAGTCACGACAGAGAGAAGGGGAAACGCTGGTGTGACAGCACGTCATAAAGTTCCCATCCTCAGGAAGGAGGGGAGACGCACTACTGCGATCTGGTGTCCTAAAAGGAGCGCCATCCCCTGGAGATGATTGGTCTGTAAGGCTGCCCGGGGTGGGGGTTGCGCAGCGGCCCGCCCCCTTGAGGGCGGCCGCCTTAGTGCCACAGGAAGGCACAGGGGTGGGAGGTCTTGTCCCTGGGCTTGACCTAGGGAGACCCCAGTCAGGTAGCTGCTTCCGGCGGGGAGGAGCCTTGAGGGGGGGTACATATTCGGTCCCCGCCCCCTCCTCGCCCTCTTGTCCGTTCGTTTTGCCTTGGAAGTCGGTCGTCGCGGATCCGCGTAGTCGTGCTCCCCCCTTCTTCATCTCCGGGTGAGTCCTGCCGGCTACCTTCCTCTCGCCCCGGCCCTGTCCCTGGGCAGTTCCAGGAAACGGGGCCCTGTGGTCGGTGTACCACGGGCGGGGGGGAGGGCCGTGCGCGGAGGGCTGGTTGTGTTCTGCGTTATGGGGGCAGCAGGGGAACTGCGTGGCGGAGAGTTGACCCGGTCGCACACGGTTTGGGGGCGTTACTACGTTGTTGGTGGTTTGCCCCATCGTGCGATCAGCATCGGGCCTGTTTCGGGAGGTGGGCATGGTGCCCTTTCTATCTTAGGCCTCTGGCCGGTTACTTCCTGTCCTCCCATCCCCTTTGGTTCGTCGCGGGCTGGCAATGTCAGAAAGTGGCGCGCGCCGCCTGGCCGAGGTGCCATCTTGAGATGGTCGCGCGGACCTCTCATCACCATGGCGTCGCGTCCACGAGATGAAAGTAAATTAGAAATGTCCACGGGTCCTCCTGGCCCTGATTGGATTGGGCCCTTCTCTCCCCGTTTCTTTCTTCCTCTTCGGCTGGCGCGTGAAAGGGGCTTGATTGCATCCGCGAATCCATCTCCGCGCGAAGGGGGAGAGAAAATTGCACCTGATTAGCTTCTTAGCGTTAGGTGGACGCGACAAGTCTTTGAATATAGATGAGGCCGGGCACGGTAAGGATCGGCCTTCAGTGGAGGCTGCAAATTAGTGACACCGGAGGTCAGAGGGCAAATATCTCACAGGAGAAGGGATGGATTCTAACAGACAGGGCTTTCTATAGTCATTGGTTTTAGGGCAGTAATTCATCGCCGTCCTTTTTAGTCGCTCTCTTGCAAAACTATTCGGGAATGTGCGAGCAAAGCCCAGACTACGTAAGAAAAAGAGAGATCTGGCTATCCAGAACAGGGTGGTGGAAAGACCTTGCTCTGTTCCCCCGGCCATAACACTTTATCTGCCCCTCCTTACCCCCCACCCACACACCCCCAAACCACCAGGGCTTCCCCTTCATTTCACCTAGCAGCCTACCTGCGGGTCGTTGTGCATTGGGGAGGAGGGGCCTCGGGGTCGCGTCCCACGCAGCTCCCTTCCCGGGGCTGCCCTGTGCCCCCAACGCCCGAGCAGCGCCTAATGAACCCACTTCTAAGGGCCTTTCACAATGGGCATCTGAGGGCCCCTTGGATGTCGAAAGTCTGTCAGCCAAACACTAATCTTTCTGGGGGTTTGGCTGAGCCCGTGATGTGTGTAGGAGGCACGTAGGGTCAGGTGCTGCCGGCCCACCATTCAAGCCGGTTCCTTTTAATCCCAGATATCACCCTTTGTCACTAGTTTACTCTCTTTACTTCCTCCGTTTTACCAGACAAGCTGTGTACCTTGGTCTTGCAAGACATAAAAGTCAAAAGTGCTTAGATGAAACTTTAACCTGATTTCCTTATTATAGTACTCGTAATATCAGCAGGTCTCTCTCATTACAAAATGTATGAAGCCTGTGCAGAGGGTTAATATGCCTGCTGCAAAGAACGTGTCAAGTAGATTACAGAGTGCGTCGGATGTAAACAAGGCCACATCCTGTGTTTCTGGCAATACAATTTAATTTTCAAAGATGCTTATTAAATTATGGCCACTACTTCTCTGTCTCGCCTTGTGTGGTCATGCGTCGGCGCCGTGCAGGTTGCTGGCCTGTCTCGTGGTCGATGGCCGGCCTCTTCTGTATTGCGGTGAGTCGGGCCCCTGCCTCACGCATTGGGGGCCCAGGGTCTGGCGGCGAGGACTGTCGTGCCCACGTCGGGGGCGATGGGTCCCATGGGTTTGCGGGCATGGTGCGGTCGGGTTAACCGGTGTTGGTTGTGGCAGGAGTGTTGGGGCGGATTTGGGGTTCTCGCGCCTTGGAAGGGGCAGGGGGTGTGCCTGGGGGACTGGCTCGGAGCAAGTTTAGGATTGTTGTGGTGAGACGGGATCAGAAGGGGTGTGTGCCGGGGAGAGCGGCTCCCATTTGGTATTTGGCACGCCGACGTCATGTTTTCGGCTCAGTTAAACAAAAGAATTAAAAAAAAAAAAAAAAAAAAAAAAACCGGAGAACGAGAGCGGAGTAGGTCCGTAGTCGTCGGGGGTGGCTGCCGTGTACGTGATGGTCTTCTGTCTTGGGTTGGGCTTGCCATTGCCCTCAGCAGCAGGGTAGCAATCCCGGCGGCCGCATATAGCAAAACAGCCTATACAGCCTTGGGTGTGAGTTTGGGACCGCCTTGTGGGTGAGGTGGCTGTGGGATTAGCCCGGTTTGGCACGGTAGGATGTCGTTTGGCCGCTCAATTCTCAGGTGTTTCCCCGAGGGCCTCGTGCCCTCCTTAGTTTAATGGCATCCCTCCCCAAGGGCCTGGGGCGGACCGCCGTTCTGGCCAGTAGGGGCAGCGGACCTGCCTCGTCCGCCGGTGGGGTGGTGCCGGGCTGCCGCTCTGGTCTCGGCCTCTTGTCATTAGAGCAGCATGTGGGCTCGGCCCTGTTGTGGCACGCCGGTTTCCTAGGTGGAAGGGGTTTCCCTTAACTAGTGAGGCTTGGATGCCGGAGTTACAGGGTGTGGTCACCAAGCTGCACGCGACCCGGAGGCGCTGGGGGTTTCCCCCCCCCCCCGCACGCGACACTATTTTGAAATGCAGCCGCTCGCCAGGGGCATAGCGGCGCGGTCGGTGTTGGGGACACAGCAGGGGCCCCAATTGGGGGACCCGCGGGTATTGGGAGGCTGCGTGTGTATTCTCAATGCGCCAATGGGTTGGTGAATAGCCGTAGTTCTTTATTTCGAGTGTCTCATCCATAGGCCGAATCCTATTTAGAGGCCGTCATATCTTGATTGAAGTAGAATGCCGCGGGTGGGTGCTCCATGGGGGACCTCACCAGCTCTGCGCGCTCGTCATGTTTGGGGGGGCCGGCTGGGCACCTGCTGCCACATTTGGGGATGGCGCGGTGTGCCGGGCCTTTGCCGGTTGTTTCTTGTTTATGAAGTACCTAGGGCCACTTCGTTCGACAGTGTTTACATACTTTTAAATAAAGTGCTGCGTTCTCTACTCCTTCCCCTATGTGCTCATAAGGGTATAATTATGACGAGTGGCCCTTGAGCTACCGGTTCGAGTCCTGTTTTTGGCTGTGCGGTGCGCAGGAACTGGGCCCCATCCTCCGGGCCATGGCGCGGTGGTCAGTGGGGACGGCATCTCGGCGACGTGGGCCGGGACAGATCCCCCACTTGTGCTGTGCTACTGGGAGGAGGGGCACAGGTGTAAATGGTTGTAAATTAGGGGTTGCCGCGCCACTGTAAGTCACAAATGACTGTAAGACCTGCTGGTCTGACCTTCGCCGTGAGGAATGAACTATTATGGCCCTGCTGAAGGGGTGTGAATATGTGCGCAGTATGTCAGGTTCCGGGAAATCAGGTTTATCGTGTCATCACCTTTGCGCTCACATACACAGACATTTGTATGTTTTAAATGTATTTTGTCGTAGTGTTTGGTGACCCTGCCTCACCATGCCTGAACCGAGGCATTTTCCAAATGATATGCCTGCTTGCCGCAATTATGACTCATTGACCTTATGCAACACAGAGGCATGGCCAAGCCAGTACCATTAGCTTTGGTATGTTCAGCGTCACAGGAGTACAGATCGGGCCGCCAAGATGGAGAGCTGGGGAGATGAGTTACCCTGTCGGCTAGGGCGCTGGGCCTTGGACATGGGGAACTGGGTGGGCGTCTCGGCAATGACGCTTAAACATCCTGTGATTCTGGGCAAATCGCTTAATCTCCCTTGTGTGTGGGCACAGCTGGGATCTGCGTAGGTCAACCATAGTGGGGTATGTCGCAGGTCCTCTCCTGCCCAGGTCTCATAGAAGGGCAAGTTACTTGGGCATGCTCCTTGCTGTAGTTCAGCACACGAATCTATGCATGTGTAGGTAGGGGCAGGTTTTATCCAAAGGAGGGCAAATTACATACATCCTCCAGTATTCTTAGATATAGGCAGGCCCAGTTCCACCTCTTCCTGTGGGAGGCTAGCAGCTCCGGGGGATACTAAGCATACCGGGGCATAGTTTGTTCAGCACCAAGGGCCACTGTAGGTCAGCAGGTAAGGTACTTGGGATAGGACTCAGCAAGTAAGTAGGATGGGCAGGGTAGGGGTCAACCCACTGGGGGTACAGTGACTGCAATTTTGGCCACATCACGATCCTTCCATCAATACTTCTTGCCTCAGGCATGAGTTTTTCTTATCAGCCTGGAATCACAGCAGTTATTTTGCAGGCAAACTCTGAGGCGGTAGCACGCATTATGGTCATGTTAGGTAGCCGGTCTACGGGGATTTATTTACAGGTCTCAGGTATGAAACTGGCTCATTTCTTAGGTGCACTTGCACTTGGCAGGGAGATCGCGGTGTAATCCTCAGCTCAAGGATCCTTTCCAAACAAGATAGCCCAACAGGGGATGTGCCTGCTGTTAACCCCATGTATAATGGGCAGTGCATCAGTAGCTAGCTCTGCCTCTCACTCCTGGAGTGTGATAAAAGTAGTAACAGTTACACATTGCAATTCACAGCTTTATTAAATAGCAAGTAATTTTACGATTGTCTGAGGGTGCGATGCACAGTTATCAGTGTAAGGTTTCCACTACCCCGGCACAACGTCACATAGATTGGGCATCTAGGACACATGCTAGATGCTCTGCCGCCACCCTAATGGGAGGTTAACCCACATTGCCAGCTGGTTGACAAGGGTTGCAATGGGTAGTGCCGCCATGCGGCAATGAGTTGAAGGGTAGATAGTACGGGCAGGTCCGGCTCGCCACTTTCAACAGGGAGCTCATAGGAGGGGCCAAGCTAAAGAATCTGGAACGCTCACCGGCTGGGAAATTAGGCCGAGTGGACTTGGAACGCCTAGTGTTGAGTGAGTGTTATTGTTTCCTGGTCGTTCTTGGTCTCCTGAGGGTAGGAAGACCTAGCGGCAAGGAACAGCTAGGGTTGTTTTCGTGTGCTTCAGTCATAAAAAAAAATAAAAAAAAAAAAAAAAAAAAAAAAAAAAAAAAAAAAAAAAAAAAGGGGGCCCTGGCTCACACGGTAGTGGGCAAAGATCACTCACGCCACAGGTGCTGAGGCCTGGCGTGGGGCTCCCAGGTTACTTCGGAGGGGCTAGGCCTTCAGATGCTGAAAGGATGTCCGTTGTTATTTACTCGATTGATTGATCGGTGGGTTATTTCCTGGGTCTTCCAGGGGTGTAGAGCATTAGGCGCTTGTCTTTTCATCGGGTCGGTTTGATGCGGGATAGTGGTTTTGGGGCAGGTCACAGGCTGCCTCCTCTCGCTGTGTTTGTATTTCTAGGTGTGGTCAGGTCAAGTGACGGAGGAGAGCAATCATCGCGTGGTACAGCTGGGCATGAAGGAAGGCCAGGCAAGATGGTAGCGTAGGCAGATAGTGGTACTGATCGGGGACTGGTGTGGGTCTCAATGGCAGGCCGCCATGCAAGGGGACCATGTACCTAGGGCACGTACATCAGGCAGTGACATGTGAACTGGGACCATGTGTACTAGAATATGCAGGAGTGGTTCCCACCACGGTCGGTCAGATGGGAAGTTGTCATCTTGATTCTCACTGGATACCCTCACTCCACCACGCCTATGGTAAGCTGAGGACGCCTGTTGACGCTGTTAGACCTGCTTTAGTTAGTACCGCATTGCTGTGCCTTGGCCCGGTTTGTCTCGCATCAGGGCCAGTTTGGGGGTACCGGCGAGTTGTTTGCTCCTCGGCTGAAGCGGGCGCTGCTAGAACAGGGCATGATTGATGAGGCCATGCAGCATGACAAAGGTCTTTTCGGCACTGGCAGAATGGTGCAGGCGGCGAAGTAGTGCCATTACAGAACATGGATTTGTCAACATTCAGCCAGGAAATGATTAGCAGCAGGAAGGTATTAAACCAGGGTGAGCAATTGGTTTTGGTTTCGTGCTCAACAGGAGCAAGGGCATTGCATCCTGTCCCATCGGGGTACGGGGACCGTCTATAGCACCAGATACTGTAATGCTGCCATCTTCGCCCTGGGCTGGGGGGTCAATGTCTTCCAACTTTACAGCCAGACTCTGAGCAGGCAAAGGCATACTTGCGATGGTGCAATGGGCACTCAGCAGTAGAGTTAGATGGGTCATCATACCCCGGTATGACGCAGTGATGAAACATAGGTTATGGCCTCACACGACCAGGCACTCGAGGGCAGCTGTGGCGGGGGTGTGCCAGTGCCAAGAGGGTGCGGGTGCCTGTTAGGGCTGCTGGCTTGGAGGGAGCACTACTCTGATCGCCACAAGGGCACGTTTGTTTCATAGAAGGCTGAACTGTTACTTTTATGGCATGGTGCCAGTTGCTGTCGTTATGCGCATGTTTCTTGGCAGTGTCAGAAACATTCAGAACGCAATGCTGGTGGTTAGCCTGTTGTCAGGCTGTTCAGAGGTATTTTAGCTCAGGCATGGCCAAGCATGGGTTATAGGCCGGTGGTCTGCCCTGGGATTCGTGTTAACAGACAGGTGAAGCAGCAGAACTTGGAGGGGCTTGGGTTTGACCTCTGGGTACTAGGGCAGAGTCTGGTTGCTCACTGAGTAGCACGCCCGTGAGTTTGGCGAAACAGGTACCTTTGCGAGCATCAGTACCGGGTAACTTCGCCCGCCCTACAGCACTGGCTGGCAGCTATGCAGGTTGTGGAAGTGGCCTTCCAACAGGGGCCTACGGTCCATATGATTAAGGGAAGCACCGGGGGAACACTTTAAGCTATAAATCTGTTGGAGACCAACTGGCTTTTCCAGTATTCAAATAGAGAAGCATTTTACACGTTGTTCTCCTCTGGGGTCACTCTGACCTGTCTCTCCCTGGTATACTAGCCGAATTTTGGGAGGGCAAGGCTTTACATTTGGTGGTGACTGATGGAATACGATGGGCATACTCCAACGGAGTGAAAGAGGAAGGAAGGCAGGCTGGGCACTGCCAGGCAGGAGTGTCTTGGCAAAGGGATTGTTATTTAGCCAGGCAAAGGCAACTTTGGACCATCGCCTATTTAGGTTTAAGGTCATTTCAGTCTAATCCACGGAGGAGTTTAGAAAGGTTGGGGGAACCTGTCCATATGGTGCACGCTGGCCGCCGGCCCGGTTGGGCGTAGACTTGTTTTGACTGGACCTGGGAGAAGCCCGGTATCAGTATGCTGTAGGTATGATGGCCTACCAGGAGCCATGCGCAGTTGCGCAGAGCAAAGAGGTCTTGGCTTCATCAGGCATGGTCTTATACACGCCAAGTCCACAGGGTGCCGGGAGGGAGATGGGGTGCACCTCCCTAGTTTAGGCACGGTTCTTTTCCACTGGACCTAGGGGAAGCTTTGGCTGCAGCAGGCTGTTAGTAATAGGCTACCTTGGCAAGGAGCCCGCTCAGGAGAAGCCATTGAGGTGTCAAGGAGAAAAGTTAATAGCGCCATGTGCAAGTTCACTGAGCTAAGAGGCTTTGGCTTCGTCAGGCATGGCCTTTTACACGCCAAATCAACAGGGTGTCTGGAGGGGGATGGGGTGCACCTCTCCACCCTAGGCATGAATTTAATTTTACTTGACCTTGGTGAAGACTTGGCAGCTGCGGGTTGCGAATAGACTGGACCTACTGGGCCTAGGGGAAGCTTTGGCTGCAGCAGGTTGTAAGGAAATAGGTCTACCTTGGTGGGGGGCCCTGGTAGTGACGGTGGCCACTCCCAAGGCTGTGGAGGAGTTACAGGGCGATCCAGGGTCTGCACATACCAAGGGGTATAGCATGCAGCAGCACCGTGTGGTGCTAAGCCAGGATACCCAGGGATCTTTTAGCGTGTCCACTGGAAGACCTACGGCGCCCCGCTACCGACAGGCGGTTGTGGGTCTGAGCAACCGGGGGCTGCCATGTATGCTCCGCCCACCCATCACGGGGGGGCGTGGTGAAGCATGTGGACTGGAGGTTCACGGATGGGAGGGGTGGACCCTCCCAACATTTGGTGGTCACCAATTGGCGCTGCCATGGTGACCCTAGGCTTATCAGACGGGCAGGCGCCATGGGGCTGGCCTGCCCTGGGATCGCCCGTAAGATAACCCACCGTGTTTGCATATTTATTATGCTAATAAACCTGCAGCAATATTTCTCCACTTACATTCAGTGTCGTGTGTTTTATTATGATTATGTACTGATGTATTATATGATAACGGTTGCCGATATTGGCACTATGTAAGGCTGCCCGGGGTGGGGGTTGCGCAGCGGCCCGCCCCCTTGAGGGCGGCCGCCTTAGTGCCACAGGAAGGCACAGGGGTGGGAGGTCTTGTCCCTGGGCTTGACCTAGGGAGACCCCAGTCAGGTAGCTGCTTCCGGCGGGGAGGAGCCTTGAGGGGGGGTACATATTCGGTCCCCGCCCCCTCCTCGCCCTCTTGTCCGTTCGTTTTGCCTTACCCGCCCATCCGCTTACCCGGCATCAGGAGGGACAAGAAGGGGGGGGAAGGTTTTTCTAACAACTTTCACTTTTGTGTTGCAGGAGGAGTTACAGGGCGATCCAGGGTCTGCACATACCAAGGGGTATAGCATGCAGCAGCACCGTGTGGTGCTAAGCCAGGATACCCAGGGATCTTTTAGCGTGTCCACTGGAAGACCTACGGCGCCCCGCTACCGACAGGCGGTTGTGGGTCTGAGCAACCGGGGGCTGCCATGTATGCTCCGCCCACCCATCACGGGGGGGCGTGGTGAAGCATGTGGACTGGAGGTTCACGGATGGGAGGGGTGGACCCTCCCAACATTTGGTGGTCACCAATTGGCGCTGCCATGGTGACCCTAGGCTTATCAGACGGGCAGGCGCCATGGGGCTGGCCTGCCCTGGGATCGCCCGTAAGATAACCCACCGTGTTTGCATATTTATTATGCTAATAAACCTGCAGCAATATTTCTCCACTTACATTCAGTGTCGTGTGTTTTATTATGATTATGTACTGATGTATTATATGATAACGGTTGCCGATATTGGCACTATGTGAAACGCGAGCTGTGTTCACACTTCATTTCATGAGCGGTGCCAGTGCTTGTTTACGTGTTTCAGTAAAGCCCGCAGCAGTGATGTGTAAACCCCGCTAGTAAAGGGGTTATATACACCCCATTTCATGAGCGGTGCCAGTGCTTGTTTACGTGCTTCAGTAAAGCCCGCAGCAGTGATGTGTAAACCCCGCTAGTGAAGGGCTTATGTACACCCCATTTCATGAGTGGTACCAGTGCTTGTTTACGTGATTCAGTAAATCCCGCAGCAGTGATGTGTAAACCCCGCTAGTAAAGGGGTTATATACACTCCAGTTCATGAGCGGTGCCAGTGCTTGTTTATGTGTTTCAGTAAGTCCCGCAGCAGTGATGTGTAAACCCGCTAGTAAAGGGGTTATATACACCCCATTTCATGAGCGGTACCAGTGCTTGTTTACGTGATTCAGTAAGTCCCGCAGCAGTGATGTGAAAACCCCGCTAGTAAAGGGGTTATATACACCCCATTTCATGAGCTTGCCAGTGCTTGTTTACGCGTTTGAGTAAAGCCCGCAACATTGATGTGTAACCGTCGCTAGTAAAGGCGGGACAGCCACGCTTCAGGTTTCTGGTTCTTTCATAGAGCGGAGCTCCGCCGACCACTTCTTGCCCCGTTTTTGGTTTCTTGGTTGTATATGTGTGCAGGGTTTTCTGCCCTTGTTCTGTACCTGGCTGTGTGTGTTCAGTGCACACTGCAAGCTCCGTCTCTTCCCGTTCTGCGCACAGTCCACGGCACTTCTTGTGTCAAACAGCTCTCCCCCCTGGGTCTCTGTGGCTGCCGCCCCCAAGCCGGGTCTGTGTGCCCTTTCATATCTGTCAGAGTGCATCCCCACTCTCTGTGCTCTTGTCTGTTGCTTCTGTGTCTACAGCGCCAAGAAGCTGCTGCTCTCAGTAGTTACAAGTTAACATACAATAACGCGTGTTTGCGTTTTTCTACACTGTATCATCCTCTGAGTTTTGCATGTCACTCAGCCGAAGGGCACGGGTACAAATCCCGCCGAAACACATACACACCCTTGTATGTGTTTGTGTCGGTGTGTTGTGTGCACGCGATGTATAGCTTTATAGAAGTAGTTGTGCAGCATGCCCGTGTGTTCTGTACTACAGGGATAGGAGTAGAGTAACACAACACGCACTCAGCTGTACAACAATAAAAAATGAACAAACGACGCCCACTTGCCGTGTCTGTGTGCTGCTGATATGTAGATTCCTCGCAGCTGCCAAAAATATAGATAGAGCGTTCACAACTGGTGAGGATCCAAGGGGCAGATTTATGTTCCCTGGCGCATCCCTGCAAATCAGCAAGGATGCGCCAGGAATGATGCGTCACGCAAGTTTACCCTTGCGCCACACATGATGCGCTGCATTTACAATGCGGCGCATCATGGCGCAGGAATAAACAGATGCGTGACGCATCCGATGGCGTAAGGTTGGCGCAGTGCTTTAGTTGCGTCGCAAGCGCGACGCAACTCCAGCACTGTTCCAACCTACCCTATCCCTAACATGGTGCGTCAAGCCTTACGCCTGCTTCAAGCAGGCGCAGGGTTTTGTCGCATCAGCGTTGGGAAAGTGACTCAGTCAAATCTTATAGATTTGACTGAGTCACTTTTCAGGGGCGTTCCTGCGAGGGAACGCCCCCCCCTCTGTCGACACGCCCACGTGAAACCTGCCGCAGGTTTTACGTGGCGCAGGGCTTTACATCGTGACGCATCTCCATAGATGCGTCACGATGTAAATATGGCGCAACGTGGCGCAGGGTTTACACCGCCGCTGCGTCACAAAAGTGACGCAACGGCGGCGTAAAAGTGGCGCATCTCCAATATAGATCTGCCCCCAAGTGTCCAACCCTTCCCTCCCGATCCGAACGGGCCCGGATTGTGCCGCATAATTCCCGTTTGCTTTTTATGTTTATACAGTGGTTTTATATTCTGTTTCACTTTCCCCACAAAGCGCTTTAAAGTTAGACGGGTTGTTTTGCAGCTGCTGTGTTTCCTCAAAGCGCATCTCTTAAATCGCACAAAGGATCTTGGGAGCCGCAGCCAAGGATGTGTAAGGGAGGCAGGGCGGATGGGCTTACTTCCATGGAGGAAGCATGGATGAGGCGTGTGTATTACAGGGTTATTCCCGTACAGGAAGCCGGGCAGGATGCGAGCAGGGGGCGCACACAGCTTTACTCTTTCACTGCAGGCAGAGGCGGTCTGTGAAGGAAAGCTGGGTGGGGGTGCACGCTATAGTTTCACTGTTGCCGAGTACGCAGGGCAGGATGTGTTCAGCACGATTTACTTGTGTGCGGTAAGCAGGGGTGTGACATGTACATTACAGTTTTACTTTCAGAGAGGAGGCAAGGCCATGAGGAGTGCATTGCAGATTTGAAGCAAGGAGTGCGTATATTGCATTTTACTTGGGTAAATTATGCATTTCTGTCTGGAGTGGTACTTTATAAAGTAAGCAGGGCTCCGATGCGCGCAGTACAGCTTTACTTCATAAAGGAAGCAGGGCTCTGATGTTCGCAGTACAGCTTTACTTTTAAAGTAAGCAGGCCTCTGATGGGCAGAGTACAGCTTTACTTAATAAAGTAAGCAGGACGGTGTGTACTTTACACTTGTACATGTGGGAGGCTGGTAGGGATGGAATGTCCCCTGTACAGTTTAATTTTTGTAAAGTAAGCAGGCCTCCAATGCACGCAGTACAGCTTTACTTTATAAAGCGCACAGATGAGGAAAGAGCCCACAGCTAAAAGTGTAACAGCAGCTGGTTTCAGGAGAGAGAGACATGCACGAGGGAATGACTAATGCAGCTGTTTTCAAGCAAACTCGTGCTTGTGGCACTATCCGCCTTGTGGGAGCGAGAAATAGCCAATTAGCATGTGCGCTGCTGCTCGCTCCCGCAAGGTGGATGCCGCCACAAGCAGAAGTGTGTGCTTGAAAATGAGCAGAGCGACGGCTAAAGGCCCGTTGCATAGGTGAGACCTAAAAAGGGGGCAGGGCGTATTTTTTATTTCGGAATTCACAAATATCATGATGCAGGAACATCGCTGACAAGAATATTGATTTTCTAGGTCAAATAATATCAATGTTAAAAATATCTATGTTGTAACTATCGTTTACAAAAATATCATTGTTAAAGAATATCATTTTTTAATTATCTTTAGGTATTTTAGTATATGTTTTAATCATATATGTTATAAATTGTTTGAATAAGTATTTCTAATGTTTTTAAATATAGTTTGTTAATTTTTAGCAGTATTTAAATTTACTTTTATTCATTGTCATTTTTAGTGTCATAGCGGGTTGTGGGGCTTGTGGGGGTACAGGATGGTATATCAATTAATCAATAATTAATTTACAATTAATATTAATTATTTAATTGATTATTAGTTATGTAAATTGTGTAACTAATGTATTTTTTAATTTGTATTTTAGGTGAGGGTTGTGGGGTTTGGAGGGGTACAGGGTGGGTTAAATTAATTATAATTAATTAATAATTATTTTCCATTATTTAATTGATAATTATGTAAATGGTGTAATTAATTTAAATTCTAATCTAAATTTCCAGTGCAGGTTGTGGGGTTTGTAGGGGAAAAGGGTGGGAAAGTAATTCATTTTAATTAACTAATAATTAATGCTAATTAGTAATAATTATTTAATTGATAATTAATATGAAATTTGTGTAGTGACAATATTTGTACGTTATATTTCAGGTGTGGGTTGTTGGGTTTGTAGTGGTAAATGGTGCGAAGTTAATTAAACATATTTAATTTTTAGTTAATTATTTTTAATTGTTTAAGTGATACTTAATTATGTAAATCGTGCCATCGTTATAATTTTTAGGATATATTTTAGGTGTGGGTTGTTGGGTTTTTAGGGGTACAGGGTGGGAAGTTTATTAAGAAAGAATTTATTTATAATTCATTATTTTGTTATTAATTATTTAATTGATAATTATTTAAGTTGTGGAATTATCATATTTATTAAGTTATATTTTAGGTGTGTGTTTTGTTTGTACAGTTATAGGTTGGGAATGTATTTAAGTAATAATGCATTTAAAGTTATTTATGATTTTTTGTAAAAATTGTGTTATTTATTATGTAATATGTTGGTTGTTGGTTGTGTTACGCTTTTCAATTTCAATTACATTTTAATTGTTGGATGTTATGATTGTGAGAATATAGTGTGGTATTTTAATTAAATTATTATTATTTGTTTTAAATGATAATAATTATTAAAGAATGTAATCATTATGTAAATTTTACGTTTAAATATTTATATTTTTCTTATTTAATAGAGTTGTTAAATGTGTTATTTGTTTGAAGTGAACTCCTCTCTCTCTCTGCTGTTGCACTGACGAGTGGAAATAGTAAATATAACCCTTCCTGAGACCAACGCTTTCCCTTCTGTTGCACTGGCTTGAGGAGGAATAGTACATTTTACCCCTCCTGAGTCCAATGCTTTCCCTACTGTGTACTGACTGGAGTGGGAATAGTAAATGGTACGCCTCCTGAGTTTAATGCTTTCCCTACTGTTGTATAAATTGGAGTGAGAATAGCATATTTATTATTTATATAGTTACATTTTTTTATTAATATTGTTTAAATGTATATTATTATGTGTTTGTGTATTTACTTTAAATAATGTATATATGTAATTGTATGCAATTTTAAAGATTTTTGTAGTAAACATTTTTATACATTGTTTACTTTTTATGTATAATTAAATTGGAAATGTTTAAAAATATTTTCAGTTTATGTGTTGTACATTATATATATGTATATATATATATATATATATATATATTTGTTATATTGGGAAATTTCAAAACAATTATAAAATTTACTATTTCAATTTAAATTGATATATTTTGAAATTGTTTTACATTTTATACTGTGACATTTATACCTAAAGCTGTATTCCAATCAGATTACTGTTTATAAAACATGATTTTTTGATTTTCTATTTAGACCATAATGCATCATTTGCAACTCCGATTGGCTGGCGTATCAGAAGTGCTATTGGTATAAAGGGCAACAGTCACATGACAAGTTGATTTGCCTGTTACACCCATGAATAAGGTCAGGAGACCGAAACGCGTTAGGGAGGCACTCTTTGTGGTATGTCCTGGCGAAAATAAATAGATTGGATGCTTGCAGTCCTGTGCCTCCCTCTTTCTCTGTGGGTATTGGAGAAGTTAACTATATATATAAATATATATATATATATATATATGTATACATCGAGAAAGGCAGCAAGACTGCGGAAACGCGCCCCTCTGTTGTTTATGTATCCAGTGGAACCAAGACAATAAATGGGAGAACCCCCACGACGACGAGTGCCTGATTCTTAATCATAACAGATTGGGAAACATATTTTTTACATTTTTAGCGCTAGCGGTAGCGCTATGTTGTGTGCACCACCAGCGATCTGGCAGCACGCCAGTAAAACCACAACTGCTTGTTTGGACATATATATATTTATATATTACCTACTGGCGGTCGCCAGTAGGTAGTTATAGTTAGGACCCTGTTTCCATAGGAAATCCGCAACATTCTATTTTGAATAACTTTGGCGCCGGTCGACGAATCCTCGCGAATTTCTCAAAATAGGTGGGGCGCTCCGCTCCGCTCCTACCCTGAAAGTCTCGGGGGGATTCGTCAAGCGGGGGCTGAGATAAAAGGGGGGTCCCAAAACGCGTTTTTCCCATGCATTTTTCCATAGGACCTTTAGACAGGGCTACAGCCCGAACGGCTGAACAGAATTACTAGAAATTTGGCAGAGAGGTAGTCCTCAGGTCAAGGAAGTGCCTTTTGTAGGTTTGGTGTAAATCTGTTCAGTAGATTCTGAGAAAATAGCCTTTAAATCAATATATATATCTGAGCCAGCTTACGGTACGCTTACCGTAAGCTTACTGTACGCGTACGGTGGCGTGCGCGAGCGCGATTCTGATTGGCTGTTACATCTAAGTAAACATTCGAATCGGTCGAAACCAGGAAGCGGCGGCCGCCATTTTCTCTCTCGCACTCTGAGGGGGGGGCTGTAAACAAAGGCAAAAAACATATAAAGGGGCTGTTTAGACAGCGCCCATGCACATAGCCATGTTAGTTGAGTCCTCAAAGATCCCCCAAGGCCAAAAACGGTAAATTTTTATTTTTTGAAAATTTCGTCGATTACGCTTACCGTACGCGTACGGTACGCAAAAAAACACTCTCTGTGCATGGCATATTATTGTCATCACTTACAAATTAAATTTAATAGATTACCTATCACAAGGAAGCGCATAATATGTCCTCCATGTGCGCACGGTGTGTAACGTGGGCACGCGGTGCGCACCGTGCGCGCACGGAACGAACTGCGTTAAGTGGGCGTGCACGCCACGAATGGCGTAAAGTAACTTAGCATTTAAAAAACCGTACAAATTCACTGAAAAAACCATAGGTTTCACACACGTTATAGTTAGGAATTAGCATTTAAAAAACCTTGCTAATTCAATGAAAAAACCATAGGTTTCACACATGTTATAGTTAGCTGGAAATTTTACTGATAAAAAACCAATGAAATTCCCCCGTTATAGTTACTGTAGGCAACTATAACTCACGCGACCGCAATCCTCTCCTGATGACATATGTGTCTTTATGAAAAAAAATATTTGTAATATATGTATAGCTAAAATTTAATGGAAGAAGACATGGGCAAATAAGTGTCTAAATACAGTATTAGCATCAGCAGAGGATTGCGGTCGCGTGAGTTATAGTTGCCTACAGTAACTATAACGGGGGAATTTCATTGGTTTTTTATCAGTAAAATTTCCAGCTAACTATAACATGTGTGAAACCTATGGTTTTTTCATTGAATATATATATATATATATATATATATATATATATATATATATATATATATATTTTGTGAAATTTAAAAACAATTACGAAATTTACAGTTTAAATTAATATATTTTGAAATAGTTTTACATTATTGTAATCATTTTACATTATGGTGCCGATTCCGATCCGTCAAAAAAATTTACCGTCCGACTCGTATCCGTATTTTTTTACGTACGAATCGTACAAGTACCGTACAAACGGCCAAGTACGATTTGGACGTGAAAAATACCTACGAATAGCGTCGGGAAATGTCTACGAGAGGGAGTCGGAATTTTTTACGTCCGAATGGCTTCGTGAAAAGTGTACGAGAGGGAGCCGGATATTTTTACGTGCAAATCGTAAAACAAAAGTCAGAACGCGCAAGTACGATTCGTACCGCCCGTCCGAATACACAACCGCATGTAAAAGGGCCCGTAGGGAGCCAACGCAGTAGCACACATGTACACGGGTAAACTTGTGCCCGTGTACGAGCCGTACAGCCCCCCCCACACCCCAATATGTCAGCACCGTACACCCCCCTGTCCACACTGTACCCCAGGCCCGCACGCGTACGCGCCGTACCCCCCGTACACGCTGTACCCCCACATGTACGCGCCGTACCCCCACCCCATGTACGCGGGTACTCCAGGCCCGCACCTGTACGCGCCGTACCCCCGCATGTACGCGCCGTACCCCCCATGTACGCGGGTACCCCTGGCCCGCACCTGTACGCGCCGTACCCCGACATGTATGCGCCGTACCCCCGCATGTACGCGCCGTATCCCCCCATGTACGCGGGTACCCCTGGCCCGCACCTGTACGCGCCGTACCCCCGCATGTACGCGCCGTACCCCCGCATGTATGCGCCGTACCCCCCATGTACGTGGGTACTGCAGGCCCGCACCTGTATGCGCCGTACCCCCGCATGTACGCGCCGTACCCCCCCATGTACGCGGGTACCCCAGGCCTGCACCTGCACGCGCCGTACCCCCGCATGTACGCGCCGTACCCCCCATGTACGCGGGTACCCCAGGCCCGCACCTGTACGCGCCGTACCCCCACCGCCCCAGGCCCGCACCTGTATGCGCCGTACCCCCACCGCCCCAGGCCCTCACCTGAACGCGCCGCACCCCCGCATGTACGCGCCGTAACCCCATGTACGCGGGTACCCCAGGCCCACACCTGTACGCGCCGTACCCCCACCGCCCCAGGCCCGCACCTGTACGCGCCGTACCCCCACCGCCCCAGGCCCGCACCTGTATGTGCCACACCCCCGCATGTACGCGCCGTACCCCCCCCATGTATGCGGGTACCCCAGGCCTGCACCTGTACGTGCCGTACCCCCACCGCCCCAGGCCCGCACCTGTACGCGCCGTACCCCCACCGCCCCAGGCCCGCATCTGTACAAGCCGTACCCCCGCATGTACGCGCCGTACCCCCCCATGTACGCAGGTACCCCAGGCCCGTACCTGTACGCGCTGTACCCCCACCGCCCCAGGGCCGCACCTGTGTGCGCCATACCCCCACCGCCCCAGGTCCGCACCTGTACACGCCGTACCCCCACTGCATGTACGCGCAGCACCCCAACCCCGTACACCAGCACCCTCACCCAGAATTGCGTATGTACGGACCGTACCTATGCGAAAAATACTCATACAGAACCAGGACACTGTAAAACAGCACAAGGAGGGTCAATTTGACTCGCACAACACCACAGAACACGTCTACATGACAAAATACATCTCAAAGACTGACCTGGCACATCCAAACAGGCAAACAGAGGCCCAAACTCACAACCACCTCTTATAACACACCCACCAAAATTCAAACACAGCCACACCCAAAAATCGACCAATAAAAAGGGCCCACACACACAACCCATGAGCCTTTGCAACAGACCCACTGCTGCCAGACCCCACACACAAACAACTGCACCTTACTGACCCCTTAACTACACCTTAACTCACACACCTTCACACAACCTTCTTCACAAACACCCCCACTCACATTCACACACACCCCATCACATTCACACCCACACACCCACAACCATCCACACCCACACCCCACACCATGCCCACAGACAAGAATCCAAAGTTCACAAGGGCGGAGCTGGAGCTCCTTGTCAACGAAGTCATCAGAGTCGAGCCACAGCTGTTTGGAACATTGGTCAGACAGACCAGCATAGCCCAAAAAACCAGCCTGTGAAGAGGATCGTCGTTAAGGTGAATGCTGTTGCGCCCATCCGAAGGACCAGGCATGAATGCCAAGCCAGGTGGTACGATCTGCGCAGGGCAGTCAAGAGGAAGATGAATGAGGAATACGCCCAGAGTAACATCACTGGAGGTGGGCTGCCCCGCAGACCCGTACACTACCATCCCTGGGAGGAGAAGGTGATGGCCCTGCTTCCGCCGGTGGGAGTACACAGAGTTGAAGGAGTCGCAGAGCCTGGTGAGTACACAAACAACTTACGTAACATGTGGGCAATGGGGTCCACACCACAAATACACCAAATGCACGCAACTTCCCCCAAGCACTCACCGCACACAACCACACTAAAAAACCACGCTCATGCCACCAACGTCTCATGCACCATTCACAAATCAAGCCAATGCCATGTCCCAGGCTACACCAACTACAAACCCAAGACTGGATGTCCGGGAGGCTGGGAAGGTGGGCCTCACACAACACATTGTGAAAATGAGAAGCAGACACCAATGCCCTCAGCCCATATGGCATAGGTACATACCCATGCACAATGCACAGGGACTGGCAAAGTACTGACAAGGTCGCTGACACTTGGCCCTGCTGTATGCAGCACAAGGCCTTCCTGGGACCACTGTACACTGAAACACCAACTCCACAAGCACAGGTAACTAGCACAGGAACTCACACTCACTGTCATGCCAGCATTCACCATGAGGGGACAGACACATCACCTGGGAGACCCAATGCCAACTCACACTACACCCAACAGCAGTCCCGGTCACACACACCCCCCTTACACAAGCCAACACTCCCGGGGCAGGCAACGGATTTACACACTCTCACAATGGACATGTGACACAAGACCAATCCATAGCCAAATAAGCATCCTAGCCAAATTTCTACAGGTCAAACACTCAGGAGAACATATCAATCTGTCCCACGCAACATACCCATCCCCAAGTGGACATTGAGAGGAATGCTAGGCACATCCAACTACCTGGAGGAACTGTGACAACTTGAATATGTATGAAACATGGATGTCGCATGAAACAGCATTAACATTGTCTCTCTCTCACACACACGGCAACGTTGTGGATCTCCCTCCAACACTGGGGGGAAACAATCATAGTCCCCGGCTCGGCGTGAAGATGACCCCACCGGCAGCGACGACTCTCACCACTCCGTGGATGACCCAGACCAACCTGGCCCCTCTGGTGCCCAATCCCCTGCAGCACCTGCATCAGGTACATCTGTGCCAACCACCACCCCCATTGCTGCCACATCCCAGGAGACACCCAGGAGCCCTGCTCGCACTGAACAACAGAGCCAGTCTGACCAGGAGGGACAAGGTTCTCCGGGCACCCAGGAGGAGGCAGGCAACCCTGCAAATGCCATCCCTCAGGGGTCCCGTAGACCCGATGTGCCCACAACGGCAGGCCAGGCTCAAGTGGGCAGGGGTGGTGGGAGTGGAGGCAGGCGGAGGCGCAAACCTGACCAGCCAGCTAAGGGAACCGGTATGTCCCACATACGCCACATCCTGGACACATACCGGCGTGACACCAGGGGCATCAGCCAGGTAGTGTCAAGACTCACAGAGATGCAGGGGACCCTCAACGAGATCAAGAACATGCAGGCCGAGCAACATGCCAGTCAACAACAACACCAAGGACGGATGGAGGCAAGACAGGCTGAGCTCCTGGCGGTGCAAAGGGACATGAGCCATTCACTCCGTCGGATTGCCGACAACATGGGCAACCCTCCCTGTGACAGCAGGCGCAGACCAGCACCAGCCACAGGGAGGGAGGAGGAGGAGGATTCATCCGAAGGAGTGTCCCAAACATCGTCAAGGCCTGCATCTGAGGGTCCCCGGAGGAAGGTGGGTCGTCCACGGAAAAGACCGTGAGAGTCAGCGGACCATCAACATCTCCCAGGTGACCTGGCCTGGCACCTGGCCCTATGGCGCAACAGCAGCACCTCATCCAATGACATTCTCTGCCACATGGACTTGCTGGTCACAGTCTGACCAATGATGACCAACACTGCTCTGGACTCTGATGACTTCCAATGCCAAGGATACCATCTCCCCCTGTGAACTTTGGATTCTATTCCCCCGGTAGAGCACCTAATTTCACCTACCAAAACACGTACCCCACCGCAAATAAAAATATTATTTGGTTCATGAGACGTTGCTGTCATGTTGCTTAAATCCACAACATATGTGTGTGTAAATGTCAAACTATGCCTGAGTGTTAAACTAACTCCAGCCATCCATACCCTGGGATCTGAGTCTGGTACAGGACACACATGGGTCACAAGGTATTATTCAAAGCAGGCATGGAGCAGAACACTCACCTGTGATGGCCACAAGCTGCTGAGGGGGGGCTTGCAATACTGAGCAGACAGACCTATTTGGAAGATTATCATTAAGGCGTAGAGGTCATGGCTCATGTGGAGATTCCCGGGGAGGGAGTCCCAGGTATGTGTTGGCAGGTGGGAGAACTATGTCCTGCATGCTGGAGTACGGTGGATGTGAAGAATGGTGGCCAGGGCAAGGTTGGATGCACGGAGAAGGCCCAACGGGGTCTCGTATGACAAGACGTACAAGGTTGGTTTTGTGTCGGGGTTGTGGACTGCCTCCTGAGTGTGGGTGGGGAGTGTTGAGGTCATCCTGCAGCAGACAGTGATCCATTGCAGCTATCTATGGTGGACGGTGATGTGGCTGGGGCGCAGGATGTTGAAGCTGAGGTGTGCAGATGCACCCTGGATGTGGACAAGTTTCCCGGGAGTTTGGATGTACGTGCTCCGTAGAGGGCAGGCCAGTATTTGACACGGATGTTGTCGTGGACATGGGGGATGGTCTGTCTTTCCTTGGAGTGGATCTATCTGTGGATCATGTTCATAATGCAGAGGGCGTTGCAGCATGAGGTACAGATGCTGTGGACTGACATGGCAAATGTGTGCGAGCAATACATGATGCACACCATCTTGTGTGTGTGGCCACTGGGTGCCGGGGCAGGGCTCTTGCGGGTGGAACACAAGCACTTGACCCAGCTGTAAGGGGACAACCCTCAGATGATCACCTCAGTCCTGTACAAGTCCAGCCTCAGGTGGCTCATGTACAGCCATTCATCAATGGATCTCATGCATTCAGGAATAATGGAACTGGCAATGTCTGCGTCTTTGGTGAGGGTGAGGAGCACCTGGCTGTCAATGGCATACCAGCTGATGAGGTGCTGTGCGCATGTGATGGTGGAGAGGGGTGTCCTGGACATATTGTAGATTGACACGCTGAGAGATGATACCTGTGCCATGTGCCAGACGACGACACCATACTACATGCAGAAGCCTTGAGTCCCACTCCCATGGCCTTGCTGGGGTACAGAGCCCGTGGGGAGTAGGAGGGACATGACCTGGTTGGTGTGACAGGGCCTGGAAGGTGTGGCAGCACTGTGTAGGCAGTTGGAGTAGCACACTCAGCATGCAAAGGTGTCGTGTGTGCGCTTAGGGTATGTCTGACAGCATGCGGTAGATTTGCGGATGGACATTGCTTGGAGTGTGGCTGCTACATTAGACTGTAGTGTGATGTGTGTCATGCAAGGACATGAGGGTCGTGCAATGTGCACGTTGCATGTGCTCATGGTCCAGCCTTTGCCACCGCGTGGCGCCAACTGTGGCATAGACAAGCTGAGGACAGCCAAATGAATGGTTGGAGGGAGGAAGGCAGGAGCATCTTTGAGGCGTGTGTGTTGCCAAATCAGGATACTCTGTGGGCCCTTGCTGCAGGGTCCGCAGCAGCAGGCAGCATGTCCTTGAAAATATTCCACAATTTGCACACAAAGACTAGGATGTCTGAAGGACAACTGCAACAGGCGTGTGTAAAGGAAGGAGTGTCCGGTTTTACATGGCACACCCAGAGACAATGCATGCACAAACACCAAAGATAAATGACACCGGATCAGGGAACTGAAGGCCGAGCTGCGCACAGGAGGCACACCCTCAGCAGGTGTTGATGGCCCATTGTGTGGACCAACATGCCAAAATACATACACAACCATGGACTTCATGCACAATAGGGATCATAATCCATGAGGAACTGCATGCATGTTGCTAAACTACACATGGACTCCTCTGCACAGTCTTTCACAACTATGCCAGAGATGCCGCATGCAAAGTGGCAAGAGACCAGCATTGACAGAGATGAGGCACCTTGGAGTGTGAGGAACACCTTTATTACTCAGGCTCACACTAAGGGAAATGTATCCTTTTGAACAAACTCACAGGTCATTCCTATGACCATGTGGGACCTACACTGGACACCCCCTGCAACACACAGATGTGTAAAATCCTACTGAGCTGGCACACAAGTGAAGTGTGTGAGCCAAACACCCCTTGCTCCACACGGAGAGTCTGCAATTCGCCATTGAGCCTCTTATGGGGATGTCCCACACTATGTCCACCATCAGCATCCCGTATGTTCCTGAGGGACGTTTTACACACATTGATGCCTTCATCACATTCCACAAAACATAACAGATGACTGTCAGGAAGGGTGAATATCAAGTCATGGGAGCCATGCCACATGTCATGTGCCCCATGGTGAGTCAACAGGTATACATGGTAACACAACATGCACAGGAGCAGTCCCAACATAAACCAAACACGTACCACACACAAAATGCCTTGCTGCACTCCTTACCCAAAATGACTTTTCACCATGTCCGTGCATGGAACGCTCATTCAGCACACGTTGCAATACTCATGAGGAATAGCTGGAGGCCAACGAAGACACGAGCAGACGACATGCGCAAGAAACTGTGGATGACAGACACACCACAAGTCAGCAAAGAGCTAGTTATCGGCAGACATGGACATGTACTCGACAGGAATGATGTTGTCACCATGCTAATTTAACAAATTAGTGTCCATGCTAAAATGTGTGGAATGACATCATCACTTGAATGACACATCAGAACACACCTCCAAGTCACTTAGCACACAGTCAGCTGGACACACACATTGAAACACATGCCACACAAGGCTCAAAGCGTGCACACTCAGACACAGGGACTCACCATTATGAGAAGAAGTTGCGGGTGAGCTGACTCCGGATGTCCTCCTCCTCCTCCTCACTTTCCTCGTGCCCAAGCCCTTCATCCTCCACGGGTGGATGTTCCTGCTCATCGGGATCCAGAATGAGTGGCACTGCCTTCTCCACTGCCATGTTGTGCAGCATGCAGCACACAAGGAAGATTTTGCAGACCTTCACCGGGGCATATGGGAGGGACCCGCCGGTCTTGTGGAGGCACCGGAATCGGCTCTTCAGGAGTCCAAACGTCCTCTCAATCACGCGCCTGGTCTGCCCATGGGCGTCGTTGTAACGGTGTTCTGCGGCTGTTCTGGGATTGCGGAGAGGCGTCATCAGCCATGGCATGTTGGGATAGCCAGTGTCCCCTACATGGAAACATCATGTGAAGAAGTGGGTCAGGAGATGCTGTAAGATACAAAGATACCGCTAAACAGAGGACAAACAGAGTATACCCACCAACAAGACATGCTCGTTCGTCGTGCAGCCGCAGCATCATTTCTGGCACCCTGCTACGCCTCATGATGTAGGCATCGTGTGCTGACCCTGGAAAACGGGCACAGACATGGGAAATCCACATGTTAGGTAGACACACCACAAGGGCATTAATAGAGTGATAATGTTTGCGGTTCCCGAAAGGCTACCTCCTGTGCCTGTGGTGGTACCAAAGCCACATGTGTCCCATCAATGGCCCCAATTACATGAGGCATCCCTCTCAGGGCATAGAACACACCCTTGACACCTGTCAACTGCTCGCGAGTGGGAAAATGGATGAATTCATCCAGGTGCTCCAACATGGCTTCTAAAACATCATGCAGGACACGGCTGAACATTGTCTGGGACATGCCACCGACATCAGCTATGGTGAATTGATAGGTACCGGTGGCAAAAAAATGTAGGGCTGCCATCACCTTCATCTTGGGGGTCAGAGCAGTAGGATACCTGTGTCGCGGTTGGCGGTGTGGTTCCAGCCGGGTGGTCAAGCGCTCAATCAACTCTTGCGAGAAGCGGTATCTTCGGATGCAGTGATGTTCACGCATGGCACCCAGGTCTGGCATTGGCATTGGTCGGGGGAGAGGCGGTGCCCTGCAGAGATTTGGAAGGAATAACGATGAGCGAGTACATCACAACAACAATGTCAATGAAATGAGCACATGTTCAACAGCTAATACACATCTGCTAAATACAGAGTCTGGTCTGTGCAATACATCCAGCACACATATGCCAGCAAGGTGATACTCCTACGTAGAGCCAGCTACAATAGTTTATTTGCAAGGTCGACGTGACATGCCATGAAACGAGCTGTGTGCCAGTGTAAGTGAACAGCCAGACACATTACAGGAGTGACAGACATCCATATATCTGCATCTGAAGGATGTAATCTCATACAGACAGCAGTCGGGAAGCTAGACGCAGAGGTCAGATGTAATTTAAAAAGGGCAGATCACACACCTTTCCATGAAGGGGTACATGTCAAATGCTGATAACCCAGACATTGAGACAACGCAGATATGTCCTCAGGTCGCAATACCATGTTCGATGCATGCAGACACATGTCACGTGGTATTGCACATGTGGCATGGTGTGCGTAATTGTGTGCCATGCACATATGCACACAGACACATGTTGGATGCTGCAACAGCAGATGGAGTTGACGGAACACCAACTGCAAGCTCATGGGAACACATGACACACACATGACATAGTCACATCGTGGCACGCTGGTAGTCACATGTCAGGTGAAATTATCCGTGTACCTGCCATCAGGGGACAGTTGCGGGTGTTGGTGACTGTGGCATACCAGTGATGCAATGCTTGACACATTTGTACTACATGCACACATGTGCAAAGTGTGAAGGGGAAGTGTGCCACGTAGTGCCCCATCACACATTACATGTGTAAACAGCTCATCACACATCTATTGTGCCACAACATGAGGAGACATGTGCCACATCACTGCCTGACACACCTAGGCCCTGCACATGAAGGACTGCACTGACAATGACTTGATGTACAGCCTTGTGTGAGTCTGACACCTCCATTCCTTTCGTGTGCGCCTCCTATCACCAGTGCAAGCTGTGAAATGCAGTACACACGCTCTGAGGCCGTGTGTACCGGCTGTACACGCGTGAGTACGGCCCGTACTCACGCATGATAGGGGCCGTACTCACGCGTGTACGGGCCGTGCACGTGTGAGTACGGGCTGTACTCACGCGTGTATGGCCCGTACACGCGTGAGTACGGCCCCTATCACTATATTTGTGTTACCGTAGGCCATAGTGATAGGGGCCGTACTCACGCTTGTACGGCCCATACACGCGTGAGTACGGCCCCTATCACTATAGTTGTGTTACCGTAGGCCATTGTGATAGGGGCCGTACTCACGCGTGTACGGCCCGTACACGCGTGAGTGCGGGCCGTAAACGCGCATGTACGGGCTGTACACGCGTGAGTACGGCCCCTATCACAATGGCCTACGGTAACACAACTATAGTGATAGGGGCCGTACTCACGCGTGTACGGGCCGTACACGCGTGAGTACGGCCCCTATCACTATGGCCTACGGTAACACAACTATAGTGATAGGGGCCGTACTCACGCGTGTACGGCCCGTACACGCGTGAGTACGGGCCGTATCACTGTAGTGATGGCGCCCTAGGGGTACGTGTGAAACGCGCCGTACCTGTGTGGGGATTTAAAAATTACAATGGGGACACATGAGGGACAAGTATTAGGGCATAAATGCATGCTGGTTGTCATGGATACCGAGTTTCAAGTTCAAAACTTTACATCATGTGGTCTGGAAAAAGCAGTTGGCCACATTATACATTGTTGCAAAGTGGTTGCACTTTAAAGGGATTGGAGGAAATGTAGGATGCAAATGAGTCTGACCAATCACTCTGTACTCCTGTAAATGAAATAGGCCAGCAATGCAGATATAAGGCAGGCAGAACCCATGAGAGGGCACTTGCCTGCACAACATGTCAGTCGATACCACTGCTGCTGTATTGTCTCCCTCTGGCACCATGTCAAGGACTGTGGAGAGGGCCCAGCCTTTCACCCAGGAGGAGAATGAGGCCCTGCTGAATGTGATCCTCCCACGGTACCCCATGATGTATGGTCGACCAGGGAAGCAGGTGAGTGCTGACTCCACTACCTTTGCCTGTGCACCTTTTTTGTGTCTGTCACTTCTGGCATTATGTCCAGGTGTGACAGACATGCAATGTTGTTTAGAGTGGGTCCCAGGGGGGGGGTGGATGGCTTATGTCTCTCATGCAGGGCTTGATGTAGTTCATGTGTGCACTCCTCACTTGCATTGTGCTTACTGTGACATTCACTGCATAGTGCATGGCACATTCAGCCTGGCTAATCCTCTTGGGCATTCTTGTTCTATTGTCCTGCGGTGATTCAGTGGTCACCCCGGTGCGACAGGTGACTGCACCCACAGATGTGTGTGAGTTGAGTGGAGCTGTGGTGAGAGTGGTGAGAGTGTCCAAATGATGTGTACGCCCCCTGGACATTGATGTGTGTGAATGTTCCTTGTCATGTGGGTGAGTGTCTATGTGGAGTGTTGTACCACAGCTGCATGGAGGAGGCAACTGCTCAACCCATCTGATGTGAGAAGGAAGCCGTGCTGTGTGTCTGACTTGCTGAGCTAGCCCCACATCTGTGACACCCCCCTGGCAAGTGGCACATGTGCAGAGTGAGCTTTGAATCCGCTGTTGACAATGGCAGGTGATTGATCTGTGCCTGTGTGTGTCTGTGTACTCTGCTGCGGTTTCGTCAGTGGCCTGGGGCATGTGACTGCTTTGCGGTGCTGGCCATCAGCCTTGTGTTGCTTGGGATGCACAGTGTGTGCCATGATCAGGGATTGGTTCGCACCCCTCATGCCACCTGTGTACTTACTATGCCATGTAGTGCATTGGTGCGTCCACAGTGGCAAATGTCCCTATGACTAAGGTGCTATTACTTGCCAGCATACTATGCCCTGTTCAACAAATCAAAGATGTCAAAATGTGTGTCTCTGTGACATGGTGCAGGTGTAGTGATGTTGTCCCACTTTGTCATCCTCACAGGTAACCGCCTACCATAAGGGGAAGATCTGGAAGGAGGCCGTCAAGGCCGTTCAATCGGTGGGGGGTCGCAGTCGGCGCCAGCCACAAGTGAGGAAGAGATGGCAGGACATCCGGTGCTGGACCCGGAGGATCGCCCGGGTCATGCTGAAGGAGGAGGCTCCCCGCAAGCATGGTGGGCGCCGGCGCCTGACCCACCAAATGAAGCGTGTCCTGGCGGTGGTCTTCCCTGACCTGGATAGGCGGATACAGGAGTTACAGCATTAGGAAGGGGGTAGGTACATGTGTGTTTGTTGTGTGTTGCCAGCTTTTGTTGCTGCTCAGTCGCCTGGAGACACTGCCAGGGTATATATGTGCAGTGCATATCCTGTTCCCCCAAGTCAACCTGTGCTGTTCTTCCTCCCTTCCCCTCCTTGACATGTGTTACCTGGTCTGTGTGTTATCACTATTGCACATGGTCATCTAGGCTGCAAGTTAATCAAGGTGCACACTGCTTTCAGCATCATGTGTGGGGGTGGTCTGCCTGTGCCCTGTCCTGTTCAGTCATTTGGGGGTGCATAATTGTTGGCACTGATGCTGAGTCTCAACATAGGAGTGTGAGGTTTCAAAAGAACAGACTTGCAGCATGCATTACCAATGTTGTGGCCTCAGACATGATGTGCATGAGTGGGAGATATGCAAATTGCCGGGACGGTTGCTCCTGTTACAGTTAGCTCATTCCAGGACCATGGAGCAGTGTGCCCACTACAGTCCCCTGACACAGCCTGCCCTCCTAATCATGTGTGTCATCCAACACTGTGCACATTCACTGTGGGTTCAGCATGGCCCTGCCTCTGTGGCATTCTTCCCTGGCCTAGGTTGTATTTTTCACATGTGTGCTACATGTGTCCACTGGACAGGGATACACCAGTTTGCTTGTGCATACTCACACTGGGCAGTACCTGTGTGGCTATTCACAACAATCTGTTGATGGTTGTTTGTGACAAATATGTTTTGCCAGCCCTACAAGGTGATGTTGTGTTAATGAAGCGAGTTTTCAAGCACAGTTATTGTAACCATGAATAAGAGGTGTCACTTCTTGATCGGTATCAGTCACATTGACTCAGGTATGGGTGGGTGTGCGGGAGGGGCGTACATGTTCAACCCTGATTTTTCATTGCCAGTTCTGACTTGTGTGTGATAATTCGCAGTACAGAAAGTCACCGTGCAGTGCCCCCGTGATGTTGGCCAGTGCTTAATGTTTGTGCTTCGTAGCCTGTGTCAGTTTTTGACAATCATGTATCCTGCTTGTACATTTTTTGCACCTGTGTGTGGTTCAGATGCTACACAGTTGTGACTTTGTGTGCTGACATCTGTGGGTACATTCTGGCTTGCCATGAGGGTGTCCCCACAGTACAGCTAGGCTTTTTTACAAAACAATTGCAGGCCCATTAGCTTATTCATTGTCCTGGGTGTGGACATGTGTGCCACTCCAGATGACAGTCAGTAGGTCATATGTGTAGCCAACTGTGTAATCAGGTGATGGATAGCCATGTGACAAATGACATTATTCAAGTTGTTACTCAGAGAAATTGTCCCTTGGCAATCACTACAACTGTCAACATGTCTCAATGTTTCATATGCTTGACCTTGTTGTTTTGTTGTGAAGGACAATAATGTGCCTGCATGACAGATGTCTCCCAAGGAAGTGCACAAGACACCACCTTTACACTTTCCTGGGACCCGCTGGCACATTTTAAAGTAAGGCACAGTTTGAACAAAACTTGTTTAGAGTTCATACATCTACATGTTCCCACAGTGTGGTTGCATTTGGGTTAGTCCTTGGTTGTTGCCAATACCAACTTACGAGTGTCAAGTCATCCAGACCACCGTGGTGCCATGTATATGTACTTACTGATACCCCATTTCTGCCTAACAGTGGCTTATTTGAATGAGTCTGGCAGCTCAGACAATGACTGTGTACATGTAGTTTGGTGTGCACCTCCTTGTGTGACTTCTGTTATACAGACACATGTGTGTTCTGTTCACAAAGTGGCACATTCACACATTCTAGACATGTCCATTGTGTAAAGGGTTGTGATTCTCCAGGAATCACAATGTATTTCTTTGGGGTTTCCTAAGTACTCACAGGTCTCTGAGTGTGGGGACAACTTCTGCATTGGCATGTGGTATTTGGCCTTGGGTGCGACATTACTGTTGGGTTCACAGTGAAGAAGAGGTGGCATGCCTTCATAGTCTTGCTGTGCTCAACTGATCCCAGGCACTAGCTTCTCAGGATCTTGGGATTTCAAGTTATTTGCTGTTGTGTCCTAATTTTCATTTTTTCCAAGTGGCATGGTGGGTCAATCAACTGGGGAGTGCAGGGCTTACATATGTGGGGAGTATTCTAGATGTTACTCATGATGCCTTTCCTGTTATGCACTGTTGCCTATTTTGTTTGGACTCATGTGTCAGATGTATACAGGTGACTGATTTTTTCCTGTCTCTTCACCTTGCCCACAGCATCATCGGAGGACACCGAGGGAGACACCGGCACGGACGTGGAGGAGGGATCGAGCACTGGTGCCACCACTGCTGAGGAGTCGGCGGAATCTAGTGGCACGGAGGGCGAGGGGAGTGAGGCGGAGGACCTGCCCAGTACCAACACTGACTACGAGGCTGACGGGTCCGAGGCTGAACTCCCTGAGGGGTCGGAGGCTGCTCCAACAGCTGGCAGCAGCACTCCATCCGTCACCGCCCCCTCCATTCCCATCACCGCCCTCCCACTTGCTCGGGTCCCTTCTGTCTGTGCTAGGCGACCACATGTCTCCTTCGTGCCAGGCACCGCACCCCCTGCCCCTGTCCCCCCTGCTGCCCTCATTGCCGAGTCTGTGGACATTCAGCGGCAGTTGCAGGTTGGGCAGACATCGATCCTGACTGTCCTCCATGGCCACACCAGACTGCTGACCCAGATGGTGTCGTACATGGAGGGCATGTCATCAGCGATGTCTGACCAACGCATGTTGCTGAGGTCCCTGGACTCGTCACTGACGGCAGTAGTGAGTCACCTGCAGTGCTGCGTCCCCCCCCTACCCCATCACCATCCACAAGTCCCACACCCATGCCTGTCCCAAGCACACCAAGACCACACACATGCACCCCACCAGACACAAGCAGCACACCCCCACGTAAGGGCAAGCGCACACCTCCTGACACGCACACTCAGGGGGAAGCAGGCACACCCACTGGGTCGGGGGCACACAGGCAGGCACTCAGCCACAGTCCTCGTCCACATGACTCACTCCCCAGTCCCTCCAATGTCACTCCCCTTGGCTCCCCTGCCCCAGAGAAGGAGGCCCACTTCGCTGGGCTGGGCCTCAGCCCCACTAGTTCACCTGGCCGCAAACGGTCAAGGCACTCCACGGGTAGGGGAGTTAAGTCCCCCAGCCTGTCCACCACCTCCTCCAGTAGCGCTGCAGGCCATCCCTCCGACCCCCCCCCCCATCCCCCCCCCTCCTTGGGGCCTGTTGTTTCTCTGGGTGCAGGGGAGACGCTTGAAGATCTGGCAGAAGTGTGCAGCGCCGAGCTCGCCTCCACCTTTGGCGCTGCCCCACCCCCTGTGGTGGAGTCGTCTGTCCCTGCACCCACCACACCTACCCTTCCCCCTCCTGTCCCTGCGGTGCCTGGTCCTTCCCCACATGATGCCCCCCCCAGTCGCTGAACCAGAGGTTTAGTATGTGCAGGCAAGCTAGGGGTGACGCGTGGCCATGTCCCCCCCCCAAGGACTTCATATCTGGACTGGCCATTGGCCTTTGTACATAGTGTTCTTTACTACATCTTATTTTTTCATGCTGAATAAAGCATTTTCTTTTCCATTTTTAAAAGTCTTGCATTTCATGTATTGATGTTGATGCTGAGGCTCCAGGAGTTGGGGTTGTGGGAATGTGTTATGTTTCATGGAAATGTTGTAGTCTGCATCTCATGGGGTGGAACCTGGTATCTGCGTGCCCTCACAAGGTCTCTGCAAAGAATCTTTGGTCGTGTCTGCTCTTTGTGTTTGGAGACATTGTCCCTAGGAGTGTTCCTTCCTCTGTGGCACCTGACATCTCCCCTGCAGAGGGTTGCACAATTGTTGTGTTGCCCTGTGTCTACATTTCCTTTGTTGGTGATGGATCCCTTCAACTCTGGCCATGCCTGCTCAGCAATGTCTCCGGCTGCATCGTCTGTGCCATCCTTGGTACTCACTGTACTTGTGTATAGAGTATTTTGCCATGCCTTCATGGAGAAATTGTCCCTTTTCCGCACAATGCATGTGTGTAATCCAGCCTAGCACCTATATGGTACTTGTTCTGCTGGGTATTTGAACACCTGACTCACAATTGTGGGCATTGTATCTGTGGGAACTCCACCCTATTCCTTCCATGACAGACAACATCTTGGTGGCTGTCCCAGCACCTGTACATTCCTATCAGTCCTGGGATGTGCGTGACAGTGTGTGTTCCCTTAGTCTCTCTTAGTTTAGTAGGCATTGACATGACCATACAGTCTTGTGGCATGATCTCTGTGTGTGTATTGTGCTGCATCCGCCAGGGGCGGGTATGCATGTGTGATTTGTCCTCACACCCACATGTGGTGTGTCATGCAGTGGGGGAAAGACATCCATCCTCATGGGAGTGGGACACTGCTGTCAGTGATGTGTTGTTATGGCACTATCAACATAGTCCAAATATCGGGATGCGTACATACACCCATGGAATTGGGATCATCTGATAAGGATGTACACACCCCCATGTCTGTGTCCACTGCTGGTATTCCTCTGCACCCACCCCCATGTCTGTGTCCACTGCTGGTATTCCTCTGCACCCAACCCATGTCTGTGTCCACTGCTGGGATTGATAGGCACCCACCCCCATGTCTATGTCCACTGCTGGGAGTGATAGGCACCCACCCCCATGTCTGTGTCCACTGCTGGGAGTGATAGGCACCCACCCCCATGTCTCTGTCCACTGCTGGGAGTGATAGGCACCCACCCCCATGTTTGTGTCCACTGCTGGGAGTGATAGGCACCCCCCTCACATGTCTCTGTCCACTGCTGGTATTCCTCTGCACCCACCCCTCACATGTCTGTGTCCACTGCTGGGAGTGATAGGCACCCACCCCCATGTCTCTGTCCACTGCTGGGAGTGATAGGCACCCACCCCTCACATGTCTGTGTCCACTGCTGGGAGTGATAGGCACTCACCCCCATGTCTCTGTCCACTGCTGGGAGTGATAGGCACACACCCCTCACATGTCTCTGTCCACTGCTGGGAGTGATAGGCGCCCACCCCCATGTCTCTGTCCACTGCTGGGAGTGATAGGCACCCACCCCCATGTCTCTGTCCACTGCTGGGAGTGATAGGCACCCACCCCCATGTCTGTGTCCACTGCTGGGAGTGATAGGCACCCACCCCCATGTCTCTGTCCACTGCTGGGAGTGATAGGCACCCACCCCCATGTCTCATGTCTCTGTCCACTGCTGGGAGTGATAGGCACCCACCCCCATGTCTGTGTCCACTGCTGGGAGTGATAGGCACCCACCCCCATGTCTGTGTCCACTGCTGGGAGTGATAGGCACCCACCCCTCACATGTCTCTGTCCACTGCTGGTATTCCTCTGCACCCACCCCTCACATGTCTCTGTCCACTGCTGGGAGTGATAGGCACCCACCCCCATGTCTCTGTCCACTGCTGGGAGTGATAGGCACCCACCCCTCACATGTCTGTGTCCACCGCTGGGAGTGAAAGGCGCCCACCCCCATGTCTCTGTCCACTGCTGGGAGTGATAGGCACCCACCCCTCACATGTCTCTGTCCACTGCTGGGAGTGATAGGCACCCACCCCCATGTCTGTGTCCACTGCTGGTATTCCTCTGCACCCATACCCATGTCTGTGTCCACTGCTGGGAGTGATAGGCACCCACCCCCATGTCTGTGTCCACTACTGGGAGTGATAGGCACCCACCCCCATGTCTCTGTCCACTGCTGGTATTCCTCTGCACCCACCCCCATGTCTTTGTCCACTGCTGGGAGTGATAGGCACCCACCCCCATGTCTCTGTCCACTGCTGGGAGTGATAGGCACCCACCGCCATGTCTGTGTCCACTGCTGGGAGTGATAGGCACCCACCCCCATGTCTCTGTCCACTGCTGGGAGTGATAGGCACCCACCCCCATGTCTCTGTCCACTGCTGGTATTCCTCTGCACCCACCCCCATGTCTGTTTCCACTGCTGGGAGTGATAGGCACCCACCCCCATGTCTCTGTCCACTTCTGGGAGTGATAGGCACCCACCCCCATGTCTCTGTCCACTGCTGGGAGTGATAGACACCCACCCCATGTCTGTGTCCACTGCTGGGAGTGATAGGCACCCACCCCCATGTCTGTGTCCACTGCTGGTATTCCTCTGCACCCACCCCCATGTCTGTGTCCACTGCTGGGAGTGAGAGGCACCCACCCCCATGTCTCTGTCCACTGCTGGGAGTGATAGGCACCCACCCCCATGTCTCTGTCCACTGCTGGGAGTGATAGGCACCCACCCCCATGTCTGTGTCCCTGCTGGGAGTGATAGGCACCCACCCCTCACATGTCTCTGTCCACTGCTGGTATTCCTCTGCACCCACCCCTCACATGTATGTGTCCACTGCTGGGAGTGATAGGCACCCACCCCCATGTCTCTGTCCACTGCTGGGAGTGATAGGCACCCACCCCTCACATGTCTGTGTCCACTGCTGGGAGTGATAGGCACCCACCCCCATGTCTCTGTCCACTGCTGGGAGTGATAGGCACCCACCCCTCACTTGTCTCTGTCCACTGCTGGGAGTGATAGGCACCCACCCCCATGTCTCTGTCCACTGCTGGGAGTGATAGGCACCCACCCCCATGTCTCTGTCCACTGCTGGGAGTGATAGGCACCCACCCCATGTCTCTGTCCACTGCTGGGAGTGATAGGCACCCACCCCCATGTCTGTGTCCACTGCTGGGAGTGATAGGCACCCACCCCCATGTCTCTCTCCACTGCTGGGAATGATAGGCACCCACCCCCATGTCTCTGTCCACTGCTGGGAGTGGTAGGCACCCACCCCCATGTCTGTGTCCACTGCTGGGAGTGATAGGCACCCACCCCCATGTCTGTGTCCACTGCTGGGAGTGATAGGCACCCACCCCCATGTCTCTATCCACTGCTGGGGCTGATAGGCACCCACCCCCATGTCTGTGTCCACTGCTGGGAGTGATAGGCACCCACCCCCATGTCTCTGTCCACTGCTGGGAGTGATAGGCACCCACCCCCATGTCTGTGTCCACTGCTGGGAGTGATAGGCACCCACCCCTCACATGTCTCTGTCCACTGCTGGTATTCCTCTGCACCCACCCCTCACATGTCTCTGTCCACTGCTGGCAGTGATAGGCACCCACCCCCATGTCTCTGTCCACTGCTGGGAATGATAGGCACCCACCCCCATGTCTCTGTCCACTGCTGGGAGTGATAGGCACCCACCCCCATGTCTCTGTCCACTGCTGGGAGTGATAGGCACCCACTCCCATGTCTCTGTCCACTGCTGGGAGTGATAGGCACCCACCCCCATGTCTCTGTCCACTGCTGGGAGTAATAGGCACCCACCCCCATGTCTGTGTCCACTGCTGGGAGTGATAGGCACCCACCCCCATGTCTCTGTCCACTGCTGGGAGTGATAGGCACCCACCCCTCACATGTGTCTGTCCACTGCTGGGAGTGATAGGCACCCACCCCTTACATGTCTCTGTCCACTGCTGGGAGTGATAGGCACCCATCCTCATGTCTCTGTCCACTGCTGGGAGTGATAGGCACCCACCCCCATGTCTGTGTCCACTGCTGGGAGTGATAGGCACCCACCCCCATGTCTCTGTCCACTGCTGGTATTCCTCTGCACCCACCCCCATGTCTGTGTCCACTGCTGGGAGTGATAGACACCCACCCCCATGTCTCTCTCCACTTCTGGGAGTGATAGGCACCCACCCCCATGTCTGTGTCCACTGCTGGGAGTGATAGGCACCCACCCCCATGTCTGTCTCCACTGCTGGGAGTGATAGGCTCCCACCCCCATGTCTGTGTCCCCTGCTGGGAGTGATAGGCACCCACCCCTCACATGTCTGTGTCCACTGCTGGGAGTGATAGGCACCCACCCCCATGTCTGTGTCCACTGCTGGTATTCCTCTGCACCCACCCCCATGTCTGTGTCCACTGCTGGGAGTGATAGGCACCCACCTCCATGTCTCTGTCCACTGCTGGGAGTGATAGGCACCCACCCCCATGTCTGTGTCCACTTCTGGGAGTGATAGGCACCCACCCCCATGTCTCTGTCCACTGCTGGGAGTGATAGGCACCCACCCCCATGTCTGTGTCCACTGCTGGGAGTGATAGGCACCCACCCCTCACATGTCTCTGTCCACTGCTGGTATTCATCTGCACCCACCCCTCACATGTCTCTGTCCACTGCCGGGAGTGATAGGCACCCACCCCCATGTCTCTGTCCACTGCTGGGAGTGATAGGCACCCACCCCTCACATGTCTGTGTCCACTGCTGGGAGTGATAGGACCCACCCCCATGTCTCTGTCCACTGCTGGGAGTGATAGGCACCCACTCCTCACATGTCTCTGTCCACTGCTGGGAGTGATAGGCACCCACCCCTCACATGTCTCTGTCCACTGCTGGGAGTGATAGGCACCCACCCCCATGTCTGTGTCCACTGCTGGTATTCCTCTGCCCCCACCCCTCACATGTCTGTGTCCACTGCTGGTATTCCTCTGCACCCACCCACCCACTTGCCTCCTTGCTGTGGTACACTGCTGTCCTGGGCATACACCACCCCCAATTTACAGCTGATGTGCTGCACCAAGCGGTAGACCAACATTTGTGGCGTGTGTACGCCTTGTATCCATCATGTAATGGGGCCGTAGGTGTACGGGTGGTATGGCCCGTACCCCTGCATTCATAGGGTGTGTACGGGCCGTACCACGCGTACCCCTACGTCACCTCTACAATGGTGGTACGGCCCGTACCCACGCTCTGAGGTGCGTGGGTACGTCCCGTACCACCATTGTAGTGGTGATGTAGGGGTACGCGTGTACGGACCGTACCCATGCTCTGGGGGGCGTGTGTACGGTCCGTACATGCGTACACCTACATCACCACTGCAATGGTGGTACGAACCGTACCCACGCTCTGGGGGGTGTGGGTACGGTCTGAACCACCATTGTAGTGGTGATGTAGGGGTACGCATGGACGGACCGTACCCACACTCTGGGGGGCGTGGGTACGGTCCATACCACCATTGTAGTGGTGAAGTAGGGGTACGCGTATACGGACCGTACCCACGCTCTGGGGGGCGTGGGTACGGTCCGTACATGCGTACCCCTACATCACCACTGCAATGGTGGTACGGACCGAACCCACGCTCTGGGGGGCGTGTGTACGGTCCGTACACGCGTACCCCTACATCACCACTGCAATGGTGGTACGGACCGTACCCACGCTCTGGGGGGCGTGGGTACGGTCCGTACCACCATTGTAGTGGTGATGTAGGGGTACGCGTGTATGGGCCATACCCACACTCTGGGGGGCGTGGGTACGGTCCGTACCACCATTGTAGTGGTGATGTAGGGGTACGCGTGTACGGACCGTACCCACGCTCTGGGGGGGGTGGGTACGGTCCGTACACGCGTACCCCTACATCACCACTGCAATGGTGGTACGGACCGTACCCATGCTCTGGGGGGCGTGGGTACGGTCCGTACCACCATTGTAGTGGTGATGTAGGGGTACGCGTGTACGGACCATACCCACACTCTGGGGGGCGCGGGTACGGTCCGTACACGCGTACCCCTACATCACCACTGTAATGGTGGTACGGACCGTACCCATGCTCTGAGGGGCGTGGGTACGTCCCGTACCACCATTGTGGTGGTGACGGGTACGTGTCCGCGTCCACTTCCATTGTGGCGGGACGTGGGATTGGTGGACACGCCCCCCGAAGTGACGAGGCCATGGAGGTAATTAATGGGCAGGATATATTTGTTTTTTGTGGGGTGTGGGTTATGTTTCCTGCCCCTTGCCCCCCCCCCCCCTTTGCCCCTGGGGGTTGTTCTGACCTTCTGCGGCGTCTGCGGCGGTTTCTGTACACAAGGTCGTAGGCTATGAGGGCCGGGATGACACGTAGGATGGGGTCCATGGCTGTCCGTCGCGTACCGGTGCTCCTTGTTCGCGTCGTCCTCAATTTCCCGGGAGTTTTTGGCTGCCGTAAAAAATTATCCGTGCAGAGTGACGTAGGCACGGATCGTACTTGCTGGTTCGTAAAACGCTGCCTGACTCCGTCCGGACGTCACGTACGCAGTGTTCCGGATCGGAATTGTGGGTATTTTTTTGTCGGTCGGTCTTTTGTACGACTCGTACGGAAATTGTATTTCTGTACGAATCGTACTTGCGGGTTTGTAATGTGTTTTACCCGGGAACGAGTTGGACGAAGAATACGCTCCGTACGACCATTCGTACTCGGCTTTTACAGGATCGGAATTGGCACCTATATATGTGTATATAAACACACTTAGATATATAAATGTGTGTGTTAAAATGAATTTATATATATTTTTAAATATTATTTAAACATATTTAATTTAGATAATATTAATGTTACATATTTACAGATGTAAGTTTTACTTTCTTAAACTACAGATATTGTAAAAACCAATACTTTTGTATATATTCTTTGATATTAGAGTAAAACGATATTTTTTTCGATATATGATATTTTAGTGATTGATATTTTTGACTCAATGTTTTGGTATCACAATATTTATGGTTTTGATATTGTGCAAGTGAACCCTCCACTTCTCTCAGATGGCTGTCCCAACCCAGAAGGGTCAGTCAGTCATCACTGTCAGCTCTGGGTGGGGAAGAGAGATGTGTCTGCAGCTGACCCAGTCGCGGTTCCATCACCCACCATTGCAGGTCTTTTGCACTCTCCTTCAAATGCTGGAGCAGGTCAGAGAGTTTCCCCTTGTGCAGTGCCCACTGGGACTTCAGATCCCACTGCAGAGCCCGAGTGCGCCATCTGGCGTGCATTACCAGCAGAATGCAGGAGGCCATCAGACCCAGCAGCATCAGTGTTAGTTTCACCAAAATGTAGGATTGAGGCTGAAACATTGGGATCATAGCCCGAGAATCCTGGACTCTTCACTCTGGAGGGTAGATTCAGAACTGTCTGAGTGGGAGTCAGGTGTGCCTTTGACATGTTGATAGTGAACCCCAGCGATTGCAAAAGTTTTGCGTAGGCTAGAGTTGGGTGATGACTTCTGGAGACGAGCCCGCCTTCAACAGCCAGTCGTCAAGTGAGTTTAAGAATGGAACCCCGACCTACGAAGATGAGCTTCAACCACCACCATCACTTTTCTGAACACCTAAGGGGCGCTAGTGAAGGGGAGCATAGTGAACTTCAGATGCTCGTGGGCCACTGTAAACCGCAGGTAATGCCTATGGGCTCGCAGAATGGGGAAGTGAACATAAGCATCTTACAAATCCGATGCTACCATCCAGTCTTCTGGGTCCAGGCAAGGCAATACCCGAGCCACGGTGAGCATTCTGAAATTTTCGATTAAAGAAAGGCGTTGAGAGGGTGCAGATCTAGGTTAGGTTGAAGTCTTCCATCCTTTTTTGGCACCAGAAAGTAGCAGAAATAGGAATCACAACCTACTTCTGGTGATAGAGCTATGAGAGGTGGTCCTCCATCAACCGTTCTTAGGATGGTGGCAAAGGTGGATAGGCTTCCATGAATGGGAGGGCGTACCCCTTCCACCCGATTGGAAGCACTCACTTGTCGGAAGTGATACAGACCATTATGGCAGGTGGTGCCTGATCATGCCACCAATCTGTGCTGAATGGAGAGTTTACTAAAGAGGCTTGGAGACTGCGGCTGCCAGAGGGATAGGGGGACTGGACAGCTTGCTGGGCATGGCTCTAATGTCCTTAATGGGATTTGTGGCCCCATCCACAAAAGGACTGGGCAGGTTTCTGTAAGGCACGTATGGATGATATAGTGTGCACCAATCATGTTTGTGGTAGGGGTGAAAGGAATGCTGCTTATACCTCTTATACAGAGAAAGCCTGAGAGATCTGTCAGCAACCTGTCTCTCTTTATTGCCAGAAAGGCAGAAGCCTTCAAAAAACATGTTTAACAAGAACGGCTTAACATCCCCCTAGGAAAGACTGCAGTGATGCATCCCTGTCCTTTCCTTTGTGCTGGTGCACAATTGGCTGTCTAGCAACAACGCAGGCCCCCTTGCACCATGCTGCAAGCGTGTCTGCATTTTAGGACTGATTGTTTTAGTGCAGGAAGGAACACCTTCCTGCACAAAACCAATCAATGGAGGTGTTTTGCTCCTTCTATGTGTGCTGCATAATACAGCACACATAGAAAGAGGGAAAAACGAGGACAAATAAATATATTTCTCCTTGTTACAGCCCCCTGGGGAAGTGTAGGTTTTTGACGCATTCCAGGTTTACAAGTCCTTGTCAATCTGGGAATGCGTCAAAATCCATGGGTATTGCGTGGAAACACCCACCACAACGCCCATGGAACGCCTCTTTGACGCAGAGTAAGGTAATGCAGTGACTTGCGCTTCTTTGCCTTACTCCACATCTGCGAGGCCATGACAAACCACGTAAAGTGGCTTTGCATGGACTCATAGATATGGGTTTGGGAAAACTTCTTGTGGTCACTCCTAACACACATAGCTCCTCAGGGCAGTTTTCTGGGCGCTAGATTTCTCTTCAGCCAGATCTCCTTTAGGGTCTAGTCCTCTATATTCAGCTATGCACTCTTGGAGTCAGGAGTCCTTCTGCTTTTTATGTCCCTGAAATACTGTGTCCTATTTTTATATATTAGCACCCTGGCCTATGGGCTTACAAAGCATACTTTAGACTTTAGGAGTGACATATGAATATATAAAAATAGGCTTTTCCTATATGGTAAAGTCATTTTTTCTGCTATTTATCACTACAGTGCAATTAAACTGTAGCCTAGTCAGAGCACGGCACAGTGGTGCTCCTGGCAGAAGTATGTTTTTATCCCATTTGTGGGTGTAAATATACATGCAGTCCACATATGACATGTAACTTTTCCTGCCAGTGCTGCACTTTAGGAGCCATTAATAATGGACTTATAGTGAAGTGTAACAGGCCAAATAGGGAGTTTTAATGTACAGAACATGATTTTAGAGTGAAAGCACAGGCACTCTCCTACCTACTTTGTAGCAGAGGTAAAGTGTGCAGGGTCCTAAAGCCAGCAAACAAAAGGTAAAACATTTGGCGTGACCATGCAGAAAAGGCATCTGCTGCACTCTCACTGCTACCCCACTATGTATAAAGTCATGACCCATTACACCACTCCCTCTAGTTACAGCAAAATGTGCCTCTTCGGAAGGTATCATTAGATTAAATTTCATATTTGTTGACATTTATATAAGTTTAAATTAACCTTAGAAATTATGGAACAGCTTTATTTAGTATATAATTTTATAAAGTCAGTTAAACAACAGAAATACTTACATGTAATTGTTTATGATTTATAAAAATAAAGTCTATCACCTTTACTTCCTCTGTGTTTTCAACACTTGTGAAACATGAGGCCAGGTGTTGATGGCATAGAATATTTAGGGCCTGATTCCGAGTCTGGTGGTCTGTGGACTGCCAAACCCAGGGTGGCACAGCGGTGGCAGTGCAGACTGGCGGTTAGACCGCCATATTATGACTATGGCAGTTGGACCGCCATGGGTCGGCTGCAACCGCCAGGGATCCGCAATCCCTCTGCAGTGGCACAGCGGTATGGCCCAGCAATATGCTGTGATGCCCGTGGGGTATGCAATCTCACGCCAAGTGTACAAAGTGACAAGTCACATATTACGCACCGACTAATTGCGATCTGTTTCTGATTATGCAACACAACTAAGTTCACATCAGAAAATCTTAAATTGCACCGATCAAAGAATGACCTGCCTAATGAATATTAATTAGGCAGCTCGATATTTGCAAAACGCTGTGATTGGCTTGATAAACAGTGACGGTGGTGAGAAAGAAACAGCAGGCCACCCTCCCTATGTTTACAGAGGCCAGGGCTGCTTCTAGTGCCTCTGTCACTTTCCCCAGCTCCACCCTCAGGCACCAAGAAGCTTCAAGAGAGAGAAAAAGAGAGGGAGGGAGGGTGAAGGTAGAGAGAAAGTGATCAGAGAGGGAGAAGAGAGAGAGGAGAGAGATTGGGAGAGAGAGTGAATGGATGCAAAGAAAGAGATATAGCGTGAGGAAACGAAGTGAGTGGGGCTAGTTCGAGTATTTTTTTGCAATGGCTCCCCAGTCTGGCACTGATGTAAAGGCTGGTGGGGGGAGTCAGAAGCACATGCAAGACTGCTGTTGCAAGGCGTCTCACTCCAGAAACCATTACCAAGCCCTGCCTTTTTCTAAATGCAATTTTCGATTATTTATAAAGTTAACTCCCTATTAATAGCTGGAAAAGATGCCTGTAATTTACAACTGGTAGTAACATGTATATGTTCTATTTATATTTCCCTTTGTGATCATATCTAATGTGTTGTTTCTATAAAGCGCTCGCACAGACCAGAAGGTATTTCAGAGCACCCATAAAAACATAACATTATCATAAAACTCTGGGATACCTGCATGTAAAAATATGCCTGCGCCATGGCACATTTTTTGTAGTCTTCCAAAAACAAGTGAGTTTAACAAGACACATCATCACTAAGGTTAACCTAATGAGTTCCAAATGTAAAACATAAGAGCAGTCCATAGCTTCTTACAGCAGCACGTACATTTCTTGGTTTGCGTTTTGCTGCAAGGCTAGATTGACTGAAGATTTATAAATCTATGTATTACTTTGTTAAAGGGGCAGTCATGTATTACCTCCAACATTGGGGAGAGGATGTAGCCTTAGGCTAAAGCGTTCGGCTTCGAAGCTGGGGAACCAGGTTCGAGTCTCGGCAACGACACTCAACATCCTATGATTCTCGGCAAATCACCTAATCTCCCCGACCCTAACTAAAATGAACGTAAACGTGACCATCTGTAATAAAACTGGTGCTCATGTAAAGTGCTCTGATACCCGATGTCTCGGGTCTAGTTTGTGCTATGTAAAACAACAAAAAAAAACATTAACTGCTTTGCAGTGACTGATGGATATGTGGCTGACACATTAAAATTAAATTGTAAATCTTGTATTTACATTGCAAAGACTGTACCTCAGCTTGCAGTGCAAAGGGGGATGATAAGGATGCAACAGCCCTCCCTATGATGAAGTGACATGATTGCCTCTACCAATTAAACTCCCACCTATTTTGGCTTGACACCTCACCAGACCATCCTGTTATAATGAGGGTGGAGGCACCTCCTCTTTGATGGGGTAGGGATAAGCTTGGGGCTTGTTATATAAAGGGGCAACAGTGGATTCAACCTGCTATGGCAAAGCTAAGAGAAGAAGAGGCAAGTGTAGATGAAGAATTTGTGTAAGAGGTGCAGGAGATGGGGACAATAATTGTGAGGTATGGAGAAGCTGTGGAGCAATGGATGTCAAAAGATGGAGACTCATGTGGAGATTGTGGCAGCACAAAAGATGATGGACAGAATGATGAACATTGTCACACATTTACTCCAGTCACAGATATGGGTTAAATCCATTGTTTCTTTGCTCACCAGACACCCCAGTTTGGACCCAGCCATATGCAAATCAGTCTTGACCCTGCTCCCCATGGGAACAATCCAGCCCAAACTGCCAGGCCAGGTCCTTCCTAGACCACAAAACAAGCATCCTGGGACCGGTTTCAGGATTTCATCCCTCATCAGCCAGGCTAGCTTGAGTCCAGTGGCACAGTGAGCATGGGACAGCTGGACATACCCTTCTCATTTAGGGTGACTATAGCAATACCAAAAGAAGATGGACAGAATGCTGAACATTGTCAAACATTCACCCCCCCAGTCACAGATCTGGGTTAAATCCATATTCAGGATGCTTGTTTTGGTCCAGGGAGCAGTTCGGGCTGGACTGTTCCTATGGGGAGCAGGGTCAAGACTGATTTGATTATGACTGGGTCCAAACTGGAATGACCCGGTGATCAAAAATAAAAAATGGATTTAGGCCCAGATCTCTGCACCGGGAGTGAATGTTTGAAATTTTTCAGAATTCCATCCATCAATTGTTCTTTTTGTGTTGCTATAGTCGCCCTAAGTGGGACGGATATGCCAAGACGTGTGTCTCATGCTATCCATGTCACTGGAGTCAAGCTAGCCTGGATGATGAGGGCTGATACCCTGATACCTGTCCCAGGATGCTGTTTCTGTTCTGGTCCAGGGAGGACCTGGCTTGGTAGTTCGAGCTTGACTGTTCCCAAGGACAGCAGTGTCAAGACCAATTTGTGAATGACAGGGTCCAAACTGGAATGGAATGGTGAGCAAAAAAAGTATGGATTTAGTCACAGATCTCTGTCCTGGGGGTAAATGTTTGACCTTGTTCAGCATTCTGTCCAACAATTGCTCTTTTTGCATTTGTCGCCCTAAGTGGGACGGGTATGCCCAGACGTGGGTCCCGTTCACTCCATGTCACTGGAGTCAAGCTAGCCCAGATGATGAGGGTTGTTACCACAAACCCGGTCCCAAGATGCTTGTTTCTGGTCCAGAGTGGACCTGGCCTGGCAGTTCCGGCTGGACTGTTCCCATGAGGCACAGGGTCAAGACTAGTTTGCGTATTACTGGGTCCAAACTGGAATGGCATGGTGAGCACAAAACCAATGGATTTATGCACAGACCTCTGTACGGGGGTCAATGTTAGACATTGTTGAGCATTCCAGCCATCAATTGTTCTTTTTGCATTTGACTCAAGAGGAGGACAATTGAAAGGGGGCAGTACACAAACATTGTAACAAGAGAGCTGTAACCAAATAATTTTAATATATTCTCATCAGAATGATGTCACCTTTCAGTCACACACACCGTTCTTCCTTGATGTGATCGTGGAGTACAGATAATATGCATTTTTTACAGCTAGTGTTTGTCACCTGAGCTTCATTTTTAGGCAATGTGCTGTACACTTTGGCGTGATCATTTATGGCTCTCCCCTGCTGGATTCTGCATCAATCTTTTTCAAGCAGTTTGCTGAAATTTAACTTTCGCTCTTGAAAGCACTTCTTTCCATTTCAGTGCCTAAAGGAATGTGGCTTTCTTTGTTTCAGATGGTCCATGCTCCATCCAGCCACGTTGTCTCCTGACTTGGGTGGTGATACGAAAAGGAGGAATGGTGTGTTACACACAGAACCTGCTGTTCTTTCTTTTTTCTTATTGACCCACTTGCTGTAACCTGTATGTTGCTTCTTCAAAGCCATAGGAGGAAGGGGGCATGCTTGGTATACAGAGATTTTATCAGTGATGTGGATACTTAATTAAAAGGAAGATACCTCCCGACTGGCTAAGTGTTAACTCACTTAGCTATCTATTATATCAGAAAAGATGTATATAATTAAATAATTATCAGATGACCCTGCTATGTACACCACCTCATGTTAGAGATGGACCAAAGACTATAAAATGTAATCTATGATAATTGTGTATTTTGAAAAGAACTTGCTAGATCGCACCAGCACCAGACACTCTTGGGGCTTAGACTGACATAAAGAAGAGGTGGGCCAGGTGAGACTACATATGAGAGAATTCCCAAAATGTAAGAGTTTTACTGAACAGAAAGTAGTTATGAATCAATTTTTTAGGTGCACAGGCAACGTATCCGGAGAGAGGGAGCATGTACACAGAACCCAGCAAACACTGTCTATTTTTGTGGTGCCAAAATGTAAAAAAACTGATAAAAACTGATTTTCAGGAATGTAAAATAGCCACTGTAATTAAAAAACATAAACACAGCCACTGAAACAGGAAAACAGATATATGATGCGGGTTGTGTGGATTTATATTGGTTGGCGCGAAGGTATATGATGTAGTGTGGCAGTGTGGTGGTGGAGGCATTGGCCTATGGTATTGGTTGTGTCGATATATGAGGTTGAAGGAGCTGATGTCTGTTGTTAATTGAGTAGACGTATGATAGTGCGTGGTCCCCGCACTTCCTGCAGCCCTTGACCCACTGCAGCCCCTGTATCCTGCTCTGTCTCATGAAGCAAGTGTGTAGCAACAATGTGTGATTAATGTAGAAAGTTGGTATGTATGGTGAATATGGTAAGATACATTGGAGAAGGTGAGTGAATTTGAGGCCACACCTGGGCATGAAGATGATTAAGGATATATAATACATAATTTCAGGGTAAGCATTTTCTTACAGCCAGTATATTTTACAATGGATTACTTCATCTGGTGCACCTTTTCATAAATATAAGACTGATGTAAACTGCCTCAGTGGGTGAGTGTTTGGCTCATTGCTGGGTCACTTAGCAGTGTGATTCAGACTTGAATGTGTATCTATAGTCCTTAGATTGACTTTGTTTGAGTCTGCTCTTATTTTTCAGAAGGAATACATCTTTGAACAACAAAATGGCAGGACGTAATTTCCCGTTGTCCTGTGTCCAGTAACAGACTCAATGTAAATTTTAACAAAATACGTTTTAGACTGATCAGCCCATTAATTTCCAACTTTCTCCATTCTCATTAGGGGCCCTATCTTATGGGGGTCATTTCAGACCCGATGAGGTCCTCTTTAGAATCACTCAAACTCTTCAAACTAGAGGTCGAATTCACATTAAAATGTTCTCCTTTATACTTGATTAATACAGGGCACTCTTGCCATTTTGAAAATAAATATTTATCAGACTTTGGTAGTCTCTCTACACCTTGAGTAGGAGTAAATGACAGTATATGAGTGGACCCCTTCTTTGTGTAAAAATAAAATTACTTGAAAAAGTTCCAATAGATGCTCAGAAATTATTAAGCATCCTTGATTGTTGAGTCCCCTATGAATTCTAGTTTTATTTGGCCCATAGTTGTTCATAACACCTGATGGGGTGATGGGTTGACTTCATTAATATTAAATTCACTTGGTGCTAATGTGGATGTTAATACTGATAGTATTATTAACTCCTCTGTGTTGTTTCTATGACACCGATTATCTTCAAGCGAGACTCTGACATTTAGGTATTGATCCTTAGAGTGTACTCTGGGGTTGGGGAGTAGGACTTATTCCTTACTTGTCATTACTATACTATTGCTACTATACTGGTCTATTCATCTGCATCGAGGTTTCATATCTTACCAGTATATTATCCCAATCACAGCTTATTGGCTCGTAGGTACCTTTCTCCAGTGTTTCCCATGTAAAGCAATGGTCTCAGACATAGCCCATGTACTCACATCTCATATCTGTCAAACGGGGGAGGCTGTATTCTCAGACCTTCATTGCATAGAAATACTTTCTGTGCCAGGTTTAAGAATAAATCTCGAAATCTGTTGTCAGCTCTCTGCGGTTTTGGCGAGGTGAAGAGCCGAAATAAGATATTTCAGGAGTTAACTAAGATGCTGCAGGAGTTTGCAATCTCTCCCTGGCCAGTGTTTTTTCTATGTGCTCTGTAAAACTCCACCAATAAGGCCCTGATTACAAGTTGGTCAGTATATTCCGACCTGTGCGTAAACCCCTGTTTTCACATGGGTCGGAATTACGAGTTGGTAGATAATTAATTATCAGATGCGTTAAATACCCCAACTTAAGTTACATTTCGGTAGGTCAAATCTGACGAAATTCAAAGGGAGAAAAGCATGCAGTATTTACCATATCATGCGGAGTTTGGTAGATTAAACACCAAAATCTGAATGTTATTCCACACCAACTCATAAAAGGTGTTATTTATCACACCCGATAAATAACCTACCCCATGGTATCGTTATTTACCAGGTGCTATAAATAACACCTAAACTCGTAATCAGGGTCAAAGTAGTAATGGAGTGGCAGCTGTAGAGAACATGTGGGAAAGCCCATGGCTGGGTAATTACACAAGGACAGTTAATGGTCACTGTTTCTAGTATCTGATAGATTCTCTTGGACTACATATGTTTGCTATGGACAAAACTAAATTGGGTGTACTTGAGGTTTACATTCATAGACACCCTCCGAGTGTGCTCCAGGGGTCTTGCCCACTCCTCATCATTGAAGGGGCTCCACATATCTTCTCCCGTTTTGACGTGACCCTCCGTTTGCTCTTCTTGGACTTCTCTAGGGTTTATCTGTAGAACCAGGACCCCCAGCCTGCTCCCGCCTCCTGCAGTGAACATCAACTATAAAACTTTGTGTATCAGGTGTTCAGTATTGCCACAGCCTTGCATGTGTCTAATGCTTTGGTTATTGGCCCTTATGTCAGAAACCAGGTTGCAGGTAGTCCGTATTGCTCTGTCAAAGTAGCTAGTGGCACACGGTCACTGTTGGTCACCATTGGTCACTGTGGTCATAGAGGTCGCCGGCCGTGAAGAAACCAGCTTCTGTCCAGGATTTGCAAGTCACAGACCTGCCAACTCACACGGTACTACTGTGTGACACACGATATTGGCCCCCTTCACACAGCCACCCGGTGCGGAGCCGATATCACACAGTGGCATGGAAAGAGCTGAAAACCACTGTAAACAGTGGTTATTCAGCTTGTTTTCTTCTTTTGTAGGGGGCTTGAGTTCAGGGCAAAAGTGCCTCTTAGGTACTTCTGAGCACAAGGCAACGCCCCCTACTCACAAGGTGAAATCTTTGTTTTATTTGACAGCTATTAAGACAAAGAACTTACAGTGACCGTGTGAATCAGTGGTACAAGGGTAGCATTGAGTGGTCTATTCAGTAGTGGCTGTGACTGAATGGGGGTGGTGGGGCAGGGGAATGGGGGATCGGAGGGGGGAATATAAAATAAAAACACTTACCTGGTTGCTGCCGGCCGCCACCTCTCCTCTGACGTCTTCTCTGTGCCGCAACAGGAAGCACAGCTTTCCAAAATCACCTGGCCAATCGCAATGCTGCAGTGCAGCATTGTGATCGGTATGAGTGCCATGGTTCAGCGCTCAGACGGGGACAGGAGGGCTGTGTGTGCTCCCTTCCAGGCTGTCCGCCTTGCGCATGTTAGAGTGTGCCTAACACTACTCCTCCTGGCCCCTGCTCTGGCCAGCCCAGCCCCACCTGCCCAACCCCACACCTAAGCAGGAAGGAAAACTAAAATGATAATAACATTAGTAATGATCATTTTAGGTTTCCTTTTTAAACTGCTCCCAGAGCAGTGGCCCGTTGATCCTCCGCCCTAGCGAAAGAGCCGCCGTTGGGTCTATTGGGCATCCTTTTCACGAGTTTCTAGTAGCATTGCAATACTTCTAACCCAGGAAGGCGCAGCACTCCCCCGCCTGTTGGCCTGCAACAAGGCAACAAATGCACTCAAACACTGGGTCGGACCCCCATATGCCCACCCTCCAGCCACCTGGCTACCCATTGAAGCTGGGCTGCCAAATATTATCTTTCGGTGTAAATTTTAAAAAATCCTTCAGTTTCTGGAGGAAATTCGAAAATTGGTAGAGAAGCCACCTGTATAATTCCCTCCACTGTTCTAGCCCTAAAGCGGAGGAAATCCCATCAGTGTCTTTCCCTCCCAATTCAGTTCCTCCAGAAATCGGATGATTTCCCCAATCACCAGAATCAAAATGCGTGCCCTGAAGCAATATTCTCAGTGTGCCGTTTTGTTGTTCTGTTCGTTGGCACCGGGGCGAGCTCTGGCAGTTTGGGTAAATGACCCTTGCATCGAACTAAAGGCCTCCCTTCCTTTACAGCTAGTCTCCTCTCTGCTGAGGCCGGATGCTGAGTCAGGCATGTGCAGAGAGGTTAATGCAGCCCCCCTCCCCTGTTCAGCTCTGCCTTTTGTTGTGTTGAATGGGTCATTAACAGCTTTTCACACCTGGGAAATCCCGTTGACAGGGCTTCCCAAAAAGTCAGGGATGCCTGTTTATTTGACATGGTAGAGTGATAAGATCTGTAGAGTTCATTAATCAAACAAACTTTTAACCATTTGAGCAACAAAAACAATTTCAAGCTCCCAGGAATAGGAGGATTGTGTGTCAGGCGTATGTCTGCAGCATTCCAGGGCCTGGGATTGAATTGCAAAGTGACATAAAAAGGTTTTGCTTGGTTTATACTAGTAAGAGAATGCACAATTTATTTACGAAGTCTGCACCATCTATACAAGCATTTTTGTATCATGGACCAGGTCTGAGAAAAAATGTTAGTCTGCACCATCTATACAAGCATTTTTGTATCATGGACCAGGTCTGAGAAAAAACGTTGTCATAGGATCAAATAATCCAATATCTTTTAAGTAATGGTGCCCGTGTGTATGTGTTTATTTATTTTATTCGGGTCCGGGAGGTGACATAGCACCTCATGTCAATACAGTTCATACATGAGATATATATGGAAACAGTTCCACATATTGGTAGAGGAGTAATAAGTGAGATGCAGACTGTGCTTGCGGATCAAATAATCACAACTTTCAAGACATTTGATCAAGAATATGAAAGGCCTGAGATTCTTCTACTCAGGTTGAACCCGGTCCTGAGTTGCTTGTGTTGTGGTCCAGGGAGGACCAGGCCTGGCAGTTCAGGCTGGACTGTTCCCATTAGAACAGGGTCAAGACTGATTTGGATATGGTTGGGTCCAAACTGAGGTTGCTTGGTGTGTAAAATAACCATGGACTGAGATGCGGATACAAGTAATTGCCAATGGCTGCGATTAATTTATTTATTCCATCCATCAATTTTTGTGGAGTTCTATATAGCGCAAACTCGACCCGAAGATATCAGAGCACTTTACATGAGCACCAGTTGCGTTACAGACAGACACATTAATTGTGTTAGGCGCGGGGAGATTACGTGATTTGCCCAGAATCATAGGATGTTGAGCGTTTCTGCCGAGACTCGAACCTGGTTTTTCAGCTTTGAGGTCGCCCGCTCTAGCTGTTAGGCCACAGCCACATCCTCTCCCCATCCTCTTCCTCCAGTGAGGGGGGCACTGGTGCCCCCGGGCGTGAGGGCAACTGACTCGGGCTGCTTTACTGCATGTGGTGCCAAGAGTTCTCCTGCATACCACACAGCCAGCTGTGTCATTGTGGTTACCAGCATCACTCCCATAACCAGTGTTTTCTTTCCCATTGTTGATGCCCATCTCTTTGTGCTTGTTAACTTCCTGTAGATGTCTCCATACTTGTGGCAGATGGCCGTGGTCCCATAGTCTGGACCATTGCTGTGCCGGCCTCATATGTCAGTACCTCCACATGTGTCACCTGTAATGTTGAGTGGGTCATGCTTGTGTTATGCATGCTTCAATTTGTGCTTGTTTATGCTGTAGTCACAGTGAGGCTGGTGAGTTGTGACACAGTCACCTCCTTCCTCTGCACCTGCTGCAGCAGCCTCCACAGAAGATAAGTCGATGAGTGAGTGCCCACTGTGCTCCCATATCACCCTCTGAGCACGCGAGCACTGCTAGCACATGCGGTACGGCATTGCCTCTGACACTGGCTCATGAGGGACCTCACCCATCTCTTGAAGTGGTTACTAATTTATTTCAACTCACCAAGAACCTCACCCATCTGTTATTAGTTTTTCTTAACTTGCTTAGAATGCTCTACACTGTAATTGTAATTGGATTTATATAGCACTTACTACCCTTGATGAGGCGTTGAAGCGCTTTACAGTGAATAGCACGCTACTCAAGAACCCAAGGTTAGTGGTTAGTCCAGTGGTTATTGTTGGTTATTGTGATTAGCAATGTGCTACATCATGCTTGCAGATGCCATGACCAGTGTCATAGCAAAAGTGTTCTGGGCCTTAAACGTTAGCAATGAAAACGAGGCCTGGATTGGAAGTAAAAAACAGCTATATTTGCGGTCCAGTGGGCGATTCGCACCTCCGGGAAAGGGTGCCGCGGTACATGTTGCACTGTTGACAACTACGGCCTTGGACACTGCTAGCTTCATTGCAGTTTGCCTGCCATCGGTTTGTCCATCTATGTAGCAGTGTTGCCACAAAAGGCTGCCCCAAATGTTCATTAGACTCTGTGATGTCATCATCAGAGGAACCTGTTTCTCCTCGCTGGTAAACCTGGACTTGCACTCAGCTCCTCCTGACATGCTGCCAAAGATTGTCGTGCTGGGATGGGGGAAGGTGTGCTTCTGCCGGACGAGGAGGACTGTCTCAGGCAGTGCTTTAAATGAAAATATAGAAGTGCTGGTACTCGCTATCCAGAGTACCTGTTTGCTCCTGAGAAGTGCTGGTACTTGTCCATTAAAGATATTTCAGAAATACTGAGATAGGTATTTTCCTTCCATATTAAAGAAATGCAGGTATTTAGTACAAGAGAGCGCCTGCCCATTTATAGCACAGGTCACAGGATTTCTCACTCTCGACAGGCAAGTGTAACACACGATTTCAGCATATGCGCAGAATGACTCTAGTGCGGAATTATCATACAATGATTTTTCAGCAATGACTTATTCGTGGAGATGCTTGTTTTTGGTCCAGGGAAGATCCCGGGGAAGACCTGGAAGTTCAGGCTGGACTGTTCCCATGGGAAGCAGGGTCAAGACTGGTTTGCATATAGCTGGGCCCAAACTGGGGGGCATGGTGAGCAAAAGAATGATGGATTTAACTCAGATCTCTTGACTGGAGATGAATGATTGGGGAAACATCCATTAGTACGCGGACATTTGTTCGCGTACCATTACTACGCAAGCGTTAGTACGCATGTGATGTAACAACGCGTCGCCTTTAGCACACGTGCTGTTACATCGCATGCGTTGTACAACGAAGGCGTAGGGGTCAGGCGCCACTTTTGGAGATTGTCACGGCGGCCATTTCCTCCGAGGGTCTGCTGCTGGTGCTTTTCCGATTCTGCTGCTGGTGCTTTTCCGGCTCTGCTGCTGGTGCTTTTAGGGTGCTGTTACTTTTCTGGGTGCAGGTGAGGACATAGGAAGCCCACAACGGAGGAAGCCGGAGGAAGCAGGAAGGGGGAGAAGATTGGAACCACGTGTGGTAAGAGGTAAGTGGGGCTGTGTAGGGCCGTGTAGGGGCTGTGTAGGGTCGTGCAGGGCTGTGTACTTGTGTAGGGTTGTGTACTTGTGTTTGTGTAGTGTAGAGTAGTGTCGGGGGTCGTGCAGGGTAGTGTACCTGTGTTTGTCTGGTGTAGAGAAGGGACAGGACTGGAGCTAAGGACAGGGTCGTGCTGTGGGTAGTGTTTTAGGGTTTAGGGTAGTGTTGTGGGGTTAGTGTAGTGTAGGGTAGTGTTTTAGGGTTTAGGGTAGTGTCGGGGGTTGTGCAGAGTAGTGTATTTGGGTGTAGGGTAGTGTAGGGGTTGTGAAGGGTAGTGTTTGGGAGTAGGGACAGGACTGGGGGTAGGGGCAGGGTCGTGCTGGGGGTAGTGTTTTAGTGTTTAGGGTAGTGTTGCAGTATTAGTGTACTGTAGTTTACTGTTTTAGTGTTTAGTGTAGTATCAGGGGGTTGTGATGGGTAGTGAATGAGTGTAGGGAGTGGAGTAGGGGAATGTGTATGTTAGTGCAGGGGGTAGTGATTTAGGGTTTAGGGTAGTGTAGTGGTGTTTCAGTAGTGTAGGGTAGTGTAGTGTTTTAGTGTTTTGGTAGTGTTTTAGTGTTTTAGATGTGTAGGGTAGTGTATTTTCTATAGTGTTGTGTTGTAAACATTTCTTTTTTAAATATGACATGTTATTCCGCATACCATTTTTATTACTAGGCAAGTTTTTACTTTGCATACATTAACACTTCAATGTAATGGTATGCGAAGTAAAAACTTGTGTAGTAACGGTTAATGCTAAGTAATAACCCCGTAGTAATAGCATGCGAAGTAATGGCATGCAAAATAACGTCTCATATTCGAATGATTGATTTGTTCTGTATTCCGTCCATCATTTGTGTCTCTTTTGCTTTTTACTGGAGACTGCATTTTTTACAACTCACTCGTGAGGAGTAAACTGAAAAATACAATTGCACCGCATTTCTAAAATGTGTTAACAGCGATAATGTCTGATTTAAACACTGTACTTCCAATTATGTCTCCACTCTCTTTTATTCTCTCTCTTTCACTGCTTGATATTCTTACATGCGCCCGTCTGTTCTCCAGCCTGTTTTACTCCCTCCCTCTTCCATCCTTTCTTTACTCCTTCACACATAGTGCCTTTTCTGGGGCTCCAACACAGTTGCCATTTCCTGCCATAACAGGCTCGGGCGGGCCACTGTGGAATGCATCTTCCATCCTGTGTCATCAGATCTTGAGTGTGTTTAGAGGTTGTGATAGGCGGGGAGGAGTGACGTCACTGGCCTGATGAAGGGAACCGGTGCACCCGGCTGACCCCAGGAAATGAGCGCGGAGCTGCGGTCACAGTAGGACATGCTCGGCCTGGGCCCGCACTCAGGGAGTCTGCAGCTATCCAGCAATGACGTAGAGTGAGTTCAGCGCTCTTTGCGCTGTGATCACCCTGGCTTACAGCAGCGTGTCCTTGGTGACCTCTGACCTGACCTCGAGAAGCCTTTGGTCTTCAAGGTTCCCTGTCCTGCAAGAGAGGTATCTTGCTGCTCGGAGCAAATGGAACGACGTTCTCTAGTAATTTGGAATTCTGTGTCATAGGCACAATGTCCATTTTATATTTTCAACCCTTGACTGCAGCTGCCTGTATTTTTTGGCAGAGATCTCTGGCGTCTCCAATGTAGTTCTGCTCCTTCGTGTCCATTGTCACAGCGTCCGAGGGGTCACCCAGGTCGGTAGCAGCCTGTCGCTGCACTCACTGGGGACTGCTGCGGGCTCACAGAGAGCCCTTTGTTTGCTAAGACTGCAGGACACTGGTGCTTTTGACAGAGAGATGTGGGGTCACCTAGGGAGGCTGTCACCTGACAGTGCCATAACTGTGAACTGCAGCAAGCTACCACGGTATGGAGCACTCTCGCATCAGTAAGATAGCCGCTGTCAGTCTGTCACTTCTGAAAGCTCAGTCGTCTCTTTGCACTGCACTTTCACAGAGAACCGTGGGATTACATGGACTGCAGCAGGATGATATTTTTTTTTAGGTCCTGGATACCGACAGCATTAGCTGTCTATTGGCATATATTTAGAGTGGGCTTGGTTCAGTCCTTTTCTCATGATTGATGACTTTGTTGTCTATTTCAAGTGTCTGCTTTTGATTTCTTGACTTTCCTTCCAATTGTTATGTTTGTTGCACCCAGGAGCATTTTGTTCTCGCAGTCTCCTGATTAGATTGTATCTGTCCACTGCTGACTGGATGAGACATTTTTAGGGCGTGCCTATTGTGGACAAAAGCAATAGTTACAGTGAGCTATTAGCCAGCACTTTGCTAACCATTGGTTGGCTTTGCTGTCACTCTTATTTGCTGGAGTCTTATTCAATGACTTTTCTTTCTCTTCTTGCATTTGTCCGTCCCCTGGAGCTCTATCTCTTTACCATGACTTGGATTAGTTGACTTGTATCCTTCCACTGTTCACATCAATGGAACTTTTTATTTATTTATCTTCCAGGACTCCTGAGGAATACATGTCTTTTCTTGCACTCTATCTTGTGTGCTGATCTCCTCCTTAAATATCTGCTGATGCCCTCTCTATGTTGCTCCCTTCCTGTACAGCTTGTCTGTTGTATTACACAACCATCCCTGTCCATTTTATAAAAATGTACCACCCCTGCAGGCTCTTCTGCTCTTTCCCCATGCACTTCCTCAAATCCCTACACAGCCCGTAATGCAGCAAATATCACAATGTGGCTATAAGTAGTGTTAGAGAGCCTGACAACCTTTCCTAAAAATAAAATAACTACCCAATCAACTTAGTCTGTGTCTGAAAGCCATAAAAAGGAAACCTCATTCCATAACTGTAAGTTGGGGCTTGTGGGGGCTTTAAGAAGGAGCACTGAATGCTGTGTTCAGGTGTATCTTCTTATATTTGTCTTGCAGGAATATGTACCTCTTTGGTATGGGAGCTGCTTGCTGTTCACCAGCAAAGCCACCGCACTGGGGAGGCGTGGCAGGATACAGCAGTTTTGCAGTAACTTACTTGTTGGATTCAAATTAAAGTATATGATTAGCATAGCGTAACTAAAATTAGCTTATTTGATTTAGTCCCGTAATAAGGCCCCTCTTCGTCATTATAAGTTAGTACGACAGAAAGGGCCAAAAACAGGACCGCGGCCATCTTGGCCCTTAACTCTCTCGTCGTGTAGGAACTACGATCACATGGTTCTCTGAGCCCATATTTTCCTCATTTAGCACACACCAGTTTAGAAGACAGGCTGAATTGTATTTACGACCGAGAAGCAAGGTCACATCTGCTAAAAGGGAGTACCAAGCAAAATTCCTTCTGAACCTGGGACGAGAAGGGAGTCACCCGGCCGACCTTCTATTCTTAAAGATAGTAACCCTTTTTGTATCGCTGAAACTAGATATAGGATGAGCTTATTAGGAACGCCTGGACGGGTTGGTACTTTTCCACTTGTAAGGCTTTGTATGTTGCGCTGATAATGTATAAAAGTATGAGTTTGTCAAGGAGCCAGCAGTCTTCCTCGGCGCACCTCCTGGGTGAGGATCGATGAGGCTCCTCTATGTAGAGTTTTCTGTCTGGCCAATAAACGCTTGAACCTTCTACGTTGCCAACTGCTCATTATTTGACTTACATTGCGGGCCACCGGTAAGTGTGGCCCTTGGGACGAAATTTAGGTTACAACAGTTGGCGACCACGAAGGGACCCCGTGATAGGGTCTGACCTCCCCCGTAATCGGGTGGTAGGTTCAAGGGCGTCTTAGCCGGGTGGGCGGAAGACGAGCTCGAGGGTTTCGCTCCGCGTGCTCGAGTGGGATGCCCTCTGCTGCTAGTCACCCTTCACCGGGGTCCTACGGGCTCAACCCAAGAAACGGACCGTGTTGGTCGAGAGGAGTTGGCAGCGAATAAACGGACATTCATACCAGGGTGCACCCGGTGAGTAGAATTTTGATTTGAAGCACTGATTATAAGCAGTGCACATTTTGATTTTGAAGCACGCGAGGTGGAGCGTGTAGTTGCATTTGAAGCACAGGCTCTAGGGCGGTGCATTGATTTTGAGGCAGGCGCTGGAGAGTGGTGCCACTGTTGGTTTGAAGCCTGAATTATATGGCTGGGCATTGATTTGAAAGTACATGTACATTTGGTACGATTTGATGGGCCCTTTTCTTTTTCTGATTTGCTAAACCGCGCGCGGAATGTAGCCCGATTGCACCTGGGAGACTCACGACCCGAGCTGGGTAGCCACGAGACATATCCACGGCGAGGCACAGACCTCCTCGGGACAAGCCCCAGTGGTGAACCAGGAAGGCAGTGAGAGGATCTGTGGTGTAGTCGGGGATGTCTATTGTTGGAATCATTACGGATTAGTGTGAGACTGGCTCACTGATGGTGGTGGTAAGGGTTGTAACTCTTGGTTGTGGTTTATGTCATTTGTGTCTGTATTGAACCAATCACCATGCCTTGTTTTAGTAAGTTGAATTGTTTTAGCTGTTGCTGTCGGACGGGTGACTCTCGGCTGGCTGAGAGTTAGCCTGCCCCGCCGGAAGGCAGTCCTAGCCACTATATGTATGTGAAGCATGGAATTACCCCTTTATTGTTTTGTACTCTGTGGCATAAATATACTAAAAGTAACGAAGAATTGCAATGGCCAAAGACTGGCTCGTTTGATGAGAAAAAAATTGCTTTCTTACAGGAACAACTGTTCTTCAGGCGTAGCCGTCAGGCTATGTTTGATGCCCTGGGTTCGTGGCTGAAAGAATCCAAGCAGCGGCGGATAAGGGAGGAGAAGCAATCCAGGGCTAAGGCTAGACAGAACGTGACTCAGAAGGCCATAGCTTATGATAGGTCTCGAGCAGAAAAGGGAATAGACTGTATGAACCGTGAATTCCGATTGAAGGTAGATAAGAGCTATGTGACTCGACCCAATGCTGAAGATGAGATAGAAGACTTATTGGATATACGGCCACCGCCTCCTTATGTGCCTCAACGGCTGTATCCGGAGGTGGCCGGAGTCTCGGCTCCGGCCACGGCCGCGTCCTCAGGAACCTCGGGGGCCTCGGCCCCTCCAGCTCCCCCCAGTTCCTCTCCTTTGACAGAACTCTCCCGACTGTCCACATCCGTGTCAGAGGTGATGACTATGTTACCAGCGTTGTTAACAGCCGCAGCAGCTGGGACAACACAGCCGTCATCCGGGTCAATGACTTCCCCTTCTGTCCTGCCCTCCTCCTCCGCGAGTACTACGCCAGTAGCAGCTGCCACCACTCCGACACGTCCGGTTCCCTTAGCTGAGGGTAAAAGGTTGTTTACTCGTTCGGCTTTGGGAACAGAAGAAAAAGAAACTATTGCTGTACAGGCATCCCAATGGATGCGGCAACCCATTTATTCATTATCAGATATTTGGAGCACCATGAGAGATTACGAGCCGGTAATTCAACAGCATGCATTAGAACATATGGCGAACCGCCTTATATCATTATGGGAACAGGTACACACGGAGGGAAGGGCCCCGGCCATATTATACGATATCGTCACACAGACCCATAGATCCCGCCTTACCCCAGAAGAAGTGTATGGGAATGTGCAGAACTTGGTGGCGTATAGAACCCGTCTGCAGTCGACTAATCCTACGGGGCTATCCCAGTACCCTATGCGGGAAGTACACCCCATCTACCATCCAGAATTTACGGAAGTGGTAGACGCCCTCGGGGTAGTTACTCGTCCCAGAGTGCAGGCGCGTTTCCAAGAACAATGGGTGTATACCCCCTGGAAACGAAGTGAGGTGTTGTCACTAAAAAGTCAGTTACCAGATCCCAGGAAGAATCCTACCGCGTATTACAAATAGCTTACTGAAGCGGCTTCCTCCGCAGTAATGACGTTGGCGGTGGACATTTGGCGCCAGGTACACGATCAGGACCATGCAACCGAATTTGGGGGGACTTGGGAACAGCTACGGGAATGGGATAGAGATCGTAAACCAGGGAATAAGCCCCGGGCGGAAATATTGGCCCTTCCTGATAGGATAATTAATTATATGCATTCGCTGATACCTCCCCGGAAGGTGGACTGGGATAAGTTGACGGCCTGCAAGCAGAAGAAGGATGAGAGTGTATCAGATTTCTTTACGAGATTTGAGGGAGTTTGCATTGACTTCAGTGGACAGGACCTGGCCACTGAAGGAGGGGTACGTTTGTTCGTGAATCGATTCGTGACCAATCTGCTGCCGGAGGTATCGGCTCGATTACAGGCTGCTGAAAGCACCTGGACAACTACTACTCCTTCGACAATATTGAGTATGGCTCAATATTATGAACATCGTGAGAATGAAAGCAAGGACAGGACAGAAAAGAAGTCGAAGGACTTGAAGACTCGAGTATTGTTACAGCAAGTAGAGAGAGGACGGGGAAGAGGGCGAGGGTCGCAGAATTTTGCTCCAAGAGGGGCGGGTCCGGCACAGACGACAGGACGGACAGACTTGGGCATAAATCAATGTGCCTTCTGCAAGCAGGAGGGGCATTGGAGAGCCCAGTGTCCGTTATTATATGAACAGAACAGTGTTCCGAGAGGTCGGGGAAGGGGACGTTTTGGTGGACAGCGAGGGGGATCTACGAGACAAGAGCATTCGGCGACAGGTGAGACTGGTCAGAATTGTTTTGATCACGGTCAGGGGAAGCAGTATCACAATGATGGTTATATGACAGGCGAGGGATCAGGTTATTCTCAAGCATAGGACAGCCAAAGACAGAGTCAGGGGCAGGTGTCGATTCCAATTGATCAAGCTGGACCCTATGTCCATGCACGATTATTGAACACATCAGGTAAGTTCCTAGTTGACACAGGGGCCATGAACAGTTCTGTTTCACGTGCCCTAGTCCCGGGGGCTGCTCTGTCTGGCCAGAATAATGTGTCTGTGGGGTTTTCTGGAACTCCGGTGGTAAGCCCCATCTCACAACCGCTTCCCCTTACCCTGGGGTCGGTATCAATAAACTCACCTTTCCTTTTGACCTCCCAGTGTGGAGAGAACCTTTTAGGCATGGACATATTGAAAAGATTGCATGCTCGCATCTATTGTTCCCCGGACGGGGTTTACTTGACCATAAAAGACCCTTCACCCCTCTCCGCGCAATGCTTATCTAAAACAGAACCTTTACCACCAGAACTGGCGTGTATCCCGAAAACCCTCTGGGCGACTGGAGACACCGATGTGGGCCATTTGCAAATTTCCCCAGTATCGATTACCTTAAAACAGAACGCCCAGTTGCCGAAAATTCCCCAGTATAAAATTGCCCCTGCTGGGGAACGAGGTCTAATGGCTATCATTCATGATTTGATTAAAACCGGAGTAGTGGAAGAAACGGCCTCTAACACGTGTAATAGCCCTATTCTTCCGATTCTTAAACGAGCCCCGGTACAACAGACCCCTGATTATGCTGATACCTATCGATTTGTGATTGACCTACGAGAGATCAATAAGATCGTGGTACCCCAGTACCCTGTGGTACCTGATATTAATTCCATCTTGACGATGATTCCTCCAACCGCACAATTTTTCTCAGTAATAGATTTGAAGAATGCTTTCTTTAGTATCCCTATACATCCAGATAGCCGCTATCTTTTCGGGTTCTCATTAGGGGGCCGTAGCTTCAGATTCTGTCGCGCCCCCCAGGGGTATACGGAAAGCCCCAGTATTTATAGTCAGGCACTGAAAAAGATACTAGACACGTTGAGCTTGCCGCCAGGTAATGTATTACTCCAGTATGTTGATGATCTCCTGGTGGCCTCTGATACTGAGGAGGGCTGCCGGACGGCAACAGTGGATTTACTACAGCATCTGGCAAGAAATGGTAACAAGGTGTCACTGTCAAAATTCCAATATTGTCGACCGGAGGTGACCTATCTCGGTCATCTCCTGTCGAAGGAGGGAAGGCGATTGACCTCGGAGCGTGTTGCATCCATTACTAACATGTCTGTTCCTTGCACGCAACGTGATGTCCGTGCTATGCTTGGTATAACCTCTTACTGTCGCCAATGGATCCCTAACTACTCTCTTATCACTAAACCTTTCTTGTATCTAATCACCAAAGATGTATATGAACCCCTACCCTGGACTGATGAGTGTCAAATGGCTTTTATTTCTTTGAAGGCTGCTTTATGTTCTGCTCCTGTGCTTGGCACCCCAGACTACCGGAAGCCTTTTGTGCTCTACGTGCATGAGGTGGACGGTTGTTCGCTTTCAGTGTTAACACAGGACTTTGGAGGTAAGCAAAGACCCTGTGCATATTTTTCGGCGGTTTTGGACAATGTCGCCAGAGCGCTTCCCAGCTGCCTGAGAGCCATGGCCGCTGTAGCGGTGGCAATCAGGCAATCGGAAGGGCTAGTCCTAAATACGGATCTCACAGTGATGGTACCACACGCTGTGGACGTATTGTTAAACAGGACACAGACGCAGCACTTAACCTGTGCGCGTCTTACGGGGTACGAATTGACCCTGTTTGCACCTCACATAACGATCAAGAGATGCGTCACTCTGAATCCTGCCACGTTGCTACCCCTCCCCTCAGGAGAAAGTGGCCAGGATGTACATGATTGCATATTTCGGACTGAAGAAGAAACAAAGGGCCGGATAGATCTAACAGACACCCCTTTATCTGAACCCCAAGGGGAATTGTATGTTGATGGCTCATGTTTTAGATTGCCCAACGGTACTACGGTTGCGGCTTATGCAATTACTACCTTGCAGACCGTGGTCGAGACGGCCAAAGTACCATATCTTTCAGCCCAAGCGGCTGAATTAATTGCACTACTGAGGGCGTGTGAATTGGGTAAGGGATTGAGGCTGAATGTCTACACCGATAGCCAATACGCCTTCGGTGTAGCCCATAGTTTTGGGAGGTTGTGGGCAGAACGAGGGTTTCTTACATCCCATGGTGAAAAGATAAAGAGTGGACAATTGGTCGAGCGACTGCTGGCTGCATTACCTTTGTCAGAAGCCCTTGCTATTGTAAAATGTAGTGCCCATAAGGCTGTAACTGATGATGTTGGGAGGGGAAATGCTTTTGCAGATAAGATTGCTAAAGAAACTGCACAGTCCGACACCCCCTCCATGTTTGTGGTTAGCCAGTGCAGAAGGATGTTAGAAGCAGACATTTTTCGAAACACTGTAGATAGTGTGAAAGAATTGCAGCAGGAGGTCACCCCAGAGAAACTGCAGTATTGGCAGGAGCAGGTGGGGCGGTTAGACGAGAATGGGTGTTGGACGGACCTGTCAGAAAAATGCAGATGGCTACTACCGAATGCATTTGGGAATGCGGTGGTAGCCATGGCACATGGTCCCGCCCACGTCGGGGTTCGAGGCATTTGCGCGATATTGGACCCTGTATGGTACAACACCAATATCCAAAAAACGGCCAGGAATTTGGTCCAACATTGTATGGTCTGCCTTCAACATAACCCGGGGGGTGGTACTCCTGTTCTGTCAGGTAGTTTTGCCCCACCCACTTTGCCTTTTGAGGTACTCCAAATGGACTATATACAGCTGGAACAGGTTAACAACCTCAAATACGTTCTGGTGGTAGTCTGTACCTTCAGTAAATGGGTAGAAGCGTACCCCACTAGAGAAAACACAGCTATAGCAACTGCGAGAGCCTTAATAAAAGAGTTCTTTCCCCGATATGGGTTACCACGAGTGATCTGGAGTGATAATGGGACACATTTTAATGCTAATTTAGTTCAACATGTATGTAAGGGTTTGTCCATACGGCAGAAGTTTCACGCCGCGCGGCACCCTCAATCAGCAGGCCTAGTTGAAAAATATAATGGGATCCTGAAGTTAAAACTAGCTAAACTACAGGACACGACCGGCTTGAAATGGCCCGATCTTCTACCATTGGCCCTGTTGTCTGTAAGAACGACCCCTCATTCTCGGAGTGGGATTTCCCCTTACGAGGTGGTTTTTGGGAGACCTGCCAATGTATGGGGGGTGCCCCGGCCCAAGTCATTCAGGGATATTGAGTATCCTATGTTAGCCGACTACCTCTATGCGTTAACTAAAGATCTCCGTTCTATCCACCAACAGATTTCAGCAGTACTGCAGCCTCTGCCGGAGGGTCCCGGACACAGCATCGAGCCAGGTCAGTGGGTCCTAATTCGGAACTATCAGTGGAAGTCGAGCCTGGAACCCCGCTGGACCCGGCCTCATCAAGTGCTTCTGGCCACAAGGACGGCGGTAAAGGTCGAAGGGAAACAGCATTGGATTCATGTTTCCCATTTGAAGCGTGTCCCGCTTCCCTTGCCCGAGGATTGTCAGGACCAGGAGGAAAACGTACGACACAGAGGTGAGCACGACACCGAAGAATCACCCTCCCCCGAAGCCCACGGAGAAGCGGAAGGGCAGGGAGAGAGGGCCATAAGTTCGGGGTCAGCTGTGGCAGATACGGCCCTGCCTGGGGACCAAACGCGTGACCAGGAGGGCCACACACCTTGTTCCTTATCTGATCCCACTGTGCCCATCTTGTTCATGAATCCTGAAACCCCTGGGCACACTCGATACCACCTGCGGCCCAGCAAACGGAATGAGATCCCCCGGTCCGGCCTGCAATAAAAGGTGAAGTCTGAGCTAAGGGACCTGGGGATCATATAAACACTGGACTGAACTCGTGGAGGGCGTGGAACTGTAAGTGATAGCCCTGTTCAGAAAGAAGGTAGAGACACTGATAGAAAAAGGGGCCCAGGTAACCTTCCTCTTCGACCAGAGTTGCGTCAAGTGCAGCTCCTACGCGAGAAGTTTTTGCACCCTTGATTTTTTTTATTTTTATTTTTTATGTTTTTACTGTTTGGAATGCTAAGAGTCTGCCTGTGAGGCTCTAACACGGACACAGGAAAGAAGCACCCTCCGGCAGATTGGACTGCTTGTAAACTCTTTTAGTTTCCCGAGTTTAGAACTGGACTTTTAGTGAGAATGTATCCCATTGCTCGTTTTGCCCTTGAAGAAGAACGTCCCATAATCCCTCGCCCTAGATACTCATATTTACCAATGTTTTCAACATGGAGTTTGCGTGCTAAAATTGTGTTTATTTCTATAATAGCTGTGTCATTTCTATTATGTTTAGGAGTGTTCATATATCTAGAATTCCGCCACCCAGTCCATACCCTGGTGTTATCTACCCACACTCCTAAGGAACACCATTTTCAGACTTTGGCCCCTCATAAAGAGAGGCATCGCCAGACTTATGTACATAATGCCTTCATAGAAATGTTGCATCAAACCCACAGTTCCACGAATGTTACCGATTGCTGGGTATGTGGCCTCCTCCCTTCCGTAATGCATAAACATGATTTGTTTATTTCGATGCCGTTGTCACATTTAGGGAGCTGTGAAGCTTGGTTTAGATTGTTGTCTATGATATACGAGCATTATACTGTAGACGCACACAGGTTCTCAGAGAAAGATTATGAGTTAATATTGGCCTACATAGAGAGGCATCAGGGGTTCACTCCAAATGCAGAAGGTACTGACGGCACTTTAGATCCAACAGCCTGCATGAATGTGTACACGGACCATGAGAATGATACTTGGCTAAGGGATGAGATATTAGATTTTGTATCCTTCAATTTTACCGAATACTTCAGATATTTCCAGGAACGCAATGTCTCGGAAGACAAGATCATACCAGTCCCTGTATTAAATACGTCATCCTCCTTTTGTATCCAGGGTGCCGGCCATTTGTTCGTGGGATTTAGCAGATGCAATTACACTTATCGATTACAGACTTTTAGTAGTCCGCCAATATTGACTCCCCCGAACATATATTTCGTATGTGGGGAAAATGCTTACACCTGGCTTCCCAGGGGATGGTCAGGCAGGTGTTATCTGTCCTTCCTCTATCCTCCTGTTTATATTGCCCCATCAGATTATCACAAATCCCATTCACTGAACAAAAGAAGTCTGTTATCCACGTCCACTGATAATGATGTCACTGATCAAACAGATACCCCGGCCCAACACTTCGTAGATATTATGAAAGGGATCCTACCTATATGGGGCCCTATCCTAACTAGTAAGGAAATTAGGAGGCTGTCCAGGGTGGTGGAAGGAGTGGTCAATACCACTGCCGGGATATTGACTAATATCACTGTTGAGCTTCAGGCGACCCGGCTTGTGACCCTTCAAAATCGTCTTGTTCTAGACGTTATATTGGCCGATCGCGGAGGAGCATACCGGGTGATCGGGAGCTCCTGTTGTGTATATATACCTGACTCCGCCCCTTCGGTTCATTTAGCCATTCAGAAACTCCACCGACTGGCATCAGAAATCCATACGGAGACCGGTACCTGGTCCCTGTCAACCTGGTTCTGGGACCTCCTGACTATTTGGGGGTGGAAACTACTCTTGGTCCTATTGGGTATAGTGGGTTTCCTTTTTACCTGCTGTATTTGTATCCAGTACGGTCCTGCTTGTTGTTCTTATTGTGCCACCCAATTTCGCTCTGCAATACCTAAGTCCCCACCTACCCATGCTCAAGCTAATGCCCAGATGACCCAGAAAGAAATTCATGATATTATGCAAATAGATGAGGGCATTTTTGAGGAGTAGTCATTCTTTTTATTTATTTTAGCTACACTATGCTAAAAGGGCCGTTCTGTTGGATTCATATTAAAGTATATGATTAGCATAGCGTAACTAAAATTAGATTATTTGATTTAGTCCCGTAATAAGGCCCCTCTTCGTCATTATAAGTTAGTACGACGGAAAGGGCCGAAAACAGGACCGCGGACATCTTGGCCCTTAACTCTCTCGTCGTGTAGGAACTACGATCACGTGGTTCTCTGAGCCCATATTTTCCTCATTTAGCACACACCAGTTTAGAAGACAGGCTGAATTGTATTTACGACCGAGAAGCAAGGTCACATCTGCTAAAAGGGAGTACCAAGCAAAATTCCTTCTGAACCTGGGACGAGAAGGGAGTCACCCGGCCGACCTTCTATTCTTAAAGATAGTAACCCTTTTTGTATCGCTGAAACTAGATATAGGATGAGCTCATTAGGAGCGCCTGGACGGGTTGGTACTTTTCCACTTGTAAGGCTTTGTATGTTGCGCTGATAATGTACAAAAGTATGAGTTGGTCAAGGAGCCAGCAGTCTTCCTCGGCGCACCTCCTGGGTGAGGATCGATGAGGCTCCTCTATGTAGAGTTTTCTGTCTGGCCAATAAACGCTTGAACCTTCTACGTTGCCAACTGCTCATTATTTGACTTACATTGCGGGCCACCGGTAAGTGTGGCCCTTGGGACGAAATTTTGGTTACAACATACTCTTTTGTAGTAAGCCCAACACTACACTCGGCCAAACACTGGTACTGCAACACCCTCCCATTGAAAATGGAGGTAGGAAATAAAAATCGATAGCAAATAATGTAAAATTAAATTATATTACTTAAAATAATTTAACATATAAATAGATATGAAGTAATATCAAATATATATGAAATAGTGCATATTTAATATTTAAATATAAAATGTAAAGTATTTTACATAACAAAACGTGCTGTGCTCCATACACAACATAGCATAAGCAATCATGACATAACATAGTATATGCTTTGAAAGCCACCATTGCATATGTTTAGAAAGGCAGGATAACATATCATTGAAAGGCAACATTCCATAATATATGCGTAGAAAAGCAACATAGTCACACAGCTTTTGAAGCAAGCTTGGAATCCTGCTTCTCAGATAATCCAATAATACCAATCCCAGAAAGCATTTTCGTGCACTTTAAATGTACTGACCGCGGCTCCGCAATCTGGTACTCATTTTGCAAATTTTACACTCCAGCAATCAAAACATTTTATTTCAGAATTCGTTACCAAATCCCTAAAAAACAAAAACTTGGCCCGAAAATTACACTCAGCCACTGAACCGCAAAGACGGATTTAAAACAGTCGTCGTGCCCCCCTAATAGACATCTGACTGAAGCTCTGCAACCCGAGCCCAGGAAGCGAACACCAGAAATAAATAAGAGATATTGTGGAGCAGAACATATGTAGTCCAACAGGCAGTCTTTCAGCCTCAAATGTCCAGCCACTCCTCCTGTCCCTGAAGACACCACCGGTTACTGGACAGAGCAACTATTTTCTACATCAAAATGCTCAGCTTTTATTTCGCCTGCCCCCCTATATTTTATTGCTGCGTTTGATATTCAGCGAAGTGGTGAGTGTGTGATTGGAACACATACACCCTAACCGGCCTCCCGCTGTGGCTGCACATTTACTTTTTCATGTCATTCCGAACATGTTCTGTGTGATACGCCATCAACATGCCTTTTGAAACTTAGTCTGCTTTTCTGAGTAAGCTCACGTGTAGTACTGGGCCTGAACGGCGTAAATTCTAGAAATCTGTCTGAAGTAATTTTTAGTGGGGGCTGTGGCCAGAATTCCCTCACGCGGTCTGTAATGTATATCATCCTCACCAGTGAAAAAATAAAGGCTAAAGTGACTTGACAGTTGGGTGCTGAAATGAGCTAAGAACTAATGTTTAAAAAGGGAAAAAACACTGAAATTTGCCAGTTATATTTTAGTCTAAATTAGTTATAAATTGTGCCCCTGTCATGCTCTGCTTATGATCTCACATATTACATTATGCATTCATAGCATGTTAAATGACATCACTGATGACATCATCCAAATGATTGTGTCAGTGTGCTATAGGCTTTGTGAACTGGAAGTAATTCAAAAAGCTGTATCTGTGCCCAATCAGCAATCAACTGATGATGGGCATAACCTTTGGCAGCATCCTGGACTCAGCATATCTGTCAACTCACCCACTGGTGGATGTCACCCTCTTTTTACTGGTATTCACTCACCTAACAAACAAAATGCCTCCATACCCTTTATGCAGTCACCCACTTTTTAAACCTTGAACACCCTCCAAACAAGCATTGGCATAGCCAATAGGTCTCGCCTTTGGGACCTTATAAGTGTTTAGCCATGCAACAGTCGATGTTGTTGCACCAAGGATATTGTGCTGGATAACTAAACACTTATAAGGTCCCAAAGGCGAGACCTATTGGCTATGCCAATGCTTGTTATGTTCTTAGCATTGGCTTTGCTCGCCATCAGTTCCTGCTGCTGTTGGGACAGTGCACACTTCCCACTGCACTGTCACACCTATCTTGGGTTACATGCATTTCTGTAATGCTGCATGAGTCCTCCTTCTGCTACTGCTTCTCACCACTGCTAATGCTCACCACTGGTGCTCCTGCCTCTTGCACTGATTACTGTAGGTACAGCCGCTGAGATTTACTGCCTGCCTTTTCTTCTGCCTACCACGGCTACTGCCCATAACTGCTTCTGCCTATAATTTCTACTGCCTGTCAGTGCTATTAAGCAGCATTGGCACTGTTTGCTCATCGTGCTACCTACCTTTGTTACTAATCACCTTTGTTACTACTTACATTTGTTACAGCCTACCATTCTTATATCCTGCCAGTGCTGTAACAGCATTGGTGTTGTTTGCCCATCGTACCACGTACCTACGTACCTACGTTTGTTACTACTTACCTTTGTTACTACTTACCTTTGTTACTGCCTACCATTGTTACTGCCTACCATTCTCACTGCCTGCCATGTCTATTGACCAGCATTGGCACTGTTTGCTCATCGTGCTACCTTTGTTACTACCTACTTTTGTTATTGCTTACCTTTGTTACTGCTTACCTTTGTTACTGCCTACCATTCAAACTACCTGCCATTCTTGTTGCCTGCCATTCTTACTGCCTGCCTGTGCTATAGCAGCATTGGTGGTGTTTGCCCGTGGTGCAGCTGACCTTACCCTGCGATTACAGTGCCTAACACTGCTAGGGCATATCACTGCTGCCGCCCACCCCTCTGCCTCTAAGAGTACCCAGTACTCTTCTGGACTCCAAGAGTGGGCGCTGTGTGAGCGCTTTCAGGAACAGAGGCTCGCACTTTACTCCAGCTCTGATGTCTGAACAGACACAGGGACGGATTCTGTGCATATTGCTTCCTGTCCCTGTGTCGGGGGCTGTAAACATGAGCAATGAAACTATGTAAATCACACAGAACACGTGTTTTAAGATACTGTCCTTAAGACATGTCGTCTTTTTTCTCCATGGACCATCCTTGTTAATATAATCTAGTTTGAAACAGACCCTGAGCCCCCCTCTACTCCCCTATGCACCGCATCCCACACTAGAGGTGTTCCATTAATACACGTGTCGGCAGTAAAGCTCCCCACTTCCGCTTGGAGCTCTTTCAACACCCTAACAAGTGCTCGCCATGATGTATACTTTTGCCTTTTTCGCCCGTCCCACTTGGCCTCGCCTGCTTTCCTTCTGAAGTAAAATGTGTCTTATCTATATGGGGCCATGTGTTTGGCTCCATAAAGATAAGAAACCTTTTACTTCAGAAGGAAAGCAGGCGAGGCCGTCCAAGGGGGACGGCAAAAAAAGCCAAATGAAAACATCACAACCAACTCTTTTCCAATGGCTGGCCACCGTTTAGCATAAACGGTGACGCCAGCCAATGGAAAAGAGGAGCGGGGCTTAATGCCCTTTACACAAAATACCCCAAATCATTAAATCTAGCCAGCGAGACTGCGCATGTGCGCAGACTACACTAGGCGAGATCTAAAAGTGTTCATTCTCTAGTGACTACTGGATCACTATCTTAAAGACTTCACATGAAGGGTCTTGCAGTAAGAGAGACTGCGCAAATCAACCACGCATGGTCTCTGTCAGGGCTCTCTCGTGAGGGTCATCCACGTCATTTTTGTTTTTTTTGCAGATTTATATAGCGCAAACTCGACCTGAAGGTATTGAAGCGCTTTACATGAGCACCAGTTATGTTACACAAGGACACATTCATTTTTGGTAGGCACGGGGAGATTAAGTGATTTGCCCAGAATCACAGGATGTGGAGTAGACCCCGAGGCTCGAACGTTGGTTTCCCAGCTCCAAAGTCGGCATTCTAGATGTAAGACCACTTCTTAATTCCCAGGATCTAGCCCCTGTTACCAGGGACATTTTAAGGATTTTGGATGCCCCGGCCATACGTATTTCTGGGGCCCCTGTTGGAAACAGTTTTGAATTCCTGATTCAATTTCAGCTCGTTCATGCAGTCTTTGGCCAGATGACTAACAGCCACATTCGTCCAAATTTAAATGTCTTTACATCAAATATTCAGGGATAGTGCTGGGTGTTTTCAACATTGTAACACATCAGTAGCTCACTAATTATGCTACAAATAATCTCTGTGACACCCTCCCATTTCTCATATGTGAGGTCCTGTTTTGACCTAAAAGAAAGTTTTTTGTATGGATGTTGCATGAAACAAACACAACATTTCTCTGCAAAATTTCTGAGATAGTCTCTCACATATCGCCCACAATAAAAATACATTAAAGGAAGCATGGTATTTAAAATAAATTGTTTAAGATTTAGTACACTTCATAAGGGCAAGACTCTCTGCAGAAAAGAGCTGGCTCTGTCTGGGGGCCCCCTGAAAAACTGGGGCCCTGGGACATAGCCCACTTTGCCCATGCCTTAAAAAGTCTCTGCCTGTTACTTGTGTTCAGACCCGCTCCACGGAAGGTGCAGTCACAGTGTCAGAGTGGGGTCTAGGTGATTATACGGCATGACGTGGGGAGGGCGGAGAGTTTCTGTGGCTTCTATCTCACGCAGACTTCCCTACAGCCCCCTCTCTCTCCCTACTGGATCACTCCCTTAAAGACGTCACTTGACCCACAAGTCAGACTTGAGAGGTTCGCACTTATACATTAGCCACTGATATGACATATTCAGCCAGGCTCTCCCTAGTTTGGTAAAATAAGCCACTTGGATTAGCAGAACAGCCCCCAAATTTAGAGCCACCTTGGCATTATCACAAACATTGTCTATAGCAAGTCAGATGCACGCAGCGTCCCATATCTTGCAAAATACATACACAGCTTGTTTTAACAAGGCCCATTTTCTGTTCCAGTCAGACTCTGCCTGAATCTCTAAACAATCTAACCTCTGTAGCTGATGCGACCTGCAGCCCATTGTCTCTTACCATGTGGTTGGACCGGAAACCCATCAGTCTTAACATGCCACGGTTTGGATTCATCACTCTTGGTTCCAACTGTCAATAACATAATCTGTTAGGGTGACAGCATAATATTTATTCGAAACCAAACACTCGCGTGGTCCTGAAAGGGCTATAGCAAGTTTATCCCAAGTAAAATGAAAGTGGCACATTTTGAGGAGGTAAATGTTGATCTTGTCAGAGGGAAGAGTTGAAATCCATGAGCTGAGCGCGAGATATCTGGAACTGGTCCTCTTCTGCCCTCTTGTGGACCAACAAAATATAACGCAATATCACAATTTATCTCCCGTTGATCAAGATTATTCAAATACACTGAACCCCCTTAAAGTTTTATTACACGTAAGCGCAATGCCTTCCTGGCCGTGCAAAATGCAGGCGCTCTTTGAGTCCGCTCTGTGTGGATTTACATAAGCATCAATCTAGCAATTCATGCAGATTTTTGCATCTAGGCACTGTGTAGAGAAGTGGCATTCTTGATTTGTCTTGTGTGGGGAAGGGGATGCAGGGGCGTAGCTTCAGCGGAGGTGTTACCCTTCTCAATAAATGCATTTTCTGGTAAATATTTGGGTACTACAGGTGCTTTCAGTCGGATATGGGGAGGTGTTTGTCGGATTTCCCAAGAAAATTTTAGATACAGAGAGACAAAAACACACTCTCTCCTTCTCTGTTTTCAAAGTCTTCAAAAGTTAAGTTAGTTTACAAAATATTGTGTTTTCCCTCACTTAGTACCCCTGATAATCCGCATTTCTCTCACTTTTCATTGCCCCTTAAGCCCCCCTCATGCGACATGCTAGTCGTACTATTTATTTTAACTTTATATGCCAGCGTGACTGTTTGAAAATCTGAAGTTCACCCCCCCCCCCAATCTTACTGACCAAGCTACGCCCCTGAGAAGATGATGTGGTGGTGTGATGTGTCTGTGTGTGCATGTGTGTGCAGCAGTATGCATACTGTAGAAAAGCAAGTGTGGTTAATGTGGGAATATGGAATGCTGGTGTCCGTGTGCTGGATGGAGCCTGGGAGTTGATTGAAGTTGGAGGTATGATGGAGCCCAGCAGAGGCCATGAAGCTGCGAGTAACTGAAAGGCTCAACATGAAATAAATACCTTATCACCTACCTGAGTGGCTCCAGACTCTTGGCTGAAGACTCTGCCCTCCAACTACAACACAATGCTGCTGTTATTCCTTTTTTTCTCTCCTTACGGTGCCCTTTTTAGGGTGAGCCTAGGCAGCGCGCATGCGCTGTGTATACAAGGCCTGTTGTTATCTCCTCTATCGGCTTTTGACATGCCCATAAATTGCCATTCATTCGTTGTTGTGCCATTTAGAAATACAGGGTTTTTAGTGGTGCATTGGGTCTGATTCCCTCGCCTTCGTGTGCCTGGGTCAGGCCCAGGCGATTTCACTCATTGTTTGCTTGCGTTGGCCATCCCAATACGTCCACGGTTCCTCCTGGTCATCCTGATCTGCCTTTTTATTTTGTAGGCTATCAACATCGTTTTAGGCTTTCAGGCCGTTTCACGGAGCTATGCTCTGTTCGGCACTGCAAACAGTGGCCTAACGATAATTGAGGGGCCCCCCCCTGCAAGGTACGTGGACGGGCCCCCTCAGACTCTTATCAGGAGCTCCCCGGCCGAAGTGCAGTGCTGAGGGGGCCCCTTGGAGCTTAGGGGTCCCCCCCGCACTGCAGGGGATTTGGGGGCCTGTGTTACGCACCTGCCTGCAAAGTGGCAATTTCTGTTCAGTAGGTGTTGAGCTATGCCAATAGCTCTAACTAAAATCTTCCCAAAATCTGCAGATGCTCCAGAGGCTGGCCCTCCAAGTGTGAAACAAACACCACTCCAGAACATGTGGATGTGCCAGCGACTGTAATTGGTCATCCTACTCCCAATAAGAAAACAGACATTTCCGTTGTTCGGTTGTGGGTATGTCACAGAAGAAATTTAACCATGATGTAAATAATAGCAGGAAAGGCTGTGGTGCTTTCTGGAAAGATTGTACGCCAAATGGCAACATCACACTGGGCCATTTAACAAAATCATAGACTTTCAATACTTGCAAACAGAAAATATTGAGGGGCAGATTTACAATGAAAGTGACTCAGTGCATTCCGCAAGCCATTTGGCTGCACCGCACTGAGTCACTTTCAAAGCACAGGGATGCGACATATTTACCACAATATGTCGCATCTCAGTGCTTCCCTCTGCGCTGGCGCACAAACTGCAGCCATGCGCCGGTACAGGCACCCTTGTACCATGTTGCAAGGAGTCCTGTGTCGTGGGTAGATTGCTTTTGTGCAGGAAGGTGCACCTTCCTGCACATAAACAATCACTACAGGCATTTTCCTCTTTCAATGTGTGCTGGAGAATGCAGCACGCATTGAAAGAGGAAAAAACGAGGAGAAATGAAAACATTTCTCCTCGTTGCGCCTCCCTACGCCTCCCCTGGGGAGGCGAAGCATTCAGACGCATTTCCAGATTTACGATTCCTCGTAAATCTGGAAATGTGTCTGTTTCCATGGGTGTTGCATGGGAACACCCACAGCAACACCGATGAAACGCCCTTTGCACGCAAAGTGCTGCTTGTAAATGGGACAGGAAAAGTCACGCAGGGTGGCTTTTCCTGTCCTTGTAAATATGGAGCAGTAAAATGTGCCACCAGTACGTCACAAAAAGGGACATACTGGTGGCGCAGGGGGCTTGTAAATCTGCCCCTTAGAATGGCTATTGTCTTCACCATCAGCAAAATCTGTGAATTGCTTTGTTTTAAAATCTTTTTGCACAAACGCTCTTCCAACATTGTGGTTTGGTGCAGATGGACGTAGTGGAATACAATTTTAAATGGAACAACATGAAGATACCACTACTGACACATAATTAGAAAGGCAAATTAAAGGGAATCATGACTATTAGCAACATGTCTCACAATGTGTTGTAGCTGTCATCAGCATATTAGTGGAACACGGTTCGCCTTTCTGGGGATCAAGTTGAGACATACGAGTCACTAAGATACGGACATTTCTTGGGTTTATTGAAGTTGTGGCTCAATTTGACCTTTTTTTTGCAGGTCATATCTCAAAACAAGCAAAGGCTGCAAAGGTCACCCATCCCCCTTGCCCAAGACAGTATGCGATGAACTCATTATGAGTGACGTCGTTGGTTCAGCTACTGTGGATGAAATATTAACTACTTGTAGGTATCTCATGTTATCTATCACCTTTTTACCTGAGCTTTCACTTATTGATCAACTGAGTATTGTAGCAAGAGATGCGTCCCTCACAAATGGAAAATTAGTTGCATGATTCATAATATTCCGCAGTTTGAAAATTGACACAGGTGGAAAAATTGCAAAACAGCATTGTGTGCAAAATAGACTCCTCAAAGTGCACAGGTCTATCCTGTAACAGAACTGCCAACGTGTCAGGGCATTATCAAGAAATGCAGAAAGGCTTTTATAACAGAATATGGATCACATAATCACACTATGTGGTGCACAGGATTGTTGTCCAATGGCAGTAAGGACCGTTTTCTTAAACTGTCTAGTTACTTAATACATTTTCTCCGCCTCCATACATCTACAGGCAATTTTAAAAACAGATTTGGGCAACAATGGTATCTTGAAATATCATTCTAATACTTGCTAGGGGATGTATGACATTACAACGCGTGTTATTACAACGCGTGCAGTTACATCGCATGCGTTACAACGCATGCGATGTTACAACGCTATGCCATTACAACGCAAGTCTTTACATCGACTTGCGCTAGATGGCGTGCTAACATTAGAAAAGTGTAATTTACTATTCCAACTCCAGTCCACTTAACAGTAGGGAAGGTGTTGAGCTAGTAAACTACACTATTTGTAATGTTAGCACGCCATCTAGTGCAAGTCTATGTAAAGACTTGCGTTGCAATGGCATAGCGTTGTAACATCGCATGCGTTGTAACGCATGCGATGTAAAAGCTGTGCGTGGTAAAAACCGCGTTGTAATGGCTGTTCCCCCTTGCTAGGCGGCGCGCGCGTTGGCAACATGTGGAATTATAGAGAGCTACTGAGGGATTGTGGATGAATTACAAAGTATAGCTGAAGACCAGGAGGCATTTGTATCAAATTCTGTTTTTGCGATTCTCAAATAGCGATGTTTAGGGAATCGCTATTTGAGAATTGCAAAACGGGATGTAATAAAAAATTCGCAAATGTTTTCCGATTCCTTGGCATTCCTTAATTGCGATTAGCAAATTGCTAATCGCAATTAAGGAATACCTTCCCATTCATTCCTATGGGCTAGGAGGCCTATAGGAATGAATGGGAAGACATTCTCAATTTGCGATTCACAATTTGAGAATCGCATAATGAGAATGAAAAAGGACACCCTGTTGCACCCCTGAAATATGTATGTATGCACATGTGGCGCACATACATGCCCTAAGGGCATGTCTACGCGTCACATGGCACTTTGAAAAATGCCAAAAAGTGCATTTTTCAATGAAATCGCAAATTACCACCAACTTGAAGTTGGTGGTTGTAGGAAGGTGGAATCTGACTATATGGTTGCCCCCATTTTTTCCTGGTGTTTGAATGGTTTTTGACTAGTCTGGCTGGGATCCTGCTATCCAGATCCCCAGCCTATCTGCTTCCTCTCTAAACTGATGTGAATACCCTAGGTACATACCAATTGGATACTGAGGACACCCTATCAGCCCCTTGTAAATGGTACCCTAGGTACCCAGGGCATGGGTCCCTCAGAGGCCTACCAGGGGCTGCAGCACTTGTTGTGCCACCCCTGGGACAGCCATACAAACTGACACCACCAGACCACTACTGTAGTCTGGGAAAGGTGGTGCTTGCACCCCTTACAGGGATATAGGTACCCTGTATCCCACTTAATACAACACATATATCCTCATAGGTCACCCCTAAGGCAGGCCTTGCTAATCCTACAAGGCAGGGTGCTGAGATATGTGTGAGGGGGAACCCCTACCTGAGTAGGGCCCTTCTGCAACCTTCGTAAAACTATTGATGGGTTGTTTGTAGTGCAGCCATACCATATACTCTTAACCGCATTATAAGTAATCGCGATAGCGTGATAACTTGAGAGTGGCTGCACAGAACCATGTCGTGTTTGGTGTCAAACATGTAGGAATCATACCCCCAATCCAACCATGGGAGTGAGGGCATGATTCCCCCCTGCTAGAGGGGTGATATGGTAAAAGCAGCAGATTTTAGAGACCAATTTAAAAGTGCACACGTAGTACAAAATGGATGCTACCCGCCACCCACACGACTCTGGCTGCCTGTTGCTGGGCACAACTCCAGCCACGGCAGCTGGACAATAGGGATCTTGTTGCAGGGAGGTGTTCCCACCTCCCCAGACAGACTATGTGGATTGGAACTGGGTGGGTGCACCATAGGATGTCTTTCAGACTTGCACGTAGGCTTCTCCAGTGCCTACTTCTGCATACACCGCCTCAAACTGGTTCAGGGGCATCCTGTCCCCTGCCCAGGCGGGAAAACACACAAAGGGGAGAGGGTGTAGCCACCCTTTCCCGCCTGAACTCTCATTGGTGGGCTCTGATTTAGACACTCCCCTAATCCTTCGATAAAGGTGAATACAGGGTCCCCATAGCGTCAGATTAATCTTGGACTTCACAGACTTGAACCTTTGACTTGCTGCCTCACAGCTGAATGAAGAAATCTCCCTTCGGGTAAAGGAGTTACCCCCCTGCTCGGCAGGCACCTGAAACACTGCAAGTGACCCAGTTGGAACTCCACTGCTCCTACAGACATCGAAAACTTCTGCCGACCTTCAGGTGGGTTTCCAAGCATCCCAGAGGCCAGTGAGTGTGCACAGCAAAGCTCAGCACCGTGGACCCCGTGGGTGCCGAAATCTCCAATACCCCAGGACACCAGCCACCTCTTGCGTAGCACACGACCCCGACCAGTGGGGAGGTTGTGCTTTGGCCCATTATTGAGCCAACCTCTCAGCATCATCTTTGCCAAAGATTGAAGCCCTATCCTGCTCCGGCAACCCGTGGGCGCATCTTTATGCACGCCAAATTGCTGCCTCCTGCGGTCCCTTGTCTCTCGACTGGTGGGCCCTAGCAGAGGTCAATCTTCACTTTAAAGGGCTCCCCTGGTTGCTCCAGGACTGCTCTACAGTCTCCTTGCTGGAGACCTTGCTCAGACCTCGTGGGTCTGCACCGTAGCTGTTTTGTGATCCTTGCATGGGTTGCGGTTGCCAAGGCTTAGTGGATCTAATCCGGACACTAACACTGCAGCGGCCTTCATCCTTTGTGGGACAATTGTCCTCCAGAAGCTGGTCTTCCTTGAAGCCTCCTGGACCCTGTGGCTGACGATCCAAGCTACCCATCTTCCACCTGGAAGCACCCGACATTGAAGGGCTCTTTCTCCTGAGCCCCCTGGTCACTGTGCCATGACCCAGACTCTGTCCCCTCTGCTTTCAGGTCCATACCTTCAAGATCTACATCTTCAATCTGCACGACATCGACGACGCTTCACGCCAGCAGCAGTTCTTCACCTTTTTCCATTGAAAACGAGATCGCGACCCGACATCGAAAACGACCTATGCACTCGGCATCCCTGAGGCAGGTAACAGTGGTACCTCAGTACTGTCGTGGGTGTGGGCCCTCCAAGAGCTTAAATCTAAGCTGCTGAACTTGAACTCCTGCTAGAAGTGTTTTAATTCTTGCAATTTCCAACCGCGACATTCTCCATATGGTTTAATAGAGATCTCGACAGTAGTTTATGGGGCCAGCGACCCTAAGTTCCCTAGGCACTGTCTGTAGAATTGTCGTGGTTCTTATACCACTTTTTTAATATATGGTTTGGTCCCCCCTGGGGCCCTATGATTCCAGTGCTATTTATTGTAACTATCAATGCTTGTTTGAATTGTATCTTTACCTCCAGTTTCATAAAGAGACTAGTGGGATTATTCTTAGAATAAATACATATATTTTATATATATACCTGTGTGGACTAATCTTTCATTTGGTTATTCAAGAGGTTATCTATGGTAAAACAATAAGCTTAACACTCCTTCAGGACTTAGCCTGAAGGCTGCTCTCCACAGCTACCACTAGGATAGCTTTCTTTAAAGGTTGTCTTTTAACCTATCACCATAAGAGTCGAATTGGACTGGTGCAAGGTGTCCCCTATAACTAGTGGACAGCATATGCCAGGCCAACTTCTCACAGTGGTAATGTGCGATTTCTTACAGACAAATTGCACTTTTTCTAGGCTTCATACATTGCATTTAAGGAATCGCAATTTGCGATTCCTTAAATGCAATCGCAAAATAGAGAATAGCAAATTTTGCGATTTTCTAATTTGCGATGCCCTTTTGGGATGATACATCCCAAAAGGCCATTTCCCGTTCGCAAAGTGGGCGATTCTGAGAATCAGCCCGTTTGCGAACGGGAAAAGGGCTTGATACATATGCCCCCAGGTCACTGAAATTATGCGATTCTGTGGCTGTAGTGTTTTACTCATAATAATGGACTCATTACATTTGCCACGTTATTTACCATTGGCTGCATACAGTGACGATTTCAGCAAACAATGTTCTTTCTAGGTGAAACTGAGTAAAATTTACTAAAAAAGCATTACAGCTGATGCTACACAGCAGCAGACCCTTTGCTGAGGTTAACTGTTGAATTCTTAGTTGCTGATCACTCCATTTAGGTGTTAATAAATTAATACTAATATGATGAGATTCTTGCCCAAACAGTATTAATGTGTGTTAAAATGACAAACTAGTGAAATAGCACTGCCACAGAATGTGCCGTATTATTACAAATTATTGTCTTTTCTTGGATATAGTTTAGTCAACCATGCCAAGAAATTTGGCCCTTCTTTGCAGCATAATTTCAGTAACCCTTAAGAGCAGTCACAAAAGGGAGAAACCATAAAATAATCAAAAAGTTTTGAAAACAAGAAGCAAGAACTAGAGGTTATATTCTTGTTGACCCTGAGGAATGATTGACATTTTCTCTGTACAAGTCAAGCTCTCCAAAGATTTGGATTTGAAAACATTTACAGACCTTTGTCAGCCAGTAGCAGAACATTTACACACTTTCAGTAATCATTTCAAAAGATCTGAATATGTGTCTAGGAAGTGGGGAGGGGAGAGGCATGTTTCTGAAGATTGTAGCCGATACCTCTGTCCAAAGGTCCCAGAGTTCCGGGCAGTCGTACAGAATATGGGCCACGTCGCGACCCGGGTGGGTGCATCGCTAGCACCATGAGTGGTGCAGGAGCCATGCACGTTCCAGCTTCGAGGGAGTCTACTAACCAGTCCTGAACTGTCTTGAAAATTCAGAATTCCATCCTGGACTCCCTCAACCCGCGGTCCAGGATTTCAAGGACTTCGACTCAATGCTCATCCTCGAAATCAATGTGTAATATCTCCTGCCATGTAGTACACAGATGCTGTGATTGGGACAAGGTCGTACCATAAGACTGAATAGACCCAACATCACCTCTTTATGGCAGCACCAGACGCGAAAGTATGAGACTGCTAGTGAGGGTGCCAATACCCAGGGGGAGTTGCCTAACGTACTGAAAAGGCAGTGCCAGAGCAGAAGGTATCTCCATTTCTGATTAGGAGGGAGATGGAATTCTTCTCTCAGGACCTCCAAAGATTTGGGAGTTCCCTCATCAAGATATTTCTACAATACCCACCTGGCGCCCCATTAGCAATTGTGGCAATGCTCCTCCTATGTGGATACATTCCACCAGAGGGGGACCGCCTCGTGGAAGTATGGGTCAGTCAATCAAAGAGTATGGAGCTTCCAGGAGTGGCCCATGGCTCCGATCACAGGATTAGTAAGACGTGTCATAGGTGCACCTGGTACATATAGTGAGGGAGGCCAATTGCACCGCGGAAGAGTTTTCTCTGTACCAAGACCCAGAGGAGTGATCAGGTATACCCTGTTGCATAAGGGCAATTTGCGTGAGATTGAGAGCCAGGGACTATAGTTCACGTGAGAGGAGTACCAAGTCACCGTGGGTCCTATGGGCTAGCAGCTTGGAAATTTCCAGGAGTGGGCAAGCATCACCCTAAATGAATTTCTTGATGACTCTGTCAGTGGAAAGCAATATTGAGATTTGGGTTGGGATCGAGAACATACCCAGGACATAATAAATCTAGGTAAAGTGACCATGTTAACGGCCTGAGTCCTACCCCACAGCGAGATATTGAGATGTGTCCATTTGTCGAAGTCCGCCTTTGATCCGTTCTACAAGGGGTTTCCGGATATCTGCCATTATACGTTCTAGACCTCTGTTAGCATAAACACCCAGGTTTTTTTTTTGATAAACAATTTTATTGATTTTTGCATAAACAAATAGCAGCATGACGCATTTGTTCAATACTGCACAACATCACAAGGTATATCGGAATTTAAGGAGTATCGATAATTATAACACCCAGCTACTTAAGACAGGATGGCATCCAACGAAACTGATAACCCTGAATGGCGGCCATCATTGTGGTCATGGAAAGGGGTAGGGCTTCACTTTTATCACAGTTAATCCTGGGGATGGATAGAATTGGTGGAGTTACATTTGGTTGAATTCTGCGGAATTACATTGAAATTCAGCAGAATTCCATGAAGGGGCAGGGTAGACACCTCACTGTGCAGTGCATACATCCTTCGTGCCCTTTCATAAGTATGTATGGGCATCAAGGGGTATGCACTGGAGTGGATACCCCTCAATGCCCTTACATACATATGTAAGGGCATCGAGGGGTATGCATGGAGTGGATACCCCTCAATGCCCTTACATACATATGTAAGGGCATCGAGGGGTATGCACGGAGTGGATAACCCTCAATACCCTTACATACATATGTAAGGGTACCGAGGGGTATGCACTGTACTGCTCTGCAGTGCATACCCCTCGGTGCCCTTACATAAATAGGGCACCAAGAGGTATCTACTCCAGTGTATACCCCTCCGTGCCCTTACATATGTATATAAGGGCACAACGGAGTATCCACTCCAGTGCATAACTCTCTGTGCCCTTACATACTAAGAGGTATGCAGTAGCATGCACACTGTTATTCAAACATGGGAGGCAAATCATACGAAAGAAGCTTTCTATTTGGGCCTTGTTATGGATGGTTTCTGGGGTATAAAGGGCTCTGTGATAGTCTGTGGAAACATCTGCAATCCCTTGTAGGTGCATGACAAGGTGACCGGTCTGGTCTTTTATGACCAACATGGCAGATGCTGCCCGGCGCTGTGAAAGCAGTGCTGCATGCAGCCGTCTAGCTTTTTCACCCTGGAAGGCTTCAACTTACATTGGAATGACACCAATAGCCTGCTGATACAAAACCTAAAAGAATTCCTCAAAACCAACAAATTAAAACAACACTACAATGATCAGACACACAATGGGATCCAACCTAGACATTTTCAAAGCCAAAGCGCACTCACTGTCTCTACACTTCATTCTACTACTTAATTGTACGCTTCTACTTAACTGCAGCAAACCAAAAATACATAAATCAGGTTCACAAACCATAATTCTGGGTGAAAAACACGTACCAAATCGTCATTAAGGACCTGGAGGACATGATCATGGCTCAACCACCTGAAAGCCAACACTCAGTAGACAACCCATATATTCAGAGACAAATCATTCTTCTTCCAATAACAGCTAGATAAAGCCAGACACACGGAATGCAGCAGCAAGGCTCATTAGATAAGAACAACACTAGGATCCCCTCCCCCCCACTCTGATTAAAATGGAATGGCTCCTAGTTGAAGTAAGATGCATTTTCCTCAAGACATCCTGCATCACACACAAAGCCCTCCAGATGGGGAAGCCCAAATACTTACCAAATAGAGTATCGCGATCAGGAAAGAAGCACACCCGATAGAGCTCAGATACACTACTTCTGATACTGCGTAAACTCAAGAAGAAAAGATCCCACACTCGATTCTTCTTGGGATTTCACCCAGAATCTGGGACTTCTTTCATCCTATGCAATAACCCGTCCTCAAAGAGCTTTAAGAAAAAATGTGAAAGCACTTTTAGATAGATATCTCAGCCAGTCTGGACACTGAATCATCTTCCAAATGCACACTATCTCCCACATCACTGGATATCATGCAATGGTACACGGGGACTGGTACAACAGCCGTCCCAATACTGTGTAGGTTTCCCCTCGCCACCTTCAACAGCCCACCCAATGCAAAACCTATTCTCAGGGCAGGAATCCCCTAGAGCTTTGAACACACACTGAATGCACATGACGCGGTAGTCAAACTTATCATATGATTGTAAACACCTACTCTGGTGGGAAAATGTGCTGGTGTTCACTGTAATTAAGACATAGGAATCTGTCATCACTAATATCAACTTGCTTGTGGAAACATTTGTATACACAATTTGGCCTGCTGAAGGTACATAACGAGGTTGTTGCGCATAACAAACCCCAACTCTGGTGTGAAAATGTATTTGTGTTTATTGTGAAATCTGGTACATTTTCAATTTGGTGTCCATTGTAAAGACTTGTACATATACAACTTGGCCACCTGAATGTGCATAACGTGGTTATCAGCTTCTCGTGGTAAGTAAACCCCATCCCAGGTGCTAATAGACGTCTGTCTTTATTGTAAAGTGCTCTGATGCCATCGGGTTAAGTTCGTGCTATAGAAACCTTTCCAAATAAGTAGGTACATAAATAAATAAATAATCTAGTGTAAAGCTATTTAAATAATTTGAAAATCGAGTGAAGTGCATGCAATGAGCAAACAATTATACCATTTCACTGAAATTGTTCTCTCATATATAGTCCAAGAATCAGTTTCCCAAGTACATTTCAACGACAAATATGTGCCCCAAGTTGAAGGCAGTAAAGAAGTTGGATAATAATGCAGAACCCTGGTAAATACCCTGATCAAGCAGGCAGTGCCACGTGCTACCAATCGCATAGTGGTACATGGAGGGAAATGTACAAGGTGCCTGTATAAGAAACCGTAGATGATCATGTTAGTAAATAATGCAGCCACAAACTGGCATCTAATGTAGACTGTAGTGTATGAGTGTATGTAGGTAGGTATGCAAAGGTATTTGTAAATTGTAGGAAGCAGCGGAGCACTGATCTACAGGGGACAGCAGAGAGGTATGATTAGGCTAATTACATGGAGCAGTTTATAGGTGTGTTTCTATAGCGTAGGGTGATAATGGGGCATATCATCAAGGCGGCGCAGTAAAATCCTCGCCGCTTTTGCGTCCGTTTTCAGATGAAAAGCAGGCGATAATTTTATCGCATTATCAGCAAGGTCACGCTATCGCGTGAATCCTTGCCTTAGAGCCCTTTTCCTTAACGCCAAGCTTTGCATCTCTAATGAGATGCAAAGTGGGAGTACCTTGCCAAACTTACATGGAGAATGTCGCTAAACGACTTTTCTCCAATTAACAAGGAAATCGCTAAACTGCTTAGCGATAATAAAAGAAGCGCTAGCCTCGCTTAACACAGGTTTCTGTATGCCTGCTTTTAATCTGATTTAGCCATGTAATCCAATGGGAGGTGGATTACATGGCTAAATCCACCCTGCCCTATTAGCAAGGTATCGCCTGTCGCAGTGCGATTATCGACGGTTTTCCAGCGATAATCGCACTGTTTTGTAGCTAACGCTTGGATTTCTATCGCTTTGGAGATATGCGTTGCTGATAGCCCTCTATCTCCGCGATAGAATCCAGAGATAGCCGGCGGTAATTATCCTAGCGCTAAGTGCGCTTAGCGATAATTATCGCCGGTTGTTGCTGATATGCCCCTAAGTTTCTTGAAGACATAAGCCTTTTGCTTCTTTCTGAAGTGCAAGAGGTTTGGAGCAGTTCTGGTCAATGGGAATGCTGTTCCTAGCACTAGTGGCACCGACAGTGAAGAACTTCCTTCTTTTTTTATTTCTTACACATTTTAGTTTCCAGTTTGGCAATTCCTTGGCTCCTAGCGTGGTACTCTCTTCCTAAGGTGATTAGTGTCCTGACAAGGTATGTAGGAGTTTCATTTTTGATGGTGTTGTTATGGAAGCTGGTGAAAATGATGCAGGCCTGGGGAAAAGCCAATGTAGTTCTTTTGGTGTTGAGGTGATGCAGTCGAACTTCTTCACACCCTGGATAAGGCATGGTACGGCATGTAGGATGCCCTCGAAAGGAGCCTTAAAGGTTTTAGGTAGACCATTAACAAAGCAGTAACTGATGTGCCGTCTTGGTCTTCCTGGCATTGTATGAATATGAGGTCTGAGTTATGGAAGAATCCAAGTGATTTCACATAGTTTTTCAGCTGAGGAATGAAGTTGTCTAGATTTATGTCAGATAGCCAAACCAGGATCTGGGGTTGTTGGGTTCTGTTGGCGAATATGAAGACCTCCATCTTAGTGGGTTGAGCTTTGTTACGTACTGGACGTTCAATTCTAGATTAGCAGGTTTTGATTCACTGAATACTGTTGTTCAAGGAAGCAGACCTTAAAGTAATATTGAGTGTTATCAGAATACTGATAGCTCTCTAAGCTCTTGTCAGAGAATATGGAACCAAAAGTTCCATGTAGAGATTAAAGGTGATAGACCAGAAGATGGGTCTCTTGGGTACTCGACAGGAGGCAGAGGTCCAGATTCACAAGCGGCCTCTGCACTCGTGGTGGAGGCCCCGCAGTCATGGTGGGGGGCCCGCACTCATGGCGGGTCCTCTGCAAGGGGTAATTGCAGTACGGAGGTCCCGCCACGAGTGCGGGCCCCCACAATGAATTCGAGGTCTCCACCACAAGTGCAAAGACCCTTTGCGAATCGGGCCCAGACAGTTTTGTGACCTGTTGTTATTATCTATACAGACTGCTGGCAGTTGGCGAGGTAGGAGGTGAACCATTGAAGAACTGTGTCAGAGAAGGCCATTCGTGTTTTTAGTGTGTGAATCAGACTGCAGTGCCATTTAATGCAGGCCTGCCTTCCTCCAACGAGCAAGATTGTTCTGCAGGCACCAGCCCCTCTAATAGATAGTTCATGCCTCCTCCTGCCACATATTGGGGAGAGGAGTTGGTCTAACAGCTAGGGCGCTCGACCTCGGACCTGGAGGACTGGGTTCGAGTCTCGATAATGACGCTGAACATCCTGTGATTCTGGGCAAATCACTTAATCTCCCTGTGCCTAACAAAGAATGAATGTGTGTCCTAATGTAACGTAACTGGTGCTATGTAAAGCACTCTGATACCTGATTGGATTCGGGTCAAGTTCGCGCTATATAAAACTCTGCAAAAAACAAACAAATAAAAAAAAACATGTGGGTTTTACCCCAGGTTCCTTCCCATTCCTCTTCTACCTTAAAAGTTGACTTACAAACCACCGCTCTGATTGTATACTCTTTCTGCAGTTTGGTAGAGCTCAGATTAAAAAACAGCCCCCAAATAATAGCAGAATTTCCAAACAGATAAGAAACGGCAAAAGCAAATGTAACAAATATTTTAAAATTAAAATATCAAAGACAAGTTCCCTTTCTGAAGACTTGTTTGCAAGCTGTGAAGTGTATGGCTTACTCCTGCACCTCCAAGAATAAAATGTGCATTAGTCCCTCCAGGGAAGAAAAAGCTCAGTCACACTTGATGATGCCTTGGGACTACTTATAATTATTCAAGACTAAACATTTGTGAAGTTAGAAAGGGAAGACATTTTAGCACCTTCACCCAAACAGGTTCGCTGATAAACAACCCTTAATGCACATTGAACCTCTAGATAGTTAAGGTCCCTGTATTTTTCTGTCAACATGTTTGGGAAGTTAAAAGACCTGTTCCCAGACATTAACGTCTTAGTTAATTTAGAAAAGTAAATTGTCAAACTCTTAACCTCAATTTTCTCACAATAGATTATAAAGTCTATAAGAAACTGGGTTCTAAATTGAGGAGAGAAAGTACCTACCTCAAGTAATATAATCTCAATCCTTGTCAGGATGAACTACTAAAGTCACTAAATAAAAATGAGCTCAACCCCATGGTACTATGGTCTAGAGCAGACAAACGTAATGTACAGGCAATGGGTGAAGTATTCATGTAGTTCTAAAACAGTAATAAAGCTGAAATTCAAAACAATAACACCAAAATGAAAGATATTCAATAAGGGGAATCTGAGATATATTGTGTGTAAGGTTTTAGGTGGGAATAGCGCCATGAAGCATAGAGTACCAATGATAGTCAATGGTCACTGTAGAACAAGACCTACGCGCAATTTGATGCTGACAGCGATGAAGCATGGGTCAGATACACCAACCTGGTTCATTCTGGGCAAAAGATTTTACCATGTGACTTTAGTCCTTTAAATCCCAATGCACAACAGGAGTCTACTTCTAATGTTCCCCAGGATCTCAGGGAAGGCACTTAGACACTCACAGGGAGTCAGGTAGAGTTCACTCCTGATTCCAGATGCCACACATCAGCTGGGCAGTTTATGACCCTTGGAGTTCACTACTTTGTAGTGGTTACAAGTGAGAGAAGGTCTTGTCCTCCTGGTTGCAGACAGCAGGTACAGTCCTCTTATGAACTTCCTCTGGTCCAGGAGTATTCTGAAGTGGAGACACCACAATATGCCTGTCTCAAACTAGTGTGTGGGAATGACCCCTGGAGGCACCCTAACCAATGTGGTAAAGGGTCCCTGTATTATAGTAATCTAAGTGTCCTCCTACATCTAACATTAAAATCCAGTTTGAGGCAGGTCCTGTACCCACAACAAACACAGACAGAGGACTGGTAGAACAAAGGCTGAGTTTTCAGCAACCAAACATTAGATACTCACAAATTGTTTTGGCATCCTGAATCCCTCCTTAGAAATGTGACCCAAATGTTATACTTAACTTTGATGCAGCAATGTCGAAAATAGACCCATGTGGCTGGGGCTTGTCTAACTGATGGGATAAAAGAAGGGCGCTGACCAAGTGTCAGCTAACATGTGACAGGGGAGGTGAAGAGCTCCCCAAGTATCCTATGAAAAACCTTAGCAGACCCATTAAGTATGATGTGACACTCAAGCATGATTTGACACTTTAACCCCTTCCCCGCTCATGACGGAACCGCTCCGTCATGAGCCACGGTTGCCGTGTGCTCATGACGGAGCGGTTCCGTCATGCCATGACCGTTGGCGGCCGCTCCGCCCACGCGGCGCTGTTTCCCTGCCTGTGCGGGGGGACAACACAACTGGGCGCAGTCATGACGGAACCGTTCCGTCATGAGCACAGCTCAACCGTGGCTCATGACGGAGTGGCTCCGTCATGAGCACAGCGCCACCGCGCTGCCCCCCCGCACCCCCCAGCGATGCGGCGGAATTCCCGCCGCAGCGAAAGGGTTCATATAAAAACAATCCTCACAGCCCCATTCTACATATTCGGAAAGGTCCAGATTGATGATCTCAAAATGCAGATTTAGCTTCTAGGGACTTCAGGCAGGGAAAAGGTAACATTCTGAAAGTGCTCGTTCCAAAATATGTATTACAAGTCTTACTTCGCTAGTGAATTGGGCTTGTAATAAATATTTCAAAACGTCCAAAAATGAAATTTGTAGTGGTTTTCAAGCCAGAGATAACTTTATTAAATGTAAAATGGTATCCCTATGCTTTCCTGTAAAACAGCTAGAGTGAAAAAAGCATTCAGGGCCTTTTCACTGTAAGGACATGTGTAACATTGAACATTTACTTGCCCTACTTTTAAATACCTAGCATTCTGTCTTGGTGGCAATATGGCCTACTTAGGGGTGATTTAATAATATTAAAAAGAAAGGTTTCCGTCTGTCATAAAGGAGTTATTTTGACAGGTTGAATTTGCAGTTTTAGACTGCACAGTGAGGCTAGAATGGTAGATCTTGCGACATGCTTTACAGCACCACTAAGGTGTATGGTACAACGAGTGCTGCAGTCCACTGGTAGCATTTCATTTACAGGCTCTGTGTACGCTTGGTACCATATACTCGGGAACTATAGGCAAATTAAATAAACCGTTCAGTTGTATACCAATTTTACCATGTTGAAAGGAGAAGCACAAGCACTTTGCCACTGGTTGGTGGTGGGTGGGTGGGGGAGGGTTAATGTGCACAGAATTCTATAGGCAGTAAAAATAGGGTTCAGCAAAAAGGCATAACAAATCTGAGGTGACCCTGCAGAAAGGTCACATATCCAACAAAGGCCAGGAGATGTCTCTACTCCAGTGGCATAACGAAACATGAAGGGGGCCCCTTGCAAAGTACATGGAGTGCCCCCCAAGCTCCGGATCCAGTCAGGAGCTCTCAGGCCAGGGCCCTGCTGCCTGTGCACAGTGCCGTAGGAGGCCCACTGCATCTCTGGGCCCCCCTGCACGATGGGGGGTGCAGGGGGCTATTGTTACGCCATTGCCCTACTCCGCTAGACATTATAACCATACTCTAAACCCTACTTTGACCAGGATCTGTTTGGAAGTCTAAGAGATCTATGGCATAGGCATTAGACTCATAAGTATTTTAGAATAATACATGTCATACACTCAAGGGAAATCTGCTGACGTTCACTTTGGAAGGCTAAGGGATCTCTCCCCAAGAGATTACCCTCATGCACAAACCTTTTTCCTACTGATCAGTCCGTGAACAATTAAGTGCATCAGTTGTCACCCCACACCAAGCTCAGTTCTGTTCTTGATGAAACTACTGTAAATAAAAACAGATCAACCACCAACTAGTCCGCATTAGCAAACTATCTCAAGAAGACAACAATTTCCTGGTTTCAAGCACACCTGGATGTGTACAACCTACTGGAGCCATTGGTATTTATTTTACTCTTCAAATACAAATGGAAACCACACCCTTTAAAGACCAAGACAACGTACCTGCTGATGTAAGCAGAGAGTTCAAAATGCTGCACTTAGACCTGAGCGAAAAGGCAGGTGGACTGTGTGTGGTCCACCCTACTTTACTAAAAGAACTGTGGGAAAAAGTGATTGTCTGATCCCTCCTTTTTCGCTGGCGTGCCTTTGTTATAAAAAACAGAACAACTGCTCTTGGCACCCGATACCTAACTCGCAGAATACCAAGGGGTATCTGCCACCAGGCCAGCCCCTCAGACCTGACTCACTTATGCTAAGCCAATGAACATGCTAATGATATGGAGGTTGGTCTGCATATCATTGGATTTCATGGATTTCCCGTCCCGGGGAATTATACAGAATATTGTTTTTTAAGCATTACTCAATGATGACACCTAATTCAAGGTTGAATTCAAGGGATGTCGGCAACTTGACTTGAAATGACATGTTTATATTCTTTTCTAAATTTATATTTTAGAAATCTCAAAACATGATAAAAAATGAGCTAAGAAACTAACAAATGCACTGTGCAGCTATGGCCGACTGCTAGCTTTCGTTGAAACTAATCAGAAACAACATGCCAGCCTCCTCTTTACAGTCAAATTGACTTCCATTTAATTTATCACTGAAATGCAAGTTATAAATATGGGCACAAACCTAATTGTATTTACTGTAATGAGCTCAAGATTTATGTGTCTGGTTTACAGCTACATTTCCAAGCTCAGTGGGAAGTGTAAATGTTAACAACATCTCATTTCACATTTTTGATTAATGTCGGTAAAATTTCTCATTTGTTTTTCTGCAATAAGGAATTATGAAAAGAAAAAAATATGCATTCTGCTCATGCCTAGTAGCGTGTTAATGTACTGTATGGAACCTGGCGCGCGTAGTGGTGGAGGGGATTTGTCAAGCGCGACAATACACAAATGATGCCCTAAAATAAGATTTGGGGTACATGGGAGGGAATGCTGGATAAGTTGTCTGACTTAATTTTCTGCATGATAATAATTTTGTTTTTTTTGCAGAAAGGTGGAAAGACAAAAGCATCAAGGATGCATGTGTACCCCAACCATGGCCCAGTACCCTGAAAAATAAGAGGATAGACTATTTGTAACTTTTTGATGCTCTGACTAGGAACACGACTGAATGTTAATTTACTGGGGGTGACATCAGCTGGAAGTGGCTCAATTTACGAGTGAAATTTCACTTGTCTTCTTCTCAAAAGGATAATTTGCACTTGTATGTAGATAAGGGTAATTTTATTCCAGAATAATGTAATAATAACCATCTGTAAATCCACTGCAGAAGCTGGGCTTGGGTGTTCCGGGTCAGGAATGCCCTAGAAATTCTGGAAATACTCACCAAATCGCAAGTTTGCAGGTATTCCCAAACAGGGCCATCACCCACTCTCTCGGTAGAATTGCCCCGTTGGGGGCTTAAAGTGAACGCCGCCCCACGATTGCTGGGGCTGTAGGGAAAAGGGTTTCATACGCGGATATAAATAAATGTGCAGTTGCACTCATGCATTTTGAATGTAGAATTGTAGTTTATGAAGACCTGTGCTTAATATTGATGTGTACATGCGGAACTGGCTTCACATGCACAGGAAAAGCAATTCACAGGACCTTTCCAGCAGGATTCCATTACCAATCTCTGGAACCTATGTGTGAAGTGCTGTACCTGCACACATGAAATTAAGTGTTTTATTGTACCCTTCCTTTTGGAATCTGGTGGTTCAGTCTACTGTGACGTCTGGTTTGAAATAAATAGGGGCATATTATCAAGAAACGGCGTTAAAATTATCGCCGCTTTAGCGGCAGAAAACTGCCGCTAAAGCGGCGATAATGGGCTTGATAATATGCCCTTGTGAATTCCCATAGAAGCCCAGGTTGACACCAGAACATGGGCTTCTATTGGAATTCTCAAGGGCATATTATCAAGCCCATTATCTCCGCGTTAGAGCGGTGATAATTTTAACACCGTGCTTGATAATATGCCCCTTAGTTTGGTAAGCTCGCGCCACTGCACTTCCTGTGCCCAGCCAAAGCAAGTACCCTGTCCCCGAGTTGATTGTCCAAAGATGGCGGAACCTCAACGGTTCCGTGCGTTCCATAAAATTATAAATCTTCACTTATGCGAGGAGTAAACCTGCGGGTGCAGATTTATGATGTTTTTGTGACGTGGCTCTATTTTTATATTTTTAGCTAAGATGGGGGAAGTTCTCCATTTAAGGCATCCCCTTACAGTGCAGCTCTCACGAAATGCGTTTGGCACGTTCTTGTTGACAATCATTGCTCTCCGTGATGTTTTTAAATACATATGTATCAAGTAGTCCCAGGATTAGGCAGGATTCTTGTACACGCTGTAATGGGTCCAATGGAGTGTCAGCAGGTCACGCCTACAATGTATCCTCATACTGACTTGTCAAAGTAAACTGCCCCAGAGTGACTGGCTTCAAAGTCAGCTCCCAAGGAGTGGCTCATAAAATGAAAAAATGACATTTAACTGTTTAACAAGACTCTTTCTGCTTCACTTTCTGTCTTATAACTTAATACTTTTTGATTTCATGTCGTATCCTTTGATTATCTTTCTCGTGCCTTATTGAAAAACTCGAAAGTAGTCTAATTATTACTTTTTTGAATAAAAACAAAAATATTGACATTATAGTTTAATTATTTTTCTTTAAAATTCAGATTTATCATTTTTAACTGAGCATTCCAACACTTTGGCCTTTGAGTACCAGATAATTCGGAGAAATGGAGGGTGGAGTTGCTGAAAAAAAATAGGTGGCAGCTGAAGTGGAGAGAATGGCAGTTGCAAAGTTTGAGGGGACAGGAAGGATAGGGGGGGGCAGGATTAAAACTTGTTAAAATTAATCCAGAGTTGATATAAAACTAGTACAAAAGGTTCTACTCTCAGGAGAAGGCAGTGATTCCATCTTCTATGGAACTTCAGAAAGCAATTTGTTGCAGTTTTTTCCGTTGCAAAATTATGGGCACTATGTGAAATATACTTGGCCGGTATCTCATGTGAAAATTGAATGTAAGATCATAGCTAGCATTCAAAACATACACAAGATGGCTGCTGGAGAATCATGTACATCCAGAAATGCCTTCGGGCACATTAGGAAGTACCACTTTTTCGGAAGCTTATTTTAAACAATCCTTATAAAAGACCACACTGTTATCCTTTATTTGTATTAATTGACGCTTTATTTTCCTCCCCAATGGTTTGATTATGCAAAAAAAGTAATTAAGGATTGGCAGGTGTTGCTCTCGAGTCTTTCATATTTCAAATGTCCATGCTTTTTTATTTCTACTTTTTTTCTATTTCAAACTGTTTCCGGAATGCTCCATCAGATGATGGTCTATAAACTGGCAGATCGTCCAACTAGAGCCATCTGAATACGTTGCCTCTTCTGAGATTCTTTTACTTCATACACTATTCTGTCTATTTCTTTTGTACATTAGACAGGGTAATTTCTCCTCCTTGTCTTGCAAACTACTCTGTGATTCATTTTCACCAAACCTCACTCTACCCTTAATATTCTCAGGTGTTTGCATCAATACTCCTAAATTCCACTGATGCAAAAAGTCTAAAACCAACCACTGTTGTCAAATGTGTTTGTAAATCGTTTTCCTCTGCTGTATAATTTGAATTAGCTTTACCATATTCCATGACTGAGGGTTTTCTTGTAATTGCAACTGCAGAGGACCTTAAGAGTTTATTTCCTGTAATTGCAGCTGCAGAGGAGTTTATTTAGGCTTTTGCTTACAGTACAGACATATCCAAAAGCAGAGGAGCACTTCATAGTGAGAAACAAAAATTAATAAATTAACAAAAAGCTGCATTATTGAGCAGAATGTGGAGCAGATTGCATTTTAGGAGTATCGGTAGTACTCTCTCTTGCATTTAATTACTGAGCTTGGGTAGAGGGATCATGGGAATCGTGACTATCTTTAGTATATGTGCGATGAGGATGATCAAGGTGACCTCACAAGGACATGCCTTCCAGGATCACTGATCTTTGAATAAGGCCAGTCTTTCAGGATGTAATTGGTGTCTGTCTGGAGGGCGGAATCGCAGGTGTCAGTTCAATATAGCTTGAAGGGAGGACAAGTAGCCAATAACACTTGCCAATTCATGAGCCAACCAGGAGGTCTGAATGTCAAAACCAAAGTCAGTGGTGGGAAACTGAATATTGAGTTCAGCTTTAGCATGTTTGATATGGGAGGACCGGTCATCTCTTCCCTCTTTGCTTCATCAGTGATGATCAATTTAGATCTGATAACTGGGGCTTGAGTTTTACGGTCAATGAATTTCAATCGACCTATCAGACCGAGATCCTGGGAAGGAGCACAGCAGATGCTGGCCCAGTCCCAGGATGAGGGTCCTGTCTTTGTTCCATAACTGTTCCAAGTCATTAGCTTGCAGGCTTTCTTGTTTAATCTCCATTTCTATTTTTCTCCAGTCTTTTGCGCTTTTTTTACTATGCGGTTCAAACATTGAGGAACCCCCTAGTTTAATATCTTTGTATGAATTTAGGTTTGGGGCCCTCTGAAATGGTTGTGTTTTGCTATTAATGCCAATATTGAGCGCGGTGGTGAATCTTAAACCCTGTGCAAAGGAGTTTGCATAGGAAGAAGAATTCTGAGTTATGTGTTAAACACTGCACCACTGATAGTTTCCTGGCAAAGTTTGGCCAGTATTGAGAGAAAATGAGGAAATATGTGTGGTAAGCATCTCCCCCGTGTAATTCTTCATTTTCTCCTGCAAGCTTGTAATAAGTAGTATTTGCCACACCCGGTATTACCCTGGGAAACTGGTACTTGCAAGGTGCAGCAAATACTCAGGAGTTTGCCAATGGGAATCAGGGTTTAAAAAGGAGACAGAATTGAAGGTAGGATGCAGACTCTAGGGCACATGACATGACTCTGATTTTCTTTTAGCAAAAAATGGAAGATGGTTCTGTTCCGTAAAAATCACGTAAAAATAGAATGTAACAACCATTGGCAAAACCAGTGCATTAATGATTGCGCTGTCTGAAGAGATTTGTGGAGAGTTACCCAGGGAGAGCTGCCTGAAAGGGCTGAGGGCTGGCTGAGTGCAGCTGGCGGGGCTCTGAGCTACCAGCATGAAGCCTTGCCAGGACTGCCGCCTCAGCAGCAGACAGATCTGTGCTCCCTTCGTGTGCAGTAAGGAACCACCCGCCACATCACCCACGACATACTGTAAAGTCAGTGACAGAGAGTAACCATCCGCGTAAAGCTGTGGCCCTGTATTTATCACATTAACGCTTGCAACTGACAGCTATAGCTGTCTATAGTCAGATTCCAAAAAGCTAACTTTGGGTCACAGGTATATTTTACACGTGGACAGTAATATAATTAAAGCCTAATGTGAAAGGCCTAGAGGACAGCTATACACTAGAACTGATGCTTAGATGCCTTAAATCATTGTAGAATCAGACCTTTAAATGGATCTATGATATGCATGTGCAGTATGTATGTTAAATTGTATAACCTACAGTATAAATCCAAATGCAGGACTGTGCTCATAGACCTGCCGCTTTGTTGTCCAGTATTTACTGAATTATACTTTAAATTTGGTTGGTTTTACATTTTTTTAAAATATATTTTAAAATTTGTATGAGCAGTGATTGACTTGAAGTGCAGAAACTATACATTTTTAATGGAAGACAAGACACCTATTGAGAACATGCTGGCAATGCAGCAAAGCACAAACACTGGTTATCAGGTCACCAGAGGGCAGGATTTAATCAGTTACTGTAATTACTGCAAACCCATCACAGTTATAGTGTTGTGGATTATCACAAACTGAAAAAGATGCAGAAATGACCACAAGATATTCTTCACCTTTTCAGCAAAAGCTTTAAGTATGCCGATAATGTTATACCTGCTGCTGTGCGTAAACGCTGTGTAAAGTGCGTACAATGCCCAGAAGCCTTCATAGGCCACGCCCGTTTAGCAAAAGCCATGCATAAATTAACACACTGGAGGAGATGTGTTGACTTCGAATTTGCGGCCCTTGAGGAATCTTGGGTTCCTCACTTGACTGAAAATCTTGTGATTCTGGGTAAACCACTTATTATCTCTGTGCTGAACAGTGTAAATATTTGAAATGCAATAGTAAATAAGTTAAATGAAGTAGATTAATTCAGAGGTCTATGTGCCCACTTGATGTACAGTGGCAGAGAGAGGTTTTTTGTCCCAGAGGGAGAGAAATACACCCCTGTGGGTGCCATGGGAAAGAATAACTTTTGAACATTTTCAAAGTGGTGATGCTAACAGGGTTGCCGCGAACAATAGTAAAACAAGCATTTGCAATGCAATCGGTCTCGCCTTTGGGACCTTATATGTATTTAGCATTTATGTACCTTTTTTAGCACGTATTTACCTTATATGTATTTATGCAGCACATTAGCCTGGGTGCTGAAACATCTACTGTTCTTTAACATGGGGAGAAAGTAAGCACCAAACTGCGTGACACGCCAGGTATGGGGTCACATGGAGAGAAATATTGCCTTTCAGTGGGAAATGGTATAGTCCAAACCTCTGTTTTTAATATAAAAGCAGGGCCTTTGGTGGTCATATCACTGAAAACTACAAGATTTGAAAAAAAATATTATTGTCTACGGGTGCTTGTGGAAGACAATTTCTATGGACTGGAATCTAGAGAATGCTAAAGTGATTCTGGTATTCTACTGACCTCTGCTGGTCGTTTATTATCAAGCAAGTTAAATAGAGGCAGTTGCCAGTAAAATTAAAAAAAGAAATTCCCTCACCAGAAAGCAATTCTGGTATTTTACTGACTTCTGCTGGTCGTTTGGTATCAAGAAAGTTAAATAGAGGCAGTTGAACAAAAAATAAGTCCCTAAGTGGAAGCAGACAAGTCCTAGGGCTGATCTCCAGAGCCCACAAAGTACATACACATATAAGTATATACTAAAGTATTTACTAAAGTATATATACTAAAGTATATACAAGAAGTCTTGAATGCTCGACCTAAAAATGTAAATTGGCTTGCTATACATTTCTGCCGCAAAAGTGTATGGAGAGTGGGAAGAGTGAGCAAGGCTAAATTTCTCCTCCTACGAGACATATGCTTAAAAATGTAGCCAAAGAGTGTTTTTAACCAGTAAAAAGTCATAGGATTTTAAGTCACAATCATGAAATATTGGGTGTGAAAGCTATGGCTGACCCTCGCAAGGGATGTTGTGGGTTCCCTCCCCATGAAAACCTTGAGAAAATAGTTACAAAAATGTATTTCCAGCACAGTTCTCTAAAACTGGATAAAAACCTATCAATGTCAGAGACATTTTCGAAAAATTAATGTGGCATAAAGCTCACTGACACAAAAAAAACATTAAACATACCACAAATTACGCAACAGAGTGCCTAGCATATCTCCAATAAAAAAAAGGGGCCTATTTATATGTTGACGGTGTCTATACTCTGTCACAATGGCAATGGACTATACAAACACCAACATGAATGTCCACCCGCGTGAGTTAGATGCGGGTAGACCTTTGGTTTGAACATGGAGGTGACTACTCCATGACCACCATAGCCAAACCTCTTTGACAGGGGTAAGGGTTGTTGCAGAAATGGCTAGATGCCCGCCCAATTAAGACGGAAGGACATGTATCCTTTTTTTTTACTGTCCGTGAGGGAAAGTAAAATGTGAATAATGGTCCCCAAACCATGGGAGATTACTTCCATGGCGAGGAAAGCATTATTTTTTTTATCTTCAAAAAGAAAATCCCGTTTTGGGATTTAAATAAATAAATGAATAAATAAACCTCTTTTGTGCAGGGTTGCGCAAAGCTGACACAACCCTGCACGAAACAGCAATATGCATTTACAAGAGCTGCCATGACAGAGGTTCCTGCTAATGCTTTGTAAATGACAGCCATCTTTGCTGTCATTTATAAATACGGCAGTGGTCCTTTCACCAGGGCGACAGAAATATGCTCCGTCCCCCTGGTGGCATAACAGGCCTTCTACCAATATATAGATCAGCCTGCTTAGTTTCTATTCTAGGAATCACTCATTGTCATCCTTTTCCTATATCTTACAGCCCCTCTAAAAAAGATTACAGTAGCAAAACAAATTGGTAAAGTATTCAGAGATTGCAAGTATAAAAATGTTGATTTCCACTGACTAAAACTGAATAAAAATGGTTTTGGGAAACAGAACCAAAAAATTGTGTAAAATGTACAAAAAAGAATAAACTGCATATTGCTCTGTAGTGAGTGCCCATAACGCGGGCAAACACTTTTGTCCCAAAAAACATTTGCTCATGTTGGGAAAGGCCATGGAGTAATGGATAATGTTCAGGCTAAAGCGAGTCAGGGCAAAACAATGTTGCTGACTGAGTATCTGTCCTAGGTATATCTGACTTCCCTTTACTGTCGCCAATGACCAGTAGGACATACCGGTTGGTTTAACAACTTATTGGTTTTCTCTCTCTCTATTTAATACTTGCTTTAGCCACCATTATATTTCCAGTTATTGCACTCTTAAGGAAGAATTTGCTTCAGAATATATCATTGGTAAACTTATCTTCGTGTGCAGGTCCCAAATAACAATAAGCCTTGGTATCTTAAAACCAAAATTAAGCGATAAACAATTAGTTATAAGTGCCCTTTTAAATCTAGTTTCTGTTTTCGACCATGTTGAATGCCAAAGGTGTATAAGTCATATCTTGATCACGTCTTCAATACAGAACATCCATAATTCAGATTAATAAATATAAGAGGGGTGCTGTGGGGTCCTGCAAGTATTCTTCTAGTGATAGAATCCTCCACTCTTTGTAGCTATCAACAGGAGGAATAACATCTGCCCTTACTAACTTTGCCAGGAAACTGGGAAAAAGGCCACCCGAGGAGCTTATTAAAATCTACAACGCAAAGTGCGTCTCTTCAGCAGTGTATGGCGCAGTGGTTTGGGGGTTCGCTGATTTGTTGCCCATCCAACGCATTGAAAATCACTTTTTAAGGTATATTTTATCTGTCCCGAAGAGCACATCAACCTATATTTGCCAGGCGGAGCTGGGACTACCCTTTATCTCTGATTTAAAAAAGCTTGAACCCGTGCTTCTATGGCACAGGCTTTGGACCAAAGGTGAGGCTAAATTAAACAGAGATATTCTACTAGACATTTTGAAACTAGAAGGGGTCTTAAAGATCCCATGGATTAGGTATGTCCGCAACTTCTTACAAGATCTTGAACGTATTGACTGCTTTATCAACCCTAGCACTAGTGGGACAATAACAAGAAAAGAATTACAAAAGGAGGGCCTTGCGTTGCTGGATTCTATTAGATTGTCCTCTGAGATACTGAAACCTACAGTCCTGCACCACCAGATTGTTTTATCTACTTTTAGCTGCCAACCCTATTTGACTTTTGTGCCTGGAGTATATGATAGGTTTTTATTAACCGGATTCAGGTTGGGAGTATTTTATAGACTAGTTACTTTACCCATAATGAACGATTGGACTCAAAACCTCCGACCTTGTCCCTGTGACAATAACTCCAGCCAATCTACAATACATGTGGTTCTTTTCTGTAGATTCTATTCCCATGCAAGGAAAATGCTACTAGTACCAATTTTAAAAACGCTCGGGCTCCGCCAATGTCGACCTGCTCTCCTTGCACTACAATATCTAGATAATGAGCATAGTGCTTTTAGAATTGCAATTTTTCTGAAAGAAGTTTTAAGTCAAAGGAAAAGCATGTTTGATTGATCGATTCTAATCAGATAAAGATTTTTAATTTAATATTGTCTCAATTAAATATTGTTTTTTTAACTTTGTACTAAATTGTCCATATGCACACGTATAGGTTAATTTTTGTAAATTAGGAACTGACTAATATATTTAATATTTTTGCTCCTCTTTTAATCATGTATCATATCAGAGATCATGTGTACATATGTATGACATTATTAACCAATGAATTCGTGGATATGTTCTTTTAATGCTTTTTCTATGAGCTTTCATGATTGTCTGATATAGCTATCGAATAAAGTTTTCTTTGACTTTGACTTTGACAGGAGGAATATCCCCAGTGGAGTAATTGGCAGCAGAAATACATTTGCTCTTATATAGAGTTACTTCTTCGCTAATCGGCGGATAAACCAGTGTGTTGGTGAAGTGGAACATGACTTCAATGGTTTTATTGAGTTGCTGTTCCAACAACTTTATGTGGTGACCCCAATTGCCAAGGTTATCAAACTGGATACCCAAATAAGAAAAGGTCTTGACTATTGGTATACATACACACTCCTTTGACAGAAAATAAAGTAGCTTACCACAAATCATAATTAATTACTTTTTTATGGTTAATATTCAGATCTATATTGCCCATCTATTGTGAAAAAAGAGTCCAGCAAATTTTGTATCCCATTTTCTGTTCTTGCCAGGGATGGGTCAGACACCCACTAAGGCAAATCAAGACCTTTCTTTAGCACTGCTATTTCGAAACCCTTATGTAGCGGGAACATTAAAAAAGAGCCAGCAAGCTTTTCTGACTCCCCTTCCTACCTTAACGGGTTTGGACAAAAACTACCCTAGCAGGACCAATTGGATAGACGTAATAGAGCAGGGAAATGATTGCTTCATCTGCCCTTAACTCTCATTATCTGTCACAGTTTTGAGGGATTAACGCTATCAAATGCACTGCTGAGGTCCATGAAGCCCAAATAGAGTAAACCATTCTAGGCCTGGTTGCATTTGCCTATTAAACGTTCTAAGTTTCGGCACTGCCCCATAGTGCCTACACCCTTCCTAAGCCCAAACTGTAAATCTGTTAAAATAATTTAACTGATGAATCAAGTAGAGATATGGGTCAATAACACAATAGGTCAATTTTAAATGGGTCCAATAACCTAACTAATCCTGGTAAACCCTGAGGACACGATTCTCCTTGTAAATATCAACAGGAAACCCATCTGGACCCCCAGCGTTCCCTAAATAACATCTATTAAAGGATGATTGAACCTTGTAGAAACATTTTATGAATTTAAACGTGCAATATGCATTTTCACACACAATTTTATGTCTACAGACTGAATTTACACACTTGCTTTTGAAACAAATTTCTTGTTATGTGAAGAAGTGGATTTATTAATGTGGTTTAGTTAGATCACAATTCTGTATAAAACACTATCTTGAACAAGATGGAAGAGATCTCTGTCGCTCACTCGAGCTTCCCCCACTCCCCTATGCACATTTTCTCGCCACAGACTCCACAGGACAGATTCATGCTGAAGTCATATGGTCTATTTTCACTTTTGTTATTGTCCTGCCCATGGTGAACCTTTCACAGTTCGGATGTAAAACTGTTACATGCAACTACTTCTTCTGTTTCTTTATTTGATTTATTCATTTGAATAAAGTTTTATTGTCATTGTTTCTAGTTTGTTTGAACATCTTTGGGTGAAATTAGCATAAACGGTGTTCAAGAAAATGGAATTGTACTTAAGTGGTATGGTAAGGATGTTTATTTTTCTTGTGTTCTGATTTGCTGGAGAACATATACATTTGCTCAATCACTATGATGCTAAAGAAAGATCTGATTTTCTATGTAAGAATTGTGCATAAAACCCTTGATATTGACGATAAGCCAGAAGACTTTCTGGATCGATTAGGGATGCTGCCTGATTTCTTTCTGATTTTGTTGCCCAGTGGGACTTAGAAAATGTTCTGATTTTTACATACTATGTAAAACTGCATTTGAGAGCCTTCATGGCATTTACTCTGTACTGCTTATTTTTTAATTTTGTAATAAAATTCTTTGCCTTTTTTATTGATCTAGAACTCAGTTATTGATTGGGCTCATTCAATTAAATCTTTTTCAATGAATCATATTTTGATTGATGTTGATGCTTTGGGAGGTGCCTTAACATGGGGGCACCTACCCTCATGAATTTGAGGTTTCACACCATCTTTGTACAAGGAATTGTGGATGGTTTGATTCAAGTAAATTTTGGGGTGTCTAAATTTGAGGGCACCTTTTGTTTCCACAAATGTTTGGTAGCAGAGGTTGGCTGCATATTAAAGAACAGCTACTTTTGCTATAGAGGATTCCTCTTTTGCCCAGTCTGTAGAGATAGTGGATTTTCCCTGTGGAGTTTCCAAGGTCTAGATTTTGCTGAGAAACCTGACTTGCAGTTCTCTTCCTGAGCGATTAATATGAACAGGACGGATTGATTCCAGTGATTGTGAGAGCTTCTGCGGTCTGTATGGTATGCGGCATATGCTGCTGAGGTTTCATGTTGTGATATGGATTATTATTAGATTATGTGTGAGGTAGTTGGTTATGTGATGTTGATTTTGGGTTCAATTGGAGGTTTGATTACTGTTATTTTGATGTACTATTCTTTTTTGTGATATTTGTGTTGTAAAGGTTATGTTTTGCTATTGATTGTTTTTGTTATCAGATTCATCGAAATCCAAGATCTCGAGATGTTATGGTTACTTGTCGGATTAAGCTGCTGAGATTTAGGAGGCGCGGCATACACACAGATAGGGGTTTCTGAATGAACAAGTACTTCTTTTAAGGAGATTGTGTGTCTAATTTTGGTTGGTATCTTTTGCTCCCAAGTGCACTGGAGAAATTGTACTAATTAGGGTAGATTGCCACTTGACGGGGGTCTGTCTAACATTTTTTGAGTTGAACTGGTGCTGCTTTTGTTTCTATTGTTTGTGAGACTTTGTTTTACTTTAACTTGGTTATATCTTTGTATTTTTGGTTGCGCAGGCAAGGTTTACTCTGTTTAATTAGTTTAAGTTCATTGAGAAAAGGGCTTTTCAATTTGTTTCCTCACTTACAGGGAAGCTGCGCTGGGGTTGGTTCGTCAGCCGGAGAGCAGTGATAGGATTGTTGAGTCATCACCAAAAGCTGTGCTGTCATTGGTTGGTTGCTAACAAAGCCACACTGTGATGGGGTGACCTTTGACAGAGCCGCACAGGGGTTGGTTATTGTTTGATTTTGTGTGATATTTACATATTTCGAGCAAAAATAATGGGTGGTGTGTTAAAAAAGCCTAAAGTTTCTGTTGTACCTTCTATTGAGTGTCAGAATTTACCTGCTGATGGAAAGCCTGTATATGTAATGATGACGGACATTGGGTTTTATACACGTATCTGGATTTCTGAATGGCATGAATATATTGCTTATGAAAAAGTTTAAAGTTTTCTTTAGAGGGTAGATTTAATATTAGAAAGCTAGATTTCTTAGAGAAACCATGAATGACAGGCAGCCATTACCGAGGTGCACACAGTTTGAGGTGCTGAACAAATGGCATCCAATGACCTCTAAGAAAGAAAGGAAGAATATAACAAAGCAAGTGAAAGACTCATTTAGTTAATGGCTAGAAAACAAATGGTATCGACATGAAAAATACAGGAAAGAGGACACAATAAAGGGAGCGAGAGTTTTTCCCACTATAGTCAAAACAGATGACAAAAAGAAAAACGATGAGAGAATAAAACAGTATCAAGATTCAGGAAAGGAGGATACTTCTCTAAATGATCTTCTGAATTCTAGACTTCCTTCATATACTGACAGGGCACAGGGGACAGTGAACTGTTCCTGGTCCTAGGGGAGTACCAGATATGGGTGCAGCAGGAGATAGTATAGTGGTTCAGACACAGGGTCTAGCTACATTTTGCAACTGTGAGTACAATAGCAAGTGGCCCATATGAAACTGCAATTGCAGCATTTGCAAGTACTAGTAAAGACACTGCAGCGGTTTCACTAGTTCCAACTGACTCCCCTATGGTTATCGAGGAGCCTGCCAAAGAGAGAGTTACTAATGTTGGCCTTTTAAAATTTGAATTTGGAGAAATTTAGCAATGGGTAGTTGATTTAAATTGATTGTTGACATTCAATGTAGATGAAATGAGGTACTTGATCAAAGAAGCAACCAGATATATGAATAAAACTCATGATAAACTGAAAAAAATGGCTGATGAGTGTGATGTTTATATCAGCAAAATTTTAAATGTGAGAAAGAATTACAAAATGGATTTGACTAATGATGAGATAAAGGAATTGATTTTAATGAGATTTAATTGAAGAAACAAGAGATTGGAATGATTTAAAGCAATACATAGAAAGGTGGAAGAGAGGGGCAGTAAGTAAAAAGAAAGCAACGGATGCTGTCAAAAATGTGAAGCGGTCAGCTAGTGATTTAGAAGCAGGGGCAATTTTAGAGTTTCCATTGAGAGAGGTACATGGAGGGAATTTAGTGCATGTGCCTTGGATGAGAGCTGATCTTTATATCTACCCAAAGTAGCGAGTGTGGCCTGAAAGGTGGTACAGGGAAGTTTATAGGTTGACTGCGATTTCGCGAATACTGTGGACTGATTTGAATTCACTGTTTGAAATTGTGGTTCCTAGTGACTTGTGGGCTTAACAAAAAGGTTGTTATTGTTTGGCCAACTGAAGAACCAGCTAGAGTTGCACGAAATAATGCTCCTTTTGGGGAAGTAGCTAACAAATATAAGCAGGTGATTGAACATTGGTAAAAGAAGGTGACAAAAAAGTATTTTAATTGGGCAATGATGTTGAGAACTTCACAAGAGCTGAAAGAGTCAGTGCATGGCCATTGTGAGATATTTATGCAGATTTTTTAAAACGCATAGTGAAGTTGAAGATCCTGAGAAGGATGGTGTTACTGGTTTCATATCTGCTTTTGTTATGGGTTTGTGTCCGGAGCTAGGTATTCACATAAAGCAAAGTCAAATGTGCTGGCAGACAAATAGTACAGATGAGATTCTGATGCTTGCCAAATACAGTAGTGATTGGTTTGGTGGAAAACAGAAGAAAATTCAGGAAAAGCTGATGATTGGCCAGACAAAGAAACTTGAAAGGAGTGCCTGGAATAAGAAGATAGGTTTGGGTTTGAGTTATGTGCAATCTGAGATTGCTGGAATGAATGGGATGCCTCAGGTCAAGGTGTGAGAATGAGAAATGGATTGATGCAGATGCAAGGTTCTGGAAGAGGTATAGTGAATAATTCTAGACTGAATGCAAACATTGAGATGTTGAAGAAAAACATTGCTCATTATTTCTGTGGTAAAATGGAACACTGAAAGCGGAATGTGGCCAAAATCCAGATAGAATTCAGAATGAATTAGCTCCAGATGCAGAAAGACACACTCTCTATGGTCCCAGCGCTACCAACTTCTCTGCAGGGTACAAGTTTTCAGAAACTGTTTCGAATAACAAGGCCTACAGCCCAAGTTTTGCAGCAAAATATTTTTTTTAATGCCGTTTATGTCCAGGATATCAACAAACTCCATTAATTCTGAGTAACGATTTCCTCCGTTTTCTTCAGGAAATAATTGACAATGGTGGTGCTTGAGAGGGAATGAGGATTACATACTTTCAGCAGTCTTAGAGGTAGACCAAAGTGGCTCATATATTGATACGTGAAGTCAATGTACACCCCATTTCTTTTCTAGTAGATCATGGAGATAGGTGTACAACAGGTCATTCTGTGAAAGTACTGAATCCAGCAGCAATTCTCTTCCAAATTCCAAGAGATGCAGAATGGTATATAGTCATTGATTTTCTTGCAAGGAATTATTTTCCCTTTTTCTCCATGAAGAGAGTGAGTGTCTTTTTGAGTTTCAGTTTCAAAATAAAGTTCTCATTTGGTGTAGCATTCCGCAAAGATATACTGAAAGGTCTTCACTTTTAGTCAAATCCTAAATAAATCTGTTGAAAATGTGAGGTTTCTCTGTAACTCAGTCATGGTGTAATATATTGATGACCTACTGGTCGCAATGAAGGCAAAAGAAGACAGTTGCTGTGCTGAATCATTAAGCTGACAGTGGCCACAAGGTTTCCCTAACAAAGATGCAGTATTGAAGAAGGAAGTAGTTTATCTTGGTCATCACATTAAAAACGGAGCAAGGAAAGTTTTTTAAAATAAATGTTTCTTCAATTCTGAAAGTGAATCCTCCTACCACCCAAAAGGAGATTAGGATTTTCCTGGGAATTGTTGTCTACTTTTGTCAGTGGATTCCAAACTTTTCCTTGATTGCAAAACCTTTAATAAGTTTAACCCATAATGATATAAAGGACCAGTTACCATTTGACAAAGAATGTTTAAAATGCTCAGAAGCAACCCCGGGTTGTAATGCACTCGCCCTTGGAATGCTTGACTACAATTTTGCCTTCTATCTTTATAGTCACGAAACAGGTGGGGTGTACTATGGATTCTTACTCAGACACATGGAGGAACAATGAGACCAGTATCTTACCTTTCAGCTGTGTTGGATCCATGAGCTGTAAGTCTTCCTGGTTGTTTTGAATCGATTGCAGCTGTTTGCATTACAATTGAACAAAGAGAAGGAATAGTGATGGGCCATACTTTAATTATATTTGTTCCACACTTGGTTGAGATCTTGTTGGCATGCACACAAACCCAGTACATGACAAATAGTTGATAAACCAGATATGTCATACTGGCAGCTGAGAGCATCTTGATTAAGGGGTGCAATTTGTCCCAGGAACATTACTTCCACTTTCAAACAAAAGTAGTGAAGAAAAGGACAGTGATGATGATGTTGATTTGCCCAAAAGGCTGGAAAAGAGATGGTCACTCATGGAAACAAATTATGTATTTCACGTGTCTGAATACAGTGCACGTGAGAATGAAAACAGTGATTCAAGAACTGAGCAAGATGAATCAAGAATACATTCTATGCAAATTACAGAATATGTGTATTGTTTCTTTTTTAGTTCAATTCAAGCTTCTCTAAGTGAGTTGTGAGACCTTCAGGAGGAAATTACAGAAGATTGGAAATGGGAAATGTAGGTTAAAAGAAAAATCATCAGGATTTGTATTTTACCCTTGAACATAAATATATTCTCCAGACTCGATGTTGCATCCCATAGCTCGTTATTTTCATGACAGTCAAACCCAGGAAGGATTCCATAATCAGGACTTTTAGGAAATATTGGGAAAATAAAAAATTTAGAAATGTTACTGAGAATTTATGTGCGTGCTAATTGGTATGTCAAAGTAACAATGAGGGAACCAGGAAGACTTTTCTTGTACTAGGGATGATGCCCATATTGCTTTCTGATTTTGCTGCCCATTAAGAGTTAGAATATATTCAGATTTTTCCATACTGTGCATTTGAGAGGCTTCATGGCATTAACCCTGTATTGCTTATTTGTGAATTTTGTGATCTAGAACTCAGTTATTAATCAGGCTCATTCAGTTAAATCATTTTAATGGACTGTATTTTGATTGATTTTGATGCTTTGGGAGGTGCCTCACCGCGGGGACACACTGCCTCGTGAAATTGAGGTTTAACACCATCGCTCATCCAGTAATTGTGGAAGGTTTGATTGAGGTAAATTTTGGGGTGGCTAACTTTTGGGATGCCTTTTGATCCCACAACAGCGATGAACCAGTCTTTTTCTGGTACACTCACTGCCATTGCTGGGATGTCCAGTTCTCTTAGAAAGTGGGAATTAATAGTGCACCAAATGAAATTGGAATCTTTAATGCTGCACACTTTCAGCAAATTATTCCCTGTTTCTTCTCTCAGTTCCCTTTTCCTATCTTCTACCACTCTCTTATACCTCAATCTACAACTTCTAATCAAATCTTTATGTCTGGGCTGTTCATGTAAAGCATCCTTCAACTTTGTGTGAGCCCTACTACAGATGGAGTTAAACCAGATTTTAGGCAAGACCCTCTTCACTGGTTTTTCAGATGTAAGCATTCTGTTTGTCGTGGCCCAGATGTGTTCAAAGGAAAACTTTACATCCAAATCTTTGCCTTCTTCCTGTAGACAGACCAAGATATCTGCAAAAGAGCTAATAATTAAATCAGCTGTAAATTTAGATGGATTTAAGACAGCCTTGAGTGCCTTGACCTCTCCCCATTTCCAAATTCCTTGCCTACTTTACATTGCTGTTTAGATCATGTCCCAAGGAAAATTCCACAGACATAGGATTGTGATCACTAAAACAAGCCGGAATTACTTCATAATCCAGCGTATAGGGAATTAGGTTGTCTGAGACTAAAATTATATCAATTTTACTTGCAAGTCCTGTGCCAGTAAAAGTGCATAGTAATGGTAGATTTAACTCATGAGTGAGTTTCATGGCAATTTGTAAGAAAAGAGCATTCAGGGCTACGCCATATACCATGTACTCAAAATAAAGTTGACTCTCATCCCATATTTTCCACTAAGCCACACACCCTCTTTGATAGGAGAAGGATGAGATGACGATTAAAATTACCTGCCCATATGACATAGTAGTCTTTATCACTTGGTAGCAAATAGCTTTCTAAATCCTGCTGCATATCCTTCACTACTTCAACTTGTTGAGCACCAGTACAATTATTATAATGGTTGACTACAAAAATATCGGGACCAGGCTACACATGTAAAGTAAGCAGTTGGTAAGGAGGAGGATCTAACTTACCCCACAATATAACCGCTTCTAAAAGGTCAAAAATCTAAATGGCGAATCTAAATTTAGCCCTGTCGGACAAGGAGCGAATGGCTGTGGTACAAAACAATCTAAACCCATCCACATGGAACACCAACTTAAAACCCAAATATCTTGCATGCAAATGATGTTAAAACCCGCAAGATGGGCATGCCAATCTTGATTTTGACATACATGCAACAGTCCATATGGTAAATTTATTTTTTCTTTACCATCCCGCCTTTTGTCTACATCATATATCCTCAACATCAGTTGTACCTTGAATATTCTCAGGGCACATAATCTGTTTGTCCATGCACAACCTAGGAGAGAAGGGGGGATCAGTGTATTGTCAATCCAATTTGGTAGCACTAGACAATAGCTCAATATGATTATCAGTCGAAACATTAAACCTCCTATTATTTTAATCCCCAGTGCTCCTTCCACACAACTGCTCCTTCGGGAAACTTAAAGTCAACGGCCTGTGGAAAAGCACCAAAGGGACAATGGTAATTCTTGTGTGCTACTTCGAAAAATTAATAAAATAATTTTATATGGATCCAGCAAAACATGGATGGCACAAATCTAGAACTATGCAGTCCCGCGCACATGCGTTTTCCGTATTCCTGTCTATCATCTAACCATAATAATCTCATTAAACTATCTGTATATATCTCCCAGTTCACTTGGGACTAGCTCATTTGATAATCAATGAATGTTTTATTTTTTAAGAGAAAGCCATGTTTCAACTGCTGTGCTGTATCTTTATTAAAAACAGTTTGTGCCTTTGATTTCAAAAGACAACAAACTGGAAAATAAAACCCATTAATTGAATTAACAGTAAGGTACTAGATGGTGGCTTTAACCACTCCACCCTGTTAATAACTAAATGCGACTGAAGCACAATCACAAGCAAATGTTACAATGTGAGTTTGACACACTCATCTCTCCTAATGCCTTCTGCACCATTCCTCCCCTTTCCATAAGGCACCGAAAGACTATTGCTGTGGAGCCATGTATTTTTCACCCTGCTGTGTCTTTAGGCTGCTGTATTACTGATCTCTGTACTGTGGTGCTACAACAATTTTCAGTGCTGAGGTGCTTCCAGCCATGTAAAACCACTAAAGCCATAGGGATTACAAGAATGCCATCTGTCAAACAAAGAACAAATGTAGCCAATGATCCACACCAACTCAGCAGAAGAGTGATAAGGATGTTGTGTGTAGCCAGTGGTGCAATTTAGAGCGCACTGTTGCAAATTTATTACCAAAGCATGGTGTGGTAGCGCACTGCATTTACTCAAGCACATTTTCCATCGGAATGCAACAAAATTTGCAGCAGCATGCAAATTTACCAATAAAACTATATTGCGCACAAACTATAATGTGTGGATTCGAGTTCCAGCAAATATTTATCATTTGCACATCATCAAGTAAAGTACGTTCATTTGCTTTGATCCTATTAAAACTTTTGACTCCATCACACGTCAGTATTACAAAAAAGTGCTTCATTTATACTTTTCTAACTGTTTATGTTTCTAAATATTTGTACAGGTATTGAAATGTTGATCTGTGTTATAAAAAACCTGATATCTTACAGCCTTAATTTTCACACTCCATATACCCAGTACGATTGTCAAATAGTTCACTTTACAAAGTCCTCTAATTTTGCAGTCAGAGAAAGAAAAGCAAACATCAATCTGCAGAATTACAAACAATTGCTTCATATGGGCTTTCCTAACTGTTGGTATTTCTGAAAATTAGCATTGTTCATATACAGGTATTTAAATTTTGTTGTGTGTTAGAAAAATTATACCCAACTCCATTTGCATTCAAACTTCTTGTACTTGGGCAACATTGTCACATAGTTGAGCTTGCAGCCTGGGAAAGGTAAACACCAATCCCCATGTCAAAAGAATAAGCAGCAAAATGTCAGAAGGCCTAGCCTGGCATTTGAACTCTGTCATTGAATGCATAGAAAACAATATAAAACACCACATGTAAAGGTATCTTTTTTCCTCATTCATCACGCACGTCTTCAGATTATAGGAATTCAAAGCTAATGCTTTAAAAACAAAAACAAAAAAATTAAAACCTTTTCTAAGTACACCTGCCAAATAGGAATTATCTGCACTGTTCTATTAAAATTATATACAATGTTTATTTATTATTGATTTTTTTTTTCGGGCATATGTCTGCCTCGATTAGACAGCTGAATATATATATATATTTTTATTATTATTTTTACAATTGTGGCACGTGCTTGCGTAAAAAAAAAAAATAACAACAACTATGCCACCAGCTCACCAAGGCCAGAGCTATTGGCTTTGCGAATGTATACAGTAAGAATTTACTGTATACATTTTACATACTGCACACAGTCCTCTAGTGCCAATAAGCCCTTTTCCGTGATACTCTACACCTCAAAAGGAGATAACCTCCACATGTAAAGCAGCCCTCCCCACCCAAACCAGCCCCCCCCCCCAACCAGTCACGAGCGGCTCTGCGGTCACGAGGCAGCTTAAAGAACACATGCTACGACTTTGTTCATGTTTTACAAGTCCAGCAGAGTCTATAGACGCTCGACTATTTTTTCATCATTAGTGACCATGTGTTTTGAAAAGCTTAATAGTTTGTGAGTCTATTCATTCACTCTTGAAACCATAACGGGGTTATACATTTGCAGGGTGGTGTTTCTGGTGAAATTTCAAAAGACATGTATTGATTGTGACTCAAACTTGCAAAGATTTAGAAGAAGCTGGGAGACAGCATTGGCCTGCCTGAAGCTATAAACATGGTTCACAGCAGAAACTCATCCTGCAATCTGAAATCTGCTGGCAGAAGAGTGAAGTCTCTCGCCAGACAGGTGCATTTCTACTCAAGTTATAACCAACGGTGTAGCGTGAAATACTTTTTTAAACACAGAACACTTGAAACTGCATTCTAAAACAAAGCTTGGACACAGCCTTAGTGTCTGCATTGAAACGGAAAGCTCTGGAGTGAAAGCTTTTTGTCTTTTGCTCTTGTAAGAAATATTTTATACATTTCTTTTTCTGAAAATAGATCGCTGCAAGCCATTCACAACGGGACTTCTCTGAGAACATTGCGCATAATGATTTACATTCTTTTGTTTTCACATTTTCTTTTTTTCTCATTGTGATAGCTGGTGCACTTATTCCTTGTCATTTGTAAACTTTTCCTCTTTCCCCCTCAATATCTATTTAGGTTATCAATTTCGTTCTGTTCAGAGTCCTGTCTATTTCTATCTCGCTCGACCACTCTGTGTCTCTTTCCATCTCCTTCACTTTTTTTTTCTTTTGAAAAGTCTTAACTAATGCTTTCTGTTTCCTCTTTCTAATTTTGTCTATTTCTCCATTTCCTGCTCTCACTTTAATCGCATATCTCTTTTCACTCGTTCACTTTCTCAGTTTCCATTTCTTTACACTCTTGTTTTTCATTTCATTTTTTCTCTCTTGCTTTCATTCTCTCTCTCTCACCTAATATGTTTTTTGTTTTTAATTATATTTTTTTGTTCCACCTTCACAGTAACTCACAGCCTTGAGCTTTTTTTAAATGAGCACAGGGTCCCAATGTCTTCTTGTAACATCCAGGTAAGGCTATGCTTACTTTTCATTGTTATCATCAGGGTGCAGATAGCAAAGCCTGATAATGCCTTGATTACCTAGGTACTCCTCTTTACTCTTAGTCCTACTCGTCCTCGGCCCAGTCATTACAAATGAGGCATACCAAAGCAAACCACACAGCAGAAGGCCTTTGGAACACCAAAAATGATGAAAAGACACACAGGAGTGAAGTGTAGCAAACAGAAGTGTTTAGTAACAGAACAGGTTCAAGTCGAGCAGCAGGCTCCACTGCACGCAACACACCAGAACCAAACTTCACACGACCATTCGAAGCTCAGTTTACCCGGTAGTGTCGAACAAGCATAGAATCAGAAGCCCGTGTGCCAGCACGGCAGATATCATAAAGAGAAACTCCATGAAAAGCAGCCCAGGAAGGTGAGACACCCCTCGTGGAACGGGCCGGAACACCTGCAGGACAAGGCAAACCAGAGCCCGGATAAGCCAAACCAATAACAGACTTGATCCACCGACCAATGGTCAGGCGAAAAGTAGCCTTTCCCCAACAAACCAGACCAAAAGTCACAAAGAGAGAGTCCGAAGACCGAAAAGCAGCAGACCGGTCCACATAGACAGACAAAGCATGTCTAACATCCAAGGAATGCAACAACTGCTCAGCAGGAGAAGAGGGAGAAGGAAAGAAAGAAGACAACACCAACTCCTGCAAAGTATGAAACCTCCTAGCCGAAGTAATGGCCATCAGAAAAGCCACCTTAAACAACAAGAATTTATGGTCTACAGAGTCTAGAGGCTCAAAAGGAGAGGCTTGAAGAGCCCGCAGGACCAGAGAAAGATCCCAAGGAGGATGAACAACAGGAGAGGAGAGGAAAAAACTCTGAGACAACCGAGAAACCAACATGGCTTTAGAAGATCAAGGAGGACCCACCATAGGGCTGAGCAAAAATGGGAACCAAGACTGCCTCGGCCAGTGAGGCAACACTGCCACTACCTGAACCCCCACCCTCTGAACCTTCAGCAGAAAGGCCAGGATGAGAGGAAAAGGAGGGAAGGCATACAGGAACCAGGGGAGCCAAGTGATAGACACGGCATCCACTCCCCGTGCACCCCACTCCGGAATCCGGGAATAAAAGAGGGGAAGCAGAGCATTGGTCCTGGAAGCAAACAAATCCAACCTGAGAGTCCCGAACCTCCGGCAAAGCAACCAGAACACCTTGGGGGAAAGACACAAAGTCAGGGAGGATAGAAAGCTGCGGCTCAGAGCATCCGCACCGGATTGTCCAAGCCCCGGAGGTGCTGGGCCAAAATCGCATGGAGATGAACCTCCGCCCAATTGGATTCCCACAGGCCACCAGATTCAATGACCAGATGTGAGTACTGCCCTGATGATTGATGCAAGCCAGTCACGGTGTTGTTGGAGCACACCAGAACATTGCAATCCAGCAGATGATCCTGGAAGAACCGGAGAGCCCTATCCACAGCAGACAGTTCCCTCCAGTTGGAGGACCTGCGAGCCTCTGTGCCTTGCTAACAAGCCTGCACAGGCAGTGCCCTAGAGTAGACCCCAACCTAAAGCACTGGCATCTGTCATCAATACCACAAGAGGATCGGGATGTAACCACTCACCTAGGACAGATTCGGCGTGACCATCCACCACTGCAGAGCGGACTCCACCTCCGCGCAAACTGGAACTAGCACCGAGAAATCCTGAACAGGGAAAGGAACACAGCGGTGAAGGTGCCACAGCAAGGGGCGAAGATGCAACCTGGCCCATGGAACAGTGAACACTGATGCAGCCATGTGACCATGTGCCTCCAACCACTGCAGCAGGGGAGCCAAATTCTGAGACAACAACCTCCTCAACAGCGACTGAAGATGATGGATCTGGGAAAGAGGAAGGAACACCTTGCCCAGAACAGAACCGAAGTCAGCCCCGATAAAGGATCTCTGAGTGGCTGGAAGAAGATGACACTTTGGGAAGTTCTGGAGAAAGTAGTGGCTTTCTAGTGTATGAATGGCCACTTCCAGATGGCGCGATATCATATCCACAAAATGGCCGCCTGAGGAGGAGCCCCCTGAAGAGCTCCTGGTTTGGGGATCACCATCGGGTGAATATCCCCGGAAAAACAACCTCACCAGCCCACCACTTGCCAGCCCCTGGACCGGACTGTGGAACCCTCTGAACCATCCAACAAAAACGGAGTTTGGCAGCGAACTTACCTGGATTTTCGACCACCGCAGCCCAGTTCGTCGCCCTCGCTGCCGGACCCCAGCGCTGCTCGACTTGTTTGATGTCCAGTTCCCGGAGCAATTTGCGCGCTGCCTGGCTGATGCCCGGCTCCCTGGGAAGACGGATCTTTGATGACGTGAACCTTGGGTCTCCGGTCCCTGCCGTGACTGCCCCGGTGAATCAAGATCCTGGTGTTGAGGAGGCTACGACTTACACCGGACCCGAGGTTGGCTCCTGCGCTGTTATCCGGGCATTACGTGCCTGCCTGCCTTCTCCCGCAATGGTGCTGCGACTCTAGAAGCTGGGAACAGCCCGAGTCCTGTGAATTACACCGAGTCCGCGTTGCTGTCCGGGCTCTGCGTGCCTGCTTCTCCCGCTCTGGGGCTGTGACTCGCCAATGCCATCGTCTGGTGGTGCTCCGGGCACTACCGTGAGTTGCTACACAATGCAACGGCGCCAGGATATTGCGCTGCATCCCCGTGCGTGCCTGCGAGCTACACTAGGCCCGAGATCGGCCTTTGCTGTGTGCTCCGGTCACTACCGTGAGCCGAAATGTGATTTTTGCTACACAACGCGACGGCGCCAGGAAAGTACACCGCATCTTCTGTTTATTTAGTAACAAATGCATCAACGGCTGCCTGAACCTAAAATGGCGGCGACTTGATCATTGTTCTCCCCGATCTCCCCTAATTATCTTAAACTGCAGGAACCGACGACCGCCTGGTCCCATGGAGGCGCCTTGATAATTACGGGGATCATTGCTCTCCCCGGATCTCCCTTAAGGATCAATTGCAGGAAACTGAAACCATCTTGAAACCGACGGCTGCCTGGACTTAAAATGGCGGCGCCGCGGTTAAAGATGGGGACCATGGTTCTCCCATGAGCTGATCACACAAACATCATGAAAGGTGAGCATTTAGCATTATGGAAATATATACTGCCTATGACCAACCGTGATTTACTGTCTGTATCTCCACAGTAGTCTTATATCTGGCAGATTGCTCTTCGTCTGACCCTAAAATGGCAACAGTTTGAAGACAATACAACCACCTCTCATTGCCTGACCTCAAAATGGTGAAAATCCTAAAGACATCCAGACTATCCTCACCCTCCCTAACTATTCCTCGAGAGCTGCCTACCAATTACTTTCATCCTCGCTAGATATTCCCGAGAGCTACCAACCAGGCTCTAACCTTAACAGTGCGCTCTCCCATGGTATTGACACTTCTCAATTCCAGTTCCCGTACGGTGAGCAGCCCACTCCGCTGTATAACTGTCCCTATTGGTCCTCGAGTAGCCTACATGAGCCAGCATGGCAAGTCCTGGCCTTACCGCCACGGGGGCAACTTCTTACACTCTGGTCTACCCCCCCCAACCTCTCCAAAACCGCGACTAAATCCTTCAAACACGCCACCCTGAAAAGACACCCTGAGTCACTGATCTCTGACCTTCGTTATAGCGCGGACAACGGCACAGTCATTAATGACCTAATTTTCTACTCTAGAAGAACCTCTGCCTGGCGCAAAACCTTTGCCCAATTCCTCAATATACGTGCAACAAAGAACATTCCATACGGCACCAAGCTAACAACAACTCCCTCTCCAACCCTGCGAGCTGACCTCACCATCACTCTTTACAAAAATGGCATTATTTTGATCCAAGCCTCAACCAAAAACTTGGATAAATTTGCAGACCTTTTCATCCTCCTCAGAAACCATGTGCATGACTCTGGTAGGGAAACCAACTCCCGCCCCGATGAGTCCTCATCCAGCATACCCAGCGTAGCCAGCCACTCACAAACCCCTCTAAGGTCTTCCATCACAAACCCCCCTATCCACTCCAGCATGGCGCCAGGCCTCGCCATTAGTATCACCCCTAGACCTTTGGTCCCCTCCCTACTAGCCCCCTGTACGCCCCCAAAGACCTATGATACAGGTCGTGCTTGCCCTCCCAGCCCTCAACCCAACCCGCAATGGGGCCCCAGCATAGATCCAACGACCTACAACACAGGCCGTACTAGCCCTCCCCTCCTTTCACCTATACATGCCGACAGAATGGTTTCCGAACCACTGCCCCCCACCCTCTAACGCCTCCACTCGATAGGGAAACAGTTTCCCCGCTCTCCAGAGCTACCAAACTAACCCAGAGCATCCATATCTCTATCTTGGAATTAATTAACCTCCTTCACCTCGCTGGACTCTCTTGCCCCTGCCTAACTCTACCCCCCTGCAGTTGACAGAGCGCCCTAAACAACCTCTTCCGCTAGCCTTGAGGCATCTTCATGCCCGTAAGCAACCATGTCAACTCTCAGAGGAATAAGCCCTCGCCCTGGTCCTCTCCTACACCTCTTCCCTTGCCACCCCAAGTCCACTAGACCTCACTGAAATGGAAATCCTGGCCATCTTCCGAGACTTTAACTCTACCCCAGCTACCCCTTATCCTTTTGACCAAAATGCTATCTGCCCGGTCATTAGCAACCCCAACAGGCCAGCCACCGTCCGTAACAGAACTGTGGTTAAGAGTAATCTAGCACCTGTTCACCTGGCCACCCAGTCTCCCGAAACTCCGTCAAAAACATCTCTGTCTGGTCTGTTAATCAATTGCTGATCGGCAACTAAGCACGCCGCAGATATTGCTGATCTCATCCTATGCAAAAACCTTGACTTATCAATCCTAACAGAATCGTGGCTCAATGAATCCTCATCTCCATGCCTGGACCTTCTAGTCCCTCCCAACTACAACATCGCAAGGCTGGATAGACAATCTAAAAAGAAAGGATGAGGCATCGCCTACATCTTCCGTTCTAACCTTCTTGTCTCGGAACTTTTAGCGGACACCACCGAATCCTGTGAATACCTTGCCCTTGCTATTTGCAGCAACTCCACCCAACTATGCAACCTACACATCTTTTACCGCCCCCCAGGCAAGAATGACTCCTTCACCGACCACCTCATGGAAATCATCACAGCTAAGTTTCCCACTAATGCCAAAGATATTTTCCTTGGTGATTTTAACTTACACTGGAATGATCCCAAGGACCCACATGTCAATGCCATCAAAGACCTCCTGGCAGATCAAGCCCTAACCCAAGCCTGCTCACTACCAACTCACTCAAAAGGGGCCACCCTTGACTGGATCATCTCCAAAGAATCAACTGTCAAGCTTAACTCTATTGACCCTTGCGACTGGTCTGACCATCATGCCATCACCTTCCATCTACCTGGCACCCACAAATCAAAAGCACCGCAACCGACGATTCCTATACGCTGGATCTGAGACACCAAGAATTTGGACCGAAGTGAACTTGAGGCCCGATGCAAATCCGACCTCCCCCCCTTCGCATATCACAACAGTCAGTGGCCTCAATGATCACTACTCTGCGACCATCGCAAACATCCTTGACGATCTAGCCCCACTAAAACTGAAATCAAAGACAGAAACCCCTGGTTCACAGGATCCCTTAATAACGAGAGGAGAGCCCTTCGGCAAGCCGAAAGATCCTGGACGCCGCACCCCTCTACCGCACATCTAAAACTCCTCCGCCAGGCCAGAAATAACTACAACAGGAACATACTCAATTAAAAAAACAGACTTCTTCAGAACTGAACTAGAGAAAGCCAAGAACAGACCCGACAAACTCTTCGAACTGGTCAACCACCAATCTAATAAACTGGCCAAAACATTGAAAGAAAACCCCAAGTCTCTTATATCCTCAGAGGTATTCTCCTCTTTCTTCGCTGACAAAATCTTGGCCCTTGGAAACGAACTTGGCGCCATCACACACCCTCAACCCCCTCCTGACCCGCCTGCTCCCACCGCGACGCACCCTCAGGCTTCACCCAAAAATCATGCTCACTGTACTGTCTTCAAAGACTGTAACGAAGTCTCCATCTCTAAAATCCTTTCTGCCTTACACCAGAGCAACCATTTCAAAGACCCGCTCCCGGCCAACTGCCTAGCTGCCATCGCCCAATCCATTATTCCCAGATGCACTACAATAATCAACGCCTCCCTCCAGCAGGGAACGATCCCTGACTCTCTAAAAGCTGGCCAAGTCCTCCCCATTCTGAAAAGGCCATCGCTGGATCCAGCCGCCCCTGACAACTTCAGACCTCTCTCCAACATCCCCCTCTTAGCCAAAGTGCTGGAGAAATGTGTGCAACAGCAGCTAAGTCACCACATCAATAACTTACACCTACTTGATGACTTCCAATCCGGATTTAGACCAGGGCACAGCACTGAAAACACTATGCTCCACATTGTGGATGATGCCCTCCAAGCCCTTGACCAACGCAAATCCTGTCTCCTAATCCTCCTGGACCTATCCTCGGCTTTCGATCAACCATGAAAAACTACTCAATCGCCTCAAACACAGGATGGGATTGGATGATACTGTTCTAGACTGGTTTAGGTCCTTCCTCCACAACCGCTCACAGAGATTCCTAATCAATGGCAACCTTTCATCACCATCCCCGGTCACGGTTGGAGTCCCTCAATGATCAACCCTATCCCTCACCCTTTTCAACCTCTACCTAGAATCGCTTACCGAAATATTACGTGTAGCTAACATCTCCTATCATATGTACGCTGATGACACCCAGATCTACATCAAAACCTCGTCTCTCAAAGAGACTCTCTCCCTGAACGAAGCCCTGAAACTCACTGTCCAATGGCTCGCATCCAATCAACTTAAACTCAATGCAAAGAAAACTGAATTTCTCCTGATCTCCCCTCCCAATACTAACCTCGAGTCCCAATCATGGATTAAGGCTATCACAGCCTTAAATTGCCCACCGACCATTGTGAACTCGGCTAAATCCCTGGGAATTACCCTTGACACCAACCTGAACATTCGGGACCACATCAATTCGATGGCCAAAACAGCCAGATTCCACCTGAACTAACTTAAGAAATTGAAACCCTTCCTCGAAGCTCCCGACCTAAAAATGACAGTCCAAGCACTCGTCATCTCTAGATTGGAATACGGCTGCTCAACCCTCTCTGGTTTACGGAAGATCTCCCTGGCACCTCTTAAAGCCTGCCTCAATGCGGCCGCCAGACTACTTACCGGCTCTTGGAAATACGATCATATTTCCCCACACCTAAAAGCTCTCAACTGGCTTCCCCTGGAGGCAAGAATACAGCTCAAACTGGCATGCATCACGCACAAAGCTTTATACTCTAACTCCCCTGCATATCTGACACACAAACTTGTGATCTCCGGAGGGACCAGAATCTCCCGATCTGCCAGAGACCTCGTGCTCCAACCTGCACGCTTTCGGAAAAAACAAACTTACAACCGGGTCTTCTATGGGGCTGCTCCAAGAATATGGAACTCTCTCCTACCCGACAACAGAAGAATCCCCTCACTGGCTCGCTTCAAAAAGGATGCCAAAACCTTCCTTATGGGCAAATTCCTCGGCTAAATATTGCCTCAACCACCACCATAGACCGACCCAGGGCCATCCACTACCTCCCCTCGGACTACCGTGTCACCCCATCAGAAACCTGGGGCCTGGCTCGAATAATTGTAAACGTATTCTGCAAATTTGGTATCTCGCCTTGAGTAACGGTTATGTAAACTGTAAATACGTGCTCTTCTTCCCCAATGTATCCGACATCCCTCCCCTTACTACTCGAGCTGGTACTGGCTTGATCCTAAGTCTGTCTGTATATTGCTTTGCTCTTCTGTAAAGCACTCTGATACCCTAACGGGTCAAGTTTGCGCTCTATAAAACACAGAAATAAATACATAAATATCACCAGGGCAGTGGGGGCCTGTAGGAGCCAGTCATCCAGGTACGGAAACACTGAGATGCCCAGAAGATGAAGATGTGCCACCAGAAGAGGGTCCACCTTGGTGAAAACCCTGGGAGAGGATCGCAGGCCGAACGGGAGGACACAAAATTGCCAATGATGACCCCACAGGCAAAATCTCAGCTACTGTTGGTACTCCTGGGACACAGGGACATGAAGGTAAGCATCCTGAAGATCCAGTTTATTCATCACCCAGCCAACCTGAATCAATGGAATCACCCGCTGTAGGGTCTCCATCCTGAAATGAATCTTCCAGGCAAATCGATTCAGAGGCCGAAGATTGATCACAATCCATAAACCCCCTGTAACCTTCGGGATGAGGAAAATGTGAGAGTAAGTCCCCTGATCCCATTCCGTCCTGGGGACCGGAACAATTGTCTTCTTCCGAAACAGGGTCTGCACCCCTTCCAATAGGGCTCGACGACGTGACACATCCGTCTGGCACTGGCGCCCACACTCTGCCTGATGGAGGAGGCAGAGGCATGAATTAAATCCGGTAACCCTGTTCCAGGATATCCAGAACCCACTGGTCAGTTGTCGAGAGCCGCCAAGCAGCCAGGAAATGGTGCAGTCTCCCACCAACCTCTGGCAGTACTCCAGACGGAACAAGCTGGGCGACGGCATAGTCAGTAGTGCTGAATCCCAGGACCAGCATTGGGAGGAGGTTTCTTCTGGAACCAAAGTTGGAGTCTCCCCAGAGCCCCTTTGGTTATGGAAAGAGTTCTTCTGCAGGCGAGAAGGCTGCCAAAAAAAAAGAAAAAGAGGATTCCTTACAATGTTTTTGATGCCGAAAGGTCAAGGAATGCTTCCGCTCTTTAAACACTTTATGTAACTTCTCCTCAAGGCTTTTCCCAAAAAAGCGGAGGACCAGTAAAAGGTAAACGTAACCCCATGAAAAGCTGAGCAGCATCAGTGTTCCATCCTGTCAGCAACAAGTTTCTTGTGGCGGCAATGGAAGCACCACAAGTCAGGTATTAATGTCCTTCTCCACTTACAATTAAGGCAAACAAGTCTTAATGTTTTATGAAGCATGTTTATTCACTTAAAATGCGTCCAATTTAAACAAATGTATTTTTCTGTTATTAACATGGCTCCATGTCTACAGGTCACTGGGATCAAGATGCTTGGTCTGTGTAATTTTTACACTTGGAAATGGAAGAAAATGTAATTGATGAGTTTTATGGAATCCATATAAACAAAGTTAACTCTTCAGTTTAATATTCTTGATACAGTGCCATATTTATAAGTGGAAAAATACAGCTATAATTTTGAGTTGGACAAATTTAAAGTGCAGAAATTTTTTCCATATTCTGAACATTTTTGCAGAACATTTTTCTGCACTTTAAATGTTTACCATTTGTGTTATACATGCTACGGTGCCACATATGGGGAAAGGTATTTAATTTGCCACAAGTACATATGAGTCTCTCAATCACCAGTACACATATACCCCATTCATACGCACACATGTTCATACATTTTCAAAGACCATGCTCTCATTGACAAACATGGCAGCCCTGTCATAGCCCCTATTCAAAGCATTTTGTTTTAACCATAGCATATGGTCCTATGGACATTAGGCTTAAAGACAATTAAGCTGGGTGTGGGGGAGCCTGGTAACAATGCACAAGTTGCTTAGCCTTCAGAAGCTCACAATGATTTTCACTGATCAGAAGAAACTCTCACTACAGAAAAGGTTGGCGACCTCTCTTCTAGAGTCACCCATTTCCTAATGCATTCTGGTGGAGAGGCTATGCCTAGCTAATTAAGGAAACAAACTAACATTTTATCTATCATGGACCCCCTACCTGGGTCCGTTGGCGACTCCCGAACAGGTGCAAGAATTTCTTGCTACCATGGACCGCCTTTTAGGCCTCTGGCTCCCGCCGGCGTTCACCTAATGAACGACATTCACAAAGCAGCTCAGGAAACCTTGAGCAGTTACAAAATAAAGTGACATAATGAACATTATTTCCTTGACAGAGCACAAATATTACATTACAGACACCACAAAAGAGGCTTCTTTGTAATGATTTGTCTGAAATTATAAAACACACAAGCATACAATGAAAGAGAAATGCTTGCTTACATTAAAAAAAAGTGCACTATTATTTTACAAAATCCAAATAACTGTCAATACAGACTAACTAAGGCCTAGTAGCAAGATGGAAACCTGGGTTGAGAAAAATTATTTATTGTCACCTTTCCAGGCCGGTTTCATACATGTCTATAGCATAATCGACCAAGCAATGAGATTATACAATATATGTCTTAAACAAGTCATTATAAAAAAATACAACATTGTACATGACGTTCATTGATCTCAAAACTGCATTTGACTTGTTCAACAGAGCCATCTTATAGCATTCTCGCCACGACATAAGTTTTCCGCCTAAACTTATGCTGCACCAAAACAACTCAGCAGCCATCAAGATCGGCACAAAAGAACTGACGCAGAAGTTAGCGATAGGAAGCAGTGTAAGGCAAGGCTGCGTCCTCATGCCCTTACTATTTAATCTATTTATAAACGACGATAAAAGATCTACTGTACCAAGAAAAATATTTTAATGAATACAAAGAAACCCAAATTCATGAGAGCAAACTGCAGTAAACCCCTCAAGTCAACCTTTAAAATATTTGGGCAGTGCTTGAGCGGAGTCTATTCCTTTGATTATCTGGGGATCAGACTTGATGACAAGCCGTGACAGCAAGCACCTCTGGTGCAGAACTCTGGGGGTTTTAAAACCCAAAGGGTCTTGGTAGGGTGAAAAATAGATTTCTACACCGCCTCCTCTGCCCTATGGCAGGGACACCAATGGATGCCCTTAGGCTTGAATTGGGTATTGAAGCCAATTAAATCCCTTCTGGCCCATAAACCAATCAGATTTTGGGTAAGAATCTTGGCAAAGCCCAACGTGGCAATTTATCAAAAAGCAATCCATGAACTTTGGAGTAGTGACAGAGTGAAGAGCCTACCCAGGTATAAAGACATCTCAAGGACCCTTCTGACTCCAGGTTGTGAAGACTGCTGGATTAACCTGGAGGCAATAACTCCTGCAACCGCGCAGCTCCTCACGGACAAGTACTGGCCGCATATAAGCACTGTAGCAGGAGGTCTTCTGCTAACTAAATTTTGGGCATTTAAATCAACGACATCTTTCGAATTCTATATGGGCAATCTTTTCCCAGTTATGAAAATACCACTTTTCCTCAAATTCCTTTTGGGCATTTTACTGGCTAGAACATACACCAATAAATGGTAAAGTTATTTGGCAGTCCCAACCACATGCGACTGAAAACAAGGCGTGGAAGAAACCCCACTTCATTTTATGTTGCTATGCACCGAGTTACTGAAAGCGAGGAAAGAATATCTCAGACCATTATTCATCAAGCACAATATAATGCATTGCATTGCTGCTATAACATTTGGGCTACCTCTTGCTAGGGAGCCTGTTTATAGGGCAGTAGCTTAATACATTTATGCTGCTTTGCGATAAACAAGGGGCACCACCTAAAGGTATATCCCGCTCCAAAGGTGGAGTTTTCTAGTTGTGGTATTTACAGTGATACTGCTTTCTCCAGCCACTGGAAGAAAATTAAGAGGTAACTTTTGGTATCTGTACCCCTTGGCTCCCCTTCTTTTTAATTCCCCATATTTTGTAGGCTGCGGGTCACTTGCTCTTTTGCACACACACTGTTAAATTTAGCCCTGTCACTACTAGCAGGTTATACCAATAGTGAGGTGTCCTCTATGACGTTTCTCTCATGGTCTTGCGGAGTGCACTTGCCAGCACCAGCATGTTTTAGGTGTGTGAATTTTGTATTAGATCTATTTGCCATATTTATTTAAGCTATTGGTCACTAACTCTTTTGTAAATACATTGTAAAGTCTAGCCGCATTCTTATTAGAAGGTTCTGCCAATGAAATATGCCAAGTGTGAGGCGTGCTCCATGGTGGTTTTATCATGGTCTTATGGAGTATATCTGCCAGCTTCAGTATGTTTTAAATGTGCAAATTTTGTATTAGTTCTATGTTAGTTTTTATGATTTTATTACATCTATGTTAGTGTTTACACTTTTATGTAATATTTTATGGCTTATAATTGATAAGGTGGAACAATAAAGTTCTTCTTCTGTAAACAAAAGCCCAGCCATGCTAATTGAACCACTTCTAAATTAGGTATTATTTCTAACTAGTAAAAACTCACCTACATCAGTCTCCTCAAGGAAAGAAGCTACACTGAAGTCTGAGGCTGGGTGAATTGTTGTCATCAGAAGACCAAGCAAAGACAGACATCTGCAAGGCACTGAGAATGTGCTACAGTAGGCGGCCTCTATGGAGAGAGCGAACATCAAGCAAATTATTAGGACCCTTTGGGGTTCCAGATACACTGCAGGAAGGATCTCCGTATACTGAGCCTTACAACCTGGCACATGTAGTCACTACATGATTTGCAGTTTTCCCAGTGTTACAAATGATCCTTACTGGACTTGGGTCAGGAAATTCCTCTGGAAGTACACCATGGAATTTTACCAAAATACATGTTAGAATTGAAAATGTAATTGTACCATTGCTCGTGTTTCATTCTGTGTTAAGTTAGCATTCATGGAGCCATTTTATTAGTAGCCGCCAGTCTATTCTATGATCCAAGCTAAGCTCCTGCCTCATATTGCTTGCCTCAGCAGAAAACTGCCTCCATGCATCTTTCTTTGTGTTTCTCCAAGGCCGAGTTTAGCTGCACTAATGAATGTTCTCTCTATTATAGCATACCTTTGCTGTTAAATGGGCTTGTTCCCACCTTCTAGAATGGCGGACATGGGCAGAGTAACCTTGGGGCAGAGATAACATGTACCCGGTCCCAGGACCGTAGCTCATCCTTCTGTGCCTCTTTTGTTTGCTAGTGCCTGGACTGGAATTTTCCAGCCTGGACATGTTCTTAGGGATTTGGAAATGTATAATATCTTATGTTATGGTGGGGGGAGTCAGTCCCTCGGCAGCCATCTCATGAGGCTGGTCAGACTGGGATCCGCTGCAGTGCAATACTATGAAATAACTTGGGTTTATATTCTCTACTGTCTGACCGACTCTTCGTTTGTTAGGAAGGCCAAGAGGTGGTCACAAGTGACCCGGCTGACCCTATTCGGGTCACTTCCTTCAATAGACACTAGCTAGTTATTTATACCAAGCCCAATATGTGTTGCAAGATAAAGAAATGCTGATGATCTTTCCTGAAGTGACATAGGGTTAGGAAGTCTAGAGGAGCTTCCCAGACTCATGTAGTAATGCTACCAGTACCAGGGTCACCTTTCTTGATGGATGTTTGCTGGATATGTGGAACCAAAAAACACTTGTAGGGACAAGGTCAAAATGGTTGTGAAATGTGCCACCAGGTACACAGGAGCTGCGCTTCTCAGGAGCATTTTGCCCCATTGGTAGCTAAATTCTGATTGGCATCCTTGCAAAAGTAGTATTTCCCATGAAGGTTATTTCAGACATAGGAACTTCACAGCAGCTTGCATGAGAGCCATGATGGGTAATCGTGGAGTGACTTGTATATTCCTTTCTGCATTGAACAACTCAACCAAAGGGTATGTACATGTACTCAATTTAGCCGTTGTGGCAACAGAAAAGACCAGCACTCTCTAGGCCAGTCCTCACAGTAACCAACAGCAAATGTCCAGCCTGGACCCAGCTCCAACAGGTTCTGTTGCCATAGAATGCGAAAAGGCAAATCCAAGATGCGAAGAGCACACAATTTGCAGAAAAATAATGGTATAGACTCTGATATCCAGTTAAAATCTTCTTTTATTCTTTATTTCATTAAAAAAAAACACAGCCAATGCATTTCATACCCGATATGTTTGGAACTACTTCAGAGCTGCAATATAAGGAAGCAAACCAAGTTTACATCGATGTATGTACTGCCAGTACTCTTCATGTTGAAATCAGTATTTTTCAATGTATTCAAAAGTGTAACAATCAGTAGTTATCAGTTTTCCTCCATACAAAATCACATGGATGATGTCTCCATACTTAAATCAATATAACTTGTAAAACAAAAACATTAGAATATTTACATACGTATAATCACTATAGGTTAATCTGGGACCTGGTGAACACTGACCCTTCTATACTAATGAAGCTACACATAGTTCGCATTTGATACTTTAACATGTGTATTTATATTTTGCACGAACAACCCTCTCCAGATGACATTAGCGGTAGCGCATCTAAACGTGGACATCATTGCACCAACTATCCTTGGCAGGGATAGCGACACACACCTTCCCATGTTATTCACAAGACAAGTTGATTCCAATTGTATATTTTGTAGTCCATCTTATCAGGTACATTCTATTGTTGTTTTGTGTCACTCTATCTCTTTCCTCCCTTCGATACTGTTAAGAATAACATTTTGCAATTCTTTTTATTATGAATTTCTGTGGGCACCACCAGAAGAAAAGGCAGGTGGGGCAATTACCCCAGGTCCAATCCTTTCAGAGGTCACCTACGTCATGCTATGGGTGAAGCTTTTGGCACCAGTGGTACATTTCACAATGCTTGTGAATGTAGTGATACCCTGTTCTATGAAAAAGACTGTGGCCATGCTGATAGACTGGGGGAATGTCGACCCATAGCCCTTTAGACCATGTGCCTTATTCCCAACACACCAATATCTCTTGCCCAGTATCAATTGCACACTGGTGGTGCGGCATAGATGGCTGCGCCTTATAATTCTCAGTGGCCTTGAGTGTGTTGCATTCTATCTAGAAGAGAACTACCATAGAGGCTGAGAAGAAAAGGCCTTAGGTCAGCCTCGACCTCTCATGCTGCTGCAAGTGCTGCTGGCTGGCACCCTATTTATATTTCAGGCATGAACATTTCAGTTAAACTGAGTGTAATTTGGCTTGGTTCACTTTAGCACATTAGAATATATCACTGCACTGAGTGGTACTCATTAGAATTAATTAACCACACCCCTTCTGTGCTAATAATTCTACTAATGACTCAAAAGGCAAGACATTTGCCTTTCACTTCCCATATAAGCCTTTATGGCTATATATGGAGTAATAATATGACGTTTTAAAGAGTACACAAGAGAGTTTTTTGAGTCACTCGGAGCTTGTGACCTCGTTCAGTTGGTGAGCAGCACAACACACAAGGCTGGCCATATTCTTGATGGGGTATTTTCTAGTGATTCTAGGCTATCTACTGGCCCGCCTCTGCCGTTGGTCTGGACAGATCATTTTGCAGTACCGCTTGAACTTGCTCTCCCTGCCCTGCCCTTAGCTAATCATGTCGCTACTTCATTTACTCTTAGGAGAAACTTTAGAAATATTACCGATGACACTATTGCTTCTCACATTCGGATCTCGGAATCCTTCTCCTTGAAGGATGCGGATGAGGCAGCTCAAGAACTTATGGACTCTATTACCAATGCAGTGGAAAAGCTTGCCCCCGCCTCCCTTCGATATGTAGCTCGGCAGAAACCCACTGCACCCTGGTTCTCTGAACATCTGAGACTCCTAAGGCAGGGGTGTAGGAGCAGCGAGAGAAGCTGGAGGAAATCCTGGGATCCGAAAGATCGAGAGGTTCATAAGTCCGCTTTACGGGACTACAAGCTGAGAGTTGTAGTGGAAAAGCAGGAGTACTTTTCCAATCTTACAGGTTCCCTAACCTCATCCAGGGAACTTTTTAAAATTGCTGATTCACTATGCTCTCTCCAACTCCCTGATCCTGTAGTTAGCTCTCAGGATCTTTGTAATAACATCTCTGACTTCTTTCACAGCAAAATCTCGGACATTCACATCGTCTTAGAAGCCCAATGCCACTCCTTGGATAAGGATATTCCTTCTGCTATAGCCAGTCTGGACACTTTGGGTGAAGGCCCTTCCAAACTATTCAGGCAATTTCCCTTATTGTCTTTGGAAGGACTGAACCTCCTACTCGATAGGACTAAATCTTCTTCCCCAATGGATCCTTTACCGCTAAAAATACTGAAGGAGTGCAGAACCAGCATTCTTCCGCCTATGTTGGAAGTCATGAATAGGGCTATTGTCCAGGGTTCCTTTCCATCAGTGTGGAAGAAGGCTATTGTAAAGCCTCTCCTTAAGAAACCGTCTTTGGATCCTGGCCTTCTTAAAAACTTCAGGCCAATCTCTCTGCTCCCTGCCCCTGCAAAAATATTGGAGGCACACCTCAACTCCCACCTCTCCACTTTTCTTGAGACCAGTGAGTATCTTGATAACACACAGCACGGATTCAGAAAGTACCACACTACCGAATCCGCACTCACTGTTGTAGTAGACAACATCCGACGTAAAGTGGATAGTGGCCAAACTACAATACTGGTCCTATTAGATCTCACAGCCGCGTTCGATACCCTGTCTCCCGCCATTTTAACATCTCGGCTTAGGGAGGCAGGGGTTACTGGGCCGGCCTTGAATCTTCTTAACTCCTTTCTCCTTGGTAGAGAACAGAGAGTAAAGCTTGGAAATTTCCTCTCCCCTGCCAAGTCATTGCAATGTGGGGTGCCACAGGGGTCGGCCCTTAGTCCGACCCTGTTTAACATCTATGTGGCCCCCCTTGCTAGACTAGTAAGATCGCAGGAGATGGAGGTGGTGTCCTACGCCGACGACACCCAGATCATGGTGTCACTGGCTCATTCCTCTGTCCATACATCCGCCATTAGCTTTAGGTCATGCATGCAGCATGTGGCAGATTGGATGATCATCAATTCCCTAAAGCTAAATGGCGACAAGACAGAGGTCTTGGTCTTTGGGAAAGACCAAGATGTTTGGTCGAGCGAGTGGTGGCCTTCATCTCTTGGCACCTGCCCCACTCCCTCCCAATCAGCCAGAAATCTCGGCGTGGTATTTGACACCTCACTCTCTATGATGCTCCAAGTAAATAGGACCGTGGCCACATGCTGGGGTGTTATCAGGATTCTAAATAGGATCCGTAACTATCTTTCTCTCCAGGCTCGTAAGCAGATTGCAGTCGCTCTTGTTGGCTCCAGGCTCGATTATTGCAACTCCCTGTATGTGGAGTCCAACAAGGGCCTTATCCATCGACTGCAAATCGTGCAGAATGCTGCAGCACGTTTTGTTCTGGCCCTTCCCTTGGCATCTTCAGCCACGACTGCTAGGAGAGATCTTCATTGGCTCCCTGTTCAGCATAGAGTCTTTTTTAAGATTCTATGCCTTACATACAGAGCTCTTGCGGCTGGCACGGACGATGCACTTGGGTCTCTGCTTACCCGCTATATCCCAACCAGATCTCTTCGATCTGCTGGGTTATTTCAACTGGTAGTGCCCCGCACAAGGCTAGCCAGATGGGGAGCGAGAGCTTTTTCTGTTGCCGCTCCTAAGCTCTGGAACTCTCTTCCAATTGAGGTCAAAACCCTTCCCTCAATTGATCTGTTCAAAAAGGCCCTTAAGACGTGGTACTTTACCAAAGCCTACCAATGAGAGAATGCTGGTTTGATTTGCGAGCTGTATTATTTGAATTAGGCGCCTTGACGCCCACTGGGCAAAGTTTGCGCATGACAAAACTCATTTCATTCATTCATTCATTCACAATGCGGATCCTGAACTGAATTATTTTAAGGTGCTCTAAAATGTGATGACCATGGAAAAGGAGGCACACTTAAGAAAATTCTTTCCCAATGTTGCACAATTTGGTAAAGCTGGGAAGTCGGGGTTGAAGCCAAGTGATTTGGGTCAGGGCCCCATAACAAGTTTTTTCCCTGATCCCACAAAAGCTTCTGACTGGCCGGAATGCTATGGATTTATGCACTGACGGTTGCCTCGGAGCGGGTGTGGTGAAATGTAGAATCAAATAAACGTACCTGGGAATACACCACTGCTTCTCCTCTGTCCTCTTCTCTCAGAAATGCACTGGCGGAACGGAAGCACCCAGGCTCCCAGACTCTCGCAGCCAATCACAACTCTGCTTTACAGCAGCTTTGTGATTGGTCTGAGCACTGTGGTTCGGCGCTCAGAGAGGGACTGGAAGCCTGTGCATTTCCCTCACCAGGATGTGCATTACAGCCTGGTGGGGAACATGCAAAGTGCGCATGACTGTTTGACCAGCCGAAGTGGGCTGGCAAAACCATTATGCGCATTTAGCGAGTGCAAACCACTCCTCCCCCTGCTCTGGCCAGCCTTGCCCCACCCTAACCTGGCTCCGTGTTGGCAGTGAAAATAAAATGATAATAACGTCATGTTATTTTTATTTTTTTGCACTTCTCAAAGAGCAGTGGGGCGACACTACTCCGCCCTAGCGGAGTAGCCGCCACTAGATTTATGATAGAAAGTATTATTGCTGCTATGTTGTTTGATGTGTGAAGAACTTGATGTATGCTTGACGATCAAAAACAAGTGCAGTCCTCTCTGTAAATTAATCCAGAGCTTTCAGAACAGTAATGAGGAAGGTGATTGAATTGTAGATAATCCAACACATTAATTTATTAAAAAGTAAACACAGTCACTCATGCAATCTGCTCAAAATAGTACGTGACTAGATCATTAAACCTCCTGGGCATCAATCTCGACGCCAAATTAATCGTGGTGAAATTAAAAGCAGAAATGAGTGAGAAAAACAAATCAAGTTCATGGGAAAATAAACCAGGGCAGATCTCAGCAATAAACGAGAAATGATTTAAGGAAGTGTAAGAAATGATGGGAAATTGACATCTCTAATGAAGTCCGGGTTTTGTGTTTTCACATGACTACATTGTATTGCAGAAAGGAATTCTTCCTACAGTTTCTGCTTGACCATATATTTTACTCTACAGAAAAATAAAATCGGCAATCCTTGAAAAAGTCTAAATTTGGCTCTGCTAACCAGCAGTAATTTCAGAAACTAAGAAACAATGCAGAAAAAAGTGATTATTTCACACCTTGCTAAGGAATACATAAAAAGTACCATCCTTGTGGTACGTTCTACCACTATTTGAAGAAAGCAGGATAGATGGATGTTTTTTGTTCAATCCATATACATTAACACAGAAGTTGTTCAATGCACCATCTGCAAATGCTGCTTCCCTTTCCAAATCAGATTGTTGGTACTGTTTCCACTACCTGGAATTCTAATTGATCGAACATGTTCATCTCTTGGAGAGGTTTTTAGCTACTGATGATCTCTGGTCCCCCTACTCATACAATATTCTATAAAAGCATTTCAATCCCACTATTGAAATAGCCTGCTCTTCTGTGACAGAGGCAGCGACAGAGGTAACATCTCAGCCATCCGAGGATCAGGATTTGCAGGTTTCTCCTATTCCCATCTCTCATTTGATCTTAGGGGGAAGGGAAGAGGCTGTTATTCATTACACAATTGGGAAGAAAAAATGGCAGTGATTGCAGGTTGGTATTAAACCTCCAGGTTTATAATGGTTGGATTCTTCACAGGCATTGGAAGATGGAAGGTATCCATTTTATGAGAGATCTCCACAAAGAATGGGATTGGATGGTCTGTTTAGACCTCAAAGATGTTTCCCTTACAATCCTTATTTTTGCACCATTCATCAAAATGAAGTCAGTGATGACTCTGACCCAATTTATAGAGTTTCTTAGTTTCCATGTGAACTCTGTCAGAGCTCAGTTACAGATACCAATGCAGGAGATAAAGGACATAAATAAGGAACTGAGGTTAGTGTTGACTAAACGGAGTTTGTCCTTGAGAGCTGTAGCTGGAGGTAAGACCTATTGACTTCATCTATTCTGGTGATTTTTCTCTTGGTGGCTAGAGCATATGCAGGCCTGGAACGGAAATGCGATTTTCAGATCTCAGACAGAGATAGTCGTTGAGTCAGATGCCAGCAGGTGGGGCTGGGGAGCCAGATGTGGTTCAGTCTCGATAGGAGTTCAGTGGTCGGAGATAAAGTTAGCCCTTCACATAAATTGTCTAAAACACCTGATGGGCTCTTTTGCCATCAAACCTCTGTCGCCCCAGTAAACAAAGGCCAGCACAAAAAACGAGGCCAAAACTTCAGATTCTTCAAAGACTTCTCCATTGACAACCTAATGCTTGAGCTAATTTCTCTCCCTATTAACTCCATGTGTGGCACCAACACCCTTCTAAACAACTTCAACAATTTTTTTAACGCTAGCTGAACATCCACATCCCAATTACAATACTCAAGTTCAAGTCAAGGCCTTCAGCACTCTGGTACTCTAAAGAACTTGCTGAAAATAAATGTTCCATCCACAGACAGGAAAGAAAATGGAACAAAAACTCAACTTCCAAGGACACCTTGATACTGAAGTCTTTCCACGAAATACAAAGACAGCTCATCACATCAGCCACAGCAAAGCATTATACTGACACAATCAATGAAGCAATGACCAGAAGCAGAATGCTATTCAAGACAGGCACTGCATCAACCCCATGTTAGACCCATCTATTCCTCTCTCCACAGAAAAGTGCAATGCCATCAGCGTCTGAAAAAAATACAAAAGATCCAACAGCACATTAATGATTTGCTTCATCTCTTACACTCACCCTTTCCCATAAAATCCCGTAATGGAAAACCACTAAAGCCTTATCTCACCCATTTCTCACTGACATACTTAACTTCCTCAAAGACACTTCATATGAAGGTATCTTACCTCCTCTTTCAAAGCTCTCAATAGGGTTTCTCTCTTGCCCCTGCTTACCACTGTCACTGCCTCCCTCACTCAAAGCATCTTCCAAGAAGCTCTCGAGACAAGCCAGATCCTCCCACTGCTAAAGAAACCTGCAGTAGACCCTGATAACCTTGCCAACTACCAGCGCATCACTCACCTACCATTTATCGGCAAATTCATTGAATAAGCAGTCTATTAAACTCCAAGAGCACATAGATGATAACCATGTCTTGCAGAACTACCAGTCTGGCTTCAGACCACGCTTCAACACAGAGACCGCTACCTTATATATAATAAGAGACACCCTTGTGACCACAGATGAAGAGGAACCCTGCCTCCTGAATTTACTTGCACATCTTCCAGACGTGGATGCCCAGCATCTTTGAGAAACTCAACCCAACCAAGACAGAATGCCTGTTTTTAGCCAAGAACAACACACAGTGTACAGTACAAACCTGGCTCAATGACATAAGCCTTGATGGCTTCGAACCCCCAACTTTCACCAAATGACAACTTACTTGGATTTATTGTGTAAACCAACCTCACCCTTAAAATTAAACTGCCAACGAAGACCTAGTACCAGTTTTCAAACGTGTATTCCTGAAAGCGACTTTAGAATGCTGTTCAATCCTTCGTACTCTTGCATCTAGATGGTAATGCCCTACTTCATGACCTCCCAGACTTCAAATTGGCATTTATTAGGGGCATCATACACAACCCAACAACTAACAGGAGGTGCTCAGTCTGATCATGAAGAACAGACAGCCACTGACCGCTGTGAAGAATGCTTAGAGACCTCTTCAGATAATTTGATCATCACCAAGCAAGAGCTAAGAGTCCATCAGCCCACCCTTACTGGCGGAGCTTCGTCATCTGGGCCTCTAGGAGATCTAGATCTAGGGCCACAGTCTTAAGCCACCTGGACCTGCTGGGTACCTGACCTGACGTTCCTTAGAAGGGCTCTTGCCAAGGTGTATGTTCAAACCATATGAACTCTAGTGACGTGCAGTGCTCTAGAGTAAGTGAAAATTAAAAATGGCTACCTGGGCAAAACATAAATGTATTAACAATTGTCCAAGTGTCATACTTAAAAGAACCTAATAGTCTGGAAACAAATTTGACTATTTCCTGGCTAAGTCTATAGCGGTCGACATGTTTCAGCCGAATTGGTCAGTTGACCCGGCTTTCTTCAGGACCCAGATGTAATCGAGTAAAGGCTACTGCAGGATAAACACAATTCGTGCAGAAAATAGTGTGAAACAATACCCAAAAGGAGGTATAATAATCAGGTAAGTATGTGGCAATTGCCACCTTACCAGTACAAGCGAACCTCGTGCTTGAAGGTAAGAGCTACCTCTTCTTTCCTGAAAAAAATTTCAAAAGGTCAAACCATCAAAAAAGCATCTCCACACAAATCACAGCATCAGCGGCTACTATTCGGCAGTGCCCATTATGCCCTGCTCAAATTGCGAAAAACCCAAAAAGTGGTTCCATGCAAAAAAGATTTGAAGAAAACTATACTTGACTTACCCAGCTTTATGTGGGAGAAATACCTCACCTCACCCGGCTGACTGCTCGGAGATGGAGGCACCGCTCTGTTTGTATGTAAAGTAAAACAGAAAAGTTGCATACTCATACTAGTCTGTCTGTATACTTTGCATGTAAATCAAACACTTTGATTAACCTAAAAAAATCAAAAACCAAACACCACTCAATCCCTAATAGGTGCAATTATGCAGGTAGATGGACAAGATGTCCTTCCTGAAACCTCAGTCTTAATTAAGCCCTCGTGCATTTTAAAATAATAAAAATATCTCAATCTGTGTGGTTCCCCTTGGCTCACTCAAAAGCTTCATTCAACAGAGTCCAAGGGGAACTCCATACTATACAGGTTTCAAGCAGGAAAGTATTGCCATATCACTGCTACATTTGGTCAAAAAAGACACAAGTCACACGGACAAAAACGAGGACTCTCCACTCCTTACCTGTCCGTCGGTACTTCTGACCAGACTACGAGCTGTCTGGGAGGTGACGGCAGGGGGAGGGAAAGCTCCTTATATATCCGTCTTAATTGTTCGAAATTGCCTGATTTGGACCAGATGTCAATGTTTCTTTAACCAATACGCATGCGCCTGAAAAGCGAGATGAGCGCACTTGGAACACTCAATCTAGGTCATGCGCATTCTGATAAACGACTAGCTGCGTGGCGTGACACCATCTGTTGTTGTGCTCACTGAGAAGACACTTCACTTTGCACATGCGCGGCGTCAGGAACCAGTAATGTACCCTGGCTCCGCGTCCACGCATGCGCGTTTGAATCCGGACGGACTCGATTTGATAGTTCTCATGAATGGCAGAGTCAGCACAAGTTGTTTACTAAGCCTATTGCAATTACACAATGCCGTAGCGATGAACTCGCTTTGTATATCAATTTAATAATATTCTCCATGGACTCGCCTCTTCAATTAAAGGGCCCGTCTAATAGTGTAGGCCTGTACCCTCAGCTCTTGACCAAATGTCACCTAAGTCAGGTAAACTGTATGGCGACAGCCAAAAATTGTACCGGGCCGTTTTTTAACGTTGCGAGTAACATATCTTCATACGCAGCATGAAAACACGCCACAGCTAGCAAGTCATATCCACATACAGGTATCATTATAGTCAAGTACAAGTCATACACATTAATGATGAGAAGTAGTGGCCACCTACCGCATTGGGGTCAATAGTGAGATTTATTTACCCAAAATCTTTTAGGTCAATGATAAATGGAGGATGGCAAATACCTAAACATACATCTGTCTATATGGAATGATATCTGGGCTTAATCTGCACTATTGCGTAGGTACCAGTTGAGATCAAAAGTACTAATGATGACTCTTAGTATCAAATGTGATAGAATAACGTCACATGCTCACATGTTTACCCACTGGTCAATTGAAGAGGATTCTAAGGCAATCAAAACTGGTTTCAGATAGAGGCCCATGGTATACTGTCATTCAGGCCATGAATATCAGTTTTCAATCTGAAAATCCACCTCTGCTCTTTAGTGAACAGAAATTTTGAGATATCTGCTACATGCTGGGGAATAAATGGACTTTCAAGCACAATCCATTTCAAATCATCGGCCTTGTGTAGTTTAGAAAGAAAATGATTAGTCAAACAAGTGGACTGTTTCATACACCGAATAGTGCTCTTGTGCTCGCTTATACGGAGCTTCACTTTGCGTGTGGTGTGACCAATGTAATGCAGAGCACAAGGGCATGTGATCATGTAGATCACACACTCAGAATTACAATTTGTGTGATTCTGCAGTATCCAGGGACGGTTGGTACCTATATCCACTGATGTCGTTTTGGTTGTCTGCGGACATACGCTGCACGAGCCACAAGGATAGTGGCCTCGTACAGGGGGTAACGACCACAAGGTGTTAACGTCACAAGTGGGTTGTGACAGTGGTCGTGTATGAACCAAACTGTTCCGTAAACTTGGGCCCTTCTTAAATGCAAAAAGCGGGGGCGGGATGGTTTCATTGGGGATTTTCGGAGTGCTGTCATGGATAGAAGGGAATTCCTCAACATGGGCTTTTTAAATAATTCGCGAATTATTTAAAAAGCCCATGTCGAGGAATTCCCTTCTATCCTTTGATAGTTATCATCCGAGGGCTCTCAGGGAGAATCTTCCGGTGGGACAGTTTCTGCGAGTGCGAAGGAATTGTTCCACCGGGAACCTCTTTGACAAACATGCCAGTGAACTGGCACTCCAACTTCGGTCACGTCAGTACCCTAAGCGTTTGGTACATCAGGCTTGGAAGAGAGCGTCGAATAACAATCGGGATGCGCTGCTGGATGACAGCACTCCGAAAATCCCCAATGACAGGTTGACTTTTGTAACTACCTTTTGTACCCTGTCTAATCGATTACAGAAAACAGTCCGCAAGCACTGGCGTATACTTAATGTGGCATCTGAAACCATCCCGCCCCCGCTTTTTGCATTTAAGAAGGGCCCAAGTTTACGGAACAGTTTGGTTCATACACGACCACTGTCACAACCCACTTGTGACGTTAACACCTTGTGGTCGTTACCCCCTGTACGAGGCCACTATCCTTGTGGCTCGTGCAGCGTGTGTCCGCAGACAACCAAAACGACATCGGTGGATATAGGTACCAACCGTCCCTGGATACTGCAGAATCACACAAATTGTAATTCTGAGTGTGTGATCTACATGATCACATGCCCTTGTGCTCTGCAATACATTGGTCACACCACACGCAAAGTGAAGCTCCGTATAAGCGAGCACAAGAGCACTATTCGGTGTATGAAACAGTCCACTTGTTTGACTAATCCTTTTCTTTCTAAACTACATAAGGCCGATGATTTGAAATGGATTGTGCTTGAACGTCCATTTATTCCCCAGCATGTAGCAGATATCTCAAAATTTCTGTTCACTAAAGAGCAGAGGTGGATTTTCAGATTGAAAACTGATATTCATGGCCTGAATGACAGTATACCATGGGCCTCTATCTGAAACCAGTTTTGATTGCCTTAGATTCCTCTTCAATTGACCAGTGGGTAAACATGTGAGCATGTGACGTTATTCTATCACATTTGATACTAAGAATCATCATTAGTACTTTTGATCTCAACTGGTACCTACGCAATAGTGCAGATTAAGCCCAGATATCATTCCATATAGACAGATGTATGTTTAGGTATTTGCCATCCTCCATCTATCATTCACCTAAAAGATTTTGGGTAAATAAATCTCACTATTGACCCCAATGCGGTAGGTGGCCACTACTTCTCGTCATTAATGTGTATGACTTGTACTTGACTATAATGATACCTGTATGTGGATATGACTTGCTAGCTGTGGCGTGTTTTCATGCTGCGTATGAAGATATGTTACTCGCAACGTTAAAAAACGGCCCGGTACAATTTTTGGCTGTCGCCATACAGTTTACCTGACTTAGGTGACATTTGGTCAAGAGCTGAGGGTACAGGCCTACACTATTAGACGGGCCCTTTAATTGAAGAGGCGAGTCCATGGAGAATATTATTAAATTGATATACAAAACGAGTTCATCGCTACGGCATTGTGTAATTGCAATAGGCTTAGTAAACAACTTGTGCTGACTCTGCCATTCATGAGAACTATCAAATCGAGTCCGTCTGGATTCGAACGCGCATGCGTGGACGCGGAGCCAAGGTACATTACTGGTTCCTGACGCCGCGCATGTGCAAAGTGAAGTGTCTTCTCATTGAGCACAACAACAGATGGTGTCACGCCACGCAGCTAGTCGTTTATCAGAATGCACATGACCTAGAGTGAGTGTTCCAAGTGCGCTCATCTCGCTTTTCAGGCGCATGCGTATTGGTTAAAGAAACATTGACAGCTGGTCCAAATCAGGAAATTTCAAACAATTAAGACGGATATATAAGGAGCTTTCCCTCCCCCTGCTGTCACCTCCCAGACAGCTCGTAGTCTGGTCAGAAGTACCGACGGACAGGTAAGGAGTGGAGAGTCCTCGTTTTTGTCCGTGTGACTTGTGTCTTTTTTGACCAAATGTAGCAGTGATATGGCAATACTTTCCTGCTTGAACCCTGTATAGTATGGAGTTCCCCTTGGACTCTGTTGAATGAAGCTTTTGAGTGAGCCAAGGGGAACCACACAGATTGAGATATTTTTATTATTTTAAAATGCACGAGGGCTTAATTAAGACTGAGGTTTCAGGAAGGACATCTTGTCCATCTACCTGCATAATTGCACCTATTAGGGATTGAGTGGTGTTTGGTTTTTGATTTTTTTAGGTTAATCAAAGTGTTTGATTTACATGCAAAGTATACAGACAGACTAGTATGAGTATGCAACTTTTCTGTTTTACTTTACATACAAACAGAGCGGTGCCTCCATCTCCGAGCAGTCAGCCGGGTGAGGTGAGGTTTTTCTCCCACATAAAGCTGGGTAAGTCAAGTATAGTTTTCTTCAAATCTTTTTTGCATGGAACCACTTTTTGGGTTTTTCGCAATTTGAGCAGGGTATAATGGGCACTGCTGAATAGTAGCCGCTGATGCTGTGATTTGTGTGGAGATGCTTTTTTGATGGTTTGACCTTTTGTAATTTTTTTCAGGAAAAAAGAGGTAGCTCTTACCTTCAAGCATGAGGTTCGCTTGTACTGGTAAGGTGGCAATTGCCACATACTTACCTGATTATTATACCTCTTTTTGGGTATTGTTTCACTCTATTTTTTGCACGAATTGTGTTTATCCTGCAGTAGCCTTTACTCGATTACATCTAGGTCCTGAAGAAAGCCGGGTCAACTGACCAATTCGGCTGAAACATGTCGACCGCTATAGACTTAGCCAGGAAATAGGCAATTTTTTTTCCAGACTATTAGGTTCTTTTAAGTATGACACTTGGACAATTGTTAATAAATTTATGTTTTGCTCAGGTAGCCATTTTTAATTTTCACTTACACTAGAGCACTGTACGTCACTAGAGTTCATATGGTTTGAACATACACCTTGGCAAGAGCCCTTCTAAAGAACGTCAGGTCAGGTACCCAGCAGGTCCAGGTGGCTTAAGACTGTGGCCCTAGATCTAGATCTCCTAGAGGCCCAGATAGCGAAGCTCCGCCAGTAAGGGTGGGCTGATGGACTCTTAGCTCTTGCTTGGTGATGATCAAATTATCTGAAGAGGTCTCTAAGCATTCTTCACAGCGGTCAGTGGCTGTCTGTTCTTCATGATCAGACTGAGCACCTCCTGTTAGTTGTTAGGTACTGATTGGGGATTGGAGGTGTTTCAGTCCATAATTAATTCCCCTGCGACCCCTACTCACATTGTTTTTTTTTATCATACACAACCCAGCATATTTCATCCAGGGCCTGAAGGAATATGATCCCATCAGCCCATCCTAATAGAATTCAATTGGCACTTCTTGCCTGTCCACACAATCTTCAAAACCAACTGCATTGTTGCAGGGATTCTGCTTATACACAGAACTATGCGTAGAACCCCAGGACCTCAGTGAGTTGTGGTGTACCAGAAACTCACCTCAGAACCCAGAACCCAGTATCCGGCTAGCATAAGTGTCCCATTCGTTATCCGAGATTTAGCTCGGAGGTCCCAATGAAAAGACAACCCAGAACACGCGACTCAGTACATACTCAGGAATGGTGGGAATCGGAAATACCTGTTCGTATATTATTCTCACATCAGTCCACAACAAGAATCAACAGAGACACGGTGAAAATAAAAAGAGTTTATTTTGATAGACCACGTGTCCTAATATGCAGTACTTTGGCTAATACAAGCAGACAAATGATTAAAATCAAAACCATCAACATAGTTACAATTCCATAGATTATATAAAAGGGGTGATCATGTTATAATGACAGTGGATACTACCACTTTCCCTTTACTAAGAAGCTAATATTATTATTAGTCTAACAGAAGGTCTCTTAGGCTTGAATAGGGGACCCCATACCTCAAAGATCAGCTTAGTGAAATCACATCACAGGAGCATCAGGAGTCTTCTCGCAGGAAGGCTCGTCTTCGGTCTGAATAATAAACATGATGTCCGTGATATTAAAAGCACCAACTTTCAGGTATGTGCAGCTGCTCGTGTGTTATGACTAAATAGTGGGTCGATCAACCTAGAGTGGAAAACATGCATTGTCTAACAACTCAGACTGTTTGTCACATCGTGTGCAGACCAAGGTCGCTTCGCAGAGCTCGGGATGGTAACAACAGATTGCTCTCGTGTGAGGCAAAACTCGAGTCAGCAGTTCGTTTAAGCACTAACATGTGAACGCAGTGTCGTGTGCAAAAGCAGCAAGATGGCTTTCTAACTTCTGACGTGGTTATGCTAACTTAACAATGTATGTACGTATTAAGGGAGTCCTTACTACATGCCCCCTTGATCGAAGCACTACTTAGTATGCAAGAAAAGAGAGAACGCAGAGTTCAAGCGCGACAGAGCAGAACAAGGCGTATCCAATTTAAAAAAGAACTGGTCAGTTCAGGCAAAGTTCGAACAGGAAAAAACCAAAAAATGGATAGAAAAAACAAAAAACCTCAAACGTGCCGTGGGAGGTGAAAAATGAAAAAACGCCTCACCGGGCAGAAGTGCAGACGTAGAGGGACAGTTCAAGACACGTGAGGAAAACACAGTGGACGAAAGTTCACTCAATCCATGAAAGTATATGCAGCATATGTGGCCACTGCTTCCAGCAGAAAATCATTGGCACGGCCACTGAAGGCTTCAGCCATCCAGTTAAGTAAAGAAAAGGAACATACGTGTTCTTCTATCAGCGGAGCCTCTAGCACCATCAGAGGGCAACCAGCGTGTACTTCCAAGTAACTCATATCCAAGAAGTCATATGCCGCTCTCACGACGTCCCAATTACCCAGGATACCATGCGCCGCACCGCAGGCCATAATCCGAACACCAGAACAGGCAGACTCGTGAGACACTAAGGGCCTCATCAGTCGATCAAAATCCGGGTCCGGAGACACCATGTTGGTTAAGCACAAATCCATAGGCCATTCAAAGGGACAATCTAGGCAGTGGAAGACAGGTTGCACGCAGGTGAAGTAGGAATACCGGAAGGATAATCCATATGCCAGGCTCAAAGTCGCCAACGGCAGGACACCATAGTAATCAAGCATCCTGTCACGAAGAAGCTGCAGACGGGACAGGCTGACGTGTGGCACAGAAAGAGCAGCCATTCCGCAAGATGAAAAGTAAAAGTAGCACACCTGCCACTAGAGCCAGAATTAACGGGACACCTCCAAAGACGCTGGAGAAAATAGAATGAAAAAATGCCGGAATCACACCAAAAATAGTTTGGAAAGAGGTCACGAGGCCCGAGCCCACAAGTTTAAAAAAATGAGCCAGGCCAGTCGTGGACGAGGCATTGAAAATTGTTTGGATCAAAGCTCCAAAATGCAGGGGGAGGTCAGTATTCAAAAGCGCCTGTACCTCGGTGCGCGTATTTGCTACGTGAAGGACAAATGTTTCCCGGGAGGAAGTCAATGGCACCTCCTTTTGGGACAATAGCGCTCTTATTCTGCTCATCTTGTCGAACTCTGCTTTCAAGGTTGGAATTGAAGGCCAGATAGAAGCATCCAGCCTCCCATGCGGGGGTGGAAACAGGACGTTATTGCAGCAGACAACCCTCTGTGTTACAGTTACTATATACGGGATCCCTACTAACATCCCGCAGCAAGCTTCATTGTTTAAAATTAAATAACTACCGTTTGCAAGCAGCGTGAAAGATGGCGTAATCACTGGTACCGGGATACCTTTGAGGACGCAGGCCAAATTCGGAGCGTGTACATTACAAGCACCGTGCAATTGAATGTGCCTACACACAACAGAATGATCAGGTGACGTTGTACATTCTTCACCCTTCAGATAAACCTCAGTACCGTCCCTTGTACATCTATACGTAAAGGGGAGGGACCAGACTTCATGTATGAAAGCGGTACCCAGCTGTTCATATCTACCCAGAGCATAGTGTTTCATACAAGAGGTAAACTTAAAAAGCGCAAACGGTAGACTTATCAATCCGTGTAAGAGCCACACAGCGGAGTCGACTTCCGCAACAGAAAAAGGTAACGGCTCCAATTTCTCAATATGGAGCAAGGAATATGTAGCATCCTTCATGGACATGAACTGCTGTTTGTCAGTAAGGTTAAAGGGAAGAAATAACGATGTTGTATTCAGATAGTCCCAAGGGACCTTCCCTGCCTTCAACGTTTGTAATGTCCATGCAAACTGCATAACAGAACGCAACTGGTTTTGACCATGATACAACACAGACATATCATCCTGCACAATATCCACAATTGAAGAAACAATATTATCTAAAGTATAAATGCGAGAAGAAAGAGTGTTAATGCTGTTATCAATAACTGCTAATACTTTTTCCATATTAGCCTGATCAATAGCTCTCAATCTTGAAGCTGCCTCAATTTGCGACAGTTTCCATACTTCGTTGTAAATAGCATACGCCCATCTCTTGGACCTGCCACCCACAGGACCTTTAACAAAATCATTCAAATCTATTTTGTCATGTAACTTTGATAAATGAACTTTGACAGATGCCAAGGTGGAATGTCGCAGCCAGGACTGACATAATTTCCCTACAGAGTATGTAGTTACTGTATGTGACGACTCAAACCGGGGGTCCACGCGATCTTGAGTATACCCTGGTTTCAGTCCTAGAAAACGACGTTGACAGGTATCAGAACTGCTTTGCCAAATCAACCATCCCTCACTATTAAATTTCGAAATATTGAAAGATGAATTAGAAACTAATAACTGCAAAGCAGGAAGGGGCAGATCTGTGTGATTATACCAATTTGGGTAAGCACCCAGATCCGGCACAGAAGGCGAATTTAGTTTTTTAGAAGTGGCCAATCCGAAACAGGTGGTTTGGAAGATGGTTGCATTTAAAAACAACATATGATTTGGTACTAGACAGGCACGGTGTAAAGCTTCAGTTCCCTGAACCTGCCACGGTTTGGAACCCCAAACCGACTTAAGATCAATAGTAGCCTTCCATAGATCATAACCTTTGATTGACAACTCATCCATAAAGGACTTAGAATATAGCAATTTGGTGTGTGTCAGTCTAACCTTGGAGGCAGACTCGGGCTTAACTTTAAAATAAAAGGATGCCGGGGCCGAAACACTGAAATCAGTAAAATAAGTAAACTTATCAACTAATGTATGTGAACTGCCAAACGAGGGGGTGGGACAATGTTCCCACTGGGTAAAATTTACAAAATTTCTAAACGAATTCGATTTATGCAGGAAGTGATTGCCATAATGTTGAAAACAATACTGTTCCGCATAATTAGCCGCATTTTCATACAAATCCTCAGCATCAAAGGCGGCATAATATTTCAAATCTGAAAACAGTGCTTCAATGGCGTGTACATCCCAATCATCAGAACGTATGTTCTGTTTAACTACATCACCCATAGAAACACGAAATACATTAGGCACATTAATGACCTCTGTAGGCCCATGAATTTGAAATTTAACTGCATCCCATGCGATTCCATCCATGACGGGCCAGGCAGTAATATTCACAAAAGTCTGGTCCCTTTTCATGATGTGGGATGAGGAGTGGGGGGCCAAAGTTCCATTGATAAGTCTAATTGTCGATCTCTCTTTGAGATAATGGCCATCCACCAAACGGAAGAAAACTACAACAAATCCAATGGACATAAACAAAAAAATACCAAAAAGCATCAACCAGATGTATGTCCAAGGAGCTATCAAAAAATGTTTCTTAAACCAGCTCACAAAAACAGCAATGTTTGATGGGGGAGTTGAGGGCAAAGAGTTAGTGTCAAAGGAAAAACAGGACTGGCCAAGTGCTGTAGATTGTAAAACAGGCGAAGGTCCACGTGTAGGATAAGCGTACTCAGTCTCATCGGGCAAACCACCAGCCGGTGGCATCAGCAAGGGATCAGTAACTGAATGCATCTCGATTGCAACATCAGACAAGGTGGTAGAAGCAGGAACCATCATTGAATTTCTTTGCATTGTCTGGCATGAAACTGCCGGAGTCATACTAAGAAGTATCGGCCACTCGCTGAAGTTTGACATTGTCAATAGAGATGTACCTGTTTTCTTTGCGACCAGGAAGTGGAGGTAAAATGACTGTTCTTGTACCCTGCACTCCAAGCACTGGAACTGGTGCACGATAAGAGGGGCCGAACTCCTTCTTGTTCTCCACCTTCTCACGGACCAGATCACCAACTCGGGGTAGCCAGCCGACTACCGGAATCTGAACCTCAGCTTCAGACGTGGAGGGCAAATGTTCTTTCGAAAGAGAGTCTCTGGCTTCTTGTAGAGTCTGCAAAACAGCACAGTGATCATCTACGTCAAAGGGTGCGGTCGACGCCGCAATGTCTAGACCATCAAGGTCTGGAACAAACATTCTGATTCCGAAGAGCATCATGTACGGGGTCCGCCCACCCAGAGACCTTCTAGGGAGATTATTTAGTGCACGTTGGACGTTATACAAATGGGCCAGCCAGTTCCGGCCTGTGCCTAAAACACGTGCTGTCAATGATTGCTTTAAGTCACGGTTCATTCGCTCCACCACACTATTACCCTCAGGTCGGTAGGGAGACGAAAATTTGACTAGGACCCCCAAATTTTTCATAGCCTCCTTGTAAGCCTTAGAGGTGAACGCAGGGCCCTGATCAGAATGGAAGGTACCACACGCAAAAGTTCCCACAAAGACACGCAAATCCCTGATGACAGTCCGCGAGTCAGCACTCCTTTGTGGCCATACCCATAGAAAACGTGTGCACGAATCCACTGCAACCAAGATGTACTTGTACGCAGTATCAGAAGAAAAAGGACCGCAGTGATCTAAATAAACACAACCAAATGGCTTATTAGAGATGTACAGCTGTGTCTGTGGTGGGCGCGCAACAGTAGAAGGTTTAATCTGTTGGCAAATGTCACAATCAAGAACATAAGCGCGCGCTTGTTTATATAAACCAAACCACCAGTAACGTTGTTGTAGCAGAGATATTGTAGCTGACACACCGGCGTGGGCTGACGCCAACCCCTCGTGCGCAGCCAAGATCAGTGCTGGTCTGCAGTCCGTGTTGGGAATTATTCTATCACCAACGTCGTTAATCCTCACTAATGGGACGTTATCAGGACTTAAATGATAAATATACCGAGAGGGAAAACCCTTCGGGTAATCTCCTCCCTTCTCTGTAGCAGCAATAGCTGCCAAGATGTCATCATCAATCTTACTTTTGGATCTTGTAACTGCTGCCACTAAGTATGTAGCCACTGCTGTTTTCGCTGCCTCGTCAGCTAAGCTGTTGCCGACAGGATGGACACCAAGCCGCTGGTGACCAAGAGTGTGAATAACACTTACGAGAGGGAGACGTTCTTTAAAGTCTGCCACTCGAACCCAAAGCGTTTTATGCTTAATTGTGCTACCTTTAGTGTCGCGGTAATCATTCTGAGACCAGAAGTGTAAATTGTCATTGTAGGACTGGACACAGTAGAAGGAGTCACTCACTATAAGAGTAGTGACTCGGGGATCAGCAAACTCCAGTGCAAGCACCAGAGCCCGGAGCTCCGCTAATTGCGCGGTACAATCACCCAATGACTGCGTATGCACTGCATCAGATTGGAATTCACCATTTACGAATGTACCTACGACAATTGCGCAAGCCGCTGAATAAGCGTGCTTCGATCCAATTGCGGGTTGCGCAGACCCGTCAGTGTATATGACACAATGGTATTCCTCGAGCGGGCGCAAAGACAGAGGTGCCGGATGAACGAATTCATACTGCAAGTACTCTTGAGTCTGTAATGAGGCATCAAAGATGTAAGTGACGTCTGGCGACGTCAGTGTTGTGGCCCATTGTATCCACCGTGGATGCAAAGCTTTAGAATTTGGTACAGTTGCTTTAGTCACTGCCTCTAAAGCAGGATATGGAGTTACAACCAGAATCTGTTTCCCATGCGACAGTGCGCGTTCCTTGAGGATCGCCATCTGCACAGCAGTCAGAACTTTTTCGACCGTGGAAAAACGTAATTCAGCAGAGGTGTACAAGTGGGATTTGTACGCAATGGGGACTGTGTCGCCCTCATTAAACGTCAAATACGTGAACCCCACGGCGCCTGGTACTATTCTTATTACCAGGTTAGTGCGGTTATCACGTGTCAGCAAGTATTGTGAAGCAAGAAGGTCAGCCTGTAAAGACTGTAAAATTGCAGAGTGTTCTAGCTGCCAGCTAGATTTCGAAAACGAAGGCTGTACCAAGGCGTAAAGCGGCTTGATACGCTGGGCATAATCAGGAATGTACGTACGGCCGAAATTCAGAAAACCCAGCAGAGATTGTACTTTCTTCAGTGTCGTAGGAGCACTCAAGCGTGCACACTTTTCCAGAAAGTGGGGGGCTAACCCCTTACCTTCATTGTTGAGCTCGTAGCCCAAAAACAACACCGTATATTCTGCGATGTGTGACTTCGCAAAATTGAATTTGTAGCCATAGTCAGCAAAACTCACGATAATATTGTCAACCCGAGACAGATGCGGCATCAGCTCATCATCCGTAAGATAGATATCGTCAACATAGGAGTATGCTTCGGGGTCTATTCTTTCTAAAAGAGAAACCACGCGAGCAGAAAAGACGCCAGGGCTATTTTTGTAACCCATGGCTAATCTTGTAAACTGTTTTTGTTTTCCGCCTGAAGTAAACGCTGTCCACTGGCTACTCAGTGTGGACAGGTTGTGGCTAAAAAAGCCATTGGAAATGTCAAGTGTCGTTTTAAATCTTTTACGCACGAGACTGTCGACCAAAGCCGAGCTATGTGTATTTTGTACCGCGCAGGTCCGGCAATGGGAGTTTAGGTGCCGGTAATCCAAAACTAAACGGTACGAGCCGTCAGGCTTCGTTACAGTGAATAAAGGGTTATTCATAGGGGACACACATGTTTCAATAACACCCTGATATTCCAACTGTTCAAGGATTGCCGCGACGTGGGGTCTAGCTTCACGACGCATGGGATATTGAGGTTGAGGCTGGGGCATAGACCGCAATGGAATCTCATGGCAGGGGGACAATCTGTCCCATCCCACCTGAGCACGATACACCGCCGGCGCAAGCGCAAGCGCCCACTCCTCAGCATACACTTCAGCTTGGTCCTTAGGCACTGTGTGCGCAAAGGACGGGAGGATTACTTCCTCCCCTCTAGGAGCCTCTAAAATGAAAGCTGGGGGCCAATCTGCCTCCGCTAGGAGGATATCATAGGTGGTGGTCAGATTATCCCAAAAAATCCCTTTTATTGTACGTTGTATGTCACCCTCTATTAATAAGACTATTTCATAAAGTCTGTCAGGGGGAGCCACTCTGGTGTCAGCTGTTTCCACAGTAACCGATATATCAGTTGCTGTCACCGCCAGAAATGGACGCAGAGCTTGACGGACTATGGTAATTTCCGCTGCGCTGTCCAGGAGCGTCAGCGCCCATGTCCGGTTCCGAAGCTGTGTCCGCACTATCTGAGGCATACCTTGCCGTCAGAGCCGCCACTTTCTTCTTCTGAAACGGGGGTCTTTGTCGTGCAAATTTGTCCTGCTTGCCTTTACCCTCAGTCTGTCGGGGCTGGTCACGCTGTTGTGGAGCACCCCGACCTTTGCCACCGCCTCCGCCACCGGACTGTGTAGCCGATGTTTCCTGTGAAGAACGAGGAGAGCGCTGTTCAGAAACCTGAAATCTATCAGGAGACTTTATAGCAGCACGATCGCGCAGATCATAAGTGCGTTCACTACTAGACTGTACGGGAGAGGCAGGCCAAGAGCCCTGTTTCTGTTGCTGCTGCTTTCCCTGTTGTTTAACCTGCCATTTTTGTTTAGGGAAAAAGGGCCGTTCGTCCTTACCAGACGTTTCTGCCTTACCCTGCTGTTTTAGATCGGGATTCTTTATTACAGGCTTAACTCCTAAAGAGCTACGACCCAAATCCCGATATGCCTCTGCGATTATTTTCGCAAATTCCTGCGGTTTGTCCTCCTCAGCAACTCGTTTCAGTTCATTACGAACCTGGAAATGCAAAGCATCACCCTTCAGGTTACCATTTATCATGGTAGCCACCAGGTCAAATTGCCCGAGGAGCCGCATCCCTAACTCTATCGCAGACTCCGCACCATGGTTCTCTTGAACTCTTTTGATAACGGAGGGCAGCTGCAACATAGACGGAGTGCCAAAGCACTGCGCGTACGTCGCTGCAAAGACCTTGCCCCAATTTACACAATCATCAATGTGGGGGACCAAGTCTTTAGGCAAACTAATGGTGAGGATCCTGTGTTTCTCCACAGGAGTAGTATTCGGGTAAACCGCTTCTATTTGGTCAAACTTTTCAGCAAGCCAAAAGGGGAAATCATCCCTAGTTTGGGGGCGCTTGCCCATAACAGAATTAACCATAACAGGACTAATGACCACCGCGTGATGATCAGTAGGCTGTCCCGCAACAGCAGGTGCCCCCGCCTGCATATTGCGCGACACATACTGCACTAACGCCCTAGATACCGTAATGAGGGCAGTGTGTAGTACACGCAACTCAGCCACCGTCACCGTGAGGTAACGGGGATGAGGCGTAAATCCGGCTAGTACCGGCCAAGTGGCCCCTGCAATTGATAAAGGGCCCATTCTCGGCGGTATAACCACATGGGGAAGGGCGCCATTAAACCAAATATGGTGCTGCCAAGCAGATATTGGTATTTCCTGTGTCCTATACGGCGTATAGTTCGCCGGCACTGCAGCGGCAGTGTAAGAATGAAAGGTGTCATCATCCCCCACCGCTGGAATCGTCACCCAAGAGTAGAACAACTCATAGGGATGAGCCGCATCGGCTCCCACTACAAAGATGACGTTCATACCAGTGTCCGGTACCCCATACTGCGTCAAATGACGTTTCACAGCCGCACGGCTGTGCGCCGCAATCTCCACCCACATTAGGACAACACACACTTGAAACTATCAGTAGCACAAGGGTTCAATAACCTTTTTAATTATCAAGCTTGAAAGAACCTATATCAATAGACCTAGGTAGGTTTTAAATCCGTCAGACTTGTTATCCGGAAACAAGAATGAGGGTGTTGTGGACAAACGCGAGCACTACTAAGGCGTTTCAACTCATAGACCAAACGTTAGGTGCGCCATGTTGCAGGGATTCTGCTTATACACAGAACTATGCGTAGAACCCCAGGACCTCAGTGAGTTGTGGTGTACCAGAAACTCACCTCAGAACCCAGAACCCAGTATCCGGCTAGCATAAGTGTCCCATTCGTTATCCGAGATTTAGCTCGGAGGTCCCAATGAAAAGACAACCCAGAACACGCGACTCAGTACATACTCAGGAATGGTGGGAATCGGAAATACCTGTTCGTATATTATTCTCACATCAGTCCACAACAAGAATCAACAGAGACACGGTGAAAATAAAAAGAGTTTATTTTTATAGACCACGTGTCCTAATATGCAGTACTTTGGCTAATACAAGCAGACAAATGATTAAAATCAAAACCATCAACATAGTTACAATTCCATAGAATATAAAAGGGGTGATCATGTTATAATGACAGTGGATACTACCACTTTCCCTTTACTAAGAAGCTAATATTATTATTAGTCTAACAGAAGGTCTCTTAGGCTTGAATAGGGGACCCCATACCTCAAAGATCAGCTTAGTGAAATCACATCACAGGAGCATCAGGAGTCTTCTCGCAGGAAGGCTCGTCTTCGGTCTGAATAATAAACATGATGTCCGTGATATTAAAAGCACCAACTTTCAGGTATGTGCAGCTGCTCGTGTGTTATGACTAAATAGTGGGTCGATCAACCTAGAGTGGAAAACATGCATTGTCTAACAACTCAGACTGTTTGTCACATCGTGTGCAGACCAAGGTCGCTTCGCAGAGCTCGGGATGGTAACAACAGATTGCTCTCGTGTGAGGCAAAACTCGAGTCAGCAGTTCGTTTAAGCAATAACATGTGAACGCAGTGTCGTGTGCAAAAGCAGCAAGATGGCTTTCTAACTTCTGACGTGGTTATGCTAACTTAACAATGTATGTACGTATTAAGGGAGTCCTTACAACAGCATCATTTACAAAACCATCACGAGCAGTACCATTGCATTTATTGCAGACAAGCTCACCATTTCTGGTGGTTTTCGGCACACCCGTAGCCAGGACACCATCAGACTGCAGAATAAGAAGTATAAAAAAAAAAGATAGCGGGCCTTTTCCATCTAAGCATCCAGGAACTGGAACATACCTGCATCCATCAGGACTGCCCAAACGCTGCTCAAATTTAGATGATGGCTGAAGACATGCCTCTTTAAAGAACACAGCATCACAGTGCATTAACAGTCTATAAACCAGGGGGTGTGGCCAGCAGCACAACATGGTGGACGTGTAGCTCGTTGGCTCCCCTACCCGAGCCCTGTAATCTACTGTGCTTAATGGCCTAATGGCGGCATCGGGATCTGAGGATGTGTCAAAGCCGATTACTAGCAGCATTTTGGTTTCCTGGTGAACGCTGTGCTCCCGTAGACGGCTGAGGTTGAGGAGCAGCTGATAGATGCGCTGCACTGCCTGCAGGACGGCTGTGAGAAGAAGGCCCCGGGATGAGCCATTTCTGTGGAGCCCCATCATGAGTATGTATAAGCCCTCCTGGGGGCCCAGCGATCAACAAGATCAGAAGAGTGGGACCCGCAGTGCTTGCACTGCAGTGGATGGCCTGCTGGCTCCTGGAGGGGGGGCAGCCTTTCTGCCTGATAGTGTGCGGTGGCTGCATCGCAACTTATGGCGGGCTGCGGTGGCTGGAGTGGAGACTAGGTCCTACCCCGCATCAAAACACAAGGAGAGGCCGGGGCCCCGGGGAAGTGACTGGGGTCACCCCGAGGACTGTTAAATGGGCCAGTGGCTGGAGACGGAGATTGTTGCCTGGTGGGGATGGGCGGGATTCCGGGGCTGCCATGGCGGCCTTCGCCTGCCACATGAAGCTAATAGAGGACTTTTGGACCCCAGAGCTGAGGCCTCCATGTTTAACATCCTCAAAGTATTGAGCTCTCTGATGGACCATGGTTTGTAGTGACACACTACCCCCCTCCCCCAAAAACATCTAGACAGCACAATAGGTGACTTCTCTTAGTTAACAAGGGATGCGGGTGGGAGAGGCTTTGGGACATTGTTGCATCTGTATCCAGACAATGTAACTTCTCATTGTCACAATGTTGAGTCCTAAAGTGTCCTTGAAACAAGTTGCCTTTATTGAGGACAGTGACAATGACTGATTGATGTACACTGTATGCAGGGCACAAGTCCTATAAAAGGAAGTGGGGGGACTGACAATATGCAAATGACCTCATGACGTCACGTGCTGAACGTGTCCCGGTGTCTGAAAATTACACCGGGACACAGTTCAGCTTATTTCTGTGGGGCCCAGCGTCTTGGCAGGGGGGACGGTGTCCACCCTGTGAAAAGAGTGGGGGGACGCCGTGTACCTGCGTGTACCCCCGACTCGAGCCCTGACTGTATGTTTTTGAAAATGCTCTAAAATTTGCGCTAAAAAAACAAAAACAGTCCACGAACCAGATTCATCTTCTCTTACCGTTGACTTTATGCTTGCCTGTGACCCTGTACAGCTCTCCACTGCCTCTTGGCTAGGTCCGCGCTACAGAAATACCACATGCATACATACACCTGTAGTACATATACACAGGAAATGCACTATCACTGCTGAGCCTCACCTGCTACCTCCCTCCCTCTCTAATGTATCCGGGGTGTTTGGGCTCGAGGCTGTGGAGTGGACAGACAGTGGCAGAGGCGAGGGGGTGGTCCAGGTGTGTTCCTTATCCTGCACCTTTGCTGAGGCTTCCACCCCTCCCCTACAGGCTGCATTAGCCTCCCTCTCCCGCCTCATCCGCAGGCTGGCAGCAGCAAAGCATGTGATGAGAGAGAGACGCTGGGACGGGAGTCAGCGACGAGCGCGCGCAGAGGGTGCGCGCTTTCATTGTACCCCAGCTCTTCCTGGAGAGATCAGAGAAGGGCGGAGGTGGAGACATCTCACGGGAGAGAGAGAGGGGTCGAGGATGGATGGACCTATCTCAGCGGAGCTGCGGGCCGAGAGGGTGAGAGGGCGCCACCTCCGGGGGATAGGCAAGGAGAGCAGTGGAGTGAGGACCAGGAACTCTCATGTGGGGGAGGGCGGGTTACAGAAAGGGGCGACACCTTCAGCTAATCTCGGGTTTGACAGGTAAAGGTGAGCGAGGCGAGTGGAATATCCCAGGGGTCTGAGCGTTGACGTCGCTGGTATCAGGACAGATGAGTAAGGCAAAGGTAGATGAGGAGACGGGGGCAAGTCCGGATGTAGTCACATGGAAGATAACTGAACTGTTGAGAATAAGACATTGCGCAACCTTAAGCCGCTACTGCTATCGATGTTAAAACCAAATTCCACGAGGGCTGACCCAGTCTTTCATTTTTCTGAGATCGATAAAAAAAGTACCACAGAGTATATTAATGTGATGTATGATTGTAATGCACTCGCTATTGAACGGAAGCAGCGCATGCTATAAAATAAGTATATCTAAGGGGGGCTGATCAAACGGCACCGAGGTATTATTGAGTATCTGGGAACAGAGCGGAGCCGCAGCGAAACCTGAACCCCAGCGAAGTATGAGAAGGGCCCACCCCAGACACTGAAAGAGACTTCCAGGATGGAGATGACAGCACAGGGACGGAAAGTCGGATGGGGGAGGGTCTGAAGACTGAGCGAGAGGGAAGTGGTGGCATCTTTGGAGTCTGAGGACTAGAAACAGAAAACAGAGCGGCGCATGAGCGATACTTCAGAAGGGGGAGGTTTTGCACCTGTCTGTAACACGAGACCCGGAGAGCGGACAGAGGCTATTTACACACTGCACCCTGCCCACTCCTCGCGCCCCCAACCAGTTGCCCCACGCACTGTTTAATTTGGATCCACACGGATGCTTATATAGGAATGCTTATACTGCACACGACTCACAAAACTCCGTGCAGGCACATCTGTGTGTGCAAATGTGTTGTTCCCGCGCATACTATCTATACAACAAACAGTTACATCTTGGAAAAGCCCTGGGTGGGTGTGCAGAAGTGGGCACACCACGGGAAGCACTGCAGAAACAGCTAATGAAATGAAACCGGTGAACTTTTTTTGACTATGTTCAAGATGTTAAAAATTAATTCTCTAAGTTGCGAACGAAGTCCACCGATCCGTGCAGCCTCGACTAAATGTTTGCAACAAAGGGGTTGGACGTCACAATTAAATGAGGAAAGGAACTGGAAGTCGAAGTAGTGTAGCAACTACGGCATTTGCGCAACTCTAAGTATTGGTAATGTACTCCAATACTATACACTAGCACACAAAGTATAATATACACGTGTGTTTGTGTCAAACAACTTGAAATAACATTTTACCCAGGGCTTTAAGTGGGATGAAAAAACTGGGGTGGTCCCTCAAAGGGGCGTGGCCAATGTAATTAAGGGCGTGGCTTAAAACACATAAGCTCAAAATCTGTACTTAGCATAGTGTGCTGCCAGACTTGTATTTAGCTCTTTTCTGTCATTGCATCCAGATATATGATACAACAAGTAACACCATACCTACAAGTCAGGACTATTGGCTTTGTCAATGGTTGTTAGTTGCATAAGATAAATAAGCAGCAACTATGGCTTGTATATAATATTGAAAAAAGCTTCTACTTAAAGCCCTGATGACACCACGACAATGTTGCTGCTCCGGAGTTTCAAAGAGAGAAGTGGCAATTTGCAGTGTGCGCTATTCAATAGGGACCCTCACTCACAACAGCGCTCAGAGTCTTGTGTTTTAAAAAACCGACACATGGGAGATGTAAGAAGCAAGGATTTCACTTCCCCTACAACGCTCACTTGGCATTACGTCATGCCATAACTTCACCAATAGTGAAAAGTGAGCAGTGTGAGCAGCGCACATTGATGTGTCAGCTGTCACTGTAGTCCGGAAAACAACGGAACGTTTGTGCCAGGGCACAAAACAGAGCCCGAAAGAGACCCGTTTCAAGGCTCCCTTTAAACAAGCATTTGCAATGCAATAGGTCTCGCAGCTACCCTAGTTTAAGCTAATGGCACTGTAAATGACAATGCCTTTTATTTATGTTTTTAAAATATAAAAGGCATTGTTAGTTGGAATGTCAATAGCTCAAACTAGCATAAATGCGAGACCTATTGTATTGCAAATGCTTGTTTTAACTCTTTTCATCTCAGGGTAACATCTCTACAGGGACTGCCATTACCTGCTGATTCTATCATATTTCAAAGAGTGATGCTGCTCCCCTAACCCCCATGCACACTGATGCCACTGAAGGCTTTGAGGACACTGGCGGCCATGATGTCACTATAGCTTGTGATACCACTGCCATGTGACAACGAACGGGTGCCCTCGTGCAATACAGTGATTTCATGGTCATCAGAGATGTCAGGGCAGACAGTGATGCCATTGTTGACGATGATGTCACTACAAAATGGTGCCTCTGAACATATTAACCCTGTGAGAGACATCTGTGCCATTGCCGTCAGTGACAGCACACTACAGGTAATAACATTACTTTAGGCGATGACGTCACTGAAGAAAGTTATGCTACTACAGGAAGTGATGCTATTACAGGCAGGATCATCGCTGCGTACTAGGAAGTCACTTAAGACGTAATGTAATGACTACAGGTAAAGTGTCCTTATAAACGCTCATGATACTGCTACAGACACTGCAGGCGACGATGACACCGAAAGTGACGTCACTATAGACTGTAATGACGCTACATACACTTATATCTCTGTTCATACTGAAGGTATTGCAGAAAGCGGTGCCAAAACTGTAAGTAATAGAGTCTCGACATACCCTTATGTCACCACAGATACTAAACAAAATGTAGAGTGATGTCACTTAAGGCAGTGATGTCTCTACAGGACAAGCTGTCATATGAACGCTGTCACAGCAGACATTGATACTGCGGGCATCCCTGTCTCTGAAGACAATGACATCACTGTAGGTCGTGTTGCTACTTACATACGCTTATACAACCGCAGACCCGCGGACACCGCAGTGATGCCGGATCAGCTTCCACCCCGCTGCCCGGAAAGCTGTATGCTGCCCCCACACTCCGCCTACTGCTTCTCCCTCTGCAGCTCACATTCCCTTAATCACTGCATGTATGCGGTGTGAAGAGATGTTATTTTGTACAACACCTGTGGCAAGACCGATGACGTAGTGATAAGTGAATTTTTCAGCATGAGCCCAGGTCATAAACAGGATATGCAGCCCGCCACCCTCCGTCGAGAGAGACATCCGTAATCCTGTTTTTAATGTTCCGTACCAACTGTAATAACTGGTGTTGAGAATAGGCCTAATGTACATGAAATCTAATCATACCTCGCTCTATGCCGCTCTGAAGGGTTGGACTCTGAGTAATTGAGGAATATACGAGAGCAGGCAGGAGCCACGCAGCATCTACAGCCTGAATGTCAAAATAGGACGGCGTGTCCGCCCTCAGATTAATCAACTACCTATATCTAAAATTCACCACGATGCTCTTGTAAGCTCCCTTTGTAGGCACTAAGCTCATGTTAAACACAATTGCAACGCGTGGTGGGCGATTTTGCAATGTGAGTAGATATATGTGCATACCGGGAGGGGAGCTCCGCCGTCTTGTGTTACATAAAAGTGTAATCTGACGCAGGGAACATTGGTAGACAGCACCATGCAGATGAATTACAGCAGGTGTAAGAGCGGCGCCTATTGGTAAAAACAAGCAGGAAGTGGGATAAGGGAGGGGTGGCAAATGGTGTGCACTTTCGCGGCCGCTTTGATGTTCTCAGTGGCCGCGCGGCTCACTGAGAACATCAAAGCAGCCACGAAATGATCACGCAGGCTGCCAAATGGTGCGCGCGCCCGGCGCACATGCACTGTAGTTGGCGGCCTGAAAGCACTGGTTTGCACTTCCAAATCACCCTCTTACAAAAGCTCTCGTGAGAGCAGCGCTAAAGCGCTGGCTCAGACGAGACCTAAAAACTGCTGGTGCTCAGACCCGGTGAGACCCTGCCCACTTAAAGTCCTGATTTCACCACACTTCCAAAAGTTTGGAAATTGGCGACATCTCACCTTCTTTGGGAACCTTTTTTAAACCCCCTGCAGGCACCAAAAGATACAAGTTTCATAATCAACTTAAAGGATGGTGTAGAGAGTCACCCAGCCTCTATGCCCCAATGTATTCAGTGCACCCCTTGGGACGGGCTCAGCCCGAGGGTATAAATAAAGGGTTCTGGGGTCGCTCGTGACCTCACACCAGAACAGCCTCCTAGTGTGCATGTGTCCTCATTTAGGAACGTGTCAGGGCCCTGCATGCTCACCTGACCACCCACGCTATGCTGGCTATGAGAGAGAAACGACCCCTCGCATCAGCCTGCCGTTGTCCTCACTCCATCGCTGTTGCAGACTGGAGACCACTCACCAGCCACAGCTCTTGCTTCCAGCGACCTCGACGGATCCACCTGCACCTTTTCTCCTGACGCCCCCACTCACGTCACATGAGAACACCCGGGGGTGAGTGCACTGGCTGCCAAGGGAAGCGTATTCCTGCTCGCGGCTGTGGCCTGCTCCCTTCTCAGGCCGTGCCGTACAAACGCTACATCAGGGACGTGGCTTCAGCACGCAGCGACCCGTTTGTCCTGGTCGTGATGGGCGTGTCCCGGTGCCTGCTGGCACGCCTGCGGCTAAGGGTCTGCATGCACCTGCCCTATCGGCAGCGCCCAGAAATAGGACTTTGACGCTCATGGCAGTCAAGTGGGAAACTGGCTGTGCTCACGGAGTGCTGACCCCATTTCCACTCCCTGCACACTGGTTGAGGTTTTCTATCAGGGGGAAGGGAAGTGTGCCTGCCCAACAACAGCAAGGTAGTGAAGGCGGTTCCCCAAGTGCTTGACAGACTTCCAAATGTGCAAAAACATATAATGGCACTGGCACATCGTAGTGACAGAGCACTGGCATCTCTACAGTGGAGTGATCCCATAAGTCGGGTGCCATATCAATAGTATAAATTGTACTTGGACACTGCTATTTCCCAAAGCAATCTACGCTCCTGGTAACCACACCAATGGGTGATCCACCACCTCCTCAGCAGCCTCTTCCCATCCAGATACCGCCTGTGCCATACAAGCATGCCTCTGTCAGCCCCCTGCCCATTTCAGCTAGCTTGCCGATCCTGCAATGACTGCGCCTCGGTGGCGACTGTGACTCGGATGCTTGAACCACTACTTCAGATGCATCAAAGAGACAGATGGGACTGTGAAATGCTCGCTGCTGATGCACTTCGGGGGTGATGAACTCTATGAACTCTTTGAGACTCTACCTAACACAGAGGAGGATGATGACTATGACGTGGCAATAGCCGGCCTCAACAGGCATTTTGACTCACAGATGAACCCAGACTTCGAGCGTTTTAAACTGCGACAGGCTAGGCAGGTGGACTTGGAGTCGGTGGACATGTTCTACACCATGTTATGGAAATTTGCATGCACGTGCGTGGCTAATGATCAACCCGTGCAGATTCGCACACAAATCATCCAGTGATGCAAGTCGGTTGCACTTCGATGCCTCATACTCCGCCAGTCTCGAATATCCCTGGATGAGATCCAAATCCTCGCATGTTCGCATGAGTTCTCCAACAGCTGAGTGTAGGAAATGGAAGGAGCTCGAGTTCGGAATACCCTCGCTCCTTTGGCCCGAGGATGCCCTGCATCAAGGTAGATAGAGTGTACGTGATCCAATGTCCCAATGGTCCTTAAAAGCTATGGGATGCCCCTGTAAGACCGCACGAGAAGTGCGAGTACTGCGGTTTTGACCCCAAACCATGGAATCCGTGCCCGGCAAAAGGCCAGACATGCTCCAAATGTTGGAGGATCAACCACTTTGCAAGCATCTGTTGTGGCGGCAGAGGGCGACCAAGAGGGGGAGTCTCAAGGGGACGCACACCTGCCCTGTGGCATCTGACACTGGAGGATCCCTCCAACATGGAGGTGCCCCCCCACTCAAGGGGTGCCTATTTCGAGGACGACGATGACTGTATTTTTGTAATCTCCTTCGCCGAACGATCTGGTCGCAAGAGATTTCCCTCACCCTTGTGCACAGTGCTAGTGAAAGACATAACTGTACAGGATCTGATAGACACTGGTGGGTCGGTGAATGTGATGGACTGGGCCCAGTATGAGAAGCTAACACCGCGTCCCCCGCTCACCCCCAGACTGGCAAAAATCTACACATACGGACGTACCGAACCACTGCAACTGAAGGACACTTTTGAAGTTGATGTCATTAGCTCTGACCACACTCTGAGGACCAAAATCCCCATCACCGAAGGCAAGACAGGTACCTTTCTTGGATGACACATGGCATAGGACTTGGAACTGGAGTTGTTCATGAGGCAAATCCACGACTCCCATTAGGATGACATGCTGAAGGATTTCACCCAACTGTTCCCAGGCCTGGGGAAGCTCAAAGTTCACCAATTCACCCTACTTATTGACATCAGCGTGTCCCATTTCATCTCTGTTCACTAGTAAATAAGGAACTGCAAGAACTAGAGAGCCAAGGGGTGAATGAGAAGGTGTCGGGTGCCACTCCATGGGTATCTCCGCTGGTCATTGTGCCTAAACCAAAGCAACCAGGAGCCATACAACTGTGTGTGGATATGAGACTGCTGAACCAAGCCATCCGGAGTGAAGACATATGACTCCAACCATGGATGACAGCGTGGATGAGCTAAACGGCGCCCAATGGTTCTCAAAGCTAGATATCAATTCAAGGTACCATCAGTTGGAGTTAACACCGGAAAGTCGCTACATTATGACATTCTCCACACACAGTGGTCTCCAGCGGTACACCCAGCTCAGCTTTGGCGGCTCCTCTGCGGCCGAGATATTTCAGAACGCCATCAAGGAAACACTTTCCGGGTTGATAGGCGTGATAAACCTGAGCGGCGATATCCTCATCTAATCTGAGAGCCTGGAGGAGCACCATACCTGACTTTGAGCCACACTCCAATGCTTGGCAGACTGAGGCCTCACCCTACACTGAAAAAAATGCTCTTTCTATCAAAACTCAATTGACTTCTTCGGATATGTGCTCTCCTGAGATGGACTCAAAGTCGACCAGAGGAAGGTAGAGGTGAACCGCACTGCACCAATACCTCAAAATCCGACGAAGGTACGCAGTTTCCTAGGGATGGCAACATACTGCGTGAGGTTCATATCGGGCCTAGCCACTCTATCAGAGCCCCTGCGCCAACTAACAAAAACCGAGCAAAGATCTGTTTTCCAGGCATGGATGAGCTAGTTGATGAGGAACTCAGGCGTTGACATCCATGCGCCTTTATAGGCAAAGACCCCACCTCTGCACCCGTGCTGATGGAAGAGCCCAGCCTCAACTCAATGGGCAAAAGTCAGCGTTGACTTTGGGAGCTTTCCTGATGGGTGCCACACTCTGGTAGTCATGGATTTGTTCTCCAAGTTCCCCATGGTCGAGTTGGTGCCCTCCACCACATTTGTTCATTTCCTGCCTATGCTGGAGAAGACCTTTGCATTACTCGGTCTGCCAGAGGAGGTGAAGTCTGATAATGGGCCCCCTTTCCTGGAGAAGAATTACAGGATATTCTCACATGGGGAGCGATCCGACATCAAAGAATTAACCCCCAATGGCACAAATTAAAAGGGAGGCAGAAAGGTTCATGAGGACACTGAACTGAGCCCTCATGGATGCCGAAATCTGTCTCCACCAATTCCTCCAAGCATACCGACAGACCCCACATTTCACCAAGGGGTGTGCCCCAGCAACTTTACTGTTCAAACAATCACCTTGCGATGTCATCCCCGAAGACTCGGAGTAGGCGCCACCAAGCATATATGTGAAAAGGACACAACAGAAGCGGCACGCAACCACTGACGAGGCTAGCAGAGGTTGGCACGCCAAGACCCCAACTCTGCAGGTGGGAGCATGATTTGTGCTTAAAATCACCATAGGGGTGGAACTTCAGGTCTCCCTATGAGCCAGATGTGTGGACTGTTGTGCAGGTCAACGGTACCATGATAACCACGAAGCACGTCCGACAGACGGTCTTATGGAACGTATCCTGGTTCAAGGAGAAACCGCAAGACACTGCTCCTGCTAGCCCCTGAAGAGGCGATGAAAGCAGTCCGGAAGACGAGGAATACACACTGGACATGGCTGAAGGTGGAGGCGTGCTGTTACCCCCCAACCAACAGAAACGGAGGCAGGTGAAAGGTGGATGCCAGCTGAACATCCACGCAGTGGACAAGAACCAGGTGCAGTGTCAAGAAGTAAGCGGAACTAACTGTGCCCACATCCGGCACCCAGTAAGAACCTAAGAGACTTCATGTGTTAATATGGTTATGTGTTTTGCTCTATTTTCTTTTGACCAAAAGATGGGAGGGATGTAGAGAGCCACCCGGCCTCTACTCCCCCAATGTATCCACTGCACCACTCGGGGCTGGGTTCGGCCCGAGGGTATAAATAAAGGGTTCTGGGCTTGGTCATGACCTCACACCAGAACAGTCTCCGAGTGTTCATGTGTCCTCATCAGGGCCAGACTTGGAGCCAAAACCGGCCCTGGAAAAGTGCTCGGCTGCCCTCCCTCCTCCCCCCCCCCCCCCCCCCCCAAGGACTTGGGGGTGCCGCAGAGCTCTTTGCCAGGGACGGTTTTCGGCCGATTTAGTTACAGGGCCGACTCTGCAGCTGCGCTGCAAAAACGGCCCCAGGGGCCCAAAGACGGCCCCCACCCATGCGGCCCACCAGGGGCCAGTCCGGCCCTGGTCCTCATTTATGAGCGTGTCAGGACCCTGCATGCTTACCAGACCATGCACGCTACAGATGGTGGAGAAATTTAGAGAAAAAGGCGGAAAGCATGTCTGTCATGTCAGCAGAAAGCACGTCAGGCCATGAGAAAACACGTAAAGCCAGTGAAAGCACGTCAGGCAGTGGAAAGCACCTAAGACACTTTGCCAGGCCCCAAAAGTTACTCCTGACGTTGCAGGAATTACCCAGCGGTATTAAAAGTGAGACTGCCTGTGCTCCCTACAGACAGAGTCTCTGGACACTATGCCTGGAAGGAAAACTGGGCCACCAAAGGCACTGTGGCTCTCTCCTGGTCATACAGCCACGGCCGGGCTCGTGTTATTCCATAGAGTTTCACCACAATGCACAGTAAGAGGCCATCCAAAGAGCCCATCGGATACAATGTTGAGAACACACAGATGTTGGCTTTGGTGCCCCTGAGTGACTAGTAATCCTCCTGCCAAACTTTTGAATAATTACAGATTTTCCGAAAAAGCAAATTGTCAACTGAAAGCCAGATCAAAGTTAAATTAAAACGTGAATACAACGTAAACCATTTTCTTTCGAGGCACTGTATTGTTTAATGCTGAAAACGAATGCACTACTGCCATCCTGTGGCCATTTTTGAGAAATAAATCCTTCCCATTTCCAGCGCTTTATTAAGTCATTACTGTTTTGTTTTTGCTATAATTTTTCATCCCTACTCCAAATTTCCTTAATTTTGTGGCATTTTACTAAGTAGGTTCTTTTCTTTCTAACTAATTCAGTTTGGACTCGTGACGTTCTTATTTCTGAATTGTATAATTGTGTTGGTTTGTTGTTGCACGTTTAACACATTCAGCTTTGCTGCTGAGCCAGGCTACCAAGGGTTAGCTAAGGATTATTCACAAAAGGTAAATAACCTTTTAGAAGTCAGATTTGGATTTTTTAAGAGTTGTTCCACTGCTTTCCAATTACATTTATATAGTGCTTCATAGCCCTGACAAGTTGTCGAAGCGCTTTTGTTAGCCTTCTGGAAGTGGTAGAAGAAGTCAAAGGGCTGCCAGATCGCGGAGGCTCGGCAGCCATTACCCTCCTAGATCTACGCCCAGCACCTGATACTGTAAATCATGACATTCTTGTTGATAGATTACAGAGTGCTGGAATCTCAGGACTAGCTCTTTCCTGGCTTAAGTACTTCCTGGAAAACTGGTCTTTTCATGTCTTTGACGGTTGGTGTACTTCAGACACTTTCACTTTAAAATGCGGAGTACCTCAGGGCTCGTCACTTAGTCATACTCTTTTTAATTTGTATTTGAGACCACTTGCAGATATCGTCTATTCCTTCGGGATTTCAATAATATCTTATGCAGACAACACTCAATTGGTCTTTTTCTTTTCCCAGAATAAAGACTTCCTCTACTCCTCATTAGACCCCTGTTTTGAGAAAGTTACCAGCTGGATGAATAGTTCCTGCCTTAAAGTAAACGGAGACAAAACAGAGTTTATGATCCATCCTTGGCAACAATCCTAACTCTCCTATGAGTCTGAGCTGGCCGAGCTGTTTAGGTCCCCCCCTGCCCCGTAAACAGCTATTAAGAGCCTAGGAATGTGGCTGGGTAAATCCTTGAATTTCGATTCCCAAATAGTTAAGCTTGCACTTGCCTACTTTGGCATGCTTAGGATGCTTCTAAATTTTTTCGCTCTACTCCCTCCTACTTTGAAGAGGTGAGTGGTCCAAGCTCTCATTCTCTCTCGCCTGGACTATGGCAACTCTCTATTTGGGCGTGCCAAAGGCAACAATAAGGAAACTGCAGGTGGTACAGAATTGCATTGCTTGGATACTGTATAACAAACCTAGACATCAATCTGACCAACAAGCCCTGAGCACCCTCCATTGGCTCCAGGTGGCTGACCGAATCAAATTCAAATCACTCTGCATCGCCCACAGGGCATTCGTTGACAAAGGGCCTTCGATCTCTCATTCCTTGCTAGTCTCCTATTCTCCACGGAGATCTTTCCAATCCTCTAATGCACATTTGGCCAAAATACCTACTGTTAGAAGGGCAAAATACGGAGGGCGGTCCTTTGTCTATAATGTGACCAAATTCTGGAACAGCCTTCTTCACTCTCTGTGATAAGCCAAAAAGGATCTTCCCTTTCAGAAACTATTAAAGACCTGGCTCTTCTAGAACAGCTCCCTCCAAACCCCTCTACCCAGTCTGCGTCACACTATCAGCACTGGGATGCCTACGGGTATCTACGCGCTCTATAATTGCTTCATAGAATAGAATAGAATAGAATAGATTGGAACAGAATATATTAGATAGGTAGCAGGCTACCGCTACTCTATAGGGTTCGGGCCCACAGCGCAAGCTTAGTATACTTGCTCACGGCTTAAATAAAGAGTGTGTCTTTTCTCCACCACAGCTTCAGAATTTGAATTTCTAGAATCTGCAAATCTCAGATTCTACGTCCCTAAAATGTACCTTACAAGATATTCTTCAGCCAAGGGATCTCTGCAACCTGACCCCTAATCTGGACTAGCATCTTTAACCTTGTAGTCTGTAGGCTACTCAAGGGTGATCAGTGGATCGAGATACCTGAGGCCCACCTCAGAATCCCAAAAGTCTGAACTCCTTTGTCAAGCTTTGACTTGTTCAAATTTCCACAGCCACTGCTCATTCGCAGATTAGCACATTGACAAAATGTTCTGTAGGCTTCTGACTGGTAAAGCGCCTGATCTGGTAGGCAGTAATGACGAAGAGCATGTAAATGAAAACAAAACGTGTTATGGAATCTTCACAGGGTGAGTAAGTTGCCTGGGCTCTACAGTTTACTGAAAATGAGGTAGTGAATGAGTAAAGATTTGGTTGAGTGTTAGTCTTGAACACTGGTAGTATGGTGTGGGAACTGTGCAGTTTTGCTCAATGTAAACCTTGGTTTGAATTAAGCGTGTGAGAGAACCCCTACAACAAGGGACGGCAGAGATGGGTGATATTGGTACCTGTGCAGGATGAGGTGAGTCTAACGTATTTATTCCTGCAGTTTGTGAAGAACGTAAGGTGAGGACCTACAGAAAATGTACAAAAAGTGTGAGACGTGGGTGTCTGCAGTTAGTGAAGAATGTAAGGTGAGGAGCAACATAACTTACAAGGAGTGAGAGAGGTGGGTGTCTGCAGTTTTTGAAGACTGTAACATGAGGACCAACAGACCTCACAAGGAGTGAGAGAGGTGGGTGTCTGCAGTTTGTGAAGAATGCAAGGTGAGGACCAACAGACCTCACAAGGAGTGAGAGAGGTGGGTGTCTGCAGTTTGTGAAGAATGTAAGGTGAGGAGCAACAGAACTTACAAGGAGTGAGAGAGGTGGGTGTCTGCAGTTTGGGGTGAATCTGATTAGAAACCCATCCGTTTTGAACATCAGTTATAAATCCCTGAAGTTTAAGGGTAGTCTTAGGGCATGGTGTAAAGTTTTGAAATATGCATTTTTATGGGAGTTTGCTGTTTGGATCCATATTTTTCATAACTGACTTCCTATACTTTTTGGATGAATGTCGTGTTTGGGGCCTTTTATTGTGGGGTCGGGTTGTGGAGTTCACTCCTGCAGGATATGGTCAGTGTGAGGTAAGAACTTGTTCACGTTTGAACGCCTGCAATGTGGAGTTATCATCAGGTTTGGCCCGGGGTTTTTTGTGGTCGAAGTGAAGTCTGGATGTCTACACTTGGGGGGGTATTGGATGTTGTTACAGTGGCGAGAGAAAGGGACTCCCTATTTGGCGGTGAATATCCGTCCTTCATCTCTGCAGTGTGTTAAGTGTACCTACTGGGTTCATGCCCTTGGGGGTCTGAATGCGAGATTTTGACGTCTGCAGTTTGAAGAAGTATGTGAGTGGGGCTCCTGTTTGGTGTGAGTGTGATTTGTGGATCCCTTCAGACAGGGCTTCAAGTGGGATGAAAACTCTTTGGGGGGGACTTTTTCATAGGGGCGCGGGCATGGCTTAAAACACTTAATCTAAAAATATGTGCTTAGCATAGTGTGCCGCGCCACTGGTATTTTGCTGCTTCTGTCCATTCATTCAGATATATAACACAAGTAACATTACACCTACAACAAGCTAGGACTATTGGCTTTGTCAATCATTGTAAGTTGCATAAAATAAATAAGCAACAACTATCACTTCGTTGTATATAATACTGAAAATGCTACTCACTCTTCTGGGCGAGGTTGTGGCTAAGGCTAGAGCAGCCGACCATCAAGCTGAGAAAACAGGTTCGAGCATGACGTCCTGTGATTCAAAACATGAATATGTCCTTGTGTAATGTAACTGGTGCTCATGTAAAACGCTCCAAGATTGCACTATATAAAACTAAACAACCATTCTCTTTGAATTTACATCAAAGGCAGTAACAGGTTGTACTATTGCAGAGTTAAGGGGTTTTTTTTCACCCTGAGGGTAAAAATTGAGAGCCCGATAGGGACCCGTTTCCGCACCTGCTTTTAATAAGTGCATGTGCTGAGCACCGGGAGGAACCGGCCCATTTAAAGCCCTGCCAGCAGATTGAAAAACATGGGAGGTTTGTGCCCTCAAGGGGAGGTGTAGAAACAATGGATGGTGAATGTGAGGGCTAGACCCCTGCTGTTTGTGCTTAGAACTCGACTCCTGCAATTTCAAGGGAAGTTTGGTTCTCACTGCAGTTTGCATTGAGTTGGAGTTTGGATGCCTGTAGTTTGGGGTAGATTGGATTTGGGCCCTAGGAATAGTTTGAGGTGAATGTGAGGATGGTTCTCCCCAGCTGCCTGTGAGGTGTGCTCTTTGGGCCCTCTGAAGTTTAATATGAGTCTGGGTCTTCGCTGCCGTCAGGGATGTAAATGTGTTTTTCTGTAGTTTGGGGTTCGGTGTGGAATTCGGTTGCTAAAGCAGTTTGAAGTGAGGTGAGGATGGGGCCCCCGACTCCCTACGGGGTGTGCTCTTTAGACCTTTTGAAATTTAAGAAGAGTTTGGGTCCTTGCTGTAGTTAGGAGTGTACCACTAGTTTTCTATAGGTTGGGGCGCCTGTGAGGAGCAATTGCATCAGTGTGAGCCCAAAATGCAGTGTGGGATGAGTGTGACCTTGAATTACTTTGGATACGGCATGTGTGCGGTTTAGACTGTTCAATATTTGGGGGTTGTGAGTTTTCATACGGGCATAGGTATGGCGATGGATCCCCGAGCAGTCTGAGGTGACTATAAGGATGCGACAGGGCCGGTCAGGCCCGAAAATCTTTTTTGATGCCCCCCATGACCTCCTTCTCGTATTCCCTCACCACCATCCAGCAAAAATGCCCCTCATCTCTCCATAGCCCCTTTCTCACATACATTTCATTTGTTTTACAGCGCTGGTAAAGGCTGGCTTTACTAATCCACTCATCTATCCACATAAAATACAGACCTGTTCTTTGCAGCGGGCATATTAACCATCTACGCTACATTAAAGCGGTCAAAAGTGCCACTAGACAAAACTTCCATCACTCTCTCTCTCTCTGTCTAGAAGGAACATTAATCACAACAGTTATCTAGACATTTTTGTTTCTGCCTGAAACCTGTATGCCCAAGAAACTCAGCAGCAGGTACCTTTAAATCTTAAATTATGCTAAACACAGCACCCCCCTCAGGTCAGCACCTCGCTCCAGGTCGGCGCCCAGTGCGGCCGCAACGGTTGCATTTCCCTAAAGCCAGCCCTGGAATGAAACCTCTGTAGTTTGCATGAGGGCAATATTTGGACCCCTGCGCTTTGCACTAAAGTTGAGTCTTCTGTGCAGTGTGGGGTGAAGGTTGGTCCCAGTTGCCGTTTGAGGAGAGGGGACCCAGGGGGAGCGGAGCGCGAGCCAGTCTCCCCCTGGGTGGTTTCGCACAAGGGAGCGGCCACCCAGGTGCGGGGTAGAGTTAATTAGGGAGGCGGGAGGCGCGAGGCAAGAGGAGAGGTGATAAGTAGAGGCGCTGTGGGGCGGGAAATTCATTGTGATCAAGGGAGTGGGGAGGAAGGGTTTTTGAATTTGCCCCACCCACCCTTCCCCCTTTTTTGTGTTTTTCCCTTTCCCTCTACGGGGTTTTTTCTTCCAGGTTTGGCTACGGCCAGGCCTGGGTTTTTTTCGTTTTGCCACGATAGGACAGGTTTTTTCGGTTAGCTAGTTTTTCTGGTAGGCGGGTTTTTGATGGGGGGGTGGGCAGACTGGAGCGGGATTGCCCATTCTCCAACGGGGGAAGTGGGGGACGCAGTCATGGTGACGGGAAATGAGAATGAGGGGGATCTATCAACAGGAGTCATTGAGTTGTTTTTGCTTGGGGTCTACCTTGGGGTTAGGTTTTTATAGATGTCAGAGATAATTTGGGGATTTGATTATCAGATAATGGAAAAATAGTGTTTAGAGAAAAATTATAATTTGGCACCTGTCTTAATAAAGTGGCCTTTTTTGCTAATAAAAAAGTGGTGGATCGTGAGTTATTGTGCGATGAGCCCTCCGTAGAGTGCACGAGTGTAATTAATGTTTAGACTCTGCAGCGCGAGGTGAGCTTGAGTCCTGGCAGCAGTTTGGGGCGAGCGTTGGTCCCAGCTGCTGTTTGAGGTGAGTGTGAGTCTGAGACCCCTGCAGTTTCCATGGGTGTGACATTTGCACCTGTGCAGCGCGAGCATGAGCATTCTGTAGTCTGTGTTGGTGTGATGAATGTCTGGACTCTGCAGTGTGAGGTGGGCGGCTTGAATCCTGGCTGCGGTTTCGAGTAAAGGTTGGTCCCAGCTTGCAGGTTGGGGAGGGTGTGAGTCGAACCACTGCCCCTTGGTGTGTGTGATATTTGGAGCTCTTGAGAGGCGCTTGAGTCCCGGCTGCAGTTCGCGTCAGCGTGATTCTAGAACGCTTGCAGTTTGCCACCCAAAGTAGGGACAAGAGTGTGGCAGAAAGTGCTAGAAGGCGGCTCCGTGGCGCTCGAGCCAGGCAGCGTCGAACAACAGTTGTGTTTTCCCGCAGGCTGCGCGCGCCACCAGAGCCCTCCGCGCGCAGGTACAACTCTCAGGGTTTTGCGACTGCCGGGTCCTCCTTCAACGGTTTATGTTTGTTTTCTAGCGATTATATTTAATGCGGGTTTTCCGAGCACCCATTTGTTTGATTAAAAAAAAGAAAAACACAGCAATTGTATTTTCGTGAAACATGGCTCTGTCTCTCCTGCACCTGACAGGGACGCGAAGGAAGGGGTGGCGGCGGGGGGCGGCAAGGGGAGATAAAATCTCGAATGAAGGGGGAGAGCCAACAGGGAAATATTGGTGAAAATTAAAGCAGGAGCAAGAAGGTGGTGGCACGGTGAAAAGGAGGATGGAATAGGGGGAGAAAGAGAGAGAAATACAGAGAGGAAGGGATGAAGGAAAGAGAGCTAGAAAAGAGGGGTCATAATGGTGGAAAGGAGCAATGCAGAGGCGAGGGGACTGGATGGATAGAAAGAGGGTGAGAGGCACGGTTAAAGAGGAAGAGAGTGCGGTACAAAGCAAGAGCGGTGGGTGGAGAGCGACAGATGCGAGGGTGAAAGCGTAAGGGGGAGAGATAGAGGAACAGCGGTAGAAAGGGGGCAGAGAGTTAGACAGCGGGTAGGGAGGGAGAAGACGGGCAGGGGCGCGAGAGGCTTGGATAGGCGGAGGGGCATGGGAAGCGAGAGGAGGCTGGCAGGTGAGTGGAAAGACGGGGTAAGGCATGTGTGTGGAGGGGGGGGATTTTAATAGGGCAGCATGGCACCGAGGTGCACCAGGAGTCGCCGTAGGTGTACCGTCGGTCCGCTGCTTTCCCGTTTTTTTGCTAATCTTCACCCACCTGCTCCGTTTTTTTTCTCATGCTTGTTTGCTTGTGAATTATTTGCAGACTCCTGGGAGCTGAGAGACAGCCAAAGCCCGTGGGTGCCGAGCGAGTGAAGGAGGAGAAAAAAGGGAGAGGCAGTGAACACCTCTGCCAAGACACCTTCCGGCTGGTAGAAGACCGGCTGAGCCCACTCCCCTCCCACTTCGGACCAGATCCGTGCAGAGCAGACGCCGGACAAAATATTACATGTATGCAGTCGACGGCACCCGCACATTGGGGTCTTGGCATTTCTGTGCAGCCTCCTCCTCCACCCCGGAGCTGCAATCACTGACAGGACTGCAAAAGAGAAGAGGAGGAGGAGGAGGAGGAGGGGCGCTGATCTATATTCATCAAGGAGGAATATTCAGGGGCCTTTAATGAATACAGGGGAATGACTGCTCCCCTGCAGTGAGCCCCATCCTCGCCCCTCCTCCCGCTGCTGCAGGATCTCCAACCTCCCGGCTGATGCTCCGGGAGAGGTCCAGATGAGGCTGGTGTGGACGAGGGGCTTCGGTGTGTGGAACCCTGAGGCGGCGAAGAAGGGAGCAGCGTAGAGTGTGTGCACGCGCAGGGTGGACTGATCCATGGGGAGACTGGTGATGGCCGCATCATGGTCCAGCAGGCACCTCCCTTGCCAGAGCATTGGTCACAGGCTCTTCTCTAGGGATGCTAGTCCAAGGGAGATCTTCATCACTGGGTCGTGATCTATCAAGGTTCCATTTAGCGTCGGTTTCGCCTTCTGGCTTCGCTTCTGGCATAGGGCCAAAAGGACAGGAGGAAATATATGCTCGGGACTAGTTGGAAAAATGAACCGTTGCAAGAGGTCGCCATGGACACCAATTTGTCGACAGTCTCCAAGGGAAAGCTGACACTGGTGTAAACCATATGACCCAAGCGACAAGGGATGGTGAGCTGAAGGTGCATGAGGATGAGCATGGTGCCGTGTGTGCATTAGCGGGGCAGGACGACAACCGTGGTGGAGGCTGCTCATCAGCAAGGGATGACTGATCATCCCCATGGCTTATGGGGGGTCTTTACTTTCAAGGTTCTGCTGGATGACATCATAAGGCCTCAATGGAGCGCTGGAGAAGACTGTCCAGGGGCTGGGCACCTTGATGTGTTCTCTGGGTTCCAAGCTCAAGAGCAGTGGCTTCCCCTTGACTTGCATGCTAGAGTGCCTGCACTTGCACTCAACAGAAACCACTAAGAGACATTACACACATGGAGGTTGTGATTCTGCGCCAGAGGAGGAACTAGTGCCCAGCTAAACAGTGATAAGATTGTCATGTAGTTCTGCATTAGCTTCTTCGCTGCCTGTCTGTCAGTCTCAATTTACTGGAAGTTCCACTATTGATTCCTCCTTCCTCTGGACCTTCTCAACTGTTCTGCACAATATGAAATAAAACCTCTGGGAGTTTACTCTCCATTTTTGGTACCACTCATTTACCTGTCAGGGCGGCACCATGTCTCGACCCGGCTCAGGGATTCTGATCTCGGTGAATGGACTGGGCTTCCCGCCCCAAAATCTAGCCCGCGTAGTGGTGTGGGAGTGGCTGAACGAGCATGGCCGGTGGAGGCCCTACACCGCTACGGTATGCCATCACATTGAGAGCGTATTGAAGGAGGATACCCGAGGCAGTGTGGTGCTGGGGCAGGTAGATGGTCAGCTGACGCCCTACATCATTGATCTGCAGTCCATGCACCAGTTCCGCCAAGACACAGGTGAGTGCACTTTATGTCCATGAAGCAGCAGCCATTTCCTGACATCTGTGCATGTTCACGAGTCTGGACTCTTTCAAATAATTTATTACACCTGGGACATTCTACTAGTGGTATCATTCAAGAAAGGTCGAGGGGTGGTGGGAATATCCTGCTGTCCACAAAAGTTCCTCAGATACCTGTTGGTAGAATTCTAAGTCTGAAGTTTGGTCTTAAAGTCTCCTGAGATGGCATGCCAAACACACATGCGCACCCAGAGAGTGCACATAGCACTCCTCCTCTCCCCTCCCATGCCTCGGCCCCACCCCTCCCGCATACACTGGCTCAGAGCCGGCAAATGAAAAATAAATCAATGCTAGAACTTAGTTTTATTTTTCACCTGCCGGCTCTGAGCCAGTGGGGTGACTCTCCTCTGCCATTGCGGAGAAGCCGCCCCAGCAATCACACTAGATAGTTGAGATGTTCTTACAACTCTAGGGCAGTGTTTTGTTTCCAGGCCAGGACACCCTAACAGTTGATGGTGCGCTCTACAAATACACTTACCATAACAATGCCCTACAGCTTGCATTGAAATCTCCAAGCACAGACAGGGTCGTTGCTCTTACCACTTGTAGGTAAAGTTTCGGGTTGTATCTTTGATGTTTTTAATAACTCCTAGATTTCTCGAGCAGCTGCTTTTCGTGCAAAGGGTATATGGGGTGTCACAGGATTCTACCATAACGCATGTGGGAACTGTTCTCCTGCTCAGCGTGAAGTTTTGTGTTGTGTCTGAGTGGTGTTACTGTACTTTCTCAATAAACAAGAGTAGATGCCCCTCACAGTGGTGCTAAAACAATTTTCACAGTGGGGGTGCTGCCATTAATGTTATTACACTGGAGGTATAGGAATTGTGAAAAATCCAAGTGTCGTATAAAAAAACACAAGTCTAACAAATGTGCGATGTCCATTCAGCAGAAGAGTGGTAAGGGTGTAGTATGTAGATAGTGATACATTTTGGAGCACTGATGTGGTAGCTCACTGTTATTTACAGACAGCACAGTTTTAGTTGAAATGGACACTACATTTGCATTGGTAAAATTATACAGTGCAAAAACAACGTGTGGAAATCGGGTTTCAGCAATAGTTATCATTTGCTCATCACCAAGTAAAGTGTCTCGATTTCGATTGATCCTACTTAAATATGTTTCCACCACACTTCAGAATTACAAAAAAGTGCTTGATTTGTGCTTTCCTAATTGATGATATAATTTGAAATATGTTTTTAGTTTATTTACTGCTATTTAAATGTGGTGCATTTGAAAACAACTGACATCCTACAGCCTTACTATTCGTTTCCTGTATCCCAGCAGCACTGTTACCTAGATTACTTTACAAAATCCTCTCACTTTGCAGTCAGAACAATAAAAGAACACTCCAATCTCCAAAAAAGCAGCAGTTTGTCAGAAGACATAGCATGCCATTTGACCTTTGTCTTTGAACACACAGCAAATGTGACAAGATAAACACAAAAATTGAAAGCAACTTTACTGCTCATTCACCTTCTGAACTCCAGCATGGTTACTTGTGGGGGTGCTGCAGCACCCCTACTTCCAGCGCCTACGCCCTCTGCTTCAGGAAGGAGCTTTTGGGACATAACCTGATGGGTGAGGGGGAGCATCATACTAGGGTGTCAGCAGCTGTTCTTTCGGTTGGGGTTAAAATTGCGGTGTGGGTCGGGGCCTTAGGGATGTTTATGAACTTTCCCAGCACTGTGAGCAGCCCTGCTCAGAAGTTGAATGGTGTATCAAGGCAATGACTATAATTCAGACGTCGCCGCAAAATAAGGGGGTCTGCTCCACCCTATGGGTAGAGCTCTGGGTCAAAAGCTTGAGGGATTTCACATAAATTGTCTACAAGCTTGAGGAGCAGTTCTTCTATCTAATGAGTCAAGTTATGGATCAGAGCCTGAAGTATGGCTTCAGCCAAGAACTTTTGATTTTACTACAATTATAAGTATAATATACTGCTTCATAACAGCTTTCAGATCTATTGGTCTGTTGTGTCATTTACAGTTTTCTTCCGCACACTACAACATACATTATGGGACAATGGTCAGCCCACTTAAACCATGGCTTATTTCACTGTGAGCGTGGGCATTCTGCTTTTTCACAAGAGCACATTCACATACAAAGTAGTTTCCTTTAGTGTCATGGACTATTATGGCAAGGTGTGCTTTTTTAAATCATTTTTTTTTATTTCAGCCAATGTCGTAGCCATTTTATATTGGTGAGGGCCTGGCAGTTCCCCCAAAATAAAGTTTTACAAAAACAATGTTACAAAAAAAAGGAATTAACAAAGCCAAATTGCTGGTAGTCAATGTCAGACCTATTAGCTTTGCTAATGCTTGTTTAAATCTGGGAGCACCGTGAGTGGAGCGGCTCCTGCAGCTCAGGGGCAGAGTTTTACATAAGAAGCTGGAGGTACTTCGCTGGTGTTGTTCAGCAGCACCGGTCGCTGCTCCTCGATCTTGGGGTAGAGTTATATTCCAGAGCCTGGGGGCTCTTCCTGAGATATCGAGGCACAGTGCTCGTTCTCAGGGCCCCCACTCCTCAGGAATGGAGTTCTAGTTCAGGGCCATGATGAAGCTGCAGCACCCAATAGTTGGTCTGTGCGTCAACAACAGAATCTCCTGCAAGCACTGGGCAAAACCTATCCCTAGCTTCAGTCTATCAACGTCACTGTGTCAAGCTGATACCTCTACCGGACTTTCAGGCAGCGTCTTTACCTCACGTAGGCCTTGCAAAGTGTCACTAAGGCAGCAAGATGCCTAACGATTGGCTAATGGCTAGTAACATGCTGTCGTTTACTACAGGCCTAGCTGCATGTGGGCTGGGTAGAAGTTGAATTCCCCTTAGTTCTTTATCATTTTCCATTTTGGTGAGTTTTGTTAATCAAGTCATACTGTGCCATTTGGTTGATACAAAATTACAGTCCTACTTCTGTTTTGGTGGAATGTCCTGGTTCTCAGTTTTCAAAATCTGGTCACTGGCGGCAGTGTGAGTCTAAAAAGCTGACGTGGGAGCCTAGCAGTCATCTTCCCCGTGTCATGAGGGTGAATTTCAGACGGACCGGATTTTACAGTCAACTATAATGAATATGCTGAAACAGTTATTCCCAGACATGTTATGGGTAAAGTGAAACTGCAGGTACTAGAATGTTTAGTGATGCTGACTGAAAGGTACAGGTCTCACTGCAAGGCACCACTTTGAACTGCGACAAGACATGGATACCATTTACAGAGCCCTCGAGTTCCTCATGCCCATCCTGGCCAGTCTAGGATTTTTCTTTGCATTCTGTAGTAGTTCTCATTAGCCCATTATAAAATCAAGACTATAACTCTTAGAATGGAAAGAAAAAATGTGGACTTGTTGAGCTAGTTACGCATGGACCTGGGAAACTTAAGACCTCTGCATTTAGGAACAACCGCTTCTATCCCAGTTCCTATCTGTAGTTTCCCCAGATTGCCCAACTCCTCTGCACTAAATAGGAGACCGTTGAGATCCTATGGGTGGGATAAGTTGTCAGCCTCGTGACGTTATCAGGGTTTAAAGGGTGAGTAATGTCATTTCCAGTTCCCCTGGGATGTTGGTGAGTCGACGTCCATTGGACAATTTGGCAGCTCCGTGGTCGGGGTGCGAGTACATACATACAGAGTACCTCACTGAATATGCAACATTTATTGGCAACAGTTTAAACCTAGCCAAGGGTAGCTGAGATCAGCTGGGCCCCATGACTTCCAAGCGGCCCGTGCAATGTGTGGCACCTTCGACCAGCCTTTGTTATCCAAGAGCTCTTTGCATTTGGCAATTTTTCAGCCCACTGTTTGCAATCAGCCTTAGCATGCAAAGCACTGTGGGCAAAAAGCCAGAAGTGGCTGAAAGTGCCACACATTTAACACTGGGCTACTTGGCATCAATGATGCCTATAGCGTAGAAAGGCACATCAGGGACTGGGCAGGATTGCCGGTACTCCATTTGTGAGTCTCTTTGAAGAGGGGCTTCTGCATCTGCAGTGACCCTGCAGGGTTTGGGGAGGTACAATCTTTCTTGGATTAAACACAGGGCCTCCATACCTTGAAGATTATCTATTGCTTTAGCTATTGCTGTCAAATATATTAGTTTCCTATGTGAAGCTGGGTTTCTAGGCTACCTCACTGCATGTCATTGTGGTAACCCTTGGTAATTACTAATAATTGTGATCAGGTGTTTTAGTCTACTTAGATCATGCAATTGAATCAAATCAGGACTACAGTACCCAGGATGCATTATGTTATCGCACTAAAGTGGAGTACTGGAAACCGCGCCGGGGATGAGATGTAGCCATGCTGCTATAGATCTGTTGTTTATGATGAGCAGAGCCCTGCACACCTATTACAGCCTTCACTTTATTCCGAGTGCTTTAAACTGACCCCCATGGTCAACCCCACACACACTGAAATGGCAGGCGTGGATAGACCTACATGTAACCAAGAGGATTCCTGGGCGGCCTTCACCTCTGAAAGGTCAGGTGGGCGTATGGCACAGTTAGTCAGGTGCTTGGCAGCGCCGAGCCGTGCTGACATTTTGATACATGCTTGAATTTTCATTGTCTTGGTTTCTATGTAGGCTCATGACTGCCAATTAGACTGATATTTTTCTATTTTTAACCATCATCTCTCTGTATGCTGTGGTCTTGAGGCCTCTCCCTATAATGTGAAAACCCAAACTACAAGCCCCACAATTCTACTGATCTGCACAGCTGCCAAGTTTATGAAGTCCAAGCACGACTCGCTGCTCCAGTCCAGGCTTTTACTTTGCATTCAGGAATGTGTAATCCTAGTTTTAGGAAGGGCTAAAACAAGACTGCAGGTCACAGAATGCAAACATAAAATAAAATAAAATAAAATAAAAAATGAAAAAACGGACTGAAACATCCAGTCAGAACGCAAAATGGTGGTGCCCCAGTGCAGAATGTGATGAGGGGCCCTGAGTGTCTCATACCTCATAGATATTCATTGTTGTTGGGCTCAATGGAGGCCACTTGGATGGTTGGAGCCCCCCTGCGACGCAAGGGCTGTAGGGGATTTCATTACAGCCCTGCAAGCCTCGCCCTGGGAAGCTTGGCAGGGCTGTTTGCATTATTGGTTGACAAGCTTGGACTGACTGAAAGAGACACTCGAGCCATGAGGTCATTCATAGCCCTTCTTGAGGGTACCAGGCGGCTCCACATCACCTGGGTCAGCACGGTCTCTCATATAACTAGTCACTGCATTCTGGGAGTTGTAGTCCGGTTCACTTCAAATGAACGAACTGGACTGATATCCGAGATGACAATGAGTTGTGGATGAAAAACCGGAGCTGGAATATCGATTTCCAGATAACATGGAGTTATCTTTTAAGGGCTTCCGGTATTATCAGCTTAATCGAGAAGACGCGACTCTCAAAATCGCGAATTGGACCCGGTTTCTTATTCCTAAACCTGCACTATCAAAATACTATCCGTACAAGAAATAAAATCATTTATGCCGTATGGTTCTTCAATACATGGGCATTATATATTAAAAACAACAGAACATCACGTTTACTCAAAAGGGGTCGTTCACCTCTCAAAATAAAAGTACTTGGGAAGTGTCTATAAAAAGAATTCTCCTTGTGATAAAGTATATGCAGGTCCCTTAGGATTCTTTCTGTAGATGAACCAACATGGGCAGAACCAACAGATTCATTTTTGAAATCAGTTTCCCCTTGCACTATTAATAGTTGTACCCCTACTATTAGGTGAAGGATGTATTTTTTTGTGTGAAGGTCCTGATGAAGGTGGTCTACACATTCCACTGAAACGTGCGTTGACCATACCTCATGCGCCCAACCCACGACTTGGTCATGGAGAGTTATAACATCTGTTTTCCCTTCTGACCAATGCAGTTATGTGTTTTGAGTGGGTTTGCTTGTTAGTTTGAGTGGTGTGAGTGAGTATGTTTATGATTTTATGTAAATATTTGGAGTGATTTAATCCTCCCCTGTAGGAGTCTAATGATGAATTATTGAAGATATATAACTGTCTATTCAAGAAGGACATTTGAGTAAAAATGTCTAAAAAAATGATTTCTTTTTTATGACTATGTATGTGTTCTTACATTTATTTTTATAAATCTTTGATATTCTACAAAAACAAATAAATATAAATGTTGAAAATAAAGATATGTGATTCTTTTTCAGGTTCTGACATGTAACCCATTGAGATTCATTCTCTAAAGATGAAGAAATAGAGGTCTCGAGGGAGACATATTACCTTTCTTGTTATCTTTTAAGGTGACAGCTTTAGAAAGAGGGCATTTCACCTCAGTGCAATACACTCTGAAGAGAATTCCATGCAATTCTATGGAATGGAAGCAGGCAACGGGCAATAAAACCAGTGTATAAGTGTAGGACCCAAACGCATTTAAAAAACAAAACTGCTGCTCACATACCGAGGTAATGCACTCATAAGGCCTGACGCTATGACTGGACAGCCCGGCCTTTATCCATGTTCACATATAACCACCCCGCCGAGTTTCGTCAGCCCCTGCATGATTAGCTGCTGATTGTGGACTACAGGTCAAGGCCACAGAGCATCGACCTGAGCTACGGTCTCCACCTAGTGAATTCCGTCACCATCCTGTGCTCCTGCAGACATTACCCTGCATTCCTGGACGCTATAGGGCCACCTTTATTCTGCTGGCTGGTGTGGGAATATTACCCGCGGCATGGAGGGGCAGCAGCCGGGCCAAAGCCAAGGTGTGTTTCCTGGCCGTGGCAGCACACGCAAAAGTCCCGGAGGGCCTACGTCTATGTTGGTGCCGAATTGTCTGCCTGCGATGCGCTGAGCCTGGCGGGGCTTCCTGGCCCGCTCACCCTCGTGCCTGAGTGGGAGGGGAGTTTAGTGGCCCTAGTGGGGCCTTGATTTGTCGGAACAAGCCTGACGGCCGACCGGCAGCCCTGAGGCCTGAATGCAAATGTTGGCACGCTGGGCCTGCCGGGGCCTCACTGCGGGTGCTTGAGCCCGGCAGGAGACCTGACTTCGTATAACAGACCCGCCTGCCCTGGGCGTCCTCCTCCTTCCACAAGATGGAGCCCAGTATGACCTCAACATCAGCCCGGGGATCCAGCATGCTGCTTTCACCCACCACCACACGGCCTTCTACCCCTACTACCATCTCCACCTCCACCTTGGGGATCCCTACGGACCCAAGACCACCGCCCCTAAGTGCAACACCACCTGAACGCATGGCTGAACGACGGCAAGAATGTCATGCTCTGTAAATATGTAATATATAATTGTCCAACCCTAATCGCTTTTTTAAATGTAATCTTGAGTGATTTCCAACTTGTATATATGTAACTCTAACCACTAGTATCTGTAGTAGATGTATGTACTTACTACCATTCTTTTGTGAATTTAGAGTTTTTCTGTTTGTATCTTTTATGTAACTCATGTACTCCGAAGTCCTTATGTAATGTAACTGGTCCTTTTGTAAAGCACTCTGACACCTTTGGGTAAAGTTTGCGCTATATAAAATCGCATAAAACAAATAAATAAATAAATAAAGGCATAAAAAGGCAAATCCTGTACTGGAGCAGAAAATCACGCATGACCTGGAAAGTTCGACAGGGCTATGTGACATCAAGCTAGAAGGCAGCACTTTACCAGGTAGGTCCTGCAGAGAAGGATGAAATAATGAAAAGGAGCAAACAGTAAAGTATAATACATGTAAATAATATACACAGTCTCTTCAAATCCACGCAGTTCACACCAAATTATAGTGCAAGGAGTCTTGAATTCTCTTTTCTTCCATTAACCTTTATTTTCATTTGCAGTTAAATTCTTCCATTAATCTTTATTTTGATTTTCAAACAAAAGTATCAGCCCAGCCAACGCGTTTCATCCCAAAAATGGACTTCATCAGGGTTGGGATAATCTCTTGAAGTTCACCGAAGTAATCTAATATTACACATTCATATGTGCCGGTATTCCCGTAGCATCTGTTAGGTTCTTGAATTTCTAAGGGTTATTGCCTTGTATCCATGCTGGCATCATCTCCGTTCGTATCCGGAATGTCATCTGGAATAATTTGACTGCAAATGAAAATAAAGATTAATGGAAGAAAAGAGAATTCAAGACTCCTTGCACTATAATTTGGTGAGAAATACTGCGTGGATTTGAAGAGCCTGTGCATATTATATACATGTATTATACTTTACTGTTTGCTCCTTTTCATTATCTCATTATTTGAAGAGAATTTTTTTATTCTCGAACATTGTAACTTCTATAGCAGTGGGGTTAGGGAAAGTTGAGCATTTCAAACCTAATATAGATGAGAAATAATATACTTGTGCAGCCATCTAAGCCTACACTGCTGTCCTCTGAAATTACTGTGGAGAAGGAGTTGCAGGGCTTAGTGGAGTCCTTTGCATTTTGGCATTTGAATTTCTTCTGTATAAGTCGGGGCTTAAATAAAAACAACATACAATTACTGGTGGCTATAAAAGCAGGACTGGCTGAATATGTCACTCATGCCAAGAGATCGCATGGGCACTTGGTAGCTATCTCTACACAAACTGATATGGAAACTACTTAGCAGTGTTTCTTGGTTACCAATTATCATTATATGGACATTTCATGTATTCACATATTTATCAAGTTGTTTACTGATTTAGCAATTACATATTTCAATTTATCATTTTTTTTAGTATGACAAGCCTAAGGTATTCAAGCTTTGACAACATTTTAAGTTGTGTCTTTCATATGGTTACCAGATCACTCTGTGTCACCAAATATGCAGAGTTGTAGCCCTAGAGGTTTGTTTAATAACATATTAATAACACTCTGCATCAATGAGTTGTTGATCCGCATAGTTCGGGTTCTGAGAATGATAATGCTCTTTCTCCTATGGTGGTTTCCATTTCTAGGCTTTCCTTTTTTGAACCATTACCATTAGTTGTGGACCTGCAATTGCTTCAATTTAAGCAGCCTAAAACTACAACTCCCATGATGCATTGGCTTGTCAAACAGAAGCCTAAAGGGGCCATCCAATGTAGAGAAAAAACAGTTCTCCTTACTCCGTCTTGCATCTCTAACAATCACCAACGATTAGCATTCCAGAATGTTTCTTTGATGATGCTTATTTGGTTTTAAGACTTCTTGAGACATCATTCCCTAGCTGGCCTCTTGGGACAGGAGGCAGTGACCCTGTCATCATTAAGCTAGGTGGCAACCCTTTAGCTGAAACACACAAAAGGCGATTTGAGGAATGCTTGCAATGAATCTAACCACTGGCAATTGCTTGGGATAGCATCCCAACCCATTGTTCTTTTGCTCACCATGCCACCTCTTTTTCGGACGTAGCCATATGCATATCATTCTCGGCCCTGCTCCAATAGAAGCAGTCCAGCCCGAACTTGCTAGTGGCTGGCTAGATTGTATTGTATTGTAATTGCATTTATATAGTGCTTACTACCCCTGATGAGGAGTTGAAGCGCTTTTTCGATGAGTAGCATGCTACTCTGGAACCCATAAAGGATTTGTGGTGTATTAGTATAGTGAAATATGAAATTAATTTGACCGGTGGATATGTTAGTCTGATATTTCGATTGAGAAGGATAGTGGAGAGATAGAAGAGGGAAAAGGTTTCCATTATATAGCGCTTGCTACCCCTGATGAGGTGTTGAAGCGATTTTAGGCAAGTAGCATGCTACTTCCGCACCAAGAAAGGATTAGTGGTGAATTAGTCTGGGGAAATATGAAATTAATTTGAGCAGTGGACATGTTAGTCTGTTATTTGGATTGATAAGGATAGTGGAGGGATGGAAGAGGGAAGGGTTTGCATTTATATAGTGTTTGCTACCACTGATTAGGTGCTGAAATTGCATTCATTCCTCCCATCACCTTTTGTGTGTTGGATTCACCCTCTAGCTCACCCATGTGTTCAACAAGGCCGACTCCGTCATTGCACCCCATCTCCGGGACATCATCAACTGCTCCTTCAACACCGCCACCTTCCCGGAAAGCTGGAAGCATGCCGAACTCAGCGCCCTCTTGAAGAAACCTTCAGCAGACCCCACCGACCTCAAGAACTACCGCCCCATCTCACTCCTCCCGTTTCCTGCCAAAGTCATCGAGAAGCCCGTCAACAGACAGCTTGCCGCCTTCCTCGAGACGAACGGATCCCTCGACCACTCACAGTCCGGATTCCGAGCCAACCACAGCACCGAGACCGCCCTCATCGCAGCCACTGACGACATCCGAACCCTGCTCGACAACGGGGAAACAGTGGCCCTCATCCTCCTGGACCTCTCCGCAGCGTTCGGTACTGTCTGCCACCGCACTCTAGTACAACGCCTCAGCAACGTCGGTATCCAAGAGAAGGCCCTGGAGTGGATCATCTCGTTCCTCGCCGGAAGAACCCAGAGAGTCCGCCTCCCCCCGTTCAGATCCGAGGCCACCGAAGTCATCTGCGGCGTACCACAAGGATCATCACTCAGCCCCACCCTCTTCAACGTCTACATGAGCCCCCTCGCAGACATCGCACGCCAACACAACCTCAACATCATCTCCTATGCCGACGACACCCAGCTGATCCTCTCCCTCACCAACGACCCTGCCACCGCCAGAACCAACCTACACGAAGGGATGAAAGAAGTGGCCGAGTGGATGAAGAACAGCCGCCTGAAACTGAACTCAGACAAGACGGAAGTCCTCATCCTTGGATCATCACCCTCTGCCTGGGATGACTCCTGGTGGCCCCCGGCCCTAGGCAGCGCACCCAAACCAACGGACCATGCACGCAACCTGGGCTTCATCCTGGACTCCTCCCTCTCGATGACCAGACAAGTCAACGCCGTCTCATCATTGTGTTTCAACATCCTAGGCATGCTCCGAAAGATCTTCCGATGGATCCCCACCGAAACCAGGAAGACGGTCACCCAAGCACTCATCACCAGCCGACTGGACTACGGTAACACCCTCTACATCGGAACCACAGCCAAACTACAGAAAAGACTCCAACACATCCAGAACGCTTCCTCACGACTCATCCTGGACATCTCCCGACACAGCCACATCTCCGGACACCTGAGAGACCTGCACTGGCTCCCCGTCAGCAAGAGAATCACGTTCCGTCTCCTCACCCACGCACACAAGGCCCTCCACGACCTGGGCCCCAGGTACCTCAACAACCGCCTGACCATCTACACTCCCACCCGCCAACTGCGATCGACCAGTCACGCCCTCGCTGCGGTTCCACGCATTCGAAGAGCCACCATGGGAGGAAGATCCTTCTCCTACCTGGCAGCCAAGACTTGGAACTCCCTCCCCATCCACCTCCGTCGTACTCAAGACCACCTCTCCTTCAGGAAGCAACTCAAGACCTGGCTGTTCGAGCGGTAGCGGACCCCACCCCCCAAGCGCCTTGAGACCCTCCGGTTGAGTAGCGCGCTATACAAATTTCTTGATTGATTGATTGATTGATTGTGTTGGTAGCCAATTTGAGGCTGCATGTTGTTGTCTCATCAGGGGTTACCATGATTTGGGAAAGGAAAATACAGAACAAAATTCATGTCTATGTGGCATGGCGTGATCGTGGGACTCAATCTTCTTGCTACTTAGAGCCTAGTTTAAAGGTAAGGCATTGACTGGCCATGTGCGATTTAGTCATTGATCATGGGAGGGTTATATTTGACCCTTCGCTGCACCTTTCACCAGTGTATCTTCTGGTGTATGGAGTGGCTTTGGGTAATTCAGAACGTCTTGGGAGAACGACTTGGCAATGGTGCATAAATCTTTTGACAGCCTGGTGTCCGAGTTTACTAGCCCCATGACTAAGTAGCTCTTATAGTACAGTTTTTTTCCTTTTTATTCTGGGCTTTATACTCCTGTTTATCCCGTTATGATATCAATACTACAAGTCCCAGAATGCAAAGAGAAAAACCTGAGTAGCTGTACCTTTATATTAGGTTCACATGTGACCTCCCCTGCCAAGTTTCCGAGGTCCATTGGTGACCAGTTGCTCAAAAACAGATTTTTTCTTTGATTTCTGGGATTTTGACTCCTAGTTAAATAATGGGATAAACCAGGCTACAAGTCTCAGGATGCCTAGTGAAAACCTGAACTGGGTAAACTACTAACGTATGGAGCTGGGAAACTTGAGAGGTCTAATTATGTGTTTTTTTTTTGTGGGGAGACAAAGCAGTGTATTCTCCCATGGACATATTCTAGGGTTTCCTCTGATTATTGCGCAGTCTGTTTTTTTACTCAGTAACTCTTGCAATAGTTTGCTGTGCTATGTGAATCGCTATCCCAGTCCAGGTTGTGTGTTTGCATTCTGATACTTGTACTCCTGCATCTTTAATGGGATAAATGGAATGATATGTATCATCATGCAGAGGAACATTTGGCTTGGATTAACTATGTCCGCATGGAGACGGAAAAGGAAGACCTGTGGTTTTGGGGATGCGGTTCGATGGGGTAGTGCCTAGTCTTAATACTTGTAATAATGTGAAATCCACTCATGAAAATATTACTATCCCCAATCCCACATGAAACAATGAAACACCAGGAAACAGCAACATTTCACAGCTGTAGAAAACTGTGAAAAAATGTGATGTTTTGCATATTTCACAAACAAGAAGAATTTACTCGCTTAGAGCATGCTTGGTTTGGAGCAGAAATGTGCAATTACGTTTTAGATCTGGCGTAGAGACACCTTTGGCTTTCTCACCAGCCTCATATTTCCCCAAAAATCATAAAAGTATATCCAGGACTTTAAGTAGGATGAAAAAACTGGGGGTGTTGGGAAGGGGGGTTGGTCTCTCAATGGTGGTTGGCCGATGTAATTAGGGGCATGGCTTAAAAACATATAAGACTGGTATTTTGCCACTTCTGTCATTGCATCCAGATATATAATGCAATCAGTAACATTACACCTACAACATGCCAGGGCTATTAGCTTTGTCATTGGTTGACAGTTGCATAAGATAAATAAGCACCAACTACGGCTTTGTTGTAAATAACATTAAAAATGCTTCAGTTCTGACATGATGAGACTATGAAAGAACTAAAACGAGTCTCTCTGAAGTTACACTGAAGACTTTAAAAAATGGAGAGCCTGATAGTGACCCGTCTAAGCAACTGACTTTTAGAACTGCTGGTGCTGAGCACCCGCAGGACCCGGCCCACTTAAAGCCTTGAGTATATCTACTTACAAACATAGGTGGGCTTTCGATCAGCTCTCCTCATCCATTAGTTTATTCAAGCGCTTCACATTTGGCTTCCAGCCACTAGAGCATGCGTCATGTAGCAAAGGATCAGTGCTCTTCAGACATTGTCTGTTTTGTACTGTGAGGGACGGCATTTTGACTGGTTCTTGGGGGCCCGAGAAGTTAGTACTCTCAAATTGATTTGTGGGAGCAATACATGTGTGTCAAACAGAATATAGTATGAACGACGAGTGACTTCAATTGAATTTAGAAAAGCTCCAACCGTCCCATTAAAATTAAAATTTTGTTTTTTTATATTTGTTTGTGAATTATATAAAATATTTAATCATTCATATACTTTGCTTGAGAAATGCTTGTCTCTGTAGATTTAGTGTATAGATCATCAGAAATGCTCATTCCATCGTCCCCAGCTTCCAGTAATGACTCAGTGGGGGTCCCCGGATTCCAATGATGATTTAGTGGGGGTCCTCGAGTTCCAGTAATGATTATGTGGGTCCACAGTAGTCAAAAGGCTAAGAACCATTGCGTAAGCATATAGCAACATATAGCAGCTCTCCGGTGTCAGGCTAGGTTGCACGTGCTCCGGTGTGTCGGTAAGGCTTGCAGCCTGAAGGCTTGGAACAGATGGCTTGGAAGTATGCAGACTGTGTTGGAGAGAGCTTTAGGTTTCCTAAGCATTTAAAACTAATGATGACTGCGAGGCCACCTGCCACAGAAGTCTTATCCTACACGCCCCTCCCCCCCATTGGAACCTTCCTATATCATCTCATTCTGTGAGTCTGCCTATAAAATGCAGCACTAAGTGTCAATCACAAGAGTGCCCCCTATTTTGTAAATGGACTTCACATTACAGTTTTAAGCGCTTCTGGACCTTGCAAGGGATATTAAAGCGCTAGGGAAAGACTGCAATACGATCTGATCATGTAATGAGTTCGAAGTGTGATGAATGATGTGAGTGCTATGCAAAGCCCCCAAATAAAATATCACCAATCCCTCAGTATCAGGCTCTTCTACATAATATAATGCCCATGCCCCCCCTCCATTCAATCATTATAGTGACCACCTCCTAACCGTAGATATGCACCTCTAACTAACACCCAACAAACACTCTGCTAAAGTAAGCCAGCAACCACCTCCCAGCCACAAAGAAGCAACCCAGCATAATGGAAGAAACTGAAAACCTGGCTCTTCCTTTAGGCCCTTATCAGAGATGGCACACCCCCTGTGGAAGCTGGAGGATGCAACTGTGTTCACTTGGTTAGTCATCAAAATGTGGTTGTCAGCCATGACTCCTAGGTTCCTGGCTGACTTGTTTGGGTGAGAAGTCGGTCCTAGCTCTGTGGGCAACCAGCCCTTAGGCCAGAGGGAGGTGACTATTCTGAAGACGACCACTCCAGTTTTATCTCTGTGGAGGTCCAGGCAGTTGATTCTCATCCAGTCTGTGACCTCGGACATGGAGCTGATGAAGTTTGCTTGGAGTTTTGAGGTGTCCTGAGAAAGAGAGAGGTTGAGCTGGTTGTCTGCATATGAGATGATGCTGAGTCCATGTGCACGAATGTTGTTGGCGAGAGGAACTATGTAGACGTTAAAGACTGTGAGGTTCAGTGAGGAGCCTTGAGGGATGCTGCAGATCAGGTGGGAAGCAGTGGACAAAAATGGGGCAAGGCTGACTGTTTGAGTGCATCCTGAGCCCCCCCTGATTTTTCTTTACATTCTGTAAAAGTATATTAATGTTTCCCCAGGATGAATGAAAATACTGCATCTATATGCACTATTTGCACTTTTTGGCAACTGTTATGTACGTTTAGAAAGTAATCCACTAGAAAGGTGTCTGTAGTTCCTAAGTTCTCCTCTCTACATCCAGATGTCATGGTCTATGTCCTCATAACTTATCTTTCCCTGCCTCTGTGTGATTTTATGCCAGGGTTTTTGTATACTTGCCTTAGTCAATTATGTGTTTGTGCACCTGAGAGCGGTCTCGTGCTTGCCACATTCAGCTATAGGTTACTAAAAGACCCACAGTGACTTAGCGACTCAGGCTGTGCAGCTTTGCCACAAAGGACACCCTGTGCTAACTCTGGTCCAAATTATAAATGTATTCACATCTAATATTTGGGGATAGAGGCATGTGTTTTCAATATTATAATACAACAGCAGCTCCTTTCTATTATTCAAATAATCTTTGTGACCCCCCTCCCATTTCTCATATGTGAGGTCCTGTTGGTCTAAAATAAACCTTTTTTTGGCTGTTGCATGGTGTTGAAACAAACATTTCTCTGCAAAATGTCTGTAACAGTCTCCCATGTATCACCCACATTAAAAATAAATGAAAGGAAAATGATATTTAAAGCATCCTGTTTAAGAATTATTTAAGCTCATAAGGACAAGAGACTGCTGAACAGAGCTGGCTCTTTAAGCCTGGGGCCCTGGGCCAGGATAAACGTTGCCCTTGCCTTAAAATGTATCTGAGCCGAGCCATTCAGAATCCCCCCAGGATACCACTGTAGTCAACTCCTAATGAGGGATTCAGTTTGGAAATCCATTTGTGACCCTTTCCCCTCTTCATGTCTAGTACCTCACATTGTTATCTCTGTTTGAACCCTTAGCCTCACCTTTCAATCAATCAGTCAATCAATCAATCAATCAGACAGGATTTGTAAAGCGTGGCTAATCACCCACGAGGGTCTCCAGGCACTGTGACCCACCCAGAGGTGGAGGGGGTTCAGTTGAACAGCAGATTGTGAGTCCTTTCCTGAATTCTTTGGAACCTTCAGAAATCAAACCAACATCACCTCACTACACCTCATCCTCACTGCACCACTTGAAGATTTAGTTCTTTGTCCCAACTGGTACTTTTCCACTGAAGTACACCCACCCCTCTGGCCGCAAGAGCGTTCCCCACCATGTGTGTATTCAACATAGACCTCAGACTCCTTCTCCTCTAAACTGTCATGGGTAGATTTCCAAGATGGCTGCTACATTTTAGAAATATACTGCTGTATCTTTACCCCTATGTTTCGAGTTTTATGACTTTTTTGGGATATCTATGAAAGTTGTATTTGTTCAGGCGAGTTCCTGTTGGGCAAAACGCTGCACTTGGTGCAACATCCACATGAGTAAAGTATGTGAAAATATGCATGTTCACATTTAGCAAGTACTATTTTTCCTAGAGGAAAAATATATATTTTTTGCATTGTCAACACCTTTTCTCTGCAGACCCGTGAGAGTAGGTGTTCTCTTTTCCATGCTAGTATTCATGAGTAGCATTACATGAGCATTGAATATGTTAAACTGAATACAAAATGCTTGTGAATGTCCACAAAATTGCACAATAACAAAGAGAGGGTGAGGGAAAATCACTCTTGATCCCCCTGGCTTATAATAAATCAACAACAAAAGAGTGAACAGGGGAAGGAGCAAACTAAGAGTAACAGCGTGGGCAAAAACCAAAATAATGTGTTAAAAGAACCCTCACTCACCAACCTAGTTGGTGACATGCTTCATCATCGGGTTCCCACCAGAGAGGCCGAATGCCTCTCTGGTGTGCTGCAACGCCTGAACTACAGCGGAGCTGGTTTTTGAATGAAAAGGGAGTGAGATTTAAAAGGTGAATGGTTTTAACCAATAACCAATTTAATCCTGGTAAACCAAAGACCGAATAAAAACAAGTGAGTTGGACAGGAGCCGGCCAATTAGGTAAGACAGGGCTCGTCCGAATTAAGGGGAGGTCAACATGTTTCAGCTTAACATGCCCAGTCGGCTAAGCATTCATCAGGACCATATAGAACACCACGGCGGTATGCACACGCTAAGGTGCACCCTAACCAGTGGCGTGTTTAGGCGGTAAAACTCACTGTTCTACCGCAAAGCCATCCTACAATTCAGGGGCTAGTAACGCCTGTAAAAGAAAAAACAGACATAACACACATAAAGACATATAGAGACAAACACTTTTTGTCACTTGAATTATTATACTTTACGTGATTCAGGTGAACACATATGGTAGTCCCGTGCTGTGAAGCGGGAGTGGGTGTCAAATAACGATTTGTGGTTATGAAACGCCCACAGTAGAGTGTAGTGCTCTATGAGAGGCAGAGGACCTATAAATATATCGACATGTTTCGTTAAGGTCCTGCGCACTAGTTGTGCCTGTGAAGAGATCAATAAATATATTGACAGATCGACAAACGATGTGCAGTCGAAAAAGGCTATTTAGCCGTTATGTATGCCGAAAAAATAGCAGACTCGTGCAAGTGAAATGCATGCTGAAACGAGCGCACGTAGTGTTTGCCAGGCGCCGTTGCTCCAGTGCATGACTAGCAATAAAAGAATGATAAAAACAACAACAGCATGGAAAAAAGGGGGGAACCTCTTACTCAGAAAGTTGGTACTGTTTGCGTCATGGGTCCGAGAGGGGGGTAGTGAGCTATAGTATCTGTGAGAATAGATAAACAGGAGAACCTTATTTGTCTAGATACTCTTAAGCAAACTACACTGGGACCAAGGGGATGCGGTAGAAAAGAATTTCCACTTACTTCCATGCTCGCACACTCCCGCGAAATACCTGGTTCAGTCCTACTCGGCCCGGATATTGGTGAGTGTAAAGCGAACCCGGAAGAAGTACTAGCGCGATCCCGTCACGTGATCTAAACAACGCACGTCACGTACTCGGCCCGGATATTGGTGAGTGTAAAGCGAACCCGGAAGAAGTACTAGCGTGATCCCGTCACGTGATCTAAACAACGCACGTCACGTGATCTAAACAACGCACGTCAGCGTGTGATGTCATAGGATGGGGCGTGTTGTAACGGACGTGCTCCCATACCTAAGTCAATAGGGATTGGACCCCAGTGAAGGAAAGGGGAACATTTTTCTTAGATTTCTGAGCCGTTTTTAAAAAAGAAACTAAGGACAGTGGTGACATAAGATTTCTGCATGTAAGTGGTCATGAGTAGCATTACATGAGCATTGAATATGTTAAACTGAATACAAAATGCTTGTGAATGTCCACAAAATTGCTCATTTGCAGTAGTTCCTTGCATTGAACAGGGGCACTCCCACTGTAACACGTGCTTCATTAACACTTAACATCAATTTACAATGTTGGTAAATCCCAAATACACGTCGATTTTATGCCATGGTAAGTATATTTTGTGCTTCAAAAGATCTTCAAGTTTTGCTGGGTAAGTGCAATTGTTTTTGTGTAGGTTAATTACACTTAGATATGCAAAAGCATTTGTGATACAGGCTCACTTCCACAATCCCCCTAGTGTGACCACACTCTTGCACAGAGCAGTCCAGAAACACTCCTTGGATTCTGATGTGCAATGTTTGATGGAACAGTTGTAATCCTTGCTTTGTTCACAGGCATTGTATGGCTCTGTCTTGGGGATAACCCTACAAACTGTTTACCCAATATCTCCTAACAAGTGGCCTATGGTTGGCTTTCCAACAGTGTCTTACTCTGCTGCTACCAAGATGTAATGTTTTGAGGGAAGATCTCTACACTACCAAGTATGAACATTGATTAATCAGAATGTCAAGAGAAGTGACATTGCTCACCCTTTGACCATCAATGGCATCACAGAGTTCACCACTTGTCCTCTCTTAACCTCATTGAGGGGCTGGAGAAAGGCGAGGACTGGAATTGACAGAATCCTGCTGCTCTCGGGACCCCTGACCCCATGGGTAGCAAGGAAATGCTAGAGGCTCCAAAAGCCAAGCCAGTTACTCAAAATACACACCCACGCTCTCAAGGCTCCTTCCTTTGGAACCCCCTTCTTTTAGCTGTTTGCCTTCAATAACCTGGAGACACCTGAAGACTCAAAACTTTCAGCAAAAGTTTGGCCTTGAATATAGCCCTACAGCCCACTGCAGAGGGCTATACTATTTGGTAAAGGCCCTAGATCCGTGGCTCGGGCCTATACTGAGGGAGAGGGCCTTTAACAACCGGTATAGCCCGAGGCACAAGGACTGTGAGGCTATTAGAACATTCCACCCACTGAGGGTAGAATGTTGTTAGTTCAAAATACAGAAACAAAATGACAAACATGGGAATGTGAGAGCAGCAGGCACTATTAGCCCTTGAACACTTCAGTCGCTTCTGTGGAGCTCCCAGCATTCCAAATCTCCAAATTACTGTCACAGCTCCTCCTGCTGTTTCACATTGCTTGCTCCCTCTTCTTCCTAACTCCCTGACAAAGCTTTGTTCTTCCAGCACCATTAAGCAAGCATCCTCTGGCTGGTCTACAAAAAGTGTCTCTTGGATGGAGCCACTGACCGTCTTTTGGCTCCGCCTTTCTGCTAGCATTCAACGCTGAGTTGCTAGGTAACATTTGATGAAACTTCTATTCGAGATGCTCAACAGATAAATGCAACAAATACATCTGTCCTGATTACATTTGTTCTGCTAATCAATAAATGGGTTTCCCGCATAGAAGGTTTGTTAGTCTGTTTAATGGCTGAGTTCTCCACGTGCATTACGCTACCAGGACTCTCTCTCCTGACCGCATACACCTCTGCTAATTAAAAAATTGATTTCCTCCTTTATAGCCCTTCGAAAACACTGCTGTCCCACATAATGCTTCTGCCGTCTCATAACTATGTTCCCATCAAGCATAGCTCTGCTAAAGCACGTCTGCCCTGAGATGCAGCATCCCCCCTCTACTGCAGGTTCCTCTAGCACATGCTTGCCCAGCATGCTTCTTCTACCCTTGCTTAGGTCTGGAGGGCTTGTTCTTTCTTGGAATGTGAGTTGGTATTGATTGCTGCTGTGACTCTCCTCGAGTACGCAGCTATATATTATATCACTGGAAGTTTTATTGTTCTTGGCTTGGGCAACCCTTGGGATTCCCTCCATCCGCCTCTCTCCCCTCTCCTGAAATGAGTCCATGTGTTTGCTGGTGAACAAAAAACCACATGCCCTCAGCTAGAAGCAATTCATTAAATATGCACCAGGCTTTAAATGAAAATTAGCCTCCTTTTGTTATCACTCCATTAACCACTCCCACCGGGGGCCTCTTGGGCCTGGCTTGATCGCTAGAACTTGATGCAGGCTGCATCTTGAGAAGCATTTCAATTAATTATTTTGTCAATATTTAAGGCATAAACATTGCCTAAGCATCTGCAATAGGTTTCTGCGGAGAACCAACTCACATGAGCCGCAGAGAATACATATTTTCATTCTAAGGAACTTTCAGGTGTCCAGAGTTTCTGAGAATGCATGAAGAATCATCTAAAGCGTGGTGTATTTTCAGCTTTGACGTGGAGAGTTGCCCAGGGTCACTCCTCACACTGAGAATATCTGTCTGGATCTTCATGATTGGCAGGCAATACCTCGTGGGGCATGTTTGGCTGCTGTACCATTCAAGGACATTGGATCCTTCTTGTGCAGTCGTCTTACACCTCGAATTGACACCACCCTCTCATTGTGTGCAGTGGAAGATCTTTAGAACTGGCTTTGTGTGGTCCTGTTGTCCTGCTCTTCGGGCTGGCCATGCAGCTGAATTATATACCGCCTTGAAAAAAACATTTAAAGTTTATCCCAGAGAGGTCTCAAATTCACTCATACAATGGAGGGCAGTTATTCAATTTAGCAGATTTTAGGTGTTGTATATGGTTTTCCCATCCACTTCTGTGAAAAATCTGCTAGTTTGCGATATACATCTCAGTATAATGCTGTCTGTTGATACTACTGTGACCAAGGTCACTTCATGATATTGTGACACAATTCAGTATACTTGAGATTAACTTAACCCTTCTTCCTCCCGCCTAACACCTTACTCTATTGAAGTCCCTTTTCCAGTTTCATATCCCTCACTCAGAAGGCATTTACTGGAACCCTCAAAACCGGGGTTAAAAAGAAGTGTCTCCCTTCCAATATCAACGTTTATATTTTCTTAAACATTTTTGTGACTTAACCCTTTTCCCCATAATGACAAAAAGATACTTCCCAACTTTTAAAAACATTTATTGAAGCAGATTTCCAAATAAAATACATTACTAAAAAACGAGAGGTAGTTTCTGTTGATTTACTGAATAGGGCACAGATGTATGGTTTGAGAAGTACTAATCTAGTGGTTTGTATTAGGAGAGGTCATTGTATAGGTTGGGTTAAGATAAAGAAAATATTGTAAGGTGGATGTAAAGTGCAGGACAGGTCAATTACCAGGTTCTTAATGATTCTAATTAATAAACAGTAGCACCGTACCATCTTAACTAATCATTATCGATATCTCAAAAAACAAATATTACCCATTCGTCAAATTTTTCCTTGATGAGAGACTAAAGCCAGAACCACCATCCCAGTGACACAGATAATACCACAAACGCAGAGCTACAGGGTATTAGGACTCCTTCAAATACATTTCAACTAATGACTTTGTGAAAACCTTACAAAATATAAGACCTTCAATTTATGAAGAATACAGTTTTGCAGCCTCCTTAATTGCAAACTCGGGGAGCCACATTTCTCTGTACTAGGTCAAACTTATAAACTGAACAATAAAAGACGGATTGTTTGCTGTCACTTTGAAGCGGTTCATGTCAAATTCCTACTTAAAAAAAAAGACCCGTCTACTTTTTTTGGGCAAGAAAGCGTGGTCAACAAACAACTGAAAGAGCACACAACGAATAGTTTGTTGGAATCTAACCAATCAGGTTTTAGATAGATTTGCAGCACTGAAAGGGTAACCCTAGCGCTAATCAGCAATGTTGTAAATATTCTAAGGAGAACCATGTCTACTTGTCCTTGACCTCACAGCAGTCTTGGACATGGTTGACCTTGAGACCATCCTCACTATATTGCAGAAAAGGATGGGAAGGGAATGCACCTACTTAAATTGACAAGATCTCCTACACAGTTAAGATGGGAAAGTTCTCTTCAGACCCTTCACGGTCTCCTCTTGGTGTACCAGAAGGCTTATTATTACTAGCTTATACGAAGAATCACTAAATAAGAAACTCATAGACCTACACTTGATTACCCATCAAGAAACCAACTAAACTCAGGTCTATCTCATCAAATCGGACATTGTTAACCACATACCTTTTAAAGCTCAATCCTGACAACAGAATTCCTCTTCATATCTCTAAACAATAAAAAAAAAAAACACTGCACACAGATGGATACTGGACTTAAACCCTTTAGTCCATATCTTTGGTTTCATACTTGACAACAAATGATTTCTACTTGATCAAGTAACACTAAACTCTGCCGCTAAGTAATAAAAAACACTCATAAAACTGAGCATCACTCTTAATATCTCTGAACTAGCTCCCTGTGGAGAAACATGACGCTCAGGATGCCGTGCATAACATATAAGCCATAAATCACAACACTCCAAATTACCATGACAGGAACTCCACAGCCTCGTAGAAAACAAGAATTTCCTAATTAAAGAATGACTGTTGTTTGAAATCCTGAAAATGATATAGTTTAGAATTAGTTCAAGTTTCTCGAAAAACATTCTCAAGTCCTGGAAAGACTCCTTCCTACATCGCTTTTAATATTACCTCTGTTCCTCAATTTGCTCTTAATATGTACACACTTCCTGAGATGAGTCCTATATTGTTATTAGTTAACTTTACCTCACTCATTTTTGCCAATCTGTATGAGAACCTGAAACCCAGTTTCAAAATGTATATATCTTTTTACCTAAGATACCGCTGCATTTCTGTGTAAGCCCCCCTGCTGTGGCACTTGTTACATGTACTATGATCTTCAAATTGTATGCTTCAATTTGCATATTTGCATTGAAATTGAACAGTTTGTTTTGAATTCACACTTTAGGAGCATAAGTGGTTTGCTCATAGCTTGTGTCACTTTTATCACGCAAAGTCATACTTTGTGTGTGAAAAGTCCTATAAAATGTCTACATTTGACTGGTTAAAGCAGAAAACGTCTCCTGGCAAGACTTTTTGTGTGCAAACTAGTCTCTCACAGTCAAAAAGGACCCAAAATCATGTAATGCAAAATTTTGAGAAATTTTGTGTACTCTGAAATTTAATTATTTGGGATATATAAGCAAATAATACTGTATCAGTGTTTCCGATAGGTGAGAAGCGAGGAAAGAAAGGGATCATTACTGTCTACTGTGGTGCAAAAAGGAACGAGGTTCATGTTAACTGTATTAGTCACAGACTAGTAGGACTAGCAGACATTTTCCCCTCACCATGGAGGCATTCTCCCAAATGGGAGGCAGCGCTTATCTAGCTGGGAGTTAGACTGATTAGCTAATCCGCATAAGAGGCATAGAAAAAGCGCTAACTGCTGATTCCCAGCAGGAAGAGCATATCCTGATGACATTTTACATTAATTTATTCAGAACCTTTTTTCTTGTATGTGGACATGGGAAACATCGATCAATGGCCAATAACCCCAGGGATGCTCTGAGCCTTTACCACTTAATATCATAAAACGCGATTTGACTATGTTAATCTCTAGGTTCATTGCAGTGACCACTACAGGCATATTTAATCTATAAGACTAACTCGGATGTATTATGTCTTGCTACACAGTGGGTCAAGGATCACTCAGGGCCAGCTATCTCCTTAATGGTGCTCCCTGAATGGAAACAGTGCTGTACGGGAAGGAAGGGTTGTTGCATAATTTACAGTGAATTCCTTGTATATAGCTGATATGCCACTCTCATCACTGGCTTGTCTAAGTCAAATATTTATAAAATTAGTGTCTCTATTGTGGTGCTAGGATTTTAACAAACCCTGCTTTTAAGAGGGTCTTTCCACAGCTGATAAATCTTAGAAAATAAAACCTGTTATGAGGACGGAAGTGCAGGGCAGATGAGGACAACGATTGCTAATATCTTTCGTAATTAATGTGATCAGGTGTCCCAGATTTGCCTAAATAATCAAATTTTTTCACCATTTGTTCCAGCAAATTTGAGTAATTTAGCTAATGTCTTGGTTTTCACAGAGAGTTGACTGAACACAGAGGGAGACTATTTTTCAGCACAGAATTAGTTAACACCCCTTAGCAGAAAGCTATTTACCTAAAACAGATGATATTGCATGTAAAAATTGCATTTAATTCCCCTCAGTGCCTCATTGTTGTGTTTTCTCTATGTTCCTGAGTGAATAAAGTCGTTCTGTGTCCCACAGCTGAGGCAGAATTATAGTCCTACTCCAATGTTTGTCGAATGTCTCGGTTTACGGTTTTCAAAATCTGGTCATCCTACCCATAACACAGGCCATCTGCCAATAACATGGCAACATTGATGAAATTACAGCTGTAAAGATAGACTGGAAGGTTCTTTGTGAAATTGCTTCTTTTAGAAATAAAATGCCACCTAAGTACCTTACCCGGGCCTACACCTACCTCAGTCTAGGAAATCTCATGTGAAGGGATATTAGACTATCTTTCTGCACAGCAGAAGATTTAAGTGATCAGGCCAAAGTATCAGAATCAATTTCACACTTTATCAGTACCTTCGATCGTATAATCGATAGCTCAGCATGTACTAATCAGTGATATGAAAGAGAAAGAAAGCTACCAAAGCTGCTTCTCGCCATAAACGAAAACCTTCAAATCTGAATTAAGAATAATGGTGTATAAATGGAGAATTTCAACTGGCATGACGAAAAAAATAAATTAGAGATAATTAAACGAATAAATAAGAACAAATAAAGTGCACATACAAAGTGCCAAAGAACTTAGGGGGATATTAGCAACAACTTGCGATAATTATCGCAAAACACGGTTAGTTTTTATCGCCTCCTATCGCTGGATATTTTTGGGGAGATAACAGATTAGCAACGTTTATCTCCACTGTGAAAAAATATCCAGCGATAGCGGCAAAATGCCTGAATTTCGCTGGAAATCCAGTGATATTCACGCACTAACGCCATGGGAGGTGGACTTAGCCTGACAATCCACCTCCCATTGAAGAAACAGGTAAGTCATGTTTTTAGCAGGTGTTAAATACTAGCAATAGTCGCGCTTAGCGCGACTTTTTGTATCGCTTCGCCTGCGTTCCTAATAGGGGGTAGTTGAGTTAGCGACTGTTTTCAGTCGCTTTTAGTTGGGAATGCCTACCTTGCATGTATAATTATCGCTGGCATGCAAGGCGATAGGAAAACCGTCCGCTATCGCCAGAAATCTGTTGCTAACGCCTGTTAGCGACAGCTTGCTGATAGTGGCAAAAAGTGCCGCTAAAGTGGCGATAAAGCCCTTGCTAATATGCCCCTTAATTTCACTAATCAAATTTAAGAAGGAGAAAGGTATTAAGAGTTGCTCTGAGTTATGCAGAGGAAAAAGTTCCGTAGCAAAGGCATCAGCTAAAACATTTGCCTTTGTTTTAGATTTTTAGAAGTAGGGCTCACACCCTTCTCCCCTGAGCGAGCTCCTTTTATTTAAAGTCAGTTCCTTCGGAAGTAGTAGAGAATATCATTCAAGAAACAAGCCCACAGTTTTGAAGGCTAACTTGGCTCCTGATAAAACTGGGACAACAAATGTTGAACTCTGTCCATTTGATTTCTAAAGCCATAAACACTCTTTTAAAGCAGCACATGGTTACCGATGGTCTCAAACAATCATGGATTTCTACTTTGTAGAAGAAATCTGTTCTGGGTGGCGGCAACCCTACTTGTTTTTGTCCCAAAGCAAATCTCCATTCCTGGCTCCACAATCTCAGCTTGGCCCTAATTTAGAAAGCACATTTTTGACTGGAAGCAGGCAGCCCTGTGTTTTTTGAGGACTGAAATAGGCATGGAGTCTCCTCTAGCTAATATTAAAGCGCAATTATTAATAATCTCATGAATTTCCTCCACTGATAGACTGAAAGTTCGACTTTCTTTCCACATCAACCGCCTATACTTTGTATAGAAAAAGTAACCCATGTAGTCTTATTTCGGAATCTGTTAGATTGGGTTGAGTGGTTATCCATAATATATCCATTGTTTAAAAAAACACTTCTTGATGTCTCTTTGACTGTGGATGAAAATCTTTTAATAAGGGACCTTATATATGATTTGTGTTTAAATGTTTCATCTATTTTTGGTATTTTTAGTGTGAAAAACCATTGAAGTAAAACAATATTTTAAAAATTTGCGTTGTCAGAATTGACATATGTGTACTATACCTTTAGCATAGATTGAAATCATTTCAATTAATTTCAATCTGTATCAAATGCAATAAGTTCCTAATTCTAATGTATCTTTTTGATATTATCTACGATTGTATCTCATCAACTGATCAATCTAAAACAAATATATTTCCCAAATAATTTCTACAGAAGTCCTATTGGTTTTTGCATTATTTACATGTCACCTGATGGAAGACTTGATGGCCCTAGTGTGTTTTTCAATTATTAAGAGAGGCAGGTAGGGGTGAGATATCTCTGTTGGTGAAGCGGTCCGGTCTGAGCATTTGATTCTATGGATCAATCCATCGTGCCAGATAAATTGAATATGTGAAGAGTGTATAGGTGATGCACCATATAGCTAACTGAAAACTAAGTCTATAGTATGTATTGACACCTTTGAGGCTCTCCAGCCGACTTCTATGTGCAGTGTCATACAGGACTTCCGTGTCCTTTGGTTTGGTCAATGTAGATTTTGTGCCACTGCATGACCTGCTAATCTCTAGATAGGTGAGCCATAATAATTATGTGGTCAATACACAGTTGTTCTTCTGCATAAATGGCAATGATTCAGCTTACTCCGTTGAGAGGTCGCAATATAAAGTCACATCCACAATAAGAACAATAAGTTGTTTTTATATAGTGCTTCTTGCTCCACTTCTGTTTCTAAGCACTGTTAATAACAAGTGTTAATATGACCCAATGTAAAGGAATTCAGTTTACTGTCCTCAGAATGATAGAAGGTTTGAATTGCCTTGCCATTATTCATACCTATGACACAGAGAAGGGGTGTAACACAAAATTACGGAGCCCCCTGCAGAATGGGATAAGGGCAGCAGCGGCCCGTGCAGGCAAGTGCGGTGGGGCGGCTTGGGTGGGGGGCGGATTTTGATGTATAATGACGAAGGGAAATTAAATAAATAAATGATTTTTTATCGTCCGTCGAAATCCCCCCTCAGCCGGCCCCACCACCCCACGGATCTTACCTTAATGGGCCGTGGCTGGATAACAGGACACTGGGTCGCCTATAGCTTAGAGATATTCATTGGCATCCAGCTGAATAGGAGTCCCTCTTGAAGTGTTGTTGGCCTCCTGCGCTGCAGCGCCTTACCATGAGATGACTGCACATGTAAGCACCAATGCAAGTAAAAATGAAGCTTCAGGTATATCGAAGATTAAGATCAGTGGACAAGGTCCACACGCAGATATAGAAAAATCTCTGGCTGCTTTGTTGAAGGAACTCCACTGTCCATAAAAGGAGAGCTGAGAATGTAGGAAAGGATGTGACATGGGATGCTGATGGTTTGGGCAAAGAATCTGGATCTTCATTGAGTTCAGCCCTCAGTGGTCCATCTAGTACCTGAGAAGAGGTAGGCTGTGAGAGATCTTGGAAAAAAGATCAAAAGATCGAAGAAATATCGACTGGCACGACTTAGACTACAGCGGGAGGAAATAATGACACACATGCTCCAGGCTCGACAGGAAATTGCAATGCTGATTTGACCTCAAAACATCTGGATGCTCTTACAGTGCCTGTAACTATTGGTCCTATAGTCCCTATGTACGATCCTAGTCCTCTTGGAAATGAAAGTCAGAGAAGGCCTGCTTCTGCAGAAGGTAGCAGAAAGAAGAGCAGACAGTCAGAGGATGCAATTTGTCCCATTGGTTCCGATGAATGCTAGCTTACCATGTGCAGCGAGTGCAGACCCTTCTGTGGTACAGAATGGATTTAGAACCATAATGTTGTTTCCAGGATTGGCAGGTGTGGATTCTCCTGTAGGGGAAACTTTCTCAAATATACGAAATAGCACGCCCCAAAAAAGCGATACACAGAGAAAGGCTACTGAAAGCCAACACCTATTTGATGTCCAAGATTTAGAACACTGATTGAAAGAGCACAGTAATAATTCAAATGAGACCCAAAGTACAGAAACGAGTTATGGAACTATAAAAGCGGATTAGATTGATGTGGTTAAATTAAAGACTGAATTGGATAGAATGATATGGAGGGGTCTAGAACTCACTAGAATAGACACTTATCCGCTTAGTCAACTGCAATTCACGAATAAGGATGTCACTAGGAGAGCGAGACAAGCACATGCAAAATTTTCTGAATTGGCACAGAGATATGAAGTTGATATAGAACGAACAAAGGCTTTACAGAAGAATCACAGACTTGCTTTTAGTGATCAGGACATAGAGACTTTGAGATTTACGGGATTGAAAACACAAGTTTGAGAATGTATTCTGAGCATTTGAATTTGGGGGACTTTGGATTAATGGGAAGAGAGATGGGCAAAAAGAAAGGGTTCTAAAAGAGCAGTGATAGAACCTCATACTTCTGGGGGAAAAGGATGGGTGTCAAGGCTTTCCCCTTACAAGAAGTACTAAGTGGAGGCTATGTGCATGTACCTTGGAGTAGAGGTGATCTTGCTGCATTTACAAATGACTTCCCAAGATTGAGAGAGAAGCCTGTAGAGTGGTACAAACAGGTTAATCAATTTGTGAAGATTTCGAAGGTGTTGCAGATAGATCTAAACACGCTGTTTGAAATTGTGGTCCCTAGTGATTGGTGGTCAGCATGAAAAATAGCTACGGAGAGACCTGAATGTGAGACTGATACAGACCCAGTGACACACGGTCCATCACCTATAGTAATGAAGAAATATGAACAGGTGATTACTTGACTGAAATCTAAGGTGCCCCCACACAATATCAACTGGGTGAAAATGGATCGAATGACCCAAGAACCCAAAGAGACAATTCTCGTCTTTTAGGAGAGAATGTTTTAAACAGTATAGTGGGATGGATACCCTTGAGCCCAAAAACATGGGACAATTTGTGTATAGATTTGTAACGGGATTGATACCTGAGATTAGCCTGATGATACAACAACATTTGATCTGTTGGCAGAACAAGTCTGTTGACGAGATTCTGCGTTATGCTAAGTACTGTTGCGATGAAATTGACATGAAACACAAAAGATTCCACAACCACTGATGCCACAGCAAGCTGGAGGCTATCCTAGATTTAATCCAAACATGGACATGAATGGAAATCAAAATGTGTCTCATAAATTAGCTCTCTCATGGGGATGTTCCCAAGTAGAGTGTCCTTTACATCCATATAAACAAACCTAGGACTTTGCATGCACTCAATGCCTCGTATAAAGAGGCGAGTCCAGCCGGCAGCAGAGCCTCTTGCATGGGCTGCCTACCTTCACTCCATAAAGAGCAAATTCCTGTGGAACACCTTTCCACAGTAAGTCCATGAAGTCATATTAAACATAAATCACAGACTACCTGCGAGGAACAGCTCCACTGCTGAAGGTGAACGTTTTCATACCCAGAATTCAAGGCTGACCATCCTCATAAGGAGGGAGGCTTAAAGGGATGCTGGATGGGCCTTTGCCAACTGTGGGTTTCAAGACCATTGCTTGTGTGACTTGTAAGTAGGGCTTTATGATAAACATGGCATGCTTTAGAGTACTGTACTTTTTATCCATAGTCAGTGTCACAACAACTCAAGTGAATGCAGAATTCACACTCAACCATATCCAGTCGAAATTTTGATTAGAAAACCTGTATGGGAAAAAAGTCTAAAGTAAGATATTGAAAAAAAAACAACCAATGATAGTGATGAAATTTTTCAGTGAAACAGGCATTTTAGACTGATTTTAGCTAAAAATATACAGATTCAAAACAGTAAAATAAGCACATCCAAATTAGCAGCACATACAGCACATTAAAGTAGTGCATATAAAACCAATATGCATTTCTTTTACTTTTGAAATATTTTTTCATGCATTTTTCTTGCCCTCCAGTAATCCTTGTGGCAGGGATTAATGGTGTTCCCTACGTGTAAAAGTAGGTAAAACATGTTAAGCACTGGGTGGGTAAATGTAACAAGAAGATCGTGTTTGTGTGTGTGGGGGGGGGGGGGGGGTTTCTGAAGTGTTTGTAGCAAGTCTAGAGTCTCAGAAAGCAAGTTTTGAATACATTTACCTTTATTGTAATGGTTGGGTTTGATATTATCACTTGCTCGCTTTTATTCATGATATTTTTCTCTTCCCTATTGCGCACTTTGAAGGTATAACCTAGATCCATCAGAGCAGTGAGCTGAATATTTTATTGTTCTAAGGCTACATTAACCCCTTGGGTGCCAGGCCTTTTCCCCCTCCTGTGCCTGGCGCTTCCTTAGCGGGTGGGTTTCATGACGAGATAGTCTCGTCATGGGCACAGCGCGACTGTGCTCCATGATGAGACTATCTCGTCATGGGCACAGAAGAGGTTAAACAGCGAAGACTGGGTTCTTGTCTTCAAGTTGAGTAATGGTTTGCCCACGCCGCTTGGGAAAAAATAGTCTCATTCCAGAGTTAAAGCACGTCTGGATAATGTTCAGCATTAATCTTGCAGTCTTCGTACTATGCCACAGATAAGGCATCGATGAACTGTGTTTGCGGGCGCGGAGATGGGCATCCCACCAAAGATGTCCTGGTGCTTTTCTTGATTCATCTTGGTGCCCCAGTACTGGCTGGTGCAGTTTCTGTTGCTTTTCTTTATGTGCACTCACCTTGGATTCATCTCAGGGTATTTCTTCACCTTAGGCATTTTCCTGTATAGGACAAAGTAATCTATAATAACACCCATCGACATGACTATCCATTACTAATAGTATGGTTTTTTGGTAGTAATCTTTTTAGGTCTAGCGTTAGCCAAAGCCTTTTGAATTTAATAACATTATGTTTATATAATATATTTAGTTATAGGGGCTTTTAGACAGCTTTCTAGATCCATTGGTCTGCAAGTTGTCATTCACATTTCTGTTCCACCCACCACAGAATGCTGCATGAGACGTGAGGCATAGGTGAGTCCAGTTCAGCTATTGGCTTACCTCTGTGTGATTGGTGGCATCCTGCCGTTGCACAGTGTGCACTTACACTAAAAGAAGTTCCAGTGAACAGTTTTACAAACCACATTAAAAAACACTCCCAAAGCTAATGCAGACATATTGGCTCTGCAAATGCTTGTTACATGTTGGGATTGTGATATCCCTTTGTCATTGCAACCTTTGTATAATTAGAGAGATTATCATGTCCATGTCGTCGGTCTGGTACCGCGATGTCATAATGGTTACATAGTTTTCTATTGATAAGACCGAATATTTTGTTGTCTATGTTTAACAGGTTTTTGCCATGAGCGCTGGACATTCAGACAGCAGGAGTGTGGCACTTTCCACCTCTGTAAGGCAAAACCTGCATTCGCGTGATGTACCCCTTTCCTTTACGCATTCGGCGTATGGCTGTATGAATAAACACTGCCCGGGGATGCCCTTTAAGTCTATCATGTCCATGCTTCAATTCTCTAGCAACTTGTGCTCCTAGTTCAAGTGGATACTCTCTTGGGTGTACCGTCCCAGTGCAGGTTTAAAGATGGAAGTAGAGCCCGGCAGTGGCGGCCGGTGTCCTTTCAAAGTGGCGGAGTGGGCAGGAGGAGGGGGAGGGCGGGACCGGGGACGACGGACAACCAAACATAAAAAACAAATAAAAAAGATCTTACCTGCCCCTCTGAAGCTCCTCTCTGGCTCTGTGCACTGCAGGCCAATCCTGACGCTGCTCTCATGCTGAGAGCAGCGCCAGGTTTTGCCAGGGCTCTCTGAATTTGCACTCTCAACTAGACTGTGAGCCTGTGCCTGCTGTCTCCAACCCAGCAATGCAGCTCGGGTTGGAGACAGCTTCAGTGCGCATGATGGTCATCCTGAGACAGCCGGACAAACCGTCATGCGCACTGCCAAAAGTGCACCTACCACTCCCCCCTGCCTGTCAACTCAATGGCCCTGCCCCCTAGACACGATGCAACGGAGAAAATGAAAACGATAATAAACACAGGTTTATTATTTTTCACTTTTTGGGCTGCTGGCGGGGGTGGGAGGGGCGACGCTCCTCCACCATATTGGAGGAACCACCGCTGGAGCCAGGCCTCCTCTTTTTGGACTTCTATACATTTAGTGGTTTCAATGTTGTTAGGTATCTCATTAGGCAGCTTCTTATGTGCCATTAAATGTAGTTGATTCTTTGAGACACATGCTAATCAGAGAATGCCCACGGACTTGTGAATTAGCTGCTGGATATGCAGTAATGTCATGACTTTCATTAGTCTTTTTCAATGTCTGCTCAGCCTACGATTTTGAAGCTAATGGATACAACAGGTATGGTAAGTTGATTTACAACCCATGACTCAATGTGATAGGCAAGCGCATTATTTCTTTCATGTCTGCAGCTCAAAGCTTCTAGATACTGCCTTGCAAGTTAGACCTTCTATGACTCCTGCCGAGGTCTTGGGGCTGCTGCCATGCCCACACGTCCTTTTTTTCCTACCAGCCATGCATGGTAGCCATTGGTAGGTCAGTCAGCCCTGGTTTTACTCCTGGCACCGGTTAGCTTCTGGCATGCCGAGCTGTCCTTAGACATTTAACACTCAGTTGGTTTTTGGCGATTTTAGTATTTCTTCTTTTTTTAAGGATATGAGATTGATGCCTTTTACCATGGTTATTGTTATGCTTGGCTTGACAGCTGTCTGCAATGCCTCCTATTACTAATTGTTTTAAGTGTACAGAGATTGACCTTTGGCGCAGTTTCTCGCTCTCACCTTAAACTATTGGCGGATTGATGTATCATTCTTCCTTCAATGTTGTGCTTGTTTTGCAGTTCATGATGGACTATTTTAGCTCCCCCAAGCAAACTGAATCATGACACTATTATCTCATAGATGCTTGTACAAAGAAAGCAATCGTTTTTTGTTTTTTTTCAAAGCTTTTTAATACATATTTTTGTAATAACTCAAAATGCAAGCCAGACCTGTTAGCTTTATCAGTGCTTCTTTATTTTTTCCGGGATCAGGTGTTTCTTTCTGCTGCAAAATAATGTGTCAGGGCCTGACCATGACATGAAGGGGCTTCGTGTCAGGGCCCGACCATGACATGAAGGGGCTTCATGAGGACGAAGAAGTTGGTCTGCAATGATCCAGCCACATACATGATCTCAGTCAGAACGCCTGCCTGAGAATGGCAGTGTCTTTAACTAACCCTATAGGCCACGCCTGTCTTCATGCATGTGTAGTGGCAAACTCAAGAGCTGTACTACCATTCTTAAAGGGAACACAACACACATCTCCCCAACTATACATGTCAGCTATTAGCATGCCCAATCCATTTTCTATTTCTATGGCTTTTGTCTGCTGGCTGCAAGTATGCTGAACCAGGATCGAACTGGCCTAAAGTGCAATCAGGAAGTGTCTGACTGATCAGCGTGTGGGCCTAGTGTTTGCCTAGTTTTATGGTCTGTTTGGACTGTTTTCATTGTTGGGTTTCCTGAGATTTAAACAAGCATTGCTTGCTGCAAGTATGAAACCATGCATTCTTCCATACCTCACAAAACACTTATGCAGCGTGTCTCTTCAAGCTCAGACTGCCCCAATAAGCAAACATGGGTGTTTTTTTCGTTATTTAATTCACTAATGGGCAGTGGCATAACAATAGCCCACAAAGCCCAAGCTCCAGGGGGCCCTAGCAGGCACTGAGCGTCGGTGTCTGATGGCTGTCCTGAGAGCTTCTGACCATGTACTTTGCAAGGTGGGCCCCTAAAGGTTTGTTACGTCACTGCTAATGGGGCCTATTTTATTTTGGTGCAGGGGACTCTTTTCCATCCCTGTTCAACCCTGGCCCTTTTCATAAATTGTACTTTTTTTTTTTTAACTCTCTTCATTAACATTTGTGTCATACAACATATACACCATGTTTAACTACAATGAGCATTCTGTAGATAAAATCTGTTACAATTATTCAATATAGTCCATCTTACAGAAATGTTATGTTGTCTGTGCTTTTACGGCCCATTCACTAATTTAGTAAACTGTCGCCATCTTAATGTGTGGGTGGAGGGAAGGGCGACTCCAGGGGAGGTGCTCCCAGATACATTCTTTTCCCCGAGGCCCTCTCACAACCCCTGCTTAAAAAAGCCCGATACACCCGCCAGCCCCCACACCTTCTCCCATTTCCCGGGGCATCCCCTACTTTGATACACCACAGGTTCTGCCCTTTGACACCAGTCCATATCCGAGTCCCATTCGCTCTTGGTCAGGGGACCGCTCTACCCCATGCCTTTGCTATATTTCTCTTGGCCTCCCCAGCCGCTAGTGTGAGCCAAATGTTTTGAAATTTAGGCCACAGTTCCTCACCACTAGTATTCAAGAGGAGCTTCTTAGCGTCTAGTGAGACCGACTGTGACGTTACCTGGGTCATTACCTCCACAATTTGTGTCCAGTACTCTTAAATCTTCGGGCATTCCCAAAGAACAAGGAAAAAGGAACCCTCCTGGCCGCACCCTCGCACTGTGGTGTGCCCGTCCTTCCCATCTTACATTGGACTGTCCTGGAGTAGTAGGATCTATGAAGAATGCCCAGTTGCACCAGCCAGAAACAGGATCTAATGGCGACTTCTCTTTGGCGTTGTATTGCATTGTCGTCCTCCAACCCCCCTAGGTCTCCCTCCCACACCTCTCTTAGATTCACCAGTGAGTCCTGGGAGTTATTGAGCAGTTTCTTGCAGATAATAGAAATACACTTTTCAGGCATAGGGTCCGCTACCAACCGGTCTCCTAACGGGGTTGCTCCCCTTCTATCAGGTGCTTCCAGAAGGCATGTCCCCATTGCATATATTTAAAATGTTCTGTATCTGCCAAGTCAAATTCCTGACGAAGGTCGACAAAGGAAATCAAGACCTGTCCTCTCCATATGTTACCCAAGTGTTCTATCCCAATTAGTTCCCATCAAGCAAACACTTCCAGGCCGCCCACCTCGCTCAGCATATCACTATGCCATAATGGAGTTCGATCTGCTAATCTGCTGGTCCACCCCAGGAAGTGCATTGCCTCCCTCCAGGTCTGTGCCACAGTCCGAGTGTATGTCGACACACTTCGTTCTGTTACTTTTCGGTACAGGATTTCCTCTTATCTTCCCTGGCTCATCACATATCAAACCATTCGGTAGGCCGGTTCCTGCTGATCAGAGAAGGCCCAATCGTTCACCACCTGGAGCTTTGTCACCCAGTAATATAATTTAACATCTTGGACCCCCTAGTCCTCCATCATAGACCCCCCATAATAATTGTAGAGACATCCCGGTGTATTCTCCAGAATGTTTCCGGGGGGATCTTGAATGGCGTGTTCTGTAAGACATTAAACAACCGTGTAAGGGTCATCATTTTAAAAATAGCTGCCCTCTCCATTAATGAGATAGGTAAGGAACTCCAATGGACTACATCACCCCTCAAAGCGGTACAAAAGGGGGTGGTGATGGACGGAGCATCAGAGCCAATCAAACACTCACACCCAGTCAACAGATCTGGGTTTGATCCACCACCGTTCTTTAGCCCACTCTGCTACCCCAGTTCAGACATGGCCATATGCAAATCAGTCTGACCCTGTGCCTCACGGGAACAGTCCTGCCCGAACTGCCAAGCCATGCCTTCCCTGGACCGGAAACAAGCATCCTGGGACCGGTTTCTGGCATTTCAGCCGTCTTCAGCCAGGCTTGCTTGAATCCAGTGGCAAAGTGAGCAAGGGACTCACGTCTGAGCATACCCTGCCAACTTATGGCGAACAAAGCGGTACAAAAGGGGGTGGTGATGGACGGAGCATCAGAACCAATCAAACACTCACACCCAGTCAACAGATCTGGGTTTAATCCATCACTGTTCTTTAGCCCACTCTGCCACCCCAGTTCAGACATGGCCATATGCAAATCAGTCTGACCCGGTGCCTCATGGACACAGTCCATATGGCCATGTCTGAACTGGGGTGGCAGAGTGGGCAAAAGAACGGTGATGGATCAAACCCAGATTTGTTCACTGGGTGTGAGTGTTTGATTGGTTCTGATGCTCCGTCCATCACCACCCCCTTTTGTACTACATCGCCCCTCAACCTACCCAGCTGAGGAGCCACATTTAGACACAAACATTCTTGTGGGTCCCTGATGACATGTCCACCCAAAAATTCGAAGCTACTGTGTGCCACCTCAGCCGCACAATTGGACGGGAGCTGAGGCTCCCCTCCCACCAGAGGAAAAGACCACGGATTTGAACCAGTTGATACTATAGCCAGAAAAGGATCCCAACATTTCAAAGACTTGTAGTATTCTGCTGACGGAACTATAGGGCCGTGAAACGTAAAGCAGGATATAATCTGCGTAGAGAGATATGTGCTCCACCCAGCCCCCAGGTGCCTGTATACCTTTTATTGATAACAAACAGGGGAAAGATTCTGTTAAGGAATACAGAGGTATGAATCATAAACTATATTCAAAAGCAAAAAACCTCTGACACCATAGATCCAGATATACTTTTACTCCAGACAGATTTTTTATTTATCCCTGGGTTATATTTCAATATATGGAATGATTTTTATTTTGTTTTCCCAAAACACATTGCCCTTATGCAGAACCAGCTAAACATAAACCTTGCTGTGTTTTTATGTGACATATAAACGACAAAACATTTATACATTTAGACCATATTTGCAATAGAAAACCATCTGAACAAAATAAACAGTGCAGGGAATTATATTATTTTTGTCCTCAAAGTACACCAATAGCTTGCGCCTAAAGGGGGGTCGCACCACTATCTTGAACCTAGTATAGAGCCGTACTCCATGGGCTCTATTATGTCCAAATCCAGGACCACAGTTGTGCTAGGTTCATAGAGCGAACCTCCCAACAGAGTATAACCAACGCGTTTCGACCTTCTATTTGTCACTTCAAATGTATAAGGTCTTCATCAGGGTGATTCTTTATCAGGAGGACTTGTGATACCTGTATGGTTAAAAATCAGGGAGTAATCAGCCACTGTATTTTAATATGTGATATTTAGAAATTATTGTACTATCATGGGCAGGAGCATTACATACCTATTTTCATTTTTGTTCTTTTTTTTATTCTTTTTGTATATTCTCAGCGAGGGCGTGAAACTTCTTTATGGCAAATTCAAAGAAATGCAAAAGGCTGAAAAGGATAATGTATTTTCATTACCACTAGGGTATGTGGCGCACCATATGAGGCTTATAATTAATTAAAATTTTAGTTTAGGTTGCCGTTGTGGGTAATTACTACCATTCTTAATAGCTGACCGAGCATGGGGAGTGCATTGAATGGAGTGCTCGAAACAAGTAATTAATAGCGTGCCACAAGGGATGCCCAACTCTTGTGTATGGAGTGAACAAACGTATCATCGTGACGGAATATTTAAACAAATGTGTTTCATGAGTGAATCATCACATGCCACCTCTGTGATTATTAAATTAGCAGAAGAATAAGGAAAACCTGTAGTTCAGTTGCTTAAGCCCATGCGCATCTCCGCGAGCCGGTCGTTCTCTCCGTTTCTTGTAACTGCAAGGCGGAGGTTTGCCTTTTCTTGAGACTCGCTCCCTATTCCTGACTCGGCCACTTTTACACCCGAGTGGTGCGGTCAATTAATCCGAATGGGAAAAGTTTAATTCCAGCGTTGCTGGAGCTCTATGGGGACTTCACGTCTCAAGAGTTTGCCGCCGTGTGCGATCATCAGGGTACTTCCGTATTCTAAAACGGAACGAGCTCTGCCTGACTATGTCCCGTTTCCGGTTCACTGCATTCAAGGCTAGTTCTTCTTAAAGGGGTAGCGTACTCATTTTATGCGCCATCTCGGGCACAGGTTTTAAAGAACGATAAAGGTTGCGCATACTTAATTAATCCCCGCACTCATGCAGGTGCAGTCATCAATTAATTTGTCATTTCCCACACTCATGCCACGGCAATGATGCTAAAACTTATAGAGGCTTAAATGCCAGCCTACACAGCCTCATTATGGGGATCGCTAATGATATTGTAAGTACGGGTTTCACTATGATTTGAAGGGAAAAAGAGGAAAGAAGGACCAATTGGTTCACACCCAGTGATTTATCTCACTCATTTCGTTGAGGCCATTGTCGAATAAGTTTGTGAAACATGAAGCTTTCACCAATTGCAACACGCACAATGTAATATACTGCGTGGTCTGTCCATGCCAGAAAGCGTACGTAGGAAAAACAACATCGTTTAAGAATTTGTTGTAAAATCACAAGTGCACCGATAGTGACCCACTGTATGGAACATCAACATGGCCCCAATTACATCAAATGGACAATATTAAAACATGTGACTGGTAATAACATTGACAATTTATTATCCAGATTTGAAGCCAAAACTATTATGTATTTGAACACCCTCGACAATGGCCTCAACAAAATGAGTGAGATAAATCACTGGGTGTGAATCAATTGGTTCTTCTTTCCTCTTTTTCCCTTCAAATCATAGTGAAACTAGCCTTGAATGCAGTGAACCGGAAACAGGACATAGTCAGGCAAAGCTCGTTCCATTTTAGAATACGGAAGTACCCTGATGATAGCACACGACGGCAAACTCTTGAGAGGTGAAGTCCCCTTAGAGCTCCACCAACGCTGGAATTAACTTTTCTCATGCCAATTAATTGACCGCACCACTCGAGTGTAAAAGTGGCCGATTCGGAAATAGGGAGCGAGTCTCAAGAAAAGGCAAACCTCCGCCTTGCAGTTACAAGAAACGGAGAGAAAGACCGGCTCGCGGAGATGCGCATGGGCTTACGCAACTGAACTACAGGTATTCCATATCCTTCTGCTAATTTAATAATCACAGAGGTAGCATGTGATGATTCACCCATGAAACACATTTGTTTAAATATTCCGTCACGATGATACGTTTGTTCACTCCATACACAAGAATTGGGCATCCCTCGTGGCACGCTATTAATTACTTGTTTCGAGCACTCTATTCAATGCACTCCCCACGTTCGGGCAGCTATTAAGAATGGTAGTAATTACCCACAACGGCAACCTGAACTAAAATTTTAATTAATTATAAGCCTCATATGGTGCTCCATATACCCTAGCGGTAATGAAAATACATTATCCTTTTCAGTCTTTTGCATTTCTTTGAATGTGCCATAAAGAAGTTTCACGCCCTCGCTGAGAATATACAAAAAGAATCCAAAAAAAGAACAAAAATGAAAATAGATATGTAATGCTCCAGCAATTTCTAAATATCACATATTAAAATACAGTGGCTGATTAGTCCCTGATTTTTAACCATACAGGTATCACAAGTCCTCCTGATAAAGAATCACCCTAATAAAGACCTTATCCATAATAAGCGCCAAATACAAGGTCGAAACACGTTGGTTATACTCTGTTGGGAGGTTCGCTCTATAAACCTAGCTACAACTGTGGTCCTGGATTTGGATATAATAGGGCCCACGGAGTACGGCCCTATACTAGGTTCAAGATAGTGGTGCGACCCCCTTTAGGCGCAAGCTATTGGTGTACTTTGAGGACAGAAATAATATAATTCCCTGTACTGTTTATTTTGTAAGGAGTAGGACTAATATGTGTTTGGTGAAATGTATAGTTTCTGGTACATGTTAGTATCAACATGTGTTATGTTTGTAAATTGTTCAGGTGGTTGTCTATTGTAAATATGGTCTAAATGTATAAATGTTTTGTCGTTTATATGTCACATAAAAAACACAGCAAGAAGGTTTATGTTTAGCTGGTTCTGCATAAGGGCAATGTGTTTTGGGAAAACAAAATAAAAATCATTCCATATATTTAAATATAACCCAGAGATAAATAAAAAATCAGTCTGGAGTAAAAGTATATCTGGATCAGAGGTTTTTTGCTTTTGAATATTGTATACCTTTTATTAGCGGGTCCTTTCACACCCACTCCGCTAGTGGCTCCAAAGCCAATGCAAACATCATAGGCAAGAGGGGGCAGCCTTGTCTCGTCCCCTTGCTTAATGCCAATTTCCTGGATTCTACTCCATTAACCCAAACCAAAGGCAGTGGAGATCGATAAAGGAGGCGAACCCACCCACAGAATTTTGGGCCAAAACCCATCTTGGCCAGCACCGTAAACATGAAGTTCCATTTTATATTGTCGAACACCATCTTTGTGTCTTGGGCCAACAAGGCTCCGGCCTCGTATCTGCAGAATCCGTCTTGTGGAGCCCCCTCTATAGGTGCCTCAAGTTCAGTCGGGTGCTTCTATGAGGCATGAAACCTGATTGGTCGAGATGTACTAGGGAGGTAATCACCGTACGGAGTCTACTCGCTAGGATCTTATCTAGTACCTTTGCCTCCACATTTAGGAACAATATTGGTCTGTAAGAGCAGCACTCCATTGGAGGTTTGCTGCCTTGTGAAGCACCGCTATTGTGGCCGTTCTTTGGGCCCTGGGAAGGCAACCCTCTGAGCCTGCCACATGGAACATGTCTAGCATTGGTTTGACCATTCTCGTTTTGCAGAGTTTATATAGTTCTATTGGCAGTCCATTGGCCGCTGTCACTTCTTCTGTTAAATTGAGGTCCAACCTCTTTCTGTCCTCTCCCTCGAGAGTACGTAGGCCTATTCCTTGGAGAAAGGCCCCTCACTCTTCCTCCGTCTTGGTCACACTCGAGGTATACACTTCCTCATAGTATCCGGCAAATGTCTCTGCTATTCTGGCGTTTAATTTCTGCACTGCCTCTTCCTTCTCAATTACCTCCAGCACCCAGGACCTGGTCTAATCTCTCCTTTCTAGGGAGGCCAGTAATTTACCAGCCTTGTCCCCGATGTCATATAGATAACGTTGAGTCACCAAAGCATGACTCCCTGCCCTATTTTCCACCAGGGCCATTGAGTTCGTGCTACCCACATTTTTGTGCTGGCTACAAGCGTCAGTGCACGATGGCGTGCACGTGCACAGCTGCTCCCCGCATTCCCTCCTCCCTTCTCGCCCAGCCATCCTGCGCCAGCCTTCAGCACCATACCCCTCCCCCCTGCTGCTGCGCGCGCATCCCATCGCGATCACTTTCGCTTTCCGAGTGATCGCGACGGCCGCGCGGCGTTACTATTACTGCCGCGCGGCCAATGCTTGTTATAACTTACGTATCGACCCTGCCTGCATTTTTTTCAGTGCCATGCTTCTTTTCTTACCTCTTATCCATGCTGACAAAGTCCCTATGTCTTCTCATTCTCTCTCCTCCCATTAGTTTCTCAAGCTCTCCTCCCTTCATGTCATTTTATCGTCCTTCCTTGCTCCTGTGGTATTTGTTTCTCTATCATTCCCTTTCGTGATCCTCTCTTCCTCGCTTCCTTCCTCTTGTACCCTTTGTGCTTTGTTCTGATTGGGTAAGATGTGTCCTCTCCTACTTCCCGATGCTCCCGGGACTATTTCTCACCTCACTCCCATTTAGTTATTTATTTATTTATTTATGCAGCAGGAATGTGCTTTTGGGTAGCTTGAGTCATTGTTTGTGCTTCATGCACTATTATTTTTTTTATTTATTGTAATTTTATTTAACCATTCTAATATCGGCATCTGCTCTGTTAGAAATCAAAACTAAAACCGGCCGTTTGCATCGAGACGCATGCACAGGTATTTGCACACTAATGAACACGCATCATGATAATTGACTGCCATCTTGGAATGGGTTTTATTTAATAAAAAACACAATTCCAAGATTGCCAGCCGGGCGTGAGCATGTGTCTTGATGCAGGCAAATACGTCTAGATATATACTCTTCTTTGGTATTAGTCCCTCGTCTATGTTCATCTGAAATTACCCTTAACCAGCCAGCTCATAAACAGTTTTCTGGTCATTTAACCACTGAAAATTAGTACCTAAAGCTCTCCAGCGCAAATGACACATTTTGAACATCCGATTCACGGATTTGCACAAAAAGAGGCGCTGTTCACACATTTTCCCCTTCTTTCTGCTCACAGTTACCATCAGCTCAATTTGGGCTCATATTTAAATCGGCAGCAGTGCAGTAAGTAGCATGCAGTCTTGACGCCGTGGTCTCGGCTTACATGTTCGTTTGTGGTCTAGTTAACTACGAAATGTACTGCCTCCCTGCACTTGCCAATCACATGCATTTAATTCCCCGCCACTTCCCACACGTACCTTTTCGGGGTGGCTACTGCCCGGCCATCTGCGAGCCCTCCTGTGCCCGTGCCTCAGGTGCAAGCCGCTATCCGAGGCAGTCTCACGTGCGTGCAGGCAGCTCGGCACTGGAGGGTCTGGGTCTATCCACGTCTTCCTTTCTCTCCGGTGGCGTAAAAGTGGCGCCATAGTGGCATCACGAGAAAAGGGCTCCAGAACCCTGGCTAAGTAGTAAAAGACAGCCATAAATACAGGTTTGCTTGCAAGACAGAACAAGTACGCACAGACAGCAATGCAAGCTTCTTTGCCATACAAGCGGAAAGTACATTATAGGTAGCAACAATACCTCATGTTCGAGTAGTTCATCCTCGCCTGTTGATTTTGTTTTGAGCTTCTTGCTTTAATTAACCATTATCATGTCTGAGATGCTGATAACAGAATGCACAGCCTTCACGAAGATTTGGCAAGTTAACACCTCTGCTGAGAAACAGCTGAAGTCAAGTATGGAGCGCTATAGAAGAGCAAGTTTTAGGACAGTTTGCCCTGAATGCAAATACTCTAGGCTACTTTGAAGAACTGATACATATAAATCACAGATGTAAATGTACAATGCTTGTAGGAGAGTAGTATCTGCTTCTTATGGTTACCCCCACTTTTTGCCGATGCTTCACTGTTTTTCGACTTTAGTCTGGCTGGGACCCTGCTATCCAGGGCCCCAGCCTAGCTGCTTTCTCTCTAAATCGATTGCATGTACTTTAGGTACACCACAGATTGGATTCTGGGGTACCCTTATAAGTCCCTAGTATATGGTATACTATGTACCTAGGGCATAGGTACCCCAGAGGCCTCTCAGGGGTTGCGGCCTGGTTTTACCCTTGTGAAAGAAGGAGAAATGTTTAATTGCTCAAAAATGTTGCTGTTTCCATGTGTGCTGCGTGGTGCAACGCACATGGAAACAGCAAAACTCCAGTGATTGTTTATGTGCAGGAAGGTGCTCCTTCCTGCACATAAACAATCATTTTAAAAAAATGACATTTTGCAACTTCTATGTGTGCTGCATTGAGCAGCACATATAGAAGTAACAAATCGCCATCTTCCCCTGCAGCGCAGACACCCTTGCCCTATGGTGCGAGGGTGCCTGCGTTGGTGCTAGGCAGCTAAATTTAGCACCACCACAAGGGGAACGCAGGGTTGCACCATATTCTTGTAAATATGGTGCAGGCCTGTGTTTCTAAAGTGATGGCGCTTGTCGTTAGCCTCCTTGGCTTTAAGGCACGCTTTGCCACTTTACTAGTAAATATGCCCTTTGGTGTCCAAGGCTATTCAAATTCAGCCTCTATCTGTTCGTCATCGGCTGCATCCTCAGGGTCATATTGCAGCTTCTGTCTTTACAGTCCCTTAGGCCAGATTCCATCTTCTTCCTCTTTGGAGCCACCTTCATGCATTTCTGGGTTCTTTCTTCAGGGGACTATGACATGATTTTCCCTCTGTCTCCTGAGATTAAGGAATATCTGTCTCGGTGGCTTCTGCTGGAGTCATTGTTTAGGGGGATAGAGCCACAACCAGACCTCCCTATGATTCTGATGATGGACAGCAGCTCTTTTGGATGAGGTGCAACTCTGGAGATGTCCTCCACACAATCTCGTTGGTCTCTTGAGGAGAGCAGGCAGTCTTCCAACTGGAGGGATTTCATGGCAGTCAAGCGACTGTTATATCGTCTTTCTCGACCTCCTTCTTTCTCGTTTGTGTGCTTTTCTTTCTTGTTCCATGATGAGGAAAAATAAGCACCGGTCCCCAAAACGAGCGCTGGCGGCCTCCACTGGCTAAAATTAAGCACCATGTCTCAAGCACATTCTTTTTCAATGGCTCTCTCAATATTTGCCTTCTCAGTTGAGGGACAGCTCTCCGTTATGAGGCATGCACATAAGTTTGTGGAACCAGAGATGTGTCTCTGTTGCTTGAAACATAACACATGTAAATCTGCGGTCTAACGGTAACATCTGTCAAATCTGTGCACGCATACAGATAGCTCTGAGCCCATCGTCTATTTGTCAGCTGAGGGGTATATCTGCAGTGGCTAAATCTGTAAGTTCTGTGAATCCGGGGACATAGCTCTGGTGTCTAAAGCCAAGGCGAGTATGGCTTTGCAATCTGAGGAATAACTCTGCTCTCTGCAGTCTAGTGCTTAATTTTAGCTAGTGAGGTCCGGTGCCAAGCACTGGCACTTAATTTGCACTTATGACAGTCTACCAAATGGTGGTACTATTTGTCTAATTTAGAGGGGAGTACAACAACAGTTTTCTATTAATTCAATATACGTTAAAATGACCAACACCTGTCGCCCAAGTCTTTCTCATAGCTTTGGGGCCTGTAATAGTCTTCATTGTCACACTTGTAGTAGTGTGATGGTTAGTAGTTGTGTATGTAATGTCACTGGCAGCGCTGGCAGGGGCAATGGGTGACACAAACTGCAGTGGCCCCCTGACGAGAGCCCTGGCACTTATTTCGCTCACATTGAGCACTGCTGAGGTCTGAGCCTATGTGATGGTTCTGCTGCCTGAGGCCTGAGCAATTATGCTGTCTGAAACGTGAACTTGCAAGTATGTGCATGTAAGATGAGAGAAAATTACTTTCTGTTACAAGGTCTGTATGCCCTGTATCTCTTGAGGAATCGTTTTGCTGTAGGAGGTCTTACCCTGCTGTAAGGTTGTGATGGGATCTATGGCATGTTCGACTCTGTCCTTTGTAGTAAGCAAGGCAAACTGATCATGTAACATGCAACTCCAGTCTGCAATGTAAGATGCGTGGCTTCCTTATTGGTATTAGAAGAGTAACATGCCCATGGCATTAGGGTGAACATCTGTTCAGAATTATGTTCTTGGAGAGTATTGAGACGGACCTTTTTGTCTGTTATCAGTGTTTTAATAATAGTTTTATGTTCTGTTGTTAGGACAAGCAGGGCCAGAGTTTGCAGAACCAAGTTGCTCAGAGCCAATCACCTAGCTGTAAAATTTTATATTTGTGTTGTGAAAGTTTGGTGACCTTGGATTGGTTGTCAGTGCACTTGTGATGGGTTTCGATCAGAATCTATCTTCATTTGTTAATTTCTGGGAGACCCTTAGAGAGCCCATGAGTTCCAGCAACCACATTCAGCGCTCCTATGTCCCTGTCTTCCACCAGTGGGTGGGCTCCAGTGACTTCAGCACATGGATGTGGACTCCTTCTTGGGTGGATGCTGGTCACGCTCAATGAGCCTAAACTGGGCCTGAAGCAGCCAGAGGGCCCTCCTTATCATTAATGCTCCTCCTATAGTTGTCTTTCTGGCTACTGCAGAGGTCTCTTCCTTTAGAATTTAGTACCACCATGAACCCCTCGTCTTTCTCTATGTTCCTGCGCCATATTCCTCCCTTCAGGTTCCTGCAGTGCTTCAATCCCTCCACGTTTATGCAGTGCTTCTCTTCTGCCAGACTCCTGCAGGACACCCCTCTCTCTCCAGGCTTTTACAGTTGTTCCTGTCCTCCAGCTTATTGCAGCCCCTCTCTCTCCAACTTCTTATAATGTACCCTTCACTTTGCATGCCTGCAGCACTTACACCCCTCCAGGCTTCTGCAGCACTTTCCAAACTCAAGACGCCCTGTTTCCTGCAGTGCTCCAGCCTCCTGCAGTGCTCCCCTCTTTCCAGTTTTCACTACTTTGGTCTCTTCTAGCAGAGGCTGCCTCAAAACCCGTGCGGCAGTCTTCCCCACCAGGTTCTTGCAGCCCTCCCTCCCTATTGGCTAAAGCAGGCCACCCTGTCAGCACACTTTCCTTTCATGCACAGTTGTTTCCAGGTGTAGTGTGCAGCTCCCTATTCTCCAGAGTGCACAGGTGTATTGAGAGAAGGGAAGGAAGCCTCCATCCCCGCTTGGGGACATTTGGAGGAGATGAGCAGATGATTGGGACCTTGACAGGTGGCTCCAAGAACTGAAGACAGGATCGGGTAAAAATTATGTAATTGTAATTTCCAATCTGGTTGTAATTGGAGATCTGTGGATTGTTATGTAGAACCGGTATGTTAATTTGAGTTGATTAAGGGAAGAGCTTGATAATAATCACCAGGTCAGTTATTGGTTATCTTATGGGTGTTGTGTTAGTTTAGGTTACTAGAGCTAACCATCATATGCCGGAAACAATTCTAAGTGGACTGAAGCCTACTCCCCAGCGGGATGGTACCAAAATATCTTGATCAGAATGTTGTCTGACAAATATTGTGCCCTTAATGGCAAACCAAAGGTGTTGCCCCCTTGGAGACAATAATAGAAAATCTACATCCAATTTTTGTAAAAGATTTTTAGGACACAATATTAATGTCATACAATCCAGCACTAGATTGCCATTAGGATGGAATTGCAGCGCTAGCATCTGTGGGAACCATCATGTCCTGGTCTCTTGAGATTCAGATACAGACCGGAGTCAATTTTCTGCTTGAGTTGGATCATCAGTAGTGCGGATGAAATTCATCTTTTGTGTACATTTGGCAGCCTGTGAGGTCCTGTTCTGCTAGGGTCACCAGGGGAACAACCATGTGTGCTTCAGAAGACTGATGCTGGGGAATGAGCTCTACGTGAATTCTGCAGCCCGAATCAGGCTGATCCGCTCTGTCATGCATGCTCATCTTTCCCATCAGGCTGTTGGCTTGGCTCTCCTTGTAAACTGAACAAGGCTCTTATGAGCCAATAAACAGAGAGTTTGTTTATTTTTTTAAGATGCATAAAACTGATTCTGACCAAATAATCCTGAGGATCCGATCTAATTTGATTAAAGGGAAGGAGTTACGAGGAAGAACTTTGCAGTTTTGGTGGCCCTTGTTCAAGTTTTAGAGAGGCTCCATACAATCTTGAGCAGAATCATTCATAACCAACCACATTAAGAACGGGTTCATCACTAGGAGAAATGTCTTGGCTAACATAAGAAGGCTGTTAACACCTCCTGGTGAGCTCCAGCGTGCAGTGGTTTTGATTGACCTGGAAAAGGCTTTTGATTCTCCGAACCAGCAGCAGAAGTCCGTACAGCCCAGCAGTTCTTGGAAATTTGCAGAATCAAAAGATGCACCAGGCAAAGGTGCACCCTTTTACTCCCTATTTTTGCACTAATGGTAGAATCGTTCAACTGTGCATTGAGAGACAGTGAAGGAGAGCTGGGAATAAACATCATGGGTGTCCAGCATAGAAAAAAGGAAAAAGAAAAAAGGTTTGGAGAGGCCCTCCTCAGTTTGAGAAAGAAGTCATTAATTCTAAGAGGAAAAGTGGCTGACAGGAACGATAGAGGACCGGTAGGCCTAGAAATGCAGATAGGCATATAATAAGGAAAATACAGGGAAAGGTAATAGGGTAATAGGATAAAATGTGGAGCATTGTATGTTTATGGAATTCGAGATTTAGAGATAGAAAGCTGTATTACCTAGTAGCAAGGGCCACTGATAGCTTCTACAGCAATGGTACTGAAGATGTTATAATTGAGAGCTGGTTGCTGTTTCCTTAGTGAAGTGATCTCCTTTTGTTTGGCTGTGAAACATGTCCATGTGTTCTTTGCCCGGATCCCAAAAAAGTAAGGTGATTGACAGGCCGCTTCATCCTGGCTTGTGGTTAGATATGACATGATGAAAGAGTGAGAACTGCCGTCCATGCTCTCGCCTCGTCATGTGCTCTCGGTCTTCTTACCTTCAGTAGGGCATCTCCCTAGAGGCTAATGTTCTCTAGGACCTCAACCCACGGTGCTCTGTGCCGGTGACATTGGCCATGAGGCACTTGAAGTGATAAAAGCAACCTCTTACCCAGTGACCAGGGAAAAGAGGTTATCAGAGGCAAAGACAAGACAATGTGGAAACTGCTCTAGATGGAAGATGAATCGAAGTCCATACCATTCTCCTGATAACTATTTGCCAATGATATGAAAGTAGGCATTGAGGAGGGCTGGAATAGCCTTGTGAAGGAACAAAATGTGAGGTGGAGACATATTTTGTCTTAGGAAAGGGTTCAACATGGACAGTGATGGATGGACGACAGGATGTTATGTGATCTTAAGACAAAATGTTACGTGATGCTTGGTGGCAACATTGTGTGTAATTTGATGTAACATGTTATGGGATGGGAAGGTATGTTGTGTTGTGTTATGTTATGTTACCTTTATGCTGTCTTGTTGTCTTGAACAGGATGGTGTGTCTTGTGATGCGCTGTGATGTTATGCCATGCCGTAGATCCACCATTTCAGCAGAAGACAACTTGGCATGCTGATACTAAATTTTGACCAGCACTATCTCAAAGCACCTTCTAAGTTAATGTCCCTCTGCAGTTTAATCATAAAGCATGACAATGGATTTGGCGAGATCTATTCATGTAAGAGTTGAGATGAAGTGTAATAAAAACTTGACATCGGCATCATGGCTATCCATGAAATTGAACCGACGACGATTACCTTTGTATTTGTTTATAGGATTTCATTTCCCTGACAATTTTTCCGGTGCATTTCTAAAGTCACTTAGTCATATTTCCTAGAGCATCCCAAACATTACAGAAGAATGTTCCTGGATTTTCTTCCCCTGTTCTGCTTGCACTTTAAACACATGTGACATACAAAATTAACCCGTTTTGATTTTTAGTAAATCTTAACAGTGAAAGGACCCTTGAATTATGCCCCTCGCATAATCTTTTAAGGTAACATACACATCAATTTTTTCCAAAGCCGGTTTAAGAACTCTACTAATTAAAGTTTCCCTTACTTTCACTAGTGTGCATTTTAATGGCTCTGTGCCAGCTTTCATTAGAGCTCTGAAGACAAAAAGCATGATATCAAGCTGTGTATGTGAGATGAAAAGTGGAAAAGATGTACCTTAATAGCCTTTTCTTTATGGATCTCAGTGGCCGCCTCCTTACACGTGTTATTACCGATGAACTCTTTACTATGGTGAAGTGTACCGTTTTTTCTAAATCCCTTTGCCCGGACTGACTGTAATGGTTTTGGTTTACAGTCCTTGCTTGAGATGGATTGAAAGCCTCTGATTAAAAGCTTTACTCTCATTAAAAGCTTATTTTGACAAACCAATTTTTTAGGCATATTATTAGTGGCCTTATCAAGTAAATTAATGATACTTTTGCACTCATACTGGGTAATGTTTCATTGGTTTGGGGCAATTTTGCTGTGGTGCTAGACAGGCAGTGATATTTTCTCCGGTAATCATTGCAAAAAACATCATTTGCACTGAATGACCAGTGCAAAAATGGCGCTTTGTGCCAGTTGGTGAATATAAATTTGTAGAATTATGTAAGATTGTCTGGCACCAGTGTAAAAAAATACATAGCCTTGGTACAGTTAATGAGATCTGGCCTTAGGAGTACATGTGCTCCATTGCCAAGTCTGAAACCAAATCCACTATTATTGTGCTGGTCAAAAACCTAAGGTGGCTGCCTTGCCCCTGAAAATAAGGCACACATTGCCAGCCTTCTTTTGACCTTCCCTCCATAGGTAAAGCACAGTTACTAGGTCAGTTAAACGCTAAAGCACCAATGCTCTATGCCGGTTAAACTTTAACACACCATGCTATGTCAGCCAAGATTACCTAACAATAGTACTTTGCATTATGGGTGAAAATGTGGAAACTGTCTTACATTTGTTACTTGATTTGTGCAAAATGTAAAAAAATGTGGTTTAATATTGCTCTATTAGGTAGTTGGGAAATGCAGAATTGAGCTAGTTTTCACCTTTTCCCACAGTATGTGGAGCACCATTGATTTGCCAGTTTATACTGCAACTCATCAGCACCATACTGCCACCCATTCTGAATTCCTCTAAATCTTCCAAGATGTTCCCAGGAATTTGGAAGCACAAAACTGTCCTCCCATTGCTGAAAAAACCCACTGCAGTCCCTTGAGTCCTCGCCAACCACAGATCGATCTCGCTGCTTCCAAACAGGCCAAGGTCTTAAAGAAAATCATCAACAGACACTTCACTCAATACCTCAATGAGCACCTACTTCTCAACTCCACTCAGTCTGGTTTCAGACCCAACCACAGCATGGAAACTGCCCTCAATGCCACCATGGGTAACATCCATATAACTCTGGATGGAGGAGACACGGTGGCCCTCATCCTTCTGGAACTCTCTGCAGCATTTAACTTGGTCTCCATTCCTTCCTCATCCAATGCCTACACGACATAGGATTCCAAGGACATGACGGATCTATCAGTCAGCCTGGCACCGTACACCTCTGACACTGGCATACTCATCTGCAGAGCACCGTAAGGATCCTCCCTGAGTGCAATCCTCTTCAACTCACACATGATCCCTCTTGCCAGCATCATCTGCTCTCACACTATCAACATCCTCTCCTACGCCAATGACACACAACTCATTCTCTCCCTCACAGACAAGATGCCCAGTACCTGGATCAAGTTCAATATCTGCATGACTGAAATCGGGCACTGGATGAAGAGCAACAGTCTGAAGCTAAACACTGACAAGACCGAAATCGCGATCTTTGGGAAAAGCACTTCACCATGAGACTCCACCTGGTGACCAACAGAGCTAAGAGCGACACCCACCCCAATCACCCACGACAAGACCGAAATCGCGATCTTCGGGAAGAGCACTTCACCATGAGACTCCACCTGGTGACCAACAGAGCTAAGAGCGACACCCACCCCAATCACCCATGACAAGAACCTCAGGACTGTCATCAACAGCTAACTCAACATGACTGCCTCAGTCAACGCCGTCAATGCCTCATACTTCCTTACCCTGAAGATGTTGAAGAAGATTTTGAAATAGCTCTCAATCTGCACCTGGCAACCTGTCATAAACACTCTTGTCACAATCAAGATGGACTACAGGAACACCCTATATGCAGAGATCAACAAAAAACTCACCAGAAGGCTGCAGACTTTCAGAAATCAGCAGAAAGCATCGATCTCAACCGTACAAACTTTCTAGACACGTCCGTTTGTTCGGACTTTTAGTTGCGCACATCTCACGTATACGGAAAACCAGATCCGGTGGTTGAGTCTTCTACATTGCTCCTAAAGTGTGGAACGACCTGTCACTACACATAACAGCCTCCTCCTCACGTCTTGAAATCCACAAGAAGCTGTAGATCTGGCTTTTAGAGTAGCCCCACTAGGCCCTCTGTGTGGCTAGATTCACACCTGCTCAATTCCAGGATACCCTCCTGGGTGATACTGCGCTTTACTAATCTGCACAACATAGCATACATTTTGTTCTGCACTAGATTCCTAATCCAGACCAGGAATGACTGAATGCCAACAAGTCTTGGTTTCCAAGATGGCCTTCAGCAAGGCCTTCTGCAGAAAGTAATAGGACTTTGCACGATAGCCAGAAATTTGTGTTTCTGAATTCATTTTCACTAGTGATCGTGTAGATAACTTTCCAAGTGGAGAGTCGTAAAACAAAAGGCCTGACTCTGCAGGTATCGGCACCACCACCTGCCGCAATCTTGAAATATTTATCCGAGAGAGCTGGCCCCAGAGCGCCATCTGTCATCGCTGCTGCACCTTATTGTATTAATCAGCAATTGGCACATTTCTCCAGTGAAGGATACTCCTGTAACTGCCATGGGCAGCTGCAAGGGGTGGGGAGTGGAAGATAACAGAGTCCAAAGAAGGCAGACATTGTGTACGCTGTTCTGCCCCGCCCCATTGGATAATTTTTAACATGTTGATTGTATTGTGTAACACAAGCTGTTTTTTTTCAGATTTGCTATTGAACTGAATATCCTAAATTTAAAAAAAACACATTCTTGAAATTCTAAATGTAATCCACAATATATATATCTTTTTTTGCTGTGTTTTTCGTTGCGCTGTTTTAGATGTAATTTTTGTGAAACGGATGACTGTGCTGCATTGCTTTTATTATCATGAGGGTCCCTTTTCCCATAGTGGTATCCAACCTGACACTGATATCAAACTACTAATACAAAATTCACTTTCATTTGAAACGTACTGGAGCGGGTGATTACTTTTGAGGGTCACAACCAGGGGTTACTTAATTTATGGCTTAAAAGGAGAGTGAAATGAGTGTCAGACCTTCCAAATGTGGGTCACTTGAGAGTTCACCCAGACCAATCAGAGGCCTGTCAGGGTGCGAGATCATCCCAGTCTGTGATCTTCATTGACAGGTGTAATGTAAAAAACGCTATGTGATACCTGAGCTGTGTCTCTGATGAGAGTTCACTCACCTTCCTGCTTTAATTGTGTTTGTACATCCGTCTGTCTGTCTGTCTGTCTGTCTGTCTGTCTGTCTGTCTGTCTGTCTGTCTGTCTGTCTGTCTGTCTATCTATCTATCTATCTATCTATCTATCTGTCTAGACCTTAGAAGCTACAAGACAGGCAAGAGGTCCTGACTAACAGACGTGGCGCTGCGGTTGTTTGCCTGTATTGTCCAGGGGTCCATCCTACTATGGCGCTGAAGAACTTGCCTAAGTTGAATCCCTTTAGCATGTGGTTCTCAGTGGTCGCAATGGTGAGAGTGATAGGCTTCTCATGGAGGTTAGAGCATGGTACAGCAGGCTCAGCACTAAACACAATGCCCTAAGCACAATAATTTGACCTTCCAGTCCAGTGCTACCCCCTGCTGTAAATTAAAAGGATAGTGGAAGTCACAGAGGAGTTCCATAACCATATAGAGGAACGAGGCCGAAGGCCGAGTTCCTTTATAAGGTTATGGAACACCGAGGTGACTTGAAATAGTCTTATAATTTACGCCAGGGGGTACTTTATCCCATATAATACATGGACAAACCATCCCCTTTCCCACAAACCACTTCAAACCTTGGTGACGAGGAAGTTTGCAAACATGAAGAATAAAAATAAAACCTCTAGTGCAAAATTAATCACATCGAAAACCTGTTAGATATTTGTAGCAACAGATATAAGAAACAGTTCAATACAACCCAGTTTTAAAAATTCTAGGTTTCTCTATCTAAAGAATGCAAAATAAACATTTACTCTCTGCTTGTCATTGTAAGCTAATATAATAGAGCAGAAGAAAGAAAAGCAATGTTCTGTTTGTTGCTTTAAACAGCTGCTTCAATTATGCTCCGTAACCTCGGCTGCTGGCTCTGGCACCAGGCATTACGATGTCAGAACTCGACTGTAATAACTTATAATAGTCAAGCTCTGACATCTTTGGTGACTTGGTGTACAGTTACTACTTCTAAATAAATTAGAGACTGGAATATACAGGGATTCCAGATTTTATGCAGTTTTATATAGCGCAAACTCAACCCTCAGGTATTGGTGTGCTTTACATGAGCACCAGTAACACTGCATAAGGACTCATTCTTTTCATAGGCACGGGGAGATTAAATGATTTGCCCAGAATCACAGGATGTTGAGCTGAAGCCGAGAATCAAACCTGGTTACCAGTGCCAAATTCAGCGTCTCTGGCCATTATGCCACATCCTGAGTAAAGGGAGGGTGGCAGGAAGAAGCCCCATGAAAGCTTGGCTCGTAATGATCAAGGTTCCAACAGGCCCTCGAGCTGAGCCAGAGCCAGGCTTCAGGTTCGAGCTTTCAGTGGCTTGCACAAGCAGCAGCAGCAATAAAAAGAAAACAGATAACCATTCACTATCAAAGAAATCATGGTATTTGTGCTGTCCAAGCACAGTGCCTCCCTATCTTTCCTCTTCACAGAGCAGTGCAATAATGGCCCTGTCAGTCGGGCCAAAGTTCTCGGATAGATTTCCTGCACTCATGCGTGAAGGGAGGGGGGTCAAAAACACCTAGAGGGAAAAAAAAATCCTTCTTTTTAGATGGCACTTTTCTTCTTTTCTTGCCAATAACAGTTCTTCTTTTGAACTAGGTGGAGAGTTACAGCTGTGAAAAGAAAAGAAATACGACGGTAAAGTCTGATTGCATCTTTGAAACTTTTGCCATGATTAAGTTTCCGCAACAGAAGGACGGGTGGCCCAGATAAAAAAACATTTTTGTGCCGTTTGATGATTTTTACTGGGTCCAAATAATCAAAATAAATAAGTGAGATAAATAGAAGCTACTCCTGACTGGATAAATGTTCATTTTATACGGAGCTTGGGACCAACGCTTATGTATGTCCGCTAGTTTTATGCCTTCCCATGACCGAGTGCAGTACGCTCTATTTCATTAAAATCACAGGGTAACCGGAAGTAACTGTACACAATGTTGGCTTTCTAATGGCATCACAGGAATCGACGTCACTTACACTTTTATTCAAATTACATAACAAGAAACGACAACTTTCGACCACTGATAAGGGTGAAATCCCAAAAAATAAATAAGAACGTCCTGCTTTAAGGCCTCAAGTTAGAGAAGGTGGGAAAACTGTGCTGAACATGTTTGTATTTAGAGAAAGACCGTGAGAACAACAATAAAATTAGGTAATACCACTTCGGTGTTTGAGATATCCCCACCCATTAATTAGCACCTGTGAAAGCGGCTACTAATGTTGCACCTTTTAATGCAGGAATGCGGGCAGAAACACTGTTTCCGTATGAGGCACCATGTTTACCAGAATATTGGCATTACAGTGAAGGGTATGTCCTTCTCCAAATTAAAGCCTATATGTGTGTGTGTGTTATATATGTGTGTGTGTGTGTGCATATATAGATATACATATATATACTTTTACAGACATACACACATATAAATATATATATCTATGTGTGTGTGGGGTATTGGTATGGTGCAGACCTACCCGTGTTGGACCATAAAGAGTTAAAGGCAAGTATGAAGCCAAAAGGTGATTGGAGGGAAAGCTGAGTTCTGAGAGTAGAGGTGGAATGTTGCTTCATCATCATATGGAGTTCTTCTAAGAGGAGCTGGGGTGGTCCTGATGGATAAAGGCATGCAGTTCCAGAACCTGGGTGCATAATGGAGGAGGCCTATTACACTGTTTTTCTTTCATTTGCACTTTTTCATCTCCCTTTTGATGGTGTCCTGGCTACAGGTGTGTTGAGAGCCTCTGGACATGGTGAGTTTGTCACTCCGAATAGGCGGGTGTGGCAATTGTGAGAGCTATGTACAAGACCTATTCAATTTTGAAGATGGTGCAGGCTGGCAAAGAGTGCCAGTGGAATCCCTTAAGGGTGGGGGTGAGTTAGTCGCATTTCCTCAGGCTCTGGATGAGGTAGGCTCTGGTGTGCAGGGTGCTTTTAATGGAAGCTAGTGTGGTGTCAGGGTGACCATGGAGCGGGGATTTGCATGCCAGTTTTCAAGTCACTTTCTGAGAGAAATAATGACACTTAAGTCAGTAGAGAGAAATGGTACCAAGCTGCCTTGAGTTTGTTGAAAATGTGTTCTGTGAAGGTGAGGTTTGTTTTCTGAGTGAATTGGAGTGATTTGGCATTGGGTGAAAGTTGCCATTTGAATTATTCCTGGTTTATTTAATTGAACCAGGTTTGAACTAGTTACTGTTTGTTGTTCTTGGTGAAAAGTAGGAATTCTGTCTCAGTGTGGTTGAACGTTTTATATAGCTACTGAACATCCACACCTGGATGAGGTTTACTCAGAGTTTGAGGCATTAGATATCAGTAGTGGATGGAACTTTAAGGTACGGATGTGTTCCATTAGTGTATTGTTGAATTTTGATGCTGTTACTGGTGAGTGGTGTCCTAATGGGCTCCGTGTAGAGGTTGAAGATGGCAGGGGACAAGATGGAAAGTGGGAATATTCAGGCATCTGTAGGTGCTATGGGAATGAACTGGTGATGGCTGGATAGGTAGTACAAGAACCAGTGAAGGATGTTGCCATTGATTCCCATTTAAAGCTATAGGTTGTGGATGATGGTGGAATGATCAATGCTGGTGAAGGTGTTTGAGCGATCCAGCAAAATCAGGAGGGAGGGGCCCCTTTATCTGTGATCATATGGGCATTGTCTTTGATTTGCTATTGCTGTCTCCTTGCTATAGCATGATCTGAAGCAGGGTTGGTAATCATGCAAATGATAAGTGGCGCTGATGTGAGTTGCCTGTAGACTGCTTTTTCAGTGTTCTTGTTGATAGGTTAGTGATGTGGTGGCAGCTGGCAAGGCCATCAGGGTGTAGTGTGCTTAGCTTTAAGAGTGGGGGGATTTAGCTTGTTCTTCAGAACTTCTGGGATGATGCTGTGAGGGAGGTGTTGGCAATGGTGATGAGAGACCATTTCCAGAGAAGGCTTTGATGAGGGTAAGACATCATCTTCAAAGGAGATGGCATTACGCGAGTTGAGGATGTAAATGAAAAGTGCTAAAGACAGGGGTTTTGAAGGATGAATACTGTGGAATGAATCTGATGGGGTGAGTTTCAGAGGAGAAGGAAGCTTTATGTTGCTGATGTGTTTTTGGGTATTCTGTATTTTTTCACTGAAGAAGAGATTGATGGCTTTGCCCTTTTTTGTGGAGTGTGGGACTGGAGGGTAATATAGTGCATTCAGGCAGTACTTAAATGTCTTCAGGAGTATTTTTATTCTACTGGTGGGTTCATTGATGTTGTTGGTATAGTACTTGCCTTTATCTGATGTGATGAGCTGTCCGCGTGTGCATGGTGGTACTTTAGTAGCTTGACATCATGAGAGGTTCTGTATTTCTTCCCTTTTCTTTCCTGTCTGTGGGTGGGGCATTTGTATTCAGAGAGGTATTTGGAGTGCCACAGTGCTGAAGGATTCAGCTTGCACTTACATGCTTTTGTTGGAGAATGGGTGTTCAGAAGGTTTTCCAGAAGTGGGTTGCAGTCATTCCGGAGGGTTTTAAGGGTGGCAGTGCAAAAGACGCAGTTGAGCATAAGGTTGCTGATGGAGAAGCATTTAAAGAAGCTGATGGTTTCATGTTTCCTCTTAAGTTTAACTCTGTGTGCCGGTTGGATGCTGAGTAAGGTGACAGGGATGGTGAAGTGACTATCCCAGGCCGGGCTATGAGAGATTTGCACTGGATGGGTGGTATTGTGGAGAAGACAAGGTTGATGATTTGGTCTTTGGGGTGTGCTGGTTGGGTAGCATGCTGTGCCAAGTCAAGTGTGATTTATCTGGGATGTTTAAGGCACTGAGGAGGGTGTTGTGGTTTATTCTATTGTCGAGGTCAGATAATTACTGTATGAAATTCTTGTTCTATCCCATAGGCTTGAAAATGAGATGGAAGACCATGGATTGCATTGTGCAGAGTGGGAAGTAGCATGTGAGGAGCTCCACATATTGGAGTGTTGCTTATTTGCATAGGATGCAGGAAGAGGAGGACACATGGATGGCGGCCAGGCCTCCCCCTTTTGATGTGTGCAGTTCACATGCTAGATTCTGTAGTGTGTGGGACTAAGGACATCAGGATAGGTAAAGCCAATAAATAATTTAAATATCTCATGGAGGTAGATGAATGTAGACATAAGAATCAAATGTAGTAGCATCGGAGGTGTAGTGGCTACCTTTGAGCATCTGAAAAGGAGGCCCCTTTGCCATCAGTTACTGTGCCACAGACTTCCTGCCAACTGGTTCTGTGCTGGCTCCTTGGATATGATTGATGGTACCACAAAATCACTCCCTCTCTACTTCAATGGGTGCTTGTACATAGAAGAGGATTCATATTATTGTTGAGGTCCGCGGAGGGGGATCGGGCCACTAGCAAAGACATAGATGTTCGCAGTTGTGACTACTGCGTTAGGCCCATACAGTGAAGGTGACACTTCCCTTTGCTTCTCATGACTCTGGGTGCTCGTATGAAAGTCAAAAGGTTCCTGGTACCTAGAAGGATGAAAGGACGAGTCAGGCCTGGTAAGATTCAAACATGTGCACTGCTGGTTGCATCTACATTTCATTTTTATGTACTAAACCCATTGACCCATCTTACTGGCAGAAGTCTTCCTTTAGGTTTAACAGCAGAGAGTTTCCAGGCTTGAGGTCAGTGGCGTAACAAAACTTGAGGTGCCACCCCTGCAAGGTACATAGGTGGACCCCCCTCTAGACACAACCAGGAGCTCTCAGGCCAGGGCTCTGTGCTGCGGGTGGCCCCTAAAGCCCTGCGGGGGGGTGGGGGAGGGGAGGGCTATATTATGCCTTTGCTTGAAATGTGCACTGAGATTAATTCACCTCAGGCTATGGGGGGGGCCCTCTGTGGGTTTGTAAGCCCTGTGCTTCCCTTAAATAAACTGTTCACACCCGAGGTCATTATCATTAATTCTCCAGAATGAATTGCTAAACCCTCAGGAGTGAAGAAAGTCTGGGCCAGAGACTGTGAAGATGAATTATTAATGCTTTGATTAAAAAAAAGTATTTTCCAAGCATTCAGAGACGGACTAATCAAATCATCAAAGCTTTATTCAATACATAAGCAATTTAAAAACGAGATACACTCATTCAAAATATATTATCAAACATAATTAAAATACAATATTCAGAAAATTTTAAGACAGAGAGCTAAGATGTTTATATACCATAAATAAAAACATTGCCAACCTAATAACAATTCACGCCTTCCAAAAATGTTTGTCACAACAGTAATAATAATTTTAATGAGTGTCACAACATTTACCTGTACCGCTTTCTAATTACAAGGAAGCCCCTTATGAAATTTACAACAGCAGCACAGATATCAATAGAGTCCAATGAAAACAAACATCTAAAACCATCTCTATAAGAACAGGGACGTTGCTCCCTCAATAAAGGGAGAAGAAATATTGCTCTTACTGTTTTATAAAGTGCACCGAGTCGGACTATATATCATACTGGGTAGAAAAGTCTGTGAAAGGATTGTGAAATGAATGATTAACATCTGAGGGAGGGGGGTTTCCATTATAGACAATGAGAATGTTTTGTTTGTTTCCGCAGTTCTCAGTCGTGGTCAGGGACATCTTAAGGATTTTGGGGGCCCTGGGCCAAACATAATTTGGGGGCCCCTGTTCAGAACTGCTTTGAATTTATGATCCAATTTGAGCCCCTGTTTCCCACTCAGTTTCCGCTTCCTCAGCTGCGTTAGTGATCCAGTTTGCATCATAGGCATCAGCCTATATATTCTCAATGCAAACGGACGCGTGCAGCTGACAGCAGTAGGATTTAGTGTTTACTGCCCTGCTACTAGGTTTTTAATACTTTTTAAATTGTATATATGTGGCTGAATTACTCTGTGCATTTTAAATCTTCTACCTACGCGCACTTGCACTTTACTTGATTCTGCTTGCCTACACCTCCTTAGCTGCTCCGAATCGCATCTCGCTTTTTCTCCAGTCCTGGTCCACCATGGCTGATACGCTGATTGGGAAGAGGGCTGGGGCTACCATCGGGCTCCTCACTCCCGCCCACGCAGTTTCCGCTTCCTCAGCTGCATTAACGGTCCAGTTTCATCATAGGCATTAGCATATATATTCCCGATGCAAACAAACGCGTGTCTTCAGCGCGCCAAAGGCAAGCCCCTCTGCGCCTGTCAGTGTCCTGGAGGCGTCCGGCGCCGGCCATGCTGCCCAGTTCCCCTCCGGTAAGTTTCTTCCACTATATTACAATAGGGAAAAACTGCTTAGCCTTAGGCGGCCACCATTATGTCAGTGTACAGCGGCTGATCCGAGCTTGAAGGTAGACTTTCGATGCAATAAGTGCAACTGGTCTCTCCTTCAGCCCAGGAAACTCGCACCCAAGATCCTCCCACGCTACAATAAGTGTAAAAACAATAAGAAAACAGCAGACTTAAAGGCCACACTTTTAAATTGTCGCTCTATGCAAATGCATGAAACACGCATTTATGACCAACTTTTAGACGAACAGCCTGATCTTTTATTTCTCACTGAGACCTGGCTGTCTGTAGCCTCCAACCTTACTATCACCTTGGCCATCCCTACGGGTTATAAAATCCTTAGGAGAGACCGACCAAGTGGGAAGGGGGGCGGTGTCGCCATAATTTACAATCAAAAACTAGACTGCTCTTCCATCCCAATGGAAAACATAGAAGGTGCAGAGTCCTTAGGCTTCTGCCGTACCTTAGTCCCCCATCATAGCATAGCTGGTTTTCTGATTTACAGACCTCCTGGTGCAATTTGAAATGTTATTACTATGCTTAATACAGCCACCACCTCCCGGGCCTTAAAATACAACAACTGCCTTATTCTGGGAGATTTCAATATATATGGACAATGGAAAAGACCCTCAAACAATTTCCTTGTTGGAGACGCTGCAGGCCTGCAACATGTTTCCATCTATTTCTTCGGCCACCCATGAGAAGGGCCATACCCTAGACCAAATCTTTCACAACTTTGACATATCAGTAAGCCTACCTCTTCCCATTACCTGGTCTGACCACCTCCTATTAAAATTCATCATTCCCAACTCTGCCACAGCCCCTCGGGCTAACGCAGGGCAGAGGGTCCCTAATTAAAGGACATTCCATAAAATATCCATCCCGATGTTAGTAGACGCCCTCGGTCGTTCCTCACCGGAGCTGTCTGGCTGCCCCGACTCGGACGCCCCCTCAATAGATTCATGGCTCCAAACCAACATTGGCACAGCGGTACTGGTTTTTTCCCGCTCCTCAAAGAGGTCTGCCCCACCAGCTCCATGGTTTAATGGTTCCCTCAGATCTAGCAAAAGAAATTATAGAAAAATGGAATGGAAATGGCGTAAATCCTATCTACCCGAGGACAGGAAGGTGTATAAAGACACCTTAAAAGCTCATTACATTCTTGTGAAGGCAGCCAAGAAAAACTTCTTTCAAACCAAAATAGAAAATGCCCAAAATAAGAGTAAGGAAATCTTTAGCATAGTTAAATCCTTTACCGCCCCGAAAGCTGGCACAAAGGACGGGCAATGCACGGAAGAATGGTCTAAGCAAATAGCTCAATTCTTCCACAAAAAGATCTCTGTGATCCAACAAGCCTTCACTAACATCTCAGAGGAAGAACTGACCTTCTACCTTAGTTCCAATAGCAAATTTCACCTCTTGGATTCTTCATCTTTACTATCTTTCTTAGAGTTTCAGCTAGAAGAGTCACTGATCATTCTCTAAAGCATTAAATCCAGCTCTCCTACCGACCCATGTCCAGCAAATATCCTGAACCTATTAGCTCCCACCATAAACCCCACAGTAAACCAGCTCTTTAATGCTTCCCTCTCCTCAAGCAAAATGCAGAAATTATGGAAGAATGCTAAGATTCTTCCACTGATAAAAAAGGCTAACGGCTAACTGACGGACCCTGACAACTACAGGCCAATCTCGCTTCTTCCTGCCCTCTCCAAAGTATTAGAGAAGCATGTAAACAAGGCCCTCCAAAAACACATTGACGATGGAAAGCTCCTTTATGAGTCCGAATCTGGTTTTAGGGCTAACTACAGTACGGAGTCCGCTCTCCTGGAAGTGATTGAATTTCTCAAGGATAAGTTGGAGCAGGGAGGCAAGGCTGTTCTGGTACTGCTCAATCTGTCGGCGGCCTTCAATACGGTCCCACATGAGAGGCTCCTGGAGAGACTTGCTAACATCGGCCTGGGGGGCCGCCTTAACATGGATGTCATCCTTCTTGGCAAATAGATCTCAGGACATCTGGCTCCCCCTTTCTCATCCCTGGTTCCGTCCATGAATGTAGGTGTCCCTCAGGGCTCCATTCTCAGTCCTACCCTTTTTAATATATATTTATCCCCCCTTGCATTTCTGGTAGAGGAAGAGGGCGTCAAAATTGTTTCCTATGCTGATGACACTCAGCTGAATTTTACATTTGAAAAAGATATGACTTTGACGGGGCAATGATTAGGTCTTGCCTCACAAAGGTTTTTAACTGACTTAAGATCAATCAACTAAAGTGCAATCCTGACAGAACAGAAGTTTTCTTTGGTAATCCAGAAACGCCTGACTGAAGCTCTTGGTGGCCAAAAGATCTGCCGCCATCGCACGCGGAAAAGGAGAAAGTCAAAAACTTAGGAATTGTCATAGACAAGACACTCTCCATGCGCTTTCAAATCCAAAATCTAACTGGCGCTTGTTTGGCATACTCCGGATGCTAAAATAATTCCTGCCACTGTTACCGCTTGAGAGTAGAAAGATCATGGTGCAGGTTCTGGTGACCTCAAATCTTGACTATGTCAACAGCTTGTACCTTGGTCTTCCCAAAGCCCTTATCCAGCGCCTACAAGTGGTACAAACCACGGCGGCCAGAGCCTTCCTGAGACCTAAGCCCAGATCTAGTATGACCCCTATTCTTAAGTCTCTACACTGGCTCCGCATAAAGAACGGATGGACTTCAAAGCGATGACCATCTTCTTTAAATCTTTCCATGGCTTAGGAGCCGGCTACCTAAATAAGCGTGTTAATCGCTACACAACATCTAGACCCCTAAGATCTTCCAATGCCAACCTGGCCATCGTGCCTGAAATATGCCATGCCCGCACTGGAGGCAGATCCCTCGGCTTTCTAGGCGCAAAATTGTGGAATAGACCCCCTGAGTCTCTGAGACTAACCACAGACCTGCTCTCTTTCAGGAAGAACTTAAATACCTGGCTTTTTAATAACTGATAGGTCTTTTACGCACGTTTTCCTCCCGCTGTCACGCGCCAGGACACTCTAGTCTGAGTGGCTGCGCACTTTATTAAATACACTACTTCATTTAATTTCATTAGGTCCCTGACAGTGCAAAGGAAAACTCGTCCAAATTCTAAGGGCCTTATTTATGAGGCTTGATTCACTTTTATGCCGCCGGTGCGTCACTTTTTGTGACGCACCGGCAGCTTAAAAAATGTGCCATGTAGCGCCCTATTTACAAAGTGACGCATCTAGGCAGATGCGTCACTTTGTAAACCCCTGCACCACATTATACCTGCGCCAGGTATAATGTATGCAGGGTGGGTGTTTCCCCTCAAAAAGCGTCGTGGAATTGGCGCATTGAAATCTAAGAAAACTCAGGGAGCCACTTCTAGGAGGCCATTGCGTCAATATCTTACACCTGCCTCACAGCAGGTGTAAGACTGATGCAGGTCCTTTTACATGGGGCTTGCCCCATGTGAAAGGACACATTGCTGGAGTTGCGTCTATTTTCAGACACACCCCAGCAATGCATCACTTTTGCGCCTACAGATACACCAGAAATACTGACTTATCTGTAACTCCTTGCGACATGATGTGACATACAGTAAATATGACGCATCCATCATGTCGCAAGGAGGGCGCACTAAGAAGTTACACATCCCTGTTTTCACACAGCAATGCATCACTTCTCATAAATAAGGCCCTGAATGTGTTTACATGTAATATTCAAGGATAGTTATGTGTGTTTTCAATATTGTAACGCAGCAGCAGCGCACCAATATTACTGCAAATAATCTCTGTGAGGCCCTACCATTTCTTATATGTTAGGCCTTGTTTTGATCTAAAAGAAACATTTTTTATGTATATTGCATGAAACATAAACACAACATTTCCCTGCAAAATGGCTAGACTCTCCCACATCAGGTACATAACAAATAAATTAAAGGAAAACAGTATATAAAACAATCCGTTTAAATAATATTCAAGGTCATTAGGGCAAAACTCTCGAACGGAGCTGACTCTGTCAGGGGGCCCCTGAAAGGCTGGGGCCCTGGGCCAGAGCCCACTTTGCCCCTGCATTAAAACGTCTCTGGTCGTGGTCATGAAGGATGAAATAGGTTGTTGATATCTGGGCTGGGGCAAGACACTGTGACAGACATCTGGGTCACTATGTGGTATCAGAGCTCAGTGAGCAGAAGAGCAGACAATACAATAATAGGCTCATGAATACAGCCATGCTAGGGGTAAACTGATTTACAATGGCATCTCCTAGCATTCAGCACACCCTGCACAGTCCAATTACTCTTTCTATGCCACCAACGTGTTGGAAAGTTGGGAGATGGCCTTGTAAGCAAATTCACCTCTTGCCCATGGCCACTGACTATTTAAAACTATAGTGAAGTGTTTTGTCTTTGCTGTGATAGCTGGCCATCAAATATCATCTTATTTTTGTACTTTTTTTCAAGGGCAGTTGCTTTTCAGTGTGCTTTTTTCAAAGTCTACAGGCAACAAAGATCTTTTCAGAGTCGGCTCTCAGTACCCTGTCAGTATAGAATTTGATGTGATAAATTCCCATGTGTTCTTCTTGTGTTTTTGTGGCCTGTTCTTTCTTGAGCAACAGGCATTCCTAAACCATCTGGCTGGCTGGTTCTCTAAGGTCATTGAAGGCTTTGAGTTCCTTTCTTCAATGTAGGCTCTGAAAACATCCTTCTTCATTTGAGGACTTCATGTCTCCTCTGGATACTGTCACTAGGAAACTCATGTTTTTTTCTCAATATTGACTCTTCTTCTCTGAACCAATATTGAGGTCCTCATTCTGAGTCAGGTGGACTTCCAGGTCCATCCTGTCATTTCCTCATTCAGAGCACAAAAATATGGAATGGCGGAAACTGGGGTGGAGATACCAACCTGGATTATTAATTCCAACCTCTCTTTCTCTGCCTTCAATTACTAGTGGGCCCAGAATGGGATCCTAAGGGTTTTAATTCACATTCTACTAGACTGACACTGTTATAACTCCCGAGGACACTTGTCTCTATGCTGAGTGGAACCACTTGACCATTTCATGTAGTGAGTCTTTTCTTTTATTAAATTAGCACAGTTAATTAAAACCTCAGAATGGCTAGGGCGGTGATGTTGTCAATTGTGGAGGCAGAAGCTCTGAACCCAGTTTGAAAGTATGGTAAAATATTTTTTCCGCAACCCATTCTTCTAGTGACTTGAGAAGACACCGAGCATAAACCTTGGCCTCAAGATCTAATAGGGCTATGAGTCGGTAGTTAGCTGAAAGGGAAGGATCTCCTTTTTTAAGAATTGAGCATAAAATCAAGCCTTTCCATGAGTCTGGTATCTGAAAAGTAGTGAACGCATAGTTGTATAAGGGAAGTAATAGCTTAGCCCATTCTTCTGGCGCACATTTGAATACAGCAGATGGAAGGCAGTTAGGCCATGGGGCAACATCATTTTTTATAGATATCAGAAGCTTGCAGACCTGGGGCGAGGTAATCAGCTCATGGGTATCCATCAACGTAATATCGGCAGGATGTCTGATTATGACCTCAGCGAGGTCCAGGATATCCCAGCAGTATTGTTGAATCACATACTGAGACCAGGCTTCTTCCGAAACTGCGTTCCCCCTGCTCTTGTTGGAAGAGTGAAGTTTGTTTATATGGTTCCAAAAGTGAGTCAGGTTTTTTTCCTTTAACAGACCAAATATTTTTAGCCATTCCTTCTGTTCTTTTTGTTTATTAGCTTCCCATGTTGATTTTTTGTAGGCTTTACGTAATAAAGCCGTATTATTGGCAGTGAGCTCTGTACCTTTAGATTTATGCAAGCGCACGGTCCTCCTTAGAGCTCTTCTTTGGGTGACTAAAACCGGGTTGCAAATCCACCGCGGGGGAGGCCTGGGGTGTCTGTGATGAACTTCAGGGATCGTTAGGAGGTCTCTTAATTTAATAATGGCTGTATCCCACCTGTGATGGTGGGCTGTGGGAGAGTATTGAATGAAATTTGGAAATATTTCATGAGCCAAGTGCCCACCTTATCGGCACCTAAGGAGTCCCATTTGATTCTTCTGACTAGAGTGTGGAGTTCGATCTGCATTGAATGCCCCACTTCGGTTACTTTGGCAGCAACAGAAACTTGCAAGTCCATTATTACAGTCAAAGGGTTATGGTGGCTCTCTGTACGAGTGGGGATCTCCAGTTTAATTAAATGGCTTGCCAGAGATGGTGATAAAAAATATAATCAATGGTCGAAAGATTCTTGAATGTTGCAGATAGATGGACGCTGGGATCTTGTGCCAATGTAATTTGCTTTGCAGAATGTAGATTGTAATTGGTTAATAAAGTGTTCATGGCTTCTTGCTCTTTAATTTTGGTGACTAAATGATCATTGAGTCCCAGATCCCTGATTTTAAAATCACCTAATAACAAAACTTCAGCAGAGGCGAACTCAAGTAGGACTCCTTCCAGATGCTTGATCAAAAGAGCTGTTGCTAATAACTTTGATGTTTTGACTGTATTATGATTGCAGTTGATTAAAAGAAGAGGGAAGGCCCTGATTGGAGTTGAAAGACTTGTGATTAATAAAATTTGCCCAGCCACGGGGTTCCAATAAAGGGGTGTAGCTGCAATCTTGCAGGTATGTTTAATGAAAATGGAGAGACCCCCAGAAGGTCTGCCATAAGAATTAGGCTGGGATGCTGGTTGAAAGAATTCATAATAGCCGTGGAGAGCTGATGAAGACAAAGACCAAGACTCTTGAAGGCATATTATACCACTTTTTTTCAAATAGTCCACTGTGGATTTGGATGAAAGGGTTGACTTTTACCCGGCAGCGTTCCAATGAAGTACTGGGTATTTTAGTCCCAGCGGTGCAGGGGCACACACCCTATGACTTCTGGGTTCACCCTGTTCCAGACCTACAGAAACACAGAGTCTTCTGGGTGAAGTCAAAGATTCATTTATTGGCTGCAGACCAATTACAGGTATCCTAGAAGTACAACAGCGTGTATGTTCTCAGGAGACTGCTGAAAATCATAGGGACGGACTTCATCTTAAATACCCTTTTTCTTGCCTCAAGTATACATTCCTAGGTTTTATGATACGGCCATTACAAGTGTACATTACAAAGAAAAGGCAGAGTCATGATGACCATCCCACATTCCAGTTCGGCCAGCCCACAATGATTTACACAGTAAGGTTCAGATCCCACATTTGATATCAATAGGCCCCCCAATAAACATGAGCATCTCCTGTTTCGGGAAACAAGTCATAAAGCAGGAACAAGCAGGTGTGAAAGAGATTAGCCGGAGGATTGTGTAGAATGAAAGGGTTTTATGACGGGTCAAGCCCTGATGCTAATCACAGGTGGACGGAGGAAGGGGAGCTCGTGAGACCAGTTTGACCCGGGGCAGCAGAGCCAGCTGCCCAGGTCACAGAGAAGTCAGAGGAGAAGCCCATGTACTGTGAGGCCCGTATTTACTCCATTATAGCCTATGTGAGGGCAATGACAAGATGGCCACTGCTTCCAAAATGGAACCCGCGTAGTGAAGCAGAATAGCGTGTACACAGTGCATTCATAGCTAGAACGATATATAAAGCACTCGTACATACCGCATTATCCATTTGCGGTTTGCTAATACCAAGATAGACAGGGGTAGGGCCCTGTCCCCTACGCGGTCCCGAATATTAAAGTACGACAGACCCTCCTTTTGCCCTTACATAGGCAATCACTATACTCATCTTAATCCGAGTCCAGGTCGATGTTCACGAAGTCATGGAGATGTTGCTGTAGCATCATCCTATTACTTAGCTCGTCCCTCGATACAGGTTTCCTTACACATAAGGTAGCACAGAGGCCACATATCGTAGGAGCACACTGTATACACAGACAGAACAGGAAAAGAATGGCTAAGATCATTCCAATGACCATCAGAACTTTCCAACCCCAGGCAGATATCAATTCCCAGAACCACCCCACCAGTGACCAATCTCCCTTATCCACGTGTATGGATTCAGATATTTTATGGAGTTTGGAGATGGCTTGATATACTGTTGGAGCGTTATCTGGTATGAAAATGCAGCAGCTGGATTGAATAACCTTACATACCCCACCGCGGTCTGCGAGAATAACGTCTAGAACCATGCGGTTCTGCAAAGTCATAAGGCGATCCGCTTGGAGCTCAGCCGTCAGATTACCAAGGGCACCAGCCGTTACATTGACAGTGGATTCAACCACACGTGTCAGCTGTCTCAGGTTCCTACTATTGACCATAGGCAGGAAACCCAAGAAGAAGTCTCCCGCTTCCTGACCGGCAGTATCCTCCTTACTAATCACACCTCTCACAACTCTGGTCTTGTGATAGTCAGAGGCAGCAGTAAATGTCGGCGGTAGCAAGTTCGCAATATAACATGTGCCCGAGAAATCAGGGGGCAGCCATGTATATGCTCGGTCATTACAGATGAAATATGTGCCCTTGGCAGCCAAAAACGCAGGGGAGAACTGTGACGGGAAAGTGTACGTTTCAGTACAGTCACTTCTTCCCAGTTGAGCTCTAGGATTCTGACCATTACCCTGTAAGCAGAACCGACCCATGTGGGGTACGACCCAGATTGGAGATGAGATTTTTCGCTGTCTTTCACCCAGACTAATACTATACCCCGTCGCGTTCCATCCTACATAAGGTCTCAGCTCTTCTTTGGGAATGGATGAGTATGCATCAATATCCCTACTCATATCGGCAACTCCTTTCATCAAAGCCTTATTATTGGTGATAGGTCTAATGGAACGCGGTTGGCGAGGGGAGTACGTATCTAGAGCATAGAGAAACATGGTTTGGAATGCCCATGACGATCCATTGTAACTATACGGCAGCACCAAATAAGGAATACCCTTGTTAATGGTATGTGGCATTAACCCGCACACCCAGCAATTAGTCGTATTCATTACCAGTTGGTGCTGGTGCAAGAGCTGGATAAACGAGTTATTTACAAACTCTGATCGTCTAGTCTGTTCGTGCTCAGGCAAAGAGTGAAAAGAGTGAGAGGAGGCAGTAGAAAGGGGTATAGGCTGTTCAGTGGGTTCAATGGACTTTTGAGCGGAGAAGAACACAAATCCTACAATAAACATCATGATACTACACAGTGTAAAAAGGCCCAAAAATACAAAACATTTAGTTTTTACAATTCTACACATCCTTGCTTTGAAGTTCATTTCCTCAACGGGTCTCTCCATCTTAAAAAACTCCATCCTCTAATCGGGCCGCTCGCGGCGGATGAGTTTCTTCTGCTAAGGAGTACGCCTGTCAGTCCAGGGAAACGCCCTAGACCAACCAGAACCGTTGACCTAGCGTCTTCGGCCTGTACCCCAAAGTCTTGGCACCGCGACCCTGCGGCAGAACCCGGATGGTGGTTCGAAAAACAAAAATCAAGAAAGTCCTTCAGGGGGGGGAGGAGCCAAGATGGCGACCGGGACGGCAGCGTAGACTCCCGGCTCCGTGAACCTCCGCATCCCGCACGGATATCCTGCCTGAGATCCTCAACCTGTGCTACGTGGTCGTGTTTCTGAAAGAGAGGGGCTCCCGACTGTGTGACTCCGAGGTTTCTAGCTGCGGTATCACCGGAGAAAACTGCATCTGAACTTTGCGGCCTGTGCGGCCCTGGAGCAGGGACATCGAGTGGACGCAGTGGCCGGGTGGCAGTGCGACAACAGCGGACAGTGGTGACTGGGTGGAGTCGGCCCACCGGAGCGGTGCCAAACTCGGCCTACATTTCGGCATGGTCACTTCTACTGCCCAGCGTAGCGGACCGAGTGCATGACCGGGGGTGCAACTCTTAGATCCTCCGGTGACTGCCCCTGCCTTGCTGGTGTGCTGCCCGGCCGCCGTCCGTATCCTGCCCCGATCGCTGCGGGCCGCCCCTGGATTTCTACGGGAGCTGGTCCGTGGTGGGGACGACTGTTGCCCGTGACCACGGATAGTTCTTTTCCCTGCCCCCGGAACCCGGTCACCCGCGACGTGGCCATCGCGACGCTTGTCCCGGCCCCGGTGAGGGTCGGGCATACTTGGCGGCCATCTTTGGGCGATGAAGCCTACCATCCTGTCCGCTGGGCCGCAGCGGGCCTGTGAGCGTACGACTTCTGGGAGTATGGCGGCGAGATCGCAAAGAGCTGAGCTGGGGTACGGCGACCTCCTCGAGGCTCTTGGTACTCTTCACTCCTCCTTGGTTCATGGTCTCGTGATCTTGGGGAGTAAGCTCGATGGTGTGGCGTCGGAGTTGGGGCAGTGGCGGCCCGCCTGTCCGCACGAACACAGAGACTACCCACACTGCGCGCAGGAGGACGCTGTGGCGGCCACCCCTGAGGTTAGTACACAACTGGACGCCCCGGCCAGTATGCTACAGTGTGTTCGACCTTCTGAGGGCCTGATCTGTCCCGGAGGCGTTGGACCTGAGTGTGATGTGGTGGCCTCATCCCGTACATGCCCTCCTACGACCCAGGGACAACTCCAGCAACTAATGTCTGCTTTGGCTGCTTCTGCCTCCCTGAACCTTGCATGCAGTGCAGATCCTAGGGCAACACTGGGAAGCCTGTTTCTTCACGCGGCGGACTGTGTTGATGCTCGGAGACGTCCATCCCACCTGTGTGCGTCGCTTCCCTGTCGTTGTTGGACATTTCTCTGCCTAGGAACATTGGGTATGGTGCTGGGTCGAGGGGTTGGCATGGGCAGAATTCCAAAGAGTGGTCAGGGATAAGGCTGGCCCCTCGGGGGTGGTCGCCTAGTGGACGGGCGGGCTTAGGGGTGGCGTGCTCTCCTGATATGGCTACTGGCACAATAGGTGCATAATGCTCCCCATCGTGGTTTGAGTAGATTGTCTTTGTGCTGTTCCTTGTTCACTTTAGGGGAACCTTACCGTGCGGGAGGGAGAACGCCGGGGGTCTGTTATGAAGGCCCTCCTCCAGTTTATAAATACTTTCTCTACCCCCCCGCCTGGTGGGGGTCCTTTCCTACTTCTTTTTCCCTACTCTCTATATTTCGGGTCTGGTTCTAGGGCGACAGGCACACTGCTGGGGGGGGGGGCCGTACTCATCTGCAGAGGTGCAGGGTGGGGGGTTGGGGGAGGGGATTCTGTATTCTTTCATCTCTTTTTCCATGGCCTCCTTTTTCTTCTCTGATTCTTTTTGTTTTTTCTTTTTCTGGGATCAGCGTGATACACCCCCCTTTGCTATGCCTCGTTGTCGCTTCATGTGTTCACAACTTCCGGGGTGTTCTTGGGGAGTTCTGGCCGGGGATTGCGGGCGCAACTGTATATTATGTTCTTCCCCATCCTGATGTTCTTGTGTTTGCGCCATGGACCTAATAGATTGCTGTAAATCGCTAACGTTCATTACTCTCCAGATTCGTGATCGTTGTTTTTAAAATTGCTTGTCACCTGATCCTTCTGCCTTGTCTCATCATAAAATGAAAACCTTTTTCTCCTGGTGCCCTACTTACGCTGTTCACAGTATTAGTAGTACGATTTTGCTCCCCGAAGTGCTGCCTGTGTTTGTACTTGTCGTTATTGTGCTGATTGCTTAGCGGCCGGCCCTGGGGGGTTGTAGGCCCATACTTGTTCTTATTGGACTGTCAATAAAGGTTTTCAAAAAAAAAAAAAAAAAAAAAAAAAAAAGAAAGTCCTTCAGATGGGAGAGCAAAAAAATGTCAAAAAGGAAATAGTAAGGAAATCTTTATTTGTCCATGGGTCTTGGTCTCAAATTATAGCGGAGACGGCCAGGTGCTGTTTGGTCTTGAAACAAAAGTTCAGGCTCAGTGGTGTCCAGTAGATTTGATGGTGGCACAGCTTCTTGCAGAATATTGTCACTCTCTTGATTTGAAACTGTGTCTTTTAGGCGTGCGTCACTAAATGGTACAAAACGAGGCACAGTGTCTGTCTCAGAGTCGGCGATACCCTCCTGGACCCACTGGTCATATGGCAGAGGGAAGGGGACTACTTTGCAGTGGGTACCATGGATCCAGTGCTTCTTCCCTTTTACTCGCACCGCTGACCTTGTCGACAGAAGCACAAGGTGAGGGCCGATCCAGCGAGGCTCGTCGTTGCTCTTACGCTGGAAATTTCGGATCAGGACCCACGAGCCAGGGTTGATAGGGTGTCCGGGAGGTTCAGAAGCTTGGGGAAGAGTATCATGTACCTGTTGGTGCAAAACACGCAGTTTAAGAGTCAAATCATACAGGTAATCGAGTAGTACTGGATGCTCAATCTCACTAAACTTCGTAGGCCTCGGTACACCCCATACGTTGGCTGGGCGGCCAAAGACGACCTCGTAAGGGCTAAGTCCCACTCGTGAGTGTATGGTCATTCTGGTGGACAGGAGTGCTAAAGGCAGAGCGTCAGGCCATTTAAGACCGGTGCTCGCCTGGATTTTGGCCAGCTTGAGCTTTAAGGCTCCATTGTAGCGTTCTACTAGTCCAGCTGATTGGGGGTGATTTGCAGCATGGAACTTCTGCTTTATCCCTAGCCCTTCACATACATTCTTCATCACTTTACCCACAAACTCACTTCCATTATCACACCACACCATTCTTGGCATCCCAAACCTAGGGAAAAATTCCTTCACAAGGGCTTTGGCTGTGGATAGGGCAGTGTTATCTTTCAGAGGATAAGCCTCTATCCATTTTGAGAAAGCACAAACAACCACCAGTACATATTTCAGGTTGTTGCATCTTTCCATGTGAATAAAGTCCAGCTGCAAAACTTCGAATGGACATGATGGGGGTGCAAAGTGACCAGCTGGAGTTGGGGTTCCCCTACCAGGGTTATACTTCAAGCATACCATGCAATTCTTGACCACATTCTCTGCACACTTGGGAATCCCAGCATTCTGCCATACTGGAGCCAACAACTTACAAATTCCTTTCGTACTGATGTGTGCCATTCCATGTGCCATAGTAACCACTGGGAGCACATATGCGTCAGGCAACAACCATCGCCTATGTTCTGTCAGATCAATCCAACAACCATTCTCATCCAACTTACCCATACTTTCTCTCCACTTGCTTAGCTCTTTCTCTGTGGCCTCAGCTTGAAGTGACTTCACGCTCTCTATTGTGTTTTCACACATCCCAACATCGTCAACCCATCTTGCGGGGCCTGCAACATACATTCTAGTCTTCACATTCTGTGCTGTTTCTTTCGCCGTCTCATCAGCAAACGCATTCCCACGTCCAACATCATCTGTGACTTTCCTGTGCGCACTGCATTTCATGATTGCAACTTGCAACGGTAGGGTCAGTGACTCAAGGAGATCATTCACCAACTTGCCATTCTGAATTTTAGCTCCATGCGAAGTCAGGAACCCACGCTCTTTCCACAAACGCCCAAAATTATGAGCCACGCCAAAGGCGTACTGGCTATCTGTGTATATATTTACTCTCATTCCTTCAGATAACACACATGCTCTCGTGAGGGCGATTAATTCTGCTGCTTTGGTCGAATTATGTGGCACTCGTGCAGTTTCCACGACCGTGTGTAAAGTCGTGATAGCATATGCAGCAGTCGTGTCACCATTAGGGAGTTTGAAACACGAACCATCCACCCATAAAGTACCATCACACTCAGTCAGGGGAGTATCTTTTAGATCTACTCTCCCTTTCGTCTCTTCTTCTGTTCTGAACAGACAGTCATGTTGCTCAATCTCGTCTGAGTCTGCTGGGACTGGCAATAACGTAGCTGGATTCAGCGTATTACATCTCTTTATGTGTATGTGATTTGCTAACAGTGTAAGCTCATAGCCTGATAATCGCGCACTAGTCAAGTGTTGTGTCTTAGTCCTATTTAATAATGTGTCTACAGCATGTGGAACCATAACGATCAATGTATTGTCCATTACCAAACCAGCAGATTGTCGGATAGACATTGCTGCAGCAGCTGTCGCTCTCAGACAGCTTGGCAATGCCCTCGCTACAGGGTCCAAGGTTGATGAAAAATATGCGCATGGGCGCGGTCTGTCGCCAAAAGGCTGTGTTAACACTGACAACGCACATCCATCTTTCTCATGAACATACAATGTAAAAGGCTTACTGTAGTCAGGGGTACCCAACACAGGAGCCGAACACAATGCATTACGCAATTCCACAAAACTTCTCTGGCACTCTTCAGACCATGGGATAGGATTCGGTGTGTCTTTGCATGTTAAGGCTACTAAAGGTTTTGCCAACAAAGAAAAACTAGGGATCCAATGCCTACAGTATGAAGTGATGCCCAAGAAAGCACGCACTTCTCTCTGTGTTTTCGGCACACTCAACTGTGCAATGGCTTGAATTCTTTCTGGGGTCAGTTTCCTTCCCTCCTTCGATAAGAGATGACCTAAGTAGGTCACTTCTTGTCGACAATATTGCAGCTTAGAGAGAGACACTTTGTGATGGAAAGCAGATAAATGGCGCAACAATGATAATGTGGCTTCTTTACAAATCTTTTCAGTATCCGCAGCGATTAGTAAATCGTCCACGTACTGAATCAGGATAGCGCCACTAGGTAAAACAAGTGCATCAAGCTGCGCTTTCAAAGCTTGACTGTATATTGATGGACTTTCACAGTAGCCCTGGGGAGCGCGTTTGAAGCGGAAGCTTCGGCCTCCCAGACTAAAGCCAAAAATATCTCTGCTCTCTTCTGCAATTGGGATACTAAAGAAAGCATTCTTTAAATCAATCACTGAAAACCATGCAGCAGAGGCTGGAATCATCGTTAACAAGGCAGTTATATCAGGGACAACCGGAAACTGTGGCACAACAATCTTATTAACCTCTCTAAGATCAATCACAAATCTGTAAACAGGTGGCTGTGAAGGGTCCGTTCGTTTTAAGACAGGTAAGATCGGACTATTGCAAACGTTGCCTCTTGTCTCTTCAATTACACCCTTATTAATCAGATCGCTGACAATGTCTAACAATGCTTTCTGGCCTTCATTAGAGATCTTGTACTGGGGAATACGTGGCAGTCTGACATTAGCCTTTAAAGTCACCACATATGGCGGTATCTCCAAGAGGCCCACATCATTGGGACCAGTAGCCCAAAGGGCATCCGGAAGGGATGACAATTCAGGCGGCATTGTGTTTTTAGACAAGTACATTGGGGAAATCACTTTCTTGCCTAATGTAAGTTGTACTCCTGAAGGAGAACAATACAGTGTAGCGTGCAATCTTTTCAACAAATCTAATCCCAATAAATTCTCACCACAACCTGTTGTCAGAATCAGGGGTGCTTTCAGCTCGCAAGGTCCAACAGAAAGTGACATGGGACTAGAAATCGGGTTCCTAACTGGGGCGCCAGAAAAACCTACTGAAACATTTATATCGCCAGACAAAGGTGCGCCAGGGAGTTTTGAATGCATGATTGAACTCTTTGCAGCACCAGTGTCTAGCAGAAAAGGCTCCGTTACATTTGCTGTAGTCACCTCAACATACGGTCCACTCTGATCCACTGGCACTGAAACAACTCCCTCTCTCTGTCTATGGCTGTCCTAATAATCATTATTTTCTGCATCGCCATCCTCTGCATAATAATCATTATTATAATACTGGGCCGTATTACTAGTCGCGTTAGCTTGCTGATCAAAGCTATTAATGGCGCTTTGGGGCGGAAGAGGACGCGCGTTCTGGGGAACACTTCCACGCCCTCTGCCTCTAGGAGCTTGCTGACCACCCCTACCTCTTGCGCCATACGCATTACCATTCCGCTGCATTAATTTAGGGCAACTGTATTTATAATGACCTTCCTCTTTGCAGTATGAACATTGGTTGGGACCTACAGGGACACGTGGTTGATAATACCCATTCATTTGCTGGTTGTTCTGAAACTGTTGGGGTTGGTGATAGACACCTTGGGGTTGTCTATAATTGTTCTGACCTCCTCGTGGTGGGTAAGCCTGCTGTAAAAGGACTTTTGTCTTTAATTCCTTCGTTTTCTTCTCTGTTCTATCTTTCTCGTCTTTATCTCTATTTTCATAATACTGTGCAGTAGCCAGTATTTGCGCTGAAGAAGAAACAGCCCAAGAACTCTCTGAGTCTTTCAACTTTTTACACAGGTCAGGAAGTAAATTCTGCACAAACTTATCCACAAATAACCGTTGGCCACCCTCAGTACTCATATCCTGCCCACTGTGGTCAATAAATGTTTCTTCAAACCTAGTAAAGAAGTCTGACACTGTCTCATCTTTCTTTTGCTTGCATGCAGATAACTTGTCCCAATTTACGCGCATCGCGGGCATTATTGTCTTCATATACGTGATGATTCTACCAGGCAGTTCAGCTACTAAAGGTTCTGGTTTCGCGCCACCAGTTTGTCTAGCATCAGCAGCAACGATGTTAGCCCATGTATCCCCTAGTTCTGCATCGTGATCTGCATTACGAATTGATCCCCATAGAGGCTGTGGCACAACATTACCAAACAACATGTCTATGTCGGCCAGATTCATAACGCATGACCCTGCCGTCTGTGACAACTCTTTATAATAACCTGCTGGATTTTTACGGGGATCAGGCAATGACTGCTTAAGTGCTAACACCTCAGATCTTTTCCATGGAACATGCACCCAAACACGCTGGAAATGCGCTGGCGCAGCGGCAATACCGGCGTTAGCATCAGCTGCAACTGCTTCCTTCCATACCGGGGGAACTTCTCTCATGGGGTATTGTCGCGCTTTTACCTTTTTCCCCACAAGGACATCTTGTTCAAACAATGACTGTTGACAATCATCATTCCTGAAGGACAATACAACCGCAACTGCTTTATCTACTTCGCGGTCCACAATTATACCAGTTCCAAAATCGAACCTCACTCTACACAACTCCTGCGGGCTCGGATTTTTACCACTATCTTCCAATTCTTCACAGAGAATTTCGCACATTTTCTCGAACACATATCTCTGTTTTGGGGCATCCCACTGATGGAAAACGTTGACAACTGATTCCACATCATACAATGAAGGGAAAACAATCCATCTACGCGCCATGCTGTCTATTACCTTTTTCTCATCAGGGTTAGGCAATTGGCTACGCAATTGCTTACGCTGCAAACCAGGAGTCGCACCAGATGACTCAAAGAGAGGCGACATTAATGTAGTAACCACATTAGCTAAGCGCTGTCGTGCTGAAGGAGAAGTTGAGGCGGAAACAGGGGGAAAAACTGTGGGAAGAAAAGAGGATGTAGAAACAGGTACTGGAGTGGTGCAAGGAAGAATGTCAGGGGAGGCAGCTGCTGAATTAGGCAAAGTCGCAGGAAGCGCGGGGGCAGTTGGGAACACAGCTGGCGGCCTTTGAGAGGGCTGCGCTATATGGATAGGAGCCGGCTGCAAAGCAACTGGCGGTAGCGGCAAGGCTTGCAGTATATTCACTGGAGGTGGCATATTCACAAGCTGGGGAGGTGCCATGGCATTTTGAGCATACGGGGGTGGTGAACTCAACAAATGCGACATCAGGGGATCTTTCTCCTTTTCTTCTAACTCATTCTGCTTAGAATGTGGTAAAGCTGGGTAACATTTGTCAATCCCTAACTTACACTGTCTGTGCAATTGCTCATTCATCTGTTCCTCCTCATTGTCTTTAAATTGTACAGCTGCTTGCATTACTGTCATACCTCTCTCTCTTTTATTCTTTTTCGCTAACTTAATTTCCTTTTGTTTGGCTTCCTTTCGCCATAAGCGGAAAGAGTCAAACATCGCCGGCCGGGCTTTCTTCTTAAACAATTTAATTTCCAAATTATCTAAAATATCGGTATCGAAACTACCATTTTGGGGCCATTTTAAAACACCGTCTTTCCTGGTGTAGTGGATCCACACTTCGTTATATGCAATGGGGCCTACACCATGTTTTACATAGAGCTCATAAGTTGGAGTTCCAACCGGAGGAACCGGACATGATTCCTCTAGCTGGAAATCTTTTCCACAACCCAAACAGAATAATCTACCAAATATTCCAGAACGAGGCATCTTCGCTCACTAGTCTAGATCCAAACGTCAAAGGATTATCGATTACGATAGTCTCGTGAATACACGAGTCCTCTGGCTTTGGCGTTTGCAAACTCCAAATTACCAAATTACCAAATCAAACGATCCCGAAGGATACCAAAAACAAATGGGAGACGCTCCACTTATACTTAACTGAATATTGCCGATCGATGACGTCACCAGAAGACTCTCTCGATTGTTTCGCTTTCTCAAACTCGTCAAGGGTCCAAAACAGGTCGATTAATCAGGGCAGCAGTCCTTCGTAGCCGTCGGGACGCGGAGAACCTCGCAGAAAAGACTTTCGGACCACGTCGACATGCAGGGGTCGATGAAGTGGCGGCCTTCCTCCGGAATTTCCACACGAAGCTCCTCACGAACCTCTGGCTTGGACTGGTACCGCTGAAATCGTCCCGAGTTGGGCGCCAAACTGAAGTACTGGGTATTTTAGTCCCAGCGGTGCAGGGGCACACACCCTATGACTTCGGGTTCACCCTGTTCCAGACCTACAGAAACACAGAGTCTTCTGGGTGAAGTCAAAGATTCATTTATTGGCTGCAGACCAATTACAGGTATCCTAGAAGTACAACAGCGTGTATGTTCTCAGGAGACTGCTGAAAATCATAGGGACGGACTTCATCTTAAATACCCTTTTTCTTGCCTCAAGCATACATTCCTAGGTTTAATGATACGGCCATTACAAGTGTACATTACAAAGAAAAGGCAGAGTCATGATGACCATCCCACATTCCAGTTCGGCCAGCCCACAATGATTTACACAGTAAGGTTCAGAGCCCAAATTTGATATCAATAGGCCCCCCAATAAACATGAGCATCTCCTGTTTCGGGAAACAAGTCATAAAGCAGGAACAAGCAGGTGTGAAAGAGATTAGCCGGAGGATTGTGTAGAATGAAAGGGTTTTATGACGGGTCAAGCCCTGATGCTAATCACAGGTGGACGGAGGAAGGGGAGCTCGTGAGACCAGTTTGACCCGGGGCAGCAGAGCCAGCTGCCCAGGTCACAGAGAAGTCAGAGGAGAAGCCCATGTACTGTGAGGCCCGTATTTACTCCATTATAGCCTATGTGAGGGCAATGACAAGATGGCCACTGCTTCCAAAATGGAACCCGTGTAGTGAAGCAGAATAGCGTGTACACAGTGCATTCATAGCTAGAACGATATATAAAGCACTCGTACATACCGCATTAACCATTTGCGGTTTGCTAATACCAAGATAGACAGGGGTAGGGCCCTGTCCCCTACGCGGTCCTGAATATTAAAGTACGACACCAAGAGGAAATGGTCAGTTTAGAATCTGACCGCTTAACTGAGCCATTAGGTAGAATACTGCTGAGGGCAGAGGGCTGGAGGCGCTCGGTGGGAATGCCCATGGCGGCTGTGAATATTATGAGGGGGCAGAAAAGATTGATTAACAGCTCACCAAACGTTGGTTGTTGTTGTATGAAATGTTGATAAAGTTGTCTGCTTTTGATGCATCTGGCAACCAGTTGTGGGTTGCACCCCGTGACCCTTTCAGGACGCTTGTGTAAGACCTCGCTGGTTCATCCTGAAGAAGTACTTGGGGAGATTTCTGTTGAGGGGGACCCAGAGTTCTATGCCCCAGTCTTCAAAGAAACTGGCTTCCCCAAGAATTGAGTCCCTTAGGGATCATCGTGTCCACATAGTATCAGTTGCTTCCGAAGCCCCTTTGCCTGGTATTAAGGCAAACTTGACTGCTATAAGATCAGAGAAGGTTATCCCCGTGAGCACTGGGACATGCTTGAATAAGCGGAGAAGATTGTTTCTGTTGAGAATGTCATGTGGGCCCTTGTGAGCAAAATGAGGGGAAAAAAACAAGTTCTGCATCTTTTTCAGGACCTTGATAATTCTGTCTCCCAACTGTATCAGGAGGAAGCAGAGGGGCCTTAAAGTGGAGAGGTGTAACATCAGATAGAAAATGATTCCCCTCTAATTGTCTTTGCCTAACCGAGGCCTGTAAAAGGTAAGACTGAGAAGACATTGGCATTTGTGGAGGATAATCCCAAAGAGTTTTGGTCGGGTCACCTGTTGGATGGCGCAGAGAGGGGCCCATCAGCACCCTGTCTGTTGTGACATGTGGAACGGCGGTATTATGGTTTACGTTTCTCGAGCACTTGTTAGGACCACTCCATATGTTTGGGGCTTGCCTTGAAGGCTGAGCTGTAGTGTCTTGCCTGCCCAAACTTTGACCTTGTAGGGGTATCCCCTTGATTTTAGGTAGAATATAATTAGGTAGCACCGGGGGCCGAGGAGATCACCTTAGGAACTTCCTGAATGAATGTCAGAGGGTTATCAATGGAATCGTTATTATCAGTGAGAACCACTCTGGAATCTGGGATTTTAATTTTTATTTTTAAAGCCTGATTGAAAATAGGAAAGTGAGAGAGCCCATTTTCTTCAGAGTCTGGCTTAGTAATAACCCCTGCCCCATCAAGTCCAGATCTCCGTTTTGCAAGATGTTGTTTTTTGGTTTGTTTTTTAAGTTTCTTTTTATCCCTTCTAGACATTGGTAGTTTTGTTGGGAGATTGGAGGGCAGGTGGGCAACATTTAAAGGAGCTAGGTCAGCGTGTTCAGGCTGTGTGGTGGCTAATAATAGTGGCCGTTGGACTGTGAGCGCTAAGAGTCGCCAAGCCAGCTTTAGGATCACTAATGCTGGTCCCCATTGACTGAAGAGAAGAGGAAGTTTACTTTTTGAGATCTGATTCCAAAGGGAAAGAAGTAGTTCTTCTTGGTGATGGTGATGTGTGTATAGTTGCAGAGCACGAAAACAGTTTAGAGGGGGACACAATTTGAGCCTTTTGGATAAGTTTAGGTTTGCCACTGATGTTAATGTGAAGCTTCAAGCTGTCCAAAAGCGAACCCAGAAAGGGATGAAAGTTTATTAATTAATGGGGAACAGGAACAAAAATGTGTGCCGTCGGGAGGCCCTATAGACCTTTCGAGAAAACTTAGCCTAGAGCCCAAATCGGTCAGAGTTGAGGCCAAAGTTTGAATTAAAGTGATCTGAAGGTCCATTTTCTGTGATTGCCATAATAAGGCAGTTGCAATAGAGTCTTGTTTTACGTGTAGGGACGTCAATGAGATCGAGAAAAAACTTGTAGGCCCCGAGGGCGTAAGCGAGCCCTTACCTACTTGCACTGCACTGAAAGAATTATGATGAGAACTGAAGCCCGATGTTTGCGCTAGGAAGACCTCAATTTGGGCTTCTATTGAGGTAAGGAACCGATCAGATAGATTTTTAGGTGTAAACGGGCTTTCACACATTGGCCTCTTTCTTGGTGATAAGGAGTCAATGAACTTAATTCGATGTGCACCCGGGCTGCAGCGCGGGGCAGACTCAGGGGGTGTATGAGCTGCTGCGGATCACCAATGCCTTCTTGAAGGTTTAAAGGGGTTAAAAAACCAGTCATGGACCTGTGCTTGTAAGTTAGCTGCAGTAAGTATTGTAGAGTCTGAAACAGTAAAATCTCCAGACCCGATGGAGTGGGCTCTCAATGAGCCGATGGAAGTGTCCTGGGTCACAGTAAAGCCTCCCTGGAGAGGCCTGGACTGCTGGGGATTCTCCGGAGAAACCTGGACCTTAGGCACACAGGAGCGAGAGTCATCAGAAAATGATCCATCAATGAGGCCAAGGCAGCGGGAGGGAGGCTGAACGTGGGCCGCGACGTCGCGGAAGAAACAGGGCCGGTCTGGACCTGAGATTGAGGTGAAGCCTTACTAAAGAACTCGCTGATCCGTACTTGTGACAGTTGGTCTCCTCATTTATCTCGCAGTGACAGCGACTACTGTTGAGGCCTCCCAGGAGGGTCCTGAGTGGTGTCAACTCGAAGGGTAGTACCCTTTCTCTGGGGGCGTTTCCTTGATGGCACTGTAACTTGTCCTTCCATAAGCCACCTGGGTTTGATAGGAACGCTGGGAGATTCTACTTGCTGCTTGCTGCTCGCCATTCCACGTCGCAGGTTCCCTGTTTTCTAAGAGCCTCTGAGAACACCACTCTCTCCACACGACCCCCCCCGGATGTCAAAGATCGGAGGTTCCTCGCACTCTGCCCGCTGACGGCACTATCATGGAACGAAAATGAGAAGGTAGAGGAGAAAAGCAAACTATAGCTGTGAGCAGACTGCGGGTAGGGTGCGAAAGTAGAAAACAAAGGCAAGCAGGGCTCACAAGGCGGAACCGCAGGCTGCGCCCCACCTGGTCGGGCCGCCTCCACGATTCCAGCCGAGGGCACTCACTTACTGGCCACCCGCTAATGGCGGCCGCGCTTGCAAGGCCTTCCTTCCCCCTCCTCGCTGATGGATGAGCTGAACTGGCCCCCGGTAGCCACCCCCTGAAGTGGCTTCAGTCTCTGGCCTTCAAGCCGCCTAATCAGCCTTGCCGCTTGTTCGCGTGGACGCGGGCTGGTACCGGTAGCTGTGGCAGTTGAGGTCCGCCGACGGGAGTCACAGTCCGATGGTGAGGGGAAAACCCGCCGTGTGACCCCCCACCCCCGATGGGGGTTCAAGGATTAATGGGGAGCAGCCTCTTCCCCTGCTGCCTGGCACCCACCTCGCACCCGAACTGAGCGTCCTCAGTAGGAAGCAATGTGCGTAAGCCAAGTTGAGAAAACACCTGTCTGCGTGTGTCTACAGCATGGAGCCCCCTGTAGTGGTGTACTATCATGTGACCCCACCTTCCAGTTAGTTGGCGCCATTGGCATTTAACAAATACCTTCCTCTTTGGGAGTCATCTGCGTAATTTGTACTATTTGCCATCAGACACTCTCTCTTCCGCCGGTCACATATTAACACCATTTCTATGCCCATCACTCAGACTGGATCCTGATTGGTTCGGTCAGTCACACGGAACTGTCAAATAACAGGTTCACATTATGTTTTCCATTGTTTGTCATACTTTGTCAGCTTCCAGTGCAACGACTCAATCCACTTTATGAGTACCTTGCAGTGTGATCCCAACCAATTTACCATTTTGTTTCTTCCGAACAAGATTTCCAGGCCTACCAATGACTGTCACACTATTTATTTCTCCTTTGAGAAGGCATGGGGTACATGCTGTCCCTTAACCACTGTAGTGGTTTCCTTTAAAATGAGAACATTTTAATCTTAGGCGTTCAGTCAGTAACTGAGAAAATTGGAGTCGATCAGTGAAGTCTGCTGTGAGTAAGGTGAGCGCTTTGTAAAAATGTTCAATGTTAGGTGTTAATATTGATCCACCAGATACCAGAACCCAGGCTGGTCTGCATAAGGACACGACAAAAATATACATTTTATGCATATTTTTCTTACGCATCTCAACTGTAGACGTCCTATCTGGATTTTCCAATTTGGTGCATCTTTAGGTAGACATCTTACTTCACCTGCCCTTTTTGCGGTTCTCCACATTCAATATCTGCATTCTGTTCTTGCTGCGGGCTGTGTTTCAGCTGCTGGTTTCTTCTAGACCGCCACCCTTTTCACCTCAGGCCCGCACTCCCATCTGTCTTCCTGCCATCCCGCAGATCAGGCACAGACCCGGCGCGCGGCCTCCCCTCGCGCGCTTCGCAGTGATGGCGGCCGCTCCCCGCTGCAGGGCTGGTTTGCTGCAGTCGCCACAGGGCAGCGCGCCAGGATGTGTCAGGCCGCAGAGAGCCAGGTTCGCGGGATGTAAACAGAAGACGAACCACTAATGTTGGCCTGTTTAGCTTTATGAGCCCCCGGGGAGGTATCTATCTCTAACACAACACTTCAAACAGCATTATTCATTATACACCGAGCCTCGCGCTGTGGCTCCGGTGTCATGGTTGTAGGCAGGGGCAGGGAGGAAGAGAAGGGAGGGAGGGGAGCGCGAGGACACGGAGGCATACAGAAGCCTGTCAGTGGCGGGCTCATGGACGCATATTATATTTTTTGTAATGGAGTTTGATTGCTTTCTCATTTTTAGTTTAAAATGATCGTCCATAGACTGGACATATTGGTATCATCATTTCACTTACATATGCAGTATAGTTGTCATCACCTTGCTTACCACAGTTACTGCACAAGGAATACACGGGAGATGGTGGACTCACAGCTCAAAAAACATATACAAAGTAAAATCATGAACGATGTATTTTTATGATTTCGAAACGGTCCGTATTATCTAATCACTATGCCTCCAAAGGAGCTCGCGTCACGCGTGTGTATGTGTGTGAGTGTGGGTGTGTGTGTATGTTTACATGCACCACCAATCACCCATCCATGCTCTGCAAATGCAGGGCTTCTTAGAGAAAAAGACCTGCAGGAATCCTGCTAGTGTCTGATTTCATGTCATAGAGTACATATTATCTATGGGGGGCAGTCATCTGATTTAGGGGTGTTGGTTGTATCAAAGGTACCCGACTTAGGTGACCACAAATCTCTGTAAAGTTTTGGTACTTTTCATCTGTAAAATCCCAATTAAATAGATTATAAAAATAAAAAAAAACAAGGATAGCACCAGCATCGCCATAGGAGAGGTGTGGCGCTGCGGCCAGGGCGATTGACTCCGGAATCTGGAGATCACGGTTCAATCCCCGGCGCCAGCGGCAGATTAGCCCAGCACCATGTGACTCTGGGCAATAGCTTGCTTAATCTTCCAGACGGCCCCCAGCGCCTAGAGAACCTTACGGGTGATTGTTCGTGCTTTACAAATGTGGATTATTATAAGACAATGGTAGAAACTGCTATCCCTGCACCCATCATTGATGGGCATGCACTTCAATGTAGTTAAACCAGTCCCTACAGTTTTCCTTATGCAGTGAAACAATCATGCTGCTTATAGGAATAAAAGGTGCATTTTCACTACAGTAAGAATGTGGTAATGATATTGGATACACTCGGTGTTTCCAGATACGTGCTTCCCAACGGATCCCCTACCGGCCTCTGAGATGCAGCTGATCAAGAACTGCCACAGTGGCATAGTCAAGTGACAAAACACAAGGGCAAGTCCATCAGAGAAAATAAGTGGTTAAAAGTACTTTTTAGGTCACACCTGACTATCACCATTGCTTAAATTTGGAAAAGGTTCAAAGAAACTTATAGAGGGGACGAGGTATGTAGTTTTCGCCACATGGGTTTTTTTGGAAAACGTGGAAAAACAAATTAGGCCGCTAACGGTAGTTAAATCTGAAAAGCATTTAAAAATTATTTCTTCTTGGAAAACTAGGGGCAAACGTGTCACTTTAAAAATTAGGAGTGAGTGGAACTCACGCGGTTGCACTCCGTAGTATTCTTCGTTGTTCAATAAAAATTCACTGAGATCCACCAGCAGGCGGAAAATATGCAGCTCGTGCTGCAATTTAGCACCGGTAGTGTGAGCAGTGCTGCAGAAACAGTACAAAAGGCACCACGTGTTGCACAAGAGCAGGTGGCCATTTGAGATAATTTTGCTGACATTCGAGGAGAAAATCTACTTGAGCAGCAGCAATTCTACTCGAGGCAGCCCCTCTGACTGCTCGCGATTGGCCGCGATCACCTGCGACTGCCCAGGTTAAAAAATCATACTGGGGACACCAAATCTTGTTTGCGCTTGCCAGCGTGCATTTTATGAAGCCTCGTGGGCAGGGCCGGACTGGGAACCAATACCGGCCCTGGCAAAGTGCTCGGCCGGCTTGGGGGGGCCGCTGAGCTCTTTGCCAGGGCCGGTTTTCGGCCGATTTTGTTACAGGGCCGATTTTGCAGCTACGCTGCAAATACGGCCCTGTAACAAAAACGGCCCCCAGGGGCCCAAAACCGGCCCCCACCCATGCGGCGCACCGGGGGATTGCCCGGTGCTCGCTACGGCCAGTCCGGGCCTGCTCGTGGGAGAAAAATTCCACCATGCGACAACTGGCGAAATTTGGACGGAACTCCCTGTTAAAAAGTTACGCAGAGTGACCAAAATACTGCCAGTTCTGTGGGAGTAATGAAACATTCCTCTTACACCTATGTAAGATACATTGGGCCGGGGACATTAGTCAAAATTAGACTTATTTTAGAGATAATTTTACAAGACCTTAGTTGCCTGTCCTAAGGAGTTTTAAAAAGCATTTGTGTCAAATTGTACATTTTCATCAGGTGAAGGAGAATCTGATCCACATACAATGTGTCACACCAGAAATACGGCATGCAGCCTTTGTGCTGCGTTCATCCAGCAAATTGACAGTTGACTGGTTGCGCTGCCATACTTGCCAACATTTGTGAAGAGGAGAGAGGGAGGTTTTGTAGAAAAAATCTTCGAGGGACTTTATTTTCCCCATTGACTTCCAATGAAGTGAATGCAATTTCATGTGAGAGGCAGCTAAAATAAGGCTATTTTTTGATTTAAAAATCTGGAGTTTCTCGCCTGAATCGGGTGTGTTGTCATGTATACTCTGTAGTAGAAAATATCATGGCAGAGGTGGGTGCTGAAATGCCTCGGCTGGGCGGCGAGAGGGATCAGGAGTAATGGGGGTCCCCTGTAAAGAAAAAAGAAGCAGCGATATGGGGGCACCCTGTAACAAATTGACACCCCATGCAAGCAAAATGCTCTTGCTGCTCTTCTATGTTGCAGTGGGCAGTGTATGCTTGCTTTATTTTGAGGCGGCCCCTGACCCATATAAAGTTGTGAACTTCTGTAGTCCTCCACATATACAAACAAAAACACCACCTGCCACTCTTCTCTTCCTCAACAACAGGCCACAAAATAGGAAAAAAGGGGCGTGGGGAAAGAGAATGGGCACAAAAATAGCAATTAGTGCTGGACAAACACCGGCACCCAGAGTGCATTGGTGTATGTCTTGCAGTGAAATATGAACAAATCCAGACATTTCTTTGCTAATGTCATACGTTAAGCATTTTGGGCCAGAAATACTGGACAAAACTAGACAAAATTTGAAAGTAACTTTGCTGGTGTGGCTCCGAGAGTTGGATATTCTCTACATTTATCTATGGGAATATTAGTAAGAAGTAGTCCATTTTAAATCACATTGGCATGGCTGCTAATGGTAAGTTACCATATGCAGTATCAGACGTCTTCGGTGAGTCCTGGTTATTGTGCCAAAAGCACTTTGCACTCTAGGAATTTCAGGCTTTTGAGTGTGGACTTAAAATGTATTGGCTTCAAGTGGTCTCAGCTTCGAGCCATTTATGTTTTACGTGATATGTCCATCCACACTTGTGGGATACTGATTTTACCAAGAGAATTGTGGGAATGCATGATGCTAGGAAGTTTCGTGATGACCACACATTTCAGTTTCCCATCATTTAATAGTGAGAAAAGTTTGTTTTTTCTGATTGAGGTTTGCAGGTCATTCTGAGTAGGAAGTGGTAAAAATAATGGGGCACCACGAAAGCCACAACTCTCTGGATTCCCCTGGGTCTCTAGTTTCGGAAATACATAGTTTTGATAGGGTCCCCTGTTTGCCACCTATCCTTGGTCCCAAGCAGGCGCGGTGCGTCCATTGGAGCGTTGGGGCGTTGCCCCCCCCGCCCCCGCAGCTCCCTCCTCGGTGTCTCTGAACTTAGTTTACTTAAGTTCAGAGACGCCCAGGGTGGGAGAACTGACAATGCATGTCAGTCAGCATGACGTCGGACCGTGGGCGGTCCGGCGTCATGTTGACTGACATGCATTGTCAGACAAGCCAGGGAAAGGCAGCACTGCAGCACAAGTGCGCATGAGTGGGCATGGAGAGTAATTTTTAGCCCGTGCCCAGTCATGCATAATTGTGTTTTTACTGCCTTGCGCATGCCCATTAGGAGCCCCTCGGTCTCCTAATGGGCAGGTGGCGGGCGTAGCGTAAGCTGTGCCCTCAGCCAATCCTGGCGCTGCAGCAGCGCCAGGATTGGCTGAGGGGTTGCCACTCCAGTGCTGACGTGGTGTTCTGGTTTGAAGGGGGCAGAGGCGCCAACGCGGACCAGGAGCAGAGGCGGTCAGGTAAGTCTTTGTTTGAATTTTATTCTGTTCTCCCGCTGCTGGTGGTAGGGTTGGGGTGGTGTTTAGGGTTAGGTGGTAGGGTTGGGGTGGTGTTTAGGGTTTAGGGTTGAAATTTGCTAGGGTTCCCGGAGTCTAGGGCTCAGGGCCCGATTCAGGTTCGTGCATAATGGTGTTGGGAAGGTTTTAGGGTGGTTTTGCAAAATTCCATCCAGATTTGCCTGAGTTGGGGTTGGGAAGGTTTGGCTGGATTTGATGCAGATTTGGCTGGGTTGGTGTTGGGAAGGTTTTAGGGTGGTTTGTCAAAATTCCATCCAGATTTGGCTGATTTGGGGGTGTTTTTGTGGGTTTGCGGGCGCTTGTGTTTGGTTGAAAAGTCGTACCCCTTCAAGTGGATGGATTTGTGTACTTCTTGCTGAGATTCTTGGGAATGGCTGGAACTAGTGTCCCAGGGAGTTTGAAGATGTTCGAAGTAGTGGAAGTGCGAAAAAAGAGCATTTTTTGTGAAGGCCCGGATTGCAATGTTATCCAATGGGAGGTGTTGGGGTGCGTGGAGAAGTGTTTTTTAGGGGGTTCCAGTGGATCGACAGGAACGGGGCTGCTGTGAGTGGCAGGGAGGTGGAATTGATGGGTGTGCAGGAAGTTTGGGAGGAATCGATCGATGGGAATGGTGTTTTTTGGCAAAGTCGAGGAAGGGAAAGAGCTGCCATAGGAGCCCATGTTAAACGTGAGTTTTGCATGTATTTGGGGTTCGATTGTAGGGTGTTGCAGGTGGTTCCGAGTGGATTTGCTTAGCTGGGATCAGAGTTGGGAAGGTCTAATTTTGATTGCAAGTGTTTTGAAGAAAATCCATGGAGGGGAAGGTGTGTTTTGGGCCTAGTTTCAGAGTGCGTTTTGACGCGACTTTAGGCCTTTGGGAGCTGGCGGTAATGCACATGTTTGGGATGTTAATTTAGGGTGTTCTAGGTTTTCGGGAATGGGTTTAGGGGTGTGGGAGCAATGGTGGGAAGGTCTAGTTTGTGTGAAAAAGAGCAGTTTGGTTGTAGTTGAAGGGGAAAGGGTAATTTGGCCCTGTTTTCTAGGTGAATTTTGTGCCATTGGCGAAGGTTGCCTGTACTGGGTAATTGCAGGTGTGCGGGATACGAATAAGCTAGAGCGATAGAAATAAACAGATAGCGGTTGGAGAGAGAGAGGTGAGGAGAGGTAGAGGCGAGGATAAACGGAAGCGTGTGCACCACACCAGGCTTGGCAGCTTCAACTCCCACCTTTGCGCCGAAGTGGTAAGCTAGCGTCCAGGTTATGTTACGGGGCAATCCTCCGGCACTTTTACGCCCCGCCATTTTCAAATGTTACCAGCCATCCCTGGTCCCAAGTACTGCATCAATCCATCATGCGAACTGTGAGGAAATTGTGTTTTTGGAAGCAAAGTTTAAAGTTTGCTGGTCATTTTGGATAAGAAACAGTGGTGGTAATCATGCAGGTGACACAGTCCTGGATTTCCCAGTGTCTACAGTTTTCAAAAATACCTGTTGTTGGTAGGGTTTCCTGGATTCTGGCTGACTGAGTGCCTAAATATTGCAGAAAACCCCCACGTGAAGTCCACATTGACTACACATGTTGTCGATTTTGTCCTTTTCCTGTCTCATACCACACATGTTGGGTACCATTTTTCTCAGTAGAAATATGGAGATGATACATGGTGTGACATTACCAACTCCATGGTAACTTTCTTATTTATCATTGTGAGCGTATGAAACTTTTAACTTTTTCAAAACCAGTTGCAGAAATAGAGAGAATTTAGGGAAACAGTGCTCTGAGCCCTACACGCTTCCCTGTACAGGAAAAAGAAAATTGTTAAAACTAAATGGCCATGTGTGCTTGATATCCCAGCTAATTCATTCCGTTTGCGGTAGAATCATATTTGCCAACATCTATTGGTGAATACAAAGTTTGTATTGTTTTTAATAGGCAACAGTTTTGGGAAAATATTTTATTAACGTCGAATGATACTGATCTAGTAGGAATATGTCCAGGTCAATCAATGCCAAGTAAGCCAGGTAACTGCTCATAGGAGGTTAGCTTATTGGTAAGATTAATTTTAATTCACTGTAATGGGAGTTCATCCCATTTACCAACATGGAGGTTTCCCCAATTCTGCTTAGGTGAAGTGCAAAACTCCTTCTAAGATGGGCCGTATGGATATCAGTGGCATGTGGAAGTTGACGGCTCTTTGTGATCACACCAAATTGAGGATTCAGAGGGTTAGAATCACCAAACCATTATATGATACAATAACACCAGATGAAAGTGATGCATGTTTGGGCAAACAGATAAATATGTTGTTTATAAATACCAAACAACCAAAAGATTGAAGAGAAAAGAGAAAGGCACAATTATTTTTCATTAAAAGAGAGTGGTGGAGCTGAATCTCACTGCTTTCAAACAGTGGCTCATAATTATTGCTGTTCAAGCTACCAAAGTCTCAGTCCTTTCTTTGATGCAATATGGCACGAAAAACCCTCTGGCATCTGAGATATTCCTTCTCCCTTGGAGAAAGTGATGGGAGATGGAACACAGAAGAGGAGAAACACAGAGGGTGGATGGTTCAGGGTCAATTGGCCCCTGTGCTAATGGGATGCCTCCTCCTAAGAAAATTCCTGCTCTGTAGCGCAGAGGATCCGTGCTCTAGGTTCACAGTCTTGCTATGATCTCCAACCAGAAAAGTCTTTCAGGAGAGGAGGCAGACCATTGAAAAGAAGAATGTCTATCCTTTCCAAAGGTACCTCTCCTGGTTATCTATGAGCATGGGGAGCAGCAGAGAACCCATAAACCAGGTGGATATTTCTCTCATCTAAGCAGGGAGAAGAGTAAATTCCCAAAATGATCCCACCTCGAGGGCAGTGGTAGGAGGGTTTGTGCCACATGGGCTGTGGTAGAGAGGAGCTTTGTGCAAAGGAGGAGCTTCACCATCGAAGTTTTAATTTACACTTCTCTTGCATTTCACAAGGAGACATCTCCGGTGCCCAGTGGGTTCTTCACTCGCCTGGCGAGGGTGATAAGGGACCTTACTCCTGCAAGTGCATTGGCATGTGAATACGGCCAATTACTGGGAACTCAAATGCTTGTGTTATGAAAACTTTGCACATCACTATTTAGAATGTCCATGCCAAAACTGGCAGGGTGCTCTTTGAACTCTCTGGGCCCATTGAAGACCAGTGTGGCATTCTAGTCCAGCAAATGTCTTTGCAATGACATTGGAAGCTCACATACCTCCAGCACTGCTGAATGAGACAATATAGAGCACAGACATATTGTAGACAGAATACAGACTACCAAAATATCATGAAGGCATAGATTGTAGATTTACTATACTGGAATGCACACCTAAATACCTTGACGATATGTCTTTCACGAAGGTCCATAGATGTGGAGCTAAGTATAATAAACCTACACTTTTATTTTAAATACACAACATTATTGCAGTGGATATTGATGCTACAAAATTTAAAGCGTGATATTCTGGCATTGAATGCCCCTTTGCAGAACATTTTCCACTGCAGTGTCCTTATTTTATAACATAACCTCTCACTAGTCCTCCTAAATGTCTACATTATCTGACATTTTAAACCTTTTCACTGTGGCCTTTGCATGTACGCAGAAAGTCATCTTTCTCTATCAAATTTACCTCAAAACAGTAAAGGGATATATTGACCACAACTTTACCTTTGGGTTCACGAGTAGCGTGCTACTCGCTGACAATCGCTTCAACGCCTTGTCAAGGGTGGGAAACACAGAGTAAATACAATTACAAATATACTGCTCGGGTACTGCAGAATAATCTACTGCATCTGCCTCACAGTTGACAACACCAAGATACTACTCCTGGCCTTGGGTATCCTTGTACATTAACCTTATATTCTGTTGACTGGAAACAATGCTCACACGTTTAAGTAAAAGGGCCACAATGTGGGCATCTTGTGCACCTCGGGTCAATGCTGTCATCAGAGCTCTTTCTTTCACCTTGGTCTACCACATTCATAGACACGGCTGCACTTCCCCCCAAAATAACCATAGTTCTCATACTGTTCACCTGTCATTTGAACTACTGCAATATAACCTACGGAGGGCTACACAAGAAAGATCTGCACACCAACAGTAAACCTCAGCTAAAGAGAAAGAAAATGGTTTCTGGATAAATTCCAGAGACAGTCACAACAGAGTACAGCTCGCATTTTTCTCAAATACAGATTAGGCCATCAATGCAAGCTGCACCACAGACAGCAGAGAGACAAATGTATAACACAGATGTGAGGATGTGTGGGTGACAAGGTCTCTGCCCACCTATAGTTTTTAAATGGTTACTATTTGGATAAAATAAAAAGTCAAATGACTATCATGGCTCACAGACCTGATTCCAGAAATGTCTAATGCTAAATTAAAGCCCTGATTAAATATGTCCACGTCTGACTCTATAAACAAATTAAGGGGAGTGAAGAGGTGCTGTGGAGCATAGGCTAGCCCCCCTCTGACACAGAACCTTATACAAACTATAGAGCCCAACTCGATTGGATCAATCTAGGAACCCTCCGGTCTACCTAAGGAGAAAAGAATCTCCACAGAGGAGACAGAGGTATTCTAGGTGAGCAGGCCTGGAGCGGACCTTGGAGTCTGTGTGACAATAGGCACGCCTCTCCTCCATGTACCTATGGAGCACTACTAAGTGCCTTAATACATATCCATTTATGGACGCCAAATAGGTGGTTTAGGTGTGCTTGACATATGTATGCTAAATTCTCTAGTTACGTCAGCATTATGGAATAGGTGTGGATTGTGGTGGTATAATTGGTCCTGACAAAAGCCACAGCATTTAGGAACATAAGTAGCAGAAACATGTTGTCCCTAAGAGGAAGTAGGGGTAACAAGAGCCCAGGACTTCCGAACTTTTCCCATTTTTAATCATACCATCTGGCGCCCAGATTAAGGGCCCAATTCGGATGACGTTTAGAAGGCCTCCGAATCAGATTTGGCTTTCCTGGATCCGATTCATAGTCCTTGTTTACGACCGAATCGTACACAGGTCCGAATGACCAAGTACGATGCGAAGATTGCGTACGCGCCGACCGAACTGTTTCCGGGACCCGAACCTGTCTGTACGACTCGTTCGTAGCCGAAACGTGCTGCGCTATGGAGCCGAATTCCGATCGAGCGAGTACGATGTGTGATTCGGACAGCCGCTTTGCCTCGGTCTCAGCGAGACGAAACAGCTGTCGGAAGCGTACCTCGGGGGCCGTAGCAGGCCCCCCTTCACTTGGGACCCTCCAAATAACGGGGGTGTGCCCATGGCCCCCCTGATCCAGGCATGCACGCCCGCCACAGGGTGTATGCTTTTCCCCACCCACCCCCTTTCTGCTATGGGAGCCTGTGTATGCGTCTACTCTGTACACAGGCTCCCATAGAGTTCCGAGTCCGTAAGCATACGGCGCATCGTACTCACTCGTTCAGACTCCCAAAGCACGTCTCGCTTGGAAAGCCCTCCGGACCCGAGTCGTACGGAGGGCTTTCCTAGCGAGATCGGAATTGGGCCCTAAAACGTTAGGGCAACCAGACAGGTGGTTTTAAAGAGTATCTCTACCCCCACGCACTACCCTATTCCTTTTCCAACAAAGTGCCACTGTGTACTTCACAGGTTGTACCACTTCCCGTTCTGTAACGGAACAGGTAGGAACTCTATGATGAAGCATGCCACCAAGTGGTACCCTTGGTGGGTGAGAGTTCTTTAACACATAAAGATTATTTTCTCCTTAGGTCGACGGGAGGGTTCTTGTATTGATCCAATCGAGTTGGGCTTTATTTTTGTATAAAATACATCGGACTCCAACTTGAATCCAAGATAGTTGTTGGTGTATCTCTCAGGCTAATCTATGGTGGGTCACTTTGCAACATTGACTGCACCAGGATGCTCACCTTCCTCACATGGGCTAGTTCAAAATGAGGAACACTTCAGACCCAAAATGTATTTTCAGATGGCATATGTCATGCTAAACGTTTGTTATACTATGAGACTTTTGGTTTGTTACATAGCTTGAGTCTTACTGCCAAAAAAGACATCAACAGAAACAATAACCAAGGATATCTTAACCAAGGATATGCAACACCTGGTCATAAGTGTGTTTACAAGTGGTACTCAGAAATATGTGTCTAAAATATCCAACAGACTGCCACATAGACTGCTGCAAGTTGTTAAAATAGCCTTATAGCCCTCTGCCGAGGGCTATACTGGTATTAAAGGCCCTGAACCCGAGCCTCAGGTGAGAGCCTATTACGAGGGACAGGGCCTTTAACAACCAGTGTAACCCTTTGCAAAAGCTCTATAAGGCTTTTGGAATATTCCACCCACTAAGGGTAGAATGTTCTCAATTAAAAAGGGGAAAACACAAACACAAATACTGAAATGTTGAAGCATAGGAGTTATGCCAGCCATTATTAGCCTTGAGCACTTCATTGTCTTCTGTGGAGCTCCCAACATTCCTTTGTTCTAATATATTGAAACGGGCTGATTTAAGATGCACAATCGCAACACCATCTCCCACCAGACATACCGCACACCACTTTTCAAGAGCACCCATAAAGCAGAATACTGAACATACACTGAACACAGCCTTACTAGGCAATTAACTGGTTATACAGGCATCCTATTGCACCTGCTATGGTCAGCTAATTAATATACATGTACATTTGTAGGGCAATAACCACCCATACTTATTGAGGCCATACGTAAACAAGATGAGCAACTCTTTAAAAATGATGCCCACCCTCCTGACCACACACTTTCACAAAATCAAATCAAACTCCAGTTTGCGATGGAAACGACTGGGAAGTCATGTCATGGACTACTGAAAAGTGCTGCAATGTCATACTAATGGCAGACTGCGCCTAAACATTCAACAATTAATAATAACAGCATGTTAAGTCATAGAAATGCATTCGAAAATGCCCCACCCCACTGTAGAGGCAGAACTATAGTGGACAAACACTGAAGATAAAAAAAGACAGTCTCATGTTATTCCTCTCTGTTGTGCTAGAGATCTGACACATAGCTCCTGGTCTTGAATAACCTGTATTGGTCACCTTTTATTGAAACACGTGAGGACAAAAGGTTCCCAATAGATCCACTATTATAAAATAAATACTTTTTTATATGTTTCACTTATAAACGAAACCCTGAATGAAAATAAAGAAATCAAAATACAATACGTGAAACTAAACACTTTGTAAAGAATTGATTTAATGCTCGGTTGGCATCCTTATTTTATAAATATGGATCTTTTTGAAAGCAGTAGTAAAGAGAAAATTTGAATACAAACTATGTGATGAAAAATAACCTCATACATTTCTCTTTGTTTTCTTCCACAGGGACTATGCGTCCAGTGAGGAGGAACTTCTATGACCCATCCTCGGCGCCGGGGAAAGGGATTGTCTGGGAGTGGGAGAACGACAATGGCTCCTGGACACCGTACGATATGGACATCTGCATCACCATCCAGAATGCCTATGAGAAGCAGCACCCCTGGCTTGACTTGTCCTCTCTGGGATTCTGCTACTTAGTCTACTTCAACAGCATGTCCCAAGTAAACCGCCAGACGCAACGGAAGCGCCGTTTGCGGCGACGCATGGACCTAGCTTACCCGCTCACCATGGGCTCCATTCCCAAGTCACAGTCTTGGCCTGTGGGCACAAACTCTGGCCAGCCCTGCTCCTGCCAGCAGTGCCTGCTTGTGAACAGTACCCGGGCGGCCTCCAATGCTATTTTGGCATCTCAGAGAAGGAAGGTATATTCTGGCAATGGCACTGGGACCATGACTGTCCGGCAAAGTAGCACCTTCAGTGGAACAGCGCTGTGGTCTACTGCCAGCGCGCCTACTGGAGGGACAACCAAGATGGAACAGGTGCGGACACCAAGTGGCACACAAGTAAACACCTTCTCCCGGAGTCAGAGTGCCCCTGCCACCACACAGCTTCCAGGACAGAACAATCTTAATCGTCCAGGGACTCGGAGGGCAGCCATTTTGAGCACCCGGGCAGCTATTCCTCCAGGGTAAGGTTCTTTCCTTCTCTTCACTCTTGTGTTGGTCCCATGGTACTGAGCTCTTTGATTGTGTTACACATGCCCGGATGGGCCTCTGTTATTGCCACAGTTTGTTCAATGCCCCAGATCTCTTTAGATTTGATCCTCTAAGAAAGGCAAATTCATTTTTTGGAATTAATATATCGTTCAATGTTTCATTTGCCGTAGCCACTTTTACTCTTTTTATCCAGAACTTGTATGTCTACTATGTTCAGTACTTATTGTAGTATGTCACCCTTATCACTACAGCCTTTCTATTTTCTCTCCTACATGACTTTCTCTTAGCATTACGCTTTTGCCCTTGATTGTCTCACTTCTTGATCACATCTTCCCTAAAACGTATCTTCTCTCTTACTGTCTTTCTTGGTCCCTTATCACACTACTCCTTATCTCAATGTCTGTATTCCCTTCACCCTTGCTCTCCATCCTACACCTTTTACTTCCCTGCTCTCTTGTGGTCATTGAGAGTCACAACTGTGACAAATTGCTTAGGATCTCAAACAAAAGACTAATTCCCTCACATAAATACTGTAGTGGGGAACGTCTTCTTATACAAGCCACTCTACAATCTCATATTATTTCCTCCTCATTCCATGGTTTTATCATTCTTTCTTTGTAACAAAATGTCAGTTCATACACTAGATCCTATTGGCTTCCCCCAGCAAATGTCATAGTTCAAGTTGTCAGGTGTTATTTATTTATCTATTTTTGTTTTTGTAAATTGCTACAAGTAGATGGTATCTGCCTCGGGCACTTTCAGGGGGGCAGAGGAGAAGACGGTCATACAGAGATATTATTGGCACTCTGGCAAGGTCCAGTGGTGATCGATTTCAGGATCTTCTTTTTGTGGCTGCTGTGGTGTTTCTGGATCAGCTTGAGGTTGGTCCAATTACAGGAGATATTTAGGTGCACATATAAATCCAAGTGTAGTTGCTATGTGCATTGTGAATCATTTATTGAACTACATGCATAAAGATTTCATGATGGCCAAGGCTTCATTTATTTGTTCAATCTTCTTATGCAGTGCGCTAGCACCCACATGTATTTAGGCGCTTTATATTGAAACACGAACGAAACAGTGACCCAATCGATGGCATTTAACTAATAAAACACAACATTTCTTTGGACGTCTGGTTCCTAAGTTGCTTCATAAGTCAGTAAACAAGCGGTGGGGAGGGGAACTATGGAATGGGATTTCAGGAAGGGTAAATTGGGGAGATAGGACTGAACTGAGGAAAAGGCAGAATGTGTTTGTTTTTATGTGTTTCGTGAGGGTTATGAGGATGAGTTGAGTTCTGACATTTGTTGGTTGCAAGTTCCAAGTTCAGAAGGATCTGAGAAAGATCTGTTCGGGGCAAAAGTCAGTTTCGATTTGAGGATTTCCTTTCTCTGTTCATTCCGCTGCAGGGTTGCTTTTGCCTTCTAATCTGAGAAGCAATGCAGGGAGGTAAGGATTATTAATATTTACTACGCTGTATGACAGTCAGCCTTCATGAAAAAACAGAGCTCACCGTCCTTTAGCCAATGGGTTGGACGGTGATGTAAACCAGTTTTAGGCATCTTCTCAGCCAGCTGAAAGAACAGACTAGATAGGCTTATGTGACACAGGAATGGCAGGCCTAAAATGGTTAGTGTTTCGCTTAGCCAAACGCGATCAGAGGAGGTACATTTTCAAGTGGACTTAGGCCACTGGAGGTGATGTTCTCTTGATGCACCCACACTGTGTCCCAGGGGTTCATGATGCCTTCAGTTTCTTTTTTTTAGCATGACCTGCACTCTATTCCAGGTGAAAGCTACAGATGTCCATGACAAAATCCATCTGCCTTAAAAGACAACTTTCAAATGAACTTGGGGGGCTGGGAAAGAATCTAGAAGTGTTCTGTGCTGTGAATGAAGTCATCTGACCCAAACCTTTTAATAAGCTAGGCAGAAGACATGATGGTTGAGTGGCTGAGCTCAGATGTCTGGATAGTTGGAAGAGTTGAAAGACGTTATCGAGAGATTCTGTGGTGCAGCTGTGAGGTGCCTAGTGACGTCCTGTTCTTTCCTTGATCAGAGGTCACCAAGTCCTCACCGCAGCTTAAAAAAACATGAGCTCCACAGTACAGCAAGGTTCTGTACTGTTTAGAGGTTGGCGAGAGTCTTTCTTTGAAAGTCAGAGGAGATGACATTTATGTATCTAAGCATGGAAATCACAGCTTCTAGAAAAAAGGCAAATCTTTGAGGAGAGCGTACTAAACAAATATTTGGAGGTCAGTTGTGCTGACTTTTGGAGTAAATGATGGGGTCGCTGTCAAATAACACGTCCAGTGGGTTTATGCTGCTTTAGGTGGGCATTCTATAGAGGTAGAACAGAGGCGGTGCTTAACTTGTAAAAAAATAAGTGCCAAGGCTATCGTCAGGAGGCCACTGCAGCTTGCACCATAAATTGACCCTGCCATGCTGCCAATGATAGTACCAAAACACCTACTAACCATCACACTCCTACAAGTGTGACAATTCGGACTACTTTAGGCCCCAAAGCTATAAGAATGGCTTTGGTGACAGGTATTAGTCATTTTTAAAACATATATTTAATTAATAATTAACTGTTGTTGTGCTCATCCCTAAATTAGTCAGACAGCGCCACCGTGTGGCAGACTGTCATAAATGCTGGTGTTGACAATTAAGTGCTGGCGCCGAGCACCGGAAACCACCGGCTCAAATTAAGCACTGAACAGAGGTCTCCAGCTTTTCTTATAGTGAGAGCTACCTCATATCATTAAAACTTTCCTGAGCTACTGCCGATTCCGAAAGGGTACATAACTTAAGCACCACAATTCAAGTATACCCTATTGTGCTCCAGTGAGCATACATCATTGTTATATTAGCTGTATCACAAAAGGATTGCCTGTGGGGTCTATGAACGCTAAGTGTGCCTAAAGAAACAAAGGAGCGACAAAAAAAGGAAATGAACAAGAAAAGGATGAAGAGGGAAGACAAAGGAACAAGGAATTAAAAGAAAGGATATGGCAAAAGAAAAGTAGGGAGCTAGGGCAGAAATAAAGAAGGGGAGAAATAGAAAGGAATGAAGAAAGAGACATGGAGACTGAAAAACCCCAGACAAATAGAAAGTAAGAAACAAAAAGAAAGCAGCAAAAAAGAAGGGAAGAAAAAAATGAAGAGAAAACAGAAGTAAAATTAAAGAAAGAGGAATGAAATAAAGTGGAAAAAGAAATAGAAAAGTAATAAATAAGGAACAGGAAAGAAAGCAGCAGAAAAAAGAAAGAAAAGAAAGGAGTGGAAGCAACGAAACACACAAAATATAGTGAATGAAAGTTAAGGAAGAAGAAGATAAAATAAAGAAAAATAAGTATAGAAAGAAGGAAAGAACAAGAAAAAAGTAAAAAGGTAAAGAAGAAAGAAAGTAGAAGAAACAGAATTAAGGAACAAAGAAAGAGAAATGGGAAATGTAGAGAAAAAATGGAGAAGCGAAATGTAAAGAAATAAAAACAGCAATAAAGAGAAGGGAGAGAAGGGAAGAAAAGATGAAAAAGGAGAAAAGCAAGCCAAAAGGAAAGAAAGGAAGACTGGAAGAAAGAGAGTAAGACTGAGAAAGGGAAGAAAGCAAGAAAGAGGGATGAAAAAATGAATTAAGATGGAAAAAAAATGAATTAAGATGGAAAAAGAAAAAATTAATTAAGATTGGAACGGCTTGAAAGAAAAGAAAGAGAAAAAGCCAAGGAAGGGGAGTAGAGAAAGAAAGGAAAAAAGAAAGAGAGAGAGAGAGAGAGAGAACGAATGAGAAATAAAGAACATTTTCAGGCGAGGGTACTCTGCACTGTGAGTTTGCTGGGCCTCACAGGACGGGGTGCACAATGTTTGAAAGTGCTTCCTCAGCAAAAGGGCAGCTGCATGTTTTAAAACCAGCTGAGATTGCCAGGGGCAGGCAGCGAGCTACTAGTAGCTCATGGTCGACCTGTTGGAGATCCCTGTGATACGGAACATCAATTTGGGAGCCAAGGAGGTCGCCATGTGTCCTAAGTACGTTAGGCGCAATGCAGCAGCACTCCATGGAGGTGCCTGGACCTCAGCAGGGAGCCGTGGTGCTCTGGAGCGGTCGTAGGGGCGAGTGGAATTAGGCCACTGGAGGTGATGTTCTCTTGATGCACCCACACTGTGTCTCAGGGGCCTATGATGCCTTCAGTTTCTTTCTTTAGCATGACCTGCACTCTATTTCAGGTGAAAGCTACAGATGTTCATGACAAAATCCATCTGCCTTAAAAGACATCCTTCAAATTAGTTATGTTTTATGCAAATGTAGTTTTACAATGTTGTTAATAATACAGTTCTATAACAAAAAGAAACATAATAATGCTGTGTGTACAAATAAAGAAAGCCTAGATTGATTGACACTCCGCTTGCCAGAGTGTTCCACTTTCCGTGCATGTGAACAGCTCTTGATTAAGTTTCATAGAAAGCCACCATTTCAAGATGGCTGCTTTGCAGCAGTAGACCAGTCAGTCAGGGGAGGAAACCGTCATACAGGAAGCTCAGTTTATCTTGCTTGTACCCAGTGGCAATGTGCAATGATGCGCTCCTCGAATGTAGGAGCAAAATATATACCATGCAGTATCCACATTCTTCCTGCCTCCCTCATGAAATACCACTACAATATTATTGCTCCAGCGGTGCTAGGGTCGATTTGCCAATAGACTAAACCATAAAAAGCCCACTAGGCGCCTTGTGGGTGATGCTACCAGAATTTAAAATTGGGCCTCACAGGTTATTGCAAAAGACTATTGCTATAAAATGCCTGGGTGCCAAAGAATTCAGCTCACAAACAATTAGGGGCTATCTTCTACTAGATTTATCGGCCTCCCCTCACGGTAATAAAATATCCTTCTGCAAAAACATTGAGCATTGCATATCGACTACCACTATGTCGTCAAGTAAGTATGCATATGTAAGTGTAGTTGTACAAATTTTAACTCCACATCAACATACCTTGAAGATATTCATGCCCGATCTGGCAGTGCTGGACAGCGGGTGATTTCCCAGTGGCCTGGCAGGGTGATGCCTGGTTTTACTGCTGTTGTGGGCTGGTTTTGTTGCTGCGGTCTTTTGCGCTTGGTGCTTTACAAACTATGCAAAGCAAATGTTTTTGCCTATTTCAAAACCATTTATTTTTGCTTTTGGTTGGTTCCTGTCTCATTCAGGGCCGCCACCAGCAGCGCTGATGTTCAGGGGACAGGGAGGTGAGGGTCTGCTGTTGCTTGGCTCACAGAGTCCAGAACACATGAGGTTAAGACACTTTAAAATTAAAAACAGCAAATTTCTTTATAATAAGATCATTGCAAGCCATTTCAGTTGTGTGTTAAATTAAACCATGGCTTTGCGTGACAATTGTTAAAAGTGATTCTAATCATGAACTTGGAAACATTCATGCCCCTCTGCCACTTCCCTGAAATATGATACTATTAGTGATCCAAGAGAGAATTCAGTTATCTTTTGCCTCCTATGTGTGTCCCTGAGCATCTCCATAAATGGAGTAACATTACTGTCTTCTATATGCAGCACACACCCTAAACTGATGTGTTTGAAAGCGCGCTCATGTGATGATGAGGGAAAAGGAGTCAAAGTGGAAAAAGTAACTGCATAGGATCACACAATGTGGGAAAGTGGAAGGTTTCACTTTGCACCAAAAGGTTATCTGTTTCTCTCTCCCATTTGAGCTCAACACTTAGTAGTCTGTGTTTATTTGATGTGCTAAATCAGTGCACTGTCTTAGTTTCTTCCAGGCCGTGCATGCTTCTCTATGAGGGGCGGTAGTAGTGTTTGCGGAGGATGATTTTCTAATTCAAAAGATAAAATGAAACCAGAGCATCAGCCCTTGGTCAGTGCATTTAGACCATTTGGTCCACGTTGCTAAAAGTCTTTATTGTCTTCCATTCTTGAATTAATTCATCACCCACTCCTCACCCAATCAACTATTCATTCATTCATTCAGTGAGCCATGCGGTCATGTCTCCAGTCTCCATCCAGGGATTAGACAAGGTTCAATTATGAAAAATGAGTTATAAAATGCACAATATCTGCCATTTTTTTAAAGCATTTTTGGGGGTCGGAAGAACCTACCATACACCGCTTGCAGCGCCCAGGCTCTCTCGCTGCGCTCGTTCGCTACATGCAATAGAAGTGCTGGTCTGACAAACTTTGACAGGGTTGTGTTTCGTTCCCAGCACAACCCCTGCCTTGATGTGTGAGTTCTGATGTAATCCACACCCAGTGACACCGTGATTGAATGTGTTATGCTGGATTTTCAAAGTGTCTTTCAGGCAGCTGTATGACATTTGTCTAAATTGGGTCCCCCTGCCTAGGAGAATGTTTGCTGTCAGATGGTTAGTTGGTCTCACTGAAAGCGCTTCACCGCCTTCTCAAGGGGATCGGAACACTATATGAAGGAAAGGACCACTGGAATTATACGATTACGATTGTCCGTCTGCTTCCTATTTTTGCATAGTTATAGATTTGCTGCAATTGCTTTATAATCTATTGTCTGGTGCATAATCTGCAGCTTTTAACAAAGAAACATAATTTCCATCTCAAACGGTTCAAAAGTTACTAAAACGAATGACTCATGTTAGTTACTGTGCAGTGGAAGGGCCTTTGCGAATGTTGATTAGTTACCTTTCTGTTGCTTATTGTTATATTTAGGTGTCAAACTGGTGCGCCCAATGCCCAGAACGTGTTAACAAGTGTAAAAAATACAAAATAATGCTAGCAAAAAAATGTGCCACATTCTGCTGCATAATTTGTCTTTTCTTGCCGGATAAGACACTGAACCCTGCTGGCTTTTTGGACTTCCCCTGCCGCATAATTCCAGTGCCCCAGCTATGTGGCTAATCGGTGCAAAGGTCCGTGATGCGCAAGAGCGGGTATGATGTGTTTAGGTGTTTAGTCAGTGCTGTTTTGTAATTGATCGAAAGGCTTAGTTAGCTTACGATCACCATCACACTGGCGAAATGTTTTTGGTGCATGCATGTATTGTGAAGTTCTCGAATCGCACTGGAGGGTGTAGTCTTAAGGAGCGGTCACCCTCGTGCTCTGCGTTTGTACTGGTGCTCCCTACGAACCTACATGGGGCAGCAAAAGTGAGTACATGGGCAGAGCAGCTTTCCTCAGACTGGCTAAGGGGACGAGGGCGCTGCGCACCGGCCCATGCGCCTGCTGCGCCCACTGCGCACCGAGCTGCCTTCCTGAAGGTCGCTGATGCTTGTTGCTAAGGTAACCCGGCTCAGGTGCAGCCTGCTGGAGGCACAAGAGGATTGTAGGATAATCTGGAGCTCAAAGCACACGCTCCCTCCCGCCGCCTCGCCCCCTCCCCCTCTCGCTAAGCATACCGCTGTCACACCCTCACCCGCCCTTCGCTCCGTCAATCTCTCTACTCCTGCTCTCTAGCATTCTTGCCTCTCACCTGCCCGTCTCTCTCGTACGATCCCTCCCTCGACATCACTTCACTGCATCAGCAGCCCCTTCGCGTCTCTCTCGCTCTTCCAGACTCTCTCTGCCTCTCGCTTCTTAAACACACCAACCACACTCCAATCTCTCACTCCCCGGCCCTACCCGCCTCCTGCATCTCTGACCAGACACATTCTTTATCTCTCACCCCCCTCACACCTCTCTCGCTCGCATGCCCCTCTTTCTATCTCACACCCAAATTTGCTCTCTCTCCAATCCTCTCTTTCTCATGTTCACTCTGTATCTCTCGGTAGCCTCTGCAGCGGACGTTGTCGCCCTTGCGACCCTCTCAGCTGCCTCTCTTTCTGTCTTTCACTGGCACCTCACCCCCTCATGTTTTACTCTCGCAAGGAGCCCTTTTCTGTTTCTACCGCATCTCTTTTGTTTTCATTTACACATCGGATTCTTTACCTGCTTCGCGCTCTTTCGCTGTCCACCATCTCTCACCTGTCCCCAGTCTGCCTCTGTGTATCACTCACGTGTATCCCCATCTCTCTGTCCTTCTTTCTCTCTGTCCCCTGGGCTGCCTGTGCCATTAAAACCTGCTATGCGATTTTACTGCCCCCTTTCCCTCTGTTCTACCCACTGTTCCGCTGCTGCTTAGTTTCCCTCCTCTCCCTCGCCGCTTCCCTCCCTCTCCTCCCGGCCTCACCTATCGCTCCCTCTTATCTCTCACACCTCTCGTCGAGTCCCGCCATCTGTCCACTGAATGGCCTCGCTTTGCTTCATTGCGTCTGGCTGCACTGTACATATTTCTTTCCCACTCTCCCGTCTTTCGCGCCTCTTCTTCACCCTCTTTACGACTCTCTAGACGGGCGCGTGTCTATATATACCTCTATCTAGTTTAGTGGTTCTCTGCCCCCTTCAGAGCAGTTGTATGCACACACACTACACTGTAACACTTGCTTTCTCTCTGTTTTGTCTACTTTGATGTTAGCCCCCGCCATCGTCTCTCTCCGTTCATCTCATTCCATATTAATTTCCCTCCACCCCTCTATTACCTTCGTGTTCTCTTTCCTTCTGCCTCTGTTTTTTTGTCTCTTCATCATGTTACTCGCCCCCACCCACACCCTCTCTTCCTGCCTTTGCCTGGCTCCTTCAATCCCCCCTCGTGCTGATCCCCATTGCTATGACAACTGCAGTGAAAAGTCGAAATGGCCAGATCCCTGAGCTGTGGTTCCCAAGCTTTTTAGAATCACCACCCACTTTTAGAACAACAAATGTTTGCCACCCACCTAGCTTTAATGGACATGAGAAGGGGTGATTTTCGAATGTAATGTGTGGTAGCGCATTGTCATCAGGGCCGGACTGGGAACAGAAACCGGCCCTGGCAAACTGCTCAGCCGCCCCCCAAATCCCGGGGTGAGGGGGAGTACAGCCAAGCAGTTTGCAAGGGCCGGTTTCGGCCGATTTTGTTACAGGGGGGCCGATCTTGCCGACCGCCAGTAACAAAACATACACCCAGGGGCCCAAAACGGACCCCCACCCTAGCAGCCTACTGGGGAAACGCCTGGTTCCCGCTATGGGCAGTCCGGCCCTGATTGTCATTTATAGACAGCACATTTTCCATCAGCATGGGCACTCAATATGCACAGAAATAAAGTTTTGCTGATAAAACTATATAGCACAGAAAGAACAATGCGTGGAAATTGGTTTTCTGTGAATATTTATCATTTGTGGATCACCAAGTAAGTGTCTTGATTTGTTTTGATCCTATTAAAATCTCTGTTTCCAGCACTCTACAGCATTACAATAAAGTGTTTCAGTTTTGCTTTCCTAACTGCTGGATTCATACAGGTAATTTAAAGTCATCTTTAGTTATAGTTCTGACTTTGAGACCCACCAAAAAATCAGCTTGAGACCTACTGGTGGGTCACGACCCACAGTTTGAGAAACACTGGCCTAGACAGTGCTCCATACCTGTGTTCACAAGCCTGGCCCTGGGAACAGCCCTCTTGCCGAGACTGGCACACCAGCCAGACTACCAGTGGTGCCCAGGCAAACCCGATGATCTCCGTGGGGTGCACGGGGTAGGTGACCCTGAGGCCCTCCACAAGAGGCACAATTTTCTCTTCTGCTTGCTCCTCCCTGTGGCACAGACACCCTCTGACCTCTGCCAGTCTTCCATTTCTGAAATAGTTGGTCATTTCTAACTTGAGCAACCACCTTCCCTCTGTTGGACTGATTGTTAAGCAGGGATGTATGAACTATGGAACATGAGTATTCAAACCCTACTCGGCCTAGGAACAAATCCCATATGTTGCTTCAATAAATCATGATTTAAACCGAATTTGTGCATGAATCTCCTCCTTTTCTCACTGTGGCTTCTCTCTTCAGTTAATGGTTTCCTTGTACCCATCCCCTCTTTCCTCACAGTTTGTCTTTTTTTATTCCTGTGTTGTCTAAGGTCTGTTCCATCTGCCTCTCTCCCTCTCCTCTCTGTATCTCTCTCACACACACACAATCATTTATTTATCTCTCTGTTTTCTATCTCATACCCAGTCTTTAATGCTTGCCCTTTCTTTGTTACTTTTGTTCTGTTTTCACTATTGTTCCCTCATGTTGTCTGTCGCTCGCTCATTTTTTAACCCTCTCTCTCTTTCTCTCCTCTTTATGTGTTTCACTCTCTAGCTCTTTCCCTCTCATCCTATCTCATTTACTTTCTTTTGCCCGTTTTAAATCACCCTGAACCCACCTGGGCCAACATCTCAGGCTGTCTCTTTGCGCTTTCCTTCTGTTCTCTATGACAATTTACAACCTGAAGACCAACACATCACAAGTGGGAAAGAGTCCCTTCCCTTCAAGTTTCATAGTTTCTTCCCGTGATCTAGTTCGGATTGCTGCTGGGGCATACTGCACACATATGGAATTATAGATGGGTGACAGTGAATAACTGGGGTGTTTGTCATCAAGTGATTCTGAGTGACATGAAATAGACAATGAAAGTGAAGCTTGAGTTCTCTATGATTCCACTCAGCACTCCAACTTGAAAAACACCCCCCCTTTTCACTGTTACCCATCTGTGATTTTTCTTTATGTTATGTATGCCACCTCCATTCCTGTCATCAGCTGTGCATAACAAAGACAAGGAGGACCAGGGGACAAAAAAGGTCCAGCATACGTGCTCCAGGGTATGAACTGTGAAAACAAGAAGTATGCTGTTCCTATAACGCAAGGAGAGGTAGCAATGGAAGAGCTGTCCTCACCGGAAGGGCACATGCGGGGAATGCTCCTAATAGTAGCAAGAGCCCTCACACACCTGAAGAATGTTATTCTTCTTCATCAGGCAGCTCCACGTAGGGGCGGCACTGCAATGCCCAACGGGCCCCGCGATGGGGCTCTTTGCCGATCTTTTACCTATGATCTTGGCCGATGATGAAGAGTGGTGTGTGTGGTATGTGTGGTGTGTAAAAAGTGTGAGTAGAGTGCAGGGAAAAATGGGAGCTAAAAATAACTATGAGAACCTGTAGAACCAACTTTAATTAGCGAGTTCTACGTTATGATTAAAATAACCTTCAATGTTGCAAGAGAGGGATGTAATAAACCTATCGAGCATATGTTGAGTAAGGTCTACATGTGTCATGCCTACTGGCATCTGTGAGATCGTGTCATTTCTTCTGGATCGGTAAACCCTATTATCTTCTCACTGAGGGGAAGTTAATATACATGTGAAAATAAGTAACCATACCCTTACCAAGTTACACCAACCGTAACAGTGTCTCTTCGGGGGAAGAACCCAAAGCAGGCTGGTGATGGGAGCCAATCACTCCGGTATCAACGGACGCTCAATGGTGTTGCGATACATTGTGAGTTGGTAAACACGATTAGCGACCGACCTACCCTCCGATCAATCCGGAGCAGACACACTTCCATTCCTACCTCCCCTCCTGTTATATGAACGGCATACTTCTTGTTTTCAACAGCTGTGCATGAGCAGAGATGCCAAGAGGAGACATACACATGCTTCGCATCTCTCAACTCCTATCCTGTGTTATTCTAGGTGTCCTGCAGTTGCCTTCACCATCCCGTGTCCTTCCATTCCAGTCAGTATTACCTTTCTCTGTCACGCAGACATAACTTGTGGCTTGCATTTATCATCTCCTGCCCAGCAAATTAAAAAGAAACTGGTGCCCTGCCACCCCACCTGTCTTCAATTGGTTGTAAAACGAAATATCAGAGCTAAAATGTTGATTTTACTGATTTTTTTTGCAAAGGACAAAATACGGACTACAAAAATACAGAAGACCAAATATTAGCCCTTGATAAGTATATTGAATTTTCAATTATAAACGGTAATTAACTTCAAACATATATTTACTTAAAAATTACTTTAAAAATACATATAATATAAAAAAGATGCAATTCCATTTTATAACCTACAAACAAAGTAAACATAAACTTTAAAATAAATATACAAAATAATAAACATAATCATAATATATAAATAAAAAAAACTATAAAATAAACATGAATAATTAAATTTTAAAAACTAACAATTAACAATAATCAATAACATTGAGTACCAGATAATAAAATATATATGAAAAATACTAAACTAAAAATATAATTTTAAAAACAATATACTGGAGCACTCCAACAATTTTTTTGAATAACACTGTTTTAGGACAAATAACCAGAAAAGACAGTCCATAAGTCCAAGGTCATGTGATATATTTTCGTTGTCATTATTGTGGTTACAAGCTTTTAACCAAGTACGTGATCTTCAACCGACACGTGTTTCGTCCCCAATGGGACTTTTTCAAGGCGAGTGAGCACAAACTGTATTTCTTATTTCTCTAACAATAATAGATGAAGTAAGACGATATAGGTGCCAGACTATGAACTTCTTCTAGATGATCTCTTCTGTGGCCTATTGGACTGTTGGATTCTTCCTAATGGCAAATGTAGTCGTCCTCATCTGTTTATCATCAATATTTTCAAGCTCACAGTGCAGTGGTGTTGCTATTCAGTCATGGGCAACACCGGCCACACTTCAATCTCCCTCTGTCTATCCCCTCACATCTTTTGAGAGGTGACAAGAGGTTCAGAACTCACTGGTTGGACCTCTTTGCCATGGAGACCAGTGCCCTTGATCACCAGTTCTGCTCCTTGATTCCATATCCCATAGCACAGGCTATAGATTCTCTGTTGTTCCCATGGCCAGGGGGTCTTCTGCACTGCTTTCCTTCTTTTTTATTGGTTGCACAATCAGAGTGGATCATGCCGGGTAAGTCTGAGGGTGGTAACGGAGGTCATGCTATATTCTCTTTCTTTAGATGGCTATCTTTTTCACCCTGGTACTTCCCTCTGCATCCCAAACAGAGGAATAACCTCAATCTCTAATTCAATCACAACATTTCTTGTATAGACTATCTTGGCATCCATTTCACTTTAAGTGAAAGACAACTCTTAATGGAGCTCTACAGGAAGTAGACAGCTGGCAATAGCATATTACATGCAGCCACCCATCATCCTACCAACCTGAAAGGAAGCATCCCGCGGGATGAGCTACTCACCTACAGATGGAATTTCTCCAATAAGGAAACATATGATGCTGAGTTTAGTACCATGGTGGGAAGATTCCATGAGAGGGGATAAGCCCAGTAGGGTACTGAACACGGGCCAAGGGGAAAGTAGAGTCTTTAAAAGGGATAATCTCCTCTTTATCAAGAAGAGAGGGAAAACTGAAAAACCAAATACTGTGTGATTCATTACTGACTTTAGCAATAAGTCAATTCATGTCAAGAAACTTATAAACAAGTACTGGACAATCCTGAGGGCCGGCCCCATTATGAAGACCATTGTGGGACCACACTCCAGCACCACATATAGGAGAGCCAGGACATTACCCTCACACAGAGCCACTTCCAACTATCGACCAAGGTTGGGTGGCTAAAAAATGTAGGGGGATTCTTAAGGTGTGGTACATTTAAGGACTGAAAAAGCAGAACTAATTGCAGCACCTACCAGCTAGCCAATGGCAAAGAGAAAAATCTTACAGTTCTTAACGTGCACGTCTGATTATTGTGTGTATGTATTAGAATGTACGTGCAAGCACTGGTATGTGGGTAGTACCACCTTCTCGGTCAAGATGAGGATCTTGGAACATCTAAGAGTTATAAGGAATCATGATGAAACTTATCCGGTTGCCAGGCATTTCTTTACTAAACATCAAAGTAATCCTGATCGCCTCCATTTCTTTGGCATTGACAAGATTCACAAGCCAACCAGGGGAGGAGACAGAGAAAGGCTACTTCACATCAAGGAGTCACTCCTGATTATAGAGCTCGACACCAACATCTCCCATGGGCTTAACATGCCAAAGAACTCACAATGCACATATAATATGAATGTCTTCTTCCCGTTGCCACCATTCTGCCATATACTTGACTGTCCTTAGTCCAACTACACATTTTTCTGTGCACTGATTCCTTGATTATTACTAACTGATGTTTCTGACATTGATTTATTTCATTGTCTACTATGTTGAGTGACATTGTTTACATCAATTTATTAGGTATACATAGCACTTCTGGCCCTGACAGGCCTGTCTGTCATGCCCACTGGGCCCTGATTGTATTTCTGCACCATGACCTCCTTATCATTGCATGTGGTAATACTGGTGCATGCGTTGCGTGGCATTATAGAATAATCTAGCCCCAAAGTCTGGCACCAAAGTGCATATCTTTTGTAGGCGGATGTAGACTTGTAATTATGGTAACATGCAGTCATTCACAGAGTAAGTGATCCAGTTGTTAACTGGGCTCATCCACTACATGTTGTTCTATGTAGTGGTGGGCGTAAGCAAGATGAGAATGACTATTGAACAGATCGATGAATGAAAAGAGCTGACCCAAAGTCTCTCTAAGTATGTAATTATATTTGTATTTTTAACATATGTTTTTTTAGGTCGAACCTGGGCAGTGCATGCCCTGCTCTGCGAGGCATGCTGTATTGAGGTTGGGTCTTGAAGCTCCGCCCACATTTTTCATTGGATTGTGTTATTGTCCACTGTAACCGGTGGCTGTTCATTGGTCAAAAGGCTTAGTAATCCCTCCTTAGTACCGCTTTGTCTTTTTTTGTAACCTCCCATGGCGACATCCCCTGTTACGTGTATTGTTGCTCAGTAGGCTTTATTTACAGCCTCTGAGCGCTATTTTCTCATATATCGTTCTCTCCTAAAGCTTTTAAAAAATTTTTTAGCACACATTTGAAGTGCAATAGGTCTCGCATTTACGAAGAGTTTAAGCTGTTGGCATTGTAAATAACAATGCCTTTTATTCATGTACAACAACACAGAAATAAAAGGCATTGTCATTTAGAATGCCAATAGCTCAAACTCTCATAAATGCGAGACAATTCGCATTGCAAATGCTTGTATTTATTATGATGCTGGTGAGAATGCTTAAGCTCTCTCTAGGTCAGACGTAAATAAATGTAACACTTAGCCATCGATGGGCCAACTAATTCATTTTAAGGCTGTGTATATTCTCCTCCAACACTGGTTTCCAGACACACCCCTGCTTCTTTTTTTCTGATATACCTTTGCACGTCCATTGCTTCCTTTCTACGGCGCAAGACGAGGGACTTTCAAGCACGTCAGACACAGACGTGCGCCGACTCTCGAAGGGATAGCAGCAGGAGAGGATGGAGACGGGATTAACGGTGGAACATCCCTTAATCCCCGGGGCGAGGGGAGATTCCAGGTCCTCCCCGGCCTCCCTCTCTGACATGAGAGATGCCTGAGGTCTCACCTCAGAGACTGTCATGAGCAATGCTCCGAGCCAGGCAACAGGAGAGGCGTTTGGGAATAGAGTTGCCATCTTGTTCTACGTCGGCAGGGCTCAGTGTTTCCATTCCTGTTCTCTTGTTTAAATTAATCGTGCCTTCTGGGGGTTGTAGTCTTCCTCTGCTTCAATTAAACCGGTCGGACTAGTGCCCTAATGCTATGTTATGTTAATTATTTAAGTGCTGCATTCGCCTGAGCGTCTTGGCGCTGTGGAACCCCACAAGTTGGAAGACTGACTGACAGCAAAGATTACTGTGATGTGACAGTGAAGGGCCAGGTCTTCATCTCCAGCTTTTAAAGTGCAGACTCTGCACCTGCTGCGAAACAGCTTCAGCCCTCCTCCTACGGTGTCTTGTTTGCTCCCCTTTCCTCTGATGAAGTCCCTACAGGAAAATGCACATAAAGGTGCTCCTTACAATTTACGAGTGAACATTAAGGTGGTGCACCTTTTCATTGGTCTGTGCTATTCTACAAGAGGACCATCAAACTAGAATAGTTTTCAAACTGTGGGGCACGCTCCCGTGGGGGGCAGTGGCTGTATTTCAGGAAGGACGTAAATGTGTCTGCAATTACTTGTAAATGAAGGTAGCCTGTGAGCACGAATGGCGCGGTTCCAGTTGAGGTACAAAAAGCAAAATGTGTGGGAATTGAAATACTGAGTGCCATATGGCAGGATCAGTGAGCATATAGTATGGAGAGGGGTCAAATACATGGCTAAAAATAACGATATATTGTGCATTTGGTTGTTTTTTTACCTTTAGTTCACTTCAGTTAACTGCATATAAAATAACACACAACTTAAATGAAACATAAATGAGAGTTAAAGTAATCAATAGGAAATATATGCTTTAATGTTATGAAACCTCAGTTGGCTAATGCAATAACTGCAGATGTGTGTGATCAGAGAGTCACAGAATTAAATCCTGATTGGTGCAGTGAGGAATAGTGACTTGTTTATTTATAGTGCTTTGAGGTCCGAGCATATGACAGAAAACACTGAATATGTAATTATTTTATAATTGTATTACACACAATATAAAATAGGCTGCCACAAAATGATGTAGTGTTTGAGATGAAATATGTGCTTTTAAAAATATACATTTTAGTAATAAGTAATCAGATTTTATCTAGTACAAACATTTTTGTATATGTCCATTAAAAAGGCGGACTTCCGATCTCCACTGATACCACCCTTATATTGCCTCTCTGAAAGAATAAACATTTGCCACCTTTGAAGCTTAAGTGACTTCATCAATTAGGGCCTATACTAGCTCCAAAGCAGCCTTTATATTTGGTGATTAACCAATTGTACACATTTACCTTTCTTTCTGGTTGAAGGTACCCTGTGAGAAGGCAGTTTTCTTCTTTAGCGCTGTGTCGCTTTCTCTGCTTCACAGCACAGGACACCCTTCTCTGCCCCTCCCCCCCTCATTGTTGCATGATCTGCAGCCCTGGGAGCATGCAAAGGAAATTACCACACACAAAGCTGTGGACTGTATGTCTTTATTCCTCAGCATACAATCACACACTGCACTCTCATTATATCATAACTGTTAATAACCACACCTTATCTCCTCCCAGCAAGTTATGTAATTCCTTTTTGAGTCGACCCAGAGCTGCAAGGGTCCTAGCATACATAGTCTCAGGACACTACACCCGCCATCCTTCGTTTTCAGGTATCGACACCGCAAGGTGTGCATTTAACGGTCCAGGGCAGGTAGATTTAGCAAAACGATGAGTGAAGGTGGTGGCAGCGGGATCAAATGATAGTTCTAAAGAGATGACCCAGAAGAGGGGACACTGTGTGGGGGTATATTTTTCCATTCACAAATGGACAGAGACAGCTTCCTCAGAGAGATGCCTCCAACAAAGGTGTGATCTATAGGGGTCCATTAGTGCAGCAGATGCTGTGGCACTGGGGCCAGGGGTAATTGGCCACTGGACTATCTTACTATGAAAAGGGATGTGGACCCATTTTTCTTCTGGGCATTAGGACCCAGGTCACCCTCACTTCACACAAACTAGGTCTAAAAGCCTAGGGAATAGGGTGGACTAGATGTGGAATTTTTGTCTTGGAGTGATGGCCCAAGGAATGGGCAGAGTTGGAAGGCTGTTTCGCAGAGATGTAGGTATCATTGGTGCTGCAGCTGCAGAATTATGGCTGTTATACTATCCTTACTTTCTTGAATTAGGGGACTAGTGCATAATTGCTATGCCAGTGTGGCTTTGGACCTAGGGGCAATAGCCCAAGGGATGGGATAATTAAAGGAGAGGAGACACCTTGGTTTGGGCATCAGAGAGATGGGAGGGATAGGGGGTAGCATAATAGGGGAGCCCCTGTTGTTAAGAAAGGGCAGAAGAAACAGCCTGCTTCTCATTGTAGTCAGTAGCTATCATTAGTGAAGCAGGTGCAGTGACACGGGTGCAAGGGCCTGAGAGGCCCACTGTATCGCAATCATGTATGTCTTGCTTGAAAAAGGGGGCTCGGGAGTACATTTTCCTTGCTAGTATTAGGGCAGAGGGCACCCTTGCTGCAGAAATGGGGCAACAAGCAGGAGCTCATTTTTGTTCTGAAATGGACAGACAGCCTGTTTTAGGAAGGGGTAAAAAAAAAGAAGAGTAGAGAGCCTGCTTCCCTAGGCCGTAGCTCACATTAGTGCAGCAGGCGCAGTTGCCTTGGGGACCCAGAGTACAAGCGGCTCACAGCACACCAATTATGGGGAGTAGTGTTTATGGTAAATTCTGTTTGTTAGATTTCTTTTTTTTTTATAAATCTCAAATTTAGGGTGGAGAATAAGAAAAAACACCTAGATATGAACTTATAATGCCCCCCACCCCTTTGTGTTCAGCCCTGGTGCCTCCCGCTCCCTCAACCCTTGCCATAAATTGTTGGAGGGGGGAATAACTTCAAATAGTTTACTTGGGGGTGCTCAGTGCAAAAAACGTTTGAAGACTCTGATCTAGAAACTTGCCCATTCCAGCAACCCATCAAGCAGCCATATTAATGCATCAGACTTTCACAGTCAAGTGATCATGACTCCTTCAAGTATGTCAGACTGTTATGTCTAATCAGACCTGAGATAACACCACTTTGGAATTTGGTGCCTTTATATGGAGTTTATGTAAATGTAGTGTACCGACTGCTTCCAGGATTGCTCATCATAAACTGAAAGTTATTCGCAGATTAATCCTATGAACATTTCGCATATTAATGGTATAAACTCTAGTGATCTATTCTTAATTACCTTCTCACACTATCACCCTTTGGTCTTGCCCACTCACTACAAAACTACTACATTACTAAAAATACATAAGCATCGGACCTTTCTTTAAAATAAAGAGAGAAAGAAATAAACATCATGAGGTGATGTTCACTAGTTTGCAATATTTCGAAACAAACATTGGCAAAGACAATAGGTCTTGTCTCTCAAAAGCAAAACTATTGGCCTTGCCAGGGGCTTGTTTGTACTCTTTGTATGCAGACATGCATCACGATATATGCGCACACATGGGTGGCAATCTTCTGTTAAAGAAGACCCATTGCAAGACAGTGGGTGATGCGTACATGTGTCAGTGACAGAGTTTTTAATGACAGTCGTGACAGTGCTATACAGGGCAGCAGTGAGCTAGGCAGTCCAAACACGGACAGTCCTGTCAGTGAGTGAGCTTAAACTCTATTTTGACAGGTTGATTGCTCTCACCCCAGATTGAGATAGTCCCATTAACCACAACCGCCCAAAGAGCCCTCCCAATGCACAACCTTCAGCCGTCACCCCTTCGACTCGATGCCCTTCAGGAGGTGCAGGCTTCTTTTTCCAGATGCTGTTCAGCATCAGAATCAAGCACGGGTAAAGCCAAAAGGTCGGGTGATGCCTCTCAAAGGCGAGGCCAATTGGCTTTGCCAATGCTCGTTTGTTTTTGAGCTAATTTTGTAGCTTGAATTCAGCCAGAAGGATCACCAGTTTGCATTGCAAAACAAAAAGCATTGAAATAGATGCAGTGCATAAAATACTCAATTACATATATTATAAGCGCATACAACAAACACATTTGCAATGCAAAATCAGATCACTTCAGGGCCCAGCTGGACAGTGCTTAAAATAGAGCCAAGAAACTGTTTGAAATCATCAAACAACAAGCCACTCATACCATAAACCACATTTCGGCACCCATGACCTCATACCCCAGTGAGGAAGATTTCTCAGCTCACTTCTCAGAGAAGGCAAGGAAAATTGAACTTGAACTGCAATGTGCCGCAACTAACCAGCGGTCCTTGAGTTCCCCTGCAGTGGGTGTACCTAAGGCAGAGATTGATTTTTCACACCCCATTGTCAGCTCTCCTAAAACCAACGCTTCTTTGAACTCCTTCCTGCTCACAGATGCTGCTGAGCTGGCACCCTCCCTGGTGTCTCTAAAACCCTCTAATCACTTCAACGATCATCTTCCCACTCAACTTCTCAAAGATCTGAATTCAGCCACTCTCCCACTCTGGACCCGGATCATTCAAGAATCTCTGATACAGGGGAGGATTCCCGACTGCCTCAAGATGGGGCAAGTCTCTCCTATCCCTAAGAAGCCTAATGTTGACTTAGCGGACCCACTAATTTCTGTCCGATCACTAGCATCATGACTTTAGCGAAATTATTCAAGAAATGCATCCACACACCGCTCTGCAACCACATCGAGAAATTTCAGCTCCTTGACCTTTTCCAGTCTGGTTTCAGAGCTAGCCACAGCACTGAAACAGCACTAACCCACATAGTTGATGACGCCTTGAGATCCCTTGATCAAAATGTCCCTTGTCTTCTGATCCCTCTTGACTTGTCTTCAGCAAGTGACACTATTAAACATGAAAACTTGATTGCTATTCTTCAACATAGGATGGGGTTATCGGGCCCTGTCTTAAATTGGTTTGCTTCTTTCTTGCATAACCGTACCCAAAGAATCAAAGTTAACCAATCACTTGCTGCCAGTACCCCAGTCACTATTGGAGTACCTCAAGTTTCTGCACTGTCGCCCATGCTCTTCAACCTTTTTATGGAACCTCTTTCCAATATTCTGAACGGCTCCAACATTCAATACCATATGTATGCTGATGATACACAACTTTATTTGAAGATCTCCTCTCCTGATGACATAAAAACTCTTAATGATGCGCTTTGGAAAACGCAACAGTGGCCAACACATAATCATCTGTTGCTAAACTCCCTTAAAACAGAATTCCTTCTGATTTCCCCCCGCAACCACTCAGCTCCTGCCCAAGACTGGATCAAACAACTCTCTGCACTCAACTGCACCCCTAATGTTGTTGACTCTGCTAGATCATTAGGCATCACCCTGGAGAAATACCTAAACATGCAAGCTCACATTAGTGCCACTATTAGGGGTGCCAATCATCAGCTCAACACCCTAAGGAAAGTCAAGCCATTCTTGCTTCCTGAGGACATCCAGACAGCTGTCCAATCCCTAGTTATCTCACGCCTGGAATATGGTTTGGTAACCCTTGCCGGCCTTCCTAAAGCGAGTCTGGATCCGCTTAAAGCCATTCTTAATGCATCGGTCAGACTCATCACCGGCTCCAGAATACATGACCATATCACGCTGGACTTATTTCAGCTTAACTGGCTATCCATTGAAGCAAGGATTTGCTTCAAGATAGCTTGCCTGATGCACAAAGCTATTCACTACAACACCCCCGTCTACCTAGCAAAAACACTTGAGCTATCTGGCTCGAGTTGGAACTTAAGAAGCTCTAATACTCTACTTTTGAAACCACCCAAATTCAATAACAAAATAACTTATAACCGTGCCTTCTCTGGTCTTGAGCCTAGAATTTGGAATGCTCTTCCTCTCGAGATCAGATCCAACCCATCGCCTACCTCTTTCAAAAAACATGTCAAATACTGAATTACCATCTACTGCAATAGCTCTGATGCCATCTTTAATCCACTTCCATCGCCAGCTTGAAAATCTTTTTACCGATCGCTCTAAATTTGTTATGTTTCTCTTCACAGGTCCTTTTTGATGTATTACCTGCTGTAACTTTTTAGTTACTTCTTGTGTTCTATTATGTACTGCACCCTTGTTTTAAAACTCTTGCCTTGTGCCCTCCTTTCTACAGTGCTCAGATACCCTTTCTTTTTTGGGTCATGTTTGCGCTTTATAAAACTTTTCAAATAAATAAATAAAATAAAAAAATAGGTGTATATACACACAGGTTTATCATACTTGAAAACAGAGGTTGGATGAATGAATCGGTGCTCGTTACAATTGAGAGCAATGGATGTAAGGAGTGGTTGGTGTGCTCCAGTTATGTGAGAAGTGACTTGAGGGGGTTGTTGGGGTACAGCGACGGAGAATGAAAAAGTGAAAACCTTCTTTACGCCAGGCGCGGTTCTCATGCTGCTTGGTGAAGCATTTTTTACTTTGAGAACAGCTGTGGCCCAGGCCCCACGTGGGAGATGCAACTTTAACTGTTCCTCGACAAATCATTAGCAAAGGAAACATCATCTTTAGCCTCGAAACCTTCTGTGACAAAAATTGATGGGGAACTGGTCTGTGCACCGTGCAGTCCTACAGTTAAATGGAGTGTTCCCTATCCGTCAGCATAGGATGCTGCTCTGTACAGTACCACTCACTGTGTGCATAGAGGTGTCTTTAACTTTGATTCCTCGGCATAGCATACTGCTCTGCATAGAGCTACGCTCTGTGTGCATAGAGGTGTCCTTACTATCCATTTATCGGCATAGGATGCTGCTCTGTACAGTGTGAGGCCCTCCGTGCATAGAGGTATCTTTAACTTCCATTCATCAGAATGGGATGCTACTCTGCACAGTGTGAGGACCCAGAAACGAAAGCTCAGTAGGTGCCGCTGCAAGGTAAGGTGAGGGGGGCCCCATTACCCATGTCCTAACTGTTTTATTTGTTTCCAGGTAGCTAGCTCGAGGGGGTCCCCTTTAAGGTGAATGGTGTGGGGGACTCCGCACCGCGGGGGCCTCCGTTATGCCCTGTGAAGACCCCCATGCATAGAGGTGTCTTTAACTTTCATTCATCGGCATAGGAAGCTGTTCTGGATAGTGCGAGTCTCTGGGTGAATAAGGGTGTTGTTAACTTCCATTCATCGGCATAGCATTCTGCTCTACTTAGTGCTACTCCCTGTGTGCATAGAGGTGTCTTTACCAACCATTCATCAGCATAACATACTGCTCTGCCTAGTGCTACTCCCTGTATGCATGGAGATGTCTTTACCATCCATTCATCGGCATAGCATACTGCTCTGCCTAGTGCTACTCCCTGAGTGCATAGATGTGGCCTTACCATCCATTCATCAGCATAGGGTGCTACTCTGCACAGTGCCACTCTATGGGTGCATAGAAGTGTCTTTAACTTCCATTCATCGGCATAGCATACTGCTCTGCATAGTGCAAGTCTCTGGGTGAATAATGGTATTTTTAACTTCCATTCATCGGCATAGCATACTGCTCTTTATAGTGCTACTCCTTGAGTGCATAGAGGTGGCCTTACCATCCATTCATCAGCATAGGATGCTGCTCTGCACAGTGCCACTCCGTGGGTGCATAGAGGTGTCTTTAACCATTCATCAGCATAGGATGCTACTCTGCACACTGTGAGGGCCTCTGTGTAGTGAGAAGTCTTTAACTTTCATTCATCAGTAAAGAATGCTCCTCTGCACAGTGCCCCTCACTGTGTGCATAGGCGTGTCTTTAACTTCCATTAATTGGCGTAGGATGCTCCTCTGCACAGTGCAAGTCTCTGGGAGAATAATGGTGTCTTTAACTTCCATTCATTGATATAGGCTGCTGCTCTGCTCAGTGTGAGGTTTTCCGTGCATGGAGGCGTCTTTAACTTCCATTCATCGGCATACGATGCTCCTCTGCACAGTGTGAGGCTATGCATGTTTACAGGTGGCCCTAAGTTCCATTAATCGGCATACTGTTCTGTACAGCGCAAGTCCCCTGTGAATTGAGATGTTTTCACTTTCACCCATCAGTATAGGATGCTGCTATGTACAATTTGAAACACTGTGCGTATAAAGAGTTATCCTTGACTTCCATTTATTGGCCTATAAAGGTACTGTGTGCGGTGCACTGCATGCACCCAGGTGACCCTAACTTCCATTCACTGGCATGCTGTGTGAGTCACAGTATGCATAGATGTCTTTAACGTTTGTACACCTGCATAGGAATCTGTTGTGCATAGAGGTATCTTTAATTTCCATTCTTTGGCATAGGAACCTGCTTTGCATAGCATGAGTCCCAAACGTGCAAAGAGTTTTCCTTAATAGTTACATGAGATCTGCTCCCCTCCCACCGCAAATGAAAACACAATACAGTTGCCACGTCCAACTAGACGAAATGTTATACCCACAGTTTGCTGACAAGTTCAACAAAGATCCTGCTTGGGCAGGGGATGGCTACGGAGAACCATGCCTCCGAGTAGCCACAGGTGACGCCACTGCTCCACCCCCAGCATTGGAGAATTTGTTGGGTATTGCCTGCGGCACTAGCATTGCAGTGAGCTGAGGCCATTTGAATGCCAGCTTGTCTCCCCCTGAACTCGCCGGTCCCTTGACGATCTGGAGCTCCAGAGCTGAGTGCTGGTAACATATCAGACCACAAAGGACAGTAACAGAGTATGATTGGACGGAACACTGGAGCACTGTGAAGAGCTTCTTGAAAGAGTGCACAATTCAAGGTACTGAGGATTTAAAGGGGGGCACTGAGAGTTAAGAGGGATACAAGAGGGAGAAGGGGGACACAAGCAAAAAAGAAAAATGGGCAAACCTCTGAAGCATGCTAATGTAGTCGCCAAAGTCAACTCTGCGGCCCGCCTCAAGGCCAAAACACACTTAGCCCAGGCAGAAGAAGCTGCACGACTGGCCAATAAGGAAAATACCACCAAGTTCTATGGCTTGGATAGCACCCTCGAGAGCTTGGAGGAGGAGGTGACCCCTACTGCCTCCCCGGAACGTGAGGTACCGGTGGTAGACCAGATAAACGCTGCATTAAATCTGATAGAAGTTGCAGCTTTGACTTCTAAATTACAGCAGGACAACTCTTTACTCGATGGCCTTAAAAAGGATTAAAAGGGGCAAAGGAATTTCCTTTGTTTTTAAAGAAAGCAGGTCTACAACCCCCCTAAGTCCAACTACAAAAACATCAAAAGGCCCATCAGCTGCACCAGTGCTACCCGTATCATTAGAAGATCTAGCTTCAAAAGACCTGGAGAGACCACAATGCCACCTGGAACCTGATCAGACTCAATCACTATCTACAAGAGATGATTTGGCAGTTCTGGAGTCAGATCAAGGACAAGGTCAAGGTCAAGACCAGGTGGTCTCGCCAACACCATCAAGTATAGTAGAAATGACTGTTTCCAGTTCAATCCACTCAAAGCTACTTGGAACTTCAGATGAAGGCAATAAGACACCAGTAAATGTCTCTTTAAACCCAAATCTAAACTTCAGTCTCAACTCCAACCACTGTCTCAGGGTCAATTATTGTCAGAAGGCTTATTGGCTCAGGACGATACTATGGTTGGAAATCCGAATCTGCGCATTACAGAATTGCAAAGTAACCCCAGTCAAAGATCAGAAATATCAGGAGCTTATCAGTTGGACATTGGAGACATGCTGAACTTAATATTGGAAGAGGTTCGGGAAATACATTTTTTTAAAAAAAACTGGAGATCGCCTCTTTGCACCTATGGCTAGGGAAAATTGAAGAAGTAATGACATGCTTCCCCATTAAACTCCAGGAAGTGTAAGATAGAATTTCAGCACTAGAAGATCAAACGAATACGGTTATTGGGGAAGTGAAAGAGGAAGTAAAAAACAAAAGCTATCTGGAGAACAAACTTGAGGATCTCGAGAATCATTCTCGGAGGTCAAACCTCCGAATAGTTGGGGTCCCAGAAGGTATTGAAGGTTCTCAAACTCTGCAATGGGCCAACTCCTTTATTAAGCAGAAATGTCTTCCGGAATTTGAAGGAGACCTTACTATTACCAGGTCACATCGAGTCCCAGCACATCCCTTCCCCAATTCTTTGATACCACGAACAATTTTGCTGACTTTCGTATAAAGGAGAGAATCCTAACAAAGGCGATTCAGCAGAAGCAGTTTTTTGTAAACTAACCACTAAATGTCACATATTTTCTGATATGACTGCTGCTGCTGCGCGCAGGAGAAAATCATTTGTTAAGATTCTTCATTTGTTCAAAGCCCATGGCGCCCAAGCATCAATTGCTCAACAATCTAAACTGCGGGTTTTAGTTAAGGGGAAGTTTTTCATGTTTTCTGATTTTGGAAGAAGCTCAGCTATTACTCAGGTATTACTAAAAGAGATCTCGCATGGATCCTGAGCTTAAGGGAATAGTATAAAATATCCCGTTTTTTTTGCTGGGGTCAGCAGGGTCACCCAGGGTGTAGTCACATGACACCAAGGAGGCTAGATGGGTGGGGTGAAATGTGGCTAGCGTGGCTAGTGGGGATTTTTGCACATTTCGATGGATGTTTTTTTTTTCTTCTAGGGTGGGAAGGGGGGTTTGGGGAAGGGTTCACAGCAGGATAAAGAGCAGGAGCAGAAGGTACAGATAGCAAGAAATTTAGAGACTCGTTATTGAGTAAACCAGGAGTTTAATAGAAATACCAAAAGAAACTAGTAAATGCAAGATCCTATCAGTCAACGCTAATGGAATTTTAAATAAATGAAAATATGGTGCTCTTATTAGACGGCTGATATCATTCAATCCCCAAGTTTTGTTTTTTCAGGAGACCCATTTAAAATCTAATTCCCCTAAATTATTTTTACCCAGGGTTTTTTCTAATGTTTTTTTTGTATCCTTAGGCCTCGCAATGAGAGGGGTTCCCATCGATTTCTCTAAAAAACGACCCTGGGAATTTGTACAAGTTCACAGGGATCCACAGGGGAGGTGGATATGGGTGGTAACAAGGTTGCAGGGGAGGACCTTGAATTTCATAAATTATTATGGCCCTGTTTCGGATGACATCTCGGCTGGTTAAAATCAATGAGCTTCTGAGGGGAGCCCCTGGGCAGATTATTGTAGGAGGGGATTTTAACTTTATACAGGATTTAAGAAAGGACACTATAAATAAAAATAAGAAACAACTTAAACCCAATACTAAAAAAATGGTGGAGGCCATTAAACAAGAACATCAATTAATAGATCCTTGGCGAAATATAAATTCTGATAAAAATTATTTTACCTGCTACTCGCACCGTTTTCAAACCGCGTCCCGAATTGATTTTTTTCTTACATCTAGATCTCTTCAGGTTTTAAAGGCAAAAATCGAGTGTAACCCCTTTTCGGACCACGCATATATTGGGCTCGAACTCATACTTGGGGGGGGAGCAGGTGGCAGCTGGACTGCCTCCTCCTCCAAGACCAGGATTGGGTGAAAAGCTTTAGAGAGTGGATCTCCGAATATTTTAAGAGTAATGATAACTCTGCAGAACCTTTCTCTGTGTGGGGCGGGTTCAAGGCGGCAGCTCATGGACAAATAATTGCCTATTCGGCTGCCCAGTCAAATGCTCGGAGGCTCAAAATAGCTGAATTACAAACAGCAGTCGAAAAGGAGTATGCCTTCCAGATGCAGCTGCACCCTCACCAACTTGAGCAGGCAAGAACAGCTCTGAGGGATTTTTTTGTTTTAGAAGAGATCTGTAGCTCTCAATTGTATCAACAAAGGATCTATGAAGATAGGCAGCTAGTTGGTATACTTTTGGCTAACTCGACAAGAAAAAAACAAGAAGCAGCTATAATATCAAAAGTGCTTGACCCTAGGACCGGACAAGAAGTTGTCAATGGCGACGAGATCCCACAGATCTTCTTAGAACATTTCCAGCAACTCTACACTACCGAATATTCGGTGGGAGAGGAGTCGATCCAGGATTATTTCACAAATGTGAATATTCCCAGACTCTCAGATAGCCAGATTAATCAATTAGGATCTGATGTAGAACCCGCCGAGATTTTGGCATCCATTAAAGCAACAGCCGGGGCCAAAGCGTGTGGGGAGGATGGCTCCCCCATCGAATTTTATAAAACTTTTGCAAAAGAACTAATCGCACCTCTGAAAAAATTATTTAATTATATTAAAAAGGGCGGTCTGGTACCCGCATTTTTTAAAGAGGCGATAATTGTGTCCTTTGTTAAAAAAGATAAAAATCCTATGGACGTTAATTCCTATAGGCCTATTAGTCTCTTAAATTCAGATTATAAGATTTTAATGAAAGTATGGGCTGAGCGCTTTTTATTCGTCGCCCAAGAGACAATCCATAGAGACCAGACCGGTTTTATAGCAGGTAGATTTATGGCGGCCAACACCGAGTTTTTAATACAGGCCTTGGACTACTTTAATATCAATTTTATTCCAGCATGTATTATGATGGTCGATGCTGAGAAAGCATTTGACCTGGTTAATTGGAGAACTCTGTTTTTTGCCCTCGGTCAATTTGGCTTTCCTCCCCATGCTGCGTAACGTCTATCAGGGGGCTTCAGCTCTGGTAGTAATAAATTTGAAACGTGCAGGTATCGTAAAAATAAACCGGGGAACGAGACAAGGCTGTCCGCTTTCGCCTTTGCTTTTTACCTTTTTTATAGAACCTTTGGTAATTAAAATGCGAAATAATGCTGCTATTCAACCCCCAAGCTCTGGCATGTCAAAGCTGAAACTTTTTGCGGCCGATATCATTTTATATTTGATGCCCAACAAAAATAATTTGGAAATGGTATTAAGGGAATTTAGGAATTTTTAGCTAATTGGCGGCTATAAAATAAACTCTAACAAAACTGAAGTTTTAGCCCTCAACACAGATTTAAATTTTTCTCCATCTTGTCTGAGGGCACAAGCCGCAAAGTCAGATCCAATTAGATATCTGGGGATATACGTGTCCAACCAATACCAACAGTTATATAAATTGAATTATTTAAGGATGAAAGAAAAAATCAAGAGACTTTTGGAACAGTGGCTTTCACTCCCTTTATCATTGGTGGGAAGAGTTTAATTAATTAAAATGTCCATACTTCCGTTACTTATATTTCTTTTTATTATTGTCCCAATAAAAAAAAGTGTCTGTTTTTAAAGAAATGAAAACACTGTTTAGAGAATTCGTCTGGGGGAAGAAAGTATCAAGGGTTAAATTGACCGTGGTGCAATTATCGACTGCACAGGGGAGTTTAGCTTTGACTCATTTAAGAACTTATTACGAGGCCGCATTTCTAAACCTAATGGTGGGCTTGATGGGATCTAAGGGTATTAGAGATAGCTTCTTTATTGACTAAATGGCACAAGAAATGGGATCTCAAATTCGAGTGTTTTTAAAAACCTCCAAACTTCCCAAAAAAACTAGATATATGACCTTAAAGGACTATTCTTTCAGACTTCAGTTCTTTTTTAAAAAGACGGGCTCCTCGGGTCTGCAGTACTTGAGATTGGGAGAATGTACTAGTCTCGGCCTCCAGATTCGAGTAAGCCATATGAATAATTGGGAAGGTTGTGGGCTACGGGAGCTAAGACATTTTATTATTCAAAATAGGGTGATCTCCTGGCAAGAGGTAATGGCAAGGGGTGAGAGTCTAAGGAGACCTGTCTTTTTTGAATATTTACAAGTTGTTCATTTAAAAAAAAAAATACTAATGGCATTCTTGATGCTCCTAACAAACTTGTGGTAGCTCTCTATGGGGCCAAAGTTAATGGTGTAGGGAATTGGTACCGGTTGCTACATCATCAGGGTCAAGTACCCTTGATAGAGAGTCATCTGGCAAGAATAGTCCGTGAGACACAATGTATTTTTTCCCTTAACGAATGGGAAGCCTTATGCCACTTAGGAAGTAAATCCCTGCGTGCAGCTAACTTTAAAAGGATGGCCTTCCTATCACGATGGCTCTCCTACTTAACTCCGGAAGCACTGGAAAAAAGATATCCGTATGTTGAAAATAGGTGCTTCCGCTGCCAGGCTGATGGAGAGGGGGGCTGGCACCATATTTTCTTTGCATGTCCAGGGCTGAGGCCCTTTTGGGAGGCAATTTTTTCAGACTTAGAGCAGGCAATTGGGAAGAGAGTTGCGCATGAGTCAGAGGCCGCTCCTTTCGGACTATGTAGAGACAGAATGATTTTAACAGAGGCCGAAGAAGTTTCCCTATTTATTTCTTGTACTGTAGCCCGTTCTCTAATTCTTCAGAATTGGAAATCCAGGGATGTTCCCTCTAATTTGAAGTGGTTTAATAAAATGAAACGGACACGAGATTTTGAAAAAGTCTATGCGAGACGGGTGGGAGCCACTAGGAAATGTGAAAAAAATTGGAAGTTTTTTAGTAATTTAGAAAAGTTAAAGGAGGGATATTAACACTTGTTATTGATGTAGAAGTATTAGCAGTTTTTGTGATAAAAAGCTCAATCACTTTCCTTGCCATTGCACCTTATTACACCTTTTGCACATTGCTATTTTCTAACTACTGTTGATTTTATTAGCTGCTATAGCCATTCCTTTTAACATTTTGTCATGGAAAGAAGAAGCTATCGTATCCGTGTAAAAATGGTTTTTATGACTGTTTAAATCATAATATGTATATCATGTTCTTAATGCCCTGATAAATAAAAAATGTATTAAAAAAAAAAGTTCAACAAAGCTATTCTAACTTCTTTTTCACACATCTGCCAGATTTTATAATGGAAAAGGCAATTTGATTTCCTCTTTTGCTTTGTTCTCCTCTGCGTCACAGCTCTTACTTCTTCGCTGGTCAGAGGCACCCCCCCTCCCCCTCAATTAGTCTGCTTTGCTTTCTTTACCTTCTCTTTCCCTTCGCTCTACCTTCAGCACTTCCTGCTACATCTGTTGTCTTGGTGATCTTCACCCAAAGCTAGAACTAGAAGGCAGACTTCCTCTAGACTCTTTGGTAATGATGTTTTTTTCTGCTTTCGTTGCTCCACTTTTTATTTGGTTTTCATGTTGCTTATATTTTCTGCACCATATGTATTGTAACATTGTAGGAACTTTCCCACATTTTTTAGCAAATATTTACCAATTTATGGGCTTCTTTAGTGCTGTCCCTTTTGTTTTGACAAACTGTGAGGGTTTTTTCTATCAACACTGTTATTTGTCATTTTTTTTAATGTTTAAAGAGCTTTATTGTAACAGTTAAAGATCAAGGTACAACAATATACTAACAAACATTAAATCAGTACAGAGGATAGCAGTAAATATACATGAAAAACAAAGGATGAAAACTTGTTCTATCGTACATAATCAAGAGCAAAAACCGATGTTTAGAACAAAAATAAACAGATGTGTAGCATAGTAAATTAGCATTATTTAAACATTTTATAGGGTAAGTGAGAAAAAAGAAAAGAAAAAAGAGGAAAAGAAAAAAGAGAGAGAGACAGAAAAAGGAAAAAAGAAGAAAAAGAAAAAAGAAAGAGAAAAATAATCCACAACCATATCACAATACTAATAAGACGGTCCGTTAAATAAACAGTATAAAATCTGGTAGAATAATGTAAATTCAATAAAATATAAACAATATGAAAAATATTGAACACAGTACTCATGGCGGCTGAAATGCAAAGGTATTATCTTTGGTACGCAGTGCAGAAGTGGATACGTAGTTTGTAAATCAATTTCCTCCATCTGATCCACCAAATTCCCTTTTGATATTTATTCCATCTTTTTGGGTTGTAATTCTATCCTTTGTCTGGGTGTTCCTAAATTGGGCTCTTTTGTAGCTTTGCTAATTGCCATTGCTTTTCAAGTGATTACATCCAACTGGAAAGACGCCTCCAAAGTTTCCTTTTCTGCTTGGTGGAATCTTCTATGCTACCATCATAGGTTTTACAGAGCTTTTGTAACTATTTGTCAACAACTTCTTCGAAAATAAGCTTTTTGGTGTCTACTCACCAATTTGTCAATTTTTTAATTCGTCAGAAACAACCTGATTTCATCAAGGTTGTTTTTTTATTGAGTTAATTGATGTTCCCAGTAGCCTTTTGTGAGTCGGGCACAGTGCTTAATTTGAGCCGGTGGTTTCCGGTGCTCAGCACCAGCACTTAATAATCAACACTGGTGCTTTTCATGAGCATCAGTTAATTACACATTCATTTATGGTAGGCAGGGCGGATTAAGTGTTTTGCCCAAAATCACATGCTGTTGAGCAGATGCTGATACTTGAACCTGGCTCCCCAGCTCCGAAGTCGGCAGCTCTGGCCATTACACCACATCCTCTACCCACTTTCATGGTTAGTAGTTGGTTCTGTTTTGGGCTGCCCTAACAGGAGAAAAGGGTGATGCCTCCTGACAAAGAGCTGCCTCCTGACAAGAGCCCTGCACTTATTTTCTTACAAATTAACTACTGGTCGGGCACTATACCAGCTGATCATGAATAGTGGTGGCTAAGTCTTCCTTCAAACACCTTAGCCCTTATTAGGACACACTGTCAAGCAGGAAGACTTAGGGCGGGATGGAGAGTTTGGCAGATGGAGAAATGGCAGACAGAGTGGAGGAGGACTTTATGTTCGCCACCCTGCCTTTACTCTGCCCATCAAATTTAGAGCTCACCTCTGAACCCAAGATGAACTCTGGTTTTGTACAAACTGCCCTTACGGTGCGTCATACAAAGTAATTTAAAAGTTTGCTTTTCATCCGTTAATGGTGGTTACATCAACCTTTTAAAAGATTTTATTGTACCAAAAACAAACTCCAAAAGTGGAGTTTTCGGAAAGTAAAAATGAATGGCCCCAATACCGTTAAACTTTTCTCCCTGGGCACGGGGCGGGTTATTTTTTTTAAATCTTCACTATGCCTGGTGGTGGTGGTGGACCGTTATAAAAAAAAGCCACCTGACAACCCACTGTAAATATTGAGGTAGGTCGGATGGCTTACCTCCAATGGCCCGCACTCTCTTGGGCCATTAAATGAACATTTATGCTGACGGAGCAAATTTAACTCCGTCAACGTAAACCTGATGTTGCTCCGAAGTCAAAATTGTGCTGGCAGACCGACAGTTTGCCAGACAGGTTTCTCCATCAGTGTACCCTCAACTCTAAATCAGGCTTTTAGTTCTTCCAGATTCCCAGGTGGGCAGAAGATGCTGGGGGATGCAGGAATCGACATTCACAATGCAATGCAGCAAGGAGATGCAGGTCTTTTCTCCAGTGCCTGGGTAAGAGGTAGAGAAAGGGACAGTGTCTACGTTTGATAAGGCTATTTCTCCTCACTTTCTTAGGGCCATGGATACTGGTGCTGGAAAAGGTTAGGTAAAACTCCCCTAGTTTACTTTAATCTCTAGTGCTACCTATGGTCAAGTAGCAATGGCCATTCTAGGACTTAGTTAGGAAATTTAGCTCAAACACAATATAAAGCCGGTGTTAGCACACTCAAAAATAAAGTAGCTACTATAGTTGCTACAAGTGAAAGCCCAAAGGGCCAAACATTTAGGATCGAGGAGTAAAGATCCTAAATATGTTCCAAATACTTCTCGTTGTAATGCTAAGGGGCTGGCTTTCTAAGCACTTCCCCAAAGGGTTTTGGGAGTTCTGAGTTACTGCTAGGTCTTGCCTGTATGTCTAATTTAATAGAGGATACTCAGTTGCCAAAGATTCTAACCCTGTCTAGCTTAAAAAACAGGCTAGGATAGCTCAGCAGGCCTAAGCTCCTGTTGCTGGGTTCTGGGGAAAAGGCAAGTGAGGCACCCTAGTGGGAAAGTCAGGAAAGGGAGGGGATGCGTTTTTATCTATTTTTGTTTTCACAGTCGGTCACTGAGTAATGGGTTACAATGGGCCACTGGCTCCCAAGATTCTCTTTTGGCTTCCAGAGTGAATTCTTCTAGACCCCAGTTAAGTAGCTATCGTCGTCCTATCCTAAACCCCATAAGCTAGAAGAAGCAAGCTATTTTGCAGTGAGAAACTCAGACCCCAAGATAAATCAAGGAAGAGTGACAAGCCTGGCATTTGAATGGTACGTCTAGTGTCTTTATTTTGTGGGCTCATGGTCTTTTACTATCCAAAAGGTATTCTTGAAAAGGCATCAGCTCTTTTTTTGGACCTTTGTGGCCTATTTGATCTCTCCATTCTGGAGGACTATCTCCCAGTAACAGCTCATCCAATAAAGAAGAAATATCTCTGTATTTGGTCAATCAAGAGGCTAATTGCAGGGGTTGCCTCGATAAGATCACATCTGCATCTAGAGTGGGTTCGTCAGAAACCTTTATACTACAAAAGCTGGACAGTTGTGCACATTTCTCATCTATATCACTAGTCACCTTTTGAAATACATTTATGTTATTACCCATGTCATCTATATCATTAATGATTGGAGTGCAACTTTGGTATTGAAGCAAACACGAAAAGATGATGGACATAGTGCTGAAACTTTTCAAACACTCACCCAGGCAAGAGATTTGGGTTTAATCCATCATTCTTTAGCTCACTTTGCCACCCCAGTTTGGCCCCAGCCATATGCAAATCAGTCTTGACCCTGTTCCTCATGGGAACAGTCCAGCCCGAACTGCCAAGCCAGAGCCTCCCTGGACCGGAAACAAGCATCCTGGGTCCGGTTTCAGGGCATCACCCCTCATCAGCCAGGCTAGCTTGGTTCTGAAGAACATCAGTTTATGTTCAGAGAGATAGTTTTTCCAAACAATATGCAAGGATTATGGTGGCTAGTACTGGAGCATACAACATGGGGACGCATAATGAAACTGGGAAAAAGGTACACTTTTCTCCACCGCATTTTATAAACAAATTGTGCAGTGGTTTGGGTACAGCTGTTTTCAGTGCCTACTCCCCAGAAGAGCCATCTTGCCCAGAATGTTGGGAGACAGCTTTATTCTGAGGCCTTGTGTGAGGAGAGCATGCTATCTAAGTGAGCGTAGTAAACCAGTGAGTCAGAACACAGCTAAGAGCCCCTCTGCTGCTGGCGCTCAGTACATAAACAAATATAACTCTGTACTTTGTCACACTTCATAATGAACACCGCTGATACTGTCACTGCAGGAGAACGCCAAGTCCTGCTTAGCTAGAGGATTCTGTTCTAATGTCTCCTGTGACCACTTCAAAAACAATCTGCTTAGGCTCGGTTTTAATTGCAACATTTCCTAAGTCAGCATTTCACAACACAAAATGGCATGTGGAAAGATGCACACACTGTGTTTTTTTGCACGAATATTAATTTAGGAAGAGCCAATAACACATTCACAATGTAAATAGCAGACACTGCAGATCCTGATTCACACATTGCATATTCCGATTAACAGACGCTGCAAATCCTGATTTACTGGTACTGCAGGCCCTGATTCACAGACACTGCAGAGCCCGCTTTACAGGCACTGCCGATCTTGATTCACAGATACACCCTGACTCTCAGCCATTGCTGATCCCGAATCACAGTTGCTACAGATCTTGATTCACAGACCCTGCAGACCCTGATTCAGACACTGCAGACCCTGATTCAGACACTGCAGACCCTGATTCACAGACACTGCAGACCCTGATTCACAGACACTGCAGACCCTGATTCACAGACACTGCAGACCCTGATTCAGACCCTGATCCAGAGACACTGCAAATACTGATTCACAGACACAGTATATTTTGATTCATTGGCACTGCAGATCCCGATTCACAGACACTTCAGATTTTGATTCACAGACATTGCACGGAGACAGCGGATCCTGATTCACAAACACTGTAGATCCCAATTCGCACACACTGCAGAGCCTCATTCACAGACACTGCACATCTTGAGTCACAGACTGCAGATTCTGATTCACAGACACACTGTGCAACCTGTTTCACAGTTACATGGAATTAATTTCTCCAGATTCAGTTTTCAGCATTATCCATGATCATTATTGAGAAATGTTTAACTTTAAAAAGGTTCTATTAGATTTGTGGAGAACTCTCACTATCCTAGTGTTTCTGTTTTCAGAAAATTCTAGGACATGCAATCATAAAAGACTACGATTTTGTGTAAATATTTAAGGACTCCACAAGTCATACCTTTTTACAAACCATTGATGCACACCTGTTATTGGCCCAGGGAAAGTAAATTAGATTTCTTATTATTCTTTGTGCACTTATTTTAATGCAAACTTGTTGAAGACTGTTTATTGGCTGGTGGATACCACTGGATACAGGATTCTTTATCCCAGTATCAATCTTAAACCCAGGAAGAATACATGTCTGCTGTTAAACCGTAGTGAGAAAAGCCCTTGCATATGTACAGAAGCATCTAGTAACATATGTAACACACAAATTATTTAAGAGAAAGTTTGTAAATAGAAAACAGTTTACCCTGCGCCTCATTTAAATCATTCAGTTAATATAGATTTTAAGATTGATAGAGATGCAAACCAGAAATCCGGTACATAATCTCCTTTATTCTGCTATCCAACACCTAAAATAATGCTCGCAATGTCTTTATATGGCTAGGACGTCACAAGAAAGGGCTTTATTTTTTTGTAATTTTACCAAACGTGAACCACACAACAAGTAGTGTCAGAATGCTGTGTATGTTATACTATAGATCCTCACCTTCTAACAAATGGTAAAAGCTCACTCCGCTATTCTTCTCAATCCAAATAATTGACTAACATGTCCACCACTCAAATTACTTTCATATTCCACTATACTAATTCACCACTAATCCTTTATGGGTTCCGGAGTAGCGTGCTACTTGCCGAAAAAGTGCTTTAACACCCCATCAGGGGTAGCAAGCTCTATATAAATGCAAACCTTTTCCCCTATTCTATCCCTCCACTGTCCATCTCAATCCAAAACACAGACTAACATGTCAACCACTCAAATTAATTTCATATTTCTCTATATTAATTCACCACTAATCCTTTATGGGTTCCGGAGTAGCGTGCTACTCACCAAAAATGCACTTTGACGCCTCGCCAGGGGTAGTAAGCGCTATATAAATGCAATTACAATACAGTACGATACATATGTAACACGGGGGATATGCGTTATTTCAAAGGTGGGGTAAATCAAAACTGTCTTGCGGTAACAAAGTTGGTTGTTATTGGCACTTGAATGATGCAGTCAACATAATGCCAAAGTCGATAGTATACCTGTTAAAAATGTAGATCACCTATTCAGCTCCAGGTGTCAGGTGCTTTATTAGGAATAGTTAAGGGGAGAAGTGGAGAATGCCATAACTGTGCATCACATCAGAGTGTGTTCAGCCCAAGTGATGGATTACCCGGCGTGAGAACATGTCGCGGAATGGAAGGAAAAAAGGATAACGATGTCCTGGCTCAAGAAGTGGGTTGAGCGGTATAGAAGGCCCACCATAACTCTGCATTGTGCCAGCATAGTGTGTGGGATATGTTTGTGCATACTCACTTTCATGACGGAGACAATGATTGTTATGAAGTTGTTGTAGGTGTACAAAACCGTGATATCCGTGGGTCTGGCAAGCTATCTAGAGCCCTAGTTGCATCTGTAACTCAAGTAAAAGAAGACTCAACCTACACAGGGAAGTCCTAACTTAAGGACGGAATCCCATCACTCACCGAAGTGACAAGCTTCATCATCTGGGATCTCCTTCCGGCTGTAACTCCTAGTACAGCGGAGGGCTACAACCCCCTCACTGTGAGAGAGGAGCACTGGGATGTTTTAATGTTGTCACTTATTAGGATCTACTAAAACCCTCTAGATGAAGAGCTACGTATATTATGTGAGTGATGAGCATAGTGCACAAAAAATGAGAAAAAGTGAAGTGTAAACTAAAACTAACTACAGCACCAAGTATCTCTGCTGGAGAAGCATGGCGAACTGGTCGACCTGTAAACTACGACTACGAGACCTCACCTCGCCTGGCACCAGCTCAGGACGTGAGGCACCGCTCAGGACGGAGGCCTCCAATAAAGTTTTTTTTTTCTCTCTTGGTAGTTAGTTTTAGTTTACACTTCACTTTCTCTCATTTTTTGTGCACTGCGCTCATCACTCACATAATATACGTAGCTCTTCATCTTGAGGGTTTTAGTAGATCCTAATAAGTGACAACATTAAAACATCCCAGTGCTCCTCTCTCACAGTGAGGGGGTTGTAGCCCTCGGCTGTACTAGGAGGTACAGCCGGGAGGAGATCCCAGATGATGAAGCATGTCACTTCGGTGAGTGATGGGAGTCCGTCCTTAAGTTAGGACTTCCCTGTGTAGGTTGAGTCTTCTTTTAATTGAGTTACAGATGCTACTAGGGTTCTAGGTAGCTTTCCAGACCCACAAATATCACGGGTTTGTACATGTTTATTTGGGGATAATATCCGCGCTGGTCTTTAAATTACCCTCGGACCCTCCCATCCTGTTTTGTATCTTTGTTGTTGTAGGTGTACCTGTGTCGAAATATGAGTTTAGTCATGGTGTAGTCAGCAGGAAAGACAAGTGAAGCTGGCAAACTATAAACACACCTGGGACCCCCTATCCCCATATCCCCCACCCAATTTGATTCTACATTCATGTTTGATGGCATTTACATCCTTATTGGGAGGTGCATTTTGAAGAACAGAATTTTCAGTTGTTTCAGGAAGATGACTATGGGTGGAGCATAGTGAATGTGGCATCTTTAGCCACTGGTTTTAGAGATGGCACTCACTTGACTGGGCAACCTGTAGCTGTGCTTCTGTTAAAAGGGCCAAAAATGGTGTTAACTGACAAGAAGAAGGGCATTTGCTAAACAGGCAGCAGTAAGCATGACTTTCTGTTTAGAAGACAGTTACCTTATGTGATCAGTCATGTAGCACAGTCAGGTAGTCTAATAGCGATCAGTATGCAGTGGGCATGGAAGCATAGGTGTCCCCAGTCCTCAAACCTCCAGACTGCATTATATGATCCACCAAACAAAGACAACAGGAGTTTTTTAAACTAACTTGCAAGGAGATCTAGGGCCTAAGAAAAGTACTGGTCTCATATGGAGGGTTGAGGAGTGAAGAGCAATGTGGACAGGCCCATTCATTCTTGTGAAGTCAGGGCAGTACTTTACCAAGTTCTTCATCTCTGACCCTCGCATGTGTGGGGTGCCAGTCTGGTGAGGGTATGAGCAGTGGCATAGTAGACCTACTGCCATTCGGGGCGGACCCTAAGTTTGCCACCCAGTGCTGGTAAGAGCGGGGTGAGATGCCGGCCGACATACAACTTATTCTGGGAGGGTAGTAGAGTTGTGGCAGACGGATGACTTGTTCCAGGGGGGTAAGAATGTGTGGCGGCCAACAGATGACTTGTTCTCAGGGGATTGGGGTAGTTGACAGACACATCTTGCTCACCTCTGCCGCCCCCAAAAACAGTGCCACCTAACTACACCACTGGGTATGAGCAATGACCTGACTAGGGCTCTCTGACTGGCTCCTGTCCACCTTTGGGAACCTTCAGTAGCACGAGAGAGGCTGGGAGTCCAAACGCCTGCTCAAATGTTTTGCTTCCTTCAGCCTAGCAGACGTGTGGAAGGAAGGCCTTTTGAAGATTGTGTGATTTCTGCTCAGGTTGCCAGCTTTTCTTTCTCTTCCACTCTTTCCTCACTCATAAGGTGTATTTGTACAGCAGTAAGCAGTGTCACTGCCCTTAGAAAGCTGTAGGGTAACTGTCTATGTCAACAGCTTCCATTCTGGCCCATTTAACATTGTTCTACTCATTTAGCAGTATCTCTGCCTTGCACATGTTGCTTTGTTGATCTCTCGGCCTTCTCTGATTGTCTCCATTTTCTGGTGTGCATGCACACGCCACACACTGCCCTTTTAGCTTGGTTGGTGCTGTGTGGGGTCGGACTGGGATAGAAAGTAGGCCAGGACACCAAAATAAAAGTGGCCCTCATTAGTGAATTAGAAAGCTTAAAAAGTGACCATGTTTCCAAATTGGGGCAGTTTTGAACTTGTTGAGACACACTGTATAAGCGGTTTGTAAGGATGGGACACTGAATGGATATGAGCTTGCTTCATGTATATTTTAATATCAGGGAAATCAACATTAAATACTGGCCAAACAGACCATAAAACAGGCCCGCAAACAGCCCAAAAAACTGGCCCACCCACTGACTTTTCTGACCAGCCAATTGGGCACTGCCTGTTTGCCCTAGAGGCCAGTCTGTCCCTGGTGCTGTGTAGCTGCCTATGTGTTTTAATCCTCATACACCCCCAAAACTGGGCTACCTATAACAAAGGACAGCCAAGTAGATCCATGTGTCTTTCTCCTGACTGTGGCATAATAGAAACCATGAAACATAACTAGGGGTGGGCAGAGCTGGCGTGGTGCTTCTACGCGTATCTCCATGGAGTTTGAAAAAAACTCAGAGGAGCTCCCTCCCCCCTCCCAAATGCTTTAAAATGGTAAAAAGAAGGTACTTACCTGTGTTTCTACCACCTCCCCTGCCTGGCCGCTCTCCTTCCTGCTCCTCGCGTCCTTCTTCATTGAAAAAAACACTACGTTGTACGACTTGTGCGTGCACATGCGCACTCGCAAGACGTACAACATAGTTTGTTTTTTTAATGATGAAGGACATAAGAGGACCAGAAAGAAGAATGGCCAGGTAGGGGAGGCGGCAGAAACACAGGCAAGTATCTTCGTTTTATCATTTTAAAGCGTTTGGGAGGGAGGGAGCGGCTAACTCCGCTCTGCCACGGAGGCGAAGTTTTGCCTACCTCCGCGTTCGCCACGGAGCGCGGAGTAGGCAAATCTCCGCAAACTCTGCTGGTGGAGCGGAGTTACCCGCCCAGGGTTAAACATACCCACAAGCTCTCCATAAGGATACGCACTCTGATGAATCTGGCCCTTCATGACTGGAAAGACCCAATGAGTTAGCCTGGCTCTGTACACCTCTGCCGTCCGTTACCTCAGCTTCAGAGTTCCCCAGGTACCTGCCCTGAGCCCGACCCTCTTCAACGAATACATGATCGTTTTAGCCAGCATTATCTGCTCTCCCGACTTCAACTTCCTCTCCTATGCGGACAGCACAGCGCTCATTCCCTTCCGCACAGATAGGACACCCAGTATCTGGATCAAGTTCAATGCAGGAATGACTGAAATCGCACACTGGATGAAGACCAACTGTCTGAAGCTGAATACTGACAAGACCGAAATTGTGATCTTTTAGAAGAGGCTAGACCAAAACTAGGATCGACAACCACTCCCTCCACCCATGTCAAAAACCTTGGGATCATCATCAACAGCAAACTCAACATGACCATCCAAGTCATTACTATCAATCAGTGACGTAGCTAGACCTTTGGCCGCCCGTGGCGGTCCCTGCATTTACCGCCCTGTGGTGGGCGCATGTAAGAGGGGGTGGTGCTGCAGATTCCTGCGTTTGTTTGCTGCCCCACAACAGCCGCAGGTAAGAGCGGGGGTGAGAGGCTGTCGCCCCCAAAACTCAACCCCCGCCCCACCTTGCTACGCCACTGCCCTCACCTCCTCATGCTTCCATTTCTTGAAGATGCTGTGGAAGATTTTCAAATGGCTTCCAATCAGCACCCAGAAAACTATCACACACACCATTGGCATGAGCAAACCTGACTACGGGAACACCCTCTATGCTGGGATCAACAAAAAACTCACCTGAAGGCTACAGACCATTCTGAACTTGGCAGGCAGAATCACTCTCAACCTCCCACGCCACACTCACATCACAACACACTTGAAGGAGCGCCACTTTCTCCCCATACACAAACAAGAACAATTCAGACTCCTCATCCACCCTTTCAAATTCTATGTAATAGTGGTGCAGTATCCATAAACAATTGCATCTGCTTTCGCATACCTCCCAGATATCGCCGGACTCTTACTTGCACACATCCCACGCATATGGAAATCAGATTCGTTGGTCGAGCCTTCTCCGACATCACTCCTAAAGTGTGGAAGGACCTCCTGCTACACATAAGAGTCTCCTCCTCACTACTTCAATTTTGCAAGAAGCTGAAGACCTGGCTATTTGAGTAGTCCCACTAGGCCCTAGGTTTGGCTAGGCTCACGCCTGCTCAGCGCCAGAATACCATCCCGGGTGATAGTGCATTCTACACATCTACATAACGTAACATAACTAATTACACATACAATTGAACATCTTTTTTCTCCTTTATCACACTGCTAGGTATTCTGTCCCAACAAAAGATAAGACTACCTCTCTGATCGCAAATACAGGACCCCAAAACACTTCCCACTTAGTATGGCAACAAATACAATACTGACAAAACACATATTCCCCAACTGTGCAGCATACTATCTGTCTGAAAATGTGCTTCTGTGCCCCACAGTGGAGTATTACGCATGATATAAAATGCTACAAAACAACTTTACTCTTCCAGGGTTCCTAGACTTAACCACCGAACCCTTGGACTTTGAAACGCCCTTCAGTCGTCTGGGTGTTGCATTCAGGAGCGTAGCTATTATTGGTGCAGCAGGTGCAGTGGCACTTGGGCCCAAAGCCCTGAGGGACCCATTTAACTCTAAGTGCTGTATTTTACTTCCCAGCAGCAGACAAGGAGGCTAGTTCCTTGTTTGCAACAGGGCCCATGGCGTCCGTTCTACCCACTGGTTGCCCTGTTAATAATTCAGTACAATACTGTGCTTGACTGACAAGGAAACACCTCCGCACCATGGACAAACGACAACGAGCATGCACGTCACGGAGCAGACTTTTACTGCAGGCGCTCAATTTATTGGCGCTGCAGCGATCTGTAATTACGCGCGAAAGCAACAGCGTCACCAGGCCTCACGCCTACGCACAGCGTTCTGCCACCCTCCCAACAAAGACAAGAGGAAATGCATTCAACTACGCTTTTCTTAAAAGAAAGGTAAATGCTGGTATCATTTTCCACACCTGTCTGTCTCACAGCATGCAAATATGGAGCAGAACATTTCTTTGCCACTGACGTGCATGATTTATTAGAGTGGAAGTTACGCATACAGAAATAGGAAACGGAAACAAAATGGAGGATTCTCGTACACGTCATCTATGTATACGCCTGGCTTTTAATTTGTGTGTTAAAGTGTCACATATGCATTTTGAAATGCTTTCAGACCATCAATAAAAATATTACGACAACATTCTAGGTTACAAAATATATATCACTCTGCATCGTATTATAAACCTTGAGAGCCTTGTAAAATATAGGCTATTTCATTTAATTCTATTTCGTTAAACTTACCATCATTTCTACTTGAAACTGCAGTTAATTTGTCACGGAATGGGCGACAAGAATTATGGATAGATAAAAATATACTGAATTTCTCGACGCCAATCTTAAAACGCCCCTATTGCTTAAGACCACTTAAAATGGCTGCCTGCAAACCAGTGCGTACATTGCTGTGGCTGTAGAGCTGCTGGTCAACCGAATCAAGAACCTGCACCTCTGCCTTGTCTCAAATGATAGACATGTGCGTATGAGCAGCTGTTACCCACCCACCCTACTTCATTCCGCTTCAAGCACAGCCACAGCTACAGGAGTGTGACAACACAGGGAGTGCCTTCTGCTACTCAGCATGCATGGCAACAAAGCCCTACCCATAGACGCTACACTCATAATCCATACCTTCGACAAGATACAGCAATAAATGCATGAGAAACACATACGTTGTATTGCTCATTCGTGTTGCCCGCATTAAACACTTAAAGCCACAACGATCTATGTCAGGGTAAAAACACCTGTATGAAGCGCTGGGCATGGGTGAGCTGTGCCCAGGCCCTGGGCGCCAGTATTCCGATGGGCGCAGCAGGGAACTGCCTGACAATGTTATGCAAACAGCAGCTCGTCCATTCCACTTGGTCTCAATCAGGTCCCTTTAAAGACTTTGTAATCAACCCTTAATGTACCTCAGTGTAATTGCTAGCAGCCCATCAACCCCTGCCCTCCTCCCATCTTTCTCACACCTTCTGCCATTACGCCACAACGACCCCACGCCCCCAAAACAAAAAACAACATTTATTTCCTCCCAGGGCACTGTCCCAGTCAATCCGATTTAGGGCCTGCCATGCCTATATGGTCCATCGTGTATGATGCCAAAATGATTCCCACATAGTTCATATAGCAATGCATTCTGCACCCATACAGTTTAGCGTGTTACTCGTCCACCATCGCTCTTCTACTCAGCATCAGGGATTATGAAGCACTGTGTGATACTAGAAAACTGTGGTCTACATATCGTCTGACAAAAATAGTGCATCCTAAATATTGTTTACAAAAAGATCACCCCATTGGAGTTAATAATACACAATCTACACCCAATGGAGCAATATTTTTGTAAAAGATATTTAGGTCAAAATATTTATGTCAGGCTATAGCTTTTTATGTTATTGATTTTGTTACATACAACCATGAGGCACTACATGTCATAGGCACTGGAAGTAGAGGTTCTTGGGGGGATTACAGCACCCACAAAATAACAATGCTAGAGTTCAGAAGGTACCTGAGCAATAAAGATGCCTGTAAAGTTTGTTTTTATTTTGTCACATTAGCTATGGATTCAAAGACAGAGTTCAAATGTCAGACTGTCTTTTGACAATTTGTTGCTAATTATTTTAGAATGGGGATTTGTGCTTACTTATAATCCAAACTGAGAGGATTTTGTTTATGTCAACTACCTGAGAATCTTGCTGGGGAAGAGGGAGTATGACAGGAAAGGCTGCAGAATGTCATTTTTTTCTAACACACACCAAAATGTCAATACTTGGCAATGAACTGTACACAACTTTAGAAATATATCTTGAATTAAGAATACTCAAATAAAGCATAGTTTAACTCAGAAGTGTGACCAAAACAAAGATTTTTAAAAAATCTAAATAAAATCAAGACATTTTACTTGGTGATGCGCAAATGATAAATATTTGCTGAGACCTGTTTTCCACACATTATCAATTGCGTGTTTTATAGTTTTACCAGTAAAACTATGTGCAAATTTAGAGGCCTTTTTAATGGAAAATGGGCTGTTTGTGAATGACACTTCTCTACATCATGCGTTAGTAATATATATGCAACAGTATGCTCCAAAATGCACCACTAGCTACATACAATACCTTTATCACTATCCTTTAGAACACATTTGCTACTATGGTTCTTTGTGTAACTGTTGAAAATGTCTTTATCCTGACTTCGGCGATGTCACAGTAATGGCAGCTTCCCCACTCTGAAAATTGTTCCAACACTGCTGCTACATGTAAAAATATACTACAATATAGTCTTCCAAGGCACATTCCATGATACACTCCATTTTACGACTCACTCTTTTATTAAATGGTTATTTTGTTTTTTGTATGTTGACATTTTAGAATTGTTTTTTTGGGGAGACTATTCCTGCTGTCCTTTCTTTCATTGATGGTTTCCACTATATGACATTTGCATTCCAGACCTAGACACTGCCATTATTTTAAGATGGGATTTTGCGGTGTAAGGCAAGGCATTCTCTTGGGAGGTACCATTGCTAGACTGAATCAGCCTGCCTCATCCAACCCTCTGCCTGAGGTTTAGAATTCATTAAGCGCTATAGTCGGAGTTTTAATGCTGAATGCTGTTTTTTCCTCTAAAAATCATTTACATAGCTGCTAGCAGAGAGGGAAGTGTTCAATATATCTGAGACTTCAATGAAAGGTGGCATGGCGGCCAGCCTTTGGGTCTGTGAAATTGTTGGTTTACTGCTGCTGTCTGTCTCTCTGAGTGTTACCAGAGTAGGCAGCATTTGTCTAATCAGAGTTGGACATTGACTCACTAGCACTTAATTTGTGCAGTTGGCTGCAGGTTATGGGTATTAGCACTCGTTTTTGGGGACCAGGAGTTAATTTTCATCACCAGACTTTGATACAGTGCAAATGAGAAAGAAAGAGGAAAATAGTAAAGCAGTGACAGAAGCAAAAAGCAGGGGTGAACAAGCATTGGCAAAGCCAATAGGTCTTTCCTATGTGAGATCTGTTGGCTTTGGTAGAGCGGAGTGGCATTGTATGTCATGGAGTGGAGCGGTACTTTGTGGCATGGAATTGAGTGGCATTATGTTGCATTGAGTGAGTGGCATGCTGTGGAGTGGACTGGCATTGTGTGGCATGGAGTGGCACTAAGTGGAGTGGAGGGGCATTGTGTGGTGTGGATTGGGTTGGAGTGGAGTGGCATTGAATGGTGTGGAATGGAGAGGTACTGTGTGGTGTGGATCGGCATCGTGTAGAGTGGAGTGGCTTTGAGTGAAGTGGAGTGGCATTGTGTTGTGTGGAGTGGCATTGTGTGGTGTGGAGTGGAGTTGCATAGTGTGAAGTGGAGCAGTATTGTGTAGAGTGGAGTGGCATTGCATGGCATGTTGTAGAGTGGCACTGAGTGGAGTGGAGTGCCATTGAGTGGAATGAAGTGGCTCTATCTTGTGTGGCATGGAGTGACATTGTGTGGCATTAAGTTTCATTGTGTGCCATAGAGTGGTATTGTGTGGTGTGGAGTGGCATAGTGTGGAGTACAGTGGCATTATGTGGAGTGGAGTGGCATTGTGTGGTGTGTTGTGGAGTGACACTGAATGGAGTAGAGTGGCATTGTGTGGAGTGGAGTGGCACTGCATGGAGTGCCATTGAGTGGAATGAAGTGACACTGTCTTGCATGGAATGGGGTGGCATTGTGTGTGGTGGAGTGGCATTGTGTGGCTTGCAGGGAAGTGGCATTGTGTGGAATAGAATGGAGTGGAGTAGTATAGTATTTGAGGTGGGCGGGCTAACAAATTAACAGGTCATGCTGAGCCGGAGCCTCTGGTCTGGCTTGGCTCTTAGAGACCAATGTGCGAGCATAGCCCTGAAAATGTTTGCCATGTAAATCATACAACAAGCATCACGTAAAATATGATAAAATAGCTTCAAAATTCAAAAAAGTGCATTGCTTTGATATGTGAACACTCTGTCTTTAATATGCCACAAAGCAGAACTGCACTGAGAAGTACTTATTGCAAGCGATATATTTTAAACATGAACTTAGAACCATTCCTGCCCTGCCCCCGCCATGGTGACAGTACCATTAGTGAACTAAGAGGCAAGGCAGGTGTCATGAGAACCCTGTATGTGGCCCAGATTCTTATAGCTAGAGTGTTAGACCTGGCATCTTTTGGCATGTTTCCCCTGTCTTTTTGCTTTCTGACCTCCCGGTTTTGACTCTATTTTTGCTGGTTTAGTGTCGCTGTGCACTTTCTCATTGCTGTTCAGTGTTAAAGTGCAAGTGCTCCTATTGTAAATGGTGTTATGGTTTGGTGTTTCCATTATTGGCATATTTGATTTACTAGTAAGTCCCTAGTAAAGTGCACTGAGGGTGCCAGGGTCTGTAAATCAAGTGCTATCGGGCCTTCTGCACTAGTTGTGCCACCCACACAAGCAGCCCTGTAAAGGGTTCTCAGACCTGCCACTGCAGTGTCTGCGCACAGTATGTAACGGCCATGTCGACCTCGTAAGTGCACCCACTTGCCAGGCCCTAATCTTCCCTTTTCTTTCATATGAGTCACCCCTAAGGTAGGCCCAAGGTACCCCTGTGGGCAGGGTGTTGTATATTAAAGGTAGGACATGTACTGGTGTGGGTGACATGTCCTGGTAGTCAATTACAGTGTATTTCGTTTTTCACTATGGAAAGGCCATCTATCCCATAGGATAGAATGGGAGTTTATTTATAACATCTTATAAGCATATCTTTCTATTGGGATAATATAGGAAAATAGGGTTTAGTATGCCTGAACTCAAAATATAAAAATGAATTTTTTAGTAAAGATTCTTTTTGTGTTCTGTGTTTGACAATACCACTTTTAAAAAATAGGTATTTTCTTGCTTAGCCATCTGGTGTGCCTCTGCTGGATTTGTGGATTGACTGTCTGGCTTTGGAGTGATAGGAGCTGGGGATGTGCATTCTCTTCAGACATCCACTGGGGGGGTCGAGGTGTGTTTATTAATTTATTATTTTATTTGAAAAGCTTTTATAAAGCGCGAACAAGACCCAAACGGGTATCAGAGCGCTGTACAGAAATGGGAAAACGAGGATAACAAACTCAAAGGGACAGTACGTGAAGGTTACAGCAAAATGGGGAAACAGAGTACGTTAAGAGTTGGTGGTATCAGAGGTGTTCTACAGCACGAAAACAGTTGACCAAAACAGCATACAATAAAGCGCACTTGTGCCTTACAATAAGAGTCAGAATATTAACAAACAAGAGCGTGAGAGTCAATGGATGTTGTTAAAGTTTGTTCATGAGTAGCCGTTTGACCAGTTTCTTGAAAGATAGTGTGGCGGGATTGGATCTGATCGCAGGAGGCAGGGAGTTCCAGATTCTCGGAGCCAGACCGGAAAAGGTACGATTGTAAGATTTATTCTTTTTGAATCTTGGTGATTTCAAGAGTAGGGTGGTCTAAGGTTTCGGCCAGCGCCCGAGAGTTCAAGCTTGTTTGCCAAGTAGATCGGAGTGTATAATGTATGGCTTTATGGGTCAGGCAAGCTAGCTTGAATCGGATTCTGTATACAATAGATAGCCAATTTAGTTGCAAAAGGTCAGGGGAGATGTGGTCATGCTTTCTGGAGTCTTGCCGATGCGTTCAGGGTAGCTCGACGTGGGGCCAAGCTAGCTTTGGGAAGTCCAGCGAGGGTCACCAGACCATATTCGAACTATGAGATAACCAAGGATTGAACTGCCGGCTTGATGTCTTCGGGGGGGAGGAAAGGTTTGATTTTCTTGAGGGTGTTAAGTTGAAAGTTGGCTCCCCTATTAGCTGCACTGATGTGCGCTTACATGTTTAAGCGTTTATCCACGGTGATGCCTAGAGATTTGGCAGAGTCTAACTCATGAGGGGTGCAGTTCAGAGCGGTGAGTTGTTTAAGCCAATCCAGGGTAGGAGCCGAGTGATTGGGGGGGAAATCAAAAGGAATTCCGTTTTGAGAGTATTTAACAGCAGATGGTTCTGAGCTAACCATGGTTGGGTTTGTGCAAGTGCATCATTTGGTGTTTTTATGTCGTCTTGAGAGGAGAACTTCAGGTACAATTGCGTGTCATCTGCATACATGTGGTACTGAATGTTAGCAAGGTTCAGAATGACAGAAAGAGGTTCCATAAAAAGGTTGAAGAGAGTGGGCGAGAGAGCGGATCCTTGAGGCACTCCTATCGTGACAGGGGTACTGGAAGCAAGGGCCTGGTTGATTTTGATCCTTTGTGTATGGTTATGCAGGAAAGAGGCGAACCAATTTAGGACCGGGCCAGAGAGACCCATCCTAAGATGAAGAAGATCAATCAGGTTCTCATGTTTGACAGTATCTAAGTCTGAAGACAGGTCCAGAAGGATCAGGAGGCAAGAGACATTTTGGTCAAGAGATCTCAGGGAGTCATCTACAATGTGGGTTAGAGCCGTGTATGTGTCCTGCCTTAACTGGATGAGTCAGGGCAGGACTGCATTTAGAGTAGTGGGAGGAGATTTCCTTTCACCTGAATGGGCCTGGTCTGCCTTCGACAATGCTGTCTCCACCTCCTTCCAGGAAGCCGGGCCAGACCCCAGAATTTTGGAACTCGCTGGAATCAAGGACGTTGCCAAGAAGAAGAGCTGGAAGAGCTGCTAGGAGGAGTACCTCCCTCTTTGCTGTGTTGTTGATTCGTTGGGTTGGCCTGCAGCTGCTGCTTCTGCCTTGGGCAGTAAAAGGACTGGACTGAACTTTCTTTTACTTGTGCTAAGTATCTCCAAGTGCTTGAAGTAGAGCATGCGTGCTGTTCTGAAGTCTCAGGTACCGTAAAGACTTCACCGACCACTGGGTACCGCCTCTGGAACCGTGGTTTCAGTTGCAACAGAGGGGGAAAAGCAGCAGACTCTGTCGCTGGCTCCCTGTCCTGATGGCACCGCAGAGGGCACCGGCGCATCTCGCACCGCAACCCTGGTCTCACCAATGACGACGACCGCCGCCACGGAGCCTCTGCTTGCATCGTGACCTGTGGGCAACGCACTCCACACTGCCTTGCTTCACTTTGCCACCCTGGTCTCACCGACTTGGTCGCTGCCTGCTGACTTCAACGCCCGTGACCGCATCATGGCTTGGGAGCACCTCTCGTAAGTCTCACAACGCACTGTCCCGTCTCTCACAGCAGTCTGAACACACCAACGCCCGCTCCCCGCAACCGGCTCTGTTGCCTGCAACGTGATCTGTCAGCACCGCAACCAGCACCACCTTCACTACACATCGCAGCCTTGGTCTCACCGACGCCACTGGACGACCGTCACCAAGCTGTTTCCTGCACCGCGCTTTTAGGGCACCGTACGTGGCACAGCTATGCTTCACATTGCAACCTCGATGGTTGCCATGACCGGCTTGCACCAATGTGTTGGCTGCACCAAAAAGGTACTGTTTAGGAGTCTGCCGACCCCTCGACCGACGCGGTCAGACGAAACTGTTGGATTCTGTTTTAGTATCAAGGCAGCACCGGATGGAGCTACTGACTCCAATGAACTGCATTTTCAGTGTTATTCTTGCAAAGTGCATCTTTTTCGGTACTGTATGTTGGATTCTTTTTTTTTTTTTTTTTAAACCTTTATTACAAAATGCAATAGATATACAAGTATGGGCCTACAACCTTCAGGCCGGCTGCTAGCAAACAGTGAGGTCATAAAACACAGTTATAAAACACAAGCGGCAAGTGGTAAAGGTCCCAGAAATCGAAAGAAGCGTTTGCGGCCACACTGCCCAGACCTCCCAAATGGCGGTTCCATTTTTAATGAAAAACTACAAACAAACCCACAAGGCGGCAAAAGTCTAAGCAACATTATGTGCTCCCCTCGGGAGGACCCTACCGATCTACAGGAATAGGAGGGGGGACGGGCAGGGACAGAAACAAAGTGGGCACAATGACACAGAATCAAGGGAACAAGCAGACTAGGGAGACTGGGCCGCCGCCAAGTCAGGCGTCAGTGGCGGGGTACAGATCCCGCCACGATAGGAGTTCCAGGGGCCCCACACTTTCACCCGTATGTTGGATTCTTGGTCTTGTTTTTAATATATAAAGTATTGGATATTTTTCTAAGCTGGTGTGGTGTCCTTTTGTAGTGTTGTCACTGTGTTACTGTTGGTTATGTGCAAATGCTTTACACGCTGCCTCTGTGATAAGCCTGACTGCTCATGCCAAGTACCAAGGGGGTGATCAGGCGTTATTTTAGGAGTGTATCCCCCTTATCCTGACTAGAAGGAAGGGCCCCTATTTGAACAAAAGTGCAAACCATTGTCAACTACAGACCCCCATTTCTAACATAGAGCATGTTTATAGTGTAGTAAACCAAACACAGTAGGTTTTTATACAGCTGGTATTTGAACTCGTATTTGAAGGTGTTTTAAAGGGATCTGTAAAATAAAACATTTGCCTAAGATCACACAATTTAAGGGAAGCTGCAATTAGTCCAGGGTTCACTTTGTACAATTCAGCCACTAAATAGGTATCTATTAGTTTCTCATTTTTACCTCAAATGTTAAATACTTTGTTTTTATATCTTTTGTGCATGAGGGTAGAGCGAGGGTGGCAGGCATACACTTGGCTCATTATGGGTTCGGGATTCCAAAGGAACCTTGAGCTGAGCCACAGCCAGGCTTCAGATTCACGCCTGTGTCAAACTTTCAGCGTCTCACTCACCTCTAAGTGGCATTGTGTGGAGTGGAGTTGAGTGGCATTGTGTGGTATCGAAAGTTGCCTGAGTTGCTACTGAGTTGCTACTGTAGTGCTTCAAAGCCCTGTGTTACATAAATGTAATGATAATACATTTGTTACTTGTTATCTTGACCTACAATCACTACTGTGAGGACTAGGGTGTTTACTCATTAATGCATTTTCGACCAGAAGGGTAGTGGGAACAACATATATTGTACTACTTGGGCATAAAGGAGATGGAGCCAGGTGGCTGCCGTCTTGTGAAGCTACAAACATTAAAAGCCTTTCCCAAACAGGCGCAGCAGACGTACTCAGTACTCAATCATGATAGAGAATGAAATTGAGTTACCATTACCTGGTTGTGATAAGGGATGAACAGAACAGATTGTCGAAGGTTTAAATCAAAGATATTCCAGAGCTGAAAATTGTGGAGTTCTCTCAGATGTTGGGGTGGAAGTAGAAGAAACAACACAGAGAAGCAGTGGGTTGGGGGGAGAAGCACCACAGACTGGGGGGTGGAAGAGGAAGAAGAAATAGTATCCAAATCACAGCGCGAGCCGCGACGGATGCTAATTAAGATGAATCAATCATCGTTTGGTCCATGCTCCACAGAAAGAAAAGGAAGTCACACCAGGTTCACAATCTCAGATTAGAAGGCAGCAAAAAGAGTGACAATGATGCCAACCAACGGAGAGCAATGAGTGGGCTCCAAGTTCTTTATGGTAAACAATACCACTTCCAGCATCACCGCATGTGCTGTTGGCAGGCAAGACCTGTAAAGGCCCTTCACTGGTAAGATTGATAGACAGGAAGTGTAGGGTGGTGGATGGAAAAGACAAGAAGTGCAATCACCAATGTGCAGTTTTGGTATTTGGCAAGTCAGCATTTTTGTTTTACAGTTTAAGCACTGAGTTGAGACTTTTGAAAACAAAGGTCTTGGTTCACAAAGCTTTTGTCCAGTCGCAAAAAAGACTTTGTTTTTTGGAAAGAAGGGTACCCCTACATAACTAGTAGACTTGCTATACGCAGGTAAAGAACCACATTAGATAAAGAAACTATAGCAAGTTAAATTAACATGTGAAAAAAATATATTCTAGGTATAATACATCAACGAAACCACTTATTATAATCTATAAATGGATCAATAATACCCAAATATTATTAGGAAAATATATAATTTTTGTTTATTTTGCAAATCTCATTTTATCTTTTTTTGTTTTGTTTCAAATCAATTAGTATATAGTAGCATTAACAAATCAGAGTACAAAAATAGAATTTAAGTAAAATAATTCATCATATTAAGCAACACATTTCCAAACACAGAGCAAATTAACATGAGCTATATGGTAGCTGTGTAGTTGATGGAGGCAATGCGGTAGACCTGGAAAACGCTGTGAGTTACAAATTCTTTAAATAAGCATGAGCCACAAAGCCGCCCTTTCATTATCCAAAAGGTTATGTACCTTGTACACATGTTGCCTACTCTTTTTTTCTGACTTTGCGAAAGTTTGTTTCCTCCCTTAGTTTGATTTCCTCGTCCCTGAAAGACATACCACCACATTTGAACTATCTGATTTTAGGTTGAAAAGAAGCATCCAGGTAGAACAGCAAATGTTTCCTGATGGAACATACTTGGAGAACGTGACTTTTTGTCCCGAAAAGAGGGAGATGTGCTGTAGAAAATGCGGGTCCTTGTCCATGCCGGTTTGAGAGACTCTCTTGTGCACTGGAAGCCCATGAATCCGAGTGGAGGCAGAGTCACATTTTCATAGACACAATTATTCTCGCAACAGAGTTTTGTACATATTGAAATGTCCTAAGTGCCTATTCAGGTAGGTAGTCCGAGGTGAAAAATGAATGTTGAGAATGGACAAAGGGATGCACCACCATAATCCTGTGGCAGGAAAGGGAGAATAGACTATAAACAGGGACATCTTAACGACTTTTGGGGCCCAGGGCCAAACGTATTTTGGGGGTCCTATTTCAGGACAGCTTTGAATTTATGATCCAATTTCAGCTCTTTCATGGCCTCTTTGACCAAGTCACTGACAGTGCACTGGCACACATGTCCAAAATGTTAATGTGTTCACATCTAATATTCAGGGATAGTGATGTGTGTTCTCAATAAAGTAAAACAGAAGCGGTTTACTAACATTACTGCAAATAACTTCTGCGAAATCCACCCATTTCTCATATGTGAGGTCCTGTTTTGATCTAAAAGAACCTTTTTTTATGGATGGTGCATGAAACAAACACAATTTTCTATAAAATATCTGCAACAGTAAAAATAAATGATAGTAAAACGGTATTTAAAACAATATATTTAACAATTATTCAAGGTCATCAGGGCAAGACTCTGCAGAACAAAGTTGGTTCTAAATGGGGGGCCTCCCCAAAAGAATGGGGCCCTGGGCCGGAGCCCACTTTGCCCATGCCTTAAAACATCTGTGATCATAAAACCACGTTTTTGAGACTACAAGGTTTTGAAGAAAGGAGGTAGAAATATATCTCAGTTAAACACTTCTGAAGGAGGAGAATAGAGGCCTATGGACTGGGAGCAGAGGTTGCTATCTCACACACATCACACAGAGATGGCAACTGCGCCTCTCAAATGTAGTGGGATATCACATGACACAGAAGCTAAACGTCCCTACCTTTATTATTTATTTTATTTAGGGATATTTGTACAGGGTTACATCCACTCTCCAAGTGACTGTTGGCGCACTGCACAGAGTTCAGGTGTAGCCATTAGGTCCCCTCCCATCCCGAAGCCTTTGGGGGTATGATTATGGGATAGGATGGGCTCAAGGTCAGGCCCACTCCCTGGTTTTTATGACTGCAGAAATCCAGTTTAAAAATGTTCCTGAACCTTATATTTATATCCTGAAATGTAGAAGGATACTCCATCACAGAGGAGAGATAACTCAACCCCTTACATTTATTGAGATGCATAACAGAGAGGAGACAGGAACTTCAGTCTTCCCCACAGATGTAGGAGAACACCCCATGACATAGGAGCCAACATCTCCAGACCATGGATAGAAGAGGAAACAGTGCCACACTGACTAGACAACTACATCCATCTGATGCAGTGGGTACCACATGACACATAGGATGCAACAACTCCAGCCTTCAGATTTAAAAGGATATCACATCACTGAAAGGTGATGCAAATCCGAGTCCTCGGATGTAGGAGTATACTGTGTGACAAAGAGGAGACAGCAACTCCCTCTCTTGGATGGAATAAAGTACCAAATGACACAGGAGACAGCTACTCCAGGCTTCCTATATAGGTCGATACCACATGGCATAGAGAAGACCTCAAATGCAGACCGCAGATGTGGAAAGTATAAACCTGACAGAGCAGACAACAACTCCAGCCCTCGGATATGGGAATATTCCACCAGAACATTGACTACAAAATATTGTGGGACAAAAATATTTAGGTCCCTGTACTGAGGACCAACATACAGTGAAGGCAAGTATATCCAGGTAACCATAGGTTTACCTAACATAACTCCATATATATGTACCTTGATTATATATATATATATTTTATATATTTCAAAGGTACGTAGATGTGAGTAAAGAATAACAGATCGATAATTACCTATATGCACTTACCTTCTCTTTATTTTTGTCCTAGATATTCTGCCATACTAATGGAAAATCATATTGCCCTCAGATGTAAAATGAGGGGTTGGACTAAGGGGTTTCAAGAATGTTTAATCACTGGGTCCTATTAGCCGCATCAACAGCCTCCCCCGCCCCTCTTTCTGCAGGGTACCTCTCATTCTGAGGCGCCCTTTGGACACAGAGAGATGGACAATCTGAATTTCTGAAACAGAGGTGTTTGAGGCCACGATGAGCCTTTGTTAAACCATGGTATGAGGGTCAAGAAGGATATGGAGCTGACTGCGTTTTGTACAGCGTGCCATTTTGGTGAGTTGGAGCTTAGCGCCACATTCCCCTGCCGAATCACACAACTGTACCCCCTGTGACTGTCATGGTGGGGGTTTTAATAGTATACTGGGAAAAGTGTGACTTACCACCTACCCTTCGGGTCGGGTGGGGTGCCTTCCAGGGTGTGGTGGGCATTTGACGGGGGCGGGGTAAGGGTTAAATATCTACTGCCACCAGCTCCTTCCTCTTGGGAGGTTTTTAATGTGAGCCCACCCTACCACTTACCCTCAATCTTGAATCATGGATGTGAGCAAGGTTGGTTGCATACACACGCATTGCATTGTTTATCTTTCATTGTTCTATGTTGCTGGCAGAGATCTGGGGCAATACGAAGAATTTTAGTGCAGAAAGCGAGCATGGGAGGGAGCCCAAAGGGGGTGATTCATGCCAACTCCCTGGGAGTCCTTACAGCAGGACACAGGGTTAAAAGCAATTCCCATTAGTCCCACATAAAGTTGTAAGCCTAAGCAGCTGGGGGATTGCCTGGTAACCCTTTACGCTGGATATAAATCTCACACGACAGAGAAAAACTTCATGGCAACAATAGATATACTATACATTAGAAACGGGAAAATCAAAAGAATTTTTAATACTGCCCTCACACACTTGATAGTGTCATGCTTCATCATTGGGCCGCATCATACACCCAGGTGCAGACCAACACATTGGATGGAGCGCAATTTTTTTAAAAGAGAAGATGAAGGATAGTGGTGAGGGCAGAGTGTAATAAAGAAAGGCGAAAACACAGAAGTGTCACTCAAATCATAAGGGAAAACACATTTTTCTCCTGGAAAAAGGGACCAAGAGAGGTGCAGATATAATTGTAAAACTACCTAGGGGTTAACTCGTAACTCTTTATTATATGTCAACCTCTGGCAGGATTAAAACTATCAATATGGGGTATTCAGGGCAGGTAACGACCCTTCTATCCCCACTGCAGTTACCAACATGTTTCTGCCAGCTTTTTATGCGCCAAACCAGGTCGCTCTGGCATTCGTCAGGGTGTTGGTCCCTATTTATTGGTCTGTACCCCTATTAGGGTATTTCATTACCTTTTTACTCTGTATATGTGGGCTTTGCCCCAACGTCACTCTTTTCTGGAAATTTCCAGGAGGATTCACAATTCTACAACGAGCGAAAAACATAGAAAAGGGAAAACCAATCATGATTTCCATACTCATCGTTGTTATCATTAGCCTTTTCTCGTATCGAATTTCCCATGCATTATTTAAAAATGTAATCGCACCTTATTCATTCAACACACACCTTAACCCCTTACATTGGGGACACCATACCCCTCGTGAACATACCACCTCAACACAGGACATGGGTGTACCAGTTGGATTTAAAATATGTGCGTGTATTCACTGCACAGATATTTCATAGCAAAGAGCAAACCAAAACTTAGCACTCTCAGAACATCCCAGTGAATCATATTGATAAGCAATACATACATGAAAAACCATAGCTACTTACAAGAGTTTACGGATTATTATTCTAAACCCGGGACTGTGGGGGAGGAGATATATTGATGATGTGCTTATCGTCTGGAGGGGCAGTAGATCCTCTGCGGAGAATTTCCTGATTTGGCTTAACCAAAGGAATCAGTTCCTTTTTTTCACGGGTAAGATAACGAATGACACTCTTCCCTTTCTTGATCTTAACATCAAAGCAGAGGGGGGAACTCTAGTGAGTAGTGTCTTCCATAAGGAAAAGGCTAGATATAATCTATTATCCTTCCATAGTTTTCACCCTCGCTCGTTGAAGGAAAATCTACCCTATGGGCAGTTTCGCCGTCTTCGTAGCAACTGCTCGAATGTTGCTGACTACAAAAAAGAAGCAGAGAGTCTCAGTGTGAAACTTAGGAACAGAGACTACCCTGAGAATGTAATTAAGAAAGCACAGAAGAGAGCTAGAAACTGTGATAGAGAGTCTCTCTTTGAAACCAACATAAGAGAGACACAAGAAAGAAGTATATGTGTGACAACATATAATACAATATCTAACCATCTAAAGAAAATTGTACAGAAGAAATGGCGTATCCTGAATTCAAATGGACTAGATCAACCCACCCCCCTGTTCTCTTTTAAAAAGAGTGCGAGCATCGAGGACAAGATTGTGAACACACGCCCAAGGTCACAAAGGGACCTAGGCAATTCACTAAATCGTAACCAATTTTTACCACCTGTAGTAGGACATTACTCATGTGGATATTGTAGAGCCTGCCCAGGATCTATAAATGGAAAGAGTATAGACGTAGGTTTAAATCGTCCTTGGGAGTTGCGTCAACACTCCACATGTAACTCAGATAATGTTATCTACTTACCCAAATGCCCCTGTGAGATGCAATATGTGGGCATGACAACTCGGAAAGTCAAAACCCGCATATTGGAGCATATGAGTACTATACGCTGTGGAAAGACCAATATGAAATTGACCGCTCATTTATATGAGCATAAACATAATGAAAACGAATTGAGGTGGATGGTATTAGATAAACCCTTTGTTCCACCAAATATGGGTGATATTTCGAGCTTCCTCCTTTTGAGAGAACAGAGATGGGTGGAAAGACTTAGAAGTAACATAAGGGGATTGAATGATGGCATGAAAAAATGAATTTGAGATCTAAAATACCTGTTAGAACGAAAGTTGATGGTCGATCTGTAGGCCATACTTGATAGAGCAGGTCCTGTACAAACGTTCTAGATATCACATACACATGATGGGAAAATATTTGTTGAAAACCAATCTGAAAACACATATATTTATGGGGATAGTTTTCTGTTTTAAAAGGATAGTTGCTCTGTTGGTCACATCTGATAAAGCAGGCTCGTTAAAAGTACTCGGAAAATAGATGTTGCAACTACACCCGAAAAATATGCATATGAACATAGTTTTTGTTGGAAAGCCCGCACATGCATTTGTTATACTTCGGCGAGATATTTGAGAAATGGCCGCCATGCTAGTTGTTGTTTATACAAAGTCTAGATCGAGAAACCTCTTTCTATGATGATGGATTGCTGGGAATCATGGGAATTTGTGAAACTCACCGGGAAAGAATGATGAGACGAGGTGTGTTGGCCCTTTATATGGAGGCTCAGTACGACAGGATCTGTGTCGACGGAGGACGTGTGAGGGGTTACTGGAGACAGTGTCTCTTTTGGAGTAGTGAGTAGATATTACTTTAAGCGGTGTTTTGAATCAATTGTGGATTAATTGTGGACCAAGAGTATCCCGAACGTTAACATCGGTGGGACTCTAATTTGTTTGTGAATTGAAAAGTAGGTGGGATGTGCTTGAGAATGACGAGAAATGCCGTCCTATATAAAGTAGAGTCTAGATGAAGAATAGGCGGGGGCATATAGATATTTTCATGTGAGAAGTATTCTATTAACATTGCCATCCTGTTTTCTCTACTCTATTCCTTGGTATACTTGATGGATCACACGAATCCAGAGTGTGACGACAAGAGCACCTCCCCCACAGTCCCGGGTTTAGAATAATAATCCGTAAACTCTTGTAAGTAGCTATGGTTTTTCATGTATGTATTGCTTATCAATATGATTCACTGGGATGTTCTGAGAGTGCTACGTTTTGGTTTGCTCTTTGCTATGAAATATCTGTGCAGTGAATACACGCACATATTTTAAATCCAACCGGTACACCCATGTCCTGTGTTGAGGTGGTACGTTCACGAGAGGTATGGTGTCCCCACGGTGAGGGGTTAAGGTGTGTGTTGAATGAATAAGGTGCGATGAAATTTTTAAATAATGCATGGGAAATTCGATACGAGAAAAGGCTAATGATAACAACGATGAGTATGGAAATCATGATTGGTTTTCCCTTTTCTATGTTTTTCGCTCGTTGTAGAATTGTGAATCCTCCTGGAAATTTCCAGAAAAGAGTGACGTTGGGGCAAAGCCCACATATACAGAGTAAAAAGGTAATGAAATACCCTAATAGGGGTACAGACCAATAAATAGGGACCAACACCCTGACGAATGCCAGAGCGACGTGGTTTGGCGCATAAAAAACTGGCAGAAACATATTGGTAACTGCAGTGGGGATAGAAGGGTCGTTACCTGCCCTGAATACCCCATATTGATAGTTTTAATCCTGCCAGAGGTTGACATATAATAAAGAGTTACGGGTTAACCCCTAGGTAGTTTTACAATTATATCTGCACCACTCTTGGTCCCTTTTTCCAGGAGAAAAATGTGTTTTCCCTTATGATTTGAGTGACACTTCTGTGTTTTTGCCTTTCTTTATTACACTCTGCCCTCACCACTATCCTTCATCTTCTCTTTTAAAAAAATTGCGCTCCATCCAGTGTGTTGGTCTGCACCTGGGTGTATGATGCGGCCCAATGATGAAGCATGACACTACCAAGTGTGTGAGGGCAGTATTAAGAATTCTTTTGAATTTCCCTTTTCTAATGTATAGTATATCTCTGTCGTGTGAGATTTATATCTTGGTAAGGGAGTCAGAGAAGACTCAATCCCTTGCCTCTTCTTTCTTGTGATATTTAACCCTTTACGCTGCGGATCAGTTGTGATGCATGGACTATGAGGGCTAGAGTTTGGGTACATCCCAAAGGTATAGCACCTGGTGAGGTGCTCGTTTGCTAATCAGGCGGGTGGACAGCATAGGTTCTGTCCTCTCTGGCCGCCCTTGGATTGCTTGTAAGTTAACCCATTACCTTGCCTACCTAAAATGCAGTGGCGGCTGGTGACAATTGAAAGTGGTGGGCGTAAATTTTCACGATGAGTCCCCTGTGGCGAGTGAGCATATCGAGCAAGTCCGACCGTCAAAAGAGGGGTTTGGGTAGGAGGGATGGGGGGTTTCTCCCCCCGTAAAATGTTCAAAAGCGAGTCGCAAATGGTGCATTTTAATGCAAATTTGAGAAAACAAGAAGATTAATAAAGCAACTGTACAACTGAAGCAATGACATCAATAAAGAGATTTCATATGATAATGACTTAGAAGTTACTGCATGATTGTCTGTACAAATGTAGGGGTTATTGCTATGGCTAATGGAAACATGCCATATGTTAATGACAGTGCGCTATGCTACTGCACTATCCATTAGTACAATATTTGTGACAGTGTGACCCAAATGCACCACCAACAACATACTGCCCTCTTACTACACTCATGCTAAATGAGTGGGGCCTGAACCACTACAGCTTTATTGACTTTTTCACTTGGGCAGCGACACATGCTATCAGTTCAACACAATCAGCCAGCCACAGAATAAAGTCCAATACATTTTTTGCCTCATTTCAAATTTACACCGCGCTGTGGCCGCCGTGCTTAATGGGTGCTAGTGCATGCCAACCTGAGTTCACATTCTCCTGAGCCCGCTAGTGTGTGCCTGGGTTCCCAAGTGCTGGATGAATGCGTGTGCTCCTTGGTGTACACCGTGTAGTGCACATATGTTTCTTACTGAGTGCACTTTTTCCTGAGTCTGCAGCGCATGCCTGTGTTCTGGAGTGCTGGACGAGCGCACAATGATGCCTGTCAGATGGGAACCTGTTTGTCTCTGGTCCTGAGTACAGTGCACTAGAGGAGTGCATGTGCTCTTGCAAGAGTAGTGGGTGCATTAGTGTTTGTGTTGCACTGCCTGAGTCTGTCCTCCACATAATTTTGACTCGTAGGGCTCAACATAAAATATTCCCCAGCATAATTAATAACAGCCTTCCTCCTACTTGTATGGCTACTACTAGGGCCTGGTTCACTTCCTTTCACTTTCCAGTCTTTCGTCCTCCCTGGCTGAGAAAGTGGCTACGTTCAGGTACTATGGCTTTCATTGGCTGCAGGTAAACCTGTGAGGGGGTTAGATGTAAACTTAACCAGGGAGTAAAAGACGGGAAGGGCACACAACACTCCTAGCACGTCCCACTCTCTCAGCCTCCTTCTATTCTGATGTCCCCCCAACCCCATTGTTCCTCTGTTATCTCCAGCAAGAGTGTAGTAAAACAAACGTATTCGGGGCATCAAAGCCAGGCTGCCACATCACTGCCCAGCCTTGTCTCGGAGACCTGGAGTGTTGATTAGTGTTTTGGTCTGTGAAAGGCTGCAAGTGAAAGACACGGCAGGGAGGGGCTGAACGCCTCTTAGCAAACCATTGCTAACCCTTTAGTCTAAATGATTTAGACAGGATCAGGTTGCATGTAGATGCGCCCAGACACTGAAACTCCAGACTAATTGGGTCTGCGCTGAGGTGATCAAAATCAAAAGCTAGTACTACAAGTAATGTGAATAGGACTAAGTAAATGGAAGAAGGAAGGAAATACAAGGACTCGTGCCTGAGCTACTTACTACTGGTGCTACAAACTTTAAAACCCAGGCAGCGCCAGCACCACATGCTAGATCAATTAGCCACTGAAAAGAAATCGAATTATATTATAGACACAATTTTTTTTACATCCTCCTGATATTCTCTTTTTTACACAGCATGCGACGTGTCCGCTTCTCCAACTCAGAGAATGCTGCCTTCAGTGGCCCTTCCGACCTGTAGTGCGGTTTGTAAACGTGCAGTGGTGGCGATCAGATTGATTACTACTACTAGTCATAATCTAAATTAACCTCCGTAACTTGTTGTGTGTATGTCTGCCGTGTAACAGATAAATGTCAGCAAAAACAAACTAACGTTCGTCCTAAAAAGGGCCAGGACCACATTTAGAAGTACTCGGACCCAAACTTTCTATTCATACAACAGCTTGACATACCATGGCATTGCTTTTCTGTACTAAGGAAAACAGAGCACGGATAGTTCATCTATTTGTGTTAATATGTAGTGCGAAGAACAGAAGACTTGGACAATATAAATTAAAAAACACTTACCTGACCGGTGACCGCCTCTTCTCCTGGCCCGCGTTGGCGCCTCTCTGCCCCTTCAAACGGTCCAGAACACCACGTCCACGTGACGCAAGTGACTGGCAACCCGGCACTCAGCCAATCCTGGCGCTGCAGCAGCGCCAGGATTGGCTGACGGCACAGCCTACTCCTCGCCCGCCGCCTGCCCATTAGGAGACCGAGGGGCTCCTAATGGGCATGCGCAAGGCAGCAAAAACACAAGTACGCATGACTGGGCACGGAGTAAAAAATTAAGCTCCATGCCCACTCATGCGCACTTGTGCTGCCTTTCCCAAAGGCCTCTGACAATGATGTCAGTCAACATGACGCCGGACCGCCCACGGTCCGACGTCATGCTGACTGACATTCACAGAGGAGGGAGCTGCAGCTGCGGACATTCACAAGAGGAGGGAGCTGCGGGCGCGGGCGCGGTCGGGGGGGGCTACGCCCCCACGCCCCAATGGACGCACCGCGCCTGCTAAAATGTACACCTGCAGCAACATTTCTGCCACAGCAATGCTTGCAGCCTTTCTTTATTGTTCATTGTGGTCTCTTCTGTCTGGGTGCAAGCATTCATCCAATCGTAGCAGTATGTGTGCACTGAGCTGTGGGATATCGGCACTATGTGTTATAATAGGACTGTAGATTGAAAGAGCGGGGCCTCTGTATTTCCATAAGTATTTTTAGCTACAATTAGGCGTGGTGAAGTTTGCAGGAACTTCTTGCGCCCAAGCAATAGGGCTCGCATCCCCTCTGTGGGTGGCACTCTCTTTCACTTCCTTACCTTCAACTCACGGCTACTTCCTCAAGATAGTTTTGGTGCCAGAATCTCTCCAGGCCCTGTCTGCTTGGATCTAGAACTCGAAGCACCCAAGGTCAAGGATGGCATGGTGAGTGAACTATTCATGCCCTGCACTGCGGGCCACACGGAGATAGGATGACCATTGAGAGCAGGGTGCCTGTACTTCAAGGGACTGGGAAGCAAGGTAAGTCACGTGATAGCGGAGTTAGGCTGCTATCTATAAATGCGGAGGAACAAGACCCAGGCGGCTACTTGCTAAAAAACATTTAGTCTGAACTTTCTGACAGCTGAAGCAAAATGTGCTCTAGATTTCTCATCAGGTGAGAGACCATGAACTGAATGGGCAGGATGCTTCTGAGGTACTTAAGAACATCTTGTGCTGCACACGCTTTTTCTGTATTGTTCTGTGTATGTGCGGGGGTTGCACGGCTGATGCCCTTGATGTACCACTTCTCTGTGTGTGTGTAGGGGTGAATGACAGAAGTGTGTACTGCTGCTGTTCTTTCACGCGTGCACTGCTGCTTTCGTAGTCACACGTGTGTGTCGGTGGTTGTCTTGCATTGCCGTTGCCGTTGCCTTTGATCTGTTCTATCTCTGGCGTGTGTACATGTGGCACTTGCACAACCACCGCTGCACTTGATGTGTGCGTTTGTGTGAAGTTTGACCGCTGCCAGCTATTTGCATACTACAAGAAAACAACTGTCCACGTGGTTTGAAACAGAAATATGATTGTTGATTTTTTAGAAAAGAATTAGGGGCTTGCTTTGGGAAACAAAAAACATTCATTTATTTGTTCTCAGAGCAACGAAAAAGTAGCAGCAGTTGACTCTAATTATTCACAGATTCAGTAGCTCCCAAGCAAAGTGAAAGCTAAACACATTGAATCATGTGAAGTGCTCTGCACCGCTCAGTAGGTAAAAAGTGCTGGAATCTGTGGGTATAAATTGCGCAATTGAAGAGTAAACATATATACCAATGGGAAAATACACTCTTTTGTGCCTATGCACAGGGTATTTTTAAGAGTTGAGAAATAGAAGTGCGTATTCTGTTTAGTCCACTTGGAATTCTCGATGTTTCAACCCTTATGGCTGTCTATCTGTGAGTCATCACCGGGATAAAATCTTATTTTGTAGCATATATAATTAAATCCATTCCCAAAGAGGCAGTACATTTCCTGACTGTGCAAGTTTCCCATTTTCACGGATCTCATTACAGTGGCTTACTGCACAACACACATACGGGCGCTATTGAAATGCACATATCGGTTGTGCAGAAAAGTAAATAAAAAATCTGAGTGACATTTTTACTAAAGAGATGTAAAGCAAAACCAAAACAAGCATTGGCATAGCCAATAGGTCTCGCTTTTGGGACCTTATAAGTTATGTTATGTTAAACAGGGATTTATAGAGCGCTCAGCTACTCAACAGAGTGTCCCGGCGCTATGACAGTAAAGACCGAGGTAAAAGCTATGCACCCAAAACTATTGAAAAAAATTGCGGAAGCGGATTAGATTAGTTGTTGGAACATCCAAGTTTTTAATTGTTTTCTAAACTCCAAAAGGGAGGTAGTCTGTTTTAGGGGGAGCGGCAGAGTATTCCAGGCACGAGCCACTTGTACCTGGAAAGACCGTCCTCCACAGCGTGCTCTGCAAAACCTTGGCACTGAGATCAAATATTGTATTTAGTTATGCAGCACAATATCCTTGGTGCAACAAGATAAGACCTATTGGGTATGGCAAAGCTTGTAAATGGATCGCCTTCACGTGGAAATCAACCAAAAAGGCCGATGGACTCCCAGCATCCTCTCTGATGTCAAACGTGCCTTTGCGCTCGAGCCTTCAGACTCTGTGAGGTAACCTAGCGGGTAAACTGGCAGAAAATCGCGCACCAGTGCAGGTTTTAGGTCTGCAACGGTGGTCCGTTCTTCAGTGTCTGTGGGAGGAGTTCACATTTCATCTCCTGTCAGACCCCCTAGAATGTGTGTATAACACACAGCGCCACTTGTCACAAGTGTGACCCATTAGAATGTATCGCTTTCCCGTCCATGTGTCAGGAGCATGGATTTTTGTTTCCTGTGCGGATGTGAGATGAGTGTACCCCCATCTCATTGTGTCTGTTGTTTCCCTCATGTTTACTCATGCTTGATGTGTTTCTCCACCCCTTTTGCCAGTAGTAAGTAACCTGCTTTGGTACTCTGCTCCCAGTCGACCATATCTGTATTTAACTAGGCTACATAGCTGTCCTTTTCATATAGAACTTCATCGTGCTGATCAAACTTCGGACCTGAATGTGACCTTCAACAAACTGCATTTTAATTCAGTCGCAGGCTGTTATAGTGCATAGGAAGAGATTTGCATAAGAGCAAGGGCGTGGGAACTTGCAGATTGTATTTTTATGCAACCTTTACAAAGCTTTAGAGGAAATATTTCCCGCTTTGTGAAAGATGTTAATTGTTGTGTTTCCCACACTCTCTTGTGAAAATCCTGACAGTTTGTCGCACACGTACTTAGTTAACATTAATAAAAATGATCTACTGAAGATATACTTTACATAGAGAAGTTGGTGTGCTTTTCCTGCTCAATGCCATTATGCACAGAAAAGAAATGCAGATGATAAATACGCCAAGAGAAGTCGAGCAAATATATAAAAAAAACATAACGGTAAGCAGCATATTCCAGATCCTTTGCAAAGGGCGACAATCAGAATTTTATAAAAAGTTTCTGATGAAACATTATTACCAAGACGCTTGATCGGGGCTGTGTTTATTGCAGCAGTGGGAATGACTGCCAGGGCCGAGTCAGCACTCTTGCTGTTAATCTTGCATATTCAATCAGAGTGCAGGAAGCGCCGTTCATAGGCTGGCTGCTGCATTTAGTCCTGTGGTTATCAAAAGTATTCATCGAATGCTCAGGCCCTCGGGTTTCACATTTGGACAGGTTGGTTCATGACTTGAAGCAGTCCGAGTGTAACTGACAGGAAACATTATCAACATTTACAAACCACACTACAGATCGGTCATACAGACAGATACTGTATGTTTTTACCCAGCGCTGACTCCTTTAGTTCTGTTGTCCTTTAAACAGTGGGTATTAATATTACCCAGCTCAACAGAACTCATTTATCAACCTCCGAAGGATGAGATGTAAATAAGCCAGTTATGTTGCTAATCGCAGGCACACAAACACATGAAAGGTCCTCGGCTCTGCTTCCTCCACCCGCTCAACGCTGTATTTACAGACACACAAGGCATCGGATAATGTTAAAACAATGCCACTGCCAAATGATTATGAAAATATGATTTTAATTAGAAACATAGTAGGCAAGGAAATTAGCATACGTTAATTAAACTTAGCGAGAAAGGGCAGAGCAAAAGGCAAGGTCATCCCGTTGCTCTGCCTTAGAGGTTGGGGGCAAACATACTCGAATTTGGGGTGGTGGGGGCGGTGTAGCGGGACACGAGCGCCCAAGAAATAACTTTTTATACATTGGGGGAGCAACTTTGAAAAGATTTAGGCCCCGAAGTTGGGTCTCTCGGAAACAATATACATTGATGCTTAACGTGACTGGTTAAATTACGTTGTTTTACGGAAAAATGCTATTATAAATTACAAGTCCCATAGCTGACAAAAGGATAGTGCATGAATGGAGTCTATGTTTTGGGGATTATATATTGCCTGGAGTACAATTATGGGGGTGAAAGGATTTTAGTAATAAAGGGAAAATGTATCAAAACACACAAACCAGTGGCGTCTAACAGAAAATGCTGGCATGTGACATTGGGAGCATGTTGGTCACAGAGAAAAATCAAGCCCGGGAGTGGTATCTCTGCTCAATGATGGGATAGTAATTGTTTATCCACATTTTCAATATTTGCTGTAAGTGGCTGTGGGAGACGCTAAAGGCCTTCTCTTCTGCTTGGTGATCTCAGATGTGTGGGAGTCTGCCGCCTGGCCAGGTGCTTACTTTTGGACACGTTGGAATCACCCCGTGGGAAGCGGATTAATGTGGGCTCGAGGGACGGGGGCAGGGTGCAGCCTGTGCGCGGGATGTTTGTGAAGCATGGTCTCGTTTTAGTTACAGGAAACAAGGCCAACGTAAGAGCCGGGATACTGGCCTAGTTACTCAATGTGTGGAGCACGTGATGGCTGAGGGGGGGGGGGGGTTTGAGGGTGCGTTTTAACATTGAGCACCTAAAGCAACCGCTTTCAGCCTGGATGTATCAAGAAATGGTCACGCTCTCAAGCACAGTCATCTGTAACATGAGAACTCAAACAAGCATTGGCCGAAAGTGAAAGTGATCGCGATCAAGCGCGGTGAGCGATGCGCCATATGGCGCCTCTGCTCGTAAGCGCGCGCCCGCGCACATGCACGCAAGCCGTAGGCCGGCCATGGTAGCATTTTTTTAAGCCCTCACTAAAAGTCTCGCCAGACCAGCGCATGCGCTGGGTCAGGCGAGACCTAAACAGGTCAAATTGTCAAAAAAGCTAGGAAGTATATGCATTAAAAAACAACATTTTCCGCCTGACCATGTGGGTAACTAACTTATGGCATGTTTCATGTGTGATACAATGAGTTCTGACTTTGTACTAGTAGCTAATAGAACTTGCCATTCTGATACATGAACTTTAACGTTTTCTGTCTTAAGCGTAGCTGTAAATAGCCTCACATGCAAATTGGTGCTGGTCAAAAACGGAGAACTGAAAGTGTCACACATGAAATGCGGCCTCCTGCAGCCAAGAAAATGTGAAAGTGTGCTTGAATATAATTTGCCCTGGCCCATACATCACAGATGTATACACAGACTGGGAAGGCGTTTCAGGGAAGTGGGATGTATTGTAGGAACGTGACTGGGAAGGGAATAGAACAGAATAAAGTTTTCTTTTTTAATATTATGATATAATTTATCAACAGATCTAGGTCCTGCCTAGATATTCTTGAAGTGCTTGGGAGCCTTAGCCCTCAAAGGGAAGCGATAAGTAGAAGGGTACAAGGGATAATTGGACTCATTTGTTTTTTCGAATTGAGGTGGTCATGGACATAGGTAATTTTTCTTTGTAAATGGATAACTTTATGGGGCTTGCTATATGGAGGCCTGAAAGGAACACAGGATTTGGATGCCCCCCTGTGATTGAGTGAAGAGGAAAGGAGGGGCCTGACTTTTATTCTTCATCCATTGTTTAGTAAATTAAGTGGAATCACGAAGGAAGATTGTGTCTGGATCTGTGGCCCATCTATTGTGAAGGAACCTGGTTACAAGCTCAGAAAAAGAAATATGGGACACAGCTATGTGTGTTTCTTGTGTGTTTTGTAGGTTAGAGAAACATACTTGTATTATTTTTATGTTTACGTATATGTAAGTTGCATGCTGAATTCTCCTAAAAGGTAGTTTTTCATGAGTTTTGTTCTGCCTCAAATGAAGTGACACTTTGTCAACTTTAGAGATGTGTTTTACTCACCATATTGAACATGCATCCACTGGCGCCCATGCTGCAGTTCTATTTTAACTGCCCCCCCCCCCTTGGGCCCCGCCACCATAGATGTTGAATTAATGTGCCAGAAAAACAAACTGACAGGCCACCTTGCCACATACTTTAATTTGGATAAATACTATTCATTGCAAAGCAGTGTATAACATATATATATATATATATAACTACAATTTTAACAGACTTTTAAAAAAAACCTAAGAAATTCACTGGAAAAAAATGCAAAGGTTAAAGTGGAATTATACAGTAGGTCTTCTAATATTAAAAAAAAATACCATTTTAAAACGAAAAAAGCACTGAAATTCACAAGTTACACCTAACTGACATAAGTATTACTTGCCACGCCGTAGATTTCAGACGCCATCAGTGATGTAATATGTGCAGTCATAAGCAGTGCATCAAAGCGGTGCAAGGTATACTAAGGTCAGTTAGGTATAACTGGTGAATTCTCAAAAATATCCAATGGAAATTTTAAGGTGGAAAAACGTGTTTTCCCTCTGTAGGTGGCCCCAGCACTTTTAGGTGGGCCAAGTGTGCCCTTTTAAAATTCACTTCTAGAGACGCTACTGCTTGCAAGGATGCGCCTGTGCCGCTTTACACACTATCGATGTGCAGATAATACAGTTTCTTCTCAACAGTAGAATTGCATGCGTGTTATTTCTCGCGCCCCCTGCCACGACCAAGCCTCATCCAAACTCAAAAACATTGGGAAAAAATGGGAAAACCCAGATTTAAATAACCGAGAGAAATGGTGAAAATAATGTTTTCTTCGATTTCAAAAGCATTCAAACCTTCCCCTTTGATTCCCATTGAAAGGTGTGTTTCCATGGAAACATGACTGCGGAAGCTTGCAGCGTCGTTATTTTTAGAGCCGTTATTACAGTTGCGCAAGAGGGGTCCTGCTCTTTCGGTTGGAAGTTAAGGAGTGTGTTTCCGCAATTACATGCCCACCAGATATTATTAGGGATTTATGCATTTTTAGAGAACAGAGTGATTTTTTGCAAAATTTGCTCTCGCGCAGACCGATGCCTGAAAAAACGCTTCAATCTTATAGGGTGTACCTTTACACCCCAGTGGCCCTTCGGTCCCCTACTTGCCAACTGTATTTTTCTGCTAGGAATCATTTCATGCTTGCTTCGTTTATTGCCGCCTGTGCCTGCCCCACGGTCCCCAAGGGTGGGTGGGCATGGTGGTCTAAGAGACGGCAGTGTCAGATTAAGACTGCCATATGAGTGTGGAAGACATCTATTAAAAGCGAGCTTGCTAAGACACCTGGGCACGAGACCCTTCTTAAGGAATCCATACCCTTCCAAATGATTGTGAATACAACATAGCCTACCTCATTTTATCTGCTCTAGCTTACCAATTTTCAGAGTTTAAAAAACTATTGTTGTAAAAATAGTTCCAGAGCAGATTTTGCCGCTTAAGTAAACAAAAGCCGGAGCACCCTTTCTTGCATGGCACGGGTGTCTTGGCATCAAGAAATGTCATGGACACCAGGAGTGTGAAACTGGAGTAAGGAATGGTCGCCCAAAGCCTCTTTTGTTAGCCTTGTGTCATAACATGTTGATGTTGGTGTAAGAATGGGTGTTGAGTGCGACTTGACGGTCCTTTAGGAGAAGTGTTGTAGTTCAACAGATGAAAAACAAAACAAATAGGACACTAAAACTGTCTCAACGTCAAACAGCAGGGCAGTGACAGACGCCAAGGGAAAAGTGTTGGCTGCAATTGGACATCGTCACTCATGTTCACGGTACAGTGTATGAACACTGGTTGCGGATATGACCAAGATGCCGACACCAGCTACAGCTGTCCAAGGACATACATGGCAGGGCGATGCCTGGAGAGCTGCAGGTCATTTCACCTTGCTGACACCTTGACACTTCCTGGTCATTGACAGTTCGTGGTCATTGGGCAAGTTGTGTAAACCTTGCAAATGAGAATGGATGATGCTGCGGTCACATGACAGTGGTTGCAAAGACTGCCTTCTAGGGACCTAAAAATTGTTGACAGTTTCTTTAGCCTTCCTCTTGTGCAACCGAAGAGCAGCGTCAAGTTCATCTCTTGCATGAGGAGGTGCCTCGGACATGCTGCCATGGAACTGCATGTGGCTTATGATGGGTTGCGTGTGGGCCATGGTTGGACCACTGCTCGATTGCTGAAGAGCTACGGACACGTCACTTGTGGAACACTTCATGGCAGGTGGATCCTCATCAGGATGTGCTGATGTAGACTACGTCAGGACACCAGTGGGGAGGAGCTGGTTGATAGTCACTAATCAGGTTGTTGCTATGGAGTGTTGAGAATGTTTCTGGACTTCAGCTGCATGGTTTTGATGCTCACTAATGGAGTAAGTCATTCAACATATGGCGGCAGCAAAGCACATGTGAGCAGCCGTGGCCTGTGCAGGTAAGAGCGGTGGGGCTGGGAGCGGCGATTTCCTCAACACACGATGACAAAGGAAAACTAATTATTTATTGAATTTTCCCTCGTTGTCTGTTGAATCTGGGCCCTGATTGATTTCTTGACAATGAATTTAAAATCTCTAATAGTAAAGCCAGACCGTGATGCAGTTTCATTTTACATTTCACATGCTTTGCTCCATCTTGGATGTTATATGTGTCACTATTACCTTCGAGTATTTGGTTTTCCCAGATGTTGGGTTTCTGTGGTGTTGTTTTTCCTACAGTATTTAGTGTTTGTATTGCACATACTGTGCAAGGAAGTGCCGTCAAGTGTCTGGCCAAATTCAGGGTGTGGATGGGTGTCCATGACAGACTTGAATGAAACCTCTGGAGCTGTGGGTTTCTCACAGTGACTGTCAGTAGGTTGGTGTCCAGAATATATGTTCATCCAATCGTCCTCTCCTGCATTCTCTAGCAGAACCAGGAACACTTACACTAAACACTCACCCTCTTCTGCATTCACTCGCAGGACCAGGGACAGACACTAAACACCCTCTGTGGCGCGCTCTTGCACAATAAGGGATATACGAAACACTCCTCTACTGTGCAATGATCACAAATGTGACAATTGTAATTAGCTTTCTATGGGAAAGTGTGTGGCGGAGGTGTAGACAGCCGTTGAGAGAGAGGCGCTAGTGAAAGAGGGTGATGTAAGAAAAGTACTATTGTGCACTTTCAGCTGAATTATAGTAGTGTGCCCTCGCCTTCCCCTCTGCTGCACACTTTCACCAAACCAAGGACTCACACCCTTCTTTCTACTGTGCACTCTTGCAGGACTAGGGTCATATAAAACTCACTCACACTCTTCTGTGCACTCTCACAGGATCAGAGACATATACTGCACTCTCATCCTCAACTGTGCACCCCTGGAGGACCGGGACAATGCATTCATCCTCTACTGCACACTCACGCAGGATCAGGACTCCAATACTTCACTCCCACCCTCTGCTGCAACCTCACACAGGAGTAGCAGCATCACTTCTCAGCCTTGCAACCAGCAACTTTCAGCACTTTTACCAATCTGGCTGCACTCAGGGGTCTGGCACACCACTTCTGCTCTGACACCTCTGTAAATACAAGCTGAATGGCACCAAATATACCACAAAAAAATGATGACTTCAAAACTGCATCACATGTCAACAATAATGCAGTTCAATATTTTAGGTATATCAGAAATCTGGCAAACGGCAGGTAAGTCCCCTGTGATCGACAGGTCACCGGAACTCCCTTGAAGCAAAACAAACAAGCATTTGCAATGCAATAGGTCTCGTGTTTCTGACAGTTTGAGCTATTGGCAATGCAATAGCTTAAACTCTCGCAAATGCGAGACCTATTGCATTGCAAATTACTAGTGCTCATGCGATGCTTTCACATTCATGGAGGCCGCGCCCCTTTCTTTAGATAAGCCGCGTCTAAAGAAAGGGGCGTGGCCAACAAAGTGTAACCGCAGCATGGGGCCCTTTGACAAAAAAAGCATCTGTTTGTCAAGTTGGCAAACTAGTAAACAAAAAAACAAAAACAGAAAAATAAGTAAGCGTGGCCGCTATACTTAAAGTGGACCGCTCTGTTAAAATAGGTAAATGAAGAAACGCGGCCACTATAGTTAAAGCAGACCGCCACTAGTAATTATACTTAAAATAAAAGTGGGCCGCGTACTGTGACATAGTGGGTGGCATAGGGGCTAATCATTAAATAAAATAGTGCTCGCAGCCAAGATAAAGCAGACCGTGTAACAAGACAAGTAAAAGGTCCAGTCGTTATGGAAGTTAACCAATGCAGACAAGGCGATACCAAGGAGGGACTAACAAGCCTAATAATGACTCGAAGCCAGCGTTTACAAAGGACAATGACACAAGTCAATAAAAAATAAGGGCAGAGACTGGGCGGGTCTTCAAAGCCATACTCCAATACTGCATGCCTCGCAGCAACGCATGCGCTGCCCAGGCTCGACCTAAAAACTACACTGCACTAACACCACTGTTCACTTGCAAGTATTATCTGTAAGGCTAAACATGAGGACATTCAGTATCGCTTCTGTTAGGTCCCCACAACTAAAAACAACTACTAATGCCGCAAATGTCACCATCCTATGCAATACGGTAACTGTGGCTCAAACCACAGCAGCGCAGTAGATGCCAGCAGGTTGAAGATTCCTGTTACAAAACAGTCCATGGTGAATGTGCTTCTGTCATTGAAAAGGGCGGCTTCACCTCCTGTAGTCGAGTACAGGATTGATGTTGAGTGAAACCCATATTTTCCTAGGGCCTTGTGGATTTTCAGGTCTATGCCGCATAAAATGAAAGGGTCATCACAGCCTGGTTAGACGCTAGTCTCCAAGTGAAGCTAGCAGAAATGCTACTGGTTTATCAGTTTAAGGATTCTTTAATCTGCCAGGCCGCAAATGTAAACAACTTTCATCATCATGTTTTGTATGCGTGCAGAGACATGCGCGCCTAGGCCATCCATAGTGCCAATATCGGCAACACTCCCCATCCCTCCCACAGCAATAATTTGGAGAAATAATCAGACGAGACACATTCTTAGTGGAGAAATTAGAGGTTTACCGTTATCGCTGTGAAATATGAGCGACACCCTCTGGGTCTAGTCTTCTCCATCACCTGTGCTGTACATTGAAAGTTGTATTAACCAAAGCAGTTCTAAAATGCATTGCTCCTAATTAGCTGGGTGCTTTGTAATTGCTTGGTACAAACAGAAGTACCAGTCTGCCCCTGCACATCCTCGAGCGAGGTGAACTGCTTGAATGATGGAAACATCAAAGCACTCTGCTGAGTTCTCAATAAATAAAAAGGAAATCTCACACTTCAAGAGTTCACCTCTTCTTCTAGCAGTGAGTTGGGATGCATGACTTTCACAACGCATGCCTTTATTCCTCTTATGTATTGTATACCAGGCATGCCTTTACCACGCAAGGTATGTATAGGTAAGATGAGTTAAACCCCAACACACACACATGTGTGTGTGTGTGTGTGTGTGTGTATATATATATATATATATATATATATATATATATATATATATATATATACATATATATATATATATATATACACACATATATATATATGCAAAAAAGAACCTGAGTTGCTGGATATTGATCCAGAGATTAACAGGTACGGTCCACCATAGTCTTTAAAGATTTAATTAATTAGCATCCACGGAAACAAGTTGCAGCTTCTTTTATAAGTTTATTCGCATATCTCCAAAATAAGCAGACAAGTGTCCGCCCCGGACGCGTTTCGATCGTTAAAACGATCTTGTTCACCTGACGCGCCGGTGACCGGACTACATTTTTAAATAAATTGTAACCAATGGGATTCATTCAATCAATTGCTTTCACATGATAGCCCTAAACAGAGTTGAAAGACTATCGTACATATACAAAAAACAAATTGCTCATGCAACTTAATTTACATTGAAAAGTCTATTCAAAGAGGAAAAACTTATTCACAATTAATCTTATTGCCTAATGTTGTAAGGTTGTTACATCACTACTCTGGATTTTTACAAATTAATCACTGACAATTCTAGTAAAATCTTGGTTGCTGTAAATAATTTACTGATAACAACGATGTTTAAACTGTCACGTATTTTAGTGAAGAAAAGTTTCTAACACAATTCAAGTATTTGGCTAGTGCCACTTGATTCATATCTCATGTCTCTGAAACAAAGTCGACTAATAATATGAGTAGGATAAACATATCCCCTGTTTACATATGGTATGTGATCTTTATAAATAAGTTGATCACCTATTATAGCCTCTTTGACTAAGTAGGCAAACAAGAAAATTAATTTATATATGCTAAAAGTGAAAGCAAAAAAAAATCAATAATAAATGAAAAATCCCTCACAAATAAGTTTTTTAAAAAAAGATTGGAAGTGCAGCAGACAGCTTACATGAATGCAGAGAAATTGATATGTTTACGTCAAATAAAGGTGCATATAGCCCCAAATTCAGCTGATTGCAGATTTCCAAAGAGATTAGATGTCCAAAGTGAAAAATGTCAGCATTGAGGGGGTTCAAACAATGATAGACATAGCAAAAACTGTATCGCTCTCTTAAGTAATGAGAAACACACACATTGAATTACATTGTGAGATACTAGAGAGATAAGCCCACCTCAAAGATGAATGTCCCAATAGAACTTGTCATCTAAATAAGTTGCATCAGTTTATTGATATCATAGGAAGAGATGTAAGTCCTCACTAGTGTTCAACCCATGTGGTGTACGTGTATCTAACATGAGGATGAAAGAAGATTCCAATTGCCTAAGTTTTTTCTCTCTGTTACCCCCCGATGATTTGGGGGAACCGAACCAATCACTGAATAAGTTAGCTCCTTCAGATTGTTGTTATGGACAGCCTTGAAATGACGGGTCACTGGATAATTTTCATCAGAATTGACTATGGCGCGCAAGTGCTGAAGGATTCGATAGAAAACTGGTAACTTGGTGCTGCCTATGTATTTTAACTATATATATTAAAGTATTTATATATAGTTATTTTTATTGGGGGAAACCCCCCAAAACCTCAGTTTTTATTACCTTTACCTCCCATACTCCTACCCAACCCTAGAAATACCCTTACCACCCTGTACCCCTACACCCTAACATTTTCCCATACCACTCTATACCCCTACCTGCCCCATAACCCTACATTACCCTTAAAACCCTATACCCTTTCCCACCACTAAACCCAAAATATACCCTTAACACCCTATACCTTTACCCATACCTAAACCCTAAAATACCTTTATCACCCTATGCCCTTAACCAGCCCTGAACCCTAAAATACCTCTACGATACGACCCTTTACTTCTAGCGCCGGGAAGCCAATACATGGGTAGCTCTGCACTCTCCAAATATTCTATAATAATAATAGCACTACCTACCTCAAACCCTAAATGTGACATATACATACATACACATACACATATATATATATTTGCATCTTTAAGTTAGCTAGCTATCTGTCTCTCTCTCTCTCTCTCTCTCTCTCTCTATATATATATATATATATATATATATATATATATATATATATTCCTTAACTGTACTCACCTTGCGTGGCAAAGGCATAATGTATGTGTGAGAACGCATATGGTAAAGGCATACGTGGTAAACGATGCATGCCAAATACTGCATAGTAAAGACTGTTTTCCGTCTCCTAGCTGTGCTCCTACCAATCTGACATAAAAGCCTGCTTTTGATCTCCAGAAGCATCCAGCAGATTGCGTCCTCCGCAGGTGACGCAGCTCTCTGCAGCTGACCACTCCTGCGAGTTCATAGTTCAGATCAGCACTGTCCAGCTTACCATATCATGCAACCTGCAGGCTGTCTGTTGGAGAAGACACTGGTGGTGGTGCAGCAGTCAGGTAGCCAGTTCAAGTACTTAAACAGGTTGTGGGTTTAGTGAAGCTGGTAGGTTACAGGTTGCATAGTAGAACGCCCCACCAGGCACAGCACACTGCAAGACTGAAGTATTGCAGGTCGCTTGGTTAATTCCTTCCGCACGTCCACGTCCACGTGTGGCCCACTGCCACTACAAGTGGAGCGAGAGTACTGTGACCACAGGCCAATCTAGACCTAAGCTGCTCTTCATTAATGAAGAGGGCAGCTGGCTGGCATCTTCATTGGCCCACTGTCCAGGGAGAGACACTCTGGTTGGGAGTCTGTAGTGATCAAGTCCACTCAGTTCAGATGATTTAAAGAGGTTTATTAGAAGATGGTACAAGATCATAGGAAGATTTGAACAGGACCAGATCAGGATCAGTTCAGGTCCAGAGGGAGACCCCACCAGGAGCAGCCAGCAGGCAGCTCAGCCCAGAAAATTGTCATTACTCTCTGCAGATTCCCAACATTCTGACGGCATCATCATATTAACATTCCACTAGTGGTAGAATGGCATTGCATTAGCATAAGCAGGATATAACATATCCCCCTTTCTTATACGGGAAAACAACAAGCTAGAAACAGAAGAGGAGAACCTGAGAAAGTGAAAACAAAAAGATTATACAAAAGCAAAAAGACCAACAATGAGAGAACATCCATCAAAAGAAGAGCAGTGTGAGAACAACAATAGAAAGAAGAGCAACAAGAGGGAAATCAAGGAACAGAGAAGAAAGGAAATCAAACATAGAAACCATCCTCCCTTCTTACACAACAGAGAAGAAGAAATAAAAGCAACGTACGAGAAAAGGATAAAAGAAAGCACAAAAAACTTCCCCAAAACGCACCTACTGGCCAGAACAGGAGTGAAATGGAGGCTGAAAATGGAAAACTAACGGAACACAGGGCTACAGGCAGCGACAAACGCAGAGGAAGAAAACACGACAGAAAAACAAAGGAAAGTCCAGAATCTACAAGAGACACGAGAAGAAGACCTCAGAAGGAAAACAGAAAAGAAGAAAGAAACAAGGAAGATGAGGAAAAATATAAGGGTAATCCTCACCAACAAGAAACACCATCATCAATATAAAATTTAAAATATAATCTAAAGACAACAGTGCACAATAAAATTCTTAACTAAATGTGAGGTTCAGGAGGACTATAACCCGAAAACACGCCCTAGAAATATAAGGCAAAGCAACAGTAACAGATGGGGCTAAGACCCCTATGAACATAGTCCTTGTGAAGTTGACATGATGTAAAAAAAAAAAACAAATATGAGTAGGAGCCCATATGGTAAGAACAGTAAGTGTTTGGGTAAGAACCCGCACTAATGCAATTGGACTGTAACCTTTGCATGAGTACACCCTGTAGACAGGTACATTAGAAAGCGTACGGGTAGGAACCCGCAAATTGATTAATGCGAAAGGACTATAACCTTCGCATAGACGCACCCTGTAGACAGGTACATTAGAAAGCGTACGGGTAGGGACCCGCAAATTGATTAATGCGAAAGGACTGTAACCTACGCATAGACGCACCCTGTAGACAGGTACATTAAAAAGCGTACGGATAGGAACCCAAGGCTTATGTCTTAGGAAAGAGATGCATAAAAGATGCAAGAGTACTGGTACCTATGGATAATTGCCCTGAACAACACAATCAAACATAGAACAAAGGGCAAGAGTACTGAGATAATGCATCAAAAGCGACATAGCAGTAGTATGCATAAAATTAGAAATAAACAGACATTGTTACATTTTGAAAATACTCCTAGCTTGCGTAAATCAGGTGTATACAGAGATAACATTGCTGCCAACGTAGATGTGACTGTGTGCGAGAAAATGGTACCAATAAAAACATGTACAAGTAAACATTTGAATGTGAACCAACTGCACCGTAAAAGAAGTATAATGTTATAGTCACTGGTGTGCCTGTCACCGGGAAATATGGCAGGCGAACCCGCTGAAGAAATAATGTTTACAAGAGGTATCCAGCGTTAAAGGCAGAATGACTGTGAAGTTGTCCCACGACTGAGGGGAAGACAAAAGCGAGTACCTGAAGTTGCAGGATAATTCCAGGAACAACAGAAATGAGGAGAAAGGTGATGAAATGTAGAGATTCTGCGCATCGTGTTGAAAAACACCAGAGATCAAACGTGGTTGGCAACTGAAGAAATAATAGAATCTTGAAGTATGCACAACAACCAACCAAAAGATGGCGGAACGTTTTTGACGTTCAGCCGAATGGCTCACATCACGTTTGGGAAGCAGAGCGTCTATCAGCAGCTAAAGAAGATGTCACGAAGGAACCTCAAGAAACAATGACAGAGGTAAGTTACGTGCGCTGGAGCCAACTTGAAGATAATTTGAAAGGGCGGCTCGCGCTAAAGAAACTGTGCATTTCCAACTGTAACATTTTTTGAAATCCACAATGAAAATGTTTATGTATTGACAAATACAAAAAATATGCTGGCTACAGCTGTAGACTGTATTTTAAAAAGTGATATCTGTATATTAATTAACACGGCAGGTTGGTGCAGAGGAAACACATGGAAACACAAACTCGTCTTCCAGATTGCACCATTGTACAAGATGTAAACAGGCTGAGGGAAAAACACCAAAGAGCACTGCTAGAAACCACCATAGAATTCCATAAATGCCAGTATAAACATCCCACGCAGGTTATATGATGCCGGTTGTTGTCAAAATAGAACTGACATTTTTCTCCCCATGGGTGTTTAAAATGTAGTCCAATAAAGCATGCACACAAACCTTACATTCACTTCACTTAAGGCTAAAAGTGGAATAAAGTCAATGTGCGCAGATCAACTTCACCCAAGCTTAAGAAAAGCTCTGTTGTGCCTGAGAGTGGTCTCGCTCTGGAAAGTGCGGGACAGAAACGGTAATCCAAGAGACAGCGAAAAACAGCAGAGTCCTTGGTAGTGACATAAAGGATACACGCAGGATGACCAAATAAAAGAAAAATGCCAGTCTGATGGCACAGCATGCAGCACTCTTCCTCCCCAGAGCATAGGACAGAGACGTTGGAAGGCTTGGAGAGCGTCAGGGTTACCTTCAGTGAAAGCACAACACAGGACACAGGCGCTGAAGAATGACAGGCTTACCCTCACCACATTGAAGGCACAGCACATGATGCTGACACAGCACACGATGCAGGAGTTGACAGTCGCAGACGTTGGCAGGCTTGAAGAGCGCCAGGCTTACTCTCACTGAAGGCACAGCATTTCCCCAGACATTAGTAGGCTTACCCTCACATGAAGGCACAGCACAAAACGAAGACGATGAAGATGTTGGCAGGCTTACTCTCACTGAGGGCACAGCACTTGCGCAGACACAAAGGAACAACTGGCAGACTGCTGTGGGCGGCCGGTGGGAGGTCACTGGTGGGGTCAGGATGCCAGTTGAGGTACCTTGACTTGAGTTGCAGGAGGTTCTTTATTTTAATATACTTGAAGTCCTTGAAAAGGTGACAGAAGCAGGTTCTTTACAAGATCGTCGCCAACATTCTGTAGTGATCAAGTCCACTCAGTTCAGATGATTTAAAGAGGTTTATTAGAAGATGGTACAAGATCACAGGTCCAGAGGGAGACCCCACCAGGAGCAGACAGCAGGCAGCTCAGCCCAGTCAACTGTCATTGCTCTCTGCAGATTCCCAACATTCTGACAGCATCATCATATTAACATTCCACTAGTGGTAGAATGGCATTGCATTAGCATAATAGGATATAACAGAGTGGTAGCTGGCAGATTACCTTTCCATAATCTCCACTCCTCATTGACATGTTGTCAGCATGAAGTTTGAGAGGAGCATTGGCGTGTACCATTGTGCTGCTGATGCAGAGAAAATACTTCACTGCCGTCTCACTCCCTGATGAGTGACAAGCCGCTGTCCGGAGCCATGAAGACAACATTGGAAGTGAGGTGAGTGAGAGGTTCAGTGCTGTTGGAAGAGAAACACCTAAGAATGACAGAATAAAAGAACACAAAAAGACTATGCATAGAGTGTGGAAGAAAGAAGTGGTAAATCGAAGAAGGACAAGACGTTGAGGCAAGAAGGCAGATGAGATTTATAGAGGAAACAGAAGTAGGAGAGGCAGGTGTCGGGGTGGCAGTGATGCTATGGTAGGTAACACCTGGTACCATAGTGGTGTAGGATAAATATCAAGTTAGTGACAGACTGAATGCAACAGTTACGGAAACTGAAGGAATGAAGCCAGGCTTCGACACAGGTGTAAGGAACCAGAAAAAGAAAAGCAAGAAACTGGGTATCAGGATCAGAAAGAGATTACAATGCAATAGGTCAACTGGTCTTGGCACCAGGCCGCTTTCTACTGGCCTAGCCTTAATTTGTAAACCAAGGCCAGTAAAAACAGTTTCGAAAAGCGTGAAACCCGGACCTTTTTTACCTTCTGAGATATAAACTTCCAACAGGAAACACATAAAGAAATCACTTAGGGCCATATGTAGGTAGCCCAATACCGGTCGGTAATGCCCGATTTTCGGTAAATATACCGTTACCAACCGGTATTTAGGCTTTTGAGATGTAGGGGGATCATTTCTGTATTCGGTAATTTACCGAATCGGTAATTTTACCGATTCGGTAAATACCGAATACAGAAATGAGATGTAGGGGGAGTGTGTGGTGGGTGTGGGGATTCGTTATTTACCACCAACTGAAAGTTAGTGGTAAATGACGAATGCCTCTGTTAATGCATTATTTGGCCCTTAGATGTGTGCAATGTGGCAGACACACATGCCCTCAGGGCATGTATGTGTGCCACATGTGCACACATGCAGGAATCAGGGGTGCAACAGGGTGTCAATGTGACACCCTGCCACCCTTGATTGAGCTCCCCCCATTACCGAATCGATATTTACCGATTCGGTAATGGTAACTGGCTTCCCATTGATTCCTATGGGCCTCCTGGCCCATAGGAATCAATGAGATACAGGTTACCATTACCGAATCGGTAAATACCGATTCTAAAATACCGACACTTACCGAATCGGTATTTTTTTACCTACATTACATTTACCGATTCATAAATACCGAATCGGTAAAATTCGGTATTTAAGAATCGGTAAATGTAATTTACCTACATAAGGCCCTTAGAGAGTATTGTGAAATATCCAAATCATTCCTAAATAATTAATAAAGCAAATAGAGGGGTAATTGCAATGGTACAAAACAATAATGAGAGTTTTACACATTTTCCTTTCTTCTACCCGCTCTTGGTCTTTCCAGAACAGCAAAAGAAATGACCAGCAGTTTTTTTTATGATAAATGTGGCACCCTGAGCCTCTGGAAAATTAGGAAAATCATCACTGCCAGCAGGTTACTAAGAACAGCAGGGTCATGCTGAAATGCTGAAGACACCATTATAGTCACTAAAGGAGAAATCAGGCAGCAGGCACAGATGCCAGTGGACATGGCGGAGGCAGCACACGTCCAGTGCTCACCTGATATAGAAGGAAATCAGCTAACAGGCATACTGTAGATCAGGGGACCCAAAAGGAGGATATGGATATGACCTTGGTGACTGAAAGTGAAAACCAGGCAAGGGCAGCATAACTGGGTAAGGTAAGCATGAAGGTGAGGCAGTACTGGAAGATGGAAACATGCAAGAATTAAGGCTTTGGAATAGCCTGTGTCCAGTTGAATCAGGAGAGATGCAGAGTCACAGATGAGCTACATACTGAGGACCATAAGGGGGGATACCTGCAACCAGGAATTCATTCAAAGGCATGGTTCGGAAACCAGCGTGATGATCACAGCATAGCATATCAAAGGTATGGAGCCAACCAGGCAACATAAACTAGTGTAACATGGGAAAGTAAACTGGGGAGCTCATGGAACAGACTGGAGAAGGGGGAGGGGTGTAACAGGATTTCCTTGAATAACTTGAATACTTGGAATATGAGAGAAGCAGTCAGCTTTAGGTAAACAAAAATACTCACTGACAACAAAAGGAAATAAGGAGGCAGGGAGCAGTGTTTGTTGGATGTCCATGGCTGTTGAAGGGGTGAGGATAGATTTTCACTGTTTTCCAGTGCAACTGTAATATCCCATTTCTGATTTTTTTTATTTAAAAGGCTTCATGCGGCAGTGGCGTTTTCCTTTAAATGGGCTGTTGTATTTGATTTGATTGGTTAAAATAAAAACTGAAATTGTTCCGTACAATGGGAAGTCTTTAGTTTAATGTATTTTACATTTGAAAACAATTTATTTTAAAATAAATGTGTTCCTGGAGTTCACTTGTGCATGAAAGCTTTTGACCAGAGCTAGTGTAGCAACAGCTACCATGGTTCTGTAGTTAGGCAGCTGAAGATGTGTTAGTGCTGGAGTGTCAATAATGGGACTCGGGTACGCCTTCCGAGTGTGTCTTCAAAGGGCAAGTATTGCCACACTCCTATCTCTATTATATAGTTATTAACTAGGAGGGATCTATAAGGGATCTGTGTCCCGAGGAAGGCCATTGATCCGGTTGGGCATTTGGTAGAGGCTGAAACATGTCAGTACATTCAGATAGGGTAATGGAGATGTTGTTTCTCTAATATACCCAATAAAAAAAATGTTAATCCTGCAAAAGGGGGGCCCATAATAAAGATACTGGGGTACCCACTCAGACAGTTTTAATTATCTTTCTTTCTGCAATAAGGCTCCCTCAAGTAAAAAACAATTCTGAAAACATGCACTCCAACCTGAGCGTTGGTCTGCACCAGGTTGGGTCAGTGGCCCTATGATGAAGCATGCCACTATTCAGTGGGTGAGAGCAATTGTAACAACCCTATGGTTTCCCAGTAGGATCTATTTCCCCCTTTTTTCTGCTGCCCCAGTTGTAGGGGGTCGCTTTAGTCCTTCTCGTTGAGTGATTTCTAGAGTGCTGCAGTGTTGGCAGGCCTCTCAGAAGGCAAAGCTTTCGTGGGGCCTGAGTCTCAAATGCCATGTGTAATGTAATCTAATTTGCATTTATATAAGGCTTACTACCCCTGACCAGGCAAGTAGTTGTGTGAGAAAGAGCCAGCTTCCGACTAATCTTTTGGAGCTGAGATGGCTGTCAGTGCATCTTATGTGTGTGGGTAACAAATTCCATAGTTTGGCTGGTTGAACAGAGAAAGATGTTCCACCCCGTTTTGTTTCTTGTATATAGTAATTTTGAGGCAGTGTGCCATTCTTGAGCATAGGTTCCTTTGTTATATGTAGTTTGTGATTTTCGTATGCATGAAAAGTGGTCCTTTGTGGGTGATACAAAGCAGCTTGAATGTGACTATTCTGGCAACTGGTAATTGGTGGAGAGCCCTAAAGGCAGAGGATATGTATGCTTGTGGCTTTACATGTAGGAGTGGTCTGGCAGTAAGTAGTGGTCTGAATTCTGTAATCTTCTCATAGTTGATTGAGGTGAGCAGTGATATAGACCATTAGCGTAATCCAGTGTTGATATGATAGAGAGATTGTCACTTGGACCTTGTGGGAGGAATCCTAGATGCGGTAAAATGCGTCAGAGCGTTTTCTTTGTAAGGAAGTTTAACTTAGCTACCTTATCCACTTGGCCATTGATTGACAGCTTGGTGTTAATGGTAATTGTGAGGTATCTTACCTCCTTAGATATTTTTGACTGTGGCCCTAGATAGTTAGGCCAGGCACAGAAAGAGTCATAAGTTTTCTAGTCGCTACAGGTGAGAATTTCAGTTTTGGATGCATTCAATTTAAGGTGGGTCCATGTCATGCATTAGTCAATGGGCCGGAGGTAGCTGAAGATTTTGGATATGATAGTGCCCTTTGATCTTTCCAATTTCAGAAGTATCTGCACATCATCTGCATAGTCAGAGCAGGTGACGTGAAATCCATTGATCAGATCCAGTAATGATTTCATGTAGATGTTGAAAAGCATGAGTGAGATGACTGAGCCTTGAGGGACTCCTGCTTTAATGCTGTTTGGCTTTGAAGAGAATGGAGGAGTATGGATGATATTTCTTCTATTGTGTAGGTAGGACGTGAGACAAGTGAGAACTGTGTCCGATATTCCGTCTTCCTTATGTGATTAGATAAGTGTGTCATGTTCAACTGTGTCAAAGGCACTGAAAGGTCTAAGAGAAGATTGGCAGTCAAGTCATTGAGGCCTACTGTGTTGTTAAATTCATCCCAGATTGAGATTATGGCCAATTCAGTGCCGCTTTCTGGACAGAATCCAGTTTGCAATACTGAAAGTAGGGAATTGTTTTCGATGAATTGTGACATCCGGGTGAAGGCTGCTCTTTCTATAAGTTTGTGCAGGAGTGGTCTGTTTGCTATAGGGCTGTAGTTGTCAGTATCTTGACTGCCCAGGTTAGTTTTCTTTAATAACAGGCATATGTGTGTCTTTTTAAATTCTTCTGTAAAAACTCCTGTGGTTAAGGAGTAGTTGATGAGTGTCCTGATTGGGATGGCTGCTGAAGTTAATAAAATAATGTTTTTTGAAGATTTGAGGTGGACAAGGGCCAGAGGGGTTGCCGGCTGTTTGCTCACTTTGACAAGCTCCAGAATTTCCATTTTTGATAGTTCTTTGAAGGAGTGTAGAGGCTGTGTTAGCCTTCCCCGGAGGGGTTTGTTGCAAATGGTTTGCGGCTGTTGTTTTTTTTTGTTGGTTAATTAAGAATCCAGCATGTTTGCTTTAGTTGTGTAATGATTTGCCAGTTTGTCACAAACATCTTTAGACATGAGATGGGTCCCTTCTGTGCATTTTGACATACACAATTCTGTGAGTATTTTATAAAATTCTTTATATATTGTATTGTGGATTCAACTGGTATAGTATAGTTTTTTAGCTTTTTTAATTGTTAATATGTATATTCTGTTATGTCTGTGTAGGCATATTTTGTCTCGAGGGCTGTTTGTTTCAAGCCAGTTGTGTTGAGCGTAGAAATATATTTTTGATCTTTTTTTAATTCTGCATTCATCAAAGGGTTGCGTTTTGTTTTGCTATGTGCAGTTGTTTCCAGTAAATTAAGAAATTCAAAGCTTTCTGGAGCAACCCATAGGTGTGATTGTACAGAATTTCTGGTGACCAGATCTGTATTGGTGGTAAGCAGGTTTTCTAGTTCCTGCAAATTCTTGTTCCAAGGTCAATATGTAGTTGCTGGTAAGATGAGTTTAGCTGGGGTGAGTTGTGGTGTCTTGTGTCGGAAGACAACCAGGTAATGGTCTGTCCATATGACTGGAGTCATCCTTTGGAATGTGACAAGGTCTGAGTTGCCAATAATTATATCTAAGGTGTAACCCTCAATGTGTGTGGGCTTGGGAATTGGCTGTTGCAGGTTGTGTGTGTCAAGGCCAGTTAGGATGGTTCTGGGGTGTGGCATATTAGGTTTGTCAAACCATATGTTCAGTCCAACAAGGATGCAAGGTTACAGATTTTGTCTAGAAATGTGTCCATGAATGTTGTATTTCTAGTGGTGGTCTGTAGAGAAGGAGAAAGTTATATGAAAAGTTTGGGGTAGGGTTGCATGTAAGAAGTACGGCCTTACAACCTTGTAAAAAATGATTCTCAGCTTTGGCGAGATTTGTTATTTCTTTCAAAATTACGGCTTTGTCACCTCCTATTTTGCCCATGTTTGTTTGTGTCACAGTGGGGCCCTGGTTGGCTGCATGGTTCAGCACATTACTCAGAATAATAAAAACAGTCTCCTGGGACACAGTCTGAAGTCGCCCCAGTTTATGGCACTACTTAGTGGTGGCTGACGTCACCTGCCTCATCATGAATATATCATGCAAATCAGTTTACCAGTAAGGTGAAGAGAGTAGAGTCTGGGGCAAAGATCCTCTTGTGTACCCTGCATTGGATGCTCTGAGTGTACACAAGTGTCCTCATCGGTGCAGCAGGCAGGGAACATGTTGAGAAGTATGTGGGTACTCCCAGGCATTGCACCTGGCCTGCATCCAAACACGGGCGGAACATATGGTCATTAATTATAAGAGGAAGCCTGACCCACATTCCAAGTGGCACCCTAGGAGGCTCACAGGGGATTACCCGCACCTGAAATCTCTCACCTGCTGCAAGCAGCCTGTAGGTAAACAGAGCAAGGAACCACAAGATGGTTAATCATAAATGATGGCCGCCTTTTCCAGGTTTTCAGTATACATCATGTGTGTTGGTTTTTTTAACTGAAGAGGTGATTTATGAGTTTAATGTCCTATCATGGAGGATCCGTGCTCCCAAATTCTTCATTACCAGGAGTTACGCAGGTCTTACAACAAAGCCACCCCCTTGTTATTTATTTAAATCACATGAATGCCTTGAATGGCGCCTGCCTGCTGATGCCTGCCCTTGGTAACAGTGTGATCATTTGAGACTGAGCTAGGGGGTGAAGCGTCAGCTTTTTAACTTCTTGCATTAATTGAGTTGTTTTTTGTTTTTGGAAATGCGAGGAAGGTGCCGTCCCAGAGCGAAGCTGTCTGGATAGACAGTGTTGTGCCATCTCTATGTGCTCCTTCGTAACATGAACCAACAAAAGCTCAGTAACAGGCAATACATAGGTAGATATAGCGTTGCACATCATCTTGGGGTTACTTCAGAGTACAAAGGTTTTATTGACTTGGTTCATGTGAAAGCACAAGTTCTTGAAGTTAGTCAGTCTGATGTTGGTGAGTCATCTGATTTTCTGGTGACCCCAGCCCTGCACAGTATCCTACTAGAGCCAAGTCAGAAAAGTTCTTCTAGAACTATTTTTCATACTTAGGGTCACATGCACAACCCTATCAATTTGCAAGTCGCAAATTGCGTCGTTTTGCGACTCGCAATTTGAGACTCGCAAATAGGAATTTACAACAGTGTCTCAGACACTGTTTGCGATTCCTAATGGGGTCGCAAATTGCCTGCCTCATTAATATTCATGAGGCGGCTGCAATTTGCGACCCCATTAGGAATGGCTAGCACTACCAGGGATGGTGGCCTGCTGTATTGATTGTAATAGGGTGCTGTGCTCCTGCTTGCGACTAGCATTCCTGTTTGAAGGTGCACCGTGGCGCCTACAGGGACAGTGCACCTGTTTCATAATATGGGCCCTGCTTTAGGGATGGCTGCAGAGACTACAAGTTAAAATGCTCAGTATTCTAGAATATGTAATTTCTTCATTATATTTGAACTAATATGCCCATTATTGTGTACATAATATTTCTTAGAAGTTATTAATTGAATTACATTCCATATCCAACAAAACAAATGTTTCTGCTCAATTTATTTCATGCTCTAGGCACTTCTACAGTAGCAGTTGTTGTTAATGAACTGTAAGAAAACACATCAAAGCCAAATTAAGAAACTAGCAACATTAATAAACAACCACATAATTTCTGAGTGTTAATGCCTACAATGCTACAATAATGGTAAAAGTCAACGTCCGATGTTGACTGTCTTGTGCAGCTTTGTCTAGTAGTGAAAGGCTAGCCCATATAATAGACCGCATCAAGGTTGAGCTGGGTGCTCTATTGCAAAGATTTCACACACTGTAAATGTGATTGTCAAGGCCATGAGTGTGTTCCGTGAGGGTGAGGAAGGTGTGCACAGTCAATCCAAGTGACTTGGCATTCAGTGAAAGTTGGAGGTTTGAAGGCAACAAGTTTCATGTAATTGAGCCAGGTTTGTAATGTATATTGTTTGCAATTCTTGCAAAAAACAGGAATTCTGTCTTGGTTGGGTTGAGCTTCAGGTAGGTGCTAGACATCCAGGTCGGGAAGATGTCCAGGCAGTGTTTGAGGCTCTAGATGTCTGAAGCAGGGGAGACTTTCGAGCAGTGCTGTGTATCATCAACATATTGGTGAACCTTGATGCTGTTATCTGTGAGTAGAGCACCAAGCAGCTCCATGTCAATACTGAAGATGACAGGGGTCAGATTGGAATCCTGAGGATTCCACAGGTGATAGGGATGTTTTGTGACCCAGAATTACCAATGTGAACAAATGGGTGCCAGTTGGAAAGGTAGAAGAAGAATCAGTGAAGGGCATTGCTGGTGAATCCTTTTCGAGACTCCAGCTCGCTTATGAAGGTGGGATAGTTGACTATGTCAAAGGCAGCTGAGAGGTCCAGCGATATCAGGAGGCAGTCATCATGTCATATGTGGTCAAGTGAGCATCATCTAGGATGTGCAAGGCTGCAGTCTCCATGCTGCAGCGTGAGCTGAAGTCCGGGTGTAAGTCACGTGGGAGATGGTTTGCACTGAGGTGAAGTGGTAGTGGAACAAAGACTGCTTTTTCAATGATCTACCCGATAAATTGTAGATGAGTAGTTGGCTATTGATTGGCAAGGTCATCAGCGTCTTGTGTAGGTTTTTTTAGGAGTGGGAGGATCTGACGTGATCTGAGAGCTTCTGGGAAGATGCCTTGAGTGAGGGAGGCATTGACCAATGGTAACTAGAGTTAAGAGAGCATTCCCAGAGAGGCATTTGTTGAAGGGCAATGGTAAGACATCATCTTCATAAGAAGTGGCTTTGGGGGAGTTGAGTATGTCATCGGAGTCTGGGAGGGATAGGTCTTTGAAGCTGACCACTGCTGGATTCTTCTAGAATGTGTGGATGTAAGAACTAAAGCAGGCTTGGTGTTGACAGTGTGCTTTCATATATTCTTGATTTTTTCACTGAATAAGAGTTTGATGGCATTGCACTTTTTTGTGAAGAATAGGTTGGTCCAGCAGGAGATTGATGCAGTGCTTGATTGCCTTGAAAGGTGCCCTTTGTTGTGTTGGCTTCATTGATGCTGTTGATATAGTACTTGGTTTTGGCTGATGTTATGAGCTGTCTGCATGTTGAGTAGGGATAGTTCATTCTCAAGAGATCCTCAGGAGTTCTGATTTTTTTCAATTTCAATTTTTGTCTGTTTGTCTGTGGTGGAGTGTTTACTGTCAGTAAAGTCTTTAGAGTGCCAGGGTGCTGAATGCTTTGTCTTGCACTTGCATGTTGTAATTGGGGATTGGATGTTGGTATTTCCCAAAAATTGTTGAAGTTGTTCATAAGGGTGTTGGTGTTGGACGTGGAGTTGGTAGAGTGAGAGACCAGTTTACACATTAGGTTGTCTGTGGGGAAGCCTTTGAAGTGTTTGAAGATTTGGTGTTCTCTTTTGTGTTGATCTTGCTTTGTTGGTAGGATGCTGAGCATGGTGCTGGGGATGGCAAAGTGGTAATCCAGTCCAGAGGTATGGGTGGTTTGCATTTGATTATTGTTGATGATGAGAAGGCTACGTCGAGGATGCAACCTTTGTGGTTGTGTGACTTGCTGTCCCACTTTGAGTTTATTGATGAGGTTAACAGGCTATCTTTTTTTTTACCATGTGTTGTTTGGGAGGTTGAAATCAGCCAAGAGGGTGTTGTAGGCATGTCGGTAGGATGAGGTGGTGAGGAGATCTGAGAATTCATCAATGAAGTCCATGTTCTGCCCGGGAGGCAGGGATGGAGGCTTGCTGTCTCTTGCAGACCCCGCACAAACAATTATGGCAAAAGACACATGTCTCTTAAATATTAATGAAGAAGGAATTTTTGCAGCTTCCTTATAGTAGACATTTTGTACTGCGATTGATTAGTTCATAAGTAGCAGCATAACATGAAGGTGGGGGTGCATAGCAGTTGGTATGTAAAAACACACACTGTTTTACGTCCCCACCTTTGTAAGCCATGCTCCTCTATTTCAATATTTTTTGATTGAAGCCAGACTTTAGATCCTGTATTAGACTGGCTTGTCAGAGTAAGATGGCTATCGAAAAAGGACATAACAAATGTGACCACATCAGTTAGTTTTGGGTAAGTGCCCATCCAGTGGGGGCAGAAGTCAGGACCCCTGAATGCCACTCCCTCCCTCAACATATTAATATTCCTGTCCCTTGCCTTAGGCTTCCACCCGTCGGCTGTACATCACTTTCTGGGAGAAGCATAATGCACATTATCCCTGTAAGTAAAAACAATCAATGGTAATTACACGTATCAATTTAGCCAGGGAAAAGAGAATCGTTAAACATAATTTTGTGAGATAAGTAATATTATTTTCCTTTTTTCCATACTAATTCAGTTTTGTCGATTTAAATTACTGTAAATAACATCCCATTTTAAAACCTAATGGATTGACTGCAGGAGGAAGAAAGGCTGAGTTGGCCGTGCCAGAATTCGAACGTGTGACCTGTGGATCTCACCAGATGTAGAAGCCACCTTACCTAAGGGTATATTTGGCCATATCCACTAGCCATGCTGTGTTTGCACATGTTTCAATTTAACTGAGTGAATAGAATTGCAATTTCTCCTTCTAACTCAAACAAATTATGAAGATCTATAATATTTGGCCATGAATGTAAAATGAAATATTTGTGATTTTTCAATAGGCCATTATATTGTGATATATTGGATATAGATCTACCTAGACAGCTCTCTAGATAGGTCTTCATACGAATTCATATCTTGACTGCATCAACTCTAGAAGAATGAATGCATAAGTGTGAATTAACATTTATGCGTATTTTTCATTAATTTGTAGAAGGAGTCATACATTCCTGCTCCATTAATAATGTTTACAACCATGAACAATACATTTTGGATCATGCATTTTATTGAATGCATTTTCAATTATTTTTGTATATAATGTGTATTTTTGATACTATTAAATCGTTTTTGCTACAAATCTTGATCTGGGTTCTTCCATTTATTATTTTAGTTGTTGGCCCATATTCTCAATAGCTCCCTAAGTATTTATGTATGCATTTGAAGCCACCTTATCGGTCATGCAGTATTCCTGGAAGACCTCTCATGTTAACAGGGGGACCCGAGATGGGAAAGGTGGAATAGATACCTCCTGCTTCTTATCTGGCAGGAAGGAACAGAGACGATTCAATGTAGATCTGCAAAACCCGAATGGTGGAGGCGAGATAGCACAACAGTAAGGTTGATGGTGTTGAATGCCAGATCACACCTGATTGCACCAACACCACCGTCTTCTGCTGCTGACTGCATGTCTTCAACCAGGTTTGCCAAGATGATGTCTGTTCCCACTGCAGGGTTGAAATCAAATTTATAGGCGAGCTGTAGCATGTTGCCATTAGCGGTTTAATGTGCATGTTTGGTTGCTTCTAGGCCTGGATCTTGGCAGCAAAAAGGCATGTTTGAAATTTGGCAGAAATGTCCTGGTCTAAAAGAATTTCAAGAGAAAGGAGACAGAGGCAGTTTTCGGCTAGAGTGATATTTGGTCATGGCAAAAAGAGGCCTTCATCGGTTAACAAGCACTAGTAAAGTAGGGGAGCAGACATACTCTGACCCTCTGTGGGGACAGATGTATTTTGGTAAATCTAAACATCAAGGCACAGAGTGTTGTAAGTTCTCACAATCCTCAACAAAACCCAACTAAAGTAGGTATTGATGTTTTTTGTGTAGGCGTACAATGACTTTGCTTCAAAAGCGGTTCATTGAGTTTTACTGAGAGAACCTGGACACAGCCCAACATTAGAATTTGCTGTGGGAATGCCCGAAAATTAGGGCCTACTGGAAATGGGCGGGTGATAAAAACTCAGAAGTTCTGGGAAACGAAGTGAGACTCACACGATACCAGGCCTCACTGGCTATCCGGGGCGAACAAACCCTGGACGCTATGCTCTATTATTTTGCAAGCTGGCCCTAATGGTGGCTCGTAGAGACATGCTGAAGTACTGGGGCGGCGCTAACTATGCCTACTATACAGGAGTGGGAAGAAGGCATGGACTGCTGTATGAGGGCAGAAAGCCTAATATATAATGCAAGAGGTCGCCCACGCAAATTTCAGAAGATATCAGAGGTACTTAGCCAATGTAGGGCGGAGTGGGCTTAAGCCCCAAGATGTACCGTTGGGCTTTGATGATGCTTTGCACAATGAATGGACAAAGAACCTGCTTGCTGTATTGGAGAGATGTCCGGCTCAGGCCTCGGGAAGACCTATGTAATAATTGCTCTAAGTTTCTTCCTCAGGTCCTTGACAGTTGGGGGGTATGTTGTGCTGTTTGTTTTTCTGTGCGAAAACTAAATAAAGAGATATTCCAAAAAGGATTCGCAACATTAAACTACCCATTTCCTGCGGTCGAGCCTCAATTTGCAAATTCGCATGCTATCGAAAGTCACATTTGAACTGTTAAGGGACCCTGTGTTTCAGTCCTCAGCACTTGATGCCCTTCGGGCATTGGATTAAGTTGGGTCCCACATGTTTATAAGTTGAACAACTATATTTTTTGACAAGTTATTCATTTTCCTTTTATAGTTTACTTCTGTAGTTCACAGCAGATGAACCCAGAAATGCTTTATGTCCCCACATTGTGGTATTGGGCAGCATAGCAATGGTCTCCTCATGTCCCAGCTCCGCCTCTGAGCTGGCCTGCTCCACAAATGGTCCACATAGGATTCCCCTGGACAGCCTCAGTTTTTCGAAGACCATTAAATTAAAAGTTTATACGGGCCTTTCTGAGAGTTGGGTGCCTCAATTCCCTTAAATACGGTTGTGCTGCATAATGAGACAGGGAGTAGGGTAGAAACATGTTTGAAGGCGGTAGAGCAGGAAAACGACAGTGGAAAGGGAACGAGAGCGAGGGAAAGGGAAAGGGACCCTCGAAAGACGGGGCATAGAGGGGGATGAGACAAGAGCACCACCGCCACAAGAGATGCTGAAAGGGAGAAGGTGACTGCGGGGTGAAGCGGAGGCAGCAGATTCAATGGAGAGGAAGAGAGAGTGAGGGTGATACTGTAATTATCAGACGGTGATATCCCGTAATTACTGTAATGATTCCTATTAGAGCATAGACTCCGTAATTACCGTCATTACCTTAAAAAACACAATGTGTAAATAATGTCATTAATGTTATCAGTGTGCCGACAGTAATAATAGGTCGGATATATATTTCACAGTTTATTCCAACTTTCAATTATATTGTTTTAACATCTGTGTTGTGAATCTGTCATTTTAAAAAGGTCATGTCATGGTATGACAAAATAAGGACGTAATTTGTGAATTATAAAATTACGCATACTAAAAACAATAATGATAACAATAAGAATAATATCAATACTAAAAATAAAATATCAATAATCATAAAAATATCAATAACAATAACAACAACAGCAATAATAATAATAATAATAATAATAATAATAATGATAATGATGATAATAATATCAATACTAAAAAATAAAATATCAGTAATCATAAAAAATATCAATAACAACAACAGCAATAATAATAATAATAATAATAATAATAATAATAATAATAATAATAATAATAATAATAATAATAATCTGGTCATCCAGAATAATTTCCAAAAGTTATAGAAACACAAGGTCAAATGTTCAAAGATATTTGCACACTTACAAAACTATAATATATTAACTGAGTTTTCTTAAAGTAGTTGTTATTCGAGTCATTAAATACTGTGATTTAAAACCACTTAACACATTTAAAAAAATTAAATAGAAGAAAGAAAGCGAAAAAAGGTATAATCAAATTCTTTCACTTTTCTGTTCACCTGACCACCTTCCTCTTCCTTGCTACTTCATATCACTCACAAGAATTAAACGTGATCCACAAAGAACTTGATTTAATCGTGGGTTTGTCTATTCATAGACATCAAAGAACCTGGTAAGGATCACATCAAAGAGGTATTAATGAGCTGCACTGATCATTGCAGCATTATTTTAATTATTTCAAATATCATTGTATTTATCTGGATGTATTCCAGTTCTTTGTAGTTGTTTGGAGTACAGTGTAGAGGATGACGTCATTTCCCTGCAGTGTTAGAGCAGGGGTTCTTTAATCTGGTATTTGGCATTTATTGGAACAAGTAAGCCTATGTGTATGAACGGATTGCACACTGTGCCTTCTCTTTAAATATTTCAATAGTGCACGCCTGCTGCCCTTTCTTTCTTTTGTTTACCTGCCTCTCTGTGCCAGCTGTGTAGGACCGCCTCTCTCTATACCTTGGCATCATGCCCATGTACATTAAAAATATTCCATTTTCAGACGCAGCGAGGTGAAGAGATTGGTAAAGGTTGGTTTGGTCAGGTGCCAGCCTGAGGTTCAAGCTCTCTCTGCTTGTAGGCACTAGACCGCCACTCCTCCATGTGCTGTGAGGGTCTTATCAGCAGGGCCACTGGAATTATGTGATTGTGCGGCCACGGCGATTTTTGCATAATTATACATTTGCCCCAATTACCACATAAACCATCATCTGCTGCCTAATCTACATATTTCAACAACAAAAACTGTTTATTTCCTGCTCAAACGGTTCCAAAATGACTAGAAATGCAGCAACACGTGTTGCAGCATGATAGAAAGCACTTTGGAAAGCTGGAATAGTTAACATTTTGTTTCACATTGCTAAATGTGGGTGTTAAATTGGTACTGATGGGATGCCGTTGTAAACAACAAGAGAGGGAGGGAAATAAGTCAGGAAACACTCTTAGTCCCCCAGGGTAAATCTAGTCATAACAACAGAAGAGTGTGCCTTGAAACAAAGTATGTAGAGCATGACAGGAGAAGCCAAAGTTGGTTCTTTATAAAGCCCTCACTCACCAACCTGGTTGGTGACATGCTTCATCATTGGGCCCCACCAGGAGAGGCCGAGTGCCACCCTGGTGTGCTGCAACGCCAGAATTACTGCGGAGCTGGTTATTCATGTGTGGTGAATAGTGAAGATGTGAAAGTTAAAAGTATCACGATTGTGTCCAGAAAAAATGTTTTATTAAAGGCCAATCAGACACAGTAAAAACAAAGTGTGGGACGACAAGCTGAGTAGATTGTTCAGCAGAGTCCACTTAAGAGGTGGTCAACATGTTTCTGCCTATGTGTTTGTAATTTAAACAGGCATTCTTCAGGACCATAAGGTGTAAACCCAGGTGGTATGGCCGCGCTAAGGCCCACCCTAACCTGAGGTTATAAGTGTAAAAAGAATAAAAAGTGTCAAAAGATTTTAACACGTGTCATCTGGTATCCCTTGTGCGTGAGAGGAACAGAGTTTATTCTGGTTGTACATAACATACACAGACATACATACAAAGAAAAAGACAAACATAATCGTTAGCCATAATTCATTCCATAAAATCCAGTTGAATAAACAGTTACTGATGCTCTACGCAGTGCACAAATAAGCAGTACCACTTAACAGGACGTGCTGCTTATGGGAAAATGATGTGCACTAAAGGAGGTAAACCAAAATTCATTCGGTGAAGGAATCTCACAACAGAGTCAATGAATCTATATGCCCATCGTGAGTTGTATCGGTAAACTTAGACTGGAGTGAGAAACGCTATGCGTAAAGCTTTTAAACACAGCGCAATTGGGCATAGGATACTTATTAGAGGAAAAGAAACAAAATCTCACTCAAGACGCAGCCATTAACTACATCATGGGTCTCGGGAGGGGGGTGATAGCAACAATGGCAAACCCTGGAGAATTAGAGGGAAAAGAAAACAAAGCATAGAAAGAAAAGGATTAATAAAGACCGACCAGAATGTCGCGTTACTTGTCTTAGCTGACGAGAAAGGAGGACTCACGCCTGCAGTGCATAACACCCGCTTGGTGCCTGCAAATATCCTCTTGTACCGGACCCCGATGACAAAGTAAAAGGGGAGACCGGCATGTATATAAAGACAAGTTTCCCGAAGGTTTGCTAGGGGGCGGAGTCACGTCCCGAGTGGCGTGGTCACGTATGCGCTGAAAGGCGTCACCCGCTATCTCCCAAACAGGAGTCAGGAGACATAGGAGGCCAGAGGTTGGACGAATCAGAGGTTAAATGACAATGAGTCTGGTAGTCATGGAAATGGAGCGCTAGAGATGCGCGTTTGAGAAGAAAGTGAGCTTGTGTGAGCATCAAAGTCGGAAACTTTATTCAACCATAGCGGTCAAACACGGAGGCAGAAACCCGATCGTTCTGCTATAAGTCTCCGTAGTTGGCACACGAGTTTTACACATTTGTAAGTGAGCTTACACGGGGTAAGTATAGAATGAAAAAAAAAAAAAAAAATACACAGGACAAAAAACAGAGCAAAATGACAGTGTGTGGGACGTGAGAAAGGTTATCGTGTGGCTGTTGCCTGAGTCAATAAACAGAAAGCACTCGTACTTAGTGGGTTCCTGGGTCAGGTACCCGTATACAGCTTAGCAAACGGGAGGGTCCCGTGAGATGGTCATCCTTCTTTTCTGGCACAGTTGAAAGTGTTAAGTGGAAAAAGATATTGATAGTGTGGTCAAGTAGTGTCATGAGAAGTGCAAATAACTAGCGCTTCAACACTGAAGACCAGGGGATGTTATCATTTAGCCCTTTGTTATGAGTGCCCAGCCGGTACACCCATCTTTGCTCTTTTTCAAAAAGGATTTCTTGAGTGTTGGATTGTGTGTTCACATGTTCGATAACTGTCCATCTGAGATCATTGGCAGTATGATTCTGCTGTATAAAGTGTTCACTGAGTTTAGTGGTAATTCTACCACAGCGGATATTGCTGAGATGTTCACCAACTCGTAATTTCACTTTTCGAGTCGTCATGCCCACATAACGTAAATCACATGGACACATTATCAGGTAAACCACATTGGTCGAGTTACAGTTGGTGTGGGCTCGCTGTGTCCACGTCTTTCCTGGTTCTAAATTAAGGACTTTCGTATGCTTAGTCAGGTGACAGACGCTGAAGTTTGTGCAAGGAAAGTGGCCCATGACTTTGGGTAGTCCCCATGCCTCAGTGATAGTTGGATCTTTGGTGCGATTATCTCTCGGATGTGTATGGACTAGGGAGTTTTTCAGGCTGCGTCCTTTTTTGAATGAAAAAAGCGGTTTTTCCCAGATGCGGTTATTGCTCGTGAGGATACCCCAATGTTTATTGATTGCTTTTTTCACTAGATTAGAAGCACTGCTGTAAGTTGTTACGCATGTCAGTGGTAGGTCTTTATTTACTTTGGGGTTATCTTCAAGGAGCGCCTCTCTTGGCTGGCTGCGTGCTCTTTTATAGCCTTTGTTTAGAATTTTGTCTGGGTAACCCTTGATGTTTCAACTTAGTTGTGAGATCAGTGGACTGCTTGCGGAAGTCTTCCAGGTTACTGCAGTTTCTCCTTACCCTAAGATATTGGCCATAGGGTAAGTTTTCTCATAAAGGTCTTGGGTGGAAGCTAGAGAATTCGAGAAGATTGTTCCTGGCAGTGGGTTTGTAGTGAGTTTTGGTTGTTAGACAACCATTGGACTTCGAGATCACAACGTTCAGGAACACCACTGATTGTGAGCTACAAGTGTAAGTAAATTTTAAGTTAAGATCCAGGGTATTCAACCATTGTAGAAAAATCATTAGGTCGATCTCCACACCTTTCCAGATAAGGAGGATATCGTCTATGTATCTCTTCCAAAAAATAATGGAAGAGGAATGGGGAGTGGCAGCACTTGGGATGTATCTACGTTCAAAATCATGGACGTAGAGGCCCGCTACACTGGGGGCAAAAGTGCTGCCCATAGAAGTCCCGGTTGACTGTAAGTAGATATCCCCATTGTACTCAAAACAATGTTGTTTCAGTGCCAAAGTGGCACATTCCAGAATGAATTCCTTGGGTGTTTGGTATTCCCAATTTATATCATCAAGGGCTTCTCCCAGGACTCTGATGTGTCGTCCTGGGGAATGCTGGTATAAAGACTTTCGATGTCTAAGGTCACTAGTATAGTGGCTTCAGTGTCAATTGTTAGTTCTTGGAGTAAATTAAGGAGGTTCTTAGTATCCTTAAGATAGGTGGGAGTTTTCTGAATTAGGAGTTTGAGAAAATGGTCACAAAAGCGGGATAGGGGCTCAAGTAGAGAGCCAATGCCCGAGACAATCGGGCGTCCTGGGGGAGGCATTTTGTTTTTGTGTATCTTTGGCAGAGTGTAAAAATAGGGCACTGTGCTATCCCCTGTTGTCAAAAAATCTGCCTCGTGTTTACTTATGTGGCCATTCTCCTCTGCCTCTCTCACAAGGTTGGTGATCCGAGACTTGAGTACTGAAGAGGGGTCTGTCATGAGTGGGTGGTAGTTAGTCCTGTCACTTAGCAGGCGTTTGCATTCTTTGTCATAATAAACTGTGTTTTGGATCACGATACCACCGCCTTTGTCAGCCAGTTTGATTGTGATAGTAGAATTAGCTTTTAGACTATCTAGTGCCCTGTATTCATGTGCACTCAGATTTTGAATTGTCTAGGTTCATCAAAGGTCTCGATTTCTAAAAAGACCGCCTGCTCAAAAGCAGTGATTTCTGCTGGTGTTGTGTGAGGGGGCGGTATGAAAGTGGATTTATTTCTCAGGCCGGTGTCTCCTTTAGCAGGGTTAGATGCTCCTTCATCTTTTCCTTCAAAGAAGGCCTTTAATTTAAACTTTCTGAAGAAATTAGCAAGTTCACACTGAAGACTGAACTTGTCCAGACGTGCTGTTGGCACACAGCCTAAACCTTTCTCAAGGACCTGTGTGTCTAGAGGGGAAAGGATTACATCGGAGAGGTTGACAATTAGGCTCCCTGGGCACTCGTGCTCGCCTGTTGAGACTTGCTGCGAGTGTTGTTGCCCACTGGGTCGTCCTGTTCCCACCGGACTTGGTTGGAGCCTCTCCTCTTGCCTCTTCCTCTCCGACCTCCGTCTAAAAAAGGCGGGCGGTAGGTATTTTGTTGGAATGGTGGTGCCTGCATATAGCCTGGGTTCCATCCCATCATTGGGACATGAGGGGGTTGGAAATGCATCGGGTGTAACCCACCCCCAGGCATTTGATATGGATGCCAAATTGGTTGTGGAAAGTTTGGTCTTGTCATCCCTCTGGCTCCTCCCCTCCACTGTCTTTGTTTGTAACTGCCATTGCTGGAACCACTTGATATTGAGGAATTTTCATCAGAGAGATCGGAGTTTGAGCTATTTCTATTTGACGGAGTGTATGTGGGGTCGGCATATGGATAGGCCTTAGTAAAAGTAAATTTTGTTCAGATCTTTCTGGAACTTGGTTACTTTTGCCTGTGTCAGACCCTCCTTATACTCTGTGATATCTTTGTTGATTTCATCCAATCTCTTTTTATAGCCTGTGAGGGTAGTTTTAAAGTGGTTCTCTGTTTGTTGGATCTCGATCATGAGTGTCTCAGAAAGTCTCACTGCTGTTTTAATAATTAACACCAGCCAATCGCGTGTACAATGCCACGCGATCATTGCCCATTCTTTCCTGAAGGTGGCATCCTCTAGGAAGATACGTGGGACGTTAGTAACTAGAAGACCCTTTGGTGCGGTGTTAGTGCAAAGGTATTCTTTTAAAATAGTCCCATGTTGGATAGTCCGAATTCTGGTTTTCTTTTGCTCTGATAGCCTATCCCATTCACTCGAGTGAGTTATGGCCTGCGAGATTGCAGGATCAGCAAAGAGGGAAGGGCGTGCTAAAATAGCATCCACCTCTGAGTCGGGATAGGTGAGACCCAGGTTTTCCATCATGAAATGGTGAGGAAAAAAGAGAGAGAATTGGGAAAAAGGAGGTGTCAAATGAACCTCCTAGGAGAGGAAACTCTCACAGCTGTGCGCTGCTAATTTATGTTGTAAACAACGAGAGAAGGAGGGAAATAAGTCAGGAAACACTCTTAGTCCCCCAGGGTAAATCTAGTCATAACAACAGAAGAGTGTGCCTTGAAACAAAGTATGTAGAGCACGACAGGAGAAGCCAAAGTTGGTTCTTTATAAGCCCTCACTCACCAACCTGGTTGGTGACATGCTTCATCATTGGGCCCCACCAGGGGAGGCCGAGTGCCACCCTGGTGCGCTGCAACGCCAGAATTACTGCGGAGCTGGTTATTCGTGTGTGGTGAATAGTGAAGATGTGAAACCATTGGTTTACCTCCTTTAGTGCACATCATTTTCCCATAAGCAGCACGTCCTGTTAAGTGGTACTGCTTATTTGCGCACTGCGTAGAGCATCAGTATCTGTTTATTCAACTGGATTTTACGGAATGAATTATGGCTAACGATTATGTTTGTCTTTTTCTCTGTATGTATGTCACATCTTCACTATTCACCACACACGAATAACCAGCTCCGCAGTAATTCTGGCGTTGCAGCACACCAGTACTAAGCATCACACTCCACCAAGTTTGACAATTCAGACTCTTCAAGGCCCCCAAAGCTATAAGAATGGCTTGGAAGATAGCTATGAGCCATTTTTAAGGTATATTGAATTAATAACCCGCTGCTGTTTTGCTTGTCTCTTTATTAGACAAACAGTACCACCATGTGGCAGCCTGTCGAATGTGCTGGTGTTGACAATAAAGTGCCTGTGCTGAACACCCGAAACCACCGGCTCAAATTAAGCACTGAGTCACACCCTCAATGGTTATAACCTTGGTTCCACCCAGCTTAGGCCTCTGTAGTGGACGCTGTTGAGTGGATGATGGTGACAGGGCCTTCAGGGGTCAGGCTGAGAGGAAGATGGCAGCCATTTCCCTCTGATAGCCAAAGGTACAGCACACTTTGTTTTAACCCACCAGAGAAGATTTTGGCAAGTGGATACACAGTATGGAGTAGCTTTCACAGCTGTGGAGGGCTTCAGCCTCCAGTGCCCCAATAAGTCACATCTCAGAGGCACTGAAGGCCATGCGCCAGTGTAAGACAAGTACAGTGCTGTGTATGTGCCCTTTCCTGCAGTGCAGGGACTCCCCTACCCCCCGTATGTAAACAGTACGTTAATGCCACAATAAGAGACCCCCAATTACTAATTAGTTGTCGAACCTGACAATGATGTCTTGTATAACAGAAGTAGTCGAAAGGAGAATAAATTGCCCTGGGGAAATAACAAAGGCCCACAACAGATCCGCCAGCTGTGGATCAGTAGCTTAACACAAAATGATGCCCACTCCCTGCAAATATGATGAGGGAGCCCTCGGAATCTAATATCTAGTAGATATGCAAAGACCTTGGGTTAGACAGGGTCCCCATGAAGGGTGGGGACCGCTCTACACCCAAGGGGCCTCAGGGGCCTGTGTTACACCTGTGCTCCGGATCTACACAGATGCCCTCAACACACCCCAAAATTATCTTGTTTGTCCCTCTTATTTCCAGAGAGTCTTCACTCTGACAGATGGTGCACAGGCACAACGCATTTGTGACCTGCACTACACATTGTCCCCATTCTATATACACTTGATGCTTGGGGCAATTGCCCTGCATTAGCCATGGTGCTCTTTGGTTCTGGTCCGACCTGCCACAGTTGTCCTTCCTTCCGCCTCTATTTTTTAAGGATTATTTCCCTTTCAGCTCTACAGTGTTGCCTTACCCTCTCCCTGGATCCTAGCATGTAAAACTTGCTTTCCAGGGAGGGGATGGCCTTGCATTAGCTTTCTCTAAAGCCACAATCGGCCCATGCATTAGGCGGTCTGTTGCATGAGACATTATCCACATTTGAGTCACTGTCTCTCCATCCTTTAGGTCAGCACCCTCCTTTCTATCAATATGGGGGTAGCGAACCCATACTCGAGGGGCCGTCGCTGCTTCTAATCAGGACTTCATCTGCCCACTGTGAGCCCAGCCACGTAAATTGTAGGCTTTCGAGGGGTGATCATGAGCTCAGGGGTGCTCCGTTCTTGGTGGTGCATGGAGCTGCCGGCATCTTCAATGCCTTCGTTGCCCAGAATGCAGTGTCTTTCCATTTTGCAATCAGTGCTTCTCCCGCTGCACACAAATGAAGTCTATGGAGTTAGGGAATTGTCCCATATCTTCATTTGAAAGCCGTGGCACACTTGAGAGGAATCACTGGTCCTCAAAAAATAGTTCAAAACACATATTCATAGTGTGACAACATTCAATAGTCTTCCACGAGACCAGGAATAACACAAAATAAATTGTTATTTTGAATGTGCTCAAAGGTGATTTGACAGATACATTATTGCAGCAGTTGGTTTTTAGTCAACCCTTTCCCTTCTCCTAGTGTTGTCCATTGGAATATTGACAGAGAAGTAGGGGAAGAGAGTGTGAAACAGAAGTCACAGTACCATTTCAGAGGAATTGCCACGTGTGATGTGTGCTGATCGCGCGTGTCGTTTGCAAAATGTACCTCAAGGGGTGGAGCCAGGGGGAGAATGGAGTACGCGTGCCCAGGTGGTGCTCTTTCAGAATCCCATGGTAAGCCACATCAGATGCACCTCAGGTGCACACTCAGCTTAAGATCCCCCGAGTTCCTGAAGCAGATAAGAAGCAAAAGGTGGAGCAGGAGTGACAGGAGATGAGCTAAAGATGCCATCCCATTGCCAAAATCATGGTGAAGTCGGTTCTACACCACACTAAAAGAGAGCGACCTCTCAAAACCAAGGGGATAGGGTCAACTAAAATCCACAGAGAATCCCCCAGGTTAATTCAAGAGGAAGGAGACCTCGTAGAAAGGTTAAAGTATAGGTACAAATCTAAAAAGTATATTTAGTTCTCTACTGGTCAAGATTCTTTATAATTCTGTGCAAAACATATACAATAAAGAAAATATTTTATATCATATTTAATATATTTCACATATTTAAAATTTTGACATAAAACACACATAAACAGATAGGAGAGGCGACGGTGGGGAGGTCCGCACGTAGGTGAGTGAGTAGTATTTTGTAGGGGTGGGCGGAATTTGCGAAATCCACTTTCGCAAATTATCGCGAAAATGTTAAAAATTATCGCAAACACGCGGAAATATCGCGAAGATGCGGAATTTTTTTTTCCCGCATGTTCGCGAGATTTTCTGCATGGTTGCGGCTCGCCAACTTACCCATGTGGTTGCTCGCGGGCGCGGCCATCTTGTTTTCAGTTGTCTCGCGGTGCATGATCGCGAGAAGAAAGACGTGATCGCGCGACGCATGATGTCACTGCGTGCGCGAACTGTCGCGAGACAGCGCAAATGGCTAAAAACAATACAACATCTCATGGAGAACGCGACCGGATCAAGAAAACTTGTCGGCGAACGCAGGGATTCAGGTAAGGCGACCGTGCGCGCGTGAGAATGTAATATTTTACAGCGCGAGCAAGAAACAAATTATCGCCAAGCTGCGGAATGCGGAAATTTTGACATTTTCGCGCTTTCCGCGGAACGCGAAAATGTCAAATTATCGCAATTTCCGATCGGAACGAAATTTTAGCCCAGGCCTAGTATTTTGCAGACTGTGAGTTGTTCTATTGTAGTACGACTAGCATACTACAAAGTTCGTTTCTGAATAGGCCCAATACCTGGATCAATAGATTGTAAAGAGTTATTTTTAAAGCCGACAACAAGTTTGCTTTTTGACAATTGTGTGAATTGGGAGTTTATTTTCCTCTGACAATTGTAAATGATCTTTTTGTCAAAGTTTAGAAATGTATTCAGAGGGATGAAAAAATATAGGGTGTGGTGAGGAGACCTAACAATAGATTCATACAAATAGTTGAGTTTTGTAATAACTACTAAATTGGTTAGAGTGATGGATGTGTGGGAGGAAATGTTTGGACTGATTTTCGTATGTTTATTATTTGGAATCTGGACGCAACGTGTTGGTAATAGACGTTTCTATGTTTACTGAAGAACTGATGTGTACCTCAGGGTATCCGGTTGAAGATGTTGGAGTCAAAGGGTGAGAGGGAAAGCATAGAGTAAGGTAGGGAGGATGGTGCTCACAGAGCGGGAATGCAGATTGTTTCCGCTGTTCATGAATCTGGCATAGTGAGTGATATAAAGCGGGCTGTCTCCTGGTTCTTCGGGGTCTGGGGAATGGGAATGCAGGAGCCCTGTGTGTGATTGAGTGGGCTGGGGCAGAGTCACTTTCTCATCAAAATATGTGTGACATTCTTGCTCAGTGGCAAGGCCGGACTAGGATCCCAACAACAGACCTGGCAAAAATGCTCAAACCAGCCCTGCTCTCTTCATCTCCTCACACAATTTCTCTATTTCTATTCATCCCTCCTTTCTTTTTCCTTTTCTGCTATCTCTCTTCTTCTTCTCTGACCCCTTTCTCTCTACCTTCCCCACCCCTCCTTCTCTCTCTCTCTTGCAGCCCCCTCATGCATACTGCAATTAACACCAGGGAGCAGGGGAAAGTGACAGAGGCACCTGGAGCGGTCCTGGGTTTTCATAATTGGCCTCCACTGGCTCCAGTCCACTGGAGTAATGGCCCGTGGAATAAAAGGCCTGTCTATCTGCTCCATGGCCCAGATATCGCTTGTCTTTAGGGCAAATTCCACCTGGCCATATGAGTTTCAGGGATGTTGTGACTCTGTGTGGGCCTTTTTGATTTGCTAGAGATGGCCTCAATGAAGACTGCCCTGGAAGATGGGAATCTTTCAGGTCTTTCTGGGATCATATTAGCTCCTTGCTCTGATGCAGTTCGCTTTCTTATACATTCAAGTGAGCTCTCCGTCTCTCTGCAGCTCACATTAAGAATGCTTCGCACATCCCTCCTGCATTGAGCTCCAGTCTGGAAGAGGAATAACAATTCAGCAGAGAGTCCACTCCTCGTCGGATGTTCTTTCCTAGGCTGGTATGCACGCTTTCTAAGTGCACATATGATCTACCCAGTACTGCGGAAAGGGGGCCGTACTTATCCTGCTCTGAGGCCCAAGTTAGCAAGCCCGAGATGAAGGTTCTGCTATAAACAATGCCAAGCACGCCTGCCGCCTTAGAGACATGCATTTTCCTGTTGCTGTCCAGTTGTCCTGGGTTCTGAAACCTAGGGTCGCAGGTCTGGTCACGTTGGACTGGTTCTAGGGAGCTTGCGCATTGCAGTGTAGACAGTGCCTTGGGAGCCTCCAACAGCGCAGGGAAATGATAATCGGCACATTTCATTCAGGGAGTGCAAAACCTATTCTTAAAAAAAGCAATGGACTGGTGGGACCCACCAACCTTACCTACCGGTTAGACCTGGTTTCAGAGAGGGGGTCTGGCTGTACATGTATGCTGCCATGCGCGACAGGGACAAAGTCACCCTTCCCAAAGCAAAATCCATCAGTTTACGCAGCGAGCACAAAGGGTCTAAAAAGATCCTTTTACTATCACGCTTTCCAAAGAGACACATATCATTCACACATGTCTCCTTCATAAAGGCAGAGCCCCCAAGTTATGCAGCCTGCACTTAACTTTAACCAGAAAGCGCTAGTCGACAGTGTAGACAACGGTTATGCAGGCAATAATGCCTGTACCCCGTATTAATTATTTATTAATATACCATCAGCATCGCAGCCACCACATATCTTGGGTTGAGATAGCAGTGACCTACTTACTCAGATTGTGGGTACACTCGCGGGGACCCCCAGACAGTAGACTACTGCTCCGATGATGAACGCATAAAGGGCTCGCTTGCTTGTCAAGTTTGCAGGAGATAAAAGCAGGGCTGGGCCAGGAGGCCGCAGCAGGCAGATGGCTTTGGTCCAGCAGCCAGGTCCTGAGATCCCTCTGTTATCAGCCGATGCTCCAGCGGGGAGATTCTTCAAAGCCCTTCAGGTCGTGGCGCACAGCCGAAAAGCAAGAGGCAGCTGATAAAGCTGACAACCAGAAATGGTTCAGGAAAGTGTTACATATGTTGAACAAACAAAAGTGTTTGCCCGAGAGCCATTTGAAAAAAATGACACTCTTGGCAGGACAAGTAGAGGTGGCTCTTACAGAGCATAGGCCGGGATAAGATGTTATCCGACTACAAGACGTGTTCTTCAGCTAATTCATCAGGAGCGATGGTTCCTGTTTTTCCTGTTGTAGGGCACTAACTACTTCCGCATGCTTGAGCTTGTTCTTACGGGTTGGGCCATAAGCTCTGCGTTTTTTCAATAAATGAATATCATACTGAAATCTCATTGCGCCTACTTTGATACCTTGTTCTTCTGTAGTGCAATGTTTCTACAGTGCATTGAGCGTGTATATCAGCCGGGTGATGGGTTAACCTGCACCGGAGGGTGCTCCTATGGGGGATTAACACAAATTTTAGCCTCGGGTCATAGTTGTGTGCGACCCTTGACCCTGACCCTGATTCAGGTAGGTCGCTCCCCCACGCCGCACAGTACCACCTGTGTGCCCGTGTCCCTCTGCTAACTGCCACCGCCATAGGCTCTAGGCCCCTCTGCCTGAGTTGTGTTCTCTGTACATTGTCATTTTGTTGAGCTTTGTTGTCTCCTGTTTTGCTCCTTTTTCCCCCTGTCCCTCATGCCTTGCCTTCTGTGCCCCTCACATTACCCCCGCTGGTGCCATTTTCTCTCTGTGCCACTGTTTTTTTCCTGTTTTTTTCCCCGCCGCTGCGTCCCCTGCAGCCCCACCCCCTGCTTGCCCATTTGTCCTCCCGCTCCCGCCTCCCAGCTGCTCCTCCCTCCCACCTCCCCTTATAATGGCAGCCGATTTGCGGCTGCACCGCTGGCGCGCCGAGAGCGCACCTAAGGCAAGCCCCTCTGCGCCCGTCCATGCCTGGACTGCGCCCAGCGCCAGACCCCCTGCCCCCGCAAACGGCGTGACACCCGACACCGCTACGATGCCAGCAGCCTCCATGCACTCAACGCCGGCCAATCACACACCTGCTTCCAGGCCACCCCAAAGCAGACCCATGGACCCTTCTCCTGCCAGAACTGCCGCTACACCATCCTCCAAACCACCACCACGCCCACCGGGGTAGTTCGCAACAGCCTCCGATGCTTTCTATTCAACACCCGCTCTGCCCTCAAGCACGCCATCGAACTCTGGGACCTACTCGACTCCACCTCCCCTGACGTCACCTTCCTGACAGAGACTTGGATGAACCCCTCCTCGGCACCCGACATCACCATAGCCATCCCTGACGGCTACAAGATCACCCGCAGGGACCACACCAATGGAACAGGAGGAGGAATCGCTATCGTCCACAGAAACACCCTCAGAATCTTGACCAGCACCAATGACAAACTTATCACCGCCGAACACCTGCACTTCCAGATCCACACCGACCCCAACACCACCCTCAGAGGAACCCTCATCTACAGACCCCCAGTCCCCGGACACAGTTCAGCGACTCCATCGCCGACTTCGTCAGCACGCACGCCCTTGTGTCCAGGGACTACATCCTCCACGGAGACCTGAACTTCCACCTCGAGAACACCAACGACAGCAACTCCACCACCCTGCTTGAAAACCTTGCCAATCTCGGACTCCAACAGCTTGTCACGACTCCCACCCACTCCGCCGGACGCACGCTCGACCCCATCTTCTCAGCTAGCAACCACGTCAGCTTCAGCCACACCACCGAACTCCACTGGACCGACCACCGTTGCGTCCACTTCACCTTCGAGAAGCCGACAACGCACCGCCACACACAACGGACCCCCCCCCCGCAGCTGGAGCAAAGTCACCGATGACCAGCTACTCATCGCCCTAAACACACCAACGGATACTACCAACACCGACTCCGCTGCCCTCAACCTCAGGCAATGGATCGACGACTGCGCCAACACTCTCGCCCCGTTCAAGAAACCCTCAAACAGACGCTCCGACAGAAAAGCCATCGTATTCACCAACGATCTCCAGGCATCCAAACCGGCCTGCCATAGGCTCGAGAAGAAGTGGCACCACGAACAGACACCAGACAGCAACACAGCCTACAAGAACGCCATCCGCAGATACCACCAACTCATCCGTACCGCCAAAAGGACATCCTTCAAAGAGCGCATTGACAACAATGCACACAACAGCAAAGAGCTTGTCAACATCATGAAAGAACTCTTCAACCCCAGCTCCAGCTCCAACTCCAACGACATCCCACCATCACAGGACCTCTGCGACTCCCTAGCCACCTTTTTCCACTGCAAGATCGCAGACATACACGACAGATTCTGCAACCAGGCCTCCCCGACTGACACAGACACCTCAGACTCACCTCCCCCCAGCCACATCAACATCGACCCCCTGCTTTCCTGGATCCACGTCAACGACGAAGACACCATCAAAACCATGAACACCATCCACTCCGGTTCACCATCCGACCTCTGCCCGCACCACATCTTCAACAAAGCAAGCTCCACTATCGCACCCCATCTCCGCAAGATCATCAACAGCACCTTCGAGACCGCCACCTTCCCGGAGAGCTGGAAGCATGCCGAGATCAACGCCCTACTCAAGAAACCCAAAGCTGACCTCAAGGACCTCAAGAACTTCCGGCCCATCTCCCTCCTCCCGTTCCCGGCAAAAGTAATCGAGAAGATGATCAACAGGCAACTGACCTCCTTCCTCGAAAAGAACAACATCTTGGACCCGTCCCAATCTGGCTTCCGCAGCAACCACAGCACCGAAAGAACCCTCATCGCCGCAACCGACGACATCTGGGCCATGATGGACAACGGAGAAACCGTGACCCTCATCCTCCTGGACCTCTCGGCCGCCTTCGACACCATCTGCCACCGCACCCTCTGCACACGCCTCCACAACGCAGGGATCCATGACAAAGCACTGGACTGGACCTCCTCCTTCCTCACTGGCAGAACCCAAAGTGTCCGCCTCCCCCCATTCCGCTCTAAAGACACCAAGATCATCTGCGGCGTACCCCAAGGATTGTCCCTCAGTCCTCTTCAACATCTACATGGAACTGCTCGCCAACATCGCCAGATCGTACGACCTCAACATCGTCTCATACGCCGACGACACCCAGCTGATCCTCAGTCTCACCAAGGCCCCCACCACCGCCAAATCCAACCTCCACGAAGGAATGAAGGCCATTGCCAAATGGATGATGATCAGCCACCTGAAACTGAACTCGGACAAGACGGAGGTCCTCATCATCGGATTCGCCCCCTCCACCTGGGGCAACTCATGGTGGCCGGCCGCACTGGGAGCGGCACCGACGCCCACTAACCACGCACGCAACCTGGGAGTCATCCTGGACTCCGCACTGTCAATGACCCAGCAGGTGAACACCGTCTCCTCCTCCTGCTTCAACACCCTCCGCATGCTCCGCAAGATCTACAGACTGGACTACGGCAATGCTCTCTATGCAGGAACATCAGCCAAACTCCAGAAACGACTACAACGCATACAGAACACCTCTGCACGCCTCATCCTCGACATCCCCCGCCACAGCCACATCACAGCACATCTGAAAGACCTTCACTGGCTCCCTGTCAACAAGAGGATCACCTTCAAGCTCCTCACCCACGCTCACAAAGCTCTCCATAACACCGGACCAGCATACCTCAATGAACGACTCACCTTCTACACCCCGAACCGCCAGCTTCGCTCCACTGACGTCACCCTTGCCACCGCATCCGTCGAGCAACCGGCGGCGGCAGATCGTTCTCCCACCTTGCCGCAAAAACCTGGAACACCCTCCCCATCTGCCTACGACACACCCAGGATCTGCTGGCCTTCAGGAGACTCCTCAAGACCTGGCCGTTCGAGCAGTAGCAGCCCCCCCTTCCACCCCCAGCACCTTCAGACCCTCACGGGTGAGTTGTGCACTCTACAAATGGATTGATTGATTTAAACCAAGTTTAATTTCACCCTTTTGGGCCCAATTGGCATCTCTAAGTGAACGGCGCCTGCCTTCGATTCAGAATAAGGAGTGAATTGGGGTGCCACCGGTTTTTGGCAGGAAGCATCACATGGGCCCACAAGTCACTCGTCAAAGCAAGGAAGTGACTTGTGCCTAAACACCTCCAAAATAAAAGGTGCTCCTGATATCACACACCAGTACTGAGATGTTACTCCTTCCCTGGCCTCCGCTATGGCAGTTCAAAGGGTCACACTCTTGGCTAAACAGAAGAACCTTGTGGTAATTCTATGACTAGGAGTTGGAGTTCTTGTTTCTAACGCAGATCCATGCATTCATTTAGGATTCCCTTGTTCAGCTTTCACTGATAAAGAAAATATGCACTGGTGAAACTTTTATTGCGTAAAAATGCATAATTTCGTTTTCTCTTTGTGCGGCTACGGTTTAGCACATAAGTTTCACTGGGGGAGAATGCTTTAAACAGGAAATGAGCTACAGGAACTGAAGCACTGAAATGTGCTGAGGCCGGGAGGAACTTTCTACTTGAACCTGTTTCCAACCAGTATCTCGCGTAAATTTCATATGCGAAAAATAAACTCATGTTTAATTGTCATACAGCTAAATGCCCGAGATGCATTTAATGGGCTAGTTGTAATTTTCACCAAAATTATGTGTATTTCATTGTAAAATAATTTGCAATGCCCCAACACTGGCAGAAGCATCTTACTTGTTTAACAGTAGTTCTATAAAGTCTGTAGTAATGGAAAAGGGTCTGCCTAGGTTGACCTAACACAATTTATACCAAGTCTAGTAGGATTTCTGTGCCATGCTGCCAGCTTCAGTTTTAGTGCATTGGCTTTAAGGAGCCAACCTGTAAATCACAGACCTCTTCTTTCACCTTTCAGCTAACTGTTAGGCAGAGACCACTGCACACGTCCTCATTCTCCCAGTAGGCTTCTTGTGCCTGGTGCATAAGGCCCACTTGCAAACCTGGGTGTGCATAATATGAATGGTTCTGCAATCTGCAATGCAACATATGTACTAACAGGTCGCATGAAAAATTGCACAACTGTAGAGGGTGGCCAAATAGCCTACCTACATTATATTAAAAAGGCATCTCAGAATTTGCGAGCCCCCTGGGAATAGCTGCAACTGGAGGGATGAGGGTCTACAGGGGACAACAGACCTCCATTCATGCATTTGCTTTCCCAAATATTTTCAAAAGCAGCCCTTGTCCATTAAAAGGACATAGACTGCTTGTAAACAAAACTATTTCCCATTTGGGAACAGATGCAGTGGTCTCATGCCTCCTCTGCGGATCTCCACATGATTCCCAAACAGGAAGCTATCCCACGGAGACAACTTCCCCTTTGTGAATCGGTTACCACGCATGATATGGTATAAGTAACTTTTTAGTGGTTTGCAATTCGCAATTAAGTGGTTACAATAGTTTCACACTCTCTCCTAACAGTGATTCGGCCCAACACCAGTTTACTCTTGCACACCTGTGACTTTGCACATCACTGTGCCTATAGTTTAGTACAGCTGGCCCTGCATTCCTTCTACTAAATAAGGATAATTTGATGGGATATCATTCCAAGCGGAGGGCGCAAGGCTGCAGAGCTCCCCTCTGCTATGCTTACGCTGGGAGACAGATCACTGAAAATTAAAGAAGGACTTATAGCTGTGGCTGTATACCACCATGTTTATAGTTGTGTGTTGTGACTAACTGTATTATGATGTTGAGGTGTTGCATTCTGAAGGACCTAGACATCTCTATGTCAGTGCTTTATCAAAACATTTATAATAAACTAAAAATCTCCTCGCCTATTTGCTTGTGTGATTTAGGTTTTTACATGCTTCATGCAGAGTGATCTGTCCATCTCTTCTGTGTTCTAGGTCATGCTTGGCCTCATATTTATTGATCCCATATACTATCTCTGGCATTCTCTAGACCTTTTGTCGCATCTATTGTGGCGGCTCTCCTATCTTGCCTAGTCTGCGTTCTGGGTCACCAGTCCCTTCAAATGTGTAATGTCTTCTCATATATTCTAAATCTTACCCAACCATCGCCAGTATTACGATCACAGCGCCCCGCTGCTTCTCTATGGTAGATCTTCCTTCCTACCATTCTTGTAGTCTGAATTTCCTGTCTCACAACTCCTGTTCCCACGCTCTAGATTGCCTGCCTTACATTGTGCACCCTAAATAATCTGTGCTGTAAACCTGTCCTTCTCTCATGTGCTCTATCTCTTCTTTCCCACCCCATGCTATAGATGCTGTCCTGTGCTCTACAGAACTCTTGTTCCACCCCACCAGTGTTTTAGAGATCCAGCCCTACATCAGCATTCTCTAGATCTCCTGTCACACCTCTCTTCTGTGTCTTGTTGCACCTCTCCCGTGTTTTAGATCTCTGGTCCCATTTCTCATGTGTTTTAAATCTCCTGTCCCATCTCTCCTGTATTTTAGAAGTCCAGTCCTAGGTGTCCTGTGTTTTAGAAGTCCTGTTTCCCTCTCCTGTGTTTTGCCTCTTTTGTCCCACCTCTGCTGTGTGGTAGAACTATTGCCTCATCACCAGAGCACAAAAGGAAGCTGCGTTGAGTAAGATGGCTTTGATCCTGGGGTGTTGAATCATATGTGCATTAATTCACTCTTTGGACTGTTTTTTTTTAGGCCGCATTAATTTTCTCATGTGCACCTACAACATATTTGCTTGCTTAGATTTTCAATTGCACACTCTCAACTCTTTAATATTGGTTTATTCAATCTTTGTAAGCACCGTTTCTATTTTAAAATCATTTTGTGCTGGGCATGCATTTTCTTTCAATACCTTCTTTTCTGAAATGTATATTTTTGAAATTTAATAACTGCAGTCCGTCGCCTTAATTTCACATTGTCATTGTATTTTTAGAGTGACATTTGAATTTACATTATATAGTTTGCAAAAGGCATTGGGCAAACGGGTTCATCCTTTTTAATCAACATTTGACTAAAGTTGTTGTTTGATGAGTGATGTGTTGTGTATCTGTACCCTGGCGCCATCGGGCTAACACCTTCAGGTGTTCAGAGAGTGAACATCATGTGTCTATGTTGTTTGCTTCCTATTTCTCCTTTGTGATCAGTGTTCAGACTTCCTTTTAACAGTGGCTATGCCTTTTAACATAATCTAATGTGAAGGTCCCAACCCTTCTATAGGCCCAGTTGTGGTGTAGATTAAACCCAGAATAATAATGATCAAACTCCCCCAAGGGGCCCTCGCTACCCTACACAATTATTGTGCATTGTAGCATTTCTGCTGATGCCCTACACCACCTTTGATTAAAAACCTGCATTCTATATTTCAACGTGAATCTTGGAACTTACAAAAATCTATTTCTGGTAGTTGAATTGAAAACCGTTTCTTATAAAACAAATTGTGAATTTACATTAATATTGATTTCTGTCAAACAGTACTATTACTTTAATGTTTTATGTCTGTTTTTCTTGCCCTTTTTACCCTGTTGTTCTTGCTCCCTTTCTCTGTTGTCTCTATCAATCTCTGTTGTTCTCCTTCGAATTTCTGCTCTTGTCTTTTATTTCTCCATTATTGTGCCTGCTGTAACTCTTCCCCGGTCTTATTTTGATCTGTATCACTTTCTGTCAGGTCGTGTTTTTCCTCTATTTCTTGCTTAGCTTCAGTCCGTCTTTTCATCTGCTGTCCCTTTGTTGTTGTTTTTTTTTATTTCTACCCTCCTCCCACATCTCCCTTCTTTTGACTCCTCTGGATTATATGCACTCTTGGGCACCATCTTGAGTCTGACAGTCTTTCTTCTCTCTCCTTCAGGGTTCCCGCTCTCTTATTTTGATCTGTATCACTTTCTGTCAGGTCGTGTTTTTCCTCTATTTCTTGCTTAGCTTCAGTCCGTCTTTTCATCTGCTGTCCCTTTGTTGTTGTTTTTTTTTATTTCTACCCTCCTCCCACATCTCCCTTCTTTTGACTCCTCTGGATATGCACTCTTGGGCACCATCTTGAGTCTGACAGTCTTTCTTCTCTCTCCTTCAGGGTTCCCGCTCTCCCGGTCAAGAACTTGAATGGCACTGGACCCGTGCACCCGGCCCTGGCAGGTGAGAGCTCGGACATTTTTCGCACTGCTGTTCCATCCTTAATGAGACAATCTTATCGTTATTCCCTTTGACAAATTTCGAAAAGATTTCCATTGAAATACAAAGAGCATAACTCAAGTCACTGTCTTGATCATAGTTAGAAAAATTCCATCCTGTTATTGTCTCTCCACCTTGCTGTACCATTGAACCAGCAATGACTTTTCCAAGAGATCATTTTTACACGCAGATATCTCAAGCGTCGCTCGCAGTGTATGAATCTTACATTTTTTAAGGCATTTTCAGATAATGCACAGTCTTCTTGGTCCTACAGGATGTCTTGGAGTCTCACACGTGGAAACCATCTCCGTTCACTTAGAACATCATCTTGTTGCCTCGGAGCTTAAATGTCACACCTGCAGGCACATGCACCTGGAAGGGTCTGGTCATGCACATAGGTGCGGCTTGAACAATAGCAGAAAAGTGAATACAGGTAGGAACCAAGCTATAGTGCAGTGACTGTACATACAGACCCCACTGTACAACTTCCATTGCACCCCCAATGCCATCTATTAAAGATGCCCAACGCTGCATCAGTTACCCAAATCATAAATGGTGGCCAGCAACGGTAGCCCACCACCTGGCTCCACACAGAGCCTTATTACCACAGGATGAACCTCCCAGATGTGTTTAATACCCTACCCCGGTATTATCCATCAGAAGCTAGCCCCAGTTCTGATGTGTACTGAAATGAAATTCGAGAGATAGTGAAAACGTGAGATTTCCCTTCGGGCCAATCGCTGCCACTGAAAGGCAACAAATCCTGGGTGAAATATATCTAGCTCATAACAGTCTCAGACCGAATCCATCCATCCACCCTTTCAGGGGCACTGGCGTGTCACTAAATGTCCTGAGATTCCCATGGAGTAGTCAACCCTATGTGTGAAGGTGGCTTTAGGTGCACTCAGTGGGTGAGTGTAAACATCACTGCCTGCTTAAGAGAGGTGCTTTGTGATTTCCAACCCCTCACTGGAAATCACTCCTCACGGAGGCAGAAAGCACAGAACTATTTACCAGCTGCAACATTTGACACAACAAATGTTTTCTGAAGGTCACAGGTTGAAGTGTTTGAGGGCCTTACTTGAAACTCATCATGGTCTGCAAGAAGCACAACTCAAAAGCACTTAAAATGAGCCAGCCAGCCAGCAGATAACCATCACAATCACCATATGCTTCCATACCACCACTCAAACACCTGTGCATTCTTCATGGACATAGAAGACACTGCATTTATGGGGGATGTGGACAGCCATTCATCAAGTAGCTGAACAGAATTACTGAACACATTCAGTGACTTCACAGGATGTGACATTGCAGGAAGTGGCATAACACAAAGTTGTTACAAAGGTCCACAATGATAATAAAATTATGAATATTGTGGGCGCTATCTCTGTTCTTTCAAATTCTGTTGACACCTTGTGTCGTCTCAAAGGACGATGACTCGGGAAGAGAGATAAAACAAGGGAAATCACACCAGACAAGGTTCAAAGTCAAAACCACGAAGGTTTATTTAAACGTTTAAAATCATTACAGAAAGCAAAAATAGTGAATCAATTCGAAACAAAATGCTCAAAGTGCAAAAAATTGTAATTATGATAGTGTAGTAGAGACTGAGCACTATTCTAGTTATAAGCCAGGGCTAAATACCATCTAGCACAAGGCACATAATGAGTCAATGAGCAAATTGGCATAGGGACTGCTCAGTTTGAAAGGCAAGGGAAAACCCAGAAATATCTCTAAGTACAGAATAAAGGCACAGACTAACGTGAAGTCTGCTCTCTAAGTACAAGGAAAGCTTCTGGAAAACATTCCAAATAACAGCATGGTGTATAGGTTTTCAGACTTAGAGAATAATGCCCTGTGCATGGTGTGAAGCGGCGTCATGGGCTGCACTAATAAAGATACACTGGTAGAAACTAATGAACATTGCAGAAATGGTAATTTAACTGTGCAAGTTATAGGGATAATCAGGCCAGTGTACAGGTGCACCCGAAATGATGATAGCAGCCCACAGTCATCAGGAGTATAAGCAACAAACATTTCTTAGTGGAGGAGGCACCCCAAAGTAATTCTTCAAATGCACGTTCTTTGAATACCACATATATATATATATATATATATATATATATATATATATATATATATATATATATATATATATATTACCTACTGGCGGTCGCCAGTAGGTAGTTATAGTTAGGACCACGTTTCCATAGGAAATCCGCAACATTCTATTTTGAATAACTTTGGCGCCGGTTGACGAATCCTCGCGAATGTTTCAAAATAGGTGGGGCGCTACGCTCCGCTCCTACCCTGAAAGTCTCGGGGGGATTCGTCAAGCGGGGGCTGAGATAAAAGGGGGGTCCCAAAACGCGTTTGTCCCATGCATTTTTCCATAGGACCTTTAGACACAGCTACAGCCCGAACGGCTGAACAGAATTACTTGAAATTTGGCAGAGAGGTAGTCCTCAGGTCAAGGAAGTGCCTTTTGTAGGTTTGGTGTAAATCTGTTCAGTAGATTCTGAGAAAATAGCCTTTAAATCAATATATATATCTGAGCCAGCTTACGGTGCGCTTACGGTGCGCTTACCGTACGCGTACGGTGGCGTGCGCGAGCGCGATTCTGATTGGCCCTTAGATCTTAGTAAACATTCGAATCGGTCGAAACCAGGAAGCGGCGGCCGCCATTTTCTCTCTCGCACTCTGACAGGGGGTTGAAAAACAAAGTGCAAATCATGTAAAGGGGCTGTTTACACAGCTCCCAAGCACCTAGCCATGTCGAGGGAGTCCCCAACGATCCCCCAAGTGAAAAAAGGCAATTTTAATTTTTTCGAAAATTTCGCCGATTACGCTTACCGTACGCGTACGGTAAGAAATAATAAAAAAAAAAAATATATATCCACATTCTCCCCACCCCGTGTGCAAAAGGCGCTCGAAGGGCACATTTTGTGCATGGCTCATCAGAGATAAACAAAACATATATTTTACCTGTCACAACGATGCTCATCATATGACCTCCATGTGCGCACGGTGCGCGAAGCGCATCGTGCGTTCATGGCCCATCTAGCGTAACGTGGGCACGCGGTGCGCGAAGCGCACCGTGCGCGCACGGAACGAACTGCGTTAAGTGGGCGCGCACGCCACAAATGGCGTAAAGTAACTTAGCATTTAAAAAACCGTACAAATTCACTGAAAAAAACATAGGTTTCACACACGTTATAGTTAGGAATTAGCATTTAAAAAACCTTGCAAATTCACTGAAAAAACCATAGGTTTCACACATGTTATAGTTAGCTGGACATTTTACTGATAAAAAACCAATGAAATTCCCCCGTTATAGTTACTGTAGGCAACTATAACTCACGCGACCGTAATCCTCTGCTGATGACATATGTGTCTTTATGAAAAAAAAATATTTGTAATATATGTATAGCTAAAATTTAATGGAAGAAGACATGGGCAAATAAGTGTCTAAATACAGTATTAGCATCAGCAGAGGATTACGGTCGTGTGAGTTATAGTTGCCTACAGTAACTATAACGGGGGAATTTCATTGGTTTTTTATCAGTAAAATGTCCAGCTAACTATAACATGTGTGAAACCTATGGTTTTTTCAGTGAATATATATATATATATATATATGAATAAACAAATGCCCAAGCATGTAGGGGCGCACTCACTGCAAGCCACACCAGCCGGTTCCACCTGTAACAAGCATCCCCATCGGCGTTGAATTAAAGGACTGGACCAAGCAAAGACTTCTCCACCATGAAATAACTTTACTGACGACCTGACGCGCATGGTGGAGAAGTCTTTGCTTGGTCCAGTCCTTTAATTCAACGCCGATGGGGATGCTTGTTACTAGGCCTGGGCGAAGCACTACGCTACGCTCGCGTAGTTTGCGAAGTTTGCGCTACTTCGCACTACGCGAACTGCACGTAGCACAGTGCGAACACGCGTAGCGTAGTGTTGCGTAGTGCTGCGGTCATTTTTTGCTTGCTCGCGGTCCTCAACGTCAAGTTGGCGACCGCGAGCAAGCAAAATGACATCCTGGCGAGACTTTTTCCTTGTTCGCGATCGCGAGCATGGAAAATAAACCTCCCGGCGAGATTCACAACGCGAGAAGGTCAGGTTTCTCATTGCGAGGGGTCGCGTATGCTCGCGACCGCTCGCGATGAGAAACTACCAGTTCGCGTTGAGAAAGCTGCAGCTCGAGGAAAAATCTACTCGAGCAGCAGAAAACTACAGCTCGCACTGTGCAAGATGCCATTTTCAATGATTGCACAGTGCCGGTTGCTTGTCCGCACTGTGCAATCATTGAAAACAACATCTTGCACAGTGCGAACATGTTACTTCGCAGTTCGCGAAGTGCTACGCGTAGCTCGCGTAGTGCGAACTTCACTTTGCGTAGCTTCGCGAAGTGCTACTTCGCGAACTACGCCCACCCTTATTGTTACAGGTGGAACCGGCTGGTGTGGCTTGCAGTGAGTGCGCCCCTACATGCTTGGGCATTTGTTTATTCACATTTCTACACGGTAGTCCTGCCGTGGGGGGCAGCAACATCCGATGTGATTCAAAAAGGAGGCCGTGGGTTGGAACGATTCCAGTCCGAATGCGGTACTGCAGGCCAGGACTAAATCAAAACCGAGGAAACTTCTCCATAGCCCACTCAGGGAATCTTTTGTTTAATGGAACAGTCACACAGAACCTACTCAAGGTATAGAAAGATGTTCCGTTTGGACTACACATCCCAGTATGCAAAGCGCGCACATGCGCGCCCTACTAAAGGCGGAGTTTGCAGCGATTACTAAAACGCAACCTACGGAGCTTTCTGTGGTCTGTTGACAATTACTGTGACCTCTGAGGAAGAAGCTAGTGCTTTGAAACGCGTCAGGTCGTCAGTAAAGTTATTTCATGTTGGAGAAGTCTTTGCTTGGTCCAGTCCTTTAATTCAACGCCGATGGGGATGCTTGTTACAGGTGGAACCGGCTGGTGTGGCTTGCAGTGAGTGCGCCCCTACATGCTTGGGCATTTGTTTATTCATATATATATATATATATATATATATATATATATATATATATATATATATATATATATATATATATATATATATATATATATATATATATATATATATATATATATATATATATATATATTTCCATCAAAGTGCCCTGAAGCATTGGGACGGCACTCGACAACACTCAGCCAAAGGGCTATATTATGCAGCTTGCCTTCCTGCTCCGCTTTTAAGTAATTGCTGCCAACGCGTTTCAAGGTTTCACACCTCTTCTTCCTGGGCTAAAACAAACGCCATTCGAAACTTGCATTTACCATATTTCCGGTTTCTTTTATTTCCATATCAGCCCCCAGTGGGCGTGCGCTTAGTGCAGTTATTAGTGCCTGATGGGACACAGAGTCCAAATGCAAGTACAGTTATTTCTTATATTAAGTTCAAATGTGCCCACTGGGGGCTGATATATATATATATATATATTATATATATTATCTACTGGCGGTCGCCAGTAGATAATTATAGTTAGGATCGTGTTTCCATAGGAAATCCGCAACATTCTATTTGGAATAACTTTGGCGCCGATTGACGAATCCTCGTAAAATTTTCAAAATAGGTGGGGCGCTCCGCTCCGCTCCTTCCCTGAAAGTCTCGGGGGATTCATCAAGCGGGATCTGAGAAAAAGGGGGTGTCCCAAAACGCGTTTTCCCCATGCATCTTTCCATAGGACCTTCAGTCCAAGCTACAGCCCGAACGGCTGAACAGAATTACTTGAAATTTGGTAGAGAGGTAGTCCTCAGGTCAGGGATGTGCCTTTTGCAGGTCTGGTGTAAATCTGTTCAGTATTTCCTGAGAAAATAGCATTTAAAAGCATATATATATCTATAGGCGCGTACCGTGAGCGTACGGTAAAACATACCGTACGCGCACGCTGCCGTGCGCGAGCGCACTTCTGATTGGTTGTTAGATCTTAGTAAACATTCGAATCGATCGAAACCAGGAAGTGTCAGCCGCCATTTTGTCTCTCGCAGTCTGAGGGGGTGAAAAACAAAGGTGGAGAACGTGAAAAGGGGGCAGGGTGGACAGTTCCTGACCCCCCTAGCCTTTGTCAGGGGGTCCCAGAAGGACCCCCAAGGGCCAAAATTTGTTTTATTTTTTTTACGAAAAATCGCGCAGTACGCATAGCGTACGCGCACGGTAGAAACGGAAAAATTCCGCGAACTGCGCAACGTGGGCGTGCGTTGCGCGAAGCGCACCGTGCGCGTACGGTGCACGCACTGTGAAAAACCTTAAAAAAAAAAACAATAAATACATAACTTAGCATTTAAAAAACCGTACAAATTCACTGAAAAAACCATAGGTTTCACACACGTTATAGTTAGGAATTAGCATTTAAAAAACCTTGCAAATTCACTTAAAAAACCATAGGTTTCACACATGTTATAGTTAGCTGGACATTTCACTCGTGAAAAACCATTGAAATTCCCCCGTTATAGTTAGTGCAGGCAACTATAACTCACGCGACCGCAATCCTCTGCTGATGACGTCAGATATTACATCACTGATGACATATGTGTCTTTCTGTAAAATAAATATTTGTAATATATGTATAGCTAAAAGTAAATGGAAGAATAAATGGGTAAATAAGTGTCTAAATACAGTGATGTAATATCTGACGTCATCAGCAGAGGATTGCGGTCGCGTGAGTTATAGTTGCCTGCACTAACTATAACGGGGGAATTTCAATGGTTTTTCACGAGTGAAATGTCCAGCTAACTATAACATGTGTGAAACCTATGGTTTTTTAAGTGAATATATATATATATATATATATATATATATATATATATATATATATAAAAAAATCCAAACAGCTATCTCCCACCTCCAGCCGGCGAGGAAGAAGCACACGGACACCAAATCGTGCTTCAAAGGTATTTAATGTTGTTCAGCACCCACACAGCACGCCATTACGCGTTTCGGCCACCAGATGGCCTTGATCACATGAAGTAACTGCTGAAACATTATGCTTTTATAATTCAAGAGCACTCTGACATCTCGTGATGCTTGTGTCCATGGACATGGAAAAAATACATTGGTTTCTAAGTTTGTTATATGGTGATGGAAAACATGTAACAAATACAAATACATTGGCAAATGAACCAGCGTGGGTCGGAAACGTTAAATAGTAATACAAATCGGTGAACCTGATTCAAACTGCTCTTTTATGTTGATAGCGATATCACAACCTTATAACTACAAGTTATTCTACATAGGTTAAAGGTACAGTGCTACGTTGTGCAAATACGCAATAATAGGTGCAAGATTTGATATCTAAAGTGCAAAAAAGTACTGTCAATGTGCAACAGGATGCAAATGTGCAAAATACGCAAAGGTAGTGCAAACTGCAAATAGATGCAAATTAATGCATATGGAGACCATAGATACTGTCCTTAAATATTGCACAATCAGAATTCATTACCACCCATCAACATTTGTTTAAAGGAATATCCGATGATAAAATCTAAGTGAGCGACCAAAAATAGCTGTTAAAATCAATAGCCAATGTTAACGATCCTAAAACCAATCTAAAAGTGAGTAAAGTGCAAAACTAGTGAAATAATGATAAAAATCCAGCGGGAATCCAGCGAGGAGGTAGATAAGAGGAACACTCCAAAATACTATTCTCCTAAATGAAATTCTGCCGTAACAGATACATAATGTCAACCAAGAACATAGATTTAAACAAACATGAGTCCCAAGTTAATAAAGGCCCCCAAAGCTGCTTGTAGCTTGTTGGTGTAATACCCAGATGGGGAAGGAAACTCGGATGACAGTGTCCTCATGTTTGCAAAACTGGAACATATCGTTATGTGGAGAGAGCGTTTAGTGTTCATTGCTTAGTTGTCTGTCGCCTCACTCCTTTAAAATTGGAAAGACAAAAGTAGGGGAAAGTATAAAAGGAGCAAATTAGTCCAAACGACTGGGTAACAGTTCTACTCCAAATGCATTAGGAAACTGGTATTCATATGATTAGCGAGGATACAGGTAAGGTTAACAAGGTCAGTCAAACAGTAGGATATCTACGGACATGGGAAATTGATACTATATGCACTGCATGAAACAATCAAGAAAGATAAAAACTGATTTTAAAATGAGAGAGAGCACAAAAGTAAATCCCTACGGTCTGCCAGTAATCAGATAAAATTGTGTAGATCTTCATTGGTGTTAAGGCCCATAGGTGCTTTACTGTCAAACTCGAGTATGTAATTAGTTTCGAGTTGTCTAAGGGCTTTTTCTCTGTTGCCCCCTCTTCGCTGTGCGGGGACACCATCAACAATGAAATATTTCAGGCAACTAAGATCATTATTATGTTGTTTTCTGAAATGCCTTGCTACGGGGTAGCTGGAATCATTATTTACGATTGCCCTTAAATGCTGTAAAATTCTTACATGGGCCTGTAGCTTGGTGCTCCCAATGTAATTCAAGCCACATGTACAAGAAAGGACATACACCACAAATTCAGATCTACAAGTGAAGTGACCCTTAATTTGTCTAGGGTTATCACTGAACGGGACTGAGTACTGACTGGTGTTCTGACCGAATTTACAAGCTCTACAACTGGTGCATTTGAAGAAACCTCTTCTAGGTTTTAGCCATGAACTGTTGGTCGGGGTTTGGTTGTTGGGTCTCATAAGCTCCTCTCTCATGGTTCTGGCCCTTCTAAATGTCAACACTGGTTTTGAAGGTAACATGGGGGCCAGGACACCATCAGTCAGTACGATTGGCCAGTTTTTATTTACCATGGCTCTGATCTTGCTGTGTTGTTTATTAAATGTTGTGATCAGGCGTGGTACATTTGAATTTGTATTTTCAAATGTGCCCACAGTACTTTGTACACTCGTATTAACTGATTTGTCTATGAGTAGGGAGTTTCTGGGAGTGGATTCAACTTTTTTGTAGGCTTCCCTGAGGGTCCCCTCAGAGTAACCCCTTTGCCTCATCCTGTTCATTGCTTCTTCTGAACATCGTACCCTCTCCTCCGGTATACTGCATATTCGTTTAATACGGAGGAGTTCCCCATAAGGGATACTTTTTATGAGGTGTGATGGATGGGCACTGCTGGCGTGTAGGATGGAATTGCCAGCAGTGGGTTTCCTATACAGACATGTTTCTACATGGTTGTCAACAATCGTGACAGTAGTATCTAAAAATTCAACTGATGTGTTGTCTATCTTAAAAGTGAATTTGAGATTAAAAGCGTTATCATTTAAAACCCCAATAAAATCAATCACACTTTCACGATCGCCTCTCCAAACCATAAAAACATCATCAATGTATCTATACCACTCTGCAATCTTAGATCCAAACACATTAGCATGGGTTCCCATGAGAACCTGCTCCTCCCACCAGCCAACATGCAAGCAGGCATAACTGGGGGAAAAGCAAGCTCCCATGGCAACTCCCCTCTTTTGAGAATACAGTTCATTTTCAAACATGAAATAGTTGTTATGCAATGCCCAGTGAATAAGTTCTAAAAGCATATTGTTATGATTATAAAACTTAATTGGTCTGCAGTCCAGATAGTGTTTAGTGGCGGCAATCCCTGTGTTGTGTTCTATACTGGTATACAGGGACTCTATGTCAAGAGTGACCAATAAGAAATCCTCATGCCATTCAATTTGAGCTAGTTTCCTGATAAAATCGCCAGTATCCTTAATGTACGTTGGTAAGGCTCGGACTAATGGCTGTAAAAAATAGTCCACATACTTACTGGCGTTTTCACTGATGCTCCCAATAGACGAAATGATTGGTCTGCCAGGTACTGATCTCACGCCTTTGTGGATTTTTGGTATCAGGCGGAGCGTTGGGATGATCGGAAATTCATTGAACAAAAACTCAAATTCTTGGCTAGAAATTAATCCCTGCCTTTTATAAGCATGTAACATTTTCTTAAGGGATTCCTTAGAAGTGTTGTAAATTTTCAGGCTGATTTTCTCATAGCACTCAATGTCTGAAAGCTGCCTTTTTACTTCAATCCTGTATTCCTCCTTGGGCCAGATGACCACATTGCCTCCCTTGTCGGACATGCAAATTATGAGGCCAGGGTTACTATTCAATTTGCGGATCAAGTTCTTATATTCTAGATCTCGTTGTTTTGTTTTCCTGCTGTTGGAACTAGTGACCCGATAGAGATGCTTTAGGTCATTGGTTACCATCTCTTGAAAGATGTCGATCGCGTCCTTGGGCATCATAGGGATGAAATTGGATTTGCCTCTGAAGGGGCTTAGCCCTGCACAAGGTTCTGTGCCAATGATTGAAGTAAGTCTGTCTTGAGGGGGCCGTATGTCGACTGTCTGGCTAGGGGAATCCTGATTCGTTCTGGTCAGATCCGCCAGAGTAAGAAGTAACTGAGCATCTGCAGATTCCAAGTTGTAGTCATTGGGAATTGCACTGGTGTCATTAGGGCCCATGTTCGTTTTACTGCCAGATTTGATGGTAAAAAACTTTTTTAATTTCAACTTCCTTGTAAAATTGAATAAATCTGCTCTGGTTTTGCAGTAGTTGAAATTATTGCCAGCGCAATATGAGAGGCCCAAGGAAAGGATATTCTCCTCTTTGGAGGTGAGCACGATCTTGGATAGATTCACTACGGTGTTTTTGTTGGTTTGGTCCTCATCTAACGTCGTCGCCATTGTGGTTTCCTGCCTCTTTGCGCGGCGGGCCTTCCTTCTGGCATTGCGTTTTTTGTTTTGTTTTGCCCTGCAGATACTTGTGGATTCCGCGGCCTCAGGGTTTGACGGCGGTCCTCGGCTAAAAAATTCAGCTCCTCACCAGGTTGTAATATGCCGGACATGAGACTGCCTCGGATCATTTCATCGCCTTCATTGCCGCTTCCACTGGTCAGGGAAGCAGAATCACCTGTATCGGATTCTATTGTCGTGCATTGTTCGCCACTATTAGGTATTTCACGCGTGGTGGTAGCCAATTTATCCGATCGTCTCTTCCTCGCACCATCATAGCGGCGGGCAAAAGTAAAGATCTGCCCCAGCTCATAGTCCTCTTTATCTCTTACGAATTTTCGTAATTTCCTCAGTTTGATTTTTTCTTGTTGTACCTTAATCCTGTCCTCGATTTCTTTTCTTTGTTTGGCAATTTCTTCCTTTTCTGTACGATTATTAAGTTGGTCGTTGATTTCCTCTATCTGTTTGATGAGTGCATCACGATCGATTCGGGCATATTTAATGAGGATTTTCACTGCATTCATGGACGCATTTAAGTTGTTATCCGCCCATTCCACCAGCATTTCTGGGTGGATGTTATCGAAGTTGGGTGCCAGCATAATCCTCAAGCCTCGTGGGATCCGACCTGCTTCCACATATTTAGTTAAAGATATCTCCTCCCACCACTTTGTCATTTCACTCCGTTGGCATTTTTCGAGTGATTTAAGTAGTGTTCTAAGGTCTGGGTTAGCAGTCGGGTCAGTGCCAGAATCTGAGGGTTTTGCAGATGCTGCCATCAGATCTTTGAAAAGCTCCTCGGCCTCCGCCTCGCGATCCCGCTGGGCGTTACTTGACATGCCTTTGGGGTGGTGATGTCACTTACTCGTCAAGATCCGGAGATGTGCCCGGATCGGATGAATACTGAAGCACTACCTCGAAACCCGTACGCGTCTGAAATCCTTTTGGCCCAAGTTCAGGGAAACTGCCTGGAATAACCAACAAATGCGTCGGAGAATCGCATCCGGCAAGACTTCACCATGGGCACTCTGGGATATGTAGTCCGTACGGGGGAGCCACCGCGTTATTCCTTACCAGGAATACATTACGTGAAGCGGCTGAAAGCGGCGGCCCACACACTTCGAGGGGATCCGTGAACGGTAGCAGACCCACTACCGGATGATTGGTATAAAAATCCAAACAGCTATCTCCCACCTCCAGCCGGCGAGGAAGAAGCACACGGACACCAAATCGTGCTTCAAAGGTATTTAATGTTGTTCAGCACCCACACAGCACGCCATTACGCGTTTCGGCCACCAGATGGCCTTGATCACATGAAGTAACTGCTGAAACATTATGCTTTTATAATTCAAGAGCACTCTGACATCTCGTGATGCTTGTGTCCATGGACATGGAAAAAATACATTGGTTTCTAAGTTTGTTATATGGTGATGGAAAACATGTAACAAATACAAATACATTGGCAAATGAACCAGCGTGGGTCGGAAACGTTAAATAGTAATACAAATCGGTGAACCTGATTCAAACTGCTCTTTTATGTTGATAGCGATATCACAACCTTATAACTACAAGTTATTCTACATAGGTTAAAGGTACAGTGATCGTTGTGCAAATACGCAATAATAGGTGCAAGATTTGATATCTAAAGTGCAAAAAAGTACTGTCAATGTGCAACAGGATGCAAATGTGCAAAATACGCAAAGGTAGTGCAAACTCCAGCTAACTATAACATGTGTGAAACCTATGGTTTTTTAAGTGAATATATATATATATATATATATATATATATATATATATATATATATATATATATATAGCATGGATAATATACGTCTAGCATTATGTTTTCATTACAACATAATACATTCAATTTATTCAGAACAGGCTTCAACCTTTAGAAGGAGCGTGAGGTGGATACAGGATATGCGTTTATGACAGAGATGACAACGAATATTTAGAAGGACAGAAACCGAGGGTCAATGAAAACAAATATTTTGCACTCTCCAAGGTGGGAAAACTCTTCTACTCCAGTTCTACAAGTTCACTAGATTGCAGTGGGTTCCTGTGTTGTGAGTGGCCTGATCCATGATACTTCCAAACTCTGGATTCTCGGCTTCTGCTGTGTGACAATGCTTTTATTGATATCTGCGGTGTAAAGCACCTCAGCATCTGCATGGACAGTAGACCCTTTGTTTATTGTGCCCTGTGCCCCTCACTTCAAACCCTGGGAAAAATAAATGCTCCTTCCACCAGGGCATTCTTAGATGACTAGAGTTTACAGAATCAACTTCTGAATTGGCGCCTCCAAGCCTTGCATGTTTGCATTACAGAGAAGAAGTAAACACAAAGAATTGTATCCAAACCTGTTGACACCCACCAAACCAAATAGAACACACACAAAATTAATTCCAACCAGAAAGAGGCCCTGTCCAACAGTGAACTTCTTCAGCACCAGCTTAGCCAAATTAAATAATAACTCCTCCTGTGTGGAGTTCACATTTACTGTCCTTTGGGGAGAAAATGATAAAATACGGATTTCTGTCGCCAGATGTCTATTGTCCCCACCAGTGGACTCTTGTGGCCTAGTAGCCAGGTATGTCAGAAGTGAGGAGTATTTAAAATATGCTCGGTAGCGAATGAGAAGACACAACAGATCAGCATGTAGTACCATCTAGTAGAATTATCCATGTTCGCTGCCTCGTGAGTAGTAAAGACAGCAGCTTTCTTTTTTAAAATCTTTAAATAAATATGCTGCACCATGTTCAGGCCTCTCAAAAAGCGTGGACCCTTGGGTAGAATGATTCCTCTGCCCCTGCTTCTGACGGACCTGCTGGTACCCTCCATAATTTTATGTCTAAGTCTGACTATCTGCCACTACCGGCCTCTAGCCCAATACAATTAATGGGAATTCTTGCTGGTGGAGGCAACTTCATCAACATCCAGATTTAGATCAACACCCATTCAAACAGTTTACTCACACCTCCCAGTGACGGAGGCAATGCCACCTATTTCCAGGTTTAGGTCCTCTCCCATCCAACCAGCTTACTCGCACTTCCATTAGATGGTAGCAACTTCATCCATGCCCAGGTTTCGATCAATAGACATTAAACCAGCTTAATTACAACATTTCTCTGATGAAGGCAACTTCACTCATATCCAGATTTAGGTAATCAGCCATTACACCAGCCTTATTACAACACCCCTCTAATGGACCCACTACACCCAAATCTAGGTTTAGGTAATCAGTCGTTAAAGTTAAATAAGCTGAATTATAACACCCCTCTGATGGACATAACTGCAACCATGTCCATGGTTAGGTCATCACCCATTCAAACAGTTTACTCACACCTTCCCATGACTGAGGCAATGTCACCCATATCCAGGTGTAGGTCCTCACCCGTTCAATCAGTTTACTAACAACGTCTCCTGATGGTGGCAACTTCGCCCATATCCAGGGTTAGGTCATCACTCATTAAACTAGTTCAATTACAATACCCCTATGAAGGAAACAACTTCAACCGTATCCAGGTTTAGATCATATTATGTTGAATCAGCTTACTTACACCTCCCCACCTGCCTGCTCAATCTCGTTTATTGCTCCACCGCCTTACCCCTGATAGCCTTCCTCAAATCCTCATTGAAAACCCTCTAGGGCTGAGACACACTGACTGGAAAATCATGGCCATGCCCTCTGTAGTCAGTAGGATATAGAGAGGGACACTGGAATTCTCTAGCAATGGGAAACCAAAATATGCAGTAGGGTTGAGTAACTCCATGTCATGCGGCAAGAAAAGGCCAGTTACGCAATTAGAGGCAATTTATACATGCACTTTGTATGCCATTATATTATTTACTTTTTTGATATTTTAAGACACATCAGCACAAAAAAGATCAGCTTTCATTGTACTATAACATTGTAGGTCAGTGGCATAGCGAAACCTGAAGGAGCCCCCCTGCAAAGTACAGGGCCGACCCAGTCAGGAGCTTTTCAGGCCTGTGGCCCCCTGCTCTAGCACAGTGCCAGAGGGGGCCCGCTGGAGCTTGGGCCCCCCGCACCAAAGGTGCTGCAGCGGCCCCTTCTACCTGAACAATGTTGTAGTCAGCAGAAAACAAGCATACAAGGGCACCCTTCTTGTAATAACAAGTGGGGCTCCCTCCCACTCTGCCTTCCAGTAATGTGTTCAACAGTGTCTTCAGCTTTGGGGTTGCCTTCTGTTCCCACAACGGGGCCAGTGGGATCTCCTCTCCTCATTAAGACATAGCCCTACAGAAGAGAATAGAAGACTTCGTATTCTTTTTGGACATGTCACATTGGGACTCACTTAAACAAGTCAAGACCTCTAGCCTTAAAAGAAGTGAAAGGTCTTTGGAATTCTTCCTAGGTCTGAATATCCGCTTGAAACACCTGCTGCTTTGGGAACAGTGCCTGTCATGTGAACGTGAATTTGAATGAATAGCTACTTTTACTTAGTATTTTACTGGTGGTTTTTATATAGTGATGAGCTATTTCCGCAGAAAAGCACAACACATAATAATATGATCCATATCCCACATGTAGAGGAACAGAAAGTTACGTTTGCAATGAGACATTGAGCAATATAAATACAAACAATGCAGAAGAGAATATAATATCTAAGAGACAAGAAGGGGGTAGGAAGAGGTCTACTTTCTAAAATGAAAGAAAGACAGTCAGGACATTGGTTTTGAGACCTTTCCTGAATTTTACCAATCAGGGAGAAATCCTGAGATGCAGAGGGAGGTTATTTCGGAGTCATGGTCCATATGCAGGAAAAGCTTGTGGCGTGGATGTTTGCATCCTATTAAAGCCTTGTGTTTTTTCAGCCTGGCAATGGATGTGCTATTAGTAGTGGGGGTGGCACCTTAGGATGTGAGTTTAGAGGTCACGTTGCCAGGTTTTTAACCAGTGAGGTTCCTTATAGCTCATACAACAAACTTTAAAGTGGATTCTGGCAGGGCAATGAGGCCAATGCGATCTCTCAATGCAGGTGAAATGTACTAAAGGTTCTTTGGGTGATTATTAAGTAAACCACTGCATGAAAAACTGTTTTAATTGGTGTCAGTTTGGATTCTAGGAGCAAACCGAATATTACCTTTGTTTAAATGGACAGGAGGAAGTCCTGGGCTTTGCAGCTTGTGGTAAGAGCTTACATTTGCACAGTAATGTAAGCCGAAATTAAAGAGTTAGTGTGATTTATTTGATATTGTCCTTGAAGGATAAAAAGAAGTCCATTAAAAGCAAATGGATGGGCCAAGGATGAAGGCCATTAGAGGCCCTACTTAAAAAAACCTATTGTTGAGCCACTTCTGAATGAGGGGCATGGTGCTCCTTCTGTTTCGGATGACAAACTCAGTCATCATGGGGATATATTGTATATATATTACAGGCATCCAGGTTTCAATGACCTCCAGGCAAGATTTGGGTTTAAGGATGTCATTAGCTGGCAACACTTTAAGGTGCACTCGGATGTCTAGAGCTTGCCTGAAAGGTTTTGTCCCGTGGCCCTATGTTGAGAGGGAACATGATGGGAGTCAGAATATAACTCTGTGGAGATTCACAAGAGACTGGTGGATAGCTTGATGATTTTTCCGAACATTTGAGTTATATTTACATTTTTGAGGTTTTCTTTCTTGGTGAAGACAAAGGTATCAATCAATGTGGCAAAATTGTTCCCTCTTAAAATACCTGACTACAGACAATGAGATTAAAAGGTAACCATTTAAACTTTGCAAAGTATCAGGTGATGTGGTGCACCAGACCCAATATGTAGTATTTCGAATAATGTATTCTCTGTTTGAGTTAGAAAAAAATCTATATTTGGTATTAATTAGTAAATATCCTGGGAACGAGTTCGCCGCAAACAAAGAGCCAAAATATAAGTGTATAAGTCCAGTGGGTCTGATTATAAGTCTACTGATGAAAAGTCCAACAATCAATAAAAGTTCTCTCAAACAGTTACCCAGTCTTTTCTTCCCCTTCATAGAAAAAGGTCTAAATGTTAACCCACTATTATTTTGTCTCCCTTTCCCATGCTAGGCATGACAGGTATTTTGATGTGTGCTGCAGGTCTGCCGGTCTGCCTGACCAGAGCCCCAAAGCCCATACTGCACCCACCGCCGGTGAACAAGAGCGACATCAAACCGGTGCCGGGCATCAACGGGGTGTGCAGGAAGACCAAGAAGAAGCATCTGAAGAAGAGTAAGGGACTACCAGCACACAGTTCTCTTGCTCCCTCACCCTTGCTCTTCTTCCTCTGCACGCGCTTGACCTTCATTCTCCTACATCTATCATGTCTACACAACCATAGCCCCAGCATCCTTTATAAAATCTCTTATACTCCTGTATCATTTGATTCCCTCTAAACCTAATTTACAACCTCGCCTGGGTGCAGTTTTACAATTTTTCTGACTTCACAATTGTTGACGCGTTACAGCCGTATACAGTTGTGGCCTCCTCAGGAACAAAAAAAGACAAGGTCACGTTCCTAAATCACGTTATGACATCCCAGCGTTACTGCTTTACTTGTCGGTTGGCATATAGTGATTCAGGAATGTGACCTTGCCTTTCTTTGATCATGAGGAGGCCATCACTACAGTGGTGGTGTGGGGGCGACAGCGAGGGGGTACAGGCACAATGTAAATAAAATAAAAAATACACTTACCTTGCTGCCGGGTCCCGCGTCTCCGCTCCTGCTTTCCTCCGTCTCGGACTCCAGGAAGCACAACCAGACTCCCCATACCAATTACAACGCTGCAATGCTGCATTGTGATTGGTAAGCACCCAGGCTCCCCTGACCAATCACAACGCTGCAATTCAGTGTTGTGATTGGTCTGAGCACCGTGGTTCGGTGCTCAGCCCGGGATTGGACACCTGGGCATGTTCTCCATGCAGGCTGTAATACAGCGTGCAGGGGGAACAGGGAAAATGTGCATGACTGTTTTGGGCGGGCCGAGAGGGCCGATGAAACAATCATTGCGCACTTAAGAGGGTTTTACCAACCCTCCCCTGCTTTGCAGCCACGTCACGCAAAGCTGCTGCAGCAGGAGGACAGAATAAACTGATAATAACATTACGTTATTATCATTTTATTTTTCCCTTTTTTAACTGCTTCAAGGCAGTGAGGCGACGCTCCTCTGCCTTAGCGGAGGAGCCACCCCTGCACGACTGCATATGGTCAAAACGAGTCGACCTTTAATATTTCGGAGGAGTCTTTGTGTAGATAATGAACTCTGAACTGATTAAATTAGACAGCAAGGAGGAAGTAATCTATGTAGGGAAAATCGTCTGACTCCTTGCTACTTGTATACTAACCCCAGTGGTCGCATTATACATGCAGCACATTTCCCTTCATTGCGCTGAGCGCACCTACAGAAAGAGGTGATTATATAATATTATGAATGCGCTGCCCTCAGGGCAGCCGCAAACTCACGCTGTCCTGAGAGCAGCGCATTCACGTGAAAAACGGAGCAACTGCTTTAAAGCCGCTCCATGTTTTCACAGTGCAGGCGGCACCCACATGCACTTTGAATGGGGGATTAGAGATCCCCTTGCAGGCGAGTGCTGACAGTGACTGCACCCCCCTGCAAGGGGATGTCTGGGGGGTCCATGGAACACCCTTTCCCCTCTCTGCCATCAGGGGCGCATTGACAATGCACCACCTTTTATGTGGCGCACTGTCAGTGTGCCTCCTGAGAGCATCTTTGCCTCTGCGCCTGCGTCTGTAATACGGCGCGAGTGCAGAGGCAAAGGGATTTTCTAATTTGCATGTAGTACGCCCCCATACAAATGTGGAAACACCCCTTGAAGATAGCGGTGGGGTTTTATGTGTGCCAGGGCTATCAGTATTACAGAAGGGGCCACACAAGCATCTGCGGCCCCTTCTGTAATACCAAAGTGCCCATGAGGCACTTTGTGTAATATGGCCCCAGGTGGATTATGGACTAAATAATTTGCTAACAACCTGCATATTTTAAGACAGGCAAGGAGGGACAAGGAAGAGAATTGTTTTTTTGTAACATTTACATGGTGTACAACATTTGTTTATATACACATGCGTAGATTTATATATATATATATATATATATATATATATATATATATATATATATATATATATATATATATATATATATATATGATTTGTGTGTCAATGATACAAAGACAATATGTTCTAAGAAGAGAAAATGTAATCTGTACTGTTGCACTGTGATTAAAGAGAAAGACTTATTCAGCAGACAATGATAACTGGTTATTTAATTTTCAGATGAAAATGATAGTTTTCAGTCTATCCCTAAAGCTTTCCATCATTTTTCACACTTCCTATCCTCAGACCTGACACCACCGCTAGAGACAGAAAGTTGATTTCTCCCAGGTGGAGCCGCCGCAGCCTCAGAGCTGTGAAATCTCAGTGAGACCCCTTGCCCAAGCAATCTCACTAGGACAGCCGTGACCTAGATACAGGCGGAGCCAGAAGCGCCCGGGTCTCCGTCGCCTCCCCTGCAGTTTTCTTCTCTGTAATTTTCATCTTTTGGTCCAGGCATTTGCTTGAGGTCTTCTCGGGACATGTTAAAAGACTATGTCCTGCTACCTGACCCCGAGGAGTCACATTTCATTCTCAATGCCATTTATAGAGGCACATAAGGTCAAGAGACGAGCTCTGAACCAAACTGCATCGTTGAGGGTATAAGGACCTAAGCCCTGGCTTCCTAAATCCTCAGGTTTTCAGCACCAGAAAACGTTTGCTCCCTCACAGCTTGGTATTTCCTCAAGCTCATTGTGGTATTCCTCATCAACATGGTTCTCTGGTAGTCACTGCTGTGTCCTGAACAGGCACAGCTGGGGGGGAGTCACTATGATGTCACATGCTGTGGGTTTCTATGGTGACGGAATGTGATTACTTGAATGTACTTGTCAGTTGGAAGCAGCCCTGCTGATGGATGGCTGGGATCTTCTGTTAATAAAGGATCTTCAATCTTCATCTGCCTTTCTGCTACTTTCTGCTTGAACAACTCTTGGCAAGGTGATAAACCTGAATTGCCACACTGGTGTAGTCGGCAGCCTCAGAAGATCCCAACACCAGTAAACCTTCTTGGGTGAGACCGTTGCCACACTCATCAAAGCACCAATTCACAGAGAGTGGGATCCTAACATCAAATTCTCAAAGTGCAGTGAAGCGCTGTATTGTCTTACAACACATCAAAAGGTGGAGAGGTGTGGTGCAGTGGCCAGGGCAGCTGACTTCGGAGCACAGGGCTCACGGTTCGATCTCCGGCTCCGGTGGCAGCACAGCTCAGCACCATGGGCACACTCATGGGAGGACCGTATCTCCCTCTATGCGGACGACATTCTCCTATATCTTGCCTCCCCGAAGGTCTCGCTCCTCAACGCCATTAACATATTTCCACATTTCGGGAAGAACTCTGGTTACACGATCAACAGGGCCAAGTCAGTAATCTATGTTCTCAGCAGTGATCCCCCTAGCCACCTAAGAAACTGTACAATCCAGGTGGCACGAGACGGCTTCCTGTACCTGGGTGTTTACATTTCAGCAGACCCAAAGACAAGACATGCACAGAATCTGCTACCCCCTCTCCATCGATTGAAACGGGACGTCGCACATTGGAGGGCACTCCCGCTGTCTCTGCTGGGACGGGCAGTGCTTTTTAAAATGATGGCTTCGCCCCTTTTCCTGTAGGTCCTACAGAACCACCCGGACCCAGTCCCAGCACGTTATTTTAAAACATTGAAAGCCTCCAGTGAGAACTGCTCTGGGAGGGCAGGCCACGCATAGCCTTACAGAAGTTGGTACTACCATGGTATGATGGAGGGATTGCTCTCCCAGATATAAAGAAATATTACTGGGCTGCTCACCTGGCTGCAATTAATCATTGCACGTATCGGTGCGATGACCCGGGGTATAGGATGGACAAATGGCAACTTCCTGGGGGTAACTTTAACAGTGCCTCTACTCCTATGCTAAAAAGTTCCCACTCACTGGGCCTACCCAACACGCAGTACACGTCTGGAGGGCGGTGAACAAAAGTTTGGGGTGGGACCGGAGGCTCTTGCTGGCCACTCCATTGTGGGACGCCGAACAACTAGGAACTCTGTGGACCTCCAAAGGCTTTGGAAATTGGGATCTGATTGGGATCTCAAGGATAGGAGATCTGTGGCAGAAAGGGACAGTGGTTTCCTTTGCCACCCTACAGAAAGAATAGGAATTCGCCGATTCAGAATACTTCTGTTATTTGCAGGTGAGGCATGCACTGATATCGAACCTGCCCAAAGGGGAAGCTCCCCCAGAGTCGTCGCTGCTGGAGGACAGGTTGTTGGATGGCTACATGCCTACAAAAGCGATCTCCCTTACATATAAAAAACTAATAAATAACACCCCCGATCCACTCGTCCCGTCCAAGGGGCGGTGGGAGAGAGACGGGTTAGAACTTGACGAGGAGGAGTGGCAGATGGCATTGGCATCCACGAGTGAGGTTGCTATCCCTTCCAGACTCCGCCTGGTTCAATTGAAAATTCTGCATATGCTATGTGTCGGGCCATGGGAAGAGCATCTGATGGGATGTGCAGGAGGCAATTTGGTCAAGAGGGTACTTTCAGGCACATAATATGGGAATGCGTAACTAACCAGAGATACTGGAAGGGGATACACGAGGGTATAAATGAGGTGTTTGAGGTGGAATTCCAGCCTGAAGCCAAACGATGTCTGTTAAATGTCTGGGAGCCTACTGATTTGAATAGTAGGCGGAAAACCTGGGTCACATGGGGCCTGATGGTGGCCAAGAGGAATATTGCCCGGCTATGGGGGTCTGGAGTGTCGCCTACACTGTCTTCCTGGAAGGCAGACATGGACTGGTGCATGCTTGGGGAAAAAAAAGTGGGGCATATTTACAAGTCCCTTGCGCCACTTTTGCGTCACTTTTCCCATGTTAAAAGTGACGCAAAAGTGGCGCAAGGGGCTTGTAAATCTGCCCCAGTGTATGTTGCACGGGGATGCCCCAAAAAGTGGACAGCAAGTTGGGGCAAATGGAATGTTTACAAAGGAAATATTTGTGTTCCACCTACCGTTCCTCCTCTGGAAGAACCCCTCACTCCACGAGTCCCTACTTTCCTATCCTATCGTTCTGGTTTAACAACTGCAATGATGTCTATGTATGTCTGAGATATTATCAATAAAAATATATTTTTTTAAAATCTCAAGTGCACTTAAATAGCACAAAGTGAGCCAGGTTTAGAAGAGTAAATATGCCATGTGTATTTACTCACCCAAATATTTACTTCTTGACCTAGAGTAAGTCTCTAATTTTTTGCTACTCACTGTTTCTGAGTGGAGATTTACACTTAGGTGTAGACTTACATGTCTCCAGCCTGCTACAATTTTATTTACGAGTGTAAAGTTAATACAAGGAACTTGACAATGGTGTTTTACTTTCCATCTATTTGGAAGACATGTCCATTACCATGGGCAAGGATCTCTTGCACAGGAATCAGAGGGATAGTACTTTCCGTATGGGAAAGTATAGGAACATTTGAGAAAGTTTTTTACTTAAAAACAAATGCATATTTATTGGGGGGCGTGGCCAAGCAGTGGGACATGGCAGACGCGCATTAACATCGCTCCCACAGCCCACCGCCAATTCTCCATTAATCCTGCCATCTTACCGCAGCTACCCTTACATCGACCTCCCACGAGTCAGGGACTCCCGACGTGGCACCCGCAGTGCCTGCACCGGGCTCCTCCTGCCAATGTGGAACCGCCGTATTTGCTGGTGTGGCTGGGCCCTAGACGTGCTGTGCCTTCGGTGTGGCAGACCCGCCGCCGCTGGTCATGATAGGCTGTGTGCTCCGCCTGCTTGCTGGGGCCCATCCGGACGCTGCCTGGAATGTGGCTGGGGCTGTCCTTCGCCCCCGAGTCCTCCGGCAACCTGCTTCCTGGGGGAGTGAGCCGCCAGCGGTTGACGATGGCCATTTTGTGAGTGGCGAGTTGGAGCCCCTGCTCCGCTACTTCCCCGAGTTCCCTGCTGTGAGTGCCTGCGGTGCCGGCAGTTGGACCGGGACGAAACGGTGCTGCCTCTCTCCCCGCACCCGGTATACACCCTTGGGCTCCCGGAGTCATCCTATGCGGCTTTGGGTGTGGCTGGAGAGTCGCGAAAGGACCCAGAAATGCGGCTCCCCGCCCCCCTTTCCTCCTGCCTGTGATGAGGCCTGGCAGGCATGACCTTCTGCCTCTCTGTCCGCCCTCTCTCGACGCTGTACACCTGGTTGCCCAGGGCCTCGGTGGCGGTCCTCGTGGCGGGCGGCTTCTCCTGGTCTTTGGTGGCCGCTTCACCTGCACCCCCCGTGGGGCCTGTTTACTGTGGTGGCTCCGGGAGACCTACTTCCTCCTGCCGTCGTCCTGGTGAGTGATCTGGCCCCCGCTCACCGTCTACTACCCTACGCCGTTGAGACTGTCATATTGCCTACAGCGTCACACCGGCCTGGGGGTGCCTTTTCTACGTGGCATGAGGATTTCCCTGTGACTGGACGGCGCCATTACCTGGGTCTGCCTGCTCAGGGGAGTGGGGGTTTTCACCTGCAGAGGCGGCTGGGCTAGGTCCCGTTGCAGCTTGTAGGTGTCGGGCCCTCCCCCGGTGACCGTTTTTGGCTGACCAGTGGTTTGTCCCTGCGGTGGGGGTTGTGTTATTCTCTCACTTCCAGTAACCTACCCCATTGGCTGTCCCTCCCCAGTACCGTTCACAATGGCTGAGGACAAGCCCACTGGAGCCACATCCAAACAATCTACCATGGACAAGTACACTGGGGCCACCGCCCAACCTCCCGGCCTGGAGGCCATGGCGCCTGCCATGCCTGATAATACCGCACTCTTGGCGGCTATCACGCAATCTCTGGATGCCCTAAAAGCCAAAATCCGCCCTGTGGGTTCAGACGTCATGCTCCATTTGTCAGGACCTCCGTAATGTGGTGCAGCGGATCACCGAAAAAGAAACACGAATCTCTGCGACGGAAGACGCTGTTACCACCCTTCAGAAAAAAGTTTCCAACTTGGAGTCACTAACAGGCGACTGGTGGCTAGGGTGGAGGATCCGGAGGGCCGAGCTTGGTGGAATAATCTCCACTTCGTGGGCTTTCCCGAGGGCTGTGAGTCCAACGACACCGTCGCCTTCTTGACCAAATGGCTTATGGTTTGGCTCCCTACTGAATCCTTGTCCCCCGCTCTATCATCGAATGGGCACATCATGTTCTGCAACAGAAGCCACCTCCAGGAGCTCGTCCCCGTCCACTAATCACCCATTTCCTCAACTACAGGGACCGGGATATGATTGTCCAGCAGGCCCAGATCAAGGTGGGTCTCGCAGCCTATCATGATCTTCCCCGACAGTCGTTCACTGAGGCCAAGGCCCGTCTTCGTGGCCTGAAAATCCAGTATTCCTTACTATTCCAGGCCCGTCTGCTTGTCTCATTTAAATCACGGGCTTACTTCTTTGACTCCCCGGAAGAGGTCTTCAACTGGACAGAAGAATTGGTCAAACGGAAGGTAAATACCCCATCTGGAATGGACTCTGAGGCTACATCAGCAGGCTCCGACTGGGACCTGTCTAGGCCCACTGGGAAGCAACAGCGCCAGTCACGCTCGACACGAAGATCCCAGCCCCGCAGTAACTCTCGTAGGCTCTCAACAGATGGTCGGCAGTCCCGGTCCCCGACATGACTGAACATTTCTGAACTTTAGATAAGATAAATTCCTCTTGATGGCAATCTAAACTGGGCTGTATAGTTCGGTACATTTTGGCAAGACTCCAGTAGCCTTAATGTATGTGTTATGGTTTGTTGGGATCTATTGGATGGGAGCGGATCCTACCCCCCCGTTGGGGTGGGACGTTTGCCATACCGCGACAGATGATTCAACGGTTTTGAGGTATTGGGGGGGTTTGCTATTTGTTAGTGTCACACTGATCTCTCTCCTGCTTAGAGTCCACGTGCATCCTAATACCCATTCACTGGTCCATTTATGTGATGCTAACCCGACATGACGCTCACACAGGCTAGGCGTTAACCATCATTGGCTTGAACATCCGGTGCATACTGGACAAGGTTAAAAGAGGGGCAGTACTCCGTCAGGCTAGGCGATACAATACTGACAACCTCATGCAGCAAGAAACACACCTGTTGGGCAATAAGACACTCTGCCTGGAACGCTTTGGCTTTGCTCAGACCTATCACTTAGGCTTCACTAGGGGATCTCGGGTGTGGCGATATTAGTCCATCCCAGACTGCAATTTGTCCACGACCCTTTCTGGTCCGATCCCCAGGTAAGGTTTATAGGAGTGTCTGGCACGCTATATGGTGAGCCTCTCATGCTAGTGTGCGTGTATGTTCACCCTCCTTTGTCGTCGTCCTTGGTGGGACGGGTGACTTGCATTTGGGCATAATTTCTGCTGGGCCTGCTGATTGCCGGGGGTGACTGGATTGATGTTATGTGTCCCTCGCTGGATAGATGGCGTAGCACAGGGCCGATGACTGACATGCACGAGTCAAAACTGCACACGCTAGTCCAGGGATTGGGGTGTGTTGATACCTGGCGGAAACTACACCCTGCCGCAAACGAATACACGTACTTTTCAACCACACACAATTCCTTCTCACGCCTGGACTATATATTCATATCTGCCTTACACATCCACAAGATTAAGAAGGCTGAGATCTTGTCCAGAGGTTTGTCAGATCACTCTCCCATCGCACTAGTAGTGCAGCTCGGCTCAGCTTGCTCTTCGCCCCGCTGGCGCCTCTCTACATGGCTGCGGGTGTAGACATTGCCTTCTGCACCGCACAGCGTCGGCAGCGCTGTGAGAAGCTGGTTCACTCGGAAGCGCAAATCTTAGACCTGGAACGCAGGAGTAGGGAAGCCGACGGTACAGTAGCTCATCGCCAGCTCCCCATCACCCAACAACTATATGCCAGTGACCTACTGGACGAGGCCAAGCTGTACTGACTGGCCAATTGTAGCCTCGTCTATCAATGGGGGGACAAATCCAGCACCCTCCTGCACCACCTGTGCCAGCAGACGCTTCGCCCCTGATCCTTCCCGGGATCCGGGGACCGGCGGGCCAGGTCCTTACTGACCCCGCTAGCATTGCCGCTAGCTTCGCCGACTACTATGCAAACTTATATGCCCCACAGGAGACTCTCCCTGCGGACACCATCGACCGATTTCTGGACGATCTGCCCCCGCGGTCTTTATCTAATGACGTGCAGGATGATCTAGATGCCCGATCACCATGGAAGAGGTCCAAAATGCCCTTACGGATATGCGCTCGGGTAAATCACCGGCTCTAAATGGATTCCCATGTGAGTTCTTCAAGAAGTACTCATCCCAAATATCACCGCACTACTTGGCGGCTCTCCAGGCTGCAGTGAATGATAGCCGTCTCCCTACTGACGGGCGTCACGCCGAGATAGTGTTTTTTCCAAAGCCGGGTTGACCCCCAGAGCTGCATGCTTCCTACAGACTGATCTCTCTCCTTAATGTCGAGGCCAAACTACTCGCCAAAATTATCGATAACCGTATTGTCCCGCATATCACTACGCTTGTCCATCCTGACCAGGCGGGCTTTATGCCCAATCGCGCTACTCGACACAATATTCGTCGTGCACATAATGCGATCGCCTCCGTGGACTGGCTAAATGAGCCAGCCGCGCTCTTGCTTGCCGATATGGATAGGACCTTTGATTCCCTCAGCTGTATCTATCTGTTCACACTCCTTGACCGCTTAATTGCCTCCTATATACTGACATCACGGCCTCTGTGTGAATCATTGACTCCACCTTACGACCTCTACATGTCGTGAGAGGCACCAGGCAGGGCTGCCCTCTGTCTCCCTATTTGTTCACACTCCTATTTGGAACCACTTGCGCTTGGGTGCGTATCGATGCCCTGGTATACGGCTGTGAGTGGTCATGTGAGGTGTCCGGCCTTTATATGAACGCCCACAAGTCCTATCTATGGCCTCTGTGTGGGAGCGATCAGCTTGGGACTTGGATGCAACAAGTCACGGTTGTGCTTGATGGCTTTAAATATCTTGGGGTGTTCTTGTCGTTGTCTCAACCTGACTCCTGGTCTAAAAGTCTGCCCCCCCTACTGCTTCAGATTAGACAAAAGGTGAGCTCCTGGTCACATCTGCCCCTGACGTTGTTCGGCAGATCAGCCATTTTTAAAATAGTCTTGCTGCCTTACCTATTCTACCAACTCCAAAACTATCCCTACCCAATACCGCACACTTGGTTCCGACAACTGAACTCCGCTCTCAGCCACTTCCTCTGGGGGGTGGGCTCCGTGCGGGTCCCCTTGCGAACATGCTTCCAGTCCACATACTGTGGGGGTCTCGCGACCCCGGATGTCCAGACTTATCACACAGCGTCCCACCTCCTCGTCCTAAACGACTGGTGGTACGGCAACCGGTGCGACCCTGCCTATGGGTTTGAACGTTGGCTAATTGACTCTAAATCTCTGCACATGATTCTACACTCTAACTCAGAGATTAGAACGCTACCGCCCGCAACCCAGACCCTCTTTACGATTTGGCGACAGACTCTGCGCAAGATCGGTTGGTGGGGCAGACTTACCAAGGAGACTCTCCTCTGGCATGATGGCCTCCTACCGCAACTGCTTGAACTTTCGGGGTTCGCGGGCTGGGACGCTATCGGAATCTCTACGGTCGGTGATATCCTCCGGGGCCAGACCCTCAAGTCATTTCAATAGCTACGGGCCGTCTTCCAAATGCCCTGCTCCCAATTCTACAAATGCCTTCAATTCCAACACGCCTTCTCCCCTTATCTTTTGCAACATTACACCATTCCCGATTTTAACCCCATTGAGGCCACGGTGTTCATGGGCGAGGTGGGCGCACACAAAATCACAGCTTTATACCCCACCTTAGTCACTAATAGTCATGATACACTTCACAAGACTACGGAAGCTTGGCAGGATGACCTGGGTCCACTTGACGAGGATAACTGGGTGGAGACTCTTGAATCACCGCGCGGCGCAGCCATAGCAGCGCGTCTTTGACTTATACAATTCAAATACCTCCATAGGGCATACTTTACATGCTGTAGGCTCTGGCTTGCTGGGATGATCGCATCTCCTTCATGCCTGCGCTGCTGGACGGCCGAGGGCACCGTCCTTCACACGGTTTGGGACTGTACCGCCCTGTCTCGCTTCTGGCGCGGGGTGCTGACTTGCCTCTCCGAGGTCCTGAGATGGGACATTCCACGGTCTCCGCGCCTAACCATGCTCCACATTACCGATGAGATCGGAGGTAATAGATACAAAAGGCACTTGCTATTCTTAAGGCTTACCCTTTCTAAGCGCGACATTGCCAGGGCATGGAAGGCGGCTTCTCCGCCCTCAGTTTGGGTCTGGAAGCGTGGCCTTGATTTTTCCATGGGGCTAGAAATCCCAATCTTCAAGGCCCGCGGATGCCCCCAGAAACACCCGAAAATATGGAAGCGTTGGGCCGACTATCGCGGTCTTTACCTTGAACCTGTCCTCCCGGCACGAAGTATTGATGATCTGCCATGATGATTTAATGTTGGGTATGGACCCTGGGACCTATTGTACATATACTATTCTAGCGCGACTGGAGTCATTTCCAAATATTAGTTACGTAGATCATGTGACACTTTTTTTCTTTGTTTATTATAATGCGTATTCTCCATTGATTCTGTCTCATGTATCCTCATGTTCTAGACGAACTCACTGTAAAAAGTTGACATCCTTACCAATGCCATACAATGTATGCAATGTTTTGACCCGGACCCTCCTGGGCTGTCTTTTGTCTGTCAACAATAAAATATGTTGTGAAAAAAGAAAAGAAAATGCATAGTTTAATGTAAAAGACAAATGTAAACAAGTTCAAAATATTTTATACTAACCTGAAACTGTTAAAATAAAGTGTTACTGCACATTTTATATATTCATTACGTTTATAAATATAAATTTTAAGCTATAACATGAATAACATGGCTCACTCTCACTAAAATTTATATTTAGTCAACTCTTGTTGTACAGCTCTTTATTGGTATTTTTTTTACAACATATTATCCTCTTTTCACATATGCAGATATAATCATCTGGCGGATCAATTCTCTGTCAATCCGCGGATGGAAAATGTTCTCTTTGTAGTAACAATTCTGAGATATGTTTGATGAACACATTAACATTTAAACAATCGAACCATGGTATCGAATGTGTGCACTCTTGTCTAGTGTTGGTCATCTGTCAGGGTGCATCCATCGTCTTGTGCTGTAGCCTTTCTCACCCCCAGTGCCATCATGTCTACCTTTGCAGAGTGTTATCTTGCACCTGCTATTGTGTGTCTTGAGAATTGTCCTTCGTGTCCACTTGTGTCTTTGCACCCTAAATGTGTGTGTGGTTCAGGCTGTAGACATCCTGAACCCCCTGGAACCCATATGTAGTCCTAATATAGAAACCATTATCCCATCTAATGTATGTATTGCGGTATTGCGATTCCATGCCTGTCTACGGTGGTATCCCAGCTTGGTAAAGTTGTTTAAAAGTTATACATGTAATCACTTTAAAAACTTTTACATTTTTTCAAAAGTTTCAAAGTGTAATATATGTTTTAAACTAAGTTTATTATCAAATTAAAAAATAATTATAATATATATGTTAATCGCTTAACACAAATTATATATGTGTGTTTATATTAAATACTGAATGAATTTAATGTATTTAAAATTGGTTCCTGTAGGGTGTTATTTTAATTCCCTGCCTCCATTGATTTATATGGGAGTGTGTTGCAGTACCAGTGGTTGGCCATGCATGGTGCTTAACTTATTCCAAGGCTGAGCTGGAGTACATGTACCCCTGTTTTGATGCCTTTAGGGCTGTAGTAACTTAGAATTAAATTTTGTGAATTGCAAGTGTCTTACTCTTTTGTGAGTGTTTGTTTTGTATTAGCATGTCCCTCCCAAACCCCTCTTTAAACTCTGTCATTTAGTATTAATTAAAATCCATTTTCCCACTACTCCCATTGTTTCCCCTACATTTACTACTAATTTGTATGCATACATGTGAGGAGATCTCTGCCACACGGACAGAGATCTCCTTACAGAAAAGAATAGAGAGGTGAAGGTCTTTAGACACAGGTTGGTGAATTGTATTTTGTAGTATGTGAGTAGTTCCACTTTATGTACTGCAAAATAGTTTGTGAATTGGGCTTGCTGTGAATTTATTCACCTCTAGCTTCTTCTGCAGTTTCAGTGATATACCAGAGTGGGAGCTGAAATCAGGACATATTTAACAGAGCCACTGCCAGGTGACAGGTTCTTTAATGCAGATCTTCAAAATATTGGTTGAGTGAGACGTGTGGCCAGGATGTTATGTTGGAAAAAAGAAGAAAGATCCGGGCGATCCATTCCTCACCGCTGTGAGGTAGCCATTCTAAAAGTCTTTAAATGGACAAAAGTGTAACTGATCAAGACAGGCGCCTCAATATAAGCATAATAATTTCTATAGATCAGCCTCTATGCACTGCTATATAAATTCTGCGGCCCTTGGAATAGTACAAATAGTCTAGCCAGGCATTGACAATATGGTCTAGCACCATAGTTCAGTCTCACTATAGTAATGAGATGTCGAATACTTCAAAACAGCTAAAAGACGTAACATCTCCATTAACCTGACACTCAAGGGACATCTTGGTGTTCCATCCACAGAGCCCCCTATTATAGTGTTCAATCCTAAGAACACGAAATTGATGTTCCATTGAAAGCACCTTCCCCATGTTGGTGTTTCATGCATAGAGTTATTGCTGTATCACCTAGAGGTATAGTATTATTAAAGATGAAGATGATGGTCACTGATTGAACGAAGATCATCCCTCTGGCCTGCTGTATTCAGGCCCAATAACAACAACCTTAGGGGGTCATATGGATTACTGAAAGTGGCTGTCAGTCCACTATAGTAAGAGAACCATCCTCCTTCCTGGTCGGGAGCTTTGTAATGAAAGTGCATCTGGTATCGAGAACATATGTGGGGCATATATTCCCTGAAAGGTTGTGGTAGCCTCCTCGACTGCTGTGTATGCTTCGATGTCTGTTTCTTGGAGGGTGGAGGGGTATTTTCTTGGGGCTACCACGCCAGTCCAAAAGGTCATATCTAATAGACACATCAATGATTGGAATTGGTACACTGATTATTTCCTAACATTTTCTTTCAATTATTATTTTTATTACCTCTATTATATGGTACTTGGTAACGGTAAAGGACATTATGTCCCCTAGAGACACTGTTGACTTCTGATATGTTTGATACAGGACTAGAATAAACGTTACCCTAACAGGATACACGCTGTATTCCAATGTAACTACATGATAGTGTTTTCAATTTGACAAAAATAACAAAAAGGTTTATAGTGGGAAGAAGGACAGTTCATCAGTGGCCCGCACTTTCATCACTTATGAATGCCATGCCGGCCCTTAGGTTGAGGTGGTCTGCTCAGCAATTTCTTTTGCTTTGTAGCAGCAAAACAAAATACAACTGACACTCAGGGAGTTTTCTCCTTTCTTGTCATGGACATTTGAACATTTTCCATCCTGGGACCTCATTCCCCCATTTTCACATGGGTCACCAAGTCGAGGCTGTCTGGAAATGGAGCTGGCTCAGGTTTCAGTGATGCGGTCCCATCGCCCCTTCCCGCCTGCCTTTAAAAGGGGTGGGTGAACCACAAGCTGGGTGGGTGATACTTTCACCCTTTCTGGCGGTTGCCCCATATCCTCCAAAGCCAAAATAGCTATATTGGTTTTATTGCCAAATTGAGCTTTATAAGGTTTGTCAATCTTCAAATATTAAACTGCTCTCAGCACTGGTGTTCAATGGTCAAATGATCATTTCTGATGAGGGCACATGAATATGCTTAGGATTCATGGTTACAGGATTGATGGATTATATAAGTACACATGATGCTGAGCAGGTAGTATATTTGTGTTTTATATTATAGTTGTGCATTATCGGAACAGGGAGATAGATGGTATGCGCAATCCTTCTTGAAGCTGATCATAGACTTTAGTAGGTAGAATCTAAACACCCACCTGTAGTGACAATGCGACATTACCAGTCAGACAATGGATCAAGTAATAAGTCAGCTTTAAACTTCCTTCTGAACCAGCTGTAATCTCCTTCTGCTCTAATGGAGTCCAGAAGGGCTTTCCAAATGGCGGTTCCTAAATATTGAGAGTCTTTGGGGATCTGGGTTCATCTACGGGCATCGCCTGGAAAATACATCCACTCCTGGTTCGATAGAGTTACTGGACCTTTGTTACAGGTGGTTTTGTGCTAGATACTGAAGATCTGATGATGAAAAATTGATCCAGTGGAATTGAACTCATTTAAACGTGTGTTGAGTGATGATTCTTGTAGAGGTTGGAGCCTTCAGTTATTCCATTGGAGCTGCTGCACCAGTAGAGCCCAGTGCTTTCAAGCAAGGATCTATTTTCAAAGGGTCAATTCATTGTTAGTTTCATTCAAACATTGATACACTCATGCATGCGTTTTTTTTATGGAAGATGATGTAGGTTGGTGGCACAGGGGGTGTGATTTACTGTTCCTCCGGCAGCACAAGCCTTGACTTCTGATTTCTGCTTTCAGGTAAGAATCCGGAGGATGTTGTGCGGAGATACATACAAAAGATGAAGAATCCTCCAGATGAGGTAAGTACTGACCCAGCAGCCATCCACAGCCAGCATAATCATGAATGCTAGAACAGGACATACTGTGTGGTGGAGGGAGTGATGGATCTGACGATCGGAGGACTAGGGGAAACATGAAATTGAACTCTAAGGCCATCAGAAATTGGACCAAAGTGTGGTGGTTTAACATGGACATGGGTTGCGGTGAATGATACTCTGACCCTGGAAGAGGGCTAGGAGGACAGGGAAATCTGACATAGATAAAGGTCACTTGAAGAACAAATCTGATACGGACAATGAGGCTGGGGTAGGGTAAGATTACATACTCTGTTCTGATCGTGAACCCCTGACATCGGCAGAGGACAATGCGTGGAATCCCGACATGGCAAGGGTTGTTCGAAGTATTGATTGAGCATTTAAAATTGATGGAGTTTCGGTGGGGCAAGTATCTAAAGTGTACGGACATAAAATTGTGGGGTACGTCTGGCAAGGTGAGGTGAAGTTAAACTATGAGCAGTGTGTGGTTTGAGAGCAGAGAACAGTGGGTAATGAAAAGTGTGATACAGACGGACAAAGAAAGAGAATTTGGGTACGGGTAGAAGCAGTAGACATTTTTACTGACAAAAGAAATGGAGGCCACATCTGGGCTGCCTGGGCTGGGCTGGACTGGGCTCAAGTAAGGGCCAGAAGATAGAAATTGGCAGATTTCAGAAGGTGATTGGAGCCATATGTGGGCAGAGGTCCAGAGGGGGGGTGAAAGGCCCTCATAGATGTCAGGAGAGAAAGGTTGTAGTTCTGTCTTGAAACAGTTCAGCTGCCAGGGTCGGCGGGGGCAGTGCGCTGGATGGAGGGGGAAATATCTGATTGTCTGACATGTACAAGCCCGGTGGAAAGTGGAAGTCTGGCACAGGCAGAGCTCAGAGTCTGACATAGGGTAACTGGAAACTAATGTGGGACTGAGATGAACTTGCATCTTTCTCTTTCCCTCTTTTTCCGGTCAGGACTGCACAATCTGCATGGAGAGACTAGTGACAGCGTCTGGCTATGAGGGTGTCCTCAGCCTCAAGGGCATCAAACCAGAGCTTGTGGGCAAGTTGGGCAAATGTGGGCACTTGTACCATCTCCTCTGCCTGGTAGCCATGTACACTAACGGGAACAAGGTAAGTTTCAGACCAGGAGATCACTTATTTACCATCTCTGATTAATATTTGCGCCACCCTGTAGCACATGACCTGTATTTGTAAAGTTCATGTTCACCAAGACAAGAAGGGTCCTTGACACTGACTGAAATAACAGCTGTTTATTGTTAACCAACTCAACTGTACTTATTTTACCAATTTCAAAAGGGATGAAAGGCTGAGCGGGTCTGCTGGGAGTCGAACTTGGGACCATGAGTACATGCTGTCACTTGACCTAATCAATGCCAGACTAGAACACCAACACCACCGCATATGCCAGACTAGAACACCAACATCACCACACTACCTTTTTCCCCATGCGGAAGGCCGGGCATGAATATCAGTTTCTGCAACCTTTCAGAGGCCACAAACCTCTGGAAATATGACTTCACATGACTGGCTTTAATGGATCCACCTCTGCCAGTGGCAGCGAAGGAACAGACATAATATGTGAAACAAAAACACTAAGGCACAAATGCCAAAAACGAAAAGTTGGAATACTTTTAGTTTTTTATTATTTTATGTCGAAAAGTAGCTTAAGTCATCTTCTTCATCAGAATTACCAACATTTAACACAGCATTATGCTTAGGTTCTGAGCTTAGGTTTAGCATCAGTCATAGGGAACAAATCTGGATTGGTTTTAGAATTCGCAATATATTTAGGTGCAGGGCTGCAGTTACACGTAGCACATTGTTACTGTTATGCTCACGGCACGGGTGATGTTTAGGGTTAAGGGTTGAATTTGGGGCGTGGTTTATTGTTAGCATTAGTTTTAGGATCAGCGCACAGGTGGGCTTTGCTTTTGGGTTAGCATGTGTATTAAGGCTCAGGCTAGGCAAAGGAACAGTGTTGGGTGTAAACTAAGTTTTATGGGCTGTTTGTGGGCCTGTTTTATGGTCTACTGGCCCTCTTTTTACTGTTGAATTCCTTGATATCAAAACAAACATTGCCTTCAGCAAGCACAAATCCATGCAGTTTTCCATACTTTGCAAAACAAGCATGTCTTTCCTAGTTTAAAACTGCCCGAATTTGCAAACATGGGCACCTTTTTATCTTACTAATTCCCTAATCCAGGGCACTTTTATTGTGGGGTCTGGGCCTATTTTCTGCCCCAGTCAGACCCTGCAAATATGCTCACTCTTAAACGTGTTTGGGGCAAATATCGGATGTCAGCTTAGAATCAAGGGTCAATATGCCAGCAATTTACACTTAATTGCAAAACTTCGTTAAGGATTTATTGGTCACCGCACAAATTGTTGAGGATTGATTGGTCACCGTACAAATTGTTGAGGATTAATTGGTCACCACACAAATTAGATTGTTGGGCATGCCAATCAAGGTGCTAATATTTGTATGTTGTAGGAAACTTTCTTGCTTGGATGAACTAGCTGAAAGGATTCACTTAACAACCCCCCTTCATTTTGTTTATCGACATCAGTGATCCTTTTTAACAATGGCTCGGCTTGGCCCGTCCCTGGTAGAGCTCAATAGATGGGTTGGATTTTTAGGAGCCTAAGAGTTGCACAATATTTCTTAAGAGCTGAAGTGTTCCCGCCCGCTCCCCTATTAACCCTTTCGTTGCCACGCCTTTTCCCCCTCCTGTGTCCGGCGCTTCCCACGCGGGTGGGTGTCATGACGAGATAGTCTCGTCATGGGCACAGCGCGACTGTGCTCCATCACGAGACCATCTCGTCATGGGCACAGAAGAGGTTAAGAGCCGATGTGTATGTGGCCGCACAGAGACACTCTGGTGAGTTTGCCGGGTGTGCGTCAAGACCCCTGGTTGTTTGGGGCCACAAGTAAGGATTAAGTACTCAACTGAGGAGCTACTTGGACTATCAAAGCCCACTGACAAAGCATGCAAACATAATATAAATGTAGATAGCGAGGCATTAAAATGTGGGCACTGTAATATGACCAGAATTGGTAAAACACATAAGCATAATGAGGGCAAGCTGCGCTTAGCCTTACTAAACTGCAGGTCCTTGGCCAAACACAAATATGAGGTTCATGACCTACTGAGGGTGAGATCATTGGACGCCCTATTCCTGACCGAGACCTGACTTAATGAGAATTCCACTCCAGATGTACGGGACGCGATCTCTAGCGATTATATGCTAGTTAGGCAAGATCTAGAAGGCCAAATAGGCGGCGGAATTGCTACAATAAAGTGCGAGATTAAACAAGCCGACCTAGAAAAATGTGAGTTGTTCCTATTTACCCTATCAATGGCAGAAGATAATACCATATCTGGCTTTCCAATCTACCACCCACCAAGTTCAGTATCACAATTCATGACAAGCCTGAAGGAGAAAGTAGTACCCCCAGCTCTCCGATATAAAAATGTTCTGGTGCTAGGTGATCTGAACATACACTTCGACAACAAGCAGAATCAAGAGGCTCGCACATTATGTGAGGACCTACTGACACTGAATTTAGTACAAAGAGTTGAGACACAAACACACCAAGGGGATCACACTCTAGATCCAATCTTCTCAAACTTTGAGGAGACAGAGGTGGGACCACCATGGCCAATCCCTTGGTCAGATCACTATCTAGTCCCTTTTACAGTGCCTGCCTATAGAAAGAGGTTAGAACAACCAATTAAGGAAATTACAACAAGGAAGTGGAACAACTTTAATTCCACCTCTTTCACCCAGGCACTGATGGATACAAATCTTATACTTATCGAAGACGTTAACCTAGCCAATAATCAATTGGAAGTCTGGATTACAGAGGCATTAGATGAGACAGCACCCTGGAGCACCAGGACCCCTAAGAGACAAAATGCAATGGCACCTTGGTTTAATCATGAACCGATGATGGCCAAAAAAAAGTGTAAAAAGCTCAAGCGAGTATGGAGAAAGGAATATTGTAGTAGGGCCAAAGAAAATTACAAAAAGGAACTAAAACAATATAATTCATTGATTAAGAAATCCAGATGTAAATTTTATAAGAAAGAATTGAAAAGGCCAGTAACTCCTCCAAAGAAATGTTCGCCATATTGAAGTCCCTCAAAACATATGAAAATAGAAGTGATACAACTGCCTCGGTAGAGAGCTGCAATAAATTGGCAGAATTTTTCGCTGATAAAGTGACATAAATCTATGACACCTTTCCGTTAGAAGCGCGACAGGGAACTAGCCTGACTTGTGGAAGTCAGACAAATTTTGCAGGTGTGACTCTGGATGAATTTAAGATCTAGAATTTGGAAGAACTTACAGCCACAGCAAAAGGGATAAAATCCAGCTCCCCTTTAGACCCTGCACGACCAGAGATAATAATGGAGTGGGCGACCTTGATTATGCCATGTTATTTCAAGTTCCTTTCAGAATGGTGTGGTCCCTAGTAAATGGAAACAGGCTATTGTTAGGCCACTCAAAAAGAAACCAGCATTAGAGCAAACAATATTAGAAAATGTACACCCTATTTCACTACTACCGTTTGTGGCCAAGATTGCAGAGAAAGTAACCAACAAACAACTGGTAGACCACATCAATAGGAATGATCTATTACATCCCTCTCAATCAGGCTTTAGAATAGCCCACTCCACAGAGTCAGCACTACTCCTGGCCACAGAAACACTGAGAAAATATGCAGACGAAGGACAGACGGCCGCACTGATCTTGCTAGAACTCAGTGTGGCGTTTGATACCGTATCCCACAAGCTGTGGCATTAGGCAAAGTGCTCTGAGTTGGATGACATCGTTCCTCTCCGCACGGAGCTTTCAAGTCACACAACAGTCACACTTATCTGAGAGTATTCCCCTACCCCAGGGGGTTTCACAGGGATCAATTCTGAGCCCCACTCTATTCAACCTTTATGTGGGGCCGCTGGCAAAGCAAGTGGAGAAACATAAGGTGTCAATCGTTTCCTACGTGGACGACACACAGCTAATTGTGATGCTATCTCAAGACGAGAACCAGGCAGCAATCCGTTTTTCCAAATGTTTAGAATGGTTGTAGGCAAGGCGCCATCTATATGGTCGTCCGCGTGGTGGCCTGAATCATTATGACAACTACCTACCCCTAAAAAAGAAGTGAAAAACCTAGGAGTCTGGTTTGATTCCGAGTTGACGTTTGATAGTCAGATTCGGAAGGTAGCAGGAAAATGCTACGGCGCCATGAAAATCCTGAGGAAAGCCTTGGATCTCCTACCACCTAACGCCAGGAAAACTATATTACTGCGGTAATAACCTCTCAATTAGGCTACAGGAATGTGCTATACCTTGGTGCTACAAAAAAAGGACTATCCAAACTACAGAGGGTGCAGAATGCGGCGGCGCGATAGGTACTTGGCCTCCCGAGAAGAGCTAACACGAAGAAAGCCCTGACAGTACTGCATTGGATGCCAGTGGGAAAGAGAGTTATGTTTAAGGCAATGTGCCATTGCCACCGCATTCTATTAAAGAATGGGCCAAGGTATCTCCAACCGCTAATAACCCAATACACCCCAGGACGGTGTTTAAGATCTATGGGGAAGGCACTAGTGACTGTACCGAGAATACTTAGAGCAAGAATTGTATCTCGCAGCAAAAACGTGGTACACCTTACCGATGGCTCTAAGAATAGAGACATGCAAAAATAGATTTCGTAAACAGCTAAAGATCTGGTTGTTCGCTAAATCAGATTAAAGGTAACTCTCAGATAGTTTGTACAATGCGCTACAGCATGTAAATACAGTTGCATCCTTTTCAGAGGCTTTGTCTCAGCGGGGGGGACACCGATGGTGTAACCATGCACTCTACAAATGGATAAAATAAAAATAAAATATCCTCCTCCTTCACCATAGTATGCTGGAAAAGGAACCGCTGGCCCTCACTGAATGAACTATGTACAAAATAGAACATGACAACCTCTCCTTTCAAAGAATATAGGGTGACTTTAAGGAACTCTATGGCTAGAAACTGGCTATAGATCGATATCTTGCCACTTGGTAGCAGTTCCAGATTACCAAATAGGCAAAGTAGGCACCGGCCTATGGGGCTCACTCCTTTTAGGGACCCTGCGACAACGGATCAAAATAATATTGATTTGATCTTGAACAAAAATTACAATCAAGCTTTCTTACATTGTTTCCCATTATTTTTTGTTTAATAACATTAATAATTGTTAATGTTAAGCTTTTTTGTAATAAATACGTTTAATAATATTGTTGGTTGATAATATAAAAAATGTATTAGGAGGTCATTTGCGAGGGGGGTGAAATTTAGACTGCCTAGGGGCCTACAAAAGAGTTTAATCCGGCACTGCTTGGTAGTAAAATGGATATAGCATTTGGTTTTCAATCACTTCTTTACGTAGATCGTTATTTTCTTCTACAGCTGTAAACCAGCTGTAAATTTAAAGTCAATATATTTGTCATGTTTCCATCCTTTTGTTGAGACCTTTATTAATATTTGAAGAACACTGTAATTTGAGCTTTTCAAATTAAATGATAGATCGTGCTATTTTTTTATTTATTATTTGCTATATGGAAATTTGGAGTCTTCTATACTTTAATATGCACATTTTGATCCATATAAAATTCTTCAATTAAATATAAAAAAATGGAAGGAATCAACAATAGTTAGTGCCAGTGTTCTACGCATTCTAATTTATCTGATAACATCTCAGCATTGAAATTAGGGTGTCAATACGAAACATAGAAGGACACATTAATAATTTAAGAGAAAACTTTTCAACCAAATAGCCCTCTACCTTGTGGGTGAGCCTTTACTCACCCAGAGGTGACCACAAGTCCTCTCTACTTAACAAATTAGCCTGCTCTAAAGGGAGTTTTTAAAGTTTATTTTTAGGTCGACGCCTACCAGCTGTCTGGAGGTAAGGGCATATTGGGGATATGCCAAAAGCTTTCCTGGGAATGCATTCCACCCATTGCTTACCATTGGCTTGTTGTTTTGTAACTCACATTTGCTTGCTTTCTATTTGCTGGCTTGATTTGGTTTAGGCTGTCCAGCATGTCTATGCCCCTCCCGTTGAGTATAGCCTGTTTACCACCTCCCTGACTTGATTGTACTCTTCCACAATTGAAAGGTTTTCCTGCCTCCTATCTTTCTGCTTGACTGATTTTTCTCATCTCTGCCAGCGCATTAATCTCCTATGCCTGTAACAAACGAATGGTCTATCTACGAGCTTGGTTATTAAGGTCTGCACTCTTTACTAATGGCATAACTTAGACAATACTCGCAATTGGAGCTGGAAGTAGGGAAGTTTGGGGTGCTCAAGCACCCTCCCCCCCTCCCTCCTCCCAAATGACCATTCTGAGGTTCAGAAGTAAATGAGCAACAAACAGGCATTTACATTTTGTTGTTATCTTGTTACATTTGCTGTGCAAGTACAAGAAGTCAAATGTTAGACTCCGTTTATCAGGGAGTTTGGTATTTACTTTTTTTTCTCTGACTACAAAGTGGGAGGATATATGTGGCAATCTTGCTGGCGAAGTGAAAGGAAAGGCTTTAGGATGTTGTTTTTCTGTAGCACATGACAAAACTTAGATGCCAGTAAATGAACAGTACGTATATTTCAGAACATATCAGAATTATGAAAGCATAATTGAATCACATTTTTTGTAACTCTGAAGTGCTGTGGAAACAATTTTTTTAATACGATTAAAACAAAGCAATACAGTAGGTGATGCCGATTTCCATACATTATCACATTATCGTTTGTGTGCTAAATAGCTTTGTAGATAAAACTGTATGTCTGCAGATGTAAGGGTCATTTTAATTGAAAATGTGTTGTCTGCAATGGCAGTGTGCTATCACACCATGCATACTCCACTCTATACCACTTCACTATACAACGCACTACTCTACTCAATGCTTCTCCACTATGCCACTGTAGGCTCCACTCCACTTTAGACCATTTCAATATATGCCACTCTTCTTCACTCTACATGACTCCACTCTCCTCCACGACACTCCATGACAGTCTACAACACTCCACTCTATGCAGCTCTAGTCTGCGCCACTCTACTCTATTCCACACCACTCCAATTAATGCCACTTCCCTCTATGCATTACACTTTATGCCATTACACTTCATGCCACTCCACTCTAAGCCACTCTACTCCACTCTTTGACACTGCACTTTACTCCACTCTATGATAGTTCACTCTGACACTCTAGTCCACTACTATATTCTACTCTGCTCCACAACTCTCTATTCCACTCTGCTCCACTATACTCTATGATACTATACGATATCTACTCCACTCTATGACATCTACTCCACTCTATGCCAATCCACTCTACATCACTCTATGCTACTACACTCTACTCCACTCCACGACACTTTACTACACTCTAAGCCACTCTATGTCCACTCTAAACACTGTACTCCACTCTATGACACTCCAATCTACAACACTCTGTGCCACACCATGACACTCTATGCCACTCCACAAAACTCTGCGACTCTCCATTCCACTCTACAACACTCCATTCCACTCTGTGACACTCCACTCTACGCCACACCATGACAATCCACGAGACTCCACTCTACGATACTCTGCTCCTCTCTATGCCGCTGTACTCCACTCTACACAACTCTGCTCCTCTGTACTCCACTATATGACACTCTTGTCAACTCTGCAACACTTTACAACACTCAGCTCTATGATACTCCACTCTACGACACTCCACTCTACAACATTCCACTTTACAACACTCTACTCCATTCTAGGCCACTCCATGCCACTCTGCTCCACTCTTCGCCATTCTACTCTACGCTACTACATTCTACACCACTCCACTCTACCCCACTCTACTCCACTCCACCCTATGCCACTATGTTCCACTCCACGACACTGCTCCACTCTACACCACTCCACTCTTTGCCATTCAATTCTACAACACTCCATGCCACTCTAATCTACCCCACTCCACTCTACGACACTCTACACCACTCCATTCTACACCAGCTATGCCACTGTACTACACTCTTAAACACTCCACTCCACTCTAAGCTACTCCAGTTTACTCCACTCCATGCCACTTTACTTTACTCTGTGCCACTCCACTTTATGCTACTCCAGTCCACACTACTCCACTCTACCCAACTCCACTTTGTGACACTCTGTTCCACCTGACACCACTCAATGCCACTTAATGACACTCTGCGCCACTTCACTTTACACAACTCCTTGCCACTCTACTCCACTCCAAGACACTCTACTTCATTCCACAACACTCTAATCAACTCTATGACACTCTATTCCACTCTGATACTCCATGAGTCTCTGCTTTACTCCACTCCACCCTACACCACTCAAAGCCACTCCACTCTGACACTGTTCTACACTACTCAACTTCCCTCTGTGCCACTCCACTCTATGATACCCTATGCCATTCCACTCTACGATACTCCACAATACCCCACACCAATCCACTCTGACACTATAATTCAATCTAGGCTACTCCACTCTACGACATTCCATGCCACTCCACTGTAGATCACTCCATAACACTCTACTACACTCCAAGACACTCTACTCTACTCCACTCCACAACACTATACCCCACTCCTCTCTACGCCATTTTTTTCCAGTGTGTCACTCTGCACCACTCCACTATACTATACTCTAAGCCACTTTACTGTACACAACTCTACTTTATGGCACTCGAGTCTACGGCAGTCCATGACACTCTACTCTAGAACACTCTACGACATTCGAGTCTCCAACACTCTACTCCACTCTATGCAACCTCAAGCCACACCACTCTACACCACTCCGCTCTTTTCCACTCGAGTCTACGGCACTCTACTCCACTCAACTCTACGACAGGCCACTCCACTCCACTCTACGCCACTCCACTCTAAGCCACTCTGCTCCATGACACTCTACTCCACAACACTCCACACAATGCCACTCTACGCCACTCCACTCTTAGCCACTCTGCTCCATGACACTCTACTCCACTCTACTCCACTCTACTCCACCCTGTGACACTCTACTCCACTCAGTGCTACTCCACTCTACACCACTCCACTTCATTCCTCTAACTTTTGGCCATGCTGAACAGCAGCCCTGCTGGTGTACAACATGGCTAAAATACGGGGAACAACCTTTACAACGCAGTCATTACATCGCACTACCTTTACAATGCAGTCATTACAACACAACATCCTTTACATCGCATGCCATTACAACGCAGGCAATACATTGCATGTCACTACAACGCGTCATTACAACGCATGTCCCTACAACGCATAAAATTACAAAGCATAGTTTTTACCCTTACACTATCCAACACTTACCCTGCTGTTGCACTCAGTGGAGTGGGAATAGTAATTTTTACCCCTACACTATCCAACACTTTCCCAACTGTTGCACTCACTGGAGTGGGAATAGTAATTTTTACCCCTACACTATCCAACACTTACCTTAAATGCAATGTAATGGTATGCGTTGTATGCGTTGTAATGGTGTAATACGATGTAATGGAATGCATTGTAAGTGTAGTTTCTAAAAATGCGTTGTGATGGCATGCGATGTAAAATCATGCGTCGTAAAGGCATGCGTTGTTTCTGTTTGCGTTGTAACGTCATACATTCCTAAAATACATTGGCAAAGCCAATAGCTTTCGCATAGGTGTGACCTATTGACTTTGCCAGTGCTTGTTTTTGTGCAGTCCTTTTTAGTGTGTTCAGTGCTCTTAAAATGCTTGTCATTACATCTGCCCTGTTGATTGAAGTTCTTGACCTGCTCGTTATGTCTGTAGCTGGCCTCGATAAAGAGAGGTCTCATCAGATTGGATTTTTTATAGAGCAGCACCAGCTAGCAGAGAGCTTGAGATTGATTTGCCACCACTCCCAGCTCCCGAAGCCACAATGAGGAGGTTTGCCTGGATGTGCCTCGATGAGACGTTTTGTCCCCTAGGAGAGGTGTGTTCAATCGCTGTGCTGTTATCGGCCTTGGTGATGCCGGAGATTGAAAAGATTGCAGGGAGGGCTTTACAGGACAGAACTGGGCAGATTAGATTTGTAGTACTCTGTGGTCCCATCTCAGATTATATCACTTTCCAAGGGCTTGTTGAATATTCTGGGTTTAATGTCTTAAAACCTTAGTTCTGCAGTAGATCCTGGGCTCTGGCTAAGGGTCACCACCCCTGCCTGCATTTTTCAGTTTCTGTGCATTTTTCACCCTGCCAGCTCATTTGTGCTCTTAGGATCCAGTGGGGGCTTTTAATAGCTGTTTATGGAGATTTCGAGCTGGAGCCACCACTCTCTCTCACTATCATTGATACACTACTGCTCCTAGTATCGTAGTGCAGGAAGGTGCAGAGCCACAGAGATCAAAGATCGACGCCCCATTCCTGCTGCTCAGAGGATACCACTGCACCTATTTTGCTTTTGAAAACATTGAAACATTACATCAAGATTTGTTCAGAGCATAAATCTCCCTAGACCCACCATTTCCATATCCACCTGATAGACATTGATGGACTGCTGTGCGCAGTTATCAATGCCTGCAAATGTGATGTTCAATAACGTATAATTTGTGGCTGCTCATTTGTGTGAACATATAGATTGCGTGGACATCTCACTGCACGCCTCCCAAAATACCCAAGCTTTTTCTTGTTGCGATTCTACCTATGCCTCAGTTCAAAATAATCACCTGCTTGAGGGTTCCTACCTCTAGGCTAAAAATATTATATTATACACAAAGAGGTTCAGCACTATTCAGCGGGTTGTAACAGTCAATAAGAGTATTCAAAAGACAGTACTGGTATTGACTGTTACAACCCGCTGAATAATGCTGAGCCTCTTTGTGTATAATGTTGCCATAGGATTTGTTTCCTAGTTAAAGAGCATAGAGGGGAGTGCTCCTTGGTTCTTTGCATTATATGTTATGTTAAGACACTTTTCATTGTCAGGTGCGGTATTTTATAGCCTCTACCCTCAATTCTATTGCATTCAAAATATTATATGTAAGTGACGACATATTGTGGTTGAGAGCGTTGCAGCAGAGCCCGTCAGTCGCACTGGTGGAAGTTTGGCAGTTGGTGGCCTTAGGCCGGCGCAGGAAATGCGTGGTTGGTGAGACCTCTCCCTGTAGCACTAGAGCCCTGCTTCTGGAAGACGGGACAGGGGATCCTTTTGGGACCCCGTGGCTTGGGTGCCAGGACAACTGGCCCGTGTGGGACTTCTTGCTGCTTTTTTGCAGCGGCTGGGCTGGAGGAGACAGGAGGCAGAGGTGAGTGTGGCCCTTGGAACAGGGTAGACTGTGCCGCATGGCCCATTGTGGCCATTTCCTGCACTGTTTCTCTTAAGAACGGCTTGAGGAGAAAAAATGGCTAGCTGGACTGATTCCCCCATTACAGGTAATGAATCTCCCACTGCCTGGGACTTCCTGGAGTGTAGACCGGGCGCTCCCTCTGCTCATTGTAAAATGGCGGCCCTGCTTTCACATGAAAGCCCATTGAAGTCCCTCTTCCTGAGGATTTCACAAGATCACATGCACGATTAGAAGGGCAGAGGAGTGAGGCACATGACTGCCTGTTTTCAGTGGCTAATACCAATTAGGATTTTGCCTGGAAGCAGCTTGCTGTACTTTTCCAGTGGGAGTGAGGGCGCTCCTAGGTGCAACCTGTAGGGGCCTGTCCCGACACTGTGTTTGCTTTTGGCCTCCGCTCTTAATAGGAAAACACCTGTTGTAAATTCAAAATGGGGAGAGCAGGTGCCAAACAACTTAAGCTTACGTTTGACAGCATTAAGAAATCTACTAAATCACAGGATCGGGACACTGAGATGGATAACAATCCCACCGCCACCCAGCTGAGTGTGATGATATTGATTTTAGATCTATTTTGTTGAATATGAGCCTGGTCACAATGTACACTAAGTATGATTCTCTGACTAAGTGATTGGATGACGAAAGATCGCCTCGATGAGCAACACACAAGACTGGATCTTGTTGAACGGCCAATATTCGATGTCAAGCATGATACCACGACATCAACTAAGACCCAAAAGGAGCTGCACGCAGAAAGAGGGTGAGATTGAAGGCTGAAGATCTGGAGGCCTGCTCTAGTAGAAACAATTTTCAAATCGTGAGAGGACCTGAAAGAATTAGCAAGCAGCATGTAGAGGGCTATGCTGAAAAACTACAAATAGATATCTTGAGCCATGGCAACCGTTTCTCGTTATTTGTAGTTGAGAGGGCCCATAGGTCTCTGGCACCTAGACTGGTCCTGGACGGCCCTTTGAGACATCTTATTGCTGGACTGCTAAGCTATACAGACTGTGACAAGATCCCACAGTTGACAAGAGATAAAAAAGAAATTCAGTATAATGGGAACAACATTTTGTTCAACCCAGATTTCACCCAGATGATGCAGGTTTCAAGAAGGAAAGTTCAGGGCCTGTTGGAGATAAAGGAGTAGGAAGGAACTGCTTATAGTACTTGGTGCTTTTAATGTTTTTGTCAAGACCTTTTGGTGACAGTTAGTGGCCTTGCGGCTGGACAACACAACGACCGAAGCCTCTGTGAACCACCTGGGTGGACACTCTGGCAGAGAGTGGAGTCCAATGGAATGAGGAGTATCTGCTTGCATTATCAGCAGTCCACATTAGGAGGGTGGATAATTTGAGATCATATTCCCTGAGATGAGTCTTCCTCTCTTCTCAGGAGTTTTGTCTGTCTCAGATGATTTTTCTACAGATATACAGGAGATTAGACAACCCTATAGCAGTTTTTCACCTGGAAGGAGAATGCGCAGATTTGTCTTTGGCTCAGGGGCTTTCTCTTTGTTTTTTCTTCCTACCAGGTCATCTAGCCCATCTAATGAGGGTCCATCAGATGAATGTTCTTGCTGTACCATTTTGACCTCATAGATCCTGGGTCCCAATCCTCCGTCAGCTGTTCTTAGCTTGCTTCATCCCAGGAGTGGGTATTGTCAGTGTACCCTTCCCTTCTTCGCTCTCCTTTCCTGTTGCAGTTACCACTTCTGGGAATGCTCTTGGAGTGTAGTAGTTGAAAGATTAGGTTTGCAGAATCTATGTTCACCTGAAATTGTGGCCACAGCTGTTCGTGCTTCTAGGAGGTTGTCTCCTCCTAAGTCCTATAATTACCATTCTGCTCCCTTTCAAAAATGGTGCAGAGGGAACAGGTTAGTTCATTTGGAGTGTGACCAGGTTTTAATCATTCAGTTCCACCAGAAAGGACTACAAAAAAGAAACTGCATGATCTCAGTATTCAGTACGCGATGCTATATCCAGCCAAATTGAGGTTTAGCTACAAGGGCAGAATTTACGTGTTTGTGTCTCCTGATGATGAAAATACTTTTATTCATAAAATGGGTTGGAAGGTGTGGGAGGCAGGAAGGCGCAGTCTTCCTCATGATCCAGTTTGAGCTGCTTCTCACCGCTCCTCCAGAAAATATAGTTTTTATCCAGCAGTGCATGGAACGTCCACTAGGATTGATTACTGGCTGAGATCCAAAGATGATTGGCTGAGTTGACACTATAACACACTTACCTAGAACTTTTTCTGATCATTCACCGGAATTAATGGCACTGAATATCCCTATTTTACAAAAGTGCATAGTGCATGGATGCTGGATACGGTCTATAACATGGACATTTGATGGGCAATTTGCACCTACCTTGACAAAAACCAGGCATCTGTGTCTTCTGTCTCTACAGGAATTGTTTAAGACGTTAATTAGGAGTAAATGTATATCTAAAGGGCACCGGATATTGTGATTACTGAGAGACAGAATGTTGCATCTGGAGAGAAATATTCTCTCTTTGGAACATGATTATGAGAATTTCCCAGCTCACTCACTTCTGGAAAATTTTATTTGCAGGATGCTACAGCTGTAGAGGTTAAAGTCTTGGATAAATATGCAGCGGGTGAGAGGGAGTGCATGGGTCATACTTTGGCTGGACTGATTCGGCCTACTTGGGCTGTCTCAATATAATTGAGATAGAGGCCCGAGATTGATCACAGAGGGACCCCACAGTAATATTCTGAGATCATTCACTGATTTTTATACTGACCGACATTCTGCAAGGGTGGAGGTTTCGACACAAGGCTTACATGAATATCTAAACAGAGCCAGTTTGGTGTGGCTCGAAACACAGTAACATGAACTTCTCTGCGCTACCATCACTGCAGGAGATCAAGGAAGCGATTAAATAGGGGAGAAATGGCTCAGCACTGGGTAGTGATGGACCTGTGGACTTTTGCAAAGAGTAGGATTCGGAACTCGCTCCATCTCTCCTGGAAGTATTCACTGAGGAGTTTGATGAAGGAATGCTGCCTCCTGCTATGCGAGTAGCAGTAGATATAACATTATTGAAACCTGACAGGCCACCCCATAAATGTGAATCTTATAGCCCACTGTCATTAATACATGTTGACAATAAAATACCAGCTACAATTGTGGCTGACGGGCTTCTTCCTCTGTTGCCTGGACTGGTCTGGCTGTTCCAGTCAGGCTTTATTCCTAGGCGGTCAACAGTGGAAAATGTGCTCACCCTTTTCGCTGTTACTTATCAACTCGATCCTGAAATCGAGGTAGTGGGTGTGCTTTTTAGATGCAGCCAAAGCCATTTATTCAATTGAATTGCCATTTCTGCTCACAGTTTTGGAAAGATTGGTGGGTAGACAATGGTCACTCAGCTGTAAGGCAAAAATTAGGTGGAACAATTCTATATCCACCCCCACTATTGATACATGGAGATACTAGGCAAGGCTTTCCACAGTCACTCACAATTTTTTTCTTAGGTGTTTAACCCTTTGCCAGTCTGCTCAGGGAATATCACTACTACAGAGGCATGCAATTTAGCATGCGTAGAGTAGGCCTTTCAATGTATGCAGACAATATGAAATTACCACTTATGGCAAATGCTCCAGGATAAAAATTAATTGGTCAAAAAATGCTGATGGTGCCCCTCACTTGGCGGATGTCCACTCTTCAGCTGCAAATACCACGTAACTGGCAACTTGGACCTTCTCCATATCTTGGCATCTGGTATCACTGGAAAATTCTTACAATACTTATTGAAAACTATGGAAAATATGTGCAAAATTTTACCAAACAAATGGATAAGTGGGTCAAGTTGCTGCCATCAGTAGCTGGGAGTGTTAGCCTTAATGGAAATGGTGCTCCTTCCCAAACTACTATGGGGCATATTTACAAGGGCTTCATCTCCGCTTGTTTGGCTTTTAAAGCCAAAAAAGCGGAGATGAAAATATCGCCCTATTAACAAGAGGGTGCTAACATGCATTAGCGCATGTTAGCACCCTTTTACCCAATGCCTCCCTTTGCATCTCTAATGAGATGCAAAGTGGGCGTCACTGGGCAGGACAACATTGTAAATATCGCTGATGTGCACATTGCGATATTTCCAAGGCTGCCAACGCATTTTAGCAGACGTTAGTTTTGGGCGAAAAACGCCGTTTTCGCCAGTAACTAACGTCTGCTAAAATGCTGACTTAGGCATACCTATTATGGGGGTGGATTGTGCTGATACGTCCCTGTGGGTCGTATCAGCAAGGTTATCGCCATTTTGCAGGGAACATCGGTGGTAAACCAGCGATGTTCCCTGCAAAACGGCGATCTCCCCGCTATCGCTGGTAATTATATCGCCCTGGGGAAACGTGTTGTAAATAACGTGCTAACAGGGCGATATGATCAAACAATAGACGCCGATAAATAGAAAAGCGCTAAGCGCGCTTTGCGTCTATTTATCGCCGTCTTTGTAGATATGCCCCTATATATTTTACAAAATATACCAATTTCGCGGAATTAGGCATTATTCACACGGCTTACATCTCTGTAATTCAGGTTGGCCTGGGGAGGCAGACAGCCTCGAATAGTATAGAGCAAGATGCAGTTACTGTGTAAACTCTGGGGTTTTGCTGCCCCCAACCTTGAAATATATTATCTCACGGCCCAGGCACAATTCGTGCACCACTGTTTCCATAAAACTAGACATTCCCCACACCACAACCTTAAGGTGAGACTGGCAGCCCCGGTCCCCCTGCGCACAGTATATTGCTACGGGACTAGTCGGCCATGCGGCGTGATCCACACAGTGAGGTGCACGGGCTAGGTTTGGGATAGGTTTGCCGGGCTGGTGGGAATAGACAGGCCATACTCGCCATATTTCCCGTTACTCAACAGCCCTAGCCTGGACCTGACTAAAGATCTAGGTATGAATAAATATTTACATAGTAAAAACATAGCAATATTGGGAGACGCCTTCAATAATAAAAAATTCATAACACTACCTGAATTTTTGCAGGGCGAGACTAGTGCTGCTATGGGTATTTTGATATAGCACCCCCTCCGCAACTCAATGAAAGAGCTATTTCCGGATCTGCCAGATAAACCATTGGATTGGGAGTTTGATCATTGTTAATCCTAATCCTGTAAAACTGATTACACAAATGTATAGTTGCACTATGAATAAATTAAGTATCAGTGACCTGATTATGAAGACACATTGAGAACTGGAGCTGGAACATGACATTGAGGATGCTTAGTGAGTGTACTGCTTTAACAAATTAAAGATGTATCTCCCAGTGGGGAAATTAGATTAATACAAATGAAAATTATCCATAGAGCATATTACACCCCAGTTAGCATGATGATGTATGGGTTGAGTGCTAATTCCCGCTGCTGGATATGTAAGACACTGAATGCAGATGTTCTAAATTTGGCATGAAATTGTCCACAGATAGAGTTATTCATGCCCAAAATAATGGCAGAAACTAAAGTTTAGTCTGCTTGTGTTCAACATTGCAAAAGAATAAATGTAATACAGTCTGTGTGTCATTCTATTATCTAGGCCATATACCCTGCCCAGAAGGCAGATTTTACTGGATAAACTACTTTGCAAATGGTTTCCACCATGTAAGGTGTGGCAATTACAGATGCAATCAATATAAAAGTTGTATTGTTCACTGTTCAGGGTGTTAACTGCAAATGTCAAGGGCACATAATGAGGGGGAGGTCAATTACCTGTTGTTAATGCTTAATAGCATTGGGGCAATACGACTTTTAGTACCCGTCACCCTTATCTCACCCAGCACAGGCTAGCAAATAGGTAATGGGTGGTTTTTACTGTCTCTGGTATACAATTACACTGAACTGATGGGCTGATTTAGAATTTATTAAACAGAGTACACACAAAATGGAGTAAACTGACAGTCTGCCTGCTTCATTTGGAGCTGAGCTGTTGACCGAGGCCCCGTTGGCTCTGTGAATGGAATACTTCCTTCAATGGCCTGACGGTGTAGGAGCCACCGGAGAATGCACATAACACAGTCCATCCTATTTAAGGAGGACGGCATTATGTGTTATTTTTATGTTCTTCGCCATCAGGTAAAACCTGATGGTGAAAAACAGGAAAAAATAATTATGACCCCGAGTTAGTGAGATATGTTCTTTTTTTATTTTCAAAAACAAACTCCTACTTTGGGGGTTTGCTTTTGAAAAACAAGAACTTTGGAAAGTTTCACAGCCACCTGTCATTTTTAGGTCGAGCATTCAAGACCTCTTGTATATACTTTAGTATATACTTATATGTGCATGTACTTTGTGGACTCTGGAGATCAGGCCTAGGACTTGTCTGCTTCCGCATAGGGACTTTTTTTCTGTTCAACTGCCTCTATTTAACTGTCTTGATAGAAAACGACCAGAAGAGGTCAGTAAAATAACAGAATTGTTTTTTTCTTGTTCAACTGCCTCTATTTAACTGTCTTGATAGAAAACGACCAGTAGAGTTCAGTAAAATACCAGAATTGCTTTCTGGTTAGGGACTTTTTTTGTCCTGGCAACTGCCTCCATTCAACTTTCTTGATAGAAAACGACCAGCAGAGGTCAGTAAAATACTAGAATAGCTTTAGCATTCTCTAGATTCTAGCAAATAGAAATTGTCTTCCACGATCACACGTAGACAATAATATTTTTTTTCAAATCTTATATTTTCAGTGATATGACCACCGAAGGCCCTGATTTTATATTAAATACAGAGTTTTGGACTATACCATTTCCAGTTGAAAGGCAATATTTCTCTCCATGTGACCCCATACCTGGTGTGTCACGCAGTTTGGTGCTTACTTTCCCTCCATGTTGAAGAACAGTAGATGTTTCAGCACCCAGGCTAATGTGCTGCATAGCTAAATACATATAAGGTCCCAAAGGCGAGACCGATTGCATGGCATATGCTTGTTAACAGTACCATCAGTCAAACTTTTCCTACATTGAACGAATTCACCATAACGGCGGTTCCTGTCAATAACAAGAGATGTCTGTGAAGCCGGCGGGCATCTCTAAATGTGGCATGTGGTGTGTACATCAGGAAGCCGGAGTAAAGTATTCTGTCACCCTGATGGACATTCAGCGATCTGCCAAACTCTAAATCAGGCCCTTAGAATCCACAATTTACAGAATCGTACAAAAATACGAGCGTCACCTATTAAAAAATAAATAAGGATAAGTTGGGAAAGAGATCCCAACCTCGCTCCTCATAAGCGTGTTTGGGTCAAACAGTAGATATCAGATCAGACCCAAGGGTCAATAATATGCCAAGAATTCATAACCAACTGCAATAATTTTGCTGATGATTTATTGGCCACTGCATACATTTGTCAAACTGATGGTTGCGGCAAAAGGGGAATATTGGTCATGCAGCCATCGAGATGTCAATCTAGGTGCCTCTGTATGTGTGCTGCAGGAAAACTTCTTTCTGGGGTGAACAAGCTGAAAAGATTCACTTTACAGCCCCCTTGATATCGATTATCGACATCAGTAATCCTCTTTAACAGTGGCTTGACTTGGCCCACCCCTGACAAAGCTCAGTCGATGGGTTGGATTATTAGCATTCTAATCCTTGTTAAAAACATTTCTTGAAAGATGGAAATCTTCTACCTCCATGGCAACAGTAAGCTGGATTCCAGAAATGGGACACCTGGCACCCACTGAATGAACCGTGTACAAATAGGATGCAGCGACGGAAAAGTACCTGTAGCTCCTTATCTTGCCACTTGGTAGTAAAATGGATATGGCATCTGCTGTTCAACCACTTCTTTACCTAGATTGTTGTATTCTTCTCCAGCTGTAAATTTTAAGTCAATATTTTTTGTCTTTTTTTCAGCCTTTTGTGGAGACCTTTATTGCAACTTAGAACACTGTACCTCGAACTGTTTAAATTGCATTATAGACTGGGCTTATTTTATATTTGCTATTTGGAATTATGTAATTAAAAATGTTGAAATATGCACATTTTGATCCTTATAAAATTCTAGACTTAAAGGGAAAAGTGTAAAAATAATTGAGAGAAATAACCATAGCTAGTGCCAACATTCTACGCATTCTGGAGTATCTGATACAATCTCATCATTCAAACTAGGATGCTAAATAGAACTAGAGATGGACACATAATGTAAGAACGCTGGTCAGCCAGACGGCCCTCTGCCGGGTAGGTGTAGCCGAGAAACTACAGGCCCACCCTTCTCGACAAATGGGTGTCAGAGATAAGCTTGCCCTGAGTGTAGCTTTTCATTTCCTTTGTGTAGCGCGTGTTTGGTGGGTTCAGCCCTCTTCAAAGGCCTGGTATTATATCTGCCCTGTAGGTTGAGGTCCTTGGCCTGCTCTTTATGCCTGTAACCAGCCCGATAAGGTCTTATCAAGTGGGATCTTTTGATAGAGCAGCGCAAGCAAGCAAAGCCCCTGCGGTTTGCCACCACTCCCAGCTCTCGAGGGCACAATGAGGAGGTTTGCCTGGACTTGCCGCAGTGAGACGCTGCGTACCTTGGGAGAGGTGTGTTCAACCGCAGCGCTCTTATCGACCTTGGATATGCCAGAGATTGGAAAGGTTGCAGGTAGGGCTTCACAGGACAAACCTGGACACAGCACATTTGTAGCAGGCAGTGCTCTCATCTCACATTATATCATTTTCCATGGATTGTTTAATATTCTGGGTTTAATATCTTCCAACCTTAGATCTGCAGCAGATCCTGGGCTCTGGCCAAGGGTCGCCACCCCTGCCCCCTCGTGCTTCTGTTCACTTGCTGTGCATTTTACACTCTGACCGCTCATTTGTGCTCACAGGATCCAGGGGAGGCTTTCAATAGCTTTTTATAAAGACATCGAGCTGGAGCCACCACTCTCACTCACTATCATTGATGCACCACAGCTCCTAGTATCGCACTGCGAGGCGGTGCAGAGCCACCGAGACCAGAGATCATGCATAAGCATGGTTTTTTATTCATTTTGTCGCTCTATAAGGCCCATCCCTCCTGCCCATAGGAAACCACTGCACCTATTCTGCTCTCAAAGACATTGACAAATTGAACCAAGATTTGTTCAGAACATGAAAAATGCGCCCTGGCCGCCACCCCCGCTTTCCCATAAACTACTGATGGAAACGTATAAATTACACGCAACTCTCTGTGCCTGCAGTTGTGAGGACGTATACGTTGAGGGTGCTCAGTCTCGCAGCACCTTCGTTTCCATGTGCATCTCTCTGCAGACCGCCCAAAATGCACAATCTTTGTTGTGTTGATATTCTGCCTATGTTGAAATATTTGCCTGTTGGGGTAAGTCTCGCTAGTAAATCCTTTGAGATTTGTACACTACTGCAGTTCCACTCACATAGGCCCTGGTTATAAGTTGCACATTACTAGGGTAATGGCAGAATCACATGCAACTTTATTGTTAGCATGCAGGAATTTCACACCAGTATTGTGCGATTACGAGTAAAACCCTATGGAATGGGGAATTATTATGAAAGACTATTTTTGTCTGATCATCACATAGATTTCACCATTCCAGGGGGTTTTACAGCATATTTTTACCACCTGCGTAGCGCTGGTGGTAAATGTGCAGGTCTGTGGGTGGTGTAAGGGAGCAGGGGAGGGAAGGGGAGTGTATTCTGTGGCGGGGGAGCAGTGTATGCTTCCTCCTACCAGAAATAAGACACATGTATGAGGCTAGGCTCCTCCTGCAGCCAAAGTGTCCTGCGACTTTCCCAGCCGAAGCGAGTCAAGTTCTCCCATTTTATTTACACTCTTCCTCGCCTACCCCTCACAGAGACTCTGGTGCCTTGATGCAGTAGCTGGGTGAGATAGCTTCCTGTCCCATTTCTTACCTCCAGTCCCAGAGCATATGCCCCTCTATGGATTTTAAAGCCAGGTCAAGGTCCCGAAAGACACATATAAGTTTGCATCCTTCACCCTGCCCTGTTTTTTTCTATAAGTGTCATCAGGAAACACAGGATAAAAACCCTGCTCTGAACTTGACTTCTTTATCTTGAGGAATGTATTCCTCTGAATTTTCATCTGATCTAACCTTGGTCGGCTTTGTAGATGTCTTGCAGGAAAGATAAAGTAGACATAGGGACAAGGAGACAAGAGACCCCCTTCTGCAGGATTGTATGTGATTTCCCTCTCACTGTTTGAACTGGTAGCAACATTCCCGCCCATCAACAGAGCTGGCATTGACGACATTGGACTTGAGAGCATCAGGACCAGTCGCTTTTCCACCTCTTACTCATGGATGGCACAAAACAAGCCTCTTATAGTTGTTGCAGGCAAGGATTCAGCACTAATGTGATGGACAAAACAACGGGTCCCTATATGTATCTTTTGTGATCGCTCGCACCTTTTGTTGGTAGCATTAAAAATTGCTTGTTATTTTTGGCAACAATACTTTTGGCCATCGGATCTCACAGGTGTGAGCTATAAATCTGACACTCTTATATTAATAAAAATAAAAAAAAACAAAGCAGGTGCTAGAAAGCAATATCAAAATCATAACAAATCACATGCGATCACAAATATCACCAATAATTGTGGAGATTTAACTTTAGCCACTTAACAATCTCCATAAATTTCGTATTTTTGTTTTTACAAACCAAGAACACAGGGGGATATTATCAACGCTTCGCATTAAACAGCGCAAATCTCGCTTAGCGCAATTTTGAATATCGCCACCTATCGCTGGTTTACATCGCCGTGTTAGCGGCGTATTTACAACGTCTTGCTCACAGGCGATGTACAAACCTGCGATAGACGGCGATATTCATCATTAGCGTGTGAAGTCAAGCGATGATTTCACACGCTAATGAAAAGCTTGATGATAGGGGAGTGTGGACGTAACCAAACAATCCACCTCCCATTCAAAACATGCCTAAGTCAAGTTTTGACCTGGCGAAAAGGAGCCTGCGAAAACCACGGTTAGCGCGGCTTTCATCATCGCTTCGTGGTTCTGGGGCCGCGTTGTAAATAGCGCGATGTCCTGTTTGCGACCTTTTGTCATGGTGTTACAGCCTACTTTGCATCTCATTAGCGATGTATATCGCGAAGATGCGTGGCATTACAAAAACGGCAGCTAACATGCGCTAATGCATATTAGCGCCGCCTTGCTAATAAGGCGATGAAATTATCGCCGCTTCGGCGACAAAAAGTGCCGATAAAGCGGCGATAATGCCCTTGAAAATATGCCCCACAGGGTTTAATAATATATGCACAGAACATCAGCATCACACACATGCACATGCTCGCAGATTATATGCAAGGGTCCTTGAATGCCCACCATTCACTATCATACTGCCCCAGGCAGTTCACTCTGCTGCTCATAACCTGTTCATACTTAGCAAGACCTAGTAGATCCAAGGCCCAACCTTCTTTCCTCTGACTAACGCCAATTTCCGAAAAATTAAAATTGGCTTCTTTGCAAAAAACAAGTATTTTTTCTGGATTAGATACACCTTAACGATAGTTGTCACTGCTGCTTTTTCTGTACATCTAATACTTTGTTAGCCCCCAGGAAAGAGATCATACCATTTGGCCACTGGTTCTTTCTCCACTACATTAGTTGTCTGCCAAAACTACAAAGTCATATAGGTGCATACAGGTATAGTGGTTTGTGGTCAGTTTCTATGAGTAACAGGTTTTTACCATAAAAAAGCAGAGAGATGACCTACTCTCCAAAGGGACAGGGCACTATGTTCAGGATATCTAGTCGGGTAAGAACTCCCTTTGGGTGAACGGATCTCGCACACTATTCATACTCTTCACACAATCTACCTCATCACTTCTTATAATCCCCTGGATACATCAAGGTGAAGCCCCACATTAATAGCAAAAATGTATACTTTATTCATAAAAAGTCAATATTTCTATACTGAGCAATATTGCAATCACATTTGAACATTAAAAATATATATATATATTTTTTTTTAAAAAGGACAGACAAGGTCCTGACAAAAAAAATGCAGATAAAAATTCACCATGTCATACCTCCATTACAATGGTGGAAAGATCTCTTTCTATAATATCAAACACCGGCAATTTCTAATATGGCAACAAGTTCATTACTTTAGCACTTAAATATTGGCAAAGACAGGGAAAATACAAAAGACAATCACATAATTTCTAATAAGAGAACAAATACATTACTTAAATACATAAACACTGACAAAGACAGGGAAATACATAAAACAATCACATATGTCTTTAGATCACTAATCTGTTTTGGTTATTGTACAGAGTATTGGTAAGATCATTGATATCTACTGCATCACTCAACGCTTATCAGATTTAGTGTTCAAGTTGCATCAACGCGTTTCGGTGGATTTCCAATATTTAGAGCCACCTTCTGCTGGATGAATAGATTTCTCCCACAATTTAAATGAAACCAACAACAATACCTATACACAAAACATAAAAACAATAATCAGCCCAATGTGTTTCTGTCTAAAGTGTACACACACTTTTTTCCCATTATCTTCAAATTTATAAGTTCCTATCTTTTGGTAGCTTTTCTTGTGGTCGCTTAAAAAAAAAAACTTGTGTATGGCCGTATTCGTTTTCACGGATTTGTTTGATGTTCATGGGCTGTGAGATGGAGGGACCGTTCCTTTGAACCACAAATAGACAAAACCTTAGACCCCTACAGGGCAATAACCGCACAGAGAACATCATACAAATCCGTGAAAACGAATACGGCCATACAGAAGTTTGTTTTTATAAAAGGGAGCGTCTGCCATAGATCGTAGCACTAAAGAAGTACAAGACTAAGCCCCTTTTATTACAATTCTGGAAGCGTTTAACATAAACTTCAGCATTGAGGTAACCCAAGAAAAAGCCCCTCTTTTCACAATTTGCCCTGAAGAAGTCCGTAAGTACAAAACACGTTGGCTACGTTGTTTTTAAAGAAGAAATTAAATAAAGAAATCTGAAAACAGACTTGCTGAATGGAATGATATTCTTCATTATACAATATTGTATTTTATAATGATCATGTGGTGTGCTGGATCGCAGTGCTTTGTTTATGATTTATAGGATCCTAGATCCTAGGAGGTTTAGAGGTATTGAACCTCAGATTCTTGGCACCCGAGAAATCAATATAGACGTTGACCCCACTGAATGATAGGTGCAGTCATTATTGCCCCATACCTCGTTCTCTTTGTGCATAGTGGTGGTACATATGCATGACAACTCATGCAAATCTTGTGCAGGCTCTAATCACGTGTCACCTTCCACCTCACTGGTGGTGGCCTGAAGAGTGGACCCTTCTAGCATCTAGATTCCATCAAGGGATTGTACCAGTCAGTGTGGCTAGAATCCTTGTCTTACCTGTTGATCTTTGACCCTCAATAAAGATTAGTTCTTGGTTTGTTTCCCTGCAGTCAGTGGGCCTTGTGTGAAGCTGGCATGTATGTATTCATTGGTCACCCGTTTCCTCCCTCTGAAATCTCCCCTTCTCTTCCCTGAAAGGACGGCAGTCTGCAGTGCCCCACCTGTAAGGCTATCTATGGTGAGAAGACGGGGACGCAGCCACCTGGGAAGATGGAATTCCACATCATCCCTCATGCCCTGCCAGGCTACACCGAGTTCAAAACCATCCGCATCGTGTACGACATCCCGTCAGGAATCCAGGTGAGCGGCTCACTGCGTTACCCCCTGCGACCAGCATGGAACCCTGTCCCACCTATCCATCCGCCTGAACATCCTATCTCATAACAAAGCTAGACAGAGCCAGAGTTGAGGAAGGGGAGGCATAGTGCCAATATCAGCAACACTCCCCAGCCCATATACAGCAATATCATTAGGAAATAAACCACACGACACAGTGTACGGCGTCGAGGGCAGCCACAAAGAGGCTGCCAGGTGGGCAAGGAGAGGCACTTATACTGCATTCCCCGCCCACCCCTTACAGGAAATGACGCGGCACGCGGACCCCTAGGGGGTCCCCCACCAACTGGACTGACTTGTGTGCCCTTATGTGGCACTAAGGCGGCCGCCCTCTTATGAGGGTCCCCTTCGTGGACCACGGGCAGCCAACAGACCACCCACTGGGGGATACAGAAAGTGGCTTGAAGGGCAGCAGACAGGCGCTGCAGTTAAGATTAACGAGAGTCGGCACACCAGCATCAAATAATGACAATCTTGCGTCGACTACAGCTCAGATGATGAGCATACAGCACGCACAATAGCTTCGACTAAGTGTAGGCAGCACACACTACAGTCAAAATTAAGGACAGACAGCACAAGCTGGAGCTCCGATTAAGGATAGCCAGCACAAACTGCAGCTAAAATTAAGGACTGTCCAGACATACTGCAGCTAAAATTAAGGACAGACATTGCACACTGCAGCTAAAATTAAGGACTGTCCAGACACACTGCAGATAAAGTTAAGGACAGACAGCACACACTGCAGCTACAATTAAGGACTGTCCAGACACACTGCAGCTAAAATTAAGGACAGACAGCACATACTGCAGTTAAAATTAAGGACAGACAGCACACACTGCAGCTAAAATTAAGGACAGTCCAGACACTCCAACTAAAATTAAGGACAGTCCAGACATACTGCAGCTAACATTAAGGACACACAACACAAGCTGCAGCTCAGATTAAGGCGAGCCAGCACGTACTGCAACTAAAATTAAAGACAATCCTAACACACTGCAACTATAATTAAGGACCGACAAACCAAGCTGAAGTTTAGATGAAGGAGCTAACATTAAGTACAGCCCACACACACTGCAGCTAAAATGAAGGACAGACAGCACAAGCTGCAGCTCATATTAAGGCCAACCAGCACACTTTGTAGATAAAATTAAGGACAGTCGGACACATTGCAGTTAAAATTAGAGACAGACATCACAAGCTGCATTTTATATTAAGGACAGACAGCACACACTTCAGCTAAAGTGGAGGACAGTCTATACAAACTGCAGCTAAGATTAAGGACAGACAGCACAAGCTGCAGTTTAGATGAAGGACCCTAATTAAGGACAGTCCAGACACACTACAACTAAAATTAAGGACAGGCAGCACAAGATGCAGCTCAGATTAAGGACAGTCCAGACACACTCAGCTAGAATTAACGACAGACAGCTCACAATGGAGCGAACATTATTTACAGTGTGTAACTGTGTACACGCTGCACCTCAGATTAAGGAGTCTTCAGCACGTGGTATGGGTTCGAATAAGTGCAGATAGCACACACTACAGCCAAAGTTAATGACGGTCAGCACAAGTTGGCACTACGATTAGGGATAGACAGCCCACATGCCTTTTCGATGGCAGCAGCTAAACTCTGGGATTCTGGTGTTCTCTACCTCCAAACCAAACGTGTTGCACTGTAGGCGGCCACTGAAAGGGCCTTTTTAACTTGCAGGTACGTCTGTCTGTCTTCCCGTAGGTTTTACCCTTGTTATCCACCAAGAGCTATGTATTCATGCACTCTAATTTAACATAACATAAAACCTGCAGCTAAAATTAAAGAAAGAGAAAGGGCAGCAAGGGCAGATTTCACACACTGCAGCTACAATTAGGACAGCAAGCTCTCACTGCTTCTATGATTAGAGGCAGACAGCACACACTGAAGCTTGGAGGAAGAACAGACAGCACACACTGTAGCTTGGAGGAAGGACAGACAGCACACACTGTAGCTCGGAGGAAGGGCAGACAGCACACACTGTAGCTCGGAGGAAGGGAAGACAGCACACACTGTGGCTCGGAGGAAGGGCAGACAGCACACACTGTGGCTCGGAGGAAGGGAAGACAGCACACACTGTGGCTCGGAGGAAGGGCAGACAGCACACACTGTGGCTCGGAGGAAGGGAAGACAGCACACACTGTGGCTCGGAGGAAGGGCAGACAGCACACACTGTGGCTCGGAGGAAGGGAAGACAGCACACACTGTGGCTCGGAGGAAGGGCAGACAGCACACACTGTAGCTTGGAGGAAGGACAGACAGCACACACTGTGGCTCGGAGGAAGGGCAGACAGCACACACTGAAGCTTTGAGGAAGGGCAGACAGCACACACTGTAGCTTGGAGGAAGGACAGACAGCACACACTGTAGCTCGGAGGAAGGGCAGAGAGCACACACTGTAGCTCGGAGGAAGGACAGACAGCACACACTGTAGCTCGGAGGAAGGGCAGAGAGCACACACTGTAGCTCGGAGGAAGGGCAGACAGCAAACACTGTGGCTCGGAGGAAGGGAAGACAGCACACACTGTGGCTCGGAGGAAGGGCAGACAGCACACATTGTAGCTTGGAGGAAGGACAGACAGCACACACTGTAGCTCGGAGGAAGGGCAGACAGCACACACTGTGGCTTGGAGGAAGGGCAGACAGCACACACTGTGGCTCGGAGGAAGGGCAGACAGCACACTGTAGCTCGGAGGAAGGGCAGACAGCATACACTGTAGCTCGGAGGAAGGGCAGACAGCACACACTGTGGCTTGGAGGAAAGGCAGACAGCACACACTGTGGCTCGGAGGAAGGGCAGACAGCACACTGTAGCTCGGAGGAAGGGCAGACAGCACACTGTAGCTCGGAGGAAGGGCAGACAGCACACACTGTAGCTTCGAGGAAGGACAGATAGCACACACTGTGGCTCGGAGGAAGGGCAGACAGCACACTGTAGCTCGGAGGAAGGACAGACAGCACACTGTAGCTCGGAGGAAGGGCAGACAGCACACACTGTGGCTCGGAGGAAGGGAAGACAGCACACACTGTGGCTCGGAGGAAGGGCAGACAGCACACTGTAGCTCGGAGGAAGGGCAGACAGCACACACTGTGGCTCGGAGGAAGGACAGACAGCACACACTGTGGCTCGGAGGAAGGGCAGACAGCACACACTGTAGCTCGGAGGAAGGGCAGACAGCACACACTGTAGCTCGGCGGAAGGGCAGACAGCACACACTGTGGCTCGGAGGAAGGGCAGACAGCACACACTGTAGCTCGGAGGAAGGACAGACAGCACACACTGTGGCTCGGAGGGAGGGCAGACAGCATGCACTGTAGCTTGGAGGAAGGTCAGACAGCACACACTGTGGCTCGGAGGAAGGGCAGACAGCAGACACTGTGGCTCGGAGGAAGGGCAGACAGCACACACTGTAGCTTTGAGGAAGGGCAGACAGCACACATTGTAGCTTTGAGGAGGGGCAGACAGCACACATTGTAGCTTTGAGGAGGGGCAGACAGCACACACTGTGGCTCGGAGGAAGGCCAGACAGCACACACCGTAGCTTTGAGGAAGGGCAGACAGCACACACTGTGGCTTTGAGGAAGAGCAGAGCACACACTGTAGCTTTGAGGAAGGGCAGAGCACACACTAGCTTTGAGGAAGGGCAGACAGCACACACTGCTTCTCAGAGCAGAGTAAGAATAGAATACACAAACTGCAACTCAAAGGAAGGACATACAGGATACACTGCAGCTAAGAATAAGGAGAGAGAGCACACAATGCAGATAGGATTAGTGTGAGGCAATACACACTCTGGTTTGAAGGAAGGACAGGCAACCAAAACCGTCCAAAACTGTGGCTTAGAGGAAAGCGGACCCACTCTGCTGCTCGGAGGAAGGATAGAAAGCCCACACTGCATATAGAATTAAGGACCCACAACACACACAACAACTAAGATAAAGGCCAGAGAGTACACACTGCAGGTATGATTCGGCACAGGGAGCACACACTGTGCCTCGGAGGAAAACAGAGGAATGATAGAGTGCACTCGCTGCGGCTCAGATGGAGGGCAGAAAACACACAGTGCAGCTACAATTAAGACACAGCGCACTACAGCTACAATAAAGGGCAGAGAGCCCACGCTGCAGGTAACATTAGGGGCACCGCACACATTGTGCCTTTGTGGAGAGCAGAAGTACAGAGTGACCACACTGCGCTCGGAAGATGGACATACGGTACACACTGCAGCAAGGACACACAACACTCACTGAAGTCCGGATTGCAGACAGACATCCCACACTTCAGCTCAGAGGAACGAAATAATAAGCTACAACTCCAAAGTACAGACGTAACGCCTGGTGGCTGTGAAGAAAGACAGATAAAGTGTTCACACTGTAGTTCAGAGGGTGGACGGACAGAGTGTGCGTATTGCAGACCTACAGAAGACACATTCTGCAGCTTAGAGAGTAGATAGCGCACGTGCTGCAGGTCATAGGGAGGGCATTCAGCACACCAACCTCCGCTCAGTGGGTATATAGCACACTTGCTGCAAACTAGAGGAGGGGCATGCAGTGCACACATTGCAGCTCAGTGGTATACAGCACATGTGCTGTATCTCAGGGGGGCCATAGCGCACGTGCTGCAGGTCAGAGGTAGGGCATCCAGCACACACACTGCAGCTCAGAGGGTAAACAGCACACATGCTGCAGGCCAGAGGAAGGGCGTTCGGCACTCGCACTGCAACTCGGGGTCGATAGCACACGTGCTGCATGCCAGAGGAAGGGCGTTCGGCACACGCACTGCAACTCAGGGTCGATAGCACACGTGCTGCAGGCCAGAGGAAGGGCGTTCGGCACACGCACTGCAACTCAGGGTCGATAGCACACGTGCTGCATGCCAGAGGAAGGGCGTTCGGCACACGCACTGCAACTCAGGTTCGATAGCACACGTGCAGCAGCCAGAGGAAGGGCGTTCGGCACACGCACTGCAACTCAGGGTCGATAACACACGTGCTGCAGGCCAGAGGAAGGACGTTCAGCAAACGCACTGCAACTCAGGTTCGATAGCACACGTGCTGCAGGCCAGAGGAAGGGCGTTCGGCACACGCACTGCAACTCAGGGTCGATAACACACGTGCTGCAGGCCAGAGGAAGGGCGATCGGCACACGCACTGCAACTCAGGTTCGATAGCACACGTGCTGCAGGCCAGAGGAAGGGCGTTCGGCACACGCACTGCAACTCAGGGTCGATAGCACACGTGCTGCAGGCCAGAGGAAGGGCGTTCGGCACACGCACTGCAACTCAGGTTCGATAGCACACATGCTGCAGCCAGAGGAAGGGCGTTCGGCACACGCACTACAACTCAGGGTCGATAGCACACGTCCTGCAGGCCAGAGGAAGGGCGTTCGGCACACGCACTGCAACTCAGGGTCGATAGCACACGTGCTGCAGCCGGAGGAAGGGCGTTCGGCACACGCACTGCAACTCAGGTTCGATAGCACACGTGCTGCAGGCCAGAGGAAGGGCGTTCGGCACACGCACTGCAACTCAGGGTCAATAGCACACGTGCTGCAGCCAGAGGCAGGGCGTTCGGCACACGCACTGCAATTCAGGGTCGATAGCACACGTGCTGCAGACCAGAGGAAGGGCGTTCGGCACACACACACTGCAACCCAGGGTAGACAGCACACGTGCTGCAGGCCAGAGGAAGGGCGTTCGGCACACGCACTGCAACTCAGGGTCGATAGCACACGTGCTGCAGGCCAGAGGAAGGGCGTTACGCACACGCACTGCAACTCAGGGTCGATAGCACACGTGCTGCAGCCAGAGGAAGGGCGTTCGGCACACGCACTGCAACTCAGGGTCAATAGCACACGTGCTGCAGCCAGATGAAGGGCGTTCGGCACACGCACTGCAACTCATGGTCGATAGCACACGTGCTGCAGGCCAGAGGAAGGGCGTTCGGCACACACACACTGCAACCCAGGGTAGACAGCACACGTGCTGCAAACCAGAGGAAGGGCGTTCGGCACACGCACTGCAACTCAGGGTCGATAGCACACGTGCTGCAGGCCAGAGGAAGGGCGTTCAGCACACGCACTGCAAGTCAGGGTCGATAGCACACGTGCTGCAGCCAGAGGAAGGGCGTTCAGCACACGCACTGCAACTCAGGGTCAATAGCACACGTGCTGCCGCCAGAGGAAGGGCGTTCGGCACATGCACTGCAACTCAGGGTCTAAAGCACACGTGCTGCAGGCCAGAGGAAGGGCGTTCGGCACACGCACTGCAACTCAGGGTCGATCGCACACGTGCTGCAGGCCAGAGGAAGGGCGTTCGGCACATGCACTGCAACTCAGGGTCGATAGCACACGTGCTGCAGGCCAGAGGAAGGGCGCTCGTCACACGCACTGCAACTCAGGGTCGATAGCACACGTGCTGCAGGCCAGAGGAAGGGCGTTCGGCACACGCACTGTAACTCAGGGTCGATAGCACACGTGCTGCAGGCCAGAGGAAGGGCGTTCAGCACACGCACTGCAACTCAGGGTCGCTAGCACACGTGCTGCAGGCCAGAGGAAGGGCGCTCATCACATGCACTGCAACTCAGGGTCGATAGCACACGTGCTGCAGCCAGAGGCAGGGCGTTCAGCACACATACTGCAACTCAGGGTCGATAGCACACGTGCTGCAGGCCAGAGGAAGGGCTTTTGGGACACGCACTGCAACTCAGGTTCGATAGCACACGTGCTGCAACCAGAGGAAGGGCGTTCGGCACACGCACTGCAACTCAGGTTTGATAGCACATGTGCTGCAGCCAGAGGAAGGGCGTTCAGCACACATACTGCAACTCAGGGTCGATAGCACACGTGCTGCAGGCCAGAGGAAGCGTGTTCGGCACACGCACTGCAACTCAGGGTCTATAGCACACGTGCTGCAGGCCTGAGGAAGGGCTTTCGGGACACGCACTGCAACTCAGGGTCGATAGCACACGTGCTGCAGCCAGAGGAAGGGCGTTCGGCACACGCACTGCAACTCAGGTTCGATAGCACACGTGCTGCAGGCCAGAGGAAGGGCGTTCGGCACACGCACTGCAACTCAGGTTCGATAGCACACGTGCTGCAGGCCAGAGGAAGGGCGTTCGGCACACGCACTGCAACTCAGGTTCGATAGCACACGTGGTGCAGCCAGAGGAAGGGCGTTCAGCACACATACTACAACTCTGGGGGTAGATAGTACACTTGTACAGCTCAGAGGGACAAAAGCACACATGCTGCAACTCAGGGGAAGGGCATTCAGCATGGCATGGTGAGTTAACAAAAGATGAATTTAGGCCAAGATCTCTATACTGGGGTGAATGTTTGACATTGTTCAGCATTCTGTCCATTAATTGTTCTTTTTGCCAACCCGAGTATGGGCACTGAGCACACATATTGGAGCCCTGGGGAAGGTTCGTAGTGCACACAAGCACAGAGTACATACTGCATCTCAGAGTAGGGACAGACAGGCTCATATATTATATCATTGAAATAATTACAGCTTACACACACTGCCGGTCACAGATGGGACATGCAGCGCACCTAATGTAGCTTAGGGGAAGGACAAACACAATATGCAGACTGCAGCTCAGAGGAAGGACAGCCAGGGTGCATTTAAAACACTCTGACTCACAAAGCAAATCCACACAGTACAACAGAACCGCCGAGCTCCGAGGCTTAGCAGATGGAGCTCCCATGGTCTGGTTCAGTTTCTCAGGCGAGCACAAGGGCTGCTGATCCTGAGCTCTGCAGGCAGAGGATCACACATCTGCCAGGCCAGTGTCTCCAGAGAGATATCGCAGGTGCTCGTGCGCTGGGCAGTCAGACTGTCTGCCCCCGCCAACAGATTGCAAGGGCCGTGCCTACCTGCAACCTACTGATGCGCTCTTTAGTACTCGGGGGTCCCCGCAGAGGAAGGAGTCTGCCGGCTGCCAGCTCTGCTTGAGGCACAGCGAACAGAGCCTGATAGTGGGGCGAAGCCCTTCGGAGACTCTCTGGGAGGGTGTCTCTGTTGGTGATGGTTTGTTTCTCACTGCCCCTGCAGGTGATGGTTTGTTTCTCACTGCCCCTGCAGGTGATGGTTTGTTTCTCACTGCCCCTGCAGGTGATGGTTTGTTTCTCACTGCCCCTGCAGGTGATGGTTTGTTTCTCACTGCCCCTTGGTTCATCCTCCTCGTCCCGATTCATAAAGCCTTTTCTGTGAGTAGCGCGATTTACCCCTGACCCAGAGACCTGAGTCTCCTTGAGCATGCCAGTCTTCGCTACAGAAAAAAGCTTTGCAAGTTGGCGTCCCTATGTCCAGGGCCTGCGTTCCTAAAATGGAAGGCGTGACAGCCTTAGGGCACCACGACGAGGTGACAAACCAAATTCAATGAAAGGGCAGAAAAAGTGCCTTATTATTATTGGATAGAGAACCTTCCAGCACAGACTTGGCCAGTGCAGAAAATAAAAAATAAACAAAATTCTGAGTGGAGGCACACCTCGTCCCTGCACTGAGAGAGGTGTATTGGTGAAAGGTGAATTGCCTCTTTGAAGCCTCAAGTCTGCCTTTTACTGGTCAGTGGACCTGACCTCTGTTTGAAGGGATAGGAATTATCCCCCTGTGGCGGGGCCAGTGTGAGACGGCACATGCTTGTGGAGTAGGAGCTAGAGTGCCCCTGCAACACCTGTGCCCCCCACCCAAGGACCGCTCTCTGGGGTCCTTCCTAGTGCCACCTCCTATGTGGCACACAATCAGTGCGACTCTCACAGGCCATTCTTTGCCATTGCACTTGCATCTGTAATATGGCACGGGCGCAATAGATATGGCTTTCCATCATTTGCACGAGGCCACGCTCCCGTATAAATGATGGCATGCCCCTAATGATCATGCAGGGGCGCTCTCTGTATTACCTAAGTGGCATTACAAGTGTGTGTGACCCGTTCTGCAATACCAGAGTGCCCCAGGTGTGCATAAAGTGGGCACAAGCACCTTTTGCACCCAGTAGTGCTATCTGTAATATAGCCCCAGGCGTCTCTTTGTTAGCAGTGTCTGCATGAGCATCAGTTTCTCTCTGCATATGCCATTGTAGGGGTGCCTGGGAGTTATCAGTATCCATGAGGGGAATAACTGCTTGCTCTGCATGTCACGTCTGCATAGTCCTAAAGATGTACTCACTTCTATAATGTCTTCTTTCCACAGGGCGCTGAACATCCAAACCCAGGGAAGAAGTTCACAGCGAGGGGCTTCCCACGCCACTGCTACCTTCCAGATACTGACAAGGGCAGAACGGTAATTGATGTGAAAGAAACCTTCACCCTAGTCCCAAGTATAAGGACTGCCAGGCAGCCTTCTGTCCAGCCGCCCTCCAGATTCTTCCAGTGCACCACTTACAGATGCTCCCTAGGGGTTTCAGTTATGGCATATGGGCATTTCGGCATTTCATTTCACTAAAACAAAATAGAATAATTTTACTACTCAAATTAGACTAAGAACTGAAAGCAGGAGACACCATTAGATGCAAAGTATTTTCACAGCAGTTGATTTGATGTTCTGAAGTAGTCTGCTGTTAACTAGATTCAAAAGAAGCAATTTGTCAAATGGAATTTCCTGCTGGGTGCTCTGTTTGCAAGGTGATATTGAGCTTGTTTCTGAAGGGCAGCATGACCTCAAAAAGAGCCCAAGGACAGGCTATCAACTATAAGTGTAGGTGTGTGCAGGTTTGAACGGTTTGTGGAACAGTTTAGGGACTTGGAGCAGTTCCTCTCTGGCTTTGGTACTGATGGAATGGCACAGGAGCATAGATCTTTGGACCTCCCGGACTGGGTAGCTCATTGAGTAGAATATGAACATAGACCTTTTCACCTCCACGGCTGAGTGCCTCATTTAATGCCAAAGGGAAATAAAGTATTTCCAATCAAGGATAGGGGTTTATATGTATGTATGCATGTATGTAGTATTTGTATAGCATGAACCTAGTCAAAGGCAGCATAACACTGACAGGGTCAAAGTCAAGGCTACAGTCAATAAGTGACTTTACAGGTAATGTGGTACTGGTCAGTCACTTCATCAAGATGTGGTGTTCTTGAAAGAGATGTGTCTTCAATGCTTTCCTAAATTTGGAAGATTTGGTGCAGCCCTGACAGATGAGGGGGTTTGTTCCAGATGATGGGTGCATTGACAGGAAAGGCAGAGTGCCTCTTGTTTTTACTTTGTATTCGGTATGATTTTGTCCTGGCTTCTGGTGTCCGGAGAGCCACCAGAGATAGTGAGATTGTCAGCTAGATACACTGGGATGCAGGTGTGATGGTATTCTAAGTGATGCAGCTAGGGGAGACAACAGATTTCCATCAGGATGGTGGTGATGTGATCATATTCCATCAGACCCTGGATGAGACATGCAGTGGTGTGTAGGATGCCCTTAAGGTGGACCAGTATGGAGTTACATAGGCCATGAAAGGTGGCATTTCCATCATCCAGATAAGAGAAAACCAGGGTTGAACACCAATTTGTAAGACAATTTTGAAGAGAACTGTGGGACTTTCTTCAGGGGAAAGAGCTAGCAAGAGATCATTTTTGTTTTTTTTGGCAATTTGCTCGATGAAGGGGAAGGTGAATCCAAGTGACTTGGCACAGGTGAAAGTTGGTGTTGATGCCATCAAAGTTGATATAATTAAGCCAAGTTTGTACTATTTATTGATTGTTGTTCTTGGCAAATAACAGGAATTCTGTCTTGGTGGGGATGAGCTTGAGGACATCCAGGTCCGTATTAGGGAACAGCAGTTTTTGAGGCATTGGATGTATAAAGCGGAGGAGACTTTCAGGTAGGGTTTTGCATTGTCTGCATAATGGTGAAATTTGATGCTGTTATCAGTGAACATAGCCCCAAGAGTCACTATGTAGAGGTTGGAGATGATGGGGATAGGAAGGGACCCTGTAGGACAATGCAGATGATAGGGTTCTTCTGGGACCTGGAGGTCCCTTGTGAATGAACTAGTGTTGTTTGGAACGGTTGGAGGAGATCCATTGAATGACGTTGCCAGTGCATACCATTCAAGACTTCAGGGTGTCAATGAGGGTGGGATGGTCGATGCTGTAAAAGGCAGCAAACCTCGGAGGCTGGGTTAACCTCCATCTGTGGTCAGAAGGGCACTGTCTAGGATGTGTAAGGTAGCTGTCTTCATGCTGCAGCATGCCAAATTGGTAGTTGTACAATAAGTGGCTGGCATTGATGTAATCTTGGAGTTGAGTTTAGACTGCTTTTTCAGTGATCTTGCCCATGAAGGGTTGGTGGGTGGTGGGCCAGTAGTTAGTGACAACATCAATTCTAGAGTAGATTTCTTAAGGAGTGGCAAGATCTGGTTCATCTTGAGAGCTTCTATGAAGGAGCCTTGAGTGAGGGCGGTATTGACAATAGTGAGTAGGAGTGAGGGAGCTTCTGCATAGAGAGATTTGATGAAGTGCAATTGTTAGACATTACCTTCATAGCCGACTGGATGAAGGACAGCAGACTGAAGCTGAACTCAGACAAGACAAAGGTCCTCATTCTCAGACCCACCCCATCAGCCTGGGACGACTCTTGGTGGCCCACGTCATTTGGCACAGCCCCGGAACCCACGGACCATGCACGCAACCTGGGGGTTATCCTCGACTCCACTCTCTCCATGACCAGGCAAGTCAACGCCGTCTCCGCGTCCTGCTTCAACACCCTCCGTATGCTCCGCAGTATCTTCAAATGGATCCCCCTCGACACGAGAAAAACCGTTACCCAGGCCCTCATCACCAACAGACTCGACTACGGGAACGCCCTCTACTCAGGAACTACAAACAAGCTCCTGAGACGACTCCAACGCATCCAGAACGCCTCGGCCCGACTCATCCTCGACGTCCCCCGCCGCAGCCACATCACACTCCACCTGAGAGGCCTGCACTGGCTCCCCGTCAACAAAAGGATCACCTTCAAACTCCTGATCGACGCACACAAAGCACTGCACAACACCGGACCCACCTACCTCAACAACCGACTCAGCTTCCACACCCCCACCCGAAGCCTCCGCTCAGCCAACCTCGCCCTCGCCACAGTCCCTCGTATCCGAAAAACCACCGCCGGCGGCAGATCCTTCTCCTACCTCGCCGCCAAGACCTGGAACACTCTCCCCACCATCCTACGACAGACCCAGGACCTGCTGGCCTTCAGAAGACTCCTCAAGACCTGGCTCTTCGACCAGTAGCACCCCCCCCCAGCGCCTTGAGACCCTCTCGGGTATGTAGCGCGCTTTACAAATGCAGTGATTGATTGATTGATTGATTGATAGCAGGTGTCTTTGAGGGGGTTGAGCTTGTTGGAGATCTTCGAGAGATAGGATTTTGAAGATTTATGCCTATGGATGCTATAAGAAGGGGTGTCTCTCTAAAAACCAAAACAACATAGAGTATTTCCCATCTACGGTTGGATGGCTCATTAAATAGTACAGAAATATAAAATATTTTCCCTTTATGGCTGGATGCCTCTTGGAATAGCACAGGGACATAGAGTATTTGCCCTCTATGGATGAGTGTGCAGTGGAATAGCACAAGGGCAGAGACCTTTCCTCTTCTAGGACAGAATGGCTCATACATAGCACAGAAATATAGACCTTTTGACCTTTAGATCTGAGTGGGTCATGTATAGCTCAGGGGTATGAACTTATGCAGCTCTAGGGCTGGGGTTCATTGAATATCACTGGGACATAGAGCGTTTGTCCACTAGGTTGGGGTTTCTCATTGAACAGTTTGGTGAGATAGAATATTTCTCCTCTAGACCTCAGTGGCACGTTGAATGCCACGGGGATATAGAACATTTAAACTCTAGTACTGGGTACCTCGTGAAATAGCATAAGGACACAAAACATTTTCCCGTTCAGGCTTAGTGGCTCATGGACTAGCATAAGAAAAAAAAGGATTGCCTCTCATTGGCTGCATGAATGATGGAACCATACGGGGACATATAATATTTCCGCTCTGTGGTTGGATGCCTCTTACAATAGCACAGGGACATAGAACATTTTCCCTGTAGGGCTGGGTGGAAGACTTTGCAGCACGAAGGCAGAACATTTTCCTCGAGGCTGGGTACCTCATGAAACAGCACATGGACATTTCCCTTGTAGGATTGGGTGGCTAATTGAACAACACTATAACATACAACACTCAAAGCATAGGGAGGTTCAACTTTTCTACTGTAAATCTCGATGTCTCATATAATAACATAGGGAGATAGAAAACCTCGTCTCTATTGCAGGGTCCTTTACTGAACAAGACAAGAGAAAAGAAGTATTTCTTCCTAGGGCTGAGTGGCATGAATAATGTCCCTGTAGGGGTAGGTGGCTCTTGGAATAGCACAGAAATACAGAAAACTACCCCCTAGTGCTGGCTCATAGAATAGTACAGGGTCGTGATTTGATTTGATTTTAATTTTGTAAAGCACTCGAATACCATAGGCTTCTTGGCACTGCATATAAAAAAAAAGGAAAGTATGAAAAATACAAAGAAACAGATTTAGTTGCTAAAAAGCCAAGTTTTAAGTGCTGTCTTGAAGGACCATAGATTAGGACTGTCTTTTAGCGTGATAGGGAGCGAGTTCTACAATTTAGCTGTTCCTGCGGTGAAGCTTTTCGCACCGCAATGAGCTCTTTTTATTCTGGGGATCACTAAAAGCTTGGCAGTAGTTGATCTCAAGTTCCTAGATTGAGTGTACCAGGTAAAGAGATGTTTCAAATAATCTGGACCAACATTATGTAGCATTTGAAAAGCAATGCATAATGATTTAAACTTGATCGTTTTGTCAACTGGGAGCCAGATGTAGATTTACCAGACCATGGGAGACAGCTCGAAGTTTAGGAATGCCCAAAAGTAGGCGGTGCAGGAGCGTTTTGCAGCATATATAATTTCTGCAGAATTTTATTTGAATGTTTAAGAATAAGGCATTTCCGTAATCAAGTTTAGATAAGGCCAGAGCGGTCACAACTGTCTTCTGAAGATCAGGTGGAATGAAAGGTCAGAACCTTCTAATCATCTTTAAAATAAAAATAAAAATAATGAGACTTTGAGACTTAGGCATTGATCTGATCTTTAAAGGTCAGCCTATTGTCAGTGAAAATTCCTAAATTTCGTACTTTGTTTACTGGTGATGGAAGAATACCCATGTCCTTAGGCCATTGGATGGGTGAGCAGAAAGAAGTGTAATTTCCTAGGAGTAGAACCTCCGTCTTACCGGAGTTCAACATTAGGCAGATAAGCCTCATCCACTTGTTGACATACAGATATTAAAGCGTTTAGCTGCCTCCTGGAAGTTGCTGGACACTGAGACAATAATCTGACAGTCATCAGCATAGGATATGGCTGAAAAACTGTAAGATCTGATGAGCCTTGATAGTGGGGCTACGGTTAGGTTGAACAAGTTAGGGCTCAATGATGAGCTCTGCGGAACCACACAATGTAACTTAAAACTGACCGAGGTGAATTCACCTAATTCCACGTGTTGTTCCCTGTCTGACAGGAAAGACTTTAGAACTTTGAGAGAGGTATACCTTTAGTTCCAAACTCAGAGAGCCTGTTAGTTAGTTTATGATGGTCGACCGTATCGAAGACTGCAGAGAGGTCCAATAGGATCAAGGCTGCCTTCCCTCCCTCATCCAGGATGGATCTCAGGTCTTCCATCGCTGCAATCAAGGCAGTCTCTGTGCTGTGGGCTTCACTGTAGCTGAACTGTACCGGATCCAGGAGTTTCTTAGAATCAATGAAGGAAGTGACTTCCATGTTGAGTGCCCTTTCCAGGACTTTCAATGGAAATGGCAGTCTGGAGATAGGCCTATAACTACTGGGTTCCACTTGGTCCAAATTGGATTTTTTTATTAATGGCAAAGTTGATGCCCTCTTCCTCTTGACCAGAAAGAGTCCTGGTCTCAGGATTTCATTAAAGATTTCCGTCAGTGATTCACTAACAATTTCTGATGAGAGGACAAGGATCAAGAGGTGAGCCTGATTTACTTGCAAGGACTAGTTATTGTACCTTTTCCATGTCAAAAGGAGAAAAAGTCTCAAGCAGACTGTTGGTAAAGGGAGTTTCTGTGATTGCCGCAGATTCTGTGATGTTTTGCTTGCTGCTATTGAACGTATTGTAGACTTTTTCCTCTTTGGACAGGGAAAACTTAGCCAGTGAACTGCAAAAGTCAAGGCTGCAGTTATATAGAATGGATTCCGGTACTTTCACCAGGCTTTTAACCATGGCAAATAGTTATTTAGTGGAGTTCTTTGACTGTGAGATATTATCAGAGAAGTAGTTGGTCTTCTCCTCCTTGATTAGGATTTTATAATCTGTAATAGCCAACGAGTAGACTTTTTTTTTTATTTCGGGAGGGGAAACAACCTTTACAACGCAGTCATTACATCGCACTACCTTTACATAGCAGTCATTACATCGCAACATCCTTTACATCGTATGTCATTACAACACAGTCATTACATTGCATGTCACTACAACGCATGTCTATACAACGCATTTCACTACAATGCAGGCATTACATTGCAATACATTACAATGCATACCATTACAACGCATAGTACCTTACACTATCCAACACTTACCCTACTGTTGCAGTCACTGGAGTTAGAATTGTAATTTTTACCCCTACACTATCCAACACTTACCCTACTGTTGCACTTTTTACCCCTACACTATCCAACACTTACCCTACTGTTGCACTCAGTGGTGTTAGAATAGTAATTTGTACCCCTACACTATCCAACACTTACCCTACGGTTGCACTCACTGGAGTTAGAATAGTAATTTTTACCCCTACACTATCCAACACTTACCCTACTGTTGCACTCACTGGAGTTAGAATAGTAATTATTACCCCTATACTATCCAATGTAATGGTATGCATTGTAATGTTATGCATTGTAAAGGTATAATGCGATGTAATGGAATGCGTTGTAAAGGTAGTTTCGGAAAATGCGATGTAATGGCATGCAATGTAAAAGAATGCATTGTAAAGGATTTTGCGATGTAAAAACTGCGTTGTAAAGGCATGCGTTGTAAATGTATGCGTTGTAACATCATACATTCCTTGGGAGTCATAGTTAGCCCTCCACTTCCTTTCTAATTTCCTGCAAAGTTGTTTTTGCATTCTTAGTTTATTAGTAAACCATGGTTCAGAAGGTGTTTTTCTTTTATTATAAAAGTATTTTCCTGGGGCTACTTCTTCAACCGCAGAGCTTATTCCCAAGGCATAAGCAGAGGCAGCTGAGGCTGTATTAGATTTGGCAACTGGCTCAGAGTTTGCTAATAATGTTTGAAATTCACATGGGTCTATCGTAGAACATTTCCCCTCGATGACTGGGTGGCTCATGGAATAGCACTGGGCGGCTTATATAGTGGCGCTCAGACATACGTATTTCACCTCTAAGGCTTTTTGCTTCATGGAAGAGCACAGGCACATCTATGTTTCACATGTAAACCTGGATAGCTCTTGCAGTAGCACAGCTACATATCATTTCCCCATCCAGGGCAGAGTGACTCATGGAATAGCATTCCACCATCGAACATTTCCTCTACAGGCCTGGATAGTTCACAGAATAGCACAGAGACATAGAACTTGCCGTTCAGGAGCGGGGTGGTTCATGGAAGAGCACAAGGAAACTTTATCATGGTTGGTTCATTTTTGGAATGTCATGAGAGAACACGCCCATTCACGTCTGGAGGCTAAATGACTCCATGATACCCAAGCATAGGTGATACTTATCCTAAAAGGACATTTACATCAGAGAGACACAAATGCTTATCTCTCTGGCTACAAGATCCAGCTATGCTCTCATGAATTCATGGTAGTGGTGCTATAACACTGGGTGGTACCTATTTTTATCTGTATAACTAGAGGCCCATTGGTACAGAGCATGTGCTCTAGAAGGTTTGAGTAAGTCAGCGGCAGAGGGATCTGGAGTCATTCACTGATAGCATTGGGTACCGTGGAGAACACAGCATTGTATTTGAAGAACTCGGTTTAAGGGCAACCAGCAGATATACGCAGAATATTCAGTCTACTAAAGTATGGATTAATTCATTGGAGCTGACTTCCAGAGCCTTCTAGCTGGAAGAACAGAGAGGCTGCTGTAATTAGAACAGCCTTATATATTGTACTTATGTTTTTGACAGTGTTGTACAGAAGCTTCCACAATGACTTTCGTATGTGTGGTGAGAGTCTTTACAGGAGGTGAGGAGTAGGATCATTGCATGTTCAGTGCTCACAATGATCATATTATAGACGCTCAACTCGGGAGTCATCCAGAGGCCCTGAGAAACAAGTACAGTTTCTTAATTTCAAAAAGTAATTTTTTGGGGTGGAGGCATTAGCAGAGGTGAGGTCCAGAAGGAGAAGTCTATTTAACATATTAGTCTTACCCCAAAACATTTGTATGTTGCCGGTGGATGCAGAGCCTCCTTTGGTATGCCGAATATAAGCATTGTGTTATCCTGAATAGCATCAACGGACAGAGAAAATTAGGATGTACCCAACTAAAAGGGTGCTTCTGCATAACGCATCGGATATTGAATTCAACCCATTGTTTGGTCAGCAGCCAGAGGGTTGACATCAGTGCAGCTCAGACATGGTCTGTGTGCTTGAGACCAATGATGGGGTGAGTGTCATAGTTTTGCGCTCTTTTTCCATGGTTATATTAAGAAGACCTCCATGGATTCTATTGCAAAAGTTGATGATTGTAAAAGTTGATGTAGACCAGTGGTGATGGCCATGAGTAAGACAAGGGCAATCCATTGATGGGGGGGTTGCAGGGGTAGGATTCTGCTAGTTAACGGTAGAAGTTGTTTCCAGTGATTCTGTTCACTTGTAGAATCAATGAGAGTTGAGCATCAAGGATGACTGCTAGGTTGCATACGTTTACAAAGGTGTCAGCAGGGATCTATGGGGAACAATAAATCCCCTAAGCTACATCTTTGTACCGTAATGCCTGCTTAATATGTTCTATACCTGATTCTACCCTCCCTTTTCTGAACAGGTCCTGAAGTTTTTGATCGTAGCCTGGGAACGCCGACTTATCTTTACAATCGGAGTGTCCAACACAACAGGAGAATCCGACACGGTTGTCTGGAATGAGATCCACCACAAGACAGAATTTGGCTCCAACCTCACTGGCCACGGTTATCCTGATCCCAACTACTTGGACAATGCCCTGGTCGAGCTGACTGCACAGGGAGTCTGTGATGAAAACTGCAAGGACTGAGGAATGAGCCCAATGTGACCTGTTTGCCTGACCTACCGCTGAGTCCCGACTTTAGTCGGTGCATGCCTATCCCTCCTCATCTTTGAGGAACAGCGAGATGGACGCTCCCTCTCTCCTAGCCCCCTCGTTTCTGCTCCCGGTTCGCTCACCCTGCTGCCTTGGTCCAAAATCCTCTTCTTGCTTTGTCTCGTGGATGCTTCAGCAGGATTTGGGGCAGATTGAAAGAAAAGTGGCAAAATCAAAGGAAAGCAAACTGTAGACATCATGTAGTGGTACCCAATTTATCTTCACACCAGTTGCAGATAACTCAGCAGCTTCTGTCACTTGCATTCAGATGTATATGTATAGACTCTATTCATATAGCTCAGACATGGTCTCTTTGTAGCAGACACACAGTACATAAAGGGATTCTACCACTGTGAAGGAAACACCATGCTGGGATCATAAGACCACCAAGCGCTTTTCCATTGGCGTAGGTCTCCATTCCACCCTTAAAAACCAATGAGAACATCTCTGATGTGGCATGGGGAAAGTTTGCATATACTCCGGCTGTCCCACGACAGTAATGGAGAAAGGAGGATGAATGGTATGTGGGGCTTCAGTAAGGTTTGCAGGAAAAAGGGGGCATACACCTAAGAGCTTTGAAGGACCTTCAGAGGCAAGGGAAGTTGGGTGTTTCTTCTAATAGTTACAAGCATTCCAGAACCTAGACAACAGGGAGGCAAAGTGTTCCTGCCTACAGTTTCCTTGGAATCTATGTCATGTTTTCCAATATCTGAACACAGGATTCCAAATCAATTTGGAAATGGTAAAGCACAAGAGCTGCTAAATTGCCTTGTATCTACCACACTTCCTCCACTAGTCCACTTTCCAGCAATAGTTTTGTGTGGGGTTTTTGTATTGCACTTTGTTCTGTGGCCTACTTGCCACTGCAGCAGCCCCCCCCCCGCACCCAAGCCCAGCAAGAGTGCAGCGTCTGATTATCTCAGATTTCTGTATTGAGTCGCTTTTGTCCAACCTCCTCCCTCGGCTGTTCGGTGAACCGGACAGGAGAGCCAGTATCGATGTAACTTGTGAATGAAGAAGGTACCAACAAGGCAGCTTCATCTATGGTGTTTACGGGGAGGGAGGCGAAGAGTTGCAAGTCAGAATGGCAAAGACCAAGATATTGATCTTCCAAGATATTGAGACCAAAATATCCACTCCCACAATATTGTGATAAGTGTGTACCGGTAAGTTTCTGTGTACTATTCTTAAGTCTGTGTACCGTGCCGATATGCACTTTGCTAAGGTACAGAGCTGTGGAATTAAGAATAGCAAATCTACGCATACCTATATGTACTTATCTTCACAATACTGTATGCATCGGTATTTTAGCCATGGTATTTTGGCAGGGCGATAATCAAACCTCAAAATTATGGTTGGAAACCATCAAGGAGAAGCCCAATGCCCAATACCGAGAACAGAGAGGCGGCTTTCAAAGAGTGACTTACTGGAAATAGGGCTTGGCTGCTATGGTAACAGACTGTGTGCTCATTCAGGCCCCGAAGGTTGTTCTGCAGACAGTAACATTTATTGAGAATTACACCCACATGTTTTCAGATTGCAAAATCACAGAAACGGAGAACATCTGTGCCATGCTGAGGACCAAAAACCCTGATTATTCAGTTCTTGAAAGCAGCGAATGATGCAAGTTCTGCTCTGCCCTTTGCACTAATAGGAAATAGCGAAGGGTATCCTGGCTTCCTTCCACTTCGTTAATTGGAAACCAATTCTATCCTACCTACTCATACACATTTTTCTATCAAGTTGCTTTTAGAATAATTTGTTTTTCCTCACATGCTTTCTCTGTTGTTCTCTTTTTTCTTTTTTGCGATGCAGAGGAGGCTTCCTCAAACAGTTGCATAGTGTACTGCTCACTTTTGGGATAGTAGGGGGACTCTGTTCCTCATTGACTAAGTGGAGTGGTGCTTGGGCTGCACATCAAATGAGTACCCTCTCGACAGAGCCATTGGTTTTGTAGACCATGACAGAATTCTTACCTTTTCCAGAGTCCATCTGTTCAAATGGACTCAGGTTGTTAGTGATAAGGATTTTACTTTGGCTAGAAAGCCAATATCTACCTTTACTAGCAAGGTTGTTTCTAAAAGGAATTCCAGGCTTGCTCTGTGACCCTGTGCACCGGGGGCTTGCAGGACCTGAATAAGGCACTCGCTGTCAGCTCCTGGTGGATGCTGTTCCACTGAACTGTTCAATCTCCACTCAGTGGGTCCCTTCCTGGATGCAGTCCTTCCTCAAAGCCAATCAAGGCCTACACGGGTCCAAGAGAACGGAGCTAAATCTCTTTATACAGTTTAAACAACAGATTAATACTGGTAATATATTCCAGACGAAAATGCAAATACATAGATTCAAAATATATATTGTTTATTTAGATCAGATACGTAGAAGGATGATGCTAACACAGCAATGCTAGTACAGCAACCAATTAATCAAATAATGACAACTAAATGAAAGAAGTTGTTTAGTTTCTTGGCTGAACGTACCTTTGAATCGACATAGAAGCATCTTGCCCGTTGCTACTGAAGCATGCCTTGGGGAGTTCTATAATGCTAGGAGGAATGACCCTAATGCCTGGTTATACTTCCTATTCATTCCACCCTCAAGATCTGATCAGACAGAGCTGCCTAGAACTCTGCAGTGTTAAGAGCCGTGGTCACCAGGTTGTTCTTTAATAAGCTTACCTTAAAAATAGAGTGACGAAGCAAACTCTGCCTCTAAATCCTGAGCTCCAAGGTTCAACCCACATCAGGCACATTTTAAGAATGTTGGGATCCCTAGGCCAAACATAATTTGGGTGCCCTTGCTCTGCACAACTCTGAATTTATTATCCACTTTCTGCAAATGTACGCACTCAACGACTTGGGTTGTTTCATTGACAATTCTCTTCTTTTACCAGCCTACATCTGGGCCCAACATTGGAGCAAACAGTTTCTCTTTGGCTGGCCAGCACCAGAGGGACAGAAGATTATCAGTCTGAACCAGACGGTTGCATGTGCACTCTTGCTGAATCAAACCAGAATAATATAGGTACTTTCCTAAAGTCTCTCTGTCTCTCAGGCAGGGGTTAGACTGGCCAGACGGCCAGGGCTGGCTATAAAAAAAAAAAAAAAAAAAGGAAGTAAGTAAGTAAAAACAAAATGTTTTATTTTTTAACTTAAGACAGAGTGGAAGCTGTCCTGAACGTTTAATGAGGGGGCCCCTCTGGAGCTGGGGGGCGTGGGCCAGATCCCACTTTTCCTATGCCTTAAAGTGTCTCTGAAGATGAATCCTCCATCTCCTGCCTAATATTCACTGCTAAGAACCTATGCAGAGGATACATCTGGGATGAGGACCAAATACTGCCTTGGCTATCTGAGCCCCATGGGAAGTCTTGACTTACATGTTCTGGACATGTGCAGACAGACGTGGTTGGCAGATGCTTCTTCAGTGCGGTTGGTTTATGACATTAGTCCTAGTTGCTCACACAGCATCCATCTTGGTTCTCCAAAGGAGACTATGGGACAAAATGTATGCATGGATGTGCTGGGACTTATATTAAATGGAACTAGCTGGCATGCAACATAGAGTGGTGTTGTTGGTTGGGAAACCCCTCATAGTTAAGTAGTACAGGAAAATGATTGCAACACATGGAGTTGAAAAAAACAAAATAAACATAAAAAGGAAACATAAAGAGAGAACGGAGAGAAAAAGCAATACATATACAGTGAAGCAAGAGGAAAGGGAGACAAGGAAGAAAGATGGTACTGGGAAAGAAGCCTCAATCATTACATTCTAAAGACTCCATTCCCCCACCAAGCAGATTTTGAGAACAATTTTGAAGTTTTATTTTGAGACTTATGGCATTTTAGACTAATTAACTACAGCCTCTCGCTTGGCATGTTTTGAAGTTTTAAATTTAGTCTTAGGACACAGGCAAATGTGCTACAACCAGTGGATTAGTATATTATAATGTATTTGAGCGTGCATGTTGCCCGTGGCCTGCTGTCTCTTGCCGGGCTTATCTTGCCCTCTGTATATTTCAGGTTCATCTTCTATATGACTTCTAAGCATTTCTATCATAACAGTCCTAATTATATGGCAGGCTTGTGTCAATAGATGGTTATTGTACTTCTGTACAAGAATATATTCACTGTGTCACTTCAATGCCTATCTATGTGGATGCTACCTTTGCAAGCAAACAAACATCTTCTATGATCAAAGAGGTCTAAGAGGTCGATACATGTACTCCTCTGTTCTTGATATGGGGACAAAAGCAGCTTATTTGTGTATCATAAAGCAATTTTAGGAGACCTAACACTGAAATGATGACATCAATTAGTGAAACAAGTGGAAACATAAATCTCAACATACTTCCAAATGAGACTTTTAAGGAGCAACATTTTCCCTCGGCATCAAAATGAAGAAGTAGCATGTTTGCAAGGTCCAAGATGACTGGCTCTTCTCCATCTTAGTGGAGTGGACTGTGGACTGCTATAAGTGACTGGAGGTCTCATGGAGCCCGCATGACGACAATGGCTTCTAAAGTTTATAAAGAGACAAAGTTTGTCTCAGACTATTTGAATGGCTAAGGAGGTTTGATATGAAGTTTTGGACTTTGTCATTGGCTCTCATTTAGAAGCATCTGGAGGACTTTCAGACACCAGTATGACATTAATAGCCAATGGTACTTTTACTGAGTGACGCAATTGGTGCCAAAGTATGATATTGGCTCAGAGGTTCGATTTAAACTTCTCGAGCTCTTCTTTGGTGATTATCTATGAATGTAAGCCTTGTGTGGTCTTGCATGCACCAGTAGGAAGATGATGGCTGTGAGGGGACACAGTTGGTGCCAGACAATGGAACTGACTCAGCAGCTTCATTATGGATGCCTGGCTCTACTTTTATAGAAACACGGTTTGTGTTAAACTCCTGACCTGGCTCAGGAGGCTCAATGTAAAGTTTTGGACCTCCTCTTTGGTGCTTGGTTTAATATGAACCACAAGCAAACGTTTAGGTCGCTAAAAGCAAGAGATGTCCACTGCCAAGTTACTTTGGTTTACAACATGTGGACACTTTTTGCATCACTCGTGTATTTGCAAAGGCTTAGGTTTTCTTTAATGAGATCAAATGGATTGAAGGATGTGGCAAAAGGGATAATTCTCATACATTTCTTCTTGGGCAACCTTCTTCTACATCTTCTTTGCTACAAAAGTCAGGTTTGAAGGCCTTTGTTTCATGTTGTCAACGTGTGCTGCAAACAACTTATTCTGGATGCCTTTTATTTTCAACTAACTGGATAAGAACAGGTCTGAGTGTTTTTAGGGCATTTTCAGTGTCTGGGATTTGCAGGAGATTGTAAGGGGCGCATTTTGTACCATAGACCAAGCACGGCAGTGGTCCTGCCTTTATGCCAGTGTTTTTCAAAGCACTGGTTGATGCACGTGGCTTTGCCCTAATCTGAGCACTCCCGCAGCGATGTTGGCTTGCAACCAGGCCTGATAAGCAGACCCTGCACTCGCAATCGCCTCAGGTGGAAAGCAGAGGATCTTGAACTCAATGCACCACTTGACTTGACCAGAGGCTGTCTCGGAGGCCCTTTGAGGCACCATCTCTAGATCAGAGGCATATGCCCGTGTCAGCGCGCGCTCCTCAACAGGTGCCAATAGCACTGTGGAAAAGAATTCAAAGAACCTGCTCCTGCACTTTACCTAGAAGCGAAAGACTACAAGCCTGGATCTTGGTGTTACACATACCACCCACATGGGACATCCTGGAGTACTAACGATGCTTCCTTTCATACATGTGTTCATCACGAGGGAAGCAAATACTCCAGTTTACAGTCACCTCCATTCAGTTCCTGGGATCCTAAAGTGTGACTGGAGTCTGAGCCTCTCTAGTGGGGCTCAGTCTTCGAGGGCAAACCGTTCAAGCCACCATAGCGCAACATATCAACACAATTCACGGAACGCTGCGAACGTACAAGACTCTAAGGGCCTTATTTATGAAGGCCTTGCACCACCGGTGCGCCACTTTTAAAATGGGAAAAAGGGACGTACCAGCGGCGCAAGGCCTTCATAAATAAGGCCTTAAGAGACTTCAAAGAAGGGAGATTATATACACTAATGGAATTAGACGTTGTCACTAGCTTATATCAAACTGCTATAAGGAACTGTCAGATAGAACAAGCAGGAAATGAATGTACCTAATAATTCCTCGAGGGACTAATTAGAGGATTAGAAGCAAAACAATAACTCGCATATGGGACTTCCTCTTCCCTTTCCGTCGCCACAAACACCGCCCCACCTAACTGCAACCAGATGTTCAGACAGAGCAGAAGCAAGGTGAAGAAACCTGCATTTGTTGCTCAGAAGCCCTCTACAGGGACTCCACCTGGTTGCACCGAGGAGGGGAAGCACTGTGAAGTCCCTCTTCACCTCCAATACTTGCTTAGGGTGGTTTGTGCCAACTCCTCTGCATGGTGGTGGGCCCTAATGCCTCAGCTTAAAGCTGAGACTGCATGCCCTCAGGCGGCTCCAGGGGTGAAAGACAGAGGTTCATAGTTAGGCAGAATGGTCCAACCACAGAGAGCAGTAGACATTCAGCGTCACTCAAAGAGCCAGAGCCACCACTTTCCCCAGACTTGCTTGATGGAAGTACTAATCTTGTGCTGCAAGCCTCTTTCTGAGCAGAGCATATATGGAAGATCCCTGAGCTATAATCTCCATCAGTAACTCTGGACTGTTGATGGCCTGACAAACAAGCGATTTCTGTCAGGGAAAGTAATCCGAAAGTGATTCCTTCCAAATGTAGACTGCTTCTTTAATGCACTACTTTCTGAGGTCATCAAAATACCTGCCTGGTGGCCCTTAGATCCAGAGGGTCCACGCATTACACCCTACACCCCAGGAATCAGTAATGAGGGTCCTCCGGTGTAATCTAGTACCTTGGTAGCTGGTGAAAACATAGACTGTAAACATATATTCTTCAAAAATATGGACTAAAATATCTCGACCTTACATACATTTCTCCCTGCAAAAATGTTGAACCATCCAGCTCTTGCCCTAAATATGCTATTTTTAGGGATTTAAAATAGTACATTAAACATGTAGCAAGTGAGTTTGGCTGAATTTGGGAATTAAATACAGGTCTACATTTTTGAGTGAAGACTTTACATGAGTTCGAGATTTTGGCAGTCTATGTTTTGGAGCTTCTTTTTTTGCAGAAGTTGTGTTTTTCGGTCTGTGTTTCACTTGAATACGCGGCCACCCATGTGGTAGTTAGCATTGCTATCTCTGTTGAAGAGCATGAGCTCAAGGTCAGTAATACCAGAGTGATGGAGCATGTCCTAGAATCCAGGAAGCCTGAGGTCACAACAGCAAGGGCGACTGTCGCCGCATCAGAGATCAGGAGACGAGTGAGATGAATGTATAGAACAACACTTATGATGTCTTGAGAATTGACAGAAGCATCTGAGAGATTGACAAAGGAATGAGTGAAACTCTTGGAAGTCAAGTTTGTTGAAGTGGTTAAACCAATGAGATTGGATTAAGGTAGATATCAATAAACACTCTGAAACCAGTGATGACTAAAAGCCGGATCCCCTTTAGATAGACAAGTCCAGCAAAGGAAAATGAGTGATGCTCCATGAAAATGTGAAGGCACTTATTTACAGGAGCTATTTTGACATGCCCACAGACATGTTTGCGAAGTAAGATTTTAGGTCTCCGCGAGGATTTATCCCCTTGTTCTGAGGTTGTGCTACTTAGTTCCTATCTCTGGCAAAAACACTCAGGCCCTCATTCTGAGTTCTGGGGTAATGAGAATAAAAGTTTTCTGTAAAATCACTCGCCTGAAATTCCCCTATCTCCATTCTTCCACATTTCACCAGCTAAAACCTGGTGAAGTGTGCGGGTGGGGAATGAGCCTAAAATGAGGAACTACCGTGGGACTGCGGTGTGTGAACAAAGATTCCCGCTGTAATTAACAGCGGGCCTCTTGTAATCGCATGATATTCCCGCACCTCTGTATTTCATATCCCTGTGGCATCAATACTTCCAGGCTTCGTCAACACTGAACGCCCACTCTGAATGAGGGATCTAGTCGGATGTCTTTGTTACAACATTTCCTCAAGTAAACCATCATCTTCTAGGTTCTTCTAATTCGACTCATTTAATGATTTTGGATTCACATCCTCAAATTATTTTTTACCATGTGATATCAATTTCTATACAGTGTTCCAAGAACTGAACACAATGCTCCAAACATGGCCGGGTTGGGATTCACACAGTGATAGCATGCCTGTTCTCCATAACCATTTAATATAAAGCAAACAGTGAGATTGGACTAAAGCTCCAGGCAGCGCGTAGATATCAATAGTGCAGCAGGTGCAGTGAACCGGGGTCCTTGCATGTAAAGCTATTTATATGATAAGGGTTGAAGCTCTCCTGAAGCGCACAAGTGCTAGACTCCTTTGAACTGTGTGAGGCTAAGGATATGGTATGTCAGTTCGGCCCTCGCGAGGTAGTACATACGTAGAGTCGATCACACGTCATTCCTCTGTGCTTATCTCCTAACATTTCAAAGTAATGTCAGGGAAGCATTACATTGCAGCTAAGGCAGGAACATTACACTGAAATGAATAGTAGTGAATGGTTTATTGGTCCACAGCACAACAGAGCTCATGTTTATTGATTAATAAGGGACTAATTAGAGTTAAGCTTGTGTGACACTCTTCTCAACAAATAAGGGGGGTTACAGATTGCCACGTACCCCAGACCAGCCCCTCGCATGGACAGTCACACCTCATTACCCTTGCTGAGATTGTGATGGCTGCTAAGCATTCGCTGATGCCCAAGGATGTTTTCGCCCTACATCGTGTCTCCTGCCCCCATTTTGTGGTTGGAAGATATATGCATTCAGGGATGACTGGCCAGATGGAGTGGAGGCCACAAGCAAAGAGCACAGCCCCTGTTGGCAGCGTATGTGGTAAGGTGCTCAACGCCTCAGCTGCCTGTGTTTTGCAACCAACCCGAACAGACTGCCTTAAGGATTGACAGGTCAATGAACCAATAGGCTATGTGCTTTTCAATGGGTTGTGTCTCGTATTCAAGACCGGAATGGAGCCTCTTTTCCCGCTCAGCATGTCTTGGTGTGTTTACAATTTATTTCAGTAAATAAATGTGAGATTGAACATTCTGTGTGCTTGTCCCTTCCTGTTTGCCTTTTTTAGTCCACTTGAAACAAATATTATGATAGATAAGTAAGATGTGAGCTTGTCTTCCACAATTTCTGTTCACTCACTATGCCCGGTCCACACGCTCCAGGCATGAGGGCAGAACTTAGATTTTCGTAGATTGTAAGCTAGCAAACGGTGGTATTAATGCTAAGAGAAACTGAGAAAGTATAACAAAGGACAATTTCCCTTCTAAGAACTCCTACCTTTTGTTAGGCCACTAAACAATTCAGTATCTTGTCAATCAATGCAGAAAGACACTTGCCTTCAATCCTCTTGTTTGAACATCTCAGTCGTGAAATGTACCACGTCCTGGTATCCAAGTTATTTTATGTTATGGTTTACAAATGTATATGGTGCACATTCGGACATTGGTAGGGCTTTGTGGTGTCCACAGGGCTTGGTACCTATTCACTCGCCCTGGGTTTAATCCCAGACCGGAGCCTGGTGGTGTTTTCAGTTTTTATTTGTAGGTGGAAGTGTGAAAATAGTTGGCATTTTGCTGTTGAATGTTAGATGTGTTTTAAGTTTGTTGGGTGTGGTTGGAGTCCTATCAAAGAGGCTTATGTGTTGCCTTGGATATCTGGCTTGCACATTGGCGAGCATGTTTGTGTGTGTGTCTATTAACTGTAGGTGCTCACTGGTGTTGAGGAGTTGTGTTTGGTCGGTATTATGACCTCTGTTTAGAAGTGTTCTGTTGCATGTTGGTGTGAGTGAATGTTGTTGTTGGTATTCTGATAAGAGTCTAAGGCCCTCATTGTGGGTGTCCAAGGAAGGGGTACAAATGTAGTGCATCCAATGAAATCCGACTCCACCGGAGATAGAATTCATATCCCTACAGCCTATTACGAGTTTTCCCCCAATGATAGACAATAACGTGGATACGGGTGTGTGCACGTCCCAATAATTACTAGTCTTTTCCATGTTAAATTCCAGCCGGTTTGACCAGTGACAATGGTGGTATATCTGTTCAAAGTTTGATGGTTATGAGGAGTTCTGTCTTGAATATTGTGTTGAGCGTTTGTATTTGTTGTTATTTAGTGGTAAGTGCTGTTGTTAGCACATTGACACTCGACTGTAATGTTGTGCCGTCTCTACAGAGTTCGCCTAACATGATGTGTAGGAGATTACACTTGTATTGAGGTCTAACGGGTTCAGATTTAAAGCATATCTGAACAGTGCTGGGTGCATATATTGTGTTATCTTACTAGTATATTGTTGTGCTATAATGTTGCACATTACATCCGGAGCCTCTTGTTACCTCTTCCAGTGCCCTTGAGATGCAACCCATCTGCTTTTCAGGTACACAAAGTGTGAGCTCTCCAGATTCAGGTAGGAATCTCGCCTTTTAGGTGTTGACCCCTCTCCCTACCTGGGATATTACGCTTTCTAACTTTACTTGTGGTCATTCCATTGGTTCCAGAAGTTCAAAGAAAACAGGGACTGGGAGCCTGGGCATGTTCTCCATCCAGGCTGTAATGCAGCCAGCGTGAAAACATGCAAAGTGCGCGTGACCGTTTGGCAGGCTTGATACGTCCGGCCAAACTGTCATGTGCACCGATAACAGTGCATACCACTCCCCGTGGGTGCCTGTTATCCCCCTTCCACCCCCCACCCCCCCAAGACTCCTTGACACAAAATAAAACAACACTAAACCATGGTTTATTATCGTGTCATTTTTCAGTTCTTCATGCTGTTAGCATGGGGGCGATGGCGGAGGAGCCGCTGCTGCCTAAAACAAATAAAGCCAGAAAATAGAAAGCAAGCAAGCGTGAGTTACAAAACCACAAAGCCAATGGTAAGCAATGGACAGAATGCATTCCCAGGGAAGCTTTCTGATGTTCCTAAGATGTCTTTAGCAAACCAGACAGATGCGCTGCCTCCTAGGCTCCCGCCTCAATGGAGCAATGGCCTGGCTGTAGGAAGGAGCTTATAACCCGAGCCTGGTTTTAAAACTCGCATCCTAATGCATTCTGAGGCTTAATTCCTTTGTTTTCTCATTAGGCAGGCTTGCAAATCCTATTACACAGGATGATGGGAATTTTAAAAGGCAGCGGTTGATTAATTCCACGTCAGTGGTGAACCTGAAGGTCAGGAAGCTGCAGATGCAAACACATCATTTACTAAGCATCAGGGAAATTAAAAAAAGAGGCAGAGGCGGAAGCCAGAAGCCGCTGCTCTGGACCGTTCCAAACGAGCTCCTCGTGAGCCACTCGGCGCCTTGGTGAGCCAAATCGCAAAGTCCAAAACAGCAGAAACACGGCAAAAACACGGACTGTCTCTTTAAGATCCTTAGTGAGCTGCCACCCTGCTGGTGCTCGTTAGAGATCTGATCATCTGAGCATGCAAGTCCAGAGAGACCGGGGGCGAGACAGGCAAGCAGGTGGCACAGATGGTGCGCCACGCGCCAGAAGCCAAGGACGCAGGGGAGCACGGCCAAGAAGCGCCACACGGAAACAAGTTATTTCAGCATACACGTTCGGCTCACGTATGCAAATAGCCTTCTTTATGAGTCTGAAGCCACTTTCGGAATTCGCAAATGTTAGACAGAGATTTTTTGTGCTAGTAAATCTGCAAACCTGGGCAGTGACGAGTGGTGAATTGCATTCGAGAACAGAATGTTTGTTCACACGCACAAACTTACACATCCCGAGGAGGCACACACTCCCCTACAACCCTTTCCACTGAAAAATATCAGAAACTAACTCCAGACAATCACAGAAGTACATTTTCCAGGGTGAGAAGGGGAAGGGAACATTCTCAACATTGGTCGGGTTGTTGTGGTGGATGTGGAATAATGTTTTGGTAAATGTTAAAAGTGTTAATGGGTGGAATCATGCAATGCTTGAAAACATGTAATATACTCGTGGTCGTTTGGGACACATTTCATGCCTTTATTTCTTGCCCCAATGCACCACTCCAGGCCAGAGGCAACCACGTGTAAATCCGCCTTGGCCCTGTTCTTACATAAATAGTATTACGTTTGATTCGGGCAAGGTTGAGGGCAAAAAACGGACTGAAATGTGCCCCCCTCCCCCACCCCAGTGATTGCGAGTGACTGTGATCTTTGCAAGAATTCCCCTCTTTGGTTTAAAGCACACGGAATGAGAATATTTGGTCAAAACTGGATAGTATTGCAAAATCTATTTGCAGGGACCTTTGGGGTCTCCAACAAGGAAAATAAATAAATTGTGTGTTCAAACCAATAACATTTGTGATTGTGAAGTTGAATATACACACAGTTTTGGAATGTCTTATGGAGAGTCTCCCACACAGAATACTGGACACAATTATTGCCAAATAATGTGGTATAAAGACACTGGCGAACAGACATGGACACAGAAACATGCCAGCTAGGCACCGACGCAGACGGTTCACCAACACTGCAATAAGATGGTGAAACCAAGGCGGCACCTACGGACTCACTCGTTGGGCTTCATTCAGGCAGCAGGAAATGAAGTCACGCCAGGCCTCGGCCACCAAGGAAGCTGAGGCGGAGCCAAGGAGAGGTGTGTGCCATCGTGGCGGCGCGCGTGCCATCTTCACATCCAATCACAAGAGTAGGGACCTGCCGGGCAGCTCCTTTCTGAAGACCCTACAAGTGTGGATGGCGAAGGTTGGATGCCGACCCGCACTCTGAGCTGACCTCTCTGCCTGGCTGTCTATGCAGTGCTTTCTGTTTGGCTCAGTAGGTCCGGCACCTTGCATCTTAAGTAGCGATGAAGGTTGAACTGCCCTGAGGAAGGAGACGCCCACCTACAGCAGGCCCAGGACATGGAAGTGAATGCCTTGATGCAGCCTTGATTCTACCAGCCACCTGGAGGTGTTGGTGAAAAAAGCCTGTGACATCACTATGCTTGCCAGAAACATTTGCACTGAGTCTGATTGGAGCCCATCATTTTGGCACTGTGACTGTACAAAGCCTCTGTGCGTCTCCCAGTATCAGAAATGAATACCTTTGGCCACTCATCATGCCTGCTGAAGGATGGAGTTACCGAAGCCACGGTTGTGGCTCATGAGACCGGGCAGCGTAAGGGCTGCTGAGAAATGTATTACAGTAACCTAAAATGTCTTCACCATGTAGAGATGCAATCATCTTCCTGGCTACTGTCCTCAGAGGGCTGTTCATAATTCGAGTGTGCAAAGCCTACAAAACTTAGAGAGGCTGTATACCTTTAATGGGACAGTAGCAATATTTCTTACTGGGTTCGGTATACCTTTCATTGACAGTGTTGACATTTCCCAGAAAGGTTGCATAATTTTAATGACACATGACATGGTTCAAACAATTGGCACCAAGACTGCCGTCCCTTTAAGAAGATAGTCTAACCCAAAACTTCTCAGCAGTCCTGGGACAACGTTCCAAGAATTGTCTATACTTTCCGCGACTGTGTCAGCAGAGCTGGCAGAGGCATCACAATCATCCACAAAGACACCCTCCAATGCGCCACTACGGATGACGACATCACGCCGATCATGGAACACCTCAAATTCCAGATCAGACTTCATGCAAAAAAAAGCCATCAGAGGAACCCTCACCTACATACTCCATGTCCCTGTCCAAGCTTCTGCAATGCCATTGCCGACTTCATTGCCCCTCTGGCAATCGACTCCGAACACTTCTTCCTGGGAGACTTGAACTTCCACCTCGAGGACCCCAATGACACCAACTCTACCAGCCTCCTGCAGAACATGAACAACCTTGGCCTCTCACAGCTGGTCTCCACCCCCACGCACTTCGCAGGTCACACAATGTACCCTATCTTCTCCTCCAGTAACAGAATCAAGTTCTCCCACACAACCAAACTGACCTGGACCGACCACAGCATTGTCCACTTCTCCCACACTGGCTCCCCAGTACCGCTGACCAGACCACCCACCGACCTCACCGGAAATGGATTGGAGTCAAACAACCCCTCTGGACCTCTGCCCTCAAAATGCTCGACCCCTCTGACAACCTCAAACACAAAGTCCAGAATTCCTCGAAGTAGATCTCTGCAGCCACAGACCCCATCACCCCCTTGAAAGACTCCCCCGGAGACAGACCTGCAAAACGTGCCAGCTGGTTCATCCCCGAACTTCAGACCCTCAAACACGACTGCAAGAAGCTAGAGAAATGTTGGCACTCCAGCAAGAACCTCTCTGACCTCAGCACTTTCAGATCAGCCCTCTACAACTATCACCGCCACCTCAGGGAAGCCAAGAAAGATGCCCTCACCAACTGCATTGAGGCCACTGTCAGTCACGCCACGGACACCCACCGACTCTCCAACCGGAAACAGCTCTCGATCCAAGACTCAACCACCATCATAAACTCAATCCACTCTGGATCTCCCTCAGACCCCTGCCCTCACCACATCTACAACCCAGGGAAAAAATAAATCAGCATCCACTTCACAGAGATCCTCAACTCATCCATCATGACAGCCACCGTCCCCGTCGCATGGAAGTACTCAGAGGTCAAGCCTCTTCTGAAGAAGCCCTACACCAAATTACCATCCTATCTCGCTATCTCGCTACTCTCCTTCCCAACCAAGGTCTTGACAAAAGCCATCAGCCTCCAACTCACAGAATACCTCGAACAGAACAACCTTCTCGATGCCTCCCAATCAGGATTCTGGGCCACCCACAGCACCGAGACCGCTCTCATTGCAGCTACAGATGACCTCAGACGCCTCCTTGACCAGGGGGAAATGGTGGCCCTCGCCCTCCTCGACCTTTCCGCAGCCTTTGACACCATCTCCTATCACACCCTCATCATCAGACTCCGCTACCTAGTGATCCAACACAACGCTTTCAACTGGATAGCCTCCTTCCTCTCTGGCTGAACTCAGAGGATCCATCTACCTCCTTTCTTCTCTGAACACAAGAACATCATCTGGGGCGTCCCCCAGGGCTCCTCCGTCAGCCTCACCCTCTTCAACATGTACATGACGCCTTTTGAAGACATCGCCCGCCCACACAGCCTCAACGTCATCTCTTATGCCAATGACACACAGTTCACACTCTCCCTTACAGACAATACCGACACCACTAGAGCCAACTTCCAGAACACCATGTCTTGCATTGCCGCCCGTCCTCTTGCTTTCACACCCACCGCATGCTCCGCAAAATCTTCTGATGGATCCACAACACCCACCAGGAAAACAGTGACCCAGGCCCTCATAACCAGTCACCTCGACTACAGCAACGCAGTCCGCGTCGGTACCACCAAGCAACTACTCACCCGCCTCCAGACAATCCAGAACACAACAGCTAGACTCATCCTCAACCTCCCAAGAAGAACCAGCACCTCACCCCACCACAGAACCCTCCACTGGCTCCCCGTACAGAAAAATATACAGATTCAAGCTCCTCACTCACTCACGCCACATCAGACCCTCCTACTTCAACCACCGCTTGACGTTCCATCATCCCACCAGGGAGCTCTGCTCCTCCTCCCTCACCCTGGCCCACATCTCCCGAATTTGCCGGAACCGTTGCAGAGGTCGCCGCTTCTCCTACATCGCTGCCAAGTCCTGGAATGACCTCCCCTTCCAGTTGCGCACCCGCCCTTTGCTTATGGAATTCAGAAAAAGGCTCAAGACATGGCTCTTCAATCAAGGATGTTAGGACCTAGCGCCTGGAGACCCCCCTGGGTGACAAGCTACTCTTCACAAGAACCCTCTGATTGGTTGATTGATGTGCAGAGCCTACACTTCTAAAAAAAAATAAAAAAGGCTGACATCCCTTAACTGGACTCTACCATTTCTCAGTGAGGTTGCTAGAACTTTAAAAGCACAGTACCAACATTTTTCAGCAGGCGCCGCATGAACAATCACCTCCCTTCAAGGCTCTTTTACTTTTATTGGCTAAAATCCCTTCAGTAAGTTAGCATGAACCCATGCTTGCCAGAGTCTTTCATAAGAAAGTATCAACACCTCTCATCAGGGCTGTTGTTTATTTAATCCAGAGTGGTCCACTGAAGCTTCAGGATAGCAAGATGCATGCAAGGTTTGGACTTGATCAGGATTTCTGAAACTCCATTGGAAATCTAGGCTTTAAAAGGAGAGTCCGGACCACAGTTGTACTACTGAATGTCATCCTCCCAAATATCGTGGCACAAGAATATCGAGGACAGAATACCAAGGGGCAAAATATCGAAAGGTAAGTGTATATAGGGAAGTATAGATCTACTATCCTTAACTCCACATCTATGTACCTTGAAGATAGATATCACCAAGGTATGTATATGTGGAGTTAGGTTGATGTCCATAATGTGATGTCAATATTCATGCTGCACACCTCAGAACACCATATCTAAGCCCAGCCCTTATCAAAAAGCATTACCAGGTCCGCAGTACCTTTAATTAGACAGTTCAGCATTTCCATTCAGGGCTGTTTTACTTTTAATTAGATGTTAGTGGCCTTTTCCAGCAGGAAGAAGGCATGTTGTGACTAAGTAATTACATCTCTTGCATATTCATGAAACACTAGAGAGCATAGGAACACAATCTTTCATTCCTACCTTTGATTTTATACGAAACATTCTAATTCTTCAGCACATTCTCTGGCAGTATCATTTTCACCTATTTTAGAAAAAAATGAACTTTTTTTGTGAAATCTGCAAATTATGTGACATTGTAATTCCTACATAGGATTGTAGGCATGCAATTTATTTGCTATCTCTGACTTAACTTTGCTCCACTCCACGCATATGTGCAGGTACGCATTCACAGCAACACAGTAAGAGGATCCTTTGTCTATCAAGCAGGCATCAAAACACTTCCTATATAGGCCTACATTCATATTCCTACACCCTTCCACCCAGACACAATTTCTCATAAGCTTAAGCCTCCTCTTGATTAATGTATATGTTTAGTTGTATAGTTATAGTTAGGTCAGTGTTTCCACTAGAAATGCGTGTTTTGTGCTGCTAACAACTTAAGCCCTGTTTGATGAATCTCCACAAAACTCTCCAAAAAGGTGCTACTGGCTTTAGCTGTTCAGTTCCAGTTCATAAAGTCTTTATTTCGATTAAAATAATCATAAAAGACTGTACAATCAATATTTAAAAAAAAAACTTGAAACAGAGAGAGAAGCTCACAGGTTAATTCCAAAAGCGGTATTATTATATAAATGGGCCACAGTGTCAAATACATAAAATTAAGCATTTAATTTGAGATATAAGTGTTATAATAAATTGATCATTTACCTTGAAGTAAAAGTGTTATAATACACAATAAAATCCACTGTTATCTTTTAAAATGATAATAAAAAGTATAAAACGTATCAGCCCAACCATCAATTCATATCCACTACACGTTAGTAACTTAGCAGCTGAGTGATTATAACTCGGATGGGAGTTCCCTGAATCTTTATTCTCGGATTACCCAAGTGCAGTTTAGGAATTTAGCCATGGCAATAACAATAGACTCCTGAGTGGAGGTCTGCAAAATTCTTATCGCTTCCATAGCAGATCTAATACCCATGATCATACAGATGGGTTTAAGCCATTTGGACCTGGGAAGCTTGTAGGCAGGACATACAAATAAAACTTGAGCTAAAGATTCAGTCTGGTCTGTGCAAAAGTCGCACATATCCGATGTGGTCGGTAGCCATCTATTTTTAAAAGTGTAAGTTGGGAGGGAACCCACCCTGAACTGATTGTAAAGTTTCCTATCTAACGGTCTCAGGATGGTATCCCAGTAAGGTTCAAGCACAAATTCATGTTTCTGCATCGGAAAATCTCTAGTCAAGGTTGGCCTTGTGGTAGATGAAAAGTGCTTAAGCTTGATCATGTTCCAGTAAGCTGCCTTAAACTCCTTTTTTGGCGGGAATGGATTAGCTTCAGGGTTTTCCCACAAAGAGCTCATCCCCATTTGGCTTAGGATATTTTTTATATTCTGCAACCATTTGATCTTACTTAAGCATCCTACCCCTCTAAAAACCAGAAGGGGTTTAGCATAGGTGGAGAGATCCAGGGTGACCCAGAGCCTTCTCCAGAATGCTATTGGCCTATAGCGAGCTAAGTCCTCGAGACGTGGACAACCCAGATCCAAATATAGAGGTAACAGTGGTGTTGATTGCGGGAGACGCGTGACGCCTCTAACAAATTTGTTCTGAGCCATAGCCAAAGATGTTAAATTATCAAAACCCCATAATTCTGCTCCATATAAAGTTGAGGGGACAGCTTCGGAGATATATATATTGAGGGCAGGGGCTAATGGTTTGGTGAATGAGAGCCTCTGCTCTTTTATAAGAGCTCCAGCCAGCTGAGCGTGTTTTAAGGCTAGCCTGTCAATCTGGGGCTTCCAATTTAGTTTCCTACTTAAAGTTATCCCCAAATAGGTGAACACTTCAGTCTGTTCTAGGGGGACATTGTTCATGTGTACTCTGCTCCTAATAGCTTTATGCTTGTGAAGAACCATGAACTTTGTCTTGTCCACGTTTACCACCAGCCCATGGTCGCGGCAAAACACCTCAAACCGAGAAAGAGCGGCCTGTAACCCCTTCTGGGTTTTAGATAATAATAAAGTGTTGTCCACGAACATGAGCAGGGGGATCCTCAAGCCCACAAGTGTGGGCGCATCAGTAGGGCAAGTGGAATAATACTGGACAACCCTATCAATAAACAGAGACAACAGGGTAGGCGCCAGGACACATCCTTGGCGGACACCCTTTAAAACAGGAAATCTATTGGTTACCTCTCCTTGTGTACCCCAGCGGACCTGCGCATAATTGGAATCATGCAGTTTAACTAGCATGGCTAGCAGCTCCAGTGGCATCCCCATGTCCTGGAGTGCACTCCACAGTTTGTTGCAAGGGACCAAGTCAAAAGCAGCCTTAAGGTCAATAAAAGCTGCATATAGAGAGCCCCCTCCGATAATAACCACTTGCCAGTATATCATTACAAACCTGAAAACCTGATCAATTGTACTAGTATGGGAGTGAAAGCCTGCTTGCAGGGGTGATAATATCTCAAACTCCTCTATCCACAACTGAATTCTGCAAAGTACCAGCCTGGCGACTATTTTTTGTATCGAGTCAATAAGGCTAGTGGGCCTATAGTTGCCGGGTAACGAGCCGTCACCCTTTTTATATATAGGAATGATAACCGCTCCTGACCAGGTATCGGGGATAGGAGCACCACTGGCTATAGAATTGGCTAAGAACATAATGTAAGTGACCCATTTATCCTTATCATTCAAAAACAAATCCGCCGGGATGCAATCGGGGCCGGGTGCCCTACCTCTCAGAATCAATGGGAGAACTGACTCGACCTCTGACCTATCAAACGTTAAAGTGGTAGACGGAGGATCAATTTGGAAATTTACTAAAGTATTGTTTGGAGTGGAGAACTGGGCTTCGTAAAACGAAGATTATATTTCTGGTGCTACATGATTAACTGGGATTTGTGGTGTTCCACTACTTCCCCACTTAACTAGTTGCCAGAATGTTATCATATCTTTCTCCTTACAGGCGGCAAGCAGGTCAAGCCATCGTTTGTCATCCCATTCTTTCTTGGCCGTTAGTTGAATGGCTTTGTACCTTGCCCTGGCCTGTCTAACCTCTCCCATATTAGAAGATCTAATGGCCTTTGTTAATAACCGGTATGCCTCTCTACATGATTTGTTATATCAGGTTGCTGTAGTTTTCCCTGGGGTTTTCTTCCTTAGGTTAGGCTTAGTAAAAAAGGTTTTTAGATTAAAAAACAAATCACTGTGAACCCGTGGCACAGTGAGGTTAATGTCCTCCTGAGTATCGCAGTTGTTGAAAAGAACTATCGATTGGGCGACCTTAGCCCTCATCTGCTCAAGGTCCCTTTCACTTTCAACTAACCTGGCCCATCTAACTCTCCCTGTGTCATTCGAGACCAGTAGTTCTGGGGGTGTGTTCGCACCTAACTTGTAAGGTTTCTCCTGAAAACCCAAGACCTTTATTGACATGATTAATGGATCATGATCACTTTCAGTATGCTCCAATACCAACATATCTTGTAGGGATGACCAAAATTCCACGTTAAGAAGGATATAGTCTATTCGACTTCTTCTACGCCCATTATTAAAAGTATATGCACCATCCTGGTCCGAATGTGTCCTCCCATGTACTGCCCTCAATCCCTTTTCCAAACACAGCCCTTTGAGTTGCAATGCAGCCTCTGTCCATTTCTTAATTGGGCTGAGGTCTAAGGGTGGACTATTCCACTGTGTATCCTCATTGGGACTTGAATTGCCATCGTCTCTGTCAAGGGGTTCGAAGGAGCAATTGAAGTCTCCTGCAATGATCAAGTTGCACCCAGCCCTCTGATTATCCAAAAAGCTATCAAGGAGGGCGACCGTCTCCAAGAGCCTCCCACCCGATAACCCTCTAGCGTAGATGTTGATTAGCAGGAAATCACCTGTTTTACCCAGCCTAAACCGGAGGGCCATGATGTCTGGGCTGTCGATGGTTACTACCTCGACGGCGTAACCCAATTGTTGTCTCACCCAACAAGTAAGTCCACCTATAGGTCTTCCCTTACGTCCCCCTTGGGATAACTTAGAGAAATTTAGATACCCAGGGTAGTAGACTTCATCCAAGGACCAAGTCTCTTGGAATGCCCAGATATCATGCTGGTCAATCAATGCGACCCAATCACTTGATTCGAATTTAGACGGGACCCCTGCTAGGTTCCAAGAGCACACAGTAATGGTGGAATTAGAATACATATGTTGTATGCTGGGCAGACAGTTTTGGGGTAAGGATACATTCACTGGACTCTGTAAGGTCACACTGTGGGTACTGTCTGACAAAGGGCAACAGACCTGAGGGGCTTTAACTAGGCCTACCAACTTCACCTCCTTGCTCCTGACAACCCCAGATGTTTTAGCGTCTCCTGAATTGTCAAGATTAAAACTTTTTACGGTCCTCACTGGAAAAGTGGCCCTGTTTGTGAAAGGAGCACCTGGGGCGCAAATTGGGATACCTTGGCCGGAACCACTATTCCACCAATTAAAGCCTGCAACAGTTGGTGATGTGTGGCCATAAGGATCAGGTCAATCGCTGTCATCTAGAGAATAAAAGCATCAAATTGATTACTTATGGGGACAGGGTAGTTAGATTGGTCAAAAGAGGGACAGGGCCCACACCAGTCGGTGCGCCTAAAATCTGGTGTGGGTCGGTAGAAATAACCCAATGGAAGAACTTGGATGTTATCCTTTGCATCACCATGCCCTGCCCTTGACAATATGTGCTGGACCAAACTAGGTAGCCTAAAACTTAAAACCACACAGTCACCCCTGAGAGACTTTTCTGACTTCCCAACCCATGGAACTCTGCGCACCATTTTAAATTCTGTAAAGAGTTGGGTATTAATCCCTGTCCTAAAGCTCAGCAGATGTAATGACTTGTTACGCCGAGTGGACCAATGCTCCCGTATATTGGGTGCTAACTCTGGAACATTGCCTAAAACAACTGTGTAGGGTGTGGCTTCCAGGGGTTGGTGTAAATACCTTGGCGCATGGGGAACGCCCTCTAGAGAACGACGAGAGGGATAAAGGCTATTGTCACACAGAGCCTCCAACATACCCCGGGGGCCTGAACCACCTTGAGGTGGTATTGTTGGTAGGCTATTACTCAGGGCAGCGTTTGGTACGATTGGGTACAGTCATGGCCGGAGTTTCTAATCCCCTTTTTTGAAATCCTCCACCCCCCCGTGTTGAGTAGCACCCCCACCACCCATCGATGTGTTAGGGTGGTTCGAGTTGTTATTAGGTATCCCCTGCTCTATTTTGGTAAGTCTGTCCTCTATCAAAGTTAGTTTTAACAATATGGGGGCCATTATCTTTGACATTTCCTGCATTATCTGGGTATTAAGATCTGTCTCGTTGTCATAAGTTTTACTGGCAGTAACATCAGCGGGGAGACGATCACTAAGGGTGCCCCGGGTGGATTGGGGACCCCCTCCATACCCTTTTGCGGTGACCTTCCATCCAGCTCCCCCGGAAGGGTTGGAGCTGGGTTTCTGTGTACGGCGAGCATTCCCGATCTTCTTAGCAATCAGGTGGGGGTGAGTAACGGCGGGGCAGGAGCATCAAGCGGTGGTGGGGGTTGGGGTGGATAACTGGATGATAAAAAAAGAGCACTATGAAGTGCCCAGCACTGGTCACTTCATAGCGCTTTTTCCACTTTTGTTGGGAGAATAAACAAAGAGGGGGGATTGGGAGAGTAAGAAGAAACAGAGACGGGAGTCCTGGGGTGGAAGAGGTGTGGGTAGGAGGGGGAAACAGAAACAGGAACGGTAGGGCAGACCTAAAACGTAAGTGGCAGCATCATTATTCCTGGGCTCTCTTCTGTCGTATTATGGACCTGTTCTTAATGCTGAGGGGCAGGTTCCTGGTCAGCAGGGGTGTAGCTTGGTTAGTAAGATTGGGAGGGTGTAAGCTTCAGATTTCAGAACAATCACGCTGGCACATAGGGGTCTATTTACCAAATTCTCACGCAGCACTTCTGCCAAAAATGCTGTGCTGCACTGCCTGAGAAGCGGAGCGCCATATGTGCAGAGATATGGCACTCTCCTCCCCTCTCCCTAGCACCAGTGTACAATCAGGTAGCCAGGCACCACGTATACTCCTTTGTACCAGAGTACAAAGGTGTCTACGTGAGTCTCTAACATAGCTTTTGTACTGAAAGTGTGCCCTACCAGTACAAAATACAATGCCTAGACTAACTTTAAAACTTTTCCCACTTTCCTAGTGTGCTGTACAGTGCAGCACTCATGCAAAGTCGGAAAATAAATGAGAAAGCATTTCTCCTTGATAGTGCCCATTTGAAACAGGCGTTTTTTTCCTTCAAAACTCTGCCTACTGTTTTTTAGTGAAAAAGGGTTTGCTTCAAGAACCGTAGGTGGTTGCAGGGGAAAACCCATACACCACCAACGGAACGCCCACTTGGCGCTAAGTAATGCAAAGCAGCTGTATGAACTGCTTTTCTTTACTTTCAAGTGAATTTCCAGCACAAAACAAGTTTTGCGCTGGAAAGAAATCTAGGAAAAAAAATAATTTTTGTTGATTTGCATCACTGTTGTGATGCAAACACGGTACAAAATCCTAGTAAATGTATCCTATAATGATAAAATACATTATACGACAAGCAGGGGGCACAAGGGGGGCCTAAGGGGAACTGGAAAGGGAGAGTAATGCAGATTGGTAGTGATACTGAGAAAACACATTATTTTGTTAAATAACCAAAATTGTTTCATTCTCACTCTAAACAGAGAGAGGGAGAGTGTGTGTGTGTGCTTTTTTAGTCTGTGTGTCTAACAGTTCCTGGTAAAATCTGACAGTCAAATTACCATACCCTACTCAAAGCACCTGTGCCCAATTGTTTATCACTAAATGCATTTATTAGGGGAGTGTAACAGCACAAACCACCCCCCCCCCCCGAAACTACACCTCTGCTGGTCTGATCCATAGAACAAGACAGATCTTGGGGTTAATTATAGCCATAAAAAAAAGTTACAAATATGTTTATCTGTCTTTCATATCAAAAATGTAACCTGCAAGGCAGCAGTTAAATTGTAAGAGGCAAGGTCCTACTTTGACAGACTTAGGGGGGAGATTCTCAAACATTTTGCACAAAAATGACACTAACCTGTGTAGGAAAGTAGGATCTGCTTCTTATGGTTGCTGATGTTTCACTGTTTTTCGACTTTAGTCTGGCTCAGACCCTGCTATTCAGGGCCCCAGCCTAGCTGCTTCCTCTCTAAATTGATTCCATGTACTTTAGGTACACTCCAGATTGGATTCTGGAGTACCCTTATAAGTCCCTAGTATATGGTATACTATGTACCCAGGGCATAGGTACCCCAGAGGCCTACGAGGGGCTGCAGCATGTATTGTGCCACCCCTGAGAAGCCATTTAAAATGACACAACAGGTCTGCTACAGCAGCCTGTGTAAGGTGGTGTATGCACCCCTTACTCAGATATAGGTTCCTATATCTATCCATATCACTGCACATATAAACCTATCAGTCACCCCTATGGCAGGCCTTATCAATCCTGAAGGCAGGGTGCTGGGTTTTATGTGAGAGGGTGCCCATGCATGAGCAGAGTCCCTCTGCAGCCTTCAGAACCCTTATTCCGGGGTTGTTTGTGATGCAGCCAAACCATATACTCTTAAGTGCATTATAACCTCGCGGTAAATGCTAACTTTGTAATGGCTGCATGGAAACATGTCGTGTTTGTTGTCAAACACCTTGGAATCATACCTCCACACCAGTAACTGGTGTGGAAGGTATGATTCCACCCTACTAGAGGGAGAACCATCACTTTACCGGTACACCCGGTACCAGCTTCACAGAGCCTGACATCACAAAATGGATGCTGCCAGCCACAGACCCGAGTCTGCCCTCCTGCTGCTGGACGAAAGTCCGGCAGGGGAGGCCTGGACAATAGGTTTGCTGTCACAGGGAAGTGTAACCACCTCCCAGACAGGCTTAAGTGTATTGGGGCTGGGTGGGTGCACTCCAAGAGTGCTTTGATGTCTGCACTGGGGGCACATTTGGTGTCCCTGTGCATAGTCCAGCTCAAACCGGCTGCAGGGGCACTCAGCCCCAGCTCTGGCATGAAACTGGACAAAGGACATGGGTGTAGCCACCCTTCTGTCCTGACCCTCTCATAGGTGGGTCCCCAGAGTTTGTCCCACCCCTTCCTTCGGTATAAAGTAGGAACCCCTGACCACAGGACTTTAGATTTACCTGGACAAAACTCTGCTACAGAATCCCAGAATTTCTACTATCTACACGACGTTGGATGACCGAAGAATCTCCCTTGGAGTAAAGGAGTTACTCCCCTGCAAGGCAGGTACCAAAGACGCATCGGTCCGGTTTGCATCTGCGCAGCTCCTGAAGGACTCCGAAGACTTTGCAACACAGGAGGTGGGTTTCCAAGCTTCCCCGAGGCTGATCCATGCTCTCAGCAAGTCTGAGATTCAAAGCCTTCGTGGGGACCGTGCAACCCGAACCCGTGGACACCGCGCACATTTGCAGCAGCATATGCTTCTTGCCGATCCCTGAGGCTGTGCTTTGGGCTACTTGTAGTCCCACCCCCGAGCAGTGATGCCACCGAAGATTGCTGGCCTACACTCCTCGAGTGACCCATGGGGTGGTATCCAGTGATTCCTCTGGAGGTCCCTTTCCGATCCATTGTCCTTCGACTTGTGGGTCCCTGAGAAGGGTACTTAGACTTTCAACAGGACCTTGCTGGTCTCTTAGTTGGCGGGTTCACCAAGGGGTCGAAACGTTGACTTTTCTTTCATTTTGTATCAAACTGGGATGACAGTGAAAAATTAACTGCAGCAGTTGTTTATAATTTTGCATTTATTGTCTGTGCCATTTATCTGGCTGGTTAGGTATTTTACCATTGCATATTGATGTATGTATATGCACAACCTTTCCTTTGCACTACCACTTGCACTGATCCCATCTTTAGCACTTGTCACCTCACGTTAACTGCACCTACATTTTAAAGTTGCAAAATGTGATATAGAGTCTTATTGGTGAATCATTGATCTATTGACGCTCAGTCGATTAAAACCATTTTCCTTGATTGTATGACATTCTTTGGTGTTGTTATATTTTTGTTATTTTGATCATGTATTGGATGTTGATATTTTGTGAATAATTTCCACTGTGACTATCTTTTTGTGTAGTACTACTAACCCGAGTCCAGTGGTCTATCGGGTCACCCCTATGATACTTAACACTATACTAGTGGACAGCATATACCAGGCCAACGTTTTACATTGGTGTGCAGCGGTTGGATTCAAGCTTGCTATTGCTTTACCAGATAATCTCTTTGAGTGACTAACTGAAAACCACTATAGGTACCTAGGTACATATAGAATACAGTAAGTTTTACTGAACTTAGAGTTGTGTGTCAAGGGCTTAGCACAACATTTCTACAACTTAAGAGAATTTAGTAGTTCCCACAAGGTTAGGTAGGTGCAACACCTCACTACACTAGTATGTCTTCAAGAGCAGAAGCCAGTGGTTCCTTGCTGATTAAGTATGACCACCTCTCATTTCAGGAATTGAGAAACATGTGTGCATCTAGGAAATTGAAGACAGGGAAGAACCCTAGGACTCAACGCCTCATAGAGGCCTTGCTTTTAGGTGACCTCAGAAAGACCCCAGGGTCTGATGAGGCAGGCAAGTTGGGTGGGGCAGCAGATGAGGACAGGCCTGGAAGTGAAAAAATCCAGGAATTAGAATCTGAAGCTGACCAGGAGGATCAAGATGATTGTAACCTGGACAATCCAATCTTTCCTGAGGGTGGGGGAGAGGACTCAAGGGGTCCCCTCTTTACTCCACCTGGAAGGGTTAACAGTGTACCTAGAAGGTCTAGATCTCATTCTCAGGAATCTAATCATTCTGGTACATCTGTAGGGACCTCTATTTCTCAGAAAAGGAAATCCTCTTATGAGAGGAAATGCAGACTGCTTGAGTTTGAGAAAGCTAAGCTTAGGATCAAGAGAGAGCAGTTGGCATTAGATAGGGAATCCCTGGAGCTCCAGAGAGCTTCACAAAGATGGGGGCTAGAGCCCCATGGTGGCAGCAACAGTGTCCCTAGAGGTAGAGATCATACTCATGACCATAGAAACCTGAACAAGATTGTCCTTCCCTACCAGAGTGGGGATGACATCCACAAATGGATAACTGCACTTGAGAGGGCCTGTAAAGTACAGAGGGTCCCTCAATAGCAGTGGGCAGCAATCTAGTGGCTCTCCTTTGCAGACAAAGCTAGAGACAAGCTCCTCACTGTTAGAGAAGAGGATGCTGACAATTACAAAGTCTTGAAGAGCGCACTGATTGATGGGTTTGGCCTAACCACTGAACAATACAGGTTAAAGTTCAGAGACACCCAAAAGGCATAGACTCAAGACTGGGTTGACTTTGTAGATTGTGCTACTAAGGCTGTGGAAGGCTGGTTACTTGGCAGTAAAGTGTGTGATTTTAAAGGATTGTACAATTTGATTATGAGGGAGCAGATCCTTAATAATTGTCAAAATCAGCTGTTGCATCAGTACCTGGTGGACTCTGATCTGACCTCTCCCCAAGAATTGGGCCAGAACGCAGACAAATGTGTCAGAACCAGGGTGAGGCAGAAGGTTCAGAACCAAGGTGGTGACTCCAAGAAGCAAGATTCTAAGAACTCTGATAAGGGTGGGGAAAAGGGTAAAGACCAGAAGTCTTCTCAAGGGCCCCAAAAATCGACATCTGGTGGGGAGTCCCAATCTAACAAAGAAAAAGGCCAAAAGAAACCATGGTGTAAAATCTGTAAACAGAAAACCCATTGGACAAGTGATTGTACCAAGTCCAAGGACTGTAATCCAGCCACCATTGCCCCTAAGGCAACTGTTCCCCTAGTTCAGCTCCAAGTGGTGGTACTCAGAATAAGGGTGTAGTAGGGTTAACCCTGGGATGTGAGATGGACTCTGTCCTAGTCAAAGTTACTACTCAGGCTCTACTGATCTGTGATGGAGGCATGGATATGGCCTCCTTATTTGTCAGTCCCAGTAATCTGGACAAATACAGACAGCAGCCTTTAATCAATGGAAAAGAGGCCTTGGCATTCAGGGACACAGGAGCAAGTGTCACCTGCTAGCTGTGTCAGGACAGGCCATTCCTTGGCTGTTTGTAGTATCTTGGTATAGTGTTGTTCTTGCCATTCACTGCTCCACCAGTGGAACACTGTGGAGATGATGTAATGTGGAATGTTCATCTAAGAATTACACAGTTGGAGAAGGGCTGAGCGCCTTGCTGGCTGCTCCTGGTGGGGCTGATTTACAACTAATCTACTGCTGAATACTACTGTTCTACTCATCTGTAATCAACGTGAATAAATCTATTTAAAACTACATTCCTGATGTGGACCTGATTACTACACTGTTGTTAATTTCACCTGGGAAGGGGTAACTGGCCCTAAGAAGGTTGTAGTAAGTGCAGACCTCCCTGTTGAATGCTTGCTTGGCAATGATTTAGAAACTTGAGCAGAAGTGGAGCTTAGGACCCATACAGAAATGTTGGGAATCCCTTCAGATGTGTTTGCTATGACCAGGTCACAGGCAAAAATGTCTAACACTGGACAGGCCCTGGATTCTGGAAGAATGGACCAGGTGCCTCCCAAGAAAAGGAGCAGTAGGGGTAAGGCAGTGTCTTCCCCCCTGACTCAGAAAGCAGATCGGTCTCTTAAGGGAGATGATCTCAGTGTTGAAGAAGGAACCGTCCCAGGGGAGCTTGAACCTGACCAGGTTGAGTTCTTGGGGATAGGTGCCCTTCCAAGGCAGATCTGAGCCAGGAGCAGCTGAGCTGCCCTTCTCAAGAACCCCTCAGAAAGCAAGCTGCTGATGAGGCTGCTGGGAATGCTGGTGGAACCCATAAGATATATTGGGATAATGGACTCCTGTACTCAGAGTGTAGAGACCCCAAGCCTGGTGCCACCAGGAGGTTGGTTATACCTCTGAAGTTTAGAGGCTTCCTATTAACACTAGCCCATGATATTCCCTTAGCAGGACACCTAGGCCAAAACAAGACTTGGGACAGAATTGTCCCTCACTTTCATTGGCCTCACATGTCTGAGGACACCAAGGAGTTTTGTCGCTCCTGTGTCACCAGTCAAGCCAGTGGTAAGGCAGGTGGTACAACAAAGGCTCCCCTGATACCGCTACCTGTGGTGGGGGTTCCCTTTGAGAGGGTTGGGATTGACATAGTTGGTCCCATGGATCCTCAAACAGCATCTGGGCACAGATGTATACTGGTGGTGGTGGACCATGCCACTAGGTATCCAGAGGCTATTCCCCTTAGGACCATCACAGCACCTGTGGCGGCAAGGGCCCTACTTGGAATCTTTTCCAGAGTGGGTTTCCCTAAGGAAGTAGTATCAGACAGAGATGAAAACTTCATGTCTAGTTACGTGACTGCTATATGGAAGGAGTGTGGTGTGAATTATAAATTCAGTGCCCCTTATCACCCACAATGCAATGGGTTGGTTGAAAGGTTCAACAAAACCCTCAAGGGCATGATCAAAGGTATTCCAGAAAAGCTTAGGCGCAGATGGGATTTACTTTTGCCCTGCCTTCTCTTTGCCTACAGAGAGGTTCCACAGAAGGGGGTTGGTTACAGCCCATTTGAGCTTCTGTTTGGACATCCAGGGAGGGGTCCATTATTTCTAGTGAAGGAGGGATGAGAGTTACCTCTCAAACACCCTAAACAGGAGATTGTGGACTATGTACTTGGTCTCCGTTCCAGGATGGCTGAGTACACGAAGAAGGCAGGTAAAAAACTTGAGGCTAGCCAGGAATTACAAAAGGCCTGGCATGACCAAAAGGCTGTGCTGACTGTTTACCAGCCAGGGCAGAAATTATGGGTGTTGGAGCCTGTGGCCCCAGCATCCCTCCAAGATAAGTGGAGTGGCCCCCATACCATAATTGAGCAAACGGGAGAAGTTACCTACTTGGTGGACCTTGGAACTCCCAGGAGCCCCCACAGGGTGCTCCATGTCAATAGGCTCAAACCATATGTTGACAGGGCTGACATGGGCTTGCTCATGGCTACTGATGAGGAATAGGAGGAAGAGAGTGACCCACTCCCTGACCTGTTCTCTCAGAACCCTGATGATGGATCAGTAGATGGTGTAGCCTTGACAGGCAGCCTCACTGTCCAGCAACAAACTGACTGCAGAAAAGTTCTCAGCCAGTTTAGACATATGTTTTCACTGACTCCAAGTCAAACTACCTGGTGCACTCATGAAGTGGACACTGGGGACAGTCTGCCTGTTAAAAAGAAGATTCACAGGCAACCAGACCATGTCAGGGACTGGATCAGGTCTGAAGTCCAGAAGATGTTGGAATTGGGAGTTATTGAACCCTCAGATAGCCCTTGGGCTAGTCCAGTATTCTTAGTACCTAAACCTAACACCCAGAATGGTAAGAGAGAGATGAGGTTTTGTGTTGACTACACGGGTCTCAATGCAGTCACTAGGACTGATGGCCATCCAATCCCTAGGGCAGATGATCTTATAGACACTTTGGCCTCAGCCAAGTTTCTTAGCACATTTGACCTGACAGCTGGCTACTGGCAGATCAGACTAGCTGATGATGCAAAGCCAAAGACAGCATTTTCTACCCCTAGTGGGCACTACCAATTTGTGGTGATGCCCTTTGGTTTGAAAAATGCACCTGCCACTTTTCAAAGGTAAGAGAACAAAGTCCTTACAGGCCTGGAAGCCTATAGTGCAGCATATCTAGATGATAATGCTGTCTTTAGCTCCACCTGGGAGGATCACCTGGTCCACCTAAGAAATGTTTTGGAGGTCCTGCAAAAAGCAAGCTTAACTATCAAGGCCACTAAGTGCCAGATAGGGCAGAGTCAGGTTGTCTACCTGGGCCACCTTGTAGGTGGAGGCCAGGTTCAACTATTGCAGAGCAAAATCCAGACCATAATGGACTGGGTTACTCCAACCACCCAGACTCAGGTCAGAGCTTTCTTGGGCCTGACTGGGTACTACAGAAGAGTTGTCAAAGGTTATGGATCCATAGTGACCCCTTTGAATGACTTAACTTCTAAGAAAATGCCCAAGAAAGTTCAGTGGACAGTCAGCTGTCAAAAGGCATTTGATGACCTGAAGCAGGCCATGTGCACTGCTCCCATTCTGCAAACTCCTAACTACTCCAAATAATTCATTGTCCAAACAGATGCATCTGAGTTGGGGGTAGGGGCTGTGTTATCACAATTGAATGATGAAGGTCAAGATCAACCAGTAGCTTTTATTAGCAGAAGGCTGACCCCCAGAGAGAAATGTTGATCAGCTATTGAGAGTGAGGCCTTTGCTGTGGTTTGGGCTCTGAAGAAGTTGAGGCCATACTTGTTTGACACTCACTTCATTGTTCAGACAGACCATAAACCCCTCTTATGGCTAAAACAGATGAAGGGTGAAAACCCCAAACTTTTAAGGTGGTCCATTTCCCTACAGGGGATGGACTATACAGTGGAACATAGACCTGGGAGTAACCATGCTAATGCAGATGGACTCTCCAGATATTTCCACTTAGAACATGAAGACTCAACTGGTCAAGGTTAGTTTAATGTCTTTACGTTTGAGGGGGGGGGGGGTTGTGTAGGAGAATAGGATCTGCTTCTTATGGTAAACTCCCACTTTTTGCTGATGTTTTACTGTTTTTCGACTTTAGTCTGGCTGGGACCCTGCTATTCAGGGTCCCAGCCTATCTGCTTCCTCTCTAAATTGATTCCATGTACTTTAGGTACACTCCAGATTGGATTCTGGGGTACCCTTATAAGTCCCTAGTATATGGTATACCATGTACCCAGGGCATAGGTACCCCAGAGGCCTACCAGGGGCTGCAGCATGTATTGTGCCACCCCGGGAATCCATTTAAAATGACACAACAGGTTGCTACAGCAGCCTGTGTAAGGTGGTGCATGCACCCCTTACTCAGATATAGGTTCCCTATATCTATCCATATCACTGCACATATAAACCTATCAGACTCCCCTATGGCAGGCCTTATCAATTCTGAAGGCAGGGTGCTGGATTTTATGTGAGAGGGTGCCCATGCATTAGCAGAGCCCCTCTGCAGCCTTCGGAACCCTTATTCCGGGTTTGTTTGTGATGCAGCCAAACCATATACTCTTAAGTGCATTATAACCTCGCGGTAAATGCTAACTTTGTAATGGCTGCATGGAAACATGTCGTGTTTGTTGTCAAACACCTTGGAATCATACCTCCACACCAGTAACTGGTGTGGAAGGTATGATTCCACCCTACTAGAGGGAGAACCATGACTTCACCGGTACACCCGGTACCAGCTTCACAGACCCTGGCATCACAAAATAAATGCTGCCAGCCACAGCCACGAGTCTGCCCTCCTGCTGCTGGACGAAACTCCAGCAGGGGAGGCCTGGACAATAGGTTTCCTGTCACAGGGAGGTGTAACCACCTCCCAGGCAGGCTTTAGTGTATTGGGGCTCGGTGGGTGCACTCCAAGAGTGCTTTGATGTCTTCACTGGGGGCACATTTGGTGTCCCTGTGCATAGTCCAGCTCAAACCGGTTGCAGGGGCACTCAGCCCCTGCTCTGGCGCGAAACTGGACAAAGGACATGGTTGTAGCCACCCCTCTGTCCTGACCCTCCCATAGGTGGGTCCCAAGAGTTTGTCCCACCCTTTCCTTGGGTATAAAGTAGGAACCCCTGACTACAGGACTTTAGATTTACCTGGACGAAACTCTTCTACAGAATCCCAGAACTTCTACTATCTACACGACGTTGGATGACCGAAGAATATTCCTTGGAGTAAAGGAGTTACTCCCCTGCAAGGCAGGCACCAAAGACGCATCTGTCCGGTTTGCATTTCCGCAGCTCCTGAAGCACTCTGAAGACTTTGCAACACAGGAGGTCGGTTGCCAAGCTTCCCCGAGGCCGATTCGTGCTCTCAGCAACTCTGAGATCCAAAGCCCTCGTGGGGACCGTGCAACCTGAACCCCTAGACACCGTGCACATTTGCAGCAGCATATGCTTCTTGCCGATCCCTGAGGCTGTGCTTTGGGCTACTTGTAGTCCCACCCCCGAGCAGTGATTTCACTGAAGATTGCTGGCCTACACTCCTCGAGTGACCCGTGGGCTGGTATCCAGTGATTCCTCTCAAGGTCCCTACGCGATCCCTTGTCCTTCGACTTGTGGGTCCCTGAGAAGGGTACTTTAACTTTCAACAGGCTTACCTGGTTGCTCCAGACGTGCCCTGACTCTCCATCGCTTGGGGAGTCCACAGGACCTTGCCGTTTTACTCTCACCGCGTGGGTTGCCGTTGCCAAGGCTTGTTGGTCTCCAATCCGGACACCGACCCCCCAGCACTCGACATCCTTCGTGGGACAGCTCGCCTGCAGACTATGGCTGTCATCAAGGCTTCCTGGTCTCCGTGGCAGTGGACTCAAGCGTCACCTCATCGCACCTGAAACACCCGACTCTGTCCCTCCTGTTTTCAGGTTTGTCACATCTTCGATCCAGGCTTGGATCACACTGGACACTTTTCCTTTCCATGGCAGCAGCACTTTGCAGCAACTCTCCTTTAAAGACAGCTAAGATTCCCGACACCATTTGACACCTATGCACCCGGCTTCCCTGGGTTAGGTAACACGAGCACTCCGGTGCTCACGTGGGTGCTGGCCGTAGAACCTTCTAAGTCTATAAGGGTTTGCTCCAAGTCCTCTCCTAGGTGTCCTTAAACTCTAAAATTCCAACCGCGACTTTCCCGTAGGATTGTACGGAGCTCGCAGCTGTGTTCTCACACTGAACGCGTCCCCCGTAGGTCCCCTGTGTCGCTACCTTGGATGGTTCCTTGGGGTCCCAGCGATTCTACGTGCTCTAGGCACTGTGTCTAGTCAAGTCGTGGTTCTTGTACCACTTTCTTAATATATGGTTTGGTCTCCTCCTGGGGCCTATTGTATATTGTGCTATTTACTGTCGTTTTAGAACTGTATTACTGTGTGCCTTGCTCTCTAAACTCATAAAGAGGTTAGTAGAGAGTGTTTAGAAATAAATACATATATTTTAAATATATACCTTGTGTGGTTCTCCTTTCATTTAGTTATTCAAGAGGTTATAATCTGGTAAACCGAGCTGCTTTACACTCCTTCAAGACTTAGCCTGAAGGCTGCTCTCCATAGCTACCACTAGGATAGCTTTCAATAAAGGTTGTCTTAAACCTAATCATCAATAAGGGTTGTTTGGACTGGTTCAAGGTGCCCACTATAACTAGTGGACAGCAGATATCAGGCCAACTTTTCACAACCAGCACAAAATGTTTTTTTCCTGGTTCACTTTCTAGTGCAAAGCTTGTTTTGCGCTGCAAAGTACCCAAAAGTAACGCAAAGCAGCGCAAAACGCTGCTTTGCATCACTTTGCATCAAGGGTGTGTTACATGGGTGGTAAATGGACTTTCCCATGCAACCACCCATGCTTTTTGACATTAAACCCTATCTACTAACATGAGAAGACAGGGTTTAGCGCCAACAATGAACGCCGCTGAAAAGCAGGTATTAAAAGGGGAAATGTTTTAATGTATCCATTCTTTTCTGACTTTGCATATGTGCTGCACTGTACAGCACACATAGAAAGTAGGAAAAGGTTTTTCATTTGTCTAGCCATAGTATTGTGGACAGGAACGATACCCTTCCTGTACAAAACCTATGATAGACTCTGGCACGCACCCTAGCACTATGGCTCCAAGGTGTGTGACTGGGGCAAGGCAGCTGAAATCAGCGCTAGGGAGAGGGGAGAGCCATATCGCTGTGAATATGGTACTCTCCTGCTCTCTCTCTGTCACTCAGTGCAGCGCAGCATTTTTGGCTGCTGCGCTGTGTTCTGTGACACCTTTCAACATCTGGGCCTTAGAGTTTATGCACAAGCATAGCTTTGAGCTCTGGAGTTTTTACATGGTGTTTTCACCCTTCACTGCCAGAAGTAACTCCAGTCACGTTGAAGATAACAGAGTGAGAATTGTGTTTAATATATGCAGGGTGGAGGAATGTCGCCCCACTGCTGCCACTGCAGCAAAAGCGAAAAATAAAACAGTAATAAAATGAATTACCATTTTATTTTTCACTGCTCCAAGCCCGAGCCGTGTTTGGGGGTGGGGCATTGCTGCTGACTGGCAGCAGGGGAGTGGTGCTCACTCCACCAGTTTAGGCTCCACAAGTCACTTTGGCCAACCATCTTTTAACGGCCAGCCTGACATGCTCAGTGTAAACCTCGCCACCTAGCTGTCTCAGACAGTTGGGTGGAGAGCAGGCACAGGACCTGCTGGCACGTCGAGGTAGCTCGCTCCAGCCAATCCTGGAGCTGCTTTTATGCTGCTCATCTGCAGCATGAGAGCAGCGTCTGGATTTGCAGAAGGGGTTGCCTGAGGCTCCTTGAGGTGCCTGCAGTCACCATGACGCCAGAAGAAAGAAGATAGGAAAGCTAAACACGGATAAGTATGTTTATATGTTTTTTTTTAAATTATCCTTTTGCCCCGGACTGGGTTTGTCTCTCGGTCCAACCAGAGCCGGCTTTAATGCTGGTGGCGCCCTGTGCGACAATGTTTGCTGGCGCCCCCCCCAATGACCACATCCACCACAGATTCTCTCACTAGCACCCTTTAACAGTGACCAAGTCTCCAAAACCACACTCTCTCAGATGCATTGAATTAGTTATACAGCACCACTCATACCAGTGTAGGGTGTCCGAGAACTTTGCATGACACACACATTACACAGAGACAATCAATCATACGTGTGTAAATCAGTGTATAGGAAATGTTGCATAAGCCAAAGGACTAAAAGTGTAGGAGTCACATGTCATCCATACTTGTAGGCAGTATAGTTTAAGAGTGCTTGGTGTGGAGAAGCACAAACTCAGAGTCGAAAAAGAAACAGCATAGTTGGGAGTTTTCTTTAATAATAAGAATCGATTTCTAGCCAAATTAACCCTTTTTGCAACATTAATCAATGTTCTAATAATGTATACTTTGCAGTGTGTATGCAGTTCTAGGATGAATGTTAATAGCTCACTATTCTATATTAGGACTTTACGTTATAAATTGTAAGTAACAAAAGGATGTCTCTTGAAAGCAGTAACCTGCTGATCTGTTTACATCATACACACTCTGTAATCTACCTGGAACACGTTCTGTGCAGCAGGCATATTAACCCTCTGCACTAACTTCACTGAAGTCAAAACCTCAGCTATACAAAATGCTGATCTCTCTCCAGGAAGATAATTAATCACACGAGTTATCTTGACATTTATGTGAGGCCTGGTAATTGCCGGGGAAAAGCGATGCAGCAGCAGGTGCTTCAAAAACATAATAAACTTGCAAACATGGCGCCCCCAGGAAGCCAGCACCCGGTGCGGTGGCACCGGTCGCACCGCCCTAAAGCCGGCCCTGGGTCCAACCGACGCCTCTCCAGTGTGGAGGGTCGTCGTCCTCCACTAAATATGTGATTGCAAGGAAGACAGCCCCATGTCTTAATAGAGCGCTTTTATAGCCAACAGTGGACGGATTGATTACAGGGAAGAGAGGCTCTGGCAGATGAATAGGCCCAATCAACTGTGAGTAACCCGAGGAAACAAGCATATGGCACCATGCATTATGTGTACACCAGTAGCAACGTATGCATAAAAGCATCGTATGCGTTTCTTGGTGTCTGGCTGCCTCGCACGTTAGATAGGGACATATCAGACACTGAACAGAAATATATTTCGGGCCTCAAGTTATGAAACACAATCCATCCATCTCAGATGGAGGAGAGAACAATTGACATCACATTTATTTAACTTAAAAAGGTAAGTGCTACACGAAGTTGACGGTGAAAGGAATTTACGATTAAATGCCCATGCCATGGAGTTCTCATACTCCTCGCCAGGTGCACTTTACTCTGAAGTCAAATGCTGTCCTTCTCTTTGTGAATGCTAGATGTGTTTCCTCTGCTGCTATTTTTCATGAAAAGAGCAGACAGACTGCAATTTCAATCATGTAGCAATCACCCACCCAGGAAAGATGGGGCTGTTAGATCTATTGAGCCGAGTGAAGCAGAGTTTTTTGTGGGCAAGAAAGATACTCTATCCCCTCTGTTTCTGAAGATCCCTGCCTGGGCCGGGATTCGGGTTCTCTCAAAAAAGGTACTGAACTGCTCAGATAAACAAGCGTGGAGGGGTAGGGAGAAAGAGGGTCTGCAACGCAGAGAAATATTGGGTGGAGGGGATTCGAAAAGCAGCAACAAGGAGAAGACAAGAGGATGTTGGGTAAGGGCCAGAACTTCTGTCTTTGGATCTGAGGAATCAGGTTTGAGTCTCGGCACTGACTCAACCTTCTGTGATTCAGGGCGAATCACTTAGGGGCATATCAGCAACACCCGACGATAATTATCGCTCAGCGCTCTTAGCGTGAGGATAATTATCGCCGGGTAACGTGGATTTTTATCACTGAGATAGCGTGCTAATAGCAACGCTTATCTCCTCAGCGATAAAAAAATTCATAGCGTGGGGCTTGATGATAGGAGAAATGTCGCTTAGTGACATTTCTCCTGTCATGTTAGGTCAGGAACGCCCACTTTGCATCTCATTAGAGATGCAAAGCTGGGCGTTAGGAATCCTGACGCTAAAGCAAGGTTTCACGCGTTAGCGTAGACTTGCTAATTAGGCGATAAAATTATCGCCGCTTTTCGGCCGAAAACGGTCGCAGAAGCGGCGATAATTTTTTATCGCCTGCTTGTAAATATACCCCTTAATCTCCCTGTGCCTAAAAATCCAAAATGAATGACTTCTGTAATGTAACTGAATAGTGTAACTGGTGCTCATGTAAAGTGCCTCAATACCAAGTTTGTGCTATAAACAGTAAAATAAATTGTTGGTGGTAGTGGAAAGAACCAACAAAGTGAAAAAAACACAGACGAAAAGAAAACATACGCTATCTCAGACTGGAGGTAAAAACCTCAAGCACAGCACGAGGGGTGGACAGACACTAATTAAGAGCAATCAATCTGCACTTGCTCCATGCGCTGGACAAGAAACAGGAAGTGACACCTGGCCTGCAGTGTTCAATTAGGAGAAGCAAAATAGAGTGACACTGAAACCAAGGAATAGAAAGCAATGGGCGGGCTAGTAGCGCTTTATTGTAAACAATAAGTCTTGCAAACGAGAGCGCATGCGCAAGTGCACACTCACACAGGCTCAACCTAAAAAAGACATATTGGTCTGCTGACCCCACCATCCTTGTGATGGCTGCAATTTCTAATCGGTCGCAAATTGCGACCTACCTCATTAATATTCATGAGGTAGGTCGATTGCAACCCCACAAGGAATCGCTTAATGAAACTCAATGGGTTTCATGCATTAGGAATTGAAATTTCCTAACTGCGATTCGCAAATAAATTTTTTACAGACTGCCCTAATTCCCCTGTCCTGCACTTTAAAAAATAAATAATCTAAGTGGGCAGTGTAGGGATACCCCTGCCCCCATTGATGTAATTTGAGATGTCATCAGTGATGTCAGAAAAGATGTCATATAACATGTCATGAGTGATGTAATATGTGAGGTCATAAGCAGTGCATGGCTGCAGCATAAAGTATAGTTAGCTCTGCTAAATACAAAAGGTGAGATTTTGTGGTTTATTATTTTTATCACACCTAATTATAACGTTACTTTAACATTTGTAATTTTTCATTAATTTCTATTGTTTGTTTAAGGTAAGTAATATTTTATTACTATGCGTAAAGCGAAAGACCATGCTTGGTGGGTGGGTTGGCCACAGGACCTGTGGCAAACCCACCCAGAGGCAGCCAACCCCACACTGCGCACAGCCTTTGGCCATGCACAGCAGGAGGCCGGCATGGCCTGTTGCCAACCCACCAGGAGGCAGTCGACCCCACTGCAGGCAGCCAGCCTCATCTTGTGCACAGCAGCGCAGCAGGAAGGCTTGCTGCGTTGCTGTGAGTCAAACTATAGTAAATGAGGCCCCGTATATGTTGCATTAACAGCCAACTCAGGTGCATGAATTTGTGTCAGTCATGTCGATTGGGCGCTACGTCATGGCCGAACAGGACACTGAGGCAGAAAACTGCATGAAAGGGGCGTCCCATGGGGGTTGCTATGGGTGTTCCCACGCAACACCCATGGAACCTGACACATTCGCGGATTTGCGAGAAACAGTAAACCTGGGACTACGGCAGAACCTAACACCACCCCAGGTGTGGCGTTATGGAAGCGCAACGAGGAGAAATGCACAATACAGCACACATAGAAAAAAGATATCGCCTCTTGTGATTGATTTTGTGCAGGAAGGTGTCCCTTCCTGCACCAAATTAATCAGCCCCGCAACGCAGGCAAGGAATGCGCTGTATCACATAGATATGGCACATTCCTGCCCTTTTGTTTTGATGTAGGGCAGTGCAGCAAGATTCCTTGCAGTGCTGCCCTACATCAAACCCTTATAAATGTGGCCCTAAGTTATTGGACCAGAATCACAAAATGCTGAGCCAAGGCCAGACTTGATCCTTGTTTGTTAGTTAAGAGGACAACTGCTCTGCATCTCCCCGAGGTTACGCTTGATGTAGTAAACACTCTAGGGTACAGCTGGATGCCATCTGCATACTGGTGAACTGCAGAGCCAGATTCCATCAACACCTGACCCATAAGTATCATGTAGACCTTGACATTTTGGGTTAATTAGGCTGTGTTTGTGGATTGCAGACCTGTATTGAATTCTACCTTCAACAAAATAAAGTTCTCTGCCCTGTCATTTGTAGGTATTTGATATAGCGCATACCTTACTTCGAGGACTCTGCAATGATTTATAGAGATCATTTTTATTGTGTTTACCACAATAGAGCCGCTCTTAGTGAGGTGTCGCTAGTGCTAGTGCTAATCACTTTGTGAGTGCAGGCATCTCACAAAAAGTGAAGGACTGATCTCACACAACTGTGATGAAATTAAGTATACCAGAGGATTGGCACATTTATCTTAGGGTTGGCACAATATGCCACGTAGTTGGCAAACCATGGATAACTATAAATGGGCCCAAGGTGCCCATGGGTCCAAGATGAAACCTAAAGGGAATGCCAGCTGTAGCAAGAAACATAATTGTATGATAAACTACCGGGCTGATTTTATGCAATATGGCGTTTTGCGCGCCGCATATAGACACAGACATCCAAGGCGATACACATTTCCTACGGTAGATGAGACAAGGACATTTCCTAAGGTTGAAGGGGAAAAGGAGCCCATAAGTAAAAGCAAGATATCGGTGGGGGGAAAATAATATCCCCAGCACACCGATCACTTTGGTTTAATTACCATACAGATGCCAGCAATATTAAAATTTAATTTGACATCTATAATGGCTTTTTAGTCTCACTATCTTTTTCTATGAGCCCCCACTTAGTTTAGAAGTGCATCCCTGTCGTCAGGTGTATGCCTGCCATCTATCAAACCAAGGGGCATATCAACAAGGGCTTTATCTCTGCTTTTTTGGCTTTAAAAGCCAAAAAAGCAGAGATAAAACTAGCACCCTATCAACAACAGGGTGCTAACATGCAAATTTGCATGTTAGCACCCTTTTACTCTACGCTTTTCCTTGCATCTCTAATGAGATGCAAAAGGGGCGTTCCAGAGTAAAATAATAGGAGAAATGTCGCTAAGCAACATTTCTCCTATTATCAAGAATATCGCTAACCCTGTTAGAGACAAAAAAAGCAGCGCTAACCGCGGTTAACGCTGCTTTTTTACGTCTGGTATTTTTCTGACTTAGCCATGATATCCTATGGAAGGAGGATATCATGGCTAAGTTTGTCTGTTCCTATCAACAAGCTAACGTGAGATTATCGCTGGGTTTCCAGCGATAATCTCACGTTAGCCACTTAGCGTGAGGATTTTGATCGCTATTGAGATAAGCGTTGCTAATAGCACGCTATCTCAGCGATAAAAATCAACGCTAGCCGGCGATAATTATCCTAGCGCTAAGTGCGCTTAGCGATAATTTTCGCCGGTTGTTGTTGATATGCCCCCAAGTTTTTAGAGGGCGTGGACTGGTCAATGATGAAGCATGACACCAGGTGCTGTGTGAGACCAGTCCTTCACTTTTTGTGAGATGCCTGCACTCATGAATTGATTAGCACTAGCACTAGCGACACCTCACTGGGAGCGGCTCTATTGCGGTAAACAGTTTGTGTTGGAGGCTGCCGGCTCCTAGCACCCCGTGCCTCTAGTTCCCTCATCCCAGATTCAGTCTGGATTTTGTGGTTAAACACTTTTATTGTAGCAGGAGCATCTCAACCATGAGCTGCTGCAGGCCGAATTGCTAGAGATGATGGGGAGTTGGGTAAGCAGGAAAGCACACACTGAACAATTATTTGTTTACATTACGTAACATATTTGAGGCAAAGGGAGATAAAATCCTGTGCTCAGGATCACACAGATGTTTTGTCAATTTATAAGTGAAGATCTGAACCTATATCTCCAGGTTCCAAGGTCAGAACATTAGTCATTGTGTTCTCCTACCACCCCTGAGGGTCACTGTTAACGTTCTTCATCTCAGGCTCTCACAGTAAATTTGTGTATCTAGGGTCTTATTTGCAAACCTTGTGCACCACCGAAACTTCACTTTTTTACGTTCTGGCGGTGCACTGGGCTTACCCATATCTACGAAGCCTTTAAAGCCACCCTGCACGGCTTTTCATGGCCTCATAGATATAGTAGGAGGCAACGTAGCGCAAGTCGCTGCGTTGCCTCACATTGTGATTGGGAGACGTTGCATGGGCATTACGGTGGGTGTTCCCACGCAACACCCATGGCATTTGACACATTCCCATATTTACAACATGCTGTAAACATGGGAATGCGTCAAAAGCCTACGCCCCCTAGAGGTGGCGTAAGGGTTGTTTTTGTATGGGAAAGTGTCCCTCCCCCCACAAAAACAACTTGATTTTAATGCAGATTCTCTTGCACCTTGACTGCCATGCGCCAACTGAGGCACCCTTGCACCATTTGTGCGGGAGCGCTGTGAAAGAGGACCTCACAGATACAGCATTTCCTGCCCTTTTCCTTTGATGTAGGGCAGCGCAGCAAGAAGGCTTGCAGTGCTCCCTTATGCCAAAATGTTGTAAATAAGCCCCCTAGTAGTCTATAGAATCCTAGTCTGGTAAACAGCCTGTGTTTTTCAAAAGTGTATTAATTTTTGCATAAGGTCGAACATACCTATAATATCGCCTTGGCTAATGTATTGGTTGCTTGTCTTCCTCTTGCTCGGCACCTGCACTGAAGTAGGATGAGCCTTCCAATGTAACGACTGGTTGACCTGCTAAGCATGTTTGTTATCAGTCCAATTAGGGAGTTGGGGAGGAAATCAGGACCTGAGGAGCAGCTACTGAAATTGCCTGGACCAACATAGTGAAGAGCATTCACAGCCCAGCCAACTCTCCCAAGTCCAATCGTGACGTGCTCCTCCTGTCCAGGATTTTTCTTTGAATTCTGTGACTTACTGTCTTGTATATTCCATTATAGAGCACGACAACAAGTTCCAGAATTCGAAGGAAAAAATATGGGGGCATATTATCAAGAACGGCATTAAAATTATCGCCGCTTTAGCGGCAGGAAACTGCCGCTAAAGCGGCGATAATGGGCTTGATAACATGCCCTGGAGAATTCCCATAGAAGCCCATGCTGACACCAGAACATGGCCTTCTATTGGAATTCTCAAGGGCATATTATCAAGCCCATTATCGCCGCTTTAGCGGCAGTCTCCTGCCGCTAAAGCGGCAATAATTTTAACGCTGTTCTTGATAATATGCCCCATGGACTGAAGCTGCACAGCAACATGGACTTCGGAAACTTGGCAGCTAGGCTTTCATGTTGACCAGGTCCATCCATGAGCGGCTCATTCAGGTCAGGTGTTTGCTTCGCATTCTGGAACTTGTAGTCCTGATTTTATAATGGGATGAAAAAGACTACAAGGCCAAGAATGCAAAGTGCAAACCTGGACTGGATGAACTACTCACACATGGACCTGGGAAACTTGAGAGCTGTGTTGCCTCACAATGCGATAGGTAGGCGTGCCGTGGGCGTGAGGGTGGGTGTTCCCATCTAACACCCACATTCCTAGACTTACAACATGCTGTAAACCTGGGAATGTGTCAAAAGCCTACGGCTCCTCAGGGGTGGCATACTGTTGTTTTTGTGAATGAAAGCGTCCCTTCCTGCACAAAAACAACCTATTTCAATGCAGGCACCCTTGCACCACGGTGCAAGGGTGACTACGGTGGCACTAGGCAGCCATTTGAGCACCAGTGCAGAATAGGGCGAATGGAATGCGCGGTATCTCATCGATAGGACACATTCCTGCCTTTTTCTTTTGACGCAGTGTAGCGCAGCAAATTGACGTGCAGCGCTGCCCTGCGTCAAATTGTTGTAAATAAGCCCCTTAGTTTCGCTCTTACGGCAGACAACATGACAAAGACTGCATAAATTGTTGTGGGAATGGTAAATGCTTCACTCATTAAAAGCAATTCTAAGCTTTGTCTAAATTCTGAAGTTGTCCCATCACAGATTTGAAGTGCTCATCGAGTCATATGTTTCGTTGGCATTTTGGTGATTGTGGTTTCACTTTCCTGTTAAAAATGCAAGAACTTAAATTTACTAGAATGTTCAGAAAAATAGAATGAATGGATGCTCAAGAGCTAGTTTGTGGGTTACCCTATGACTCCATATTTCAGGCCTTCACTTTCCCTATTTTATCTTTCAGATGTCAGTCCAATTACTTCAGTTGAAGTAAACCAAGATTACAACTCTCAAAATACATTACTATGTTGATTAAAAGTGCCTGGCTACAAAATGGTGTCCTCGATGACATGGGGTTGTTTAGTTCATCAAGCTACGCTTACTCTACTGCTACTAGCATAACTAATATAATCAAGCATAACTTGTTTTAAATCAGTTAACAAAATGCTGCTTTCTGGGTATTGTAGTTTTGGCTTTGACACATTTATACTAGCACAGCTGAAAACAATGATTGGTAAAGTAAAAGGAGTGGATTAGAAAAGCCGTCTCCAAATGACATGGGGGCATATTATCAAACACGACGTTAAAATTACCGGCTCTAGCGGCAGAAAACGGCCGCTAAAGCGGCGATAATGGGCTTGATAATATGCGGCAGAGAATTCCAATAGAAGCCCATGTTGACACCAGAACATGGGCTTCTATGGGAATTCTCACGGGTATATTATCAAGCCCTTTAAGGCCGCTTTAGCGGCAGTTTTCTGCTGCTAAAGTGGCGATAATTTTAACGCCGTTTCTTGATAATATGCCCCATGGAGTCCTCTTTTAACTCTACTAAAACGTGACAATAGACAATTTGAAAGTCCTGTTTGCTTTCTGTTTTTTCCTGGGCCGTGTCACCTTACAACTAACTGACTTCTAAAACAACTAATCATTCTAATACCTCGACCCACCCCAACCTCTTGGTTTCAGGACCCCCTCCCCCAGCCTTACATTCACCTGTTACTGTTTATGTTCCCAGCGCCTTCGAGTTCTTGATTCCATGCGTGAGTCGCTCTTTCAGGCCAATGTTTTTTCTTTTCATTGTGGTAGTTGTAGTCCTGTTTATGTCTTTGTAAATGTAGGACAACCAATACAAGAATGCAAAGAAAAAACCTGGACTCTTGAAACCTGTAAACCTGGATCTCTTTGGGACTCTTGAAACCTGGAAGTTCTGTGGCACTTTGGTTCTCTCTCTGGCATTATATGTTCGTCCCTCATCCTATTTATCTTCCTTCCTTCCTCATGACCCCGTCCCAACCCTTCCTCCTGGCCAAACCGAGAGCCACTTTTCAGTTTTTTTGCCCTTAATTAGGTTACTTTATTAGTACATATTACTAAGGGTGCAGAACGTTAGCCCCACATTTTCTCTGAACAACGCAATGCATTCTAGGAGTTGTGGTCCTAGTTCAACTCACTTAATCCAATTGAAAAAACATTCCTTGAAAATATGATGTGTAAAAATAGCCCAAGCCTGTAGGTTTGAGTCACTGGTGACTTGGAGTCACCTGCCAACCTTAATTGTTAAACAGAACATATATTCATTAAATCGCCCTTTCGTATGGAACATTCACATACCCGGCAAATCTGGGATTCCATGTGGTTTGCCAGTCACCAGCCCTCCTTGCAAATTTGCATTCTGGTACTTGTAGTTTAGTTTTCCCTTTGAAAAGTAAGACCACACATACCAGAATGCAGTGTAAAAGCTAAGAATGGATCAGCTACTCATACTAGTCTCGGGTCAACTTGAGAGCTCTGGATACAGCCCCAAAGAATGGGGTTTCTACTAGCCCTTCATTTCCTTATTCCAAACTCTTTCACTGCATTCCGCATCTGATCGAAGTATATTGTTGTCTCCAGTGTGATGAAGGGGAGTGTTAACCAGCCCAAATGCATTGGACATCCTTGGTCTGGCAGGCCCATGCTACTAAAGGGACTACATATCTCTAAGCTTACTAAGAGCTATTGCCATGACTAGCTACAAGTTATCTTCATGACATGGGCAATCTGGTAGCTTTGGCAAATAAAACTCTGTCTTGGTAGTAATAGTTCACTGATGCTGAAACTTTACCAATTTGTGCTCAATTAATTCCCCCCCACACATAATCGATGAGTGATCTCTGACCCCTTAAATTACACAATTCCAGTATTATCACGGTTTATATAGAGATATAATCCTCTTTTTGGCATCAGAGGCATTTGTCTGACATCGTTTGGGTTAGAATAGGTTGGGTTAAAGACAAAATTAATAGTTTTATACAGGAAAATACTAAATAAGATCATACAGCCGATCCCAAAATATGAAATGTTGAAACGGGAACCAAATTCTGTGGGCAAATCTCACAAGTAGTTTATTCAAAGAGGAACTTAGCTGAAAGAATGTCAGACTCGTTAAGGACTTAAACTGGCCGAGAGTGTGCCACCCTAGTGCTGCAATAAGCCAGTACCCCTCTGCACCCTTTCAGCTAAAAGATCCTCCCGCAGAGCTAAGAGTGGAAGGGGTGTGATCTTGAATGGCATGGTCTTCAAGCTGTCCCTTGGGGTCGCTCTTGGACATTTTCAGTGCACGAACACCGCTTTCACTCTACAATTCTGTTTGCACAAGCAAAGTCCCTGTACTCCTTTTCCATTACTGATGTCCTAGAATTTGCCAAGAAACATGACAGCAAGCACTGCATTTGTGCTGTTGATTCTCTTTTTAGGCCGAGCCTGGGCAGCACATGTGCTGGTCTGCAAGGCATGCTGTATTAGAGTATGGACTTGAAACTCTGCCCACTCTCCGCCCATATTTTCCATTGGCTTGTGTCACTGTTCTTTGTGAATGCTAGCTTCTGATTCGTTAATAGGCTTGTTAGTCCCTCCTTAGTACCACCTTGTCATCATTTGTAACCTCCCATAAGAACTGGACCTTTTACTTCTGTTATTACACGGTATGTCTTATTAAGTCTGTAAGCACAATTTTCTTTAATGAGTTTCTCCTACTGCAGGCACAACATGCTTTCCTGCAACATTCAAAGTGCCATGTGCGCTTTCACTTTCCAAACAGCCCAGGACAATGGTGGACGCTTTTTTGAAATGAAATAGGTCTTGCATTTACCACAGTTTGAGCTATTGGCACTGTAAATGACAATGCCTCTTATTTATGTGTTAATTATCACAACAGAGCAATAAAAGGCATTGTTATCAGGGCCGGACTGGGAACCAAAACCAGCCCTGACAAAGTGCTCGACCGGCCCCACCCCAGGGGTTTGGGGGTGCGGCTGAGCTCTTTGCCAGGGCCGGTTTTCAGCCGATTTTGTTACAGGGCCGATTTTGCAGCTATGCTGCAAAAACAGCCCTGTAACAAAAACGGGCCCCAGGGGCCCAAAACCGGCCGCCACCCATGCGGCGCAACAGGGGATTGCCCGGTGCCCGCTACGGCCAGTCCGGCCCTGATTGTCATTCACAATGCCAATAGCTTGAACTCCGGAAATGCGAGACAGCGTTGCATCGCATGTAGTGGTTGAGTTTTGACTTTGAATGGACTGCTCTTATGTGTTTTATCTTGAAAGATTCATGAATAGGCCCTTCCACTGCTCTCTGTGCATCACTGGGGACGCTCTGCCCAACAAAGAATTGTTTCAAATAAATTAAATAAAGCATGCACCGCGTTATAAAGCGTCGCATCAAAAGTGAAAAGATAATTGTGTTAGCCAGCATGTGATCCACGGGCTGGTACTGTGAAACCCCCAAAAGACCCATCGTTAAGGGACAGACATGAGTCCTGGTCGAAGGACCTGGTGCAGGGTTCTCCGAACTCTAGAGGGAGACATAAAGGCTGAGCAGCTGAAACGCTGACCTTGGTGTACCCAAGTCCTGCTGCGGTGAGGACACTGCATTAAAATCTATACTGGGACAGGCTTACCTTTCGGATCCCCAAGGATGTGATGTTATGTTATGCGTTGTCATATTGATGGTCCAGTAATGTGGCTCTTGTATTGTTTATGAATCAACTCTGTGAAGTGAGTCTCTCAGTGGAGCTTGTTGTTTCCAAGTATGGAAAGACTTTCAGTACTGGACTGGCCACGTAAAGTTCATAGCTTGATGTCCAGAAACATACCCGGTCTCAATAACTGAAGATTACGAATAACATTTCCTGGTGACAAGAATGATTTCAGAATTATCAGCAAGGCCGGCCCTGGAATTCTTGCTGCCCTCCAGGAAAATGTCCATGGGTACGCCTTTCCTTTCCTAGTATGCACTCACACACAACCACAGCAGAAAGTTATTTTCAACATATTCCTTGCACTCCTAATTGCGACCATTAGGTATAATACATATTTTCAAGGTAAAAACAGACTTAATAGATCCCTACAATAAATTTATATCACTGAAGTCACTGAAGGTTGCTTTAAAAATCAGACTCACTCACTGCCAATATACACCATTAAAGAATGGAAAGAAAGAAAGGAGAGGAAGAAAGGGAAGAGAAAGGAAGGAAGAAAAGAAAAACAAGAAAAGAAAGAAGGTAAGAAAGAGGAAGAGAAAAATGAAGCAAAAGAAGCATAAAGAGAATGGGAGAAATCCAGACAAAGATAGAGAAAAGTGAGAAATGCAAAATGAAGAAAAAGGTAGAAAAATACAATGTGAGAAAGAAATGCCGAAAGACAGACAGAATGATGGTGGGAAGAAAGAAGGAAGTTAGGATGATTGGGTGAGTGAAGAGAAGGAAGGATGAAAAGGACGAAGGATGGAGAGAAGGACGAATTGGTGAGGAGATAGGGTCAATGATAGATGAAAAAGAAGGAATAGAAAATAGAAAGAAAGATGGAGATAAGGAATGATGGATAGATAGATGAAGAGACAGAAAGAATGATGGATGAATGGATGGAAAAATTACAGAAATGATGGAAAGAAGAAGCAAAGCAAGATGGAATAGGACTGAAAAAAGGATGGGGTGAAGGAAGGACAAAAGGATGGAAGAAGATAGAGAAAAGGACGAAGAACATTTAACTGCTTCAGAATTCCCTTTGGGGAGGAAATCTGTTGAACGACTGCTTGGTTTTCTTTCTTCACCTGCTCACTCCGATCTACTTGGGGCATGGTTCTTAGTGGGGCTATTTTATTTTTCTGGCTACTCCCTTGAAAGCTAGCAAACTAGCCATTCATCCATTTCTCAATTCTTTCTTTATTATTCATACACGCCTCACTCCATCCTTGTTGTTTTTTTCCTTCCTTCTTTCATCCATCTATATTCCTCTTTATCATCCGCCATCCATACGCAATTTCTTGTCCATCTATTCTTCCATCCTTGTTTGCATTCAACCTTTTCTCTAGCCATCCTTCTTTTCGTATATATCCATCCTGAAATGCACATTCAAAGGAGTGCCGGGGCACCCCTCAACCCCTCCGCTCAAGCTGCTCAAGTGTGTGATGCCCCTCCTCATAGAACAGATGGAAGTAAGGAATAAAAGCAAGATGGAAAAAGAAAGTAAGAAGGATGGAAAGATGGCTGGATGTATGGATGGATAGATGGAAGGAAGGAGAAAAGACTGAAAGAAAGATGAAAAGTAAGAAAAAAAGGCATTTCGGAAATCCTTCGAGAGGAGCAATGTCCCGAATGACTGCTGGGCTTACTCACCTCACTCACTCACTCACTCACTCACTCACTCACTCACTCACTCACTCACTCACTCACTCACTCACTCACTCACTGCCGTTTGTGACATCATTTAATTGAGGGGCATTTTATTTTTCTAGCTAATCGCTGGGTTGTGCATTATACTTTGCTAGTGGTATGTCAGTGGCTACCATACCTGACTGAATTACATTTAACAATCCTTGTGGCAGTGTCATCTTTAGTTAAGATAAAGTTAGGATATTTGTAATATTTGGTTTGCTAAGGCTTTGGTGCCTCATTAGTGCATGCTCAAAGACAAACCCGCCCTCCAGAGGATCCAGCAGAGAATGAGGATATGGCAGGCTGCATCGAAAGAGCAGACTGAGTCCTGCTCATTGACTGGACATGCATGCTGAAGCTTCATGGGCAGGACAAAACATATAAAGCAAGATACCCATGGTCGAATATGCAATTTATATCATGAACATTTAGCATGTTATCTTTCCAGCTGATTCAAGTGTGCATGGCTTATATTGTCCCTAGTGTGAATGTTTCAACTAAGAGATTCTGGAAATGAAAAACTGGTATTTAGGCACAAACACGTTTTTGACAAATTACCAGCTGGTTCTTTGGAATAAAATGGTCTCATTTTGCGCTAAGGAGGCGTATTCTCAATGGTGTAGCATAATTTCTTAAGTAAAGTGTAGTGAATCTGCCTGTTCTACATGGTCACCCCAGATTTTTCACTTTTTTGTCTGTACCCTATGTTATTGCTGGCTGCTAACCAGAGGTAAAGTACTTGTGCTCAACCTTTCAACAAGGTAACATTGAGATACTCCTAATTGGCATTTTTCATTTACATATAAGTCTCTAATATGTGGTACAAAATGTACCTAGGGCCTGTAGGTCAAATGTCACTAGTGGACTTCAGCACCCTCTCTGCCATCCACTACAGTGACAGTGCAGACATGACTGCAGACCTACTAATTGTAACCTGACTGTTGTAGTTTTAGACTACAAATTCAACCTGTCAAATTAATCCCTTTTGGCAGGTCAAATCCTTCCTTTTACATGTTTCTAAGTCACACCTCAGTGGACCTTATTGGTTATGAGGAGGGTGCATGGTATTTAAAAGTAGGACTAGGAGTTTAATATAAAACATGTTCTTACAGTGAAATAGCCCCAAAAGCTATTTTCCACCGTAGGTAGGCAAACACTATACAATACAATATCAAATAATAATACTGTATCTCAGGAATGGGATTAGCTAGAAAAATAATGAAACATTTTTTTTACTAGTTATTAAAAATCCAATTCAATGGTGTAGTCAGATGTTCACTAAATATTAAGGAAAAATAACTTTAAGAAAGTTACCTTTTCCCTGCCTGAAGTTCCCGAAGATTAATCTGCATTTTGCTCTCCCACTTCTGCCAGAAAGTAATTGGCATTTGGATAGATGTGAATGGGTGTAAAATGCTTCGCAGGAGCATAAAATAGGTGGACCTGAATGGGCAGAGATAACCATTCTAAACCTTACAGAATATGCAGGGATGGGGCTGTAAGCATCCTTTTTGACACTAAAGTGTCAGTTTCTGCTTCATAGGTCTGCTTGGGTTTCCTCTACGACACTTGGGGCATACTTCAAATAGTCCTTTGCTGTAACAGTACATGTTTGCTGACACCTGGGCACTACCTCTCCTTTGTCGCCCTAACCCCGCAGACCACAATCACAGTCGGCCTCTTTTTTGCATTATGGTGTTAAAGCCTGCTTCACAGGTCTGCTTTGTTTATGAATAATACTTGGGGTGTACTTCAAAGGAAGGAAACAGGATGTCGAATCACTTCTTGTGTATTCACTATCTGACTGCTGAAAACTTTTTTTGATTTACCAGACTTCTGTCTTTGGGTTTATTTGGGGTACCATGATTGCTTTAAACTGGATTTTAGTGTTAGATATGGGAGGACACAAAGATTACCACAGTACACTGTCTGCAAAGACCCCCAGCACTTAGAGCCAATGTTTAGTGTTGCCATCTTGAAAATACCCAGAGTGGCTAGGGTTAGTCTCAGAAACCTTTACCCTATTAGTTAGAGTGTCCCCAAAGGGCATTTCCACCTATTATCCCATGCCAGGCATAAATGTGTCAGCCCTAGGCACCCACTTCAGAACACTCCTGGACTTGTGGAAGAGGAGAAGAACACTGAAACTGATCTCTAAGACTAAGGGTGGGCAGCAAACTCTGCTCCACCAGCGGAGTTGTCAGAGTGTTTGCCACTCCGTGCTCCACTTGGAGCACAGAGTTCAGCAAACTCAGCCGACCGCCAGCGGCGCGGAGTTGATTTTTTTTTACCAGCAAAGGCATGGCAACTGCAGTGCAAGCTAAAGGAAAAGGCTCGGCAGCTTCTTTGAAGTGCTCTGACACCAAGAGCCACCCAGTTTCTACCACGTGTCGAGCACGTCATTGGAGAGAGTACCTATCGCCTCCTCCCTCCCATTAATCTCTCTCCAGCTTCTTTGATGTGCTCTGACACCAAGAGCCACCCGGTTTCTACCGTGTGTCAAGCACGTCTTTGGCGAGAGCACCTATTGCTTCCTCCTTCCCATTAATCTCTCTCCTCCCTGCCAAAGATGAGGCTGCGGTGCCGCGGGCCATCCCGAGGGGCGTCAAAGGCCACGCCGCCACCTGCCAAAGTAAGGGTGCACGGTGCAGTAAATCCAGTGGCATCACTATAAGGGTGCGGGGGGTGCGGACCGCACCGGGTGACACCCTCACATGGGGTGACACCCAGCAGGGCGTAGGGGGAGGGCGAAGGCAGTGCGGAGCGAGGTTGCCTGCCTCTGATCACCGAGTTGTGGGCCCATGTTTTGAGCTGTCGGGAGGCCTGCGAAGACAACTTTCAGGCACATCAGCTCTGTGTACAAGCTGAGGCCTCTCGCCTGCTAGCCCGGCAGTTCTTCTCTTACTGAAGACAGTGGATGCAAGATGGGGTTCTCACTCTCTTTCCTCTCCTTTCTTTTATTTGCTCCCCTGTGAAATGGATCCAAAAAAGAAAATCCCTTTTGCTGGAAAATCAATGTCGTATTTTTCTCACATTTAATTCCAAAGTGCAGCATCGGGAATAAAAGTTTAAAAATATGCAAAATAAATAACTAAATAAAGTAAGACAGAGTGGTAGCAAACTGACCAGATTGATTTTTTTCACACCCAAACACGTTAGCGCCACTTTTACAGAGTTTGCCAGTGAAGCGCTATTTTTGTTCTCTTGGCCTTGTTTTCCCAGGGCTTGGAACTAGTGCACTAATCCTGGAGGTACTGCAATGTGAGGATTGAAAAACAAAATTTGTACTGCTGCTCTGCATCTAGGGATGTTGTCTTTTTTTACCATACTGCTTACGTTTTGTAAGGATATAAGCAATGGTCTTTGAAATGGGTCCATTCAGGGCCCTGTTGTCATGTCCTTAACTTTTCAGGCAAAAGCACTCACTGATTTCTGAACAGTGAGTGTAAAAGCATTAAGGTAACCATGTTGTTCCTGCTTACATTTCACATGGTTTGCAAAATTTTGCATTCCCTATGATCGTTTGCTTTTTCCAGGATGCTGTCACTTTTTACTTGTAGGCCACATATTGCTCTTGCCCAGTGCGTAATTCAAATTGAGCCGCATCCAGGTGTTTATAGCTGGCAACAATTGGGTTGTAGTTGAAGGCAGTCTGAGATTTTCTCAGTGGGGCAGTATGGTGTTCAGTGGGGGAGAGAATGTGGCACTATGGCCAGAGCTGCTGAATTTGGAACTCGGGAACCAGGTTCAGCCTTAATAACCAGTCCACCAGACCACTCTCCTGAGAGAGCACTATCTCATGCTAGACCTTAGAAAGCTTTGCAAGACATTAGAATCCCTGGTGTCGTAGCACCAGCAGGTGCACCCTAGCATGGCAAGTGTAGGTTAACCTTCAAGGCTTGTCCACCACTATTCATACTGAAGTTCACCCCCAGTCTTGCGGGCAGGCCTATGAAGCAGCACACCCTAGAACAACAGTGACCCTGTCACTGAGATCACAGGACCCTTGAGAAGGGCCAGCTCTAGGGCGGTGCAACCGGTGTGACCGCACCAGGTGCTGACTTTAGGTGGATAGTAATAGGTAGAAAATGCCTGCAAGGGGTTTTATTTAAAGAAAATTAGTAATTGGTTGTTCCGAAATTATTTGCTGAGTGAGTCTAGTTAGATCATACATGTGAGACCGGCCTCGTGGCGTGGGCCCTCCCGACCAGCAAGCAACCCTGCAACCGCACTTGATCCCCGATGTCACAGACTTCCGGCCACCATGACCCCACAAACCCGATGGCCGGCCGGGACACCAGCCGAACCCACAACACTACCGTGCATGCCCGGCCGAGAGAGAGAGAAACCCCCAAGCCAGACCGGGAGACGCCGTCTCGATCACACCCCTGATCTCGTACCCAAGGAGGGTTTCGATCGGCCACCAGGCCCCCGGTGAGCGGGCGCCTCACATGCTGGGCGTCTGGAGTCCCTCCCAGACCAACCTGAACAGATCAAAGGGCCGAGCGACAGGAAATCCCGACACACCGCCCCCAGGCACCAAGACCCCTCTCCGCGAAGACTCCGGACTTCAAAGAGGAGGGGGAGTATAACAAGGGGTGCTGAAGGGACGGGAGGGAGAAGAAGACCTGGACCTACGAGAGCCCTGCTGACCTGGTCGCGGCTCGATCCCTGAACCGAAGAACGCTACCCGAACTCTGAGCCATCTGAGCCCTGCTGACGCTGTCGCGGCTCCCCGAACTCTGAAACATCTGAGCCCTGCTGATGCTGTCGCGGCTCCCCGAACTCTGAACCACCTGAGCCCTGCTGACGCTGTCGCGGCTCCCCGAACTCTGAAACATCTGAGCCCTGCTGACGCTGTTGCGGCTCCCCGAACTCTGAACCATCTGAGCCCTGCTGACGCTGTCGCGCCTCCCCGACTCCGAAACCACCTGTGCCTGCTGAGTGACTCGCGGCACCCCCCTCCAGGGGAATCGGCAGAGATTGCCGAGAGAAACAACATCCCCCAGCTCGAGGATTGGGAGCTGTGCGAAGGATATTCCGCAGAGACACTGAATTCAAAGACTGTCCCGCTACCCCGATACCCCCCTTTACGAGACCGCCGCCGCTTGTGGTATTGATTTAATACCTGCATCTCGGATCATAAAGATCCCCTGAACCTATCGATAAAGTATACTGTCTTACGAAGAACTACTGTGTGGTGTCCCTATGTCAGATAGTGAAGCTCAGCGTGTGCGATCCTAGGAACGAGACCCTTCCAGGAAGGGCCTCCCCGCCCTTGCTCGGCCTAACTCTGGGAGAGGTGGGTCAAAGGGTGGTCAGGAACGTATTCCGAAGCCCCCCGGAGAACGCCTTTCCAACATTTGGTGGCAGACGACGGGATCCGAGCCGACACCTAGAGATCGTGCAGTAAACGGCTGATGCACTACCGGAAAGAGATGGAAGGAGAAACCTCCCTAGGTGCTGCAGGTACCAACACAAGCCCGACATTCTGAGAGGACCAGTTGGAATATTATACGCATCGAGAATTAAAACAATTCTGCAAAGACCTTGGAATCGCTACCACCGGATTAAGCACGAAAGAAGATTTCCAGGGAGCATTGAAGACCTGGGTCGAGGCAGGAGCTTCCCTGGCCCAAACAGAAGGAGAGCCGCCAAACGAGCCACGAAGCATCCCGGTAAGGAGCAGCGCCCCAGGGGGGGGCCGATCCCCGGAGGAGCTAGCGGACCGAGAGAGAGGCCGCAACCACGAACTAGAACTAGCAAAACTGAAAATAGAAGGAGAGCTAAAACTGGCCCGAGAAAAAATTAGCCGTGGAACAATTACGCCTACAAGGAGAACTCGAGGAAAAGAAACGCCAGAGAGAACACGAAGAAAGAAAACTCCAACTAGAACACGAATGCAGCCTGAAAGAGATCGAGCTCAAGGCCAAAAGTGAGGAGTCCAGAACCTCGGGAAATCAACCACCCTCCTCCACCGTGGAACCAAAGGTCCACATCCCCAAGGATGTGGTGAAGGAATACTACAAGAACGACGACATCCAGCGATGGTTCAAGGCCTACGAAGTTGCCATGACCTCCCACTGAGTTCCGCAGAAAGATTGGGGGGCTGGTTTGTGGGGCCGGTTCCTGAGCGAGGGGAGAGATACCCTGCTGGACCTGCCCTCCACGGTGCTGAACTCCTACAGTCACATGAAAGAGGCCCTAGTAGCCAGATATGGGCTCACCCCCGAAATGTACCGGCAACGGTTTCGAGACTGCAAGAAGATACCCGGTACTACATGGGTAGAGTACGTGAACTTTTACAGCCGGGCCTTGGACGGGTGGATCAAGGGCAGCAAGGTCTCCACCTTTGAGGAACTGTTTGACCTAATAGCATGGGAACACTTGTCCGCAAATTGCTTTGTGGAGTTACGCCAGCACCTCCTGGACAGCAAGCTCACGGACCCTCGGAAACTGGCCGTCGAAGCTGACCGATGGGTGAACACCTGGGCCTCCCGGGGTCCCGTGGGAGACTACGGTCGCCACAGTCAGGGACCCCCCCGCCAGAGGGGCGGAGGGAACCAAGGCCGACCGAGAAAATTCCAGGGGGGCTCCCAGCACAGTCCCCCCAGAGGCCAACCTCCGCACTTTCCAGCCCCACCTCCAGCCAGCACCGGGCCCCCGGGGAGGCCGGGACCCCGAGTCAAGATCACCTGTTTCCGCTGCCAACAGACCGGACACTATGCCAGTGACCCCCAGTGTCCCATGTACCAACGACCCGCAACGACCACCCCTCCGGCCCGACAAATGGCCTCCGTAGCCCTAGGAGAAGAGATGGACGACTCCGAAGAGTGGGAACCAGCCGCCATGGCCCTGGTCTCCCTAGGGGACCAAGAGATGGTCCCCGGAACACCCCTACCCGCCAACACGAAGAAGTACCGACAGCAAGTGACGGTCAACGGTCACCGAGTCGAGGGCCTCCGTGACACCGGGGCGAGTGTCACAGCGGTCCACTGCCACCTGATCTCCGAAGACCAGATCCTGCCCGACGCTTTCTGTCCAGTCATATCTTCGGACAATTCCGAGAGCCTCTGCCGGATGGCCCTGGTACCCTTCGAATGGGGGGGAGTCACCGGTAAATTGAGGGTGGCAGTCCGAACCTCCCAACCCGTAGACTGCCTCCTGGGCAACGACCTCGAGAGCTCCCCATGGGGACAAGTGGAACAAAGAGCCCATCTGGAGATGATGGGCCTACCCGAATGGGTATGCGCCACCACGCGCTCCATGACTACCCGATCGCCTTCCTCCGAGGGAGTTGAGGCCATACCGCTGAACACAGTCGCCGTCCCCGAGGACCGGGACGCGCTACCCGAGCCCGACAACCCTCTTCCGGAAGAAGTAACCGTTCCCGATGACGGGTCAGTGCATCCAGATCCCGAGCCACTGACAGAGCTCGGGGACCTGCCCGAGATGGCCCAGTGGCACTGCGAGGGAGGTCCCTCCCGAGAAGAGTTCTGCAGGGAACAGGCCACCTGCCCTTCCCTCATTGGACCCCGACAGCAGGCCGAAGCCCAGGCAGAAGGCGACCAGTCCGGAACCCACTGGGCATATTGGGAAAACGGCCTCCTGTACAGCGAACAGAAGTCGGCCGAGCTGGGATCGGCCTGAGTACTGGTGGTGCCCCTGCGCTTCCGAAGTCTCCTCCTGGGCCTAGCCCATGATGTACCCCTGGCAGGACACTTAGGCCAAGACAAAACCTATCAGCGACTAGTTACCCACTTCTATTGGCCCAAAATGTGAGCGAATGTGGAGGCCCACTGCAAGTCATGCCTCACGTGCCAGGCCAGTGGAAAAAGTGGTGGGAAGCACAAGGCTGCGCTACAACCCTTCCCCGCTGTTAGTACCCCTTTTGAGCGGGTGGAAATCGACATCGTGGGACCCCTGGATCCCAAGACCGCCCAGGGACACCGATTCATCCTCGTCCTGGTGGACCATGCCACCCGCTACCCAAAGGCCATTCCCCTCCGCACCGTGACGGCCCCCGTGGTAGGCCGGGCCTTGATGGGGATCTTCTCCCGCGTGGGGTTCCCCCGCGAAGTCGTGAGTGATCGTGGCACAAACTTTATCTCCAAATACATGAGGTCCCTATGGCAGCAGTGCGGGGTATCATACAAGTTCACCACCCCATACCACCCCCAAGGGAATGGCCTAGTCGAGCGATTTAACAGGACCCTGAAAGGGATGATCATGGGCCTCGAAGAACCCCTACGCCGGAAATGGGACGTCCTCCTCCCTTGCCTCCTGTTCGCCTACCGGGAGGTTCCCCAAAAATCTCTGGGGTTCAGCCCGTTCGAATTGCTGTACGGACACCCCGTCCGGGGACCCCTGAGCCTGGTCAAAGAGGGCTGGGAAACGACTCTCCGGGGAACCCTTCCTGATGTGTTCCGCTATATCCTGGCGCTCCGCAACCAGACCCGGAAGTTCCGAGAGCTCGCCGAGGCATACCTCGAGGCTAGCCAGGAAGAGATGAAGCGCTGGTATGACCAGAATGCCACGCTGGTCGAGTTTCAGCCGGGCCAACAGGTCTGGGTAATGGCCCCGGTGAAACCCTGCGCCCTCCAAGACAAATGGACTGGCCCCTTCAAAGTGGTCGAGCGGAAGAGCCAAGTCACGTATCTAGTTGATGTTCAGTCCCCGGGGAACCCCCTCCGGGTCCTCCACGTGAACCGCCTCAAACCCCACTTTGTGAGGACGGAGTTGAGTTTGCTCCTGGCCACCGACAATGGGACTGAAGAAGACACAGAGCCCCTTCCAGACCCCCTGTGTGCTACAGAGAAAGATGGCTCCGTAGAGGGGGTGAGACTGTCATCCACCCTCACCCCCCAACAGTCCGACGACTGTCGCCAGCTACTAAGACAATTCACAGACCTCTTCTCCCTAACCCCTATGGTCACCGACTGGTGTGTCCACGACGTAGACACCGGCGACAGCCCGCCAGTGAGACACCGAGCCTATCGGGTCCCTGACCGGGTCCAAACCTGCATCCAGACCGAAGTAACCAAGATGTTGGCCCTAGGGGTGATTGAACCCCCCGACAGCCCCTGGGCCAGCCCGGTAGTCCTGGTCCCGAAAGCGGCCGCCCCTGGTGTCGCCCCCGAGCTGAGATTCTGTGTGGACTACCGGGGACTCAATGCAGTCACCTGAGCGGACAAACACCCTATCCCGAGCGCAGACGAGCTCATCGACCGCCTTGGGGCCGCTCGCTACCTCAGCAACTTCGACCTAACCTGCGGATACTGGCAGATTGCGCTCACTGAGGGAGCCAAGGAGCGCTCCGCCTTCTCCACCCCGGATGGGCACTACCACTTTAGGGTTATGCCGTTTGGAATGAAAAATGCCCCGGCCACCTTCCAGCGACTGGTGAACAGGGTCCTGGCCGGACTAGAGGGGTTCAGCGCAGCGTACCTAGACGACATAGCAGTATTCAGCTCCCAATGGACCGAACACCTCCAGCACCTCCGGCACGTACTGCTGGCCCTGCGCCAGGCCGGCCTAACCATCAAAGCCAGCAAATGTCAAATTGGACAAGGCTCAGTGATCTATCTGGGGCACCAGGTGGGGAGCGGGCAGGTCGCCCCCCTCCAGCCGAAGATCAACGCCATCTTGTCCTGGGAACCCCCCACAACCCAAACGGAAGTCCGGGCCTTCCTGGGCCTCACCGGTTACTACCGGAGGTTTATTAAGAACTATGGTAGCCTCGCAGGCTCCCTCACAGAGTTAACCTCCAAAAAGCACCCGAAGAAGATACAGTGGACTCCCCCGTGCCAGAAAGCGTTCGACGCCTTGAAAACCGCTATATGTACTGCTCCGGTACTCAAGGCCCCCGACTACTCCCAGGAGTTTGTGGTCCAGACGGACGCTTCGGAACACGGCATCGGGGCAGTCCTCTCACAGTTCGACGACAAAGGCCTAGATCAGCCCGTAGCCTTCATCAGCCGAAGGCTACTACCTCGAGAACAGCGGTGGAGCACCATTGAAAGAGAGACCTTCGCAGTAGTATGGGCCCTCAAAAAGCTACGGCCCTACTTGTTTGGAACCCACTTCCGAGTTCAAACGGATCATCGATCCCTTGCGGTGGCTGATGCAAATGAGAGGAGAAAACTCCAAGCTGCTACGGTGGTCAATCTCCCTCCAGGGGATGGATATCACTGTGGAGCATCGCCCCGGGACGGACCACGCCAACGCTGACGGCCTGTCCCGATTCTTCTGCTTCAGCGAGGAGAACCCCCAAGTGGATGGGTAGTTCTCCCCGCCTTTCAGCTGGGGGGGCACGTGTGAGACCGGCCTCGTGGCGTGGGCCCTCCCGACCAGCAAGCAACCCTGCAACCGCACCTGATCCCCAATGTCACAGACTTCCGGCCACCATGACCCCACAAACCCGATGGCCGGCCGGGACACCAGCCGAACCCACAACACTACCGCGCATGCCCGGCCGAGGGAGAGAGAAACCCCCAAGCCAGACCGGGAGACGCCGTCTCGATCACACCCCTGATCTCGTACCCAAGGAGGGTTTCGATCGGCCACCAGGCCCCCGGTGAGCGGGCGCTTCGCATGCTGGGCGTCTGGAGTCCCTCCCAGACCAACCTGAACAGATCAAAGGGCCGAGCGACAGGAACTCCCGACACACCGCTCCCAGGCACCAAGACCCCTCTCTGCGAGGACTCCGGACTTCAAAGCATTCAGTCTTGGCTTATCTGCGTGCAGCGTGCTGTTACTCTCGCATATTTTAAATCCCTCATTCTGTCGCTTTAGTTATATTTAGGTTTGACTTTTTTCCCTGTTTTTAATCACGGCTGGCCCGCTTACCTGCACGCTGTCATCTTACCCGCACAGTAATTTGAAACACACCGCATTTCGCGGGTCCCTCGCCACTGTCTCGTTGGCGGCCATATTGGGTGAGGGGTGAGCCACATTGCGGTCTAGTCCTCATTCAGGAGGCTCGACCAGCATAAAGGGCAGCCATGCCTTCGCGCAGCGTCATCGCGCAGCGGGATCGCCGGACTTCCGCCGGAGTTACGCCTGAGTTCAGCCCGTCTGCGCCCGTCCGCGCTGAGGACGTGCTGCAGGGCGGGCTGGACTCGGCTGACCCTTCCTTACCGTTCTACGAGATGCCTAGGCGCTACTCTCCGGCTGAACTCATGGCCCTTAGACCCCCAGTGCAACGATGCTTTCACCGTCTCTCACCTGATGAGTGCGCGTACTTCCAGCGATGTGTGTTATGTAAGGTTTCCCTTTGTTACGCTGTTTCAAGCCCCATTAGATCTCATTCAAGTACGGGATGTTTATTTGCATCGTCACATAAAACTGGCTTTTTAATTAACGCGCGATCGTTGATTAAGCACAATATTGCCTTCCATGACTTTGTTGAAGAAAGACAGCCAGACTGGGTCTTTATTACGGAGACCTGGGCTTCGGACACCTCCGGTCACGATCTTCTTTTGGCCATCCCTGATGGCTATCTTCTTCATAGACAGGATAGATTTTTGCGCAGAGGCGGAGGAATTGCTGTTCTCATTAAATCCTCGCTCTCTTGCTCTATTAAACCCCTGTCTCTTCCTGGAGATAGTTTTGAGGCACTTTATTTCTGCATTCTGTGTGCACCATCCGTTTCTTTTACTGGAATACTTATATACAGACCACCTGGCCCTAGGGCGAGTTTTCCTTCTGACCTTCTCAGAATCCTGGAACCTTATTTCGGAAAACCCTCCCTTTCCATCTTGGGTGACTTTAATTTTCATCTCGATGATGTCAACTCAAAGGATACTTTAACACTAACCGAGTCACTTGAAGCTTGTGACCTTGTTCAGCTGGTTAGCAGCCCTACACATAAGGCTGGTCATATCCTTGATGGGGTTTTCTCGAGTGATTCCAGGTTATCTACGGGCTCACCTTTGCCGCTAGTCTGGACGGATCACCTTGCAATACCTCTTGTATTTGCCCTCCCCGCCCAGTTTTTAATTAATCATAATGACACATCATTCACCCTTAGGAGAAACTACAGAAATATCACTGATGACACCATTGTCCCCCTTATTCGACTCTCTGAATCCTTCTCTTCGAAGACTGCCAATGATGCAGCACAGGAACTTATGTATTCTATTTCTAGTGCGGTGGAGGAGCTTGCCCCCGCCTCCCTGCGATATGCAGCCCGTCAGAAACCTACTGCTCCCTGGTTTTCCGACCATCTTAGACTCTTAAGGCAAGGTTGTAGAAGTAGCGAGAGAAGATGGAGGAAGTCCTGGGATCCAGAAGATCGAGTAGCTCACAAATCCGCTTTGCGGAACTACAAACAGAGAGTCATACTGGAGAAGCAAGAGTATTTTTCTAACCTTACAGGTTCCCTAACGTCATCTAGGGAGCTTTTTAAAATTGCCGATTCCCTATGCTCTCTTCAACTTCCTGACCCGGTAGTGAGCTCCCAGGATCTATGTGATAACATCTCGGACTTCTTCCACAACAAAATCCTGGACATTCATCTGTCTCTCGAAGCCCAAAGTCAGTCCTTGGATAAGGATACTTTTGTTGCCATAGCCAAGTTAGATGCGCTGGGTAAAGAGCCTCTCAAATTATTGAGGGAATTTCCTTTACTATCTCTTGAAGGATTGAGTCTCCTACTTGATAAGATCAAATCCTCCTCTCCTATGGATCCTATACCCTTAAAAACTCTGAAGGAGTGTAAAAACAGTATTTTGCCATCTATGCTGGAAGTCATGAATAAGTCCATTGTTCAGGGCTCTTTTCCAGTAGTGTGGAAGAAGGCTATTGTAAAGCCACTTCTCAAAAAACCTTCTATGGACCCTGGTGTCCTTAAAAATTTTAGACCCATCTCTCTGCTTCCGGCTCCTGCAAAGATATTGGAGGCACACCTCAACTTTCATCTTTCCACCTTTCTTGAGACCAGTGAGTATCTTGATAATACACAGCACGGATTCAGAAAGCATCATAGCACTGAATCCGCACTCACGGTAGTAGTCGATAACATCCGACGCAAGGTGGATAGTGGCTAAACTATAATACTGGTCCTTCTAGACCTCACAGCCGCATTCGATACCCTGTCTCCCGCCATCTTAACTTCTCGGCTTAGTGAGGCAGGGGTTACCGGACCGGCTTTGAATCTTCTTGACTCTTTTCTCTGTGATAGAGAACAACGAGTAAAGCTTGGAAGTTTCCTCTCCCCTGCCAAGTCATTGCAATGCGGGGTGCCACAGGGGTCGGCTCTGAGTCCGACCTTGTTTAACATCTATGTGGCCCCCCTTGCCAGACTATTAAGATCGCAGGGGATGGAGGTGGTGTCCTACGCCGATGACACCCAAATTATGGTGTCATTGGCCCACTCCTCTGTCCAGACATCCGCCATTGGCTTTAGGTCATGCATGCAGCATGTTGCAGATTGGATGGTCATCAAGTCCCTAAAGTTAAATGGCGACAAGACAGAGGTTTTGGTCTTTGGGAAAGATCTAGACGTCTGGTCGAGTGAGTGGTGGCCTACTACTCTTGGCATCTGCCCCACCCCCTCCTTATCCGCCAGAAATCTCGGCGTGGTTTTTGACACCTCACTTTCCATGACGCTCCAAATAAACAGGACCGTGGCCACATGTTGGGGTGTTATTAGAACCCTAAATAGGATTCGTAGCTATCTTTCTTTGCAGGCGCGGAAGCAGATTGCAGTGGCTCTTATAGGCTCCAGGCTTGATTACTGTAACTCCTTATATGCTGAATCCAACAAATGCTTGATCCATAGATTGCAAATTGTGCAGAATGCTGCTGCACGTTTTGTTCTTGCCCTCCCTCTGGCATCTTCGGCTACAGTTGCTAGAAGAGATCTTCACTGGCTTCCTGTCCAATATAGAATCTCTTTTAAGATTTTATGTCTCACCTACAGGGCTCTTGTGGCTGACACCGAAAATGCACTTGGCTCTTTGCTTACTCGCTACTGCCCTTCCAGAACCCTTCGGTCTGCTGGATTATTTCAACTTGTAGTTCCACGCACTAGATTAGCCAGATGGGGAGCGAGAGCTTTCTCTGTGGTTGCCCCTAAGCTTTGGAACTCTCTTCCAATTGAGGTTAAGACTCTCCCTTCTTTGGATTTGTTCAAAAAAGCCCTTAAAACCTGGTATTTTACCAAAGCGTATGAATAAAAGTTCGCTGTTCTCGATTGATAAGCTGGACTATGTGTATTTGACTTAGGCGCCTTGACGCCCATTGGGCAAAGTTTTGCGCATGACAAGATTTAATTCATTCATTCATTCATTCAAAGAGGAGGGGGAGTATAACAAGGGGTGCTGAAGGGACGGGAGGGAGAAGAAGACCTGGACCTACGAGAGCCCTGCTGACCTGGTCGCGGCTCGATCCCTGAACCGAAGAACGCTACCCGAACTCTGAACCATCTGAGCCCTGCTGACGCTGTCGCGGCTCCCCGAACTCTGAAACATCTGAGCCCTGCTGACGCTGTCGCGGCTCCCCGAATTCTGAAGCACCTGAGCCCTGCTGACGCTGTCGCGGCTCCCTGAACTCTGAAACATCTGAGCCCTGCTGACGCTGTCGCGGCTCCCCGAACTCTGAACCATCTGAGCCCTGCTGACGCTGTCGCGGCTCCCGACTCCGAAACCACCTGTGCCTGCTGAGTGACTCGCGGCACCCCCCTCCAGGGGAATCGGCAGAGATTGCCGAGAGAAACAACATCCCCCAGCTCGAGGATTGGGAGCTGTGCGAAGGATACTCCGCAGAGACACTGAATTCAAAGACTGTCCCGCTACCCCGATACCCCCCTTTATGAGAACCTCGCCGCTTGTGGCATTGATTTAATACCTGCATCTCGGATCATAAAGATCCCCTGAACCTATCGATAAAGTATACTGTCTTACGAAGAACTACTGTGTGGTGTCCCTCTGTCAGATAGTGCAAGCTCAGCGTGTGCGATCCTAGGAATGAGACCCTTCCAGGAAGGGCCTCCCCACCCTTGCTCGGCCTAACTCTGGGAGAGGTGGGTCAAAGGGTGGTCAGGAACGTATTCCGAAGCCCCCTGGAGAACGCCTTTCCAACAATACACCCAATAGTCATCTGACTGCAACAATTAATGAACATAAAAAGCACAAAAACACGGGAATATCTTTTGATGAAAATGCAAAATTATTTATATAGATGAATCAAGATAAAAGAGGGGGGTACAAATTAACAATAAATTCAGCAATAGATCATGAAAGAGGTACAAACAAAATAAGTCCTTCAGTTCATGAAAATAACATCTATTCCAATGTAACAGAAATGACACATCTCCTAATGAGAATAATAATCACAAAAATTGTTTCGGAAATAGATGGAGGAGTCGACGTTTCGGTCTTTTAAGGCGTCAGTCCATCAGACCATCTTCAGGACAATGGATATTGCAAGTAAGGAAGGACCCTTTTTATAGTCAAACTCAACACGATTAATCCTAGTCGTGGAGATTAAATCTGTGCCGCTTATATAGATGGCGGGGCTATCACTGATCAATAGATCAAGTTTAGGCCAAATTTAATGGCAATAATTTCCAAGACCGTCAAAATCAATGGCGTCAATGTCAGGGGGTGGTCATTCATCCAATGCCAAATTTGTCAATAATCTTTCCTTAGGGAGAGGCGTTAACGGAAAGCCACCGTCAATCCTTGAAAGCAGACAACTGTTACTATTTGATTTTCCCAAGCCTCCAAGGGTATATTGGGTTTACCCTTTTTCCGACTTTAGGTGGAGGCATCATTTTTGCAAGTCTATTATGGTTTTAAAAGCGCTTGCTGCCTCCTTCCTGGCCTCCAGCAATTTTCGGTAACAATAAAAATGTCATGATGACTCTGGTGATTAATGTTCTTCCTAGAGAGAGATCGGAATTTTGTCTAATGGAAGATTTGACTCATGGAAAGGTAGCTCAGAGGGTTAATGTACCTGCTGCAAAGAACATGTACCATGCAGATCACAAAGTGCACATAATGTAAATAGGCCAGTGGGCTACTGCTTTTGTCAGAGAGATCCTTTTGTTACTTGCAGTTTATAAGTTAAAATCCTAATATAGAACAGTGAGCTATTAACTGTCATCTACTCCGCAGCAACACAAGTCACATTTTTTATTAACTTTTGATACGTTTGAGCTACAAACAATTTATTAGGTTCAATGGTCAGATCATGCTGCAGATCTTGTATTATGAGTCAAATATGGCAGAGCCATTATTATTTAGAAAACATTTGCAAACTAGGATTTTTAGCCATTCATGTTTGAACTGCTGTTGTGGAAAAGGGTGAAGTGCTGATGACAGAAACTCCATGGCTCGGAGACAAATGGCTTGTGCTTTTTATCGTATTTGGGGACATTCTGTGATTAGAAGTATATCCCACTTTCTGAATACATTTTACTGTCAATAACTCATTATAACCTTAAATAATCATGTGTATCCATTGGTTGATAAAACAGGGCAGTGAAACCAAATAAATACAAAAAATTGGGATGTTTGCGCATTCTGGCCACACCTCTGGCTCCACCCACTGATCCAATCCTTGGGTTATTCCCACCCTCTGATTCTCCGCCCACAGTTCCCCTACTTATTTCCCCCCACTTCGACCACTGATATATCGTGTTGCTGGATAGTGGGAACACCACACCAGCACAAAGTACCATACCTATGATATTATAAATTCCAATAAACTGTTGACTAGCAGGTAGCCCACTGTACAACCTGATGAATGAGTCATTATCACACTGTTGTTAACAGGCACATTTTGTAAATACAGGACCTACATTTACAAACGTTACTAAGGATTCTGTATGGTCCCGTTATTTGCCAACTGTGTCCACTGGCGGACTCAGAGCGGAGGAGGTCCATGCGGTAAGTCGTGAGGGGGTGACACCATGAGTTACCCGCACCGGGTGACACCAACCCTAGTGACGCCACTGAGTAAATCCCAATACTGTTCCACTGCCAGCCATATCACCAGCCTCGCCCGACCACACCGAAGTCCACCAAGATCCCTGAGGTGGGCCAACCTAGTCTAAGCCTGCTGCAGCAGCTGCGGAAAGGTAAATAACGCGGGCCAGCTGAGGTGGTTACTGATTAACCCTTTGTGTCACTGGAGGAGCGACATAATATAAGGTGCAGTACGCAGCGGTGCATGCAGACTTGGGGATGAGTACAGTATACTTATTACACTTAATTTATGTGACTTCACTTGTAGTTGCTTAAGTTGTTACTGACTCGTTCTGCCGTTGCACCTGACATCCTCACGGGCATGCAGAATGGTTGTGTGCTGCTGAGACATTCTGCTCAGTGCTGCTGACAATCGCTATTAAGCTCAAGGGGGGGCCAAGCAATACTTCGCCTGTGTGCGCAACTCAGCTGAATTCCACAGAGTTTTTTGGTAACCGCGCGGAATCCCGCACAGTGAAACTCCGTGTGCTCCACCCACCCCTATCTAAGACCTGCCAAGAGCAAAGGACTAAATCTGCTCTCCCTCTTGCACCCAGGACAAATAAGTGGACTGCGAGAGTAATAAGGCTGATCACCTGTTAAAGCTACAAGAGGCCTTTTCCTGCAACTACTGAGCTGACAGATGGCATCTGGACTGGACACCATTGTTTCCTTGGTTTGACAGCCTTCAAGCCTCTTAGTGCCTCCCTTGTGGTCCTGGGGGGATTTAGAATTGTACTAATATGGTGGATTGGGATTTAAAGAACTAACATCAGTACATAAAATCTTTGACCAGGATCCAATCGGCGAAGGAATTATGATAACTGAATAAAAGATTAAGAAAGAAAGAGAAGAAAAAAAGACCAGAAAGAAAGAAGAACAAAAAAGAAAAGAATTTGTTTGTCAACACTAATTTTTGATTATATGTTCATTACTATTGTGTGTGTGCTGGGGACTGTATTCATACTCTGTTTGAAAGGGGCATTCCATGGGTTGCTGTGGGTGTTCCCATGCAACATCCATGGAACGTGACGCATTCCCAGCTTTATAACATTTTGTGAAACTGGAAATGCGCCAGAATTTACACACCTTCCCAGGGGAGGTGTAGGAATGACACAACAAGTAAAAATACTTTTATTTCTCTTCATTTTTACCTCTTTTTATGCGTGCTGTATTCTGCAGCACGCATAGAAAGAGAAAAGGCTATTAATGATTTTTTTTGTGCAGTAAGGTGGCCCTTCCTGCACAAAAACAATCATTCCCATAGCGCAGGCACCCTTGCACAGTGACGCAAGGGTGCCTGTGCTGGCGTGTGGCAGCCAATTGTGCGCCAGCGCAGGGGAAAGCACAGTGATGTGTCGTATTGCTGTTAATACGATACATCCCTGTGTTTTGAAAATTAAGTAGAATGGCACAGCTAAATGGCTTGCGGCGACGCGCTGTGTCATTTTGTCGTAGATGAGGCCCCCGGTATTTAGGATGTGCTTGCGGGCAGAGGTGAGGCTGGGAAGGCCCCCTCTCCAATCAACTCTCAGCAGAGTCCCAGAACTGCCTGTGAAAGCTATGGCTCTTAGCTGATTTCTATCCCAAAGTGTACTGTAAAGTACTCTATTTGATTAGCTGTTTCTTTACACAGGTGATCTCACTCTCTTCTCCCTCAAACTCCCTGTTGGTGACATGTTTCACCCAGATACAGGTACTGAAGGAAGCCCTACTTTTCTTGCTAGCCTGAGGCTCCAAAGCTGCCTTTCCGATCTCCCCCTTCCACCAAGAGACTGACATTTGTTGTTGACAAGTTTCTTCCATTCAAATCTATCCCAGCCACTAAACCTGTAGGAAATGCAGCTAGCTAGCACCAGAAGTAAAACCAATAAAATAAAATAGGAGGATCCTGGAAAGACTCTGCAAGAAATATTATAGCAATAATGACAAACTAGCAAACCAATTCCAGTCTCTAGTAGACCGATAATGTTTCACACTATAGTGATATCAATTGCAAATTCATCCATGAGGATATTACTTTACATGTTTTTTCTGGGTACGTGTCCCATCTAAGCCAGATTAATTTTCAGTTTTGCAGTCCATGGGCCAGATTTAGGAAGTCTTTGTGCCGTGAAGGTGTAAGATCTAGAGAAACTTTTTACTTTCAACTACACATCTTGATTTACGCTGGAAAGTACCCTTAATAAATTAATGCAACATAGTGCTTTGCATTATTTTGCATCAATGGGGCATCCCATGAATGGTATATTGCCATTCCCATGCAAACCCCCACCCTGTGGGTTTTGCCTCCCACATGACCCTATAACTGTCTGCAGTTGTTTCTTCCTGCTCCATTCAAACATAAAAGTGTGTGATTTGGAAGACTACTGCTGTGCAGTCTCTGCTTTGATGGCATCTAGATTAGACCATAGCAATGTCAGGTACCTGGGCATGGCTGATTCCCTGTTAAGGTGTCTCCACATTCTTCTAATGCACGTTGCTAGATTGGTAGTTAATGCCCCCAATTTAGTTTTGTTATTCCTAACTCGAAGAGTTCATGCTGCTTGGTGGTCTAATCCAGAATTTAATGTTGTCTTCTGTATGGTAAAGACACCTCTCTTTGGAAAAGCCCTCAGTTTCCTGCAGAAGTGACTTTATTGAAATTCACCCCAACCAGATTCTTGCATCCTTCTAATTCTTCCATCCTGCAAATCCCATGCTTCAAAAATGAGAAGCTTGGAGGCAGGTCCCCCTCTGTACTGGCTCCCACCTCTGGAACTCATTCCTTGAGACTTGAAAATATCCCCCATCTGTTATCTTATAGGGAGCCATTAAAAGCATGGCTGCTCCAGTCATTCTTCTCTCGCCTCTGTGATTAGTAATATGCTTCTTCTTCCTAGAGTCAAGGGACACTATGGGTGAGTGCGATCAATAAATATTATATAACATAAAGCAGGAGCGGCAGAGCGGCAAGAGGTGTAACATGCTTTAGTAGAACCCCTACAACACCTACACTGCCCACGTCTAAGCGTTTATAGATAGGCAGGGCGGTAAGCCTGCATGAAGTGCATGCACCTTATTGGTAATGCAGGTCAAACTCAAAAGGATTGTCGCTGCTAGAATCGTAGGATGCCCAAATCATTAAACTCAACTCAAAAGATAAAGTACTTAAACGATCAGGAAAATAATTTATAAAAAATAAGACTGTTGTAATTAACACCATTAAAAATATGAATTAGGAAAAGTGAGAAAACCCTTAGTCCTATTGCGTTTCGGGAATGTGAGAAAATTCTGAAAATATTTCTAGGTCGCCTTATTATACCCTTCAGCAAGACCACAAAGTAGGCCAAGATGCAAGTTGACTTAGATGGTCTTAAGTAGAAGGTTAGGGCCGGTGGGATAAACTACTAAAGTCTAAACGTTTCACTTGGGTCATGTCCAGAAGTGATTGACCCAACAATGAGCCTGATGATTGTTCCATGAGGCTCGATCAGCTGAGTGGGAGCTTGCGTTCAAAGGTCTCTGAAGTGTGGCAGGAGGACCAGGATGGTTGTGTCTTTCCCAGACTATTGTTGCAGCTCATTGGCTGTGCTCTAATGAAATTCAGGAGTTACATAGTCTTAGGCACGGTTACCAATTGACCATGTTCTCATGTGCCGCATTGTCTAAAGCGCAACAGTCAGCTGCTCCGTACGCGGGAGATAGAGAGCTTAAAAATGTACTGCTGGGTGCTTCTCTACTAGTGCGCTTCTTGAGATACCTTCTGGGGTCATGCAGTCTCCTGTTGCCCTTTATCCATTTGGGACATCTCAGATATCAAACTCCTTTTCTCCGGCTTAACAATACAGGGCCATTATCAGGCATGCCTGTTTGAAGTGTTCCAGAACAGCTTAGTGTCTCATGTGCAAAAGGGATATCTACAGAATGTCTCTCCCAGCCGTAGTACGTAATCTCCATAGCGAGCATGAACCATTCCTCTACTTTGTAGAGAAACGACATAGCTCCAGAATGAAGCGGTTCACGTCTTGACTTTATATAGGCAATAGTGGACACCAGCTGGTGGAGTTCTAAAGTAGTCTACTCAACCAGTCTTAACTAATGCTTCAACCCCTTTTATTACACTCCACACTCCACTGTGCAGGTTGATGGCACATCAAAGCACATTAGTGTCTTTCTGTCCAGCCAAGATGGCTTCTCTGAACTTCCCTGGACAAGGCCAACCTCCTGTATTTAATGTCCTGATGATATAAACAGACTATTGTCATAGGAATTCTACTCCACCCCTGGCTTCTGACTCACACTTGGATAGCTAAGAGACCATGTGCTGATTACTTCAAAATAATTTCTCTTCGGGAGGACATAATATAATGTTTATCCCTTGCTTTTAATTAAAGTGTGCAAAAGAGGAGTGTTGGAAAGTTCTAGGCTGTTCCCAAGAAACTCCTCTGGCTAGCATCCCGAGAACTTTAGTAAAGCATGACAAAAGTTGATTTTATAAATGAATTTAAAAATACCTCATTGTCCTGCAGCTATGAAGCCCAGCTGTCACTAACTCCAGTTCAACTTTAGGGTTGATGTAAAGCTACTGGACCCATTTCAGCATCAATGGACATCTGTTTTTGTTCACCTTTATGCAGTTAGTAAAATTTTACGGAGCACCCTTGTGACTTGTGGATGTAGGTTAGGGTCACCGAGGCTAATGCATGGTGGTAGGGTAGCCAAGTAGGAACTGGCCTCCTGCTGCTGCATTGGACCCAGAGAGGCAAACAACCAGAGATGGAACTAGCAACCATAACAGCACCTGTGGCCACATCGCTTCACAATTGCCATAATCAATCAATCAATCAGGATTTGTGAAGTGCGCTACTCACCCGTGAGGGTCTCACGGCGCTGGGAGAAGAGGTGAGGGGTTTCATGTATCTCCGTCTCATCCAAAGAGCCAGGTCTTGAGGCTCTTCCTGAAAGCTTGCAGAGTGGGGATCGTCTGATGCTGAGGGGGAGTTTGTTCCAGGTCTTCGCCGCGATGTGGGAGTAAGCTCTTCCTCCCGTTCTGGCTCTGCGGATGCGCGGGGTTTCGGCAAGGGCGAGGTCGGCTGAGTGGAGGCTTCTCTTGGGTGCGTAGAAGGAGACCCTTTTATTGAGGTATCGGGGTCCTGTGTTGTGGAGGGATTTGTAGGCGTGAGTGAGCAGCTTGAAGGTCGCTCTCTTTTTGACGGGGAGCCAATGGAGGTCTTGTAGGTGCTGGGTGATGTGGTCTTGTCGAGGGAAGCTGAGGACGAGTCTGGCGGCGGTGTTTTGGATGGTCTGGAGTTTGTGGAGTAGGGATTTGTTGATCACGGCGTAGAGGGTGTTTCAGTAGTCCAGTCTGCTGGTTATGAGTGCGTGGGTGACGACCTTTCTGGATTCATAGGAGTGCACCTCAGATGAGGTCAAAGGGCAGATCAGTCCAAGCTACAACAGTGCATGGATTCCTTTCACTCGCTGATCCCTTTAACGGTGTTATGAGTCATGAAACTAGGGGGGATATTTCAATAAAATGTCAGAGTGCGGTGTTACTCCAAATTTCGTAACGCCACTCTCCGACATTTTTTAAACCAGGGATTGGCGCACCCCTGCGTTTCCCCTAGAGCTGGCCACAAAAATGCTGCCTAGCCCCAGCGCAGGCACCCTTGCATTTTTTTTTTTATCATCTGTTTTTAATAATTTTTCAAACACAAGTACAGGAATTCAGTTCACTGACATATTAGTTCCCTTATTGAAACAGCAGTATGTAGCGCACATGATAGGAACATAGTTGGGTCGCAGCATGGAAACTCCACCCAGCTGTACTGAACCCCTAATGAGGTACAGATCTTGAACATTGATATGTGCGGCCCTTCATTCCCCACATGAGCACGTCAGGATACCCCATTGAGTCCCTCAGCCGAATCAATAACTACTTTCAAAAGATCAATAATGAAACGAACATATAAAACCTCAACCACCTCAAAATTAGACCAGCTCCGTTGTTCATACCACCGTCCCTGCCCCCCGTATAGTCTCCCTCTCCCTTGGTAATGTGTAGTGAGTAAACTGCGGCACATAATCGTGTGTTTAGATGCATATTCCCACATCGCCCAATCTAGGTGTAAGTTGTGTGTGGAACACTACGAGGTCACTCCGACGGAGCTCCTGCTGCCCGTCTTAGCGTCGACCCCCCCTGCCTGCCCATCCCTCCCATCTCCCTCCTCAGCATGCCTGAGCGCCTGAAGTAGCTCCTCCCACTGCGCGGCTATGGGCATCTTCCTCAACCCTAGTGTCTCCTCCCGTCTGATGGCAGTTCCCTTCGCTCCGGCCCATGCAGTAAGTGAGTGCCTCCATGCCCGTGGATGAGGCGGGTCCTGCGCCTTCCACCTCCTGGTTATGAGGCGCTTTGCAACCGCGAGCCCTAAATCCAGAAACCTAGACGTCACCTTAGTTGTCTGCGTCCTGCGAAAGTGATGCAGTAGGTAGACCACCCAGTCAAATGATATATCCCGTCCCGTTATAGTGTGCAAGGAGTCATGAATGGTACGCCAGTAGGAAGCGCAGGCACCCTTGCACGATGTTGAAAGGGTGCCTGCGCTGCAGGGGCGAATGTTTAAACAATCTTGAAAGGCAATTTGCTGTTTCTTTGTGTGCTGCAGAATGCAGTACCCATAGAAAGAACAAAATATGAGGAGAAATTAATTATTTCTCCTTGTATCATCATCCTAAGACCAGGTTTTACCTAGTCTTATTTTTTGGCGAAGTCCCATCCTTGAAAATATAGCGAAGCGTCAAAAAGCAGTGGGTGTTGCGCTGGAACGCGCACTGCAACACCCATTGCATGCCCCTTTCACGCAAAGTGAAGCTTGAAAAGGGGACTAAAAGTGACGTTCTGGTGGCGGTATGCCCTTGTAAATATGCCCCTAGATATCACCGGTTTATAGAGATCACAAAGCACACAGGAGGACCACACGAGTGACTTTACTGATGGGTAAAGCAAGCATCTTTTCCCTTTTGCTAGAACATCGTCTGAGGGAAGTGAATGAAACAAATGAAGACCTTGAGGTTTCCGGGCTACAGGTGCCCCTGCAGAGGGAGTCCTAGTGCACACGGGATGATGGATGGGGTATTTATGTTAGCTTCATTCCCCCAGGAAACCGTGATGAAAAGGCTTGCAGCTGCAGGGGCGAGAACGTGCTGAGATAGGCAGAATCCCTGCCCACCCCCATCCCCAAGCCCAGTTCTCTGTGTACATTTAGGCTCGTGGCCGCACGCCTCACCGTTCATGGTGCCGGTGTTTTCTCTCAGATGAATGACTCGCAGAAGGACTCCTAATTGGGTTGAAGAGCCACAAACACAACAATTCTATATTTCCTATGCAGAGAATATGGCGAGGGGTGAGGAGGAGAGCATGCCTGAGACCTTTGGGAAATGGCTGGCTGAATTACCTGTGTGCAAAGGCAATGGTGCAGGAGCTCTGGCTGCAGGCAATGGCGCAGGAACGCTGGATGCAGGCAATGGTGCAGGAATGCTGGATGCAGGCAATGGTGCAGGAGCGCTGGATGCAGGCAGTGGTGCAGGAGCGCTGGCTGTAGGCAATGGTGCAGGAGCGCTGGATGCAGGCAATGGTGCAGGAATGCTGGATGCAGGCAATGGTGCAGGAGCGCTGGATGCAGGCAGTGGTGCAGGAGTGCTGGCTGAAGGCAATGGTGCAGGAGCGCTGGATGCAGGCAGTGGTGCAGGAGCTCTGGCTGAAGGCAATGGTACAGGAACGCTGGATGCAGGCAATGGTGCAGGAGCTCTGGCTGCAGGCAGTGGTGCAGGAACGCTGGATGCAGGCAATGGTGCAGGAGCTCTGGCTGCAGGCAGTGGTGCAGGAACGCTGGATGCAGGCAATGGTGCAGGAGCGCTGGCAGTGGCAATGGTTATGGGGCGCTGGCTGCAGGCAATGGTGGTGGAACATTGGCTGTAGGCAATGGTGCAGGAGCGCTGGCAGTGGCAATGGTTATGGGGCGCTGGCTGCAGGCAATGGTGGTGGAACATTGGCTGTAGGCAATGTTGCAAGAGTGCTGGCTGAAGGCAATGGTACAGGAACGCTGGATGCAGGCAATGGTGCAGGAGCTCTGGCTGCAGGCAGTGGTGCAGGAACGCTGGATGCAGGCAATGGTACAGGAGTGCTGGATGCAGGCAGTGGTGCAGGAGTGCTCGCTGAAGGCAATGGTGTAGGAGCGCTGGCTGAAGGCAGTGGTGCAGGAGACCTGGCTGCAGGCAATGGTGCAGGAGCACTGACTACAGGCAATGTTGCAAGAGTGCTGGCTGAAGGCAATGGTGCAGGAACGCTGGCTGCAGGCAATGGTGCAGGAGCGCTGGCTGCAGGCAATGGTGCAGGAGCGCTGGCAGTGGCAATGGTTATGGGGCGCTGGCTGCAGGCAATGGTGGTGGAACATTGGCTGTAGGCAATGGTGCAGGAGAGCTGGCTGAAGGCTAGGGTGCAGGAGCGCTGGCTGTAGGCAGTGGTGCAGGCGCACTGGCTGCAGGCAGTGGTGCAGGAGCGCTGGCTGCAGGCAAGGGTGCAGGAGCTCTGGCTGAAGGCAGCGGTGAAGGAGCCCTGGTTGCAGGCAATGGTGTAGGAGTGCTGGATGCAGGCAATGGCGCAGGAACATTGGCTGCAGGCAACGGTGCAGGAGTGCTGGCTGCAGGCAATGGCGCAGGAGTGCTGACTGCAGGCAATGGTGCAGGGGCACTGGCTGCTGGCAGTGGTGCAGGAGCGCTTGCAGCAGGCAATGGTGCAGGAGCGCTGGCTGCAGGCAGTGGTCCAGGAGCTCTTGCTGAAGGCAGTGATGCAGGAGAGCTGGCTGCAGGTAATAGTGCAGGAGCTCTGGCTGAAGGGAGTGGTGCGGGAGCATTGGATGCGGGCAATGGTGCAGGAGTGCTTGCTGCAGGCAATGGTGCAGGAGCAGTGGCTGAAGGCAGTGGTGCAGGAACGCTGGCTGCAGGCAATGGTTCAGGAACTCTGGCTGCAGGCAATGGTGCAGGAGTTCTGGCTGAATGCAATGGTGCAGGTGCGCTGGCTGCAGGCAATGGTGCAGGAACTCTGGCTGCAGACAATGGTGCAGGAGTTCTGGCTGAAGGCAATGGTGCAGGAACTCTGGCTGCAGGCAATGGTGCAGGAGTTCTGGCTGAAGGCAATGGTGCAGGACCGCTGGCTGCAGGCAATGGTGCAGGAGCGCTGGCTGCAGGCAATGGTGCAGGAATGCTGGCTGCAGACAATGGTGCAGGAGCGCTGGCTGCAGGCAATGGTGCAGGAACTCTGGCTTCAGGCAATGGTGCAGGAGTTCTGGCTGAAGGCAATGGTGCAGGACCGCTGGCTGCAGGCAATGGTGCAGGAGCGCTGGCTGCAGGCAATGGTGCAGGAGCGCTGGCTGCAGGAGCGCTGGCTGCAGGCAATGGTGCAGGAGTGCTGCTCCAGTGTTGTACTGAATACGGGAAACTGTATTACAACTCGCCCAACTACAGTGACTAAGATGCCCAGGGTGTGCGGGATATTATGTATAACGTCAAAGACTGCCTGCGAATGTGATGCAGAAATCAAATGCAAACACATAATCGAAAGGGCTACAATACAGTAAGAGACCATAACGAGAGAAAGGGGGATTAAAGCCAAGAAATAGTCCCGAATGTTAATAAGGTTGCCTTGATGGCATACCCCTGTGTATTGTGAGCCTGAATACATGATTCTCTGTGGCTGAAGAATGGGGCGGGTACAGAGTGAGGTGGGGAAGCACGAAGGGAGCGGCATTGGGGGTGTGATGGAATATGAATAGATGCTGTCAGTGGTTGGACATACTCAAGTGGATAGATGTGGGTAACTGCAAAGTGGTGCTCGGAGTAGGCTGCGAGTTCATGGAGGATGGTATTAGCAGACACATAGCAGTGGAAATGGGTTGCACTTAAATACATACTTAGAGGATTCATACTGGTGCAATATCTCCCACCCTATGGAATGAATGAATAGGTAAATGCAGTAAACAGGACAATAGTGAGGAGGTCATCATGAAATGGGTTTTGCTGAACTGGGTGCGAGCTAGTTATGCACCTTTTATGTAGCAGTGCAGCACATGGCCTGATGAGGTTGAGCTGATTGACAGGTATCTCCTTGCCATGCCTCCTAATATATTGTTTTCCTGGCGCAATTCAAGATTGGAAGTCACCTAATGTCCCGATGAAGGTTTAGTCAAATACTCTTGGAGCGGAAACGGTAGACAGTGTTTTCATATATGATCCAGATTCCCTACCAGGGCATATTTTCAGTTACAACTCGAAAAATTTAGCAACACAATTAGGCTTCAGTAAGTTGATGAAGTAGGTTCACTGCATATGTGAGATGTGGGCAACCTCCAATTTTTACTATTATATAATGGATTTGCTCCACAATATGGTACACAATGGTCTCTTGGAATTATGGTCAGGTTACACACGGATAGATGTTCTTTAATGTTAGTGTTAAAACATGTTAATCAATAAGCTCGATACACCTGATTTGGGCCATCTTCAAATTGCTGTTCCCTGCTATCATCTCCCACCATCTTCCTTCTTCTCTGCCTTTTTCACCTCCATCTGCCCCCTCCTCTCCTGTGAAAGTTTTGTTTGAGTGCAGCCACACAACTTTATTTACAAATGTAACTGATGGGCTGTCAGGCCATGATGGCCTGTATGGGAGAAGAAGCTCCCTGCAGAGGCATGTTGGCATTTGTCATTTGTAATTGAATACAAGTATGGATCTGCTAGTGCTAGGACAAATACCGTTCACGCTTTGAGTAGCTTTTTCATGATCTAAGTTTGGGAGTGTGTTGGGGGTATCCGATAGAGTGGGAAATCTTGGAACCCCTCAATGGGGGCCAAATCATAGCCTCCGTACACCACAGGCATTTCCACTCAGTGTTTTTGTGGCACACTGCCTAGAGGAAAGGGCCTTGTTCGGTCAAAAGACCTTCATGGCATCATAAATTGAGTCATCCTGTCTCTAAATTTTGCATTTTGACCAACCATGTATCTTTTTTGCCTAGTGAGCCTAAATCCTGAGCCTACCTGAAGGTGTGTTACGTGGTTGCTGTGACTCCTTCTTCTAGCAGACGATGTAGACTGTGGTAGACAGGTGGTACCCCAAGGTGTTCTATTATCTCAGTCCCTTCTTTGTTTTTTTTTTATGTCTGCCTTTGGGCTCCCACTACACATTCCCAGAATCTGCCCAGCAACTAGACACCCAGAGCTCCACCAGGCTAGTTGCCTTTTCCTCTTTCTGTTTAAGTGATTAGAGTCAAAAACAATTACTTTTTCTGGAGGAAGATGCCTTTAGAAACGATCGGAGAGCCATATGAAATTGCTCCCTGAATTGGTACTTGTTTTCCCCCCATTGCCCACTACTTTGGAAAAAAAGGAGGTGATTGGCGTTGGCGACCTCCACCTGAGATCATAAACCAGATCTAAAGCCCAGCTGAACAAGATCTGTTGTAAGGACATCCTTGAAGAGAAAGATCCTGGCCAAGATTAAAAGATCATTTGCCCTTAATAGATTTAGAAGCTTCTGTCTTGGAAAATCTAGCTAGTAAACTTATGAATAAAATATTATTTTGCAAAAGTTGAATGACAGCACATGCTTTACCAGTAGGCCAAATTTGGAAAAGTTCCAGTATAGTGGAATTTCAGTTCCTAAAATTTAAAGGGATGTTCACTTATAAAGAGGTACTTAGGAACTAATTTAGAGATTGGCGTAGAGGGTACTCGCAACGGCAACAACAAACTGAAGGACCACCCGCCTGATTTACAGACAGGCGGACCATAAGTATGTCAGTGACGGAAATTACAGTGGGCCATATTCAACAAGCATTACAATGCATTGTTAAAGTTAAAGCTATTGGCACTGCTCATGACATTATTTTTGTTTTTTTTTGTTTTTAAAACATTTAAAGAAACGGCATTGTTTATTTACAGTGTCAATAGCTTAATCACTCTCAAATGCGAGACCTATTGCATTTGCACCCACACACAGAGCCACACACCCAAAGCCACCCACACACACAGAGCCACCCATAGAGCCACCCACAGAGCCACCTACACACACAGAGAGTTACCCACACACAGACAGACCCACCACGCATAGAGCCACCTACAAAAAAAGCCACCCACACACACAGAGCCACACACACAGAGCCACCCACACACACACATACCCTCCCCCCACACACAGAGCCACCCACACAAACAGAGCCACCCACACACACACACACACAGAGCCACCCCCACACACACACAAACACAGAGCCACACAGTAACCTCAAAATTTGACACATATTTACTTTTTGCTGGATCAACTGACAAACCCCTGAACAGGCTCTATCAAGATTAAGAGAAACCATTTAGAATAGTTCCACAATAATTTACGTTAAAACCATAAAACAGCAATATACGTGTGACGTCATTGCCCACCGGAAAATACCATAGGCTTGAATCTTCTGGCAATATTTACATCGTGTCCGTGGGCTCAATTAACTAGCAGTCCTTTAAAGCGTTTCCTTAATTAAAGGGGGTTAAATTAGCTGTAGATACTATTGCAGCATTACAAGTTCAACCCACCTTCAGCTCTTCGTTAAAACATAATGAAATATTTGCATCACTTGATTGCAAAATTAATCAGAGACACCTGGGTCATAGGCCAAGGTTCAGAAGCCAAGCTGCAGAGGTCAAGCTGTCGGATTTTAAACGGTACATCATAACGATTGAGGGAAGGTGTTTGATGCCCAACTGGTTTAAATTTATTAAACCATTACACTTTGAAAAATGGCACTACAAAGTAATTCAGAGCACCAATTTTTTGGAATGCGTCTTGTACTGTACTTTCAAAGTACATGTCCCACTCTCGAGTTCTTCTGTGTGTTATGGTGTTCTCTCGTGAGCGGCCTTGAGCTCTTTCACTAGAGAAATGTTTATTTTAATGATCTTCAGGTGCATGTCTTAGTTATGATTTTCACGTGCACGTTCTTTGTGTTTGGAAACCTATGTGCTTGTAATGTGTGGCTGCGTCTTCAGTTGAGACACTGATGGCGGGTTGGCTGCGCACATTGTGGGCTCCTTATTTTCCTACAAGCTTAATTAAATTTTTCAACCTGCATCTGCTTGTCAAGTATTCTTTCTTCAAATGAAGCGGATGTTACCACTAAAAGAACTCTACAATGCGAACACTAATCTCAGAGGGCCAGCTGTGAAACTAGTTTTTCGCCGGCGCATGGACGTCCACGGAGGCCAGCGCCCGGGCTGCACGAAGCGGATATGTGGTTGTCCCTGCCATTCACCTAAGGTACACAGCTCTGCCTCTCCCCAAAACACACGATTTGCACCCCAAATGTTACCGCGACCCCCGTCTTTTTTCCTAGCCACCACCCTGTCCTCTTACAACCACTTTTGCCCCAAAGCAGATCGCAGTTCGACTCACCATGGTGGCGGTCCACGAGCAGAAAGGAAAGCGTTCTGCGCCGATAGCTCTCAGCCGACTTCAATGCGCAGGCGCTGAATGAGTGTGATCCGGAAGATCAGGGAATGACTAACCCGATGTCGTGAGTGGAGTAGCCATCTTGGAATGGTGCATTTGTACCGTAATGTAATACTGAATATGGCACACAGCAAGGCTATAGACAAATTTCAGTCTCTTTTACCATTTGAAAGTACTTTCCGAGTTTCGGGAAATATTTTGTTCATTTCAAGCTAAAAAGTGATGCGATTCAACAATATCATATTAATTTCTTATGATCCGTTTATTTCATGATTATTGTTGTAAATGGTACTGAACAGAACAGATGCGTTCATAAATGCACGTTTTGTTTTCAGTAGAGGACACAACCTGCTTGAGAGAGGCGGCCGGCCGCGGTGGCGGAGCTGAACGCTGCGGGTGGCTCCTGTAACTCGAGCTCACGGCTTCACACGTGGTGCGGGCCCCGGCCGCGAGTGCAGGGGGAGAGACTCGCACCTTGGTAAGTGGGGTTTTGTCGCGCTTTATCTCGTCGCCGAAACAAACTTTTCCGTGCTTTTTTGTTGTCCTCCATGAAGAGCGCTCGTTGTGCAGTCATGACTCTCGGACATACTGCACTCGGCACTGATTGCATGTTTCCCTCGATCTTCGTGTCTTTCAGCCTTTTAAAAATCAGCCGCTTCCTGGACAACAAGCGCAGCCTTCGATAGCCGAGACGTAAATAAACAGAGAACGTCCCTGTGAAAAGTAAAAAAAAAAAACACGCACACCAGTGAAAAAGGGGCGGGCTTCAAAAAAGAGAAAGAATCGGAAAAAACACGCCCCCGAATCGCAAAAAGACGGGGCTTGTTTGGAGAGACAAACCTCTCCTCCAATGGCTGCCCAGCATTTAAGAGGCCAGCCAATGGAGAAGAGGAGAGAAGAGAGGCGGGTTCAAGCCCCTCTTCTCCAAGTCATTAAATCTCACGAGCGAGACTGCGCAAGCACAGCCTTCGCTAGCCGAGACCTAAAAAGGGCCTCCGCCCTCATGGCGGAGGCCCAGCATTCGTGACAAGGGGCCCCTCACGCATGGCGGGATCATGAACTACAGTTTGTCATGTGGAGGTCCTACCATGACTGAGGGCATCCACCACGACTGCGGGCCTTCCCCATGAGTGCAGAGGCCCTTTGTGAATTGGGCCTGAGTCTGATTTGCAGACATTTTACTACGGGGCAAATGCAAACACCCACACACTCTCGACACTGGTGTTTGCCGTTTTGTTTTTTTACACTTCCCTCTCCACTCTGGCATCTGGCATTACACCACTTCCAACTTGAACACTGTTTGGCTAGGTGCTGCACTGTAGGCGGCAAAATGTTTGTTGGAAAAAAGACGCAGCACAAATTCCACATACCACTCTGTCACTATCGCTGACATACTCCCCTGACAGCCTGATGGAGTAAGGGCCATCGGAAGTTTGCCCATTCAATTTCCCTCCCGATTTAGTGTGGGTGGTTGAATGGCAGTTTTTACTATACCTTACTGCTATAAAAAATGTGTCTGTAAGGGACAGTATCAGCATTTACATGCCGGGCTGGTTCTAGAGTTTGTGGGGCCCCAGGCAGTATAGGAACCTGCGTGAAGGAAGTGACATCAATTGAATATTCATTTTCTGGCATTATTGAAGAAGTTTTGCAGGAAGCTACTTACCTAGTATGGATATGACTAAAAGGGCGTAACATATAAATAATAATTATAATAAAATAAGTACTTATATTTTAAAACTGTATTACGTGGAGATACATTAGATTAATCAAACTGGCTGAAAAGGCTATGCCTAGGTCTCTCCGAAGCTGATTTGATTTCTACGATGTTGACTAACTGTTTCCAGATTATGGCATGATTAAAATTCCAACTCAGATTATCCTAAATCTATAAAAAGGGGCTGCCAGTAACTCCCCAGCTCTCCCTTTACACTAGTGAAGTTGAACATAAGGCATTTGGTTTTAAGCAAGCATGGGGGATCAACACAACAGATACATGCTAGATCGGATGAGTGACTTGCAAAAGCTGTAGCAAACAACAGAAAGCACAGACTGCCAAAAGATGAAAAGAGGAGACAGCGCAAATGTCATAAACAGGTGGGGTAGCTAATGTATTGGCAGTCAGAAGCACCAAAGGCTGGACCACATCTGCACATGGAGCGCCTAAACACAGCAATTATTCACAAACTCCATTTTTAAGAGATGCAAAAAGCTAAACTAACTTAAAGATATACAGAACAGATGGCTAAAAAGGGAAAACATTTGTGACCAGGGAAAAAAAACATCCAGAGCTCTGCTGAGAGCTAGTCACTAAAACGATACATTAAAGCAACAAAACAAAAAAGGCTTACTGTACTAGACTTTGCGCAGTTTACAGCTACATAGAAAGGAAATGTAGCAACATGGAAAAGGTAGTTTGGGGGGGGGGGGGGTGCTTCACTTGCAAAATATCGCTAAACTAAGTGACTCACAAAAACATTATGAAACATGTCTCTAATATCTGGGAAGACACTTGCCAAATTGCAAAGAGACGAGAACCATGCCACTCAACTCATATTTAGCTTAAGAAGTAATAACCAAATTGTGGCTGGCTTCAGGTAAATCCTTTAAATCTTGGTTAAAGAGATAATTGAATGCAAGGCAATTTCCATCATCCACAAGTCACTTCAGTCACTCCCTGGGTACTTAACCAAACACTTGGTCTTCCAACCTCCAATGCAAAATCTGCCTCTTTGAATGTTCTGGCTACAAACTCACATAGGCTGAGTGTTTGGCAGATCACTCGATCTGTATTGATGTACTCAATGGAATGTCCCCTTGTTTCTCTGTTGCCTACCTCCCCCACACACCCCCATTGCCTGTGCACTTCCTTCTTCCCCTTCCTCCCACAGGAGGCCAATTCTAATTGTGCACCTGAACAGCAGCCACTTCCTCAGACCTTGCTGTCACTCACTGAGGTTTGGGATTATTTGTTGTGAGAGGAGGTGCACTTGCTTGCCCAGGCTGGCTCAGTGTCATTGTGCAGATGCTTTGCGAGCACAGTCAGACTGATTCTGTACACACCAACCTTAAGGCTGCAGCATCCTTTTGGGATGTGCACCAGCGGCCAAGCCAGCCCAAGCAAGGAGCTTAGTTTTTCCACAGTAATAAAAACAATAATCTCACAAAGTGGCCTGGACACAGGCTTGTCAGTCAACTGTGCATTCTCAGCCTTTCCTACCTGAATCTAGCCCATTTCTTGGGCCTCGCAGCAGTTAAGCCTTGCAGGATGGACTACTGTCCGTGCTCACTTTGCAAGATACTTTGCACACACAGAGAGATTGTAAGACCTATGTGTTTCAATCAATATCCACCTTCTCTAAATCAGTCCCTTTCAAAAGACATAGCTAGTGTTGGAAGGCGGACCCCGAGGAGTCGGCGAGACCACCCAGGGGGGCCCTCACACTGTACGAAGTAGCCGAGCGCTGCCGAGAAGTCTCCTGAGAGATCCTTCTCCTATCACGTACTAGCCCAGTAACACCACCACACAGGACTCAAGGAGGTTGTCTCAAGACAAGCAATTCTTTATCAGCAATAAAAAGGTTACGAGGTCAATATTTACACGATGGGATCGCGGGATCCACCAAAAGTCTCAGTGTCTCTTTGGAAGGGTAGGGGTAGCGGGACAGTCTTTGGCAGGAGTGCGGTACGAGGGTACCTGGGGCCCAGTTCTTATCCTCAAGCTGGAGGACCTCCGGATCTCGGAGGGGTCGAGCCGCGACGGCGTCAGCAGGGCTCTGGCGTACCGTTCGTGGAGAGCCGCGATCCAATCAGCAGGGCTCTCAAGATGGTTTCTGCTCAGCTCGAGCCGCGACGTCGTCAGCAGGGCTCCGAGGGAGGTTTCAGCGAGGTTGGGCCGCGACAGCGTCAGCAGGGCTCCGATGTTCCAGGTGGCTTCAAAGTGTTCACAAGAAGGAGCCGCGACGCAGTCCGCAGGGCTCGTGATGGTTCCGACAAGAGTTCCTCTCCGTAGGGTCAGCTGCGATTCAATCAGCAGGGCTCTCGACTCCGGGATACAACTGCCGATCTGTGGCGGGGTCGCCCCAGATATAGGTCTGGAGCCCTTTGATGTCCGGACCCATGCGCCCGGGGGGGGCGGAGAGGCCGGGTGGAGGTGGCCAGACGCACAGCAGGAGAGGCGCCAGGCCCAAGGGAGTTGCAGGGCGATCACACCTCGAGAGGGGAGGACAGTTGGGGGTCCCATCGATACTGTCCTCCGCCGGGGGCGATGAATGGTTCCTGCGGCACCCCCTGGCCAGTCCGTGGTGCCGGGATGTCGGGGCTTCGCTGGGGTCGAGGCCGGGTTGAGCGGGGTCGCGCCGGCTGGTGCCCAGAGTCACGTGGATGCCAACAAGATGGCGGAGCCACGAGGGGTATGCGACTGCGTGCAGCTCAGGATGAAGGGCCTTGGTGCAGTTCAGACGGGTGGCCCGTGAAGGCCGGGTCGGGGAACGGGCACAATCCGTGGGGTTAAGGACCACGCCACGAGGCCGGGTCCAACAGGCGTCCCCCCCAGCCGAAGGCATGGAGAGTCACCCATCTCCTTGGGGATTCTCCTCGTCAAGGCGGAAGAAGCGGGACAGGCCGTCGGCGTTGGCGTGGTCATTGCCGGGCCGGTGTTCGACGTCAAAGTCCATCCCTTGTAGCGAGATGGACCACCGCAGCAGCTTGGGGTTCTCGCCCCGCATTTGCATTAACCACCGCAGGGGCCGGTGGTCGGTCTGGACCCGGAAGTGGGTACCAAAGAGGTAGGGCCGGAGCTTCTTGAGGGCCCACACTACAGCGAAGGCCTCACGCTCAATGGTGCTCCATCGTTGCTCTCGGGGCAGTAGTCGTCGGCTGATGAAGGCCACTGGTCGGTCGAGCCCCTTTTCGTCGGCTTGGGATAGGACGGCCCCGATCCCATACTCGGAGGCGTCCGTCTGCACCACGAACTCTTTATTGTAGTCCGGGGCCTGCAGCACCGGAGCAGTGCACATGGCTGTTTTCAGGGTGTCGAAGGCTGCTTGGCAGCGGGGTGTCCAGTGCACCTTCTTGGGCTGCTTTTTGGATGTTAACTCTGTGAGGGGGCCAACAATGCTCCCATAGTCCCGGATAAACCGCCGGTAGTATCCGGTGAGGCCCAGGAAGGCCCGGACAGCGGTCTGGGTAGTGGGGGGTTCCCAGGCCTGGATGGCATTTATCTTCGCTTGGAGGGGGGCCACCTGCCCGCTCCCCACTTGATGGCCCAGGTAGGTCACGGACCCGTGGCCGATTTGGCATTTGCTGGCCTTGATTGTGAGCCCGGCCCGCTGGAGGGCGGCCAGGACGGCTTTAAGGTGGAGGAGGTGCTCTGCCCAGTGGCTGCTGTACACGGCAATGTCATCGAGGTAGGCCGCGCTGAAGGCCTCAAGCCCGGCCAAAACCTTGTTCACTAGTCTTTGGAAGGTGGCCGGGGCGTTCTTCATTCCGAAGGGCATCACCCGAAAGTGGTAATGCCCGTCCGGGGTCGAAAAGGCGGATCTTTCTTGGGCGCCGGGGGTGAGCTGGATTTGCCAGTACCCGGCGGTGAGGTCCAGCGTGCGCAAGTAGCGAGCGGCCCCCAGGCGGTCGATGAGCTCGTCGGCCCGGGGTATCGGGTGGGCGTCTGTCTTGGTTACGGCATTCAGGGCTCGGTAGTCCACGCAGAATCGCAACTCTGGGGGGTGGCCGGGAGCTGCGGCCTTGGGCACCAGGACGACAGGGCTGGCCCACGGGCTGTCGGAGGGTTCGATGACCCCCAGGGCCAGCATCTTCGTTACTTCGGCCTGGATGCAGGCCCGCACTCGGTCAGGCACCCGGTAGGCTCTGTGTCGCACGGGGGGGCTCTCCCCGGTGTCGACGTCGTGGACGCACCAGTGGGTCACCCCCAGGGTGAGGGAGAAGAGGGCTGCGTAGTCCCGCAGCAATTGCTGGCAGTCGTTGCGCTGTTCCGGAGTCAGGGAAGAGGCGAGTTGGACCCCTTCGATCGATCCATCATGAATGTCGGACTGCAAGAGGTCGGGCAGGGGCTCGGAGTCGTCCTCGCCCCCCTCGTCGGTCGCCAGCAGCAGGCTCAGTTCGGTCCGGGCAAAGTGGGGTTTTAGCCGGTTAGCATGTAGGACCCGGAGGGGGTTCCGGGGGGACTCCAGGTCGACCAGGTAGGTGACGGGTGTTTTCTTCTCCACTACCTTGAAGAGCCCGGTCCACTTGTCCTGGAGGGCGCCGGGTTCAACCGGGGCCATGACCCATACCTTCTGACCTGGCTCGAATTCTATGGTAGAGGAGTTCCGATCGTACCACCACTTCATGTCCTCTTGGCTGGCCTCGAGGTTGGCTTCGGCCATGGCTCGGAACTTGCGGGTCTGGTTTCGGAGGGTCAGGAGGTATCGGTAGACGTCAGGAGGGGCGCCTTGGGGCTTCGTCTCCCAGCTCTCTTTGACCAGGCTGAGCGGTCCGCGGACCGGGTGTCCGTACAATAGTTCAAACGGCTGAACCCCAGGGACTTCTGCGGGACCTCCCGATAGGCAAACAGGAGGCACGGCAGCAGGACATCCCATCTCCGCCTGAGGGGCTCTTCTAGCCCCTGGATCATTCCCTTTAATGTTCTGTTGAACCGCTCAACCAGTCCGTTCCCCTGAGGGTGATAGGGGGTCGTGAACTTGTATGTGACCCCGCACTGCTGCCACAGGGACCGCATGTATCTGAAAATAAAGTTCGTGCCTCTGTCGCCCACCACTTCGCGGTGAAATCCCACTCGGGAGAAGATCCCCATTAAGGCCCGGCCTACCACGGGGGCCGTTATAGTTCTTAGCGGGACCGCCTCCGGGTACCTGGTGGCATGGTCCACGAGGACCAGGATGAAGCGGTGGCCCAGGGCGGTCTGGGGGTCCAGGGGCCCCACGATATCGATTCCGACCCGTTCGAACGGGGTGCTGACGGCTGGAAAGGGTTGGAGGGGGGCCTTGAGCCGACCCCCCGTCTTCCCGCTGGCTTGGCAGGTCTGGCAGGACCGGCAGTGGTTGTCCACGTCTCTCCGCATCCGGGGCCAGTAGAAGTGGGTCACCAGACGGCTGTACGTTTTGTCTTGCCCCAAGTGTCCGGCGAGGGGCACATCATGTGCCAGGTTGAGCAGGAACTCCCGGAAGCGGAGGGGGACCACCAACACTCGGCTGGCCCCGAGTTCTGCCACTTTCTGCTCACTGTATAGCAGGCCCTCGGCCCAGTAGACCCAGTGGGTGCCGGTCTGGTCCCCGTTGGTTTGGGCGGACGCTTGCTGGCGGACCCCTTCGAGAGTGGGGCAGGACTGCTGCTCTTGTTGGAACTGCTCCCGGGTGGGGCCCCCTTCGTGTCGCCATTGTGTCAGCTCTGGTAGGGCGCACGGGGAAGCCATCTCTTCGGGGGAGGATTCACTAGGTCCAGGGTCGGTGTCCGCCTCCCCCTCGCTGCTGGCGGGAGGTGGTGCGAGCCCCTCGGGCTGGGCGGCCCCGGAGGCTGAGGATGAGCGGGGGGCCCGGGTGGTCATAGACCGCGTGATGGCACAGGCCCAGTCAGATAGTCCCAGCATTCGGAGGTGCTCTCGTCGCTCTACTTGAGCCCAGGGGGAACTCTCAAGTCGTTCCCCAGGAGGCAGTCGACTGGGGCGTCGTCGCGTACCGTCACCTTCAGCAGGCCCGTCACCCCTCCCCACTCGAAGGGGACCAGGGCCATCTGGCACAGGCTTTCGCTGTTGTCGGCCGTCCGGACGGGACACAGCACATTCGGTAGGATCTGTTCGGGGGTCACCAGGTGGCAGCGGACAGCGGTGACACTAGCGCCGGTGTCACGAAGGGCTTCGGCCCGTTGTCCATTGACCGTGACCTGCTGCCGGTACTTCTGTGTGTTGCTGGGGATGGGGGTGCAGGGTACCATTTCTCGGCTACCCAGGCAGACCAGGGACATGGCTGCCGGCTCCCATTCAGTGGTCCCTCGGTTGAGGGTCTCCTCTTCCTCTTCTCCTTCTCCCAGGGCGGCGGCCGCCAGCTGTCGGGGCGGGGGCCCGCCGGCCCCGTTTCTTCGGTTCAGGGGGCAGACCGGATCGCTGGCATAGTGTCCGGTTTGTTGGCAGCCGTAGCACGTTACTGGTGGCCGTGGTCCGGGTCTGGCCGGGGGCGCCCCCCTTCGGGCCAGGCTCGGGAAGAGTTGTTGCTGCGGTGGCCCTGGAGGGGGGCTCCTGGGGGCCCCGGCGGGAGGGTCTCGGTTCCTGTTCGGCCCTCCCCCTCCACCGCGTTGGCGGGGGGGTCCGGTGGGGTTCCTCTGGTACTCCCCCATTGAGTTCCGGGGGACCCGGGAGTTGACCCATCGATCGGCCTCGACGGCGAGTTTTCGCAGGTCGGTCATTTTGCTGTCGAGGAGGTGCTGTCTCAGTTCCACGAAGCAATTGTTGGAGAGATGTTCCCACACGATGAGGTCGACCAGCTGCCCGTAGGTGGTTACTTTGCTACCTCTGATCCACCCTTCTAGGGCCCGACTGAAAAAGTCCACATATTCCACCCAGGTGGTGCCCGGGATTTTCTTGCAGTCTCTGAACCGCTGGCGGTACATTTCTGCGGTTAGCCCGTAGCGGGTGAGCAGAGCCTCCTTCATGTGATCGTAGGAGGTCATCACCTCCTCCGGCAGCTGGAGCAGTGTGTCTCGACCCTCACTCAGGAACCGCCCCCACAGGCCCGCGCCCCAGTCTTTTCGGGGCACCCGATGAGAGGTCATGGCCACCTCGTAGGCTTTGAACCATTGTTGGATGTCGTCATTCTTGTAGTACTCCTTGACGACCTCTTTCGGGATATGTACCTTGGTTTCGGCAGGCGGTAGAGTGTCTCTAGTACTGGGGGCGTTGGTCCCTCCGTTCTTGGCCTTGATTTCGAGCTCCTTGAGGCTGCGCTCGTGCTCAAGGGTCAGTTTCTTTTCCTCCAACTCCCGGTGTCGCCTCTTCTCCTCTATCTCCTCTTGAAGCCGTAGCTGCTCTAGGGCCAGTTTCTTTTCTGCCAGCTGGAGTTCGCCATCCAGCCGCAGTCGTGCGAGCTCTAGCTCGTGGTTCCGGACCTTCTCCCGCTCTCGTATTTCTTCTTCGGAGATGCCGGTTTCTAGGCTCTTTCTTCCTCCGGTTGCCGGAGTCAGTGCGGTTGATATGGTCTCAGTCAGGGGCAGGGGACCTTCTTCCTGGGAGGGGCCTGCCCCGGCCTCCAGCCATGTCCTCAGAGCTTTCTGCATGTCCTCTTTGGTACTTAGGCCGGTGGTTGCAATGCTTTTGTCTTTGCAGAACTGTTTTAACTCTTTGTGCGTATATTCTTCCAGCCGTTCGGGCTGGAACTCCATTGTCGCGTTGTTTTCCTGGCTGCTCATGATTACTCTCCGTTTGGATGGGTAGCTAGTGGGTACTGGCTGGTACGTACTGCGTTCGGCTCGGATCCCGTCGCTGGCCACCAAATGTTGGAAGGCGGACCCCGAGGAGTCGGCGAGACCACCCAGGGGGGCCCTCACACTGTACGAAGTAGCCGAGCGCTGCCGAGAAGTCTCCTGAGAGATCCTTCTCCTATCACGTACTAGCCCAGTAACACCACCACACAGGACTCAAGGAGGTTGTCTCAAGACAAGCAATTCTTTATCAGCAATAAAAAGGTTACGAGGTCAATATTTACACGATGGGATCGCGGGATCCACCAAAAGTCTCAGTGTCTCTTTGGAAGGGTAGGGGTAGCGGGACAGTCTTTGGCAGGAGTGCGGTACGAGGGTACCTGGGGCCCAGTTCTTATCCTCAAGCTGGAGGACCTCCGGATCTCGGAGGGGTCGAGCCGCGACGGCGTCAGCAGGGCTCTGGCGTACCGTTCGTGGAGAGCCGCGATCCAATCAGCAGGGCTCTCGAGATGGTTTCTGCTCAGCTCGAGCCGCGACGTCGTCAGCAGGGCTCCGAGGGAGGTTTCAGCGAGGTTGGGCCGCGACAGCGTCAGCAGGGCTCCGATGTTCCAGGTGGCTTCAAAGTGTTCACAAGAAGGAGCCGCGACGCAGTCAGCAGGGCTCGTGATGGTTCCGACAAGAGTTCCTCTCCGTAGGGTCAGCCGCGATTCAATCAGCAGGGCTCTCGACTCCGGGATACAACTGCCGATCTGTGGCGGGGTCGCCCCAGATATAGGTCTGGAGCCCTTTGATGTCCGGACCCATGCGCCCGGGGGGGGCGGAGAGGCCGGGTGGAGGTGGCCAGACGCACAGCAGGAGAGGCGCCAGGCCCAAGGGAGTTGCAGGGCGATCACACCTCGAGAGGGGAGGACAGTTGGGGGTCCCATCGATACTGTCCTCCGCCGGGGGCGATGAATGGTTCCTGCGGCACCCCCTGGCCAGTCCGTGGTGCCGGGATGTCGGGGCTTCGCTGGGGTCGAGGCCGGGTTGAGCGGGGTCGCGCCGGCTGGTGCCCAGAGTTACGTGGATGCCAACAAGATGGCGGAGCCACGAGGGGTATGCGACCGCGTGCAGCTCAGGATGAAGGGCCTTGGTGCAGTTCAGACGGGTGGCCCGTGAAGGCCGGGTCGGGGAACGGGCACAATCCGTGGGGTTAAGGACCACGCCACGAGGCCGGGTCCAACAGCTAGGCTGGCTGAATAAGGTGCTTATCTGCTATGATAAAGATGACATACTGTGTTTGAGTTCCAATACCTTTATCACCTTCTGCAGTAAGCGTTGACTTCTCATTGTTGTCACTTTTGGAGAGACAAGTTTTTAAAAGGAATAACTTTTATCCAAATGAGTTGAATTAGTCAAGTTCTGAAACAGCAATTGTAAATAATGTTCTCCTGCACAGCCGCTGCCAATTAATCACCTATTGCCCTTGACCCATAGAAATGGTCTCACAATATACTTCAGTTTTTTTTCCTTTACAGAAAAATGTTGTGAGACAGTTGAGAAAATTGTAGCAAAGAGAAGTCAGATGATGTAGAGACGGTTTGAACCTGCTGAAGGGTTTTAAAGCAGAGAAACAACAATGGGTTTTTAGTTTTTACATTGGTAGGAACTAATGACGAGGCAAGCAAGATATTGCAAAGGGAGTTCAGGGCAGGAGCTAGGATCTCTGTATCTCCAGTGAGGACATGTGCAGGAGAGGGTCTCACAAGAGAAGTAATAGATGACACAGAGAGGAGACTGAAATTCAGCAGACACATTGAGGATGTTTCAAGATCACAACCCTTGGTGAGGGATGTTACATGCATCTAAAAACTAAGACTTTTGTGTCAAATAAAGAGATAGGGAATTGCCAACCTAGGTAGACGGCTTGACTGACTTAGCAGTACACACTAGTTCAACAACATTTTTATCTCTTCTCCAGCCTCCTATTCTTTTTGCTGATTCTGCCTGCTTACAGCCACCTCTCCCCTCTATGCTCTACTTTTCACCTCATCTCTTCCCAACCTATTGCCCACTCTTACTGGTTCAGCCCCTCTTATATCCACTACACCTCTGCATGAGCTCCTCCTCACCTTTCACCTGGCATCTTGCCTTCTCTTCCTGATTCTGACAATCTTACATCAATCTTTCCCCTCAATGCTCTGCTCCTTTCTTCCTATCTTCCCATCCAACCTCTTATATTTTCTTGCCTCAACTGTTTTAGCTGGTTTGTCCCCTTTACATCCACCTCTCCCTTTTCACCTGCCTCTTCTTGCTAGTTCTGCCACTCTTACATCCACATCTTCCTTCCACACATTGCTCTTTACAACTCTTCTCCCACAAGCCTCTTATCTTGTTTTAGCTGTCCTCCTCCTCTACATCTATCCCTCTCATTCCATCCTCCCACTCTCCAAACAGTTTTTTAATTTATCATTGATTCTGCCCCTCCTAACAGTACTCTCTTTTGCATGCTATTATAGGTGGGCAAGCCACGGAAAACTCGAGCCGGAGTCCTGGCTCTGCTCAGCTCGAGGTCCTTTTGGAACCTTGAGCCCAAAATGAGCTGAACTTTCACAGGAGGCGATGTGGCCTAGTGAATACAGCTGCCCACCATTCATCATGGGATGCTGGGCTTGACTCCTGGCCTCGGCTCAACATCCTGTAAAACTAGCGAATATTTAAAGTGGAAAAAAATGAACATAGTCTGCGTCTGTTGGACAGCGCTGTAATGTTCATGGCCAAGGTTTGTGCTGTATAAAACTGCCAATCCAGACCCTTGCTGCCACCCAGGCTCTAGTCTTATCCTCCAAGAATTAAAGACGAAGCAGTAAGCTTTAATGTCATAAAGAGATGCATGTGTAATTCCTGAATTGCAGCATGAGAAACTGGAAAATCTATTTCATCAACCTCTGTTTTTTTCATTATCATATATCAGAGCACATTCAAATCCGTGCAGTCAAGGTGTGTGCTAACAGCACCTCTCATGCTTGATGTAATAGACTATGAGTTTGTTCCATGTTTAAGAAGAATCTAGCCCCCATATAGGGTACACATGAACCCTGTCATGAATTGTAGTCAGGGTCAATGGAATTAAGCATTATTGCGCTCTCTGAATTTTCTGCATGATTATAGATTTGCTGCATAAGCCATCTGATGCATAATCTGGTTTTTGACAACTAAAAATAAGTTAGTGTCTAGCTCAAGCAGATAAAAAAAAACATAAAAGTTTCTAAAAATGCAGCAAAACTTGTTGCACAGTGGAAAGCCATTTACAAAGGTTGACTGATCATCTTTCTGTTGTTTATTGCTTTATTTGGGTATTTGGAAGATGAAACCTTTGCCTAGAAAGTAATGCCAAAGGGAAAAATGACTAAATAATGAGATAATACTATCACAGAATGTGCAGCATTGTGGCACATCATTTACCTTTCTTTCCTGCACAAGTTAGTAAACCCTGCCTCCTAATGTGGTCTTTTCCTGCCACATTATTCCTGTCACCCTGCTTTAGTCCACTAATACCATTATCATCTGGCCTGGGGCAGGCATGTTTCTCATGTCATGTTAAAAAACACTCACTTTTACTAAATACATCTCAAAGCAGTGATATATTCTGATGTACTAAAGTAGAAGCTTCTCTGTGTTAAAGAAATAGGTTTTTTAAATTTTGAGTTCACCATCTCCCTTTCCTCCTTTCTAGGTGAGTAAGGCCCATTGGTGATAGAACATGGTTCTTTCTTTTGTTGTGAACCCTGCAGGACACCCTGCCCTACATCTTCTGGGCTTTGCAGCGCTGCATCTTTGCGCATTGCTCTGGTGCGGGGCCCATTAGTTGTGAGCTGAAGCGAGGCCCTGGGCAGCTGCCAACACTGTCCATGCCTAGCACCGGCCCTTTTACATGACCCCCACGCCACGGAAGAACAAGCATTGGCATAGCCAATAGGTCTCGCCTTTGGGACCTTATAAGTGTTTAGCCATGCAACAGTTGCATAACTAAATACTTATAAGGTCCCAAAAGCGAGACCTATTGGCTATGCCAAGCGGTCGTGCGGCCGCGAAAGTGAAAGTGATCGCGATCAAACATCAAAGTGGCCGTGCGTCCGCGAATGTGAAAGTAATCGTGGTCAAGCGCAGAGTGCGCGCCCGCGCACATGCACTGTAGCTCTAGGCTGGCCTGGTAGCACATTTTGGAGCCCTCTCAAAAAGTCTCGCCAGACCAGCGCATGCGCTGGGTCAGGCGAGACCTAAAAATCCTGTGGACTTCCCTCTGCTTCCAAACTCTAATCTGCCCTTCAGTTACTGGCAGTAGTGTGCACTTTTCCAGGTTCTTTTTAATGTGCGGACTGGGGAATTGCTAGTATCCCAGATTTACATAGGGGCAATCAAAGTAATTTACTACCAATTTCAGGCATTTCTAAACTTATTTTGGCTACACAAAACGGAAGTGAATAGGAGCTCTGAGAAATGCAGGAAGCAAAAGGTAGAGGACTTAGGAATCCACGTGGACATAACCCTACTATTGAAATTGCACTTTAACTTGGGAACGGCATACCAGAATGTCCTAAACAGGCTTTATTGGATTCCTATTTCAATGTCTAGAATATCACTTATTGCATCCAGTCTCTGATATGCTTGTCATTCAGATCCAGGAACTTTTGGACTGATTGCGAGGTTGACGAATGATGTTCCAATCATCAGGGTGGCAGAGGGCATTCCGTCCGTCATCTTGATGGACTACTGAATGTTAAATTTAGGGATGGTACAGTTTTATTGTTTCGCACTCAATGTGCTGTAGTATTGTTTAAAGTAATGCATTTATAAACAATAAAGCTGTCACCTTAGTTCACAAACACATTTGGGGCATATGTACTAGAGAAGTGGCAGAGCGTGGCGTTAGCCTCCTTGGCTTAATGCCACGCTCCGCCACTTCTGAAATGCAGGGATGCACCATATTTACAATATGGTGAAGCCCTGCGTTTCCCCCTGCGCAAGCGTTAAATTTAAGCAGCCTAGCACCAACGCAGGCACCCTTGCACCATAGTGCAAGGATATCTGCGTTGAGGGGAAGATTGTTTATGTGCAAGAAGGGACGCCTTCCTGCACATAAACAATCAAAGGCCTTTTGCTGTTTCTATGTGAGCTGCACAACGCAGCAAACATGGAAACAGCAAACACGAGCGCCGGTTTAAGACCAGGTTTCCCTGGTGTTAATTTTGGTGCTGCCCCATATTTATGCCAACCTTGTAAATATGGGGAAGCTTCAAAATCAATGGGTGTTGCGGTGGAACGTCCACTGTAACACCAATTGTCCTCCCCTTTCACACTAAGTGTAGCGTGAAAGGGGGCCTTATACACAAGGTAGCGTTAAGCCAAATTAAGTGGCTTAACAATGCCTTGTAAATAACGCAAAGCACATATCGCCACAGGAAAGTCGCTGAAAGTGACGTTGCTGTGGGAATAGGATCTTGTAAATATGCCCCTTGGTCTTCCAGTACTAATTTTGTGAAAGAGAGTTTCTTACCGTAAGCACTTACAAGAGAGCTAAAACTTGCATTCAAATATTTATTGATAATTCGAAAATTCAAAGGAATCTCATGAGGCTGTAGCCTGGCCAGCACCTCCATAAGGCGAAGTGCCTCACATGCCCAATAAAATACCTATTTTCAGTTTATGGGGGTAGATCATTGTTAGATATGGGTTTCTGGTTGGCTAGGCTATGCACCTGGGCCAGGTCCAACAATCATTCAGGCAAAAGCTAGTTTGCTTGAAGAGCTGAAGATCCTCACTCTGTCCTCGATCGTCGGCTGTTATATGTGGTTGATCCCACGCTTTGGAATGAACCCCGTTGGACCTGAGCCTTGATACTAACCTGCTCAGATTCAGAAGGAAGCTGAAAGTACTATTGCTTATTTAAAGTTGTAATAGTTATTCTCTGACTGATGTGGAAGTTATAATATAGCCTTATAGCCCGCCGTAGCGAGCTATACCGGCTATTACAGGCCCGCTGCAGTTGAAGGCGATGGACTTTAACAAGGCAGCGGGACTTTAATAGCCGTTATAGCCGTGCTACGAAGGGCTATAAGGCTATTAGAACATTCTTCCACTAGAGGGCAGAATGTTCTAAAAAATAAAACAAAGCCTTCAGGGAGCGCAAGAGGATTCAAATCCCCTCAGGCTCTCTGAAGCCTTTAATGTTGGAGCTCCGGGCTTATACCAACGATTATAAGCCCGGAGCTACTCCATTGTTTTCAATGGAGCTTCCAACATTCCAATGTTCTAATAGGAAATAAGGATCCATTCCTCCTGGCCTTATGTGTGGCATTCACATATGGAGTGTTTACCCGGGGCTGGATGTAGGCACTGCTATTGCTCATAGTCTAGTGTTGAGAAACACAAGGTGAACCACTTTTCTTCTTGGTCCCCATTTAACAAGCTTTACTTATAAAAGACAATAGAACTGGGCAGATCCACCGGCAAAAGTGCCATCTGTATCACCAAGGGCCTGATGTAGGAAACTCTGTTGCAGTAACAAAACCTGCAATTCGCAAAGTCACAGACTCCTTTGACTACAAAAGAGAAATGTCACATTGTATTGAAAGTGTTTAGTCGCGAAAGTATTTCTGCCTTGCAAGTGTGATTTATAATTAGCAAAAAAGAAGGTGCATGAAAGGGTCCGTCTACTGGCCTGGGGATTTGCAATAACATATAGCGATGGTTTGTGATCACAACTGAGGCCCTAAACCATAAAACATATCATAACACCAGACTCTAAGTGGTGTCTGATTGGCTACGTGGAAAGCTGTCCCTCCTGGACATTTTCCGCCTTTTGAATGGTGGTGGCATGCCTTGGGGAAGCACCCAGTAGACTTATTTCATATGTATCAATGAAGCAGGGATCTTTGAGGCCTCCGATGAATGGGTATTTTGCGATTCGACTCATTAGTATGTCATAAGCTGCATCGCAAAAGGAAGCGCAGCCTGTGCAGTTGGCAACCCACTCAGTGTGCATACCTGGACTTCATGCACCAGGATCTGAGGTTTCCAGTACTGATTTGGGATAACCAGTCTTGCAAAATAACTAATTTCATGTACAGCTTCCTTCATAAATGTAAGAAACGCAGATAATACTCAAAACAGAAACACACAGTTACAAGTCTTTACTTTAAACCAAAGGTTGCACCAGGCATGCCTTTGAACATCTGCTGTACATAGAAGTGATTGGCACATGGCATTGGCTGCCAGTTAACTAGTATTTGGCACACATTGGTTTCTGCTCTCCACGTCATAAACAGGCATACACAGACAAGCAGTTACCCCACAATTCCATTAATCTATTTTCACCCAGGTTCTGCCTTTCTGGACAGTTGGTTGCAGGGAGCAAAACAGACCCTCATATGAGTGAAGAGCCAGAGGGTTCCCTTTCACAGAGCTGTACAGTCACAGGTGTTGCACCATTATGTGTGCAATGGTGTGTAGAAGTTCTTTAACACATTCACAGTGGTGCTTTAACACTTTCCCCAGGACAGCACTGCCTGGATATGTCCTTCTTCCACAAGCAAGCCTTTGTTCTTGTTTCTTGCTGATGCATTCTTGTAAACTGTTGATCACTGTGAAACAGCATTCTTTCAGCAACAAAACTTCTTGCTGCTTGTAGTTCTCACCTTTGGTCACAGCACAACCATTAATACATTGAATAGGCAACCTCCGGACTCTGAGAACCTTTGTCCTGCCATACTATTCCCCAGCCCAAAGAGACCTGATTCTGAGTCTCTGGGACTCCTCCACTGCCACTCCACATAGCAACAACACAGAACCAAACCCTGAAGCGGTGTTGGCAAGAGACACGGCACATGAGCTATGGTTCTAACAAGAACTGGAGTCCGGTGATGACGAAAAACCTTGTACGCCACAGACAACACAGGCCCCGGAAGTCTTCCCCGCACCTTCAAGCATGGCGGCCCCACTGGAGCCACGTCAGGAGTCGCTCAAGGTTCGCCCGCGTGGGTGGTGCAGCAACTTCATGGCACAGCCAGCAGTAAGATGAGCGTTTAGAGGTGATGTGAATGGTTGGTGGCCTCTTCCCGCTCCCGCCGCTCAAAGGCTTGGTGAGCGCGCTCCAGGTCCTGGATGACATCTAGGAGATGGGCAGTGGCGGCCATGCGGCGCTCATGAAAGGACTGACTCCTCTCTGAAACAGACGAAAAGGTTTGCATGTCAATTTTAAAATCAATTCAACTATTAACCAACATGTTACCTAAGTATCAGGAAATTGTCTTACATGTAGAATTAAATTATACAGTTCAGTGGAATTTCCTCTATTACCATGAATTGAAAAGCGTTCACTTGTAAATATAAGTCCCAGGAAGAAAAATGACAAAATTCCAATTTAAAATGGGGCACAACTCAAGTGCCAGAAGTGACAGAAAATAAAGTGTTTGCTACAAATAACCAATGTTTGTTTGTATAAATTGACCTTATGAGTTATTAGTTTAAATGTAATATAAAAAATATTAGTCCATTACATTGCTGCAATACGTAAAGAGAATAGCAAAGAAATACTCAACAGCTGAAGAAATCAAATTATTTTTAAAAGGAGGAGCCTGGCTAGCATCCAATCAAGATGGCGTCCAGCTGCTGTGCTCTACCGGGGAGTTTTTTTAATGATGTCTGCAGAGGTTTCCCCCACTGTGCACTCCCTTTACTTTTTGAAGGATTTGGATCACTATTTCTTCTACAATTTCCACAAGAAAAATTAAATGACCATATTCCGCTCAACGGGCAAACCGAATGACTGAACAGCACGCCCCGGGAGGCTGCATTCAAAATGGCCCTCCCAAAAGTGAAGCAACTACTCTGCAAAGCGTACTACCCTGCCACCACCTGCCTCGCAATCTTTGCTCATTGAGCCCATACTCCCAGTAGGAGAGGGCTCTACAAATTCTGGGTCATTGCAGGTAAGGAGCGGCTTCCCTCTTTGCTCCGCACCGGGGCCTCCACTCCCATCATGGTCCAAGCCCTGCATGAAGCTCTAATGGACTCCACAACCCAGACTCCGTGATCCAGGCCCGGTGTGACCAGCTCCTAAGTTCTGCCTCGGACCAGATACACCAGTGCAGATCTAGGAGGATACATTTCACCTTCCCCCCTACCCCTCTGTCTGGAATTATTCACACCTGGGCTCATCTGGTAGGTGCAATCGGCACCCGAGGCTGACAATTGGCTACAAAATTATCATCCGACTTATCTCTGCCTCGAAATGACAGCACATCAGCCGACATCCTGCTTACCCCGAACATGATGGTCCATTGGTTGGATGAGCATCCGACGAGCTCACACTAGTAATTAACCTCTTGGGGTAGTCTCTTTACGTTGCCTTCTGGATGCTGATAGTGTGACGTCACTCTAATGAAGCAATACTCAAATACTGCTGATGTGATGTTTCTCACCCCTCAAGTGTCTCCTACAGTGCCTCCAATATCCTTAGGTCAGGAAAGTGGGGAGGTGAGACAACCTCTTTCAGAGCACTCTGTAATTCCCCTGGTGGTGACCATTTTACATTCAAAGTGGAGCATATAATTAATCTGACTGGGAGTCTATAAATCACTCACAAACTACTCTACTGCTTCTCCCCTTTTTCACACTTATAATGAATAACTAAAGGCAGTAAACTCGTATCCTCGCAACAACCTCTGTGTGACTTGACTAAAGAGTATTTTCTGACGTGCCTGAACATGGCTGATCCAAATGGAAAATAATTCAAGGGAATTAAGGAGCAAAAGAAGCAAAAAATGGGTCAATAAATATCTTCACAGGAATCTCCTATTCCTGACTCTCCTATGAAGGGAAAATCTGGCTTACGTAGAAATATGGATCTCATCTTACGATACTTCAAGTCTCTACATGACATAACCCAGAGCACTAAATCTACTACCAAACTTCTACAATCATAAATAGTGGGTCAGAGATCTGACTTTAAAGCCTTGGTGAGCATATTTGAAGAAGCAAAAATGTGAATTGGTAAAACCGATCACAACCAAACCATCCTAAAGCAAAAACAGACTCCACAGGGGCGGCTCCTCCGGCCAGCAGATGATATATAAAATGACAATAACAAAGCTATTTTCATTTTATTTATTTTGTCTGGGCCCCGCAATACAATAACTATAGGGTAAGGCAGGGCCGGGTATGTGAGGGAGGAGGAGTGAAGTGCGCCGCTAGGCCGGTAAAACACACCTGCTTACTTATGTTTCTCCAACCCGGCTGTGTTACACCGCTTGGTTGGAGAAAAGGCACAGGTTCCAATGCACCATCTGAGCGGCAAATGAGGCCGCTCAGACCAATCCTGGTGCTGCTCTCATGCGAGAGCAGCATCCACATTGGGTGTGGAGCCTGTGCCCTGAGGGCCCATCCCCTTCTGGCCCGACGGCGACTAGAGGAGCAGCAAGGCGGTGTCAGCGGGAGCTGAGTGGCAGGTATGTTTTTTTTTCTTTTATATTATTTCAACCCTCCTCCCCTTCCCCAAACCCCTGCCCTCCGCTCACGGCCGCCATACCACCTAAGATAGGCGGCAGCTGCCACTGAGACTGCATGGCTAATAAACTAATGGTTCTTTAAAGGAAGTCACTGAGATCGATGATAGAAACAGGAGAGGCAACCTAAGAATCTTTGGCTTTCCAGAAAGCATTGAGGATGAAGCAAAATGACATGTTACCTTGCTGGAAAAATTGCTAATACAAGCATTAGGACAATCTTTCGGAAAAGATTTTACATTGAAAGGGCTCACAGAAATCCATCTCCCAGCTCAGGATTCCATAAAGAAAATTCAAGAACAAATGAAGAAAATAATGACTCTGAATTGGAAAGGCCAGAAAACTGGCATTACACAGGGCTATACAAAACTACATTGATGCACAGAAAAGGTTTCTTGGCCCTTAGGAATGAAATGAGATCTCTGAACATATCCTTCTCCTTTACTGGCCTAGCTAAAATGAAACTATTTTTAAAAGAAGAGAGACTCAATTAAGTCCATTATGGTTACAGAACAAAGAGACATTTTCATGACAACAGGGTTTCATCTGGACATATTAAGTGAATGTTAGCAACAAAATAGGAAAAACAAAACTTGCATAGTTAGATGAAAAGGGAATTTACTCATAACTGTAGTGCTCCTGCATTGATAATTTCATAGAATCACATACTTGAATTTTCTTATCATCAAATGGGGAACCATGCATTTCCAGCCTGCCGATGGTAAGTAATTCAAATGTGTGAATGTATGCAAGATCTAAACCTGAAGAAGAAAAAGCTTCTCACCTGTTACTACAGTTCTCTATTGTTGGACTTTTCATAGATACACAACCTTGTATTGTTGACCATCATCGAGATGGGTATCCAAGATTGCCAGTCTGATGATGAAGAATACCTTAACTATGTAAATCTATTAAATATCCAATAGATTCCCAGTATGACAATAGGGAAGAATTCAAGCATGTGGTTTTATGAAAGATCCAATGCTGGAGAAATTAACTTTTTCTCTTAATAATAAACTTCTGTCCCAGTTCAAGAATGTCCATATAATATGAATTGATTTATTAACAGGCACAGTTGCCTGCCTGATACAGTCGTATTCTTGGTCAAGAAAGTTTGAAGAAAAGTGGGTATCATATTGATTCTACTGAGTAACAAAAAGTCATTTTTAGAGAAATTCCTCTAGACAATGAAATGTGAGACACCATTTACTTCAATTTAAAATGAACACCACTGAGTGGATACCTGGGCAATTATATTGGGCAGAGTCCCATCACTGTGACTAGATGGCCTGTGGTGGAAAGGCCAAGGGGTCACGAGATCTGAGACTCCACTCTCAGAAACTCAGGGGATTCCCCCACTTATAGATGGGAATAAGAAACCACAACTGTGGTGGAGCAGAAGCGTCACCAGATTATTCAATTTAAGAGCTCTCATTTATGCTTCCTGCAAAATCTGGAAATTCCTTCTCCTTAAAAAGGTGGTGATCTACAGGAGGGTAGTGCAAAGGGGGCAGGCCAGGTCAAAGATTCTTTGCAGCATTTTGGCTCATTTTCAAGCTATAATGTGCAAAGAATGTGATGTCATATTCAATGGTCAAACTTAGGTAATGGTTCATTCCATCCCATTGTGTGTGACATTTGTCACACCAGTATCACCGGTAGGTGACATATTGCCCAACAAAACTAACCAAAAAAGTAAATAAACAAAAAAAACACATGATTCAATGGTGTGACTCGGTGTTCAGAATTCTGAGCTCCCCTGGAAGAAGGCCACTCCAGATTAGTACAGGCTGGCTCTGGATGACCTGCTTTTCATCTGGTTGTTCTCTCCTGATGGTGCAAGGGCCCTGACCCCCCCATAGAATTGATCAGATGGCCAGTCCCCAAAACAGAGCTCTACCAAGCATGATGGTGTTGTCCTCTAGGACTTGGCTCAATTTGCTGACCTGCTTTGTCAGAAAGTACCCAGGACAGGGTCCACAAGCCCTGTGTGGGCTCCCATGCTTGGTTGGCGTAAAAAGCTCTTACTGGGTTCCAGACTAGAGCTCTGGAAGGCCTGTGGGTGATTCCTTCACTGGTCAGTTGTGCTGGATATATGAGATTTTGTTTTTAGACGTCTGAGCTAGAGAATGGTATTGCAACTCTGGCTTCAAAATACCCGGATCTGAAAATAGTTGGCAACAGGTGAGGAATGTCCTTTTTCTCTTTTTGTCATCAATCTTACTCCTGTATAGACTACCTGCTACTCAATGTAAAACATGCCAATTTGTTTAATGAGGTCTGAATAGAGCCTGCCTGTATTCAGACCATGCATGTATTACTTCTTCTACAAAACTGAATATGTTTTGTTAAGGATAAATGCTGGAGGTTAATAATGATTTACTGGAGGACACAAAAAATGTGCAAAGGATTAAAAAATATTAGATTATTTCAGTGACAACAACCAAGCTGAGATTGGCCCAGTCATTTTGTGGGACATAGTGAAACTTACAGTCATTAACTCTATGTTTAGTACTGATCCTGAGCATAATAAGAAAAAGGAATCAGACATCCACAGATATACAAATGGAGATTAAAAATCCTGAATGAACTCAAAGGTAAGCCACAGCAATTCAAAATATAGAATACTTAAGACCTTGAATTACGATAATAATAGAATAATGAGCAAAAATGCCAGCCACTGGGTCAATTTTCAAAATCTGTGGAAGTAACAAATCCGCTAGAGCAAAGAAATCAAGGGTCCATTATCAATGCAATTAGATGAAGTAAAATAATGATTTCTATTGATAATAAAATCATCCTAAAAAATTATAAATATTTCTTTGAAAATCTATAGACTTCCAAAATAATGTCTGCCAAGGCAAATAGAAAATGCTATCAGTACTAACCTAATCCTACAGAACTATAAAAAAAAACAGAAACTCAATACTACTATAACAGAAGTGGGAACAAGGACTGCCATTGAGTTCCTCCCAACAAGAAAATCCCTGTGACTGGATGGTCACCTACAAGTGATGATTCTATTGTTCTTCTTCCCAAAGAATGGAAAGATCCCTTGTAATTGTCCTGCTATTAGCTTATCTCTCTTCTTAATTCAGAACCCAGTATGTATGTTTAATTTTATGCAAATAGACCAACTATGGTCTGTCCTTCCCTGAATCTTTCACATTCTATTGAGCAGGGGAAATAAAGCTCAGTTTCTGCATCGGCTATCAAGTTTGTTGCCAAAAAGTTATCGATTGAGTTTTATTCCCTCCTGGCTTGCTACTCTCAATCGAGCCAACTTGAAATGTTTATTCACCAGAGTTGCACTTGAACTCTATCAACACTCTAAAAGTGATATTAAAGTTAGCAGCTCTTCCTTAGATTTTTTTTTCTTAACAAGACACTAGGCACGCATATCTTGTTACTTCCCTACAATTCTTCATCACCCTTGAACCACTATCGCAGGAACAACAAAGAGAGGAAAGGAAATAGCTGAGTAGGCTGACAATGCCATTCTATTTGTAGCATAGTTACAAGATTTGTCCAGTCTGTGCTACACATCATTGAAATATATTTCTTATTATCAGCAATTGCTTCAAATAGGTCAGAATCATACACAATGCCACTATATATACCCTGCACTAATACAATGACGGAGAACACAGGGTTAAATTGCAAAACATACTTAATTTGGCCTCAAATACATTAATGACATTCCAGAAATGTAAACATAAATGCACTAAACCTATAGAGAAAATAAACAGAATTGTTGAGACTTGATGGGGTAGAGTGGAAGCCACTATCAATGTTACCAATGAGACTACTTTCATTCTTCTTCAAATATGTTGATTGTATCATTAATTCTTTTTGGGAAAAATAATCCACACATTGCCTTTACTAAATTAAGAACTGACCAAAGGCAAAGGAGTAATTAGATGAGCAGGCTACCACGACTATCTGATTGTATTTTTGATCCATATGGGGACGTGGTGGTTTCTTGAAGTACATATATAAGGAACCACACCGATATGGTTAAATATTGAGTGAGAACTGACCTGACCTCCACAATTGATGTCCTTAATATCAGTTTTGTCCAAAACCTATCTATCTCTAACGTATTAGCCAGGGTGCTGCTGGTGTTCTTTTAATTTAACAAAATAGACCAAAGCTAAGTTTTAGTAACAGTACATCCTTTCAATTATTGTGTAACAAAATGATTAAGAGCAACAGCATTACAATAATTTGGGTATACTTCATCAAAGAAGGAATACAATACTTAAGTGATTTATAGAACAATGCAACACTTTGGTTGTTACAGCAAATTCGCCATTTAGTAAATATAAACTTTTATGATCAATTAAATTGAAAGATGCCATTTCTAGGTTTATAATTAGTCGCTTTCTTTACTTAGTACGTAAGGCTGACACAAAAGGTCACGCTGCCTTCTTCATTTATAAATACATGAGAGATTGCTGTCTTGATCTTAATAAGACAGACTGGACTAAAGATTTAGAGGAAAATCTGAATTGACAGTCATAAAATGTCACTGATTGAAAAAAAAAAAATATTGCAATATTCTTCTGTCTTGTTTATGTGCATCTCCTCATGAATACACATATGTGGAAAGTAAAAAAAAACTTTATCCCATGGTCTTTCTTTTGGCATACCAAATTCATATTGTAACAAAGTCATCTCAAACGTGTTATGAAAATAATAGCACAGTCACTCATATCAGCTGCAACCGCTAGAACCTGGATTTGTAGAATGAGTAAGATGCCTTTGGATCAGAGGAAGTTATTAGACAAGGGAAAATAAACCACTGCTACAAAATAAAGGAGAGTAGGCCTGCATTCCACATGCAACATCCTGTTCAATAAGTAAAAGAACTACATATTGACTTAAGACCATAAAATGATATCCTTATGTGAGAACAATATTCCAGCATAGTCTTCTTTTTTCTTGAAAATCTTTACTAGTAGTTTAACAATTTTTTTTATCCTTTACCATTTATGTTTTGATGTAATTAAAATTAATTTTGTATTGGTATGACAGGTGTGATTGATGAAAATGCTCATTGAAATTGAAAAATAAATGTATTCAAATAACATAGTTGGAAGCCCTGGCTTTACCCCTTCTTTTCAAAGTGAATTATACTTGTTTGCATGCAAAATGCGATTGGCACTTCAACAATATACATTTCTTAGTGCACCTAATACATTTGAATATTTTACTATGATTTTCTTTTTCTTTTTACTTCCCAATTATTTGTTTGATTTAATCGTCTTTCTTTCGCATTGTTGGTAACACTTTTAACCACCTGTTTTCCTCTTCCCTTTGCTCCCTTCTTTTTTTTATTGATCCTATTGCCTCCTGTATATTTGGCCTTTTTAGGTCGAGCCTAGAACAGCGCATGCGCTGTTGCTCGACTTTTAGTAAGGGGATTTTCAAAGTGCTGCCAGCCACTGGCCTCAAGCCTGCGTGCATGTGCGTGTGAACGCGCGCAGCCACCTTCTGTCTTTTCTCCGTCAGGGTAATGTTCCCTGTCTGTCTCTCATTCTCTGTTTAGACCTCTCTGCCTTGCTTTATTCGTCTCTTGCACTTTCCTTCTTTTTCCAGGTCTCTCTTACTCTTCTTTACTGTGTGGTTGTCTCTCGCACTCTCTTGGTCTTTGGCTCTATCTGCCTGTCTCTCACTCTTTCTTCTCGCCTTCGTTTCTCTTCTGAGGCTTTGGATTTCTGCATCTCGTGTGCTCTCTTTACTTCTCTCTCGGACTCTCTCTCTATCTCTTACTTTTGTTTGCACTGCCTGACTCCTCCCCTCTTTGTCTCTCGCCCACTCTCTTTCGCTCTTACTGTCTGTCTGTCCCTGCCTCTCGCCATGGGGCTCCCCCTGCCAGTCTCCGATTCTCTTTAGCTGTCACGGTCTGTCTCCTCCGCTCTTTGTTTGTCGTCCACTCCCTTTCGCTCTTACTGTCTGTCTCTCACTACCTCTCGCCATGGGGCTCCCCTTGCCAGTCTCCGATTGTCTTAGCAGCAGCAATTAAACCGGTAACTGGTAGTTTTTACGCGGCTCGATCACACTGCTGTACTCTCAGCATCATTGATGACGTAATGATTACACCACTGAAGACAACACTTCACAAACAGTTTTAAATTGTTTTAACCCCTGTGTATAACTGCGTGTTTGTAACCTCGACAAATTTTGGCACACACTGTGATTTGCAGCATCTGAAGGAAAATGATTAATTGCTGCCGCATAATATTTGTGTAAAACTTTAGCTAGCATACTAGCCTACTATTCACATTTAACTCTGTAAACCATATGCTATGTTACTCTACTGGGTAGCTGTATAACACAGCAGCTGGCTATTACTTTGCCTCCGTGCGTTTTCTGAAAACATTTGACTACTTGCGATTCTCTAGAGCAGGTTGTCCGTTAGGCATTCGTTGCTGAACCACACTGGTGTGGGTGTGTGGTTTGAAGGGTGTGTGTTTTGAAAGGCCTGTGTTATTTTTAAAGAGGTATTTCCTGAAGGGCCGAGAGACGAGTGGGTCTTACAAAACATGTATTTGTAAAGAGCACACATCAACCCTTGGGGCTTTTTGGCGCAGGCTACACGTGTATTGTTATCCATCTCAGTGGTACTAATTTTATCGACCTCTGAAGGATGAAAGGCTGAGTGGACCCATCGAGATTAAAATCTGTGATCATGAGCAGTTCAGCAAGCCAGCAGACTTAATTAGACCACCCATTCTAGTCCATCTGATAAGTGTACAGTTTATCGTCTCTTCATGGTAGTTTGCAGTAACGCTTTGGGTCTTGAGCCACGCCGCCTAACCTGTGTCAGGTCTGGTAGTGTTACCGCTTAGGAGTAAAATATCTTGTGCCCTTACAAACAACCTGTGACTGTATGTCAACCTTCTTAGTTCAATGTGTGTGGGTCTTCTGGGGAGTAATATGTCCGATCAAGGTACCAACGGAAATTTCCCATCTATAGTACTCGTTTCCCAGTCACTTGGAGAAAGCCTGTCCTTTTCTTGCACTGCTTGCGCTGCTCATGGGTGCAACCTCCCTGTGAGGTTATGGCTGATGTTTCCCTACCCTATGTTCAATAGAGAGATCTCCGAGACCCACATACCAGTAGTTCCCAGTTCCCATGTTTACCCTGTTCCATCGGAGTTCGGCGCTCTGTTTCCTGGCCTCCCTAGTTATTGTTGTTTTCTTTTTTTTTTTGCCAACATCTCTCCAGATGTACACACTGTTGGCTAAAAAGAGAAGAAAGCCCGGTTGCAGCCAGCGATGGCTGCTTTGAGAGGCACCTGGTTTCTTTCATGTCCTCCTGGTGATTTACAGTCTTTCCTCTTGAGCTGTGATAAGGCTGTGAGTGACCAGTTTATTGCCACGCGTTTGCCTGTTCTTTCCCCAGCCTGTGTAATCAGTGCTTCGGTATGCCCCAAACTTGCACAAAACAAGCATTGGCATAGCCAATAGGTCTCGCCTTTGGGACCTTATAAGTGTTTAGCCATGCAACAGTTGATGTTGTTGCACTAAGGATATTGTACTGCATAACTAAATACTTATAAGGTTCAAAAAGGCGAGACCTATTGGCTATGCCAATGCTTGTTTTATAATCCTTTTCTATTGCCCACAAATCTTTCATCAAGTAAGGTCACCACAATGTCCGTCTCTTTCTCATTCCTCACCTCCTCTTTTTCAGTATTTTTCCATCCTTTTCTCCTCCCTCTATGCGTCTTCTGATAGTCGAATAAACTTTCAAAGTTTTTATGGGGAACTGCCACTTGTAAAATACTGAATTTCAAAGAGGCAACTTCTCTGTGGTACCAAACTAATATGGTAGAATTTGTATAAATGCTGCTGCAAATATGCAAGAGGAACAATGTTACTTGGAAATGTGCATCCCAATTTTCATTCACAAAATTTGAACATTTAACAGGTATGTTAAAATAAGTTTAAAAGAATAGTTAATCATAAGGTATACAGATAATGTAATCATCACTAGAAGTGTTAAAAATAATTGCACAGCACAATTACAATGTGATGTATAGTACAAATCTTTGGTAATAAAACATAGATCAATATTTTGTATATTTCAAAGAGAAGTTGAAAAAACATGTCTAAGTGAGAGAAAAGTATAACCATTTATAATTATTGTTTTGGAGGAAAGATTAATGTAAAAAGAACTCATATCAAAATGCTCAGTAACTGAATGATATCAAGAAAATGTAAAAACCATATTGCAGTTTGATTAGCAAAGTCGTGTTTAGTGAAGCCTAGTCTAAGATTGATGAAACAATTATGTGCTACAGACCAGAGTGTAGGAGTCAAACTGAAAATCACATAACTGATGTGCGGGAAGGCAGAGGTAAGAAATGACAAAGTAGAGCTCAAGAAAAAGAAGTCTTGGAATTGGCAAATGTTTTGGCTTTTGAATACTCAAAACTGTTTGCCAGTCGAGGTGGGTTCATAGAAGAGATAACACATGGGTTGCAAAGGTGGGTTCATATTTCTAATATGCACACGTTCTTTGTGAATGTATGACGTTACATTGCATAAATTCACAACGCAGTATTTTACATCGCGTTCACTACAACGCAAGTCGTTACAACGACTTGCGCTGGAGGGCGCTGGACTTAGGAATAGTATGATTTTCATTTTCCAACTCCAGTCTACGTACCTTAGGGAAGGTGTTGGAATAGTAAATCAGAGCGCCATCCAGCGCAAGTCGTTGTAACGGCTTGAATTGTAATGACCGCGATGTAAAGGCATTGCGATGCAAGGCGCGCATTGTATGGATGTCTCCCGTTTTTTGTGTGTATGCGTGGTAAGTATGTGAGTGTGCATATGTTTTATTTATTACAAACATTGGGCTCCGTATAGTCCACAGCCTTGATTGTGGGGCCCCTAATATGCTCATAGGGTTGTTTTGAATTTGGAAGACAGTGCAAAACGACTCCTTTAAAGAATTCTCCCCATTGAACTAAATTCAGGCAAATGAGACGTCTTCCTGGTACTGGGATGTCAGAAGACAAAATACACTGAGGAGGGCGTCAAGAAAGAACTAAATGAACCAATGAGGGCTAGGTGGAGACTTGTTCAGTACTATAAATACTAGACTGCAAGGGGTGGATTAAAGCCAGGAATACACGTAACAGGGTGGCTAGGTATGGAAGCCTACACCAGGACAGTAAATAGCCAGATGCACTTATAGAATAACTATATTCACAAGGATGCATTGGGGAGGTTTGTGGCTTGCCAGGACTACATGTACCAGGGACAATAGGGCAGGAATGAACTTAAGGATGCAAGTACTAGGATGCACTGCGGTGGGATTTACAGCAGGACTACAATAACCACGATGCACTGGGGTCAGAGTTTACATTTGGGTTGCAAGCACGAGAGTGCATTGGAGATGCAACTTACAGCAAAACACTGTAGGATCACAAAATTATGGCATACTGAGGAGAGTCAAAAAAGGGCACTCACCTGCAACACTTTAACTTCTCCTGAGGAAATAACAAATTAACATAACATGATATATAAAAGGATTAAGCATGTGTAAGTCTGAAAGGAAATATGACACCAGCACAAGGATATTGAACCTTCCACTGCTAAGGTGGACACACACAGGAAAATGGTGGCAAGATATTGAACAGTCCACTTCTTTATGGGATTGGTTGCGAAATATGCAGTTATCATGCCAGGGGTTGGATGATCCACGGTGATGGTTAACAGTGACATTTTAAAAGTATGGGGCCCAATCACAGAGCCATTTTGGATTACGCAAAATAGTCCTCTTTTAGTACTCTTTTACGTACTCTTATATGCCTTATGAATTGGTGCCAAAACATCTAAAATGGGATTATAACAGGAATACTTAGGGAAATATATATATGTAATTTGTACACATAGAAAGGAATGTACCCTCTTTGCACACTTACTAATAGTGAATTGGACGTTTCACGCATATTCACAAAGGAATGTAGGAGTACCTAAAAGCGTAATCCTATAGTACTACTTCTCATACTCATAAATACGTTTGTGAATTGGCCCCTATATTGTTAATCAATAATCCGAGATAAGACTCAAGGAAATTAGTTAAATAGGCAAATATAAAAGAGTTCCCACACTGTAGTCTTTTTGATAGTTTAATACAGTGATTGGCAAAGGTTAAACAGGTGAGCAATATCCCAAAATGCAATTGTCTTATAAATAGTTAGTTCAAGTTTTTATACCTTATACAATTAAAAAAATTATTGTGCTTTGTGATTAATATTTATTTGTATTTTGTACAGTTATTGAAAGGATATTTGACACAAAAAAGAGAATGAAACATTAAGGATAAGACTGTTAACACAAGTCTTGAGCATCGACAGTGTAAAGGGGGCGGTGAAACAATGATGGGTAACAGCTTGCCTGGGAATTTTTCTTCACAGTTTATAACACAGCCTCATCATTGTAAAACAGAAATGTTTCAGATCAGTTGAATAATTTCATGAACAGCATTCATCACGACACAAACCTGAGGCTTATTACCCACAGACGTGCGGCACTTATCCTTGCAAGTTAAAATTGCCCAATTGAAAAACAATCATAAAGTTCTTTATCTTGTATTTCTGGTTTTGTGACGGTATGAAATGATTAGTTTATTAAAATAAAAAGTGCAGGGGCTAAAGGTTTATTTTTGGAATACCAATGCTTGGTTTTCTGGTGATACGGAGTATATCTAGACTTGATTCCACTGCATGCCTCTTTCTTCCAACACATTGTACTTCCAGTCTCTTTATTGAGATCTTAACTTTCTCTTCCTCCTTTATTCTCTCTTTTCTGAGTCTCTCTCTTGATCTAGGTCAGTGACAGATGAAGAAGAACAAGAGAATTACCTTCGTTAATGCTCTTTCTGGTAAACTCCATATAACTGCATATTCCTCACCTTCTGAATATTCCCCATACATCAGACTGGATCTGGAAACTTTTCAACAGTACCTCTGTGCGCCAGTAAGTGGCGCTGTGCAACTCTGCGCTGATGCAGTTCCGCTCCAAAAATGATATTTGGGGTCTATTAAGGCGCCATGCCTGAATGATGACATCAGTTGCATTTGAGGCTGTCCGCGACCCCAGATGCAATGCCCCAATATCAAATGATTTGTTACCAGTGTGCGGATTCCTAGACTTGGGATCTTATTACAGAATAGAGTCCATTAGACAGAATGTGGAGGATGGGAGGGTTGGTGAGGAATCTGATGTTAGACGAAGTCTCTACCAGAAAGAGCGTCACCAAAAGGTAAGTAACTTGTTCTTCTGATAAAGAGTTCTAACCGCAGATTCCACACTTTTTGAATAGATACAAAAGCGGTACCTATTTGGAGGCGGGTGTGTGAATGGTCTCAAACCAGAAAGCAGTGGCGGCTCCTCCACAATGGCGGAGGAGCGTCGCTCCACCGCCTGTCGCAGAGCCAGCAAACGAAAAATAAAATGATGTCCTAGCATCGTTTTATTTTCCGTTTTCCGGCTCTGAGCCAGCTTGTGCAGGGAGGGGCGGGGCATGGGAGGGGGAGGAGGATTGTTTGTGCACTCCGTAAGTATGCATATGTGTTTGGCCGGCCGTCTCAGGCTGACCAAAACACACATGTGGGCTTAGGTTCTCCAGCTCGACTGCATTCAGCAGCCGGGCTGGGGAAACCCCACAGACTCCATGACCTGAGCGGAGCGTCTTTCCTGCCCTCTCAGGTCAATCCCCGCACTACCCTGCAGCGTGGGGATTGGATGGGAGTCTGTCCCAGGGGCTGCTGGGACCAGAAAGAGGACAGCAGGATCGATGTGACACTGGAGGCGGCCGACGGCTTCAGGTACATTTTTTAAAAATTATTATTAACACGTCCCCCTGTGCGTTCTCCCCACCCCGCCCCGTGCTCCCCCACCCGCCTACCACCCTTTGTTTGTGGCGGCCGCCACTGCCAAAGTCCTGTACAACTGAGTGGGTGAAATGCCCCTCTTGGCGAACCTGGCTGTCCAAACATTAGTGCTTTGTGAATATATGGAGAGATGCCCACACAGCTTATTGGCAGATGTCCAGGACAGGAACTTCGTGTGCCAATGCAGTGTTGACAGCTTTGGCCCTGCTGGAATGAGCTTGCAGTCCTTCTGGACCTGCTTTCTGGGCAATGCATAGCTGATCCTAATGCAGACTATGATCCAGTTGGAGATGGTCTTTTCTGCATGGCCTTGCCATTTGTTACTCCGGCGCACCTCTCAAAGAGCTGAGTGCCCACTCGTTGTTCTTTGGTACAATTGATGTAAAAGTTCTTTTGGGGTCTAAACGATGGAGTCCCTCCTTCTCCTTAGAAAGGTAAAGCAGGCAGGGTGGTGGTTTGTCTGACGTGGAACTGCGTCACAACTTTCGGCAAGAAGGATACGCTCGTTCACAGAACCAGTTTGTTTGGAAGGAAGTGTGGTAGGGCAGATTGACGTGCAGAGCCTGCAGATCACTCACTGGCCAGACCGTGTTATGGCAATGAGGAACGCTAACTTGAGTATAAGAAGCCGCAAAGAACAGCTGTGAAGAGGCTCAAAGGGAGTGCACCTCAGAAATGTGAGCATCAAGTTATGGTCCCACTGTGGCATGGCAATAGGAAAGGAAGGAAAAAAGTGTTGTAGGTCTCAATCGCACTCCCCGTGGGCTCTATATATCTTCCTGTCATCCTTTGCTTTTCCCACCAATCCTGCTCTGCTTTCTTCCTTTAAAAAATTTGATTCCTGCCACTCTTCTTTTTCTCTCCTGTCCATCACTTCTGCGCCATTTAGCATTGTTCTGTTGCTCCCCAACCTCGGTTGCTCACCCACCCCGTCCCCCGTGTCCTGTTCTCTTTTGCTCGGGGGCGGGGCCAGTAACTGCAATTTGCTGCTGAGATGCTCCTTTCTAGAAAATTCATTACTAGACAATTTTTTTTTAACGTACAACTACAAGGTGTGCGTTCACTGTCTTGCAATGGTGATTTAAAAGTAAAACAAAAATGACTGCTGGAGCATCATGATGCATATGTGGACACATGCATGTGAATGTATTGTGGGACTGGGAATGCCTTTTTTCTTTAACTTTTTCTCCTTTCTCATTTTGCCGATGCTGCTGAGCATTGGCAACTAACATTGGGAAGGCCACAAGGTGGGAATGGCGTGACCAATCAGCTTTGCCAATGCTTGTTTATCTAGTTTGGTATAGGAACAAGGCATTTGGATTCCATATTTATTCCTTTTGCACAGTTTCTTTTTCAATTACACGGGACACATCTCAGTGAGCATTTTCAGACATTGGAAGCATGGATAAACAAGAAGTGACGGGTGCTCTGGCAGGCGTTAAGCACCAGCAAAACAAAACTGAAAGTCCCTGGTGCCGGCGGCCATGCCAAGAGAGTGTTTATCAGCCGTACAGATGTGACAGTCGGTGAGACAATGACTCCACTACAAAAGAAAGAAAAAGCCCTGGTCATCCAGATAAGCAATCACAGAGGGGGATCATATTAACCATAGAACTAACTGGTGTCACTAGTTTTCAGTCACTCTGTCTCAGTAGCTTACTTTCTAGTATAAACAGCAGAAATAATGCTTTTCATTCATTTGTGTCTCTTGCCTACCAGTGTAGACGGTAACCCAATTTCTTCAATGGAGTTAATTTGATTAGCCTCGGGGAACTAATAAATGTGTTTCCTTCCAAAATAAATGGCGCCTTTTTGCACGACGGAGACGCAATGAAATTGGCACAGCGGAGAAAGAACAACGTTTTAAGATATGAAAGCATGGAGAAAAGACTGCTGAGGCAGATCACAGAGGACTTATTGTCTGAATCCTCGAGGAGTTTGCACTGTGGGATATTCGCTACTGCTCTCACCCTTTGATTACTCCTCACTTGTTCGAGACAACTGGTGCCTCGTCTTAAGTTATGCAAAATAAATATTATACTTTTCCATACATCAAGTATTACTCAAATCCATATCTAGGTAATAAACTGTGGGCATCCAGAATGCCTAGACCTAGATTAAAAAACATTTGTTTGCTGAAACATACTGTATTAAACAGTGAAAAGATCATCCTTTGGAACACTTATGTATTTAGCACAGTGTTAGAGAGCCCTTTCACTTCTGTGGACCCCCACTGAATCATTACTGGAATCTGGGGACCCCATTGAGTCATATTGGAAGCTGGGGACCCCCGGGTTAAGGAATTCTATGATTTAAACTTCAAAACAATACACAAAAATATAAAAACAAGTATACACCAAACAAATGCTTAAATAGTTTGATTCTTTATTTGTATATAGTTTATTAATTGTAATTCATTAAATGTTATACTAACTAATTTGGTACAACAGTCGTGGACAGATAGTTTGTGAAATTGGCACAGCCTCACAGCTTTCCATATTTATGAATGAATGGCTCAGGGGACTGTCACAGCAATTCAGAGCCTTTCACCTCTAGGGCTACATAATTCAGGAACAAGCAGATTGATTCACGCGGACTATGTGCACAAGGGAATTGATGTCTGGGATGTGCTATGTAGGTTATATATGGTGCGCGAGTGTTCCTTTATCTCCAGAAATGGATTTGCTGTGAACACTATTTGTGCTGATGGATTGGTTCAAAACACATCCCTTTCACTTCTAGAACTCTTATGTTATATTGCAGTCTTTGAATAGCACAGTATGCACTTTTTTCCAAGGCCATCTTTTGCTGTTAAATGTTTCAGAAATGTAAGCTGTGGCCTGCTGGTTGATGTGGGCTATCTAAGTTTGCGCTTTACAAATGTGGAATGTACATGTACATGTATCTTGCCATGTAAAATTCCACCTAACCTGTTTAAGTGTCAAAGGCATAAACTGTGTTTTTATAGGACTGGGTGCATTTGGGAATTACGACTGGATATAAGAGTCACTCCTAAGCAGACTGCAAAGGTTAGAGGGATCCAACACTGCATTGGTAGGAATGTTCAAGTCGCAGTGATGGTGTGAAGTAGTGATGTGAATACACAGGGCAGCAGGAGATGTAATGTCCTCTTATGCAAGGTCAAGCCTACAATGATGTTGGCTTATTAGATACAAATGCAATGTATTCTGTTCTCCTCCAAACCCCAACCACACACATGAAAACAGAGGACAGCTAGCTTTTAGCTGGATCTACTGGTACCCACAAAGCTAGAGCCTCCATGTGGATTTTGAAGTTCTAGCCTCCTAGCCCATCAGAAGATTTTCCCATTGGCCTGTCCATTTGGGCATAATTTAAAGAATATGTAACTGAGAGTAAAGAGCTCATACCCTGCCAGTGGCTGTTGCTTTGCACTGTAGCCTCCGGTTCGGTCGGCGTCCCAGGGTCGGAAAACTCAATGTACTTTTTCCTAAAGGGAAAAAAATAAAATGTTAAACTTCAATGTCTAGAAGAGATCATGCATGTAAGGTGGAGATGATCTTGGTGGAGGAAAAATATCCCTACAAAGTGCTTTGCACACCCCCATATGAACAAGCACAGTGGTGAAAACGAATCCTCCCCCATCCGATATCCAGTCCAGAGAGCCCCAGCTGAGCACAAAGAGAGAAACACCAGATGATGGACAGGCAAGATCTTACAGTATTGCGGCTTAACAAGGATGGAACAGTTTCAGAAAGACAAGAGTCGAGGAAATCCTATAACAAACATTCCAGGGAGACCATGAGCAAAACCCTACAACAATCACATTGAACTCCATGTGAACAGTAGCGGCTCCTGGAGGGAGTGCTGCGGGGTGGCGGGGCGGGCGGGGGAGGGAGGGTCAGGGTGGGGGGGGGAGTAAACTCTGGATTAAGGCCGAATGGAGTTCAGTAACTAAATAAATAAATAAAACGGAGCCGCTACTGCATGTGAAGTGAATGTTATCATGGCAAGCAGGTCACACTATTACTATGATCTCGTCTCAGGCATGGTCCTCTTTATTTAGTTATTACAGAGGCTGTATGTCCCCTTCTGGTTACTTCAGAGCACCAATTACAGATATATCAGTTTCCATAATGTTAGTACATGTCTTTTTTGGGGTCATACTTCGTGCATCCTGGTATAGATCTATAATTTGTAATCAATAATCCAGTTCATAGAGCGGGTTATGGATAATACGAAGGGGATTGTCTTTATTGGCTATTGGGTCGGATAAACAAACTAGGGGCCAGATGTAGGTGGCTAAATACCGGTCGGTAACCCCGAAATTCAGTAAATTTCAGGGTTACCGACCGGTATTTAGCCATTCCTAATGTAGGTGATGATTCGGTAAATACCGAATCTGTATTTACCGAATTCCTTTAAAAATTCATTTTTGAATTTTTTTTTAAGTGCCATGTGGCACACATCCATGCCCTTAGGGCATGTATATATGCCACATGTACACCCTGGCACCATTGAAATCCCTCCCGGTATTACCGATTCGGTAATACCGAATCGCTAATACAGAATGGCTTTAGATTCATTCCTATGGGCCTCCAAGCCCATAGGAATGAATGGGTAGGTATTCCTTATTACCGAATCGGTATTACCTCTTCGGTAATAGGGAATATTAAGGAATCTGTATTTTTTACCGATTCATTACCTACATAAGAAATACCGATTTCTTAACACCGAATCGGTAAAATTCGGTATTAAGAATTCAGTGTTTGTGGATTACCTACATCTGGCCCTATGTGTAGTTTGTGACCACTTTCTTCAACCACTCTTTTCATACATCTGATTCTAAGTCTTTGCAGGCATAGTTTGTGACTTTTGTGATAAAGAGGTTGTGAAATGATATTGTGGTTAGCATCAACAGAATGCTGATGAGTCTAATGGCTGGCAGGTCACAACATTGGGACAGTGGGGAATGGTCTTTCAGCTAGGTGGTAGACAGTAGTTATAATGTCATTGTCTTTAGATTAGACTTTGGGCGTAGTAACGTGGCAGCACCTCACACTGCTAAGCTTTTGTTCTTGCCATCAGGTAACATGATTTGCCTTCACCATCTACTCCCACAATGGAGATAGTCTTGTGGCCAGAAGGTGGCTCTGCAGATCTGGGCTTGGGGCCCAGGGGTTCTGAATGTGAAGATGGTATTGTGGAAGGAAACACAGGGTCTAATTTATATGTTGGCGGTATGTATACTCTCTTGCAACAGAATATACATACCACCAACATAATGATCCGCCCGCCCACCCGACTTAGATGCATGCGGGCCATGGGCAGGCTATGGCAACGACTACTCCATTACCGCCATAACCAAACATCTCCGACAGCCCAGTGGAGTAAGAGCCATTGGAGGAGCACTACTTTGTTTTATGTTTTTTAAAAAACATCTCATTGCAGGATTCTCTTTTTGAAAAAAACAAAAAAAGAAAACTGGTTGGTGCAGGGCTGCATCATGCCGACGCAGCTCTGCACCAAACAGATAAATGAATTGGTAGAAACCACTGTGACGGCGGTTCCTGTCAGTGCATTATAAATGATCGCCTGCTTGGGAGTCATTTATACATTTGGTGGTAATTTACTCCAACCTCCTGGTGGAACGATTCGCTGGATGCCAAATAATAAATTCGGCCACAGTGGATGAAAATGCGACAGTAAAGGCTGTGTTAGGAGGGGCTGTCATAGGCACTTTACTGTCTAGAGTTGGTTCTGTAGCAGGCAGATCTGAGGCTAAAGCTGGCCCGCAGTGGTATGAGGGTGATGCTGTGACAGTTAGTTCCGTGCGAGATGGAGCTGTGGCCGGCAGATTGGTGTGCAGAGAACGCCTCTAGCTAGCAGCACCTGTGGTGATGGGGCAGGGCTGAATGATAGTACAGGAACAACATATTGTGCAAGTAAATCACAGTATAAGAGCAGACAGGAAACTAGTCAGAGTGTAGGGATTGTGTTGTGTCACACAGATTGGTGTTAGGATGGTGTTGTCATGCTGATCACCATGTGGTGCACTGCTCTTGCATTAAGGTCGGCTATTGGGTGGTTTGTGGCCAGCACATGACTGTTTGGCGATAAACCTGTGGCGGGCAAGCCCCAGCATATGCAGGAATCACATTTATAGCTCTCTGCGATGAGCACAAAGTCTATTGGAGTAAAGAGGGAGATACCTACAGGAAGCAACAACCCACTATGGGCCGGCCTGATACCTGTGATCATTGACTGCTCACTCAATAAAACATGAGTACACAGGGGCCTTAAACCAAGAGGCAGATCCATGGAAATCCAACGCTGTGGAACTGACAAAACCCTGCACCAGAGCACGACATGCAGCTGAGAAAGGACCTAAAAACCTAACAAAAATCACCTTCGACTGATCACCATGTAGAGTAGGGGTTAATAATTGTAGATTGTCGGTCACAGCATCCATCTCACCTACCTGCCCTCTAACTGCCCATCCCTGCCTAACACTGACTTTTTCTTTTTATTGTAAACTCTCTAGTGATTGTATAGTAAATCTTGTGTTGAGATTTGTAGTTTAATTCATAGCATTTTATGAATCACCTAAATAAATATTGAGTGGGTGGTGGACAGGAAGACATGATAGAAAGTCAGACCTTGCTGATGGCGCCATGGCAGGCTGACCAGACTTTTGGTGGTGGTGCAGAGGCTGGCATATCAGACTGTGAGAATGGCACTGTGGAAGCAGATAAGACTGTGAGCATAGCCTTTTGGCCACAACGTCACTTCATGGTGATGGTGCTTTAGCCAGCACATCACTATCTGCAGGTTCTGAAATACATGCCATGTCGGATTCTGTGGCTGGTTCTGTGACTGTTCGTTTATACAGTGGGGATACTACTCCAAAGCAGGTCCAACTGTGCCTACCATGTCACTACAATATCACACTGTGCTCATAGTTGTGTGGTTTGGACATCCCAGTAGAGAGTGGGCTTGTTGCCGACGGGTCAGCCTGCGGGGATGAAGCTGTGGCTAGCTAGTCACACAGGAGAAATGGTCAAATATTAAGTTGATCTGCCCCGTCTGCCCCGCGGTTTTCAGAGGAAGTTAGGGGCATATTATCAAGGACGGCGTTAACATTATCATCGGTTTAGCGGTAGAAAACAGCCGCCAAAGCGGCGATAATGGGCTTGATAATATGCCCTGGAGAATTCCAATAGAAGCCCATGTTCACACCAGAACATGGACTTCTATTGGAATTCTCCAGGGCATATTATCGAGCCCATTATCGCCACTTTAGCGGCAGTTTTCTGCTGCTAAACCGGCGATAATTTTTAACGCCGTCCTTGATAATATGCCCCTTAGACAGGACAAAAGCACGTGTAAAAGACTGGGACGAAGATAATGCAGCTCTACTCTACTTTTTTCCCTGTTACAGAGTCCAGAGTAATGGGAGACGCCTGTACCCCCCCCAATAACTCGCAAGTTTTTGCGACATTTCTTCCAATCTCTGTAGAGGTGTCTCTGGCTGAACTTCGGAAATGTAAATCAGGTTCGCCAGGGGACCCCTGCCTGGTGCAGCAGTTCAGGCTGTTGGCCGAGTGGCTTAGCCCAGACCTTAATCACATTTTAAATGCTTCACTTAGGACTGGAATCTTCCCAGCCTCATTGAAACATGCTTATTTGTTACCTCTGTTGAAGAAATCCAACACCAACCCGGAAGTACTTAGTAACTTTAGGCCGATCTCCCTGCTATTGGCACCGGCTAAGGTGCTAGAGACCAACAATTAGCCAACTATGTGGAAGACAATGATCTTATACATGACTCTCAATCTGGCTTACGCGCAGGGTACAGCACGGAAACGGTGTTGATCGAGGTGGTAGACTCAGTTCGATTGTCAGTGGATGGCGGTGCTTCAGCCATGCTTGTGTTATTAGACCTTTCGGCGGCATTCAATACTGTGCTGCATGCAATCTTGCTGTAAAGGCTTAAACAGATAGGAGTACAGGGGACTGCACTCGAGTGGATTTCTTCATATGCTAAAGGACGTGCCCTGCAAGTCTTTCTCTGCCCTTTCATCTCCGCAGCTAAACCACTCAGATGTGGAGTGCCCCAGGGCTCTGCCCTAAGCCCGCTGCTTTTTAATATCTACCTGGCTCCGCTGGCAGCCCCTCATTTCTAGGAGAGGGGTCAAGGTGGTTTCCTAAGCAGATGACACCCACTTGGTGTTCTCCTTCAAAGATCACTCTACAGCAGCTTTTGATTCTTTTAAAAACTGCCTCAAAGACATTGCAGAATGGATGAATGTAAACTGGCTGAAACTGAATGCCGATAAGACGGGAGCTCTTATTCTTTAATCAAGCACCCCCCCCCTCCCCCCCTTCCTGGCCTATGGTGGCCTGGGGAGCTTGGCCTCCCACCCGTCCCTAAGGACTCGGTCAAAAACCTTGGAGTCAGATGAAATAGGGATTTGGCCCTCTCGGCACAAGTCCGGCAAGTCTCTGGAGCTTGCTTCGGTAAGATGAGCGCTATCAGGAAATTCCTTGGCTTCCTGCCAGAAGAAAGTCGGAGGATCACAGTTCATGCCCTGGTGACTTCCCACCTTGACTATGCCAACGGTCTCTACCTGGGAATGCCAGGGTTCTTGATCAAATGGCTGCAGGCGGTGCAGAACGCGGCAGCTAGGCTTATCCACAAGGTCCCGCTGTGCCAGCTCGTTTACCCTCACCTTAAACAACTCCATTGGCTCCCAGGAACCAGGAGGATCAAATTAAAAACCCTCACCTTCACCTTCCGTGCCTCTCAGGTTAAAGGCCGTGGCTACCTCAGGAAGAGGCTTAGTCTGTACCGCCAGGAGCGGAGATTAAGATCCAATCATCGGCATTATCTTGCTGTCCCCGGTTTCTCAGAAGCAAGGCAAGGGGGCAGGTCTTTCTCAGTTAGAACCACCAAACTTTGGAATGCCCTTCTGCACCACTTGCGTATGCTGAGAACAGGATTTCAGAAAGATGCTGAAAATCTGGCTCTTTAAGCAAGGGGAATAGTTGCTCGAGCCTCAAACTCTGTGGTCTGTTGCGCTAGCGCTGGGACACCTCGTCTGAGGTAGCCCTGCGCTTTATAAATGTTCTTTGATTTGATTGATTGATTTAGCACGCTCAAGATTTGGTAGGCAGCCACTTTAGAAACACATAACACTTCAGAGAAAATGCCATCATTCACTAAGACAGGAAGGAAGGAGGTTCAATCACTCCCACAAGAAAACGTATCTTCACAGTGAGCGTTTGCTGTGGAGGGGGCTATCTCCAGGGAAAGTCTTTGTAGCTTTCATTAGAATGCTTAAAAACAGGTCTCCTGAGTTCATAGACACAGTTGGAATTAGTGAGTCCATAGAGACAGCTAGAATTAGAGGGCGCTAAGATTGATGGACCTTGTGTCTTCTTTAAGCTACACCAAATACTAACATATGGTCACTATAGAGGAGTGTGTGGTTCCCTACAGATCCTGCTAGATGCACCTGGATTTACAAATCTTAGATATAAAAGGGGCGATGATAACTCCTTAGCCTAAAGAAATTGTGAAGACAAATACTTTTTTCACAACTCCAGTTGGAGAAGGATAGGGTTGTGTTTCACCAAGGTAAAGGGATTCAATGGCTTTTCCAGCTAAAACATGTATCCTGTCTATGCATGTTCTTCCCAATTACCAACGATTACCATATGAACTAATCCTTTCATTTGACTAAAGCTCTTGAAAATGTATATTGAACGGAGGAAAAGACAAGCGATCTCCTCCATAGTACTAGCAAGGACCATAAAAATGGCATGCCAGACCCTGGCCAATGCCAAAGGTCATCTTGTGCAGTATATGTACAACTCCTGGGTTTTTGGATTACGAATGCTGAAAAATAACCTCAGATCCTACTGAGGCATCTCCAGCTCCCATACAAGTTAAGGAGAGACATTCACCACATGTGTGGCTCTCCAGCTAAAGCACTCTAAATGAATGTAAATTGGGTATGTAAAATACTCAGTGAAGTATAGGTCCAATAGCTTATCTATTGTAGCCCAAAAACCTCATTATAGGGCATAGTCCTTTTCTAAGTTTTCATATACTAGTGTTTGCATGATTACTTAAATGTTTCTTTTTTTAACAGTGCCCTACTGGGTATTTTGGCTGCTATGTTGTCATTACTGGGCATCATAATGCCTCTAAAGTTGTTTGGGTACATATGGTATTGTTTGAAAGCTAATGGAGCACATATTTTGTTATGCCTGGTAACTGATGTTGGTGTAGATGGTCTGTTCTTTGGAAAGAGTGCAAAGCTTCCAACGAAGGGTGAATCTCTTAATACAGATACTGAAGGTATAGTTGCCACGAACACTGGTGAGGCCTCTCATGCCTACATATTCCTACAATTTTCTTTGACTGTGATGAACAGAAGGGTGAAACAAACAGACAACAAAACCTTTATTTTTTGCGTCTGCTTTGAATTACGTTGGGGAAACCCATTCCTGATACCACGACTAGCGGGGGACTGAACTTCCAGTGACTGTGGGATTGTTCTTTTTGGAAAGGAGTGAACAACAGTGGCATAACAAAAGCCCCAGCATCCCCTGCAGAATATGCCTCCTTTTCACACATGCCGTCACCACGCATGCAATTACAACACGCTTGTTACAACGACCGCGTTGTAACAATGCATACCATTACCCCGCAAGTCGGAACAACGACTTGCGGAGGGGGGCGCTGGATGTTGGAATGGTATAATTTACTATTCCAACTCCAGTCTGTGCGGAGAGTAGGGACGTGTGTTGGATTTTAAATCCAACACCTTTTCCCCCCTGCGTGAGTTGTTGTTCCGGCTTGCGGGGTAACGGTATGCGTTGTTACAACGCGGTCTCTGTAACAACCGTGTTTTAATTGCATGTGGGGTGACGGCTTCGTTGTGAGGGCTGTTTACTGCCCATTCAGTGCGGGGGCACCTGAACTCCGGGAGCCCCTCTCCCTATACTGACAGGCACCTGGCCTGAGAACTCCGGACTGGGTCTGGAGCATGGGTGTCTGCCTGCATGTACTTTGCAGGGGGGGCCCTCAAGTTTTGGTATGCCACTGGTAAACCACTGACTAAATTGTGAACCACTATATTTGGTACTAAACATGTAGAAGTAACTATATATTGAGAATCTTGAAAGGTAGTCTAAAACCTAAAGTAATTTGACAACCGTTTATAAATACTGGACGCATGTAAGATTTTGGCCTTCAGAAAGGGGTGGTTCCCGTAACATGTATTGGCTGGATGGGTTTTTGGAAATTTGATAGTTTGATGGTGCATTCATTTGAACTCATGGAGAAGATTGTTAATAAAAGATTGCACACCTTGAATCATTAGCAATGCAGGTTGTTTGGATTTATGAACTTGATATGAAACATATGGTTTTCGACCTTCTGTGGAGTATAGTTACGCAAGACTACCCCATTGGGATTTGGTGCTAGAGGTGGACGCAATCATTTACTTCTGACCCGAACTTTGACTCTATGATATGGAGCCTGTCTCCTACCTGAAACATTGTTTTGCCCTGGGAAAGTGTAATCATTTTAAACTTGTACTGAGGAAGGAACATGTTCATGGAATGATGGCTTTAAAGAGAGGAAGGATCTTAAGCTCTTACATTGGCCTCATTAGGAGAAACATCTATACCAGCTGAAACTACCTTACAGACGATGTAGTGACACTTCTCTTGAATTCCCTTGAAGGACAAGGAGACACTGGATTAGCAAGGGAAATCGATTGCCAACAAGGTGAAGTAACCATGAGCTGTGGATTTCCATTGTCCACTCATGCCGGAATAGGGATATTCTCCCAAAGGCCTTCTGGAAATTCACCAAGAGTTGATGCCATCCCAGTCAAGCATCAGGCAGAGATTAAGACCTATCAGATGCAGAGGCTGCATGAACACAATAGTTATTGAAATGGAATCCATGATGTTTTAAGGCGAGGCAACTTCATAACCCAAGACTGAATAAATGTGATGTAGCAACCAGTTAGTAAGTTGTACTAGGTCGCTGGGTCCACAAGAGTGAGTTTGCTGACTTTTATTGGTTTTGAAGTCTGATACTCAGCCTTACACTGGTCAAGAGCACCATCCAAAGTTGAGCCAGGTGGGGATATATTGCTTTCTTCAGCACATCCTATTTAAAGCCCGAAGACTTCCCCCGGCCATGATGCTGTATCAACACAGCTCAGGTCATTCTCCTAATGCTCAATTGTGTGTTCCATCACAGGCGAAGGATGGCATCCAGGGTCACATGCTTTCTTTATGAATTTGACTTGAGACAGCCAGTAAGGCTGTCTCAAGTCAACAAAATTAAGTATCAGATTTGGACAGTCACATTAATGTTCTTCCTAATCAGGGAACAAGATAGGTGCATTTTCTTGCACTGTAAATCCAGTATTCAGTAGGGACACACACAAAAAACTCACAAACCATTATTACTATACCAAGCACCACTACTGACTCATCAGAATGCCTGACCCTATGCAGCATCTTTAAATATGTGCATAGAAGTAATCAAAGTTTTTATTCCAGAATTACATGACTTTTGGACAAGGTAGCACCTATTATTAGGCTGTGTCACATTGACCTTATTAAAGCAGGAGTTCTCATCAGTGAGACCATGAATTTCGTTTCTTGAACATTTCAGACTTCCGAAACCCAGTGGCAGATGAGTTGAATACCTCTGAAGCAAAAGATGTCCTTTTTCCCAAAGTTATTTTATATTATGTAGCCCTGTAGAGCACACTATCACCCAGGAGGGTATCCTGGCGCTGAGCAGGTGCAAAAAGCCAAAACTAGTGCCTACGGAGGCTACCCGGAGAGCTAGGTCTTCAGCTTCTTGCAGAATACAAGAAGTGATGAGAAGGCTCGGACATATAGCTGCAGGTTGGTCCATGCTTTAGGAGCGATGCAAGAGATGGCTTGACCACCAGATCTGTCTTTCTGTATGTGGAGTCTGGCTGAGTGGAGGTGTCTAGACGGTTTATCAAAGCAGATGCAGTTGTTGATGCTGGGCCTGAGTTGTGTAGAGACTTGAAGCTGTGGGTAAGAAGTTGATTAGTGCTTGTTTGTGCATTGGCAGCCAGTGGTGCTCCCTGAGGTATGGTGTGAAGTGTGTTTGGTGTGGGGGGTTAAAAGTGGGTGTGGCCATTTAAGTCTGGATGAGTTGTATGTAGATTCTGGGATAGATGTTGTTCCTGTAGTACAGCTTGCTTGTGATGAGTGCGTAGGTGATAGTTTTCAGGGTGTTCGTTACAAGCCATTTGAAGATGTTTCTCATCATCTTCAGAGTGTGAAAGCATGAGACAGTGACAGCGTTGACTCAGGCAGTCATGTCGAGTTTTCTGTTTATGATGATCCTGAGGTTCTTGGTGTTGCAGGTTCTAGCTCTGCCGGCCACCAGGAGCTCCACAATGATGCACTCTTACTGAAAATCACCACGTCGGTCTTGTTGGTGTTCAGCTTCAGTTTGTCTTCATTCAGTCAGCGATATTGGTTGTGCATGAATGAGCTTGTTGCAGGTTCTGGGCATCTTGTCCATGAGGGAGATAGAGTTGCAATGTTGGAGTTGGACATGATACTCATGTCATGCCTGGATAGGCAACAAGGATTTATAGGTAGCCAAACATAGGCATCTTTCAACAGTAAGGAGAGAAGAAAAAGAGATGCAGTGGGTGGCAGGAGGGACGATGATAGGGAAGTAGGTTTTTGGATTGACAGTGAGAAGAATCAGATAGTGGCAGTGCTTTGTAAATCATGGTATTCTATTAGTGATGCTAAGGTAGGTCAGAAAGTCTCATTGAGGCAGGAAACTGCTCAGCCGCTTTGCAATATCTAAAGGCTGACCTCTCATGTGCCTCCTCCTAATAATAACATGTCACTGTGTGCCCACTGCTGAAGATGGAATAAGGTTTGGATAAATAACTAAGGTCCTAGAAGGGCAAAGAGGGCATCAGGGTTAGGTATTCGGTCTTTTTACAATTGTGTAAGGGCTGTGAGCAAATGAGCTAGGTTAAGTGGAGAGCAGTGATCGTTAGTCATGTTCTGAATTTCCATACATCATTCTTGTTAGAAGCCAGTCTAAAAATGTTCTAGAATTACATTTTCATACTTAAACTGAACATTACTCCAAACGTCATATTTCATGATCCTTTTGCCCCACAGAAGGATTCCAATTAAATATATGTACCATGCTATGTGCAAAGCATTAAGTTAAATTCCACAGAAGTTTCATGGAGATTCTTCAAACGGGGCCAAAGTTATCAGCAACACAAAAACAAAAAATTCCAATGGACAGCTGACCTAACTAAAACAACCCACTGGGTATGTATGTATGGGTGAGTGTATATATATATATATATATATATATATATATATATATATATATATATATATATATATATATATATATATATATATATATATATATATATATATATATATATATATATATATATATATATATATATATATATATATATATATATATCCTACTCCGCCTTTCACACTCCTTTCAGACAGGAACAGACGAATGCGGACCCAGGTTCTGGTGCAATAAGTTTTATTTCATGCCCTGCAGCGCCGCCATAACACGTTTCCGCCTTCAGGAGGCCTTGATCACATGACGCGCATGTGGGTGCCTTCACATTTTTTTAAAGTGACAGTGCTCTAACTCGTGACGTAACATGTTATCATAGACATGGAAGAAATAATCAATGTAGTTTGGACTGTATATCACATCAATACTAAAATGCTTTTTGTAATCACATTTATAGATGTCAATAGAGATGTTATAAATATTAATAAATATATAACTAAATATTTATTTAAAATAGGCATTGCATAATATATAATTCAAAATGCAAACGAGAATTAAAACCACAATTCTGGATAAAATACATATTAAAAATTTGATCTAGTCCAAAATTTTCATGTGTAATCATAACCCAGTCTTGTATCAATTGGTAAAACTCCCATACCCATATCACCCCCGAAGCATTTCTTAATCTGTGGGGGTTGCTAATGCAATCTTATACAGTGTAAAACAGTTATGCCCCAGTGGGCCTAGACTGTTTTCCATGGCCACGCATAAAAAAGTGCGAGTGCTTACTAAATATGGAGCCACCTACAGAAACACCAATTGGTTCTTAAAGTGCAAAAGTGCATACAGTACATATAGTGAAGACTAAAAACAATGCTGAGGCAGTGGTAAAAAGCGAATTCATATATGTATATCACTGTGCTATCAAATGCAAGTATAGAAATCTTTGCTGGAGTTGAGGCCATGTGGCGTTTTACAGTCCAACTCCAGTATATATCTAGTCGTAGGGTTTCCTTAGGAGAGCTTCCCTGTTGCCTCCCCGCCTTTAAGGGGGGGGCCGTGTTCACAACAAAATATTTCAGATTGCTCACAATGTTGCCGTGGTGCCCCTTAAAATGCCTCACAACCATGTACGACATGTCACTATTGTTGATGGCCCTTATGTGCTGGAGTATCCTCTTGTGGACCTGCAGCTTCGTACTTCCTACGTACCGCAGGCGACAGGGACACTCCAACACATACACTGCATATTCTGTTTTGCAGGTCAATTTTTTGTTAATGGGCATGGGAACTGTCTTGAATGGTATGGTGTACTCTGATATGCTCACCCCGTGCTTACAGGCCTTACATGTCGCACATCTAAGAAATATATATAATGAAAAAAACATGGGATTCTGTAATTCCTGTATAAATGGCAGTCTCTGATTTGTGTATAATCGGGCAAACTGTGAAGCATCCAGTCTCCGAAAATTCATTTCCTATGGAAACGTGGTCCAAGCTAGCCTGGCTGATGAGGGGTGATATCCCGAAATCGGTCCCAAGATGCTTGTTTCCTGTCCAGGGAGGTCCTGGCTTGGCAGTTCGGTATGGACTGCCCCCGTGAGGAGCAGGGTCAAGACTCTGGGGCATATTTACAAGCCCCTATCGCCACCACAACTTCACTTTCAGTGACACTGTGATGGCGATAGGAGCTTTGCCTTATTTACAAGGCAGCGTTAAGCCACTTAATGTGGCTTAACGGTGCCTTGTAAATAAGGCCCCGTGAAAGGGGCGGGCAATGGGTGTTGTGGTGGGCGTTCCGCAACAACACCCATTGATTTTGACGCTGCCCCCTATTTACAAGAGCAGCGTAAATAGGAGGCAGCCCCTAAATTAAGACCAGGAAAAACCTGGTCTTAAACAGGCGAAACAAGGAGAAATACTTTATTTCTCCTGTTTTTGATGTTTCCATGTGTGCTACCTTGGGCAGCACACATGGAAACAGCAAAACGCCAATGCTTGTTTATGTGCAGGAAGGTCCCCCTTCCTGAACATAAACAATCATTTTTAAAAAAAAATCAGTTTTGCAACTTCTATGTGTGTGAGAGATTGTTTATGTGCAGGAAAGGGGATCTTCCTGCACATAAACAATCTTCCCCTCAACACAGGCACCCTTGCACTATGGTGCAAAAGTGCCAGCATTGGCGCTAGGCTGCTAAATATAGCACCAGCGCAGGGGGAAACGCAGGGCTGCACCATATTCTCGTAAATATGGTGCAGCCCTGAGTTTCTAAAGTGATGAAGCGTGTCGATAGCCTTCTTGGCTTAATGACACGCTTCTCCACTTTCTTGTAAATATGCCCCTGAGTCGCACCTGGCTGGGTTCAAACTGGGGTGGCATAGAGAACAAAACAACAACGGATTCAAGCCAGATCTCTTGACTGGGGGTGAGTGGTTGAAAAGTTGCAGCACTCCGTCCATCATCTTGTTGTGTTTCCTATGTTTGCCCTAAGCGGCCATGGGTATGCCCAGACGTGAGTCCCTTGCTGGCTGTGCCACTGGATTCAAAGCTAGCCTGGCTGATGAGGAGTGATATCCAGAAACTGGTCCCAAGATGCTTGTTTCTGGTCCAGGGAGAACCTGGCCTGGCAGTTCGTGGTGGACTGTTACCATGAGGAGCAGGATCAAGACTGATTTGCATATGGCCAGGTCCAAACTGGGGTGGCATAGTGAGGAAAAGAACGATCGATTCAAACCAGAACTATTGACTGGGGGTGAGTGGTTGAAAAGTTTCAGCACTCCGTCCATCATCTTGTTGTGTTTGCTTTGATTTTTGCACACCACGCCTTCTAACACAGGAACAAGAAATATGCATATCAACCATGGTCCTGTTGAAATAGGAGTAGCCTAAACAAAACGACCAGGCCAGGAATCCTATGAATTGGAATACAAGTAACCCTAAACCAGTTTCGACCTATTTGGGCCTTGGCAGTTGGGTACAGCTTCAGTGCAATAGTACATTGAACATAGGACCGAGATCTGGGCTCAGCTATTGCTTTTTAAGTGTCACACCGAAGAAAGCAAAAAAGTGATGGATGCAATGCTTGAATAAATCTCAGCCACTGGAGAGCTGCATTCTAGTCCATTGTATTTTGCCCAGCATGTGACTTCTGACTGGAACCAGCGATATACAAATCAGCCTTGGTCCTGCTCCAATTTTGCATCGCTGCAAATGACGTGTGCCAACCTTAACTAAGTCATATTCATGTTATCAATCCCAGAAAGATGAACGATTGAGACACCCCTACTGGAATTCATAATTTCTACAGGTTGTGTGTAGATATCTGCAGATGGCACAATAATGGTACATATTACTACTGATATACAGTTGCCTATAATTTGCATTAAACAAAATGGAGCATTCTTTTTTCCTTGATGTCAAAAAGCATTATATCCTTTGTGCACCTTATGTTTACTTAGTTTTGCACAATATGGATTTCTTCACAGCACCATTAAAACATGAGACAAGATGCTATTAAAATGTATCTTATACTTTAATATATGAGGCTAACTTTATAGACTGTTATGGAAGGCAACATTCTACTGGCAAAAAAATGTACACTTATTCTAGCTCTTGGGTTAGATTGAAAGTGTTGCTGGGTACCCTGGCTGTTAATCGTTGGTGAGAGTGGGATACGATAATTGCAGCTTTGACCCATTTCACCAATTTACTTTAAATAGTCAGTCACAACTCTTTATTATGGAAAGAAACAATCATGTTTTATAATGATAACAGGGATTTGCATTTCGATTGTCAAAGCAATAAAAACACACACAGAACTGTCAGGGCTACAACTGTCCTCCCAGGAATATCTTTTTGTTGTGGCTGAAGGTCAGGCCAGCAGCTCCAGCCCAGCCGCCTAGCCCAGGGGGCTAAAGCCTTCTCAGTCCAACGGTAGTTGCGCGCCTGATCTGCATTCATCTGTTCTGGGAAAACCAAGTTCCTCCAGATACTGAAGACCTGTTACATAACTAATGCCCTACTATAGACAGTCTTTACCTGTATCTAACCCCTCACAGTCACAGAACATACACTGAGAAATGAGGTGGCTATAAGTAAAAAAGTGAGTACTGGTAACACTGCTTACTCTATGGAGAGAGTTTACTCCGTACCACACTGTTTGCAGACGGTGAAACTCTCATGAGAAATACACCACCGAGTATGAACAAGCCTTCCCAAAAACAACAGGTCTCGCTTATGCAAGAGCTATTGGCTTTGCCAATATGTTTTAGCAATGTTGTACACCATAGTGGATGCTGTTCAGAATGGCTAAAAGTTAGTGGGGTAAAGGAGAGTGGCGTGGAATGGAGTGTTGTAAAGTGGAGTAGAGTGGAGTGCTATGAAATGGCGTAGAGTGGCATGGAGTTGCATACACTAGAGTTGAGTGGCGTGGGGAGGAAAGGCGAGGAGTGAAGTAGAGTGTCATGGAGTATTGTACAGTGTTGTGGAGTGCCGTGGAGGGAGTAGAGTGTCACAGGTTGGAAAGGCTTGGAGTTGAGTGGTGTAGAGTGGAGTACAGTGTCAGAGATGAGTAGAGTGGTATAGAGTGGAGTGGCATAGAGTGCAGTGGAGTGGTGTAGAGCAGAGTGGAGTAGCGTAAAGTGTGTTGCATAGAGTGGAGTAGAGTGTTGTAGAGTAGAGTAGATTGTCATAGAGTGGCGTAGCATTGAGTGGAGTACAGTACTGTAAAGTTGAGTGGCATCAAGTGGAGTGGCATTGAGTGCATAGAGCAGAGTGGCATAGTGTCAGAGTGGAGTGGTACAGAGTGTAGTGGAGTAGAGTAGAGTAGAATGTCACAGAATAGAGTGGAGCAAGGTGGCATGGAGAGGCATACAAGGAGTTGCATAGAGTATCGTAGAGTGGAGTAGTGTCATAGAATGACAGAGTGCTGTAGAGTGAAGTGGCACACAGTGAAATAAAGTGTCAGTTGAGTAATGGAGTTGAGCATCATAGAGTGAAGTATCATGGGATGGAGTGTCTTAGAGAGTGTAGTAGGTAGAGTGGAGTATAGTGGCTTATAGTGAAGTGGCTTAAAGCACAGTGGTTCAGAGTAGATTGGTGTAGAGTGCAGTGACACAGAGTGCATTGGTTTTAAGTAAAGTGGTGTAGCACGTATTGGTGTAGAGTGCAGCAGTGCAGAATAGAGTGGGGTAGTGTGGAGGGGCATAGTGTGGAGTGGTGCAAAGTGGAAAAGAGTGGCATAGACTGCAGTGGCTTATAGTAGATTGTTTCAGGTTATAGTGAAGTGGCGTAGAGTGCAGTGATATAGAGTAGAGTGTCATAGAGTGCAATGGTGCAGAGTAGATTAGAGTGGCTTAGAGTGGATTGGCATAGACTGCAATGGCGTAGAGTAGAGCGATGCAGAGCAGCGTAGCAAAGAGATTAGTGGCATAGCGTGCAGTGACAGAGTAGAGTGGCAAAAAGTAGAATGGTAGAGAGTACAGTGTAGCAGAGTATACTGTCAAAGAGTGCAGTGGTGTATAGTAGAGTGACATGCATTGCATTGGTGTAGAGTGCAGTGGCACAGAGTAGAGTGGTGTGAAGAGCAGTGGTGTTGAGTGCAGTGATGCAGAGTAGAATAGTGTGGCATAGAGTGCAGTGACAGAGTACAATGGCGTAGAGCGCAGTGGCGTATAGTGGCATAGAGTTCAGTGGTGCAGAGTAGACTGGCATAGAGTGCATTGGTTTTGAGTAAAGTGGTGTAGAGTGCATTGGCATAGAATGCAGTGGCGTAGAGTGGCGCAGAGTAGAGTGGAGTGGCACTGAGTGCACTGACGCAGAGTGCAGTGGCATAGAGTAGATTGTTTCAGAGTAGAGTGCAGTAGTGCAGAGTAGATTAGAGTGGCTTAGAGGGGACTGGCATAGTGTACACTTGCATGCAGTGGAGTGGTACAGAGTAGAGTGCATTGGTGTAAAGTGATCTCAACCCTACTCAGTCTTGTAATGGTCCAACCCATAATAGAGGCTCTACCCTTGATCTAATCATCACCAAGGAAAATGTCATACAACTAGAATCCATATCACCATGTGAATAGCTAGATCACTACCAAATCTTCTTCTTCATCTTGGATAATGTACTGATTAGACAAGACAAACCTCGAAAAACAAAACAACGGTCAAAAGACTAGAAAAATCAATATAACCGGTCTAACCACCATGAGCAACAATCTCCTTTCTCCACCCTCAAACATGACAAATGTGAATGACCTCACCGATCACTACATCCATTCCATGTCAGACATATTTGATACAACTCTTCCAAAGCAGCTAAAAAGAATATCCAGTAGACACTCCAATCCCTGGTTCGGGGGCGACCTTAATGAGGTTAGTTGGAAATTAAGGCTTGCTGAGAGAGCATGGAGATTATCTCCTTCCACAATACACCTTCAGCACCTGCGGTCAATACGAAGCTACTATAACAAGCTCATAAGTAGCTCCAAAGCAAACTACTTTTGGACGCAACAGGACAACACCTAAAACAGACCCAAAAAGCTTTTTGAAATCGTCAAACAGCAAGCTGGCGGCAGATCTAATCTACACCTTAAAGATAATTTGACACTCCCAAGTGGTGAAGATTTCTCAACTCGTTTCACTGAAAAAATTAGGAAGATTGAATCAGATGACCTATTCTCCTCTCACTATCCACTAAGCCAGTCTCAATTCAATCTCCTCTCTATGCATCCCAGGATTTGGCCCCCTCTCTCTGATTTGACTTAAGAAAAATAATGCTGCATGGTCTAACTTTAAACTGCCTGAGATACTTAAAACAATAATATCAAATAATACCTCAAACCACTTCAGAGATCCTCTACCCACCAAACCCATCAAAGAGCTTAAATCCTCCATGCTCCCACTTTGGTCTAGGATTGTCAGTGCATCTTTCTCCCCAGGCACGATTCCTGATTGCCTAAAGATATGGCAGGTTACCCCAATCCCTAAAAAGCCAAATGTTGGCTTGTCTGAACTCAACAATTTTTGCCCTATTACTAACACTATGTCACTAGCAAAGCTACTAGAGAAATGCGTACACTTACAACTCTTCAACCACATCGAACAGTTTCAGCTCCTTGACCATTGCAAATCTGGCTTCACAACAGACCATAGCACTGAAGCAGCTCTGACACACATTGTGGATTACGCCTTGAGACTACTTGATCAGAAGAAACCCTGCCTACTTATACTCCTTGATCTCTCCTCTGTGTTTGATACGGTCAAACATGACAACATGGTAGACCTTTTGGAGAAAAGGATGAGTTTATTTTGTCCCGTCTTAAGTTTGTTTTTCTTGTTCCTTCATAATAGATCTCAACGAATCGAAGTCAATCAAACCTTGTCTGAGATTACTCAATTCTTGACGGGAGTACCTCAAGGATCTACACCCTCACCCATGTTATTCAACTTGCGTGGCGATGGAGAAGAGGAGAAGGCATTTGTGGAGGAGCGAGTTCAAACGCTGGGAGCCTATGCTCCCTTGGCGGGGACTGGAGCTTCTCTACCTAACGGCACATCCTCACCCTGGTATAAACTCTCCTCCTACTATGGAGCTGGGCACCGCTGATGACACTGGCCAAGAAAGTGGTGGTCTCGTGGGTCCATGCTGTTGCTTATCGGGGCCGGTTGCATTGGACATGTAGATTTGAAACTTTAAGAAGTTGCCGCCGTGAGTCTTTCTCCATTTAATTTGAACAATTGTTCCTAATCAGTAAGCCATTTCCGAGTAGAAAGCAGACTGCCCTCGGAGACGCATGCACTTTTAAGAAGTTAATGGACCAAGAAGGTGGGCAACTGTGCTTAGAGTGAAATAGCATGAACTTGAAAAATGCGTGTGTTTGGATTTTAAAGTTATTATAAAAATGCCCTTGGTCCCAGCTGAAGGACGTGTATAAATCCAGTCCGGGTTTTGCTGAAAATGGAATAAGGCATGATGGGAGTTTTCTTTAAACAAAATGAACTGGAGGACATAAACACGGATTAGCGCAGACTGAAAACAATCCTAAAGCAATCTAGTTTGAAGGATTTTCGCTTTTGCGGTTTTCGGAATAACTGTGATTATGCTTTGTTTAGAATGAATGGTCATCAGCCCACATGCTTACATGTACCCAATCGATCTGTGATGTAGTGCATCTTCAATTTTAGTGAATATTTGTTTTAAATAGAAGCACCAATATGGCGCATTTCAGGTTGAGAAAGGCAGCTTGACTACCGAAACGCGTTCCTGTTTTGTCCATAGCCTGATGTAACCTTCGCAATAAACGAGAGAACCCCCGTGATGACGAGTGCTGGCTCCTTAATCAGATACGCTTGGGGATTATTTCATATATATATATATATATATATATATATATATAGAGATATGTATTATTAAAAAAATGTGAGAGTGAATTCCAGCTGAGCTGCAGAAGGGCATGTGTTCAGTTTACATGTGCTCATGTCATGCGTCTAAAGGTATTAAGGAAAAGAAAAAGATGGTGCCTGGATGCTTGGCTCCAGTGGCGGCAGGCATGGATCGCGGATGGCGTGGTGGGCGTGGTGAGCGTGGCGGGTGTGACGGGCGTGGGGGAGGGTTGCGGGGGGTTGCCGTGGGGGGCTCACGGGGAGGTCACAGGGGTAAAAATAAATAAACTTACCTTGCCGCCAGGCCCCCTGTCTCTGCTCCTGCTCTCCTGACTCCGACTCTAGGAACAGGAAGAAGGCAGCCAGGCTCCCTCGACTAAGCCAATCCCAATGCTCCAATACAGTGTTGTGATTGGTCTGAGTGCCGTGACACGGCGCACAGCCAGCGGCTGGAGGGAATGGGCATGTTCGTCACGCAGGCTTTAATGCAGCCTGTATGGAGAACGGGGAAAGTGTGCATGACTGGTTTGGGCGGCCGGAGAGGGCTGACCGAACAGTCACTGCGCACTTAGAAGTGGGCAAATCACTCCTCCCCTGCCCTACTACTCCGAGAGCAGAGCAGCCCCGCCCACCCGCAAAGCAGCAGGACATAAAGCATAAAATGATAATAACTCTAAGTTATTATCATTTTGAGTTTCCACTTGGCACTGCTTAAAAGCGGTGGGGCAACGCTCTTCCGCGATAGTGGAGGAGTCGCCATGGCTTGGCTCGACTGTATTTTGAAAGGCCAGGCACCATGGGCCGAGGCACGAGCCAGGTATCCATCTAGTGTGGGGGGGCTTACTTTTCTTGCTGGCCTCTAATAGTAGCAGTTGTGTTTTTATAGTGCTAGAAATGCCATACGATATGGGAAACGCTATATAATTAACACAGTATTACTATCGTGGGCTCTATTAGCCATGCTACATTAGTCATGCTGAACAGTACCACAATTGTGTGGGGTTTCCCTGTTTTTGTTGTTGTTTTAGGTTTATTTTAAACTGTTAAATGTGGGTCGTATTGCATTTTTTAGTGGGGATTGGAAGAGCGATTGCAGCATGGAAGGAAGGCCTCGAGCATGACTCCTACAAACTGGAGCTTGAAATATATGTTACTTTTAAGAGAACTGCTAATTTTGCAGCCAATCCAGTCAATTACAGAGCGGTACTTACTAGGAAAACAAACTGAAAATGTATCGAATAATTCCCACGACTTTTTGCATTTTAATGACATCACAACAGATGCGATATATGTACATGGACACCAAGCGAGAGCAAAACAGACCAACAGGCGAATCAAATTTGCGACTGTCCATTTCTCTAACTATTTCAGCTTCTGAAAGCATTACTAGTGTCTGGCTGCACCCCGCCTCCCCTAACCTTTAGAGCCTGCTGTGGGCTGCATGCTTTCTTAAATTCGGTTTCCCCGAGGTCACCCCCGAAGATAGCTCATCCTCATTAGCCTTTCGTGCTTTTCTCATTCTCCCCATCTCGGAAGAGCGCCCTTAAGAGTGATTTGTCAATTGGGTTCTGCCTATTTCTGGCTCACATGAAGCGCAGGTCACAGGGTGGGCTGCCGATCTAATATAGTTCCAAATGAGTCCTACTCTCTTGTTGCAAATATCTGACCTTCAGCGTGCCAGTGTTGCAGTGACCTCTTGTGGCGGAATAGAGAAATACAGCTTCCCCAATTCTGCATAACATGCCACGAGTGGCTTCTTATTACTTCAGAGCTGCTCAGCCTGTTGAGGACCCAATCAATGCATGTACAACGAAATCTGGGTCTCTGATGAGACCGCCCAAACGGGTGCCAGTGCTGTGGCACGTCTAAAGGTGAGTTACCTGATAACACTATGGAAGAAGAGGGCACGAGGGTTTGAAGGCATGATGGTCTGGGACCATGCGTGTAGGAAAACAGTCTAATGGTGCAAAGACAAATGGGCAACGGAGGTGCTTCATATTTACATTTTGATATATATATATTTTTTTCTATGACTACAAGAAAGAAGATGGAAAAAATCAACCAGACTGGCTGGTCTATTTCCACCTGACATACCGTAGTGTGTACTCGGTTGATGATTCGAGTGATTAGTGAAAGAAAGGTCAAACCAGGAAGATAGAGGGCGGCTTTAGGAAATTTTTGGCACTGGCCCATGATGGTGAGACATCAGAATGTTGAGCACTATGGTAAGACTGTAAACAAGTGGCCTGTTCTGATGGCTGTTTGAGTGAATCTTCAGCAGTGCATTCTACTACTCTTTCCAATGCACTCACCCTATGCCTCTATCAATATATCCTATACATCCACTCTCTCATTCATCCCAAACCCCATACCACTACTATGACCCCCAAAATAACCCTCTCTAGACTCTTCCCTACTATATCCCTCCTTGCATCATCTCATACCTCTTTTACTATTCAGATCTCCCAAACCAGCCTTTCTAAACCCTTCTCTCTGACTCTTCCCCCTCCACCTCCCTTTTACTCATCCCAAGCCTCCTCCAACTGCTATGAGCTCCCAAAAAAAAATCTAAATCCTTCCCTCTTCCATCCTTCCCACTATCCTTTTCAATCCAAATAACAGACTAACATGTCCACCGCTCAAATTAATTTCCTCTTTCACAATACTAATTCACCACTAATCCATTAAGGGTTCTGGAGTAGCGTGCTACTCGCAGAAAAAGCACTTCAGCACCTCATCAGGGGTAGCAAGCAGGGCCGGACTGGGAACCCAAACCGGCCCTGGCAAAGTGCTTGGCCGCCCCCCCTGGGCGGTAGGGGGTGCGACCGTGCTGTTTTCAAGGGCCGGTTTCGGGCTTTTCTATTACAGGGACGATATTGCAGCTATGCTGTAAAAACGGCCCTGAAACAAAAAACGGCCCCCAGGGGGCCTGAAACAGACCCCCACCCTAGTGGCCCACCGTGGAAACACTCGGTGCCCGCTACGGCCAGTCCGGCCCTGGTAGCAAGCGCTATATAAATGCAAACCTTTTCCCTCTTTTATCCCTCCACTATCCTTCTCAATCCAAATAACTGACCAACATATCCACCACTCAAATTACTTTCATTTTTCACTATACTAATTCACTAGTAATCCTTTGTGGCTTCAAGAGTAGTGTACTACTCGCCAAAAAAGCGATTCAACGCTTCATCAGGGGTAGCAAGCTCTTTATAAATGCAAACCTTTTTCCCTTTTCTGCCCCTCCACTATCCTTCTCAATCCAAATAACTAACATATCCACCACTCAAATTACTTTCACCTTTCACTACACTAATTCCCCACTAATTCTTTATGGGTTCCAGAGTAGCATGCTTCTCACCAAAAAAGTGCTTTGTTGCCTTGTCTGGGGTAGTAAGCGCTATATAAATGCAATTACAATACAATACAATACTTCCTGCCTAGCAGCAGAGGCGATGCTGATGCGCTGCAGTGTTTTTTTCAGTGCCATGTAGACTGAACACGATTTGAAGCGACATTTGTCTTGTTTACTGTTTGGGAGTTGCTTTTCTTCTGTGTTTGTTTATCTCTATAAAAGATGTATGGATGTATGCTTTCGTGCTCAATGTTCCAACCAGAGCTGAAGCCTGTGATGTTATCATAGGAGGAATATTGTAGCTGTTGCTTCAGAGCAGGAGGTCGTAAAGCAAAGAAAGAGAGACAGGGCAGTTTTGGGAGCTGAGGCAAAAAGGGGTGGAGGCCAGGGGCTGCACACCGATGCCAGTGACCTTGAAGAAGCCTTTATATAGATATCCCCTGTGTTGGAGCCGGCCTCGTGGCGTGGTCCTGTTCCCCCTCGCTAAGCCGCACGAGGTCACATGCACCTCGGGGCTCCTCCATTTTGGATTGTACGTGACTCTACGTAACCACCTACGTGACCCCGCTTCACCCGGCCTCGGTCCCAGCGAGGCCCGACATCGAGGCGCCAACCCCTGGCCAGGGGGATACCACGTGAACCCTTCCCACTCCCGGCGGAGGGCAGTATCGATGGGACCCCCAACCGTCCTTCCACACCTAGGTGCGATCGCCCCACAGCTCTCTGGGGCCTGGCGCCTCTCCTGCTGGGCATCTGGCCGCTCCCTACCCGGCCTCTCCGCCCCCCCCCGGGCGCAAGGGTCCGGACATCAAAGGGCTCCAGTCCTATATCTGGGGCGACCCGACAACAGGACAACAGTTGTATCCTGGAGTCAAGAGCCCTGCTGATCGGATCGCGGCTGACCCTACGGAAGAAGACTCATCCTGAACCCACACTCTGAGCCCTGCTGACGACGTCGCGGCTCCACCGTGCTTAAAGACCTTCACGAACCTTTGGGGCCCTGCTGACGCTGTCGCGGCCCGACCTTGTTGAACCTTACCATCAGAGCCCAGCTGACCTCGTCGCGGCTCGACCGAAGCGGACCTACCACCGGAGCCCTGAGACCAGCACTCAAGGTCTGGCGCAGAGCCTTCCCGTACCTGGCTGGTACTAAGACTGTCCCGCTACCCTATCCCTCTAAAGACATTAAGACTCTTACTGGATCCCTCGATCCCACTGTAAATATTGAACGTACTACTATTGATAAAGAACCAAGTTAAGCAACTGATACGGAGTCCTGTGTGGTGGTATTACTGGGCCTAGTACGATCATAGGAGAAGGACCTCCCCTAGGGGGCTTCTCAGCGGCGCTCGGCTATAACTTTGCGGTAGGAAGGTGCCCCGGAGTAGTCTCCCCGACTCCCCAGTGGTCCTCCCTCCAACATTTGGTGGCCAGCGACGGGATCCGAGCCAGACGCAATCGTACAGGCAAGTAACGCACCCACTACCTAACCAGACGGAAAAAGAAAAGGGAACCATGGACGGCCAAGAAGCAACCGTGGCCGCAACCTTCCAGCCGGAAAGGTTGGAAGAATACACCCACAAAGAACTGAAACAATTCTGCAAGGACAAAGGGATCCCAACCACAGGATTGGGCACCAAGGAAGAAATGCAGAAAGCCCTGAAAGCCTGGGCAGAACCCGAGACCACTCCACCCCGAGCCGAAGGGACCTCGGCCCGGGACGGAAACCTGTCGACCCCAACCCCGACAGATGGGGGGCGAAACGTCCCAGAAGCAAGCCTTTCCCACGAAGAAATGCGAGAACGGGAGAGGGTCCGGACACACGAAATGGACCTCGCCCGACTCCGGCTGGACGGTGAGCTGGACTGGCGGAGAAGAAAATAGCCTTGGAGCAACTACGGCTGCAAGAGGAAATCGAAGAAAAGAAACGGCATCGGGAACTAGAGGAGAGACGGCTAACCCTCGAGCACGAGAGGAGCCTCAAGGAACTTGAACTAAAATCCAAAACGGGGGAGACCAGCACCCCCGGATCCCGGGACGCTCTGCCACTGACCGAGCCAAAGGTTCATATCCCCAAGGATGTCGTCAAGGAGTACTATAAAAATGACGACATCCAGCAATGGTTCCGAGCATACGAAGTAGCCATGACCTCCCATCGGGTACCCCGGAAGGATTGGGGTGCCGGCCTATGGGGGAGGTTCCTCAGCGAGGGCCGGGATACCCTGCTGCAACTCCCCGACGCGGTGATGACATCATACGACCACATGAAAGAAGCCCTATTCACACGCTACGGACTATCAGCCGAGATGTACCGGCAGCGCTTCCGGGACTGCAAGAAGCTCCCCGGTACCACGTGGGTCGAATACGTGGACTTCTTCAGCCAAGCCTTTGAAGGATGGATAAAAGGGAGCAAGGTCACCTCATACAATGAACTGTTCGACCTCATTGTCTGGGAGCACCTCGCCAACAACTGCTTTGTTGAACTAAGGCAACACCTCCTGGACAGTAAACTGACCGAGCCCCGGAAGCTCGCCGCCGAAGCCGACCGATGGGTCAACACCCGGGTCCCCCGGAACCCCGTGGGGGACTACCAACGGAGTACCACGGGACCTCCCCGCCAGCGAGGCGGAGGAGGGGGGTCCCACCGCAGTCGAGAATTCCCGGCCGGGCCGCCCAGAAGCCCGCCACGAGGCCAAGCCACCAACCACACGTCCCCGACCCTGGGCCGAAGGGGGACCCCTATCGCACGGCCTGGACCCCGACCGACAGTGACCTGCTTCGGCTGCCAGCAGACCGGCCACTATGCGAGCGACCCGGCCTGCCCCGTGAACCGACGGAACGGGACCGCTGGGCCCCCTCCCCGGCAAATAGCCGCCGCAGCCCTGGGGGAAGGAGAAGACGAGGAGGAAAACCACGACGGTGGGTCCCCCGAGTGGGAACCAGCTGCCATGTCGCTCGTATGCCTGGGCTCCCGAGAAATGGTGCCCCGAGCTGCCATCCCAAGCAACACCCAGAAGTACCAGCAGTGGGTCACCATCAATGGACGACGGGCCGAAGCCCTCCGGGACACTGGGGCCAGTGTGACCGCTGTCCGCTGCCACCTGGTGACCCCCGAACAAATCCTGCCACATGTCCTATGCCCTGTCCGGACCGCGGACAACACTGAGAGCATGTGCCGAATGGCCAGGATCCCCTTCGAGTGGGGAGGAGTGTCCGGCACCCTAAAAGTAACCATCCGCGACGACGCCCCAGTGAACTGCCTCCTGGGGAATGACCTAGAGAGCTCCCCTTGGGCCCAGGTGGAACGCCGAGAGCATCTGGGGATGCTAGGGCTGCCCGAGTGGGCCTGCGCCACCACCCGGTCCATGACCGCCCAACCAGCCGCTGCCGCGGCCCCCGACAAGCCGACGGGCCCCGAACTACCACCCTCCTCCGGCACGGAGGAACCTGACGATGAGGCCGGGCCATCCGAACTTTCTCCCGACGAGGCCGCCTCCCTCAGCGAGATCCCCGAGCTGGCCCAGTGGCGCCACGACGGGGGCCCCACCCGCGAACAATTCCAGCAAGAGCAGAAGGCCTGCCCGTCCCTCGAGGGGGCCCGACAGCAAGCGGCCGCCCAGGCCGCGGGGGACCCCACGGGAACCCACTGGGTCTATTGGGACAATGACTTATTGTATAGCGAGCAGAAAGTCGCCGAACTAGGGGCCGGCCGGGTGTTGGTGGTCCCCCTCCGATTCCGAGAGTTCCTCCTGAACCTGGCGCATGACGTGCCCCTCGCTGGACACCTCGGGCGGGACAAAACTTACAGCCGCCTAGTGACCCATTTCTATTGGCCCCGAATGAGAAGAGACGTGGACCATCACTGCCGGTCCTGCCCGACCTGCCAGGCTAGCGGGAAGACTGGGGGTCGAGTTAAAGCCCCCCTCCAACCATTTCCAGCCGCCCACACCCCGTTCGAACGAGTGGGGATCGACATCGTGGGGCCCCTCGTCCCCCGAACCGCCCTGGGACACCGCTTCATCCTGGTACTGGTCGACCACGCCACCCGATACCCCGAGGCCATCCCACTCCGCACCGTGACAGCTCCAGTGGTGGGCCGGGCCCTGATGGGCATCTTCTCCAGGGTGGGGTTCCCCCGAGAAGTGGTGAGCGACAGGGGTACGAACTTTATTTCAAAGTACATGAGATCCCTCTGGCAACAATGTGGGGTCACCTACAAATTCACCACCCCTTACCACCCCCAGGGGAAAGGACTGATCGAGCGGTTCAACAGAACCCTGAAGGGGATGATCAAGGGCCTGGAAGAGCCCCTGAGGAGGAGATGGGATGTCCTGCTGCCCTGCCTCCTGTTCGCCTATCGGGAGGTACCACAGAAATCCCTGGGCTTCAGCCCCTTCGAACTATTGTATGGGCACCCCGTCCGAGGGCCCCTCAGCCTGGTCAAGGAGGGCTGGGAGGCGCACGTCCAAGATGCCCCCCCCGACGTCTACCGGTACCTCCTGACCCTGCGGAACCAGACTCGGAAGTTCCGGGCCCTGGCAGAAGCCAACCTCGAAGCCAGCCAAGAAGACATGAAACGCTGGTATGACGAAAATGCCTCAGCCATCGAGTTCGAGCCGGGCCAGCAAGTCTGGGTCATGTCACCCGTGGACCCCTGCGCCCTGCAGGACAAGTGGACCGGGCCCTTCAAGGTAGTTGAGAGGAAGAGCCCCGTCACGTACCTGGTCGACATGGAGTCCCCGAGGAACCCCCTCCGGGTCCTGCACGCCAACCGGCTCCAGCCCCACTTTGCCCGAACTGAACTAAGCCTGCTGCTGGCTACCGACGATGGGGGCGAAAGTGACTCCGAGCCCCTACCAGACCTCCTGGGGTCCTCGGGCCTAGACGGCTCCTTGGAGGGCGTCCGCCTCTCCGCCACCCTGACACCAGAACAGCGCCATGACTGCCAGAAGCTGCTGCAACCCTTCGCTGCCCTCTTCTCTCTCACGCCCGGGGTGACCCCCTGGTGCGTCCACGACGTGGATACTGGGGACAGCCCCCCTGTGCGACACCGCGCTTACAGAGTACCTGACCGAGTCCGAGCCTGTATACAGACCGAGGTCTCCAAGATGCTCGCCCTCGGAGTCATCGAGCCATCAGACAGCCCGTGAGCCAGCCCGGTAGTCTTGGTGCCGAAGGCCGCCGCCCCCGGCACTGCCCCGGAACTCAGATTTTGTGTCGATTACCGGGGCCTGAACGCAGTCACCAAGACCGATGCCCACCCCTTGCCACGAGCAGACGAGCTGATCGATCGCTTAGGGGCCGCCCGCTACCTAAGCACCTTTGATCTCACCGCTGGGTACTGGCAGATCAAGCTCACTCCCGGCGCCCAGGAACGATCCGCCTTTTCCACCCCCGATGGGCACTACCACTTTCGGGTAATGCCCTTCGGTATGAAGAACGCCCCAGCGACCTTTCAGAGGCTGGTGAACAAGGTCCTGGCCGGGCTAGAAGCCTTCAGCGCGGCCTACCTCGACGACATTGCAGTCTTCAGCGACCACTGGGCCGCGCACCTAGGACACCTCGGGGAAGTCCTGGCCGCTCTCCAAAGAGCCGGGCTCACAATTAAGGCCAGTAAATGCCAGATCGGTCAAGGATCTGTGACCTATCTGGGCCACCAGGTGGGGAGTGGCCAGGTGGCGCCCCTCCAGTGAAAGGTCGATGCCATCCAGGCGTGGGAGCCCCCCGCAACCCAAACCGCTGTCCGGGCCTTCTTAGGCCTCACAGGCTACTACCGACGATTCATTAAGGATTATGGCAGCATTGTGGGCCCCCTTACGGAGCTCACTTCCAAGAAACAGCCCAAGGCGGTGCACTGGACGCCCCGCTGTCAGACCGCTTTTGAGGCCCTCAAGGCGGCCATGTGCGCTGCCTCTGTGCTACAGGCCCCTGACTACAGCAAGGAATTTGTAGTCCAGACCGATGCCTCGGAGTACGGGGTCGGGGCGGTCCTCTCCCAGATGGACGCCGAGGGCCTCGACCGACCTGTGGCCTTTATCAGCCGCCGACTGCTGCCACGAGAACAGAGGTGGAGCACCATCGAGCGAGAAGCCTTCGCTGTGGAATGGGCTCTCAAGAAGCTCCGGCCCTACCTTTTCGGCACCCACTTCAGGGTCCAAACTGACCACCGGCCCTTGCGGTGGCTCATGCAAATGCGGGGCGAGAACCCCAAGTTGTTGCGATGGTCCATCTCGCTGCAAGGGATGAACTTCACCGTGGAACACCGGCCCGGCAACGACCACGCCAATGCTGACGGCCTGTCCAGATTCTTCCGCCTCGGCGAGGAGAACCCTCAAGGAGATGGGTGACTCTCCCTGCCTTCAGCTGGGGGGGACGCGTGTTGGAGCCGGCCTCGTGGCGTGGTCCTGTTCGCCCTCGCTAAGCCGCACGAGGTCCCATGCACCTCGGGGCTCCTCCATTTTGGATTGTACGTGACTCTACGTAACCACCTACGTGACCCCGCTTCACCCGGCCTCGGTCCCAGCGAGGCCCGACATCGAGGCGCCAACCCCTGGCCAGGGGGATACCACGTGAACCCTTCCCACTCCCGGCAGAGGGCAGTATCGATGGGACCCCCAACCGTCCTTCCACACCTAGGTGCGATCGCCCCACAGCTCTCTGGGGCCTGGCGCCTCTCCTGCTGGGCGTCTGGCCGCTCCCTACCCGGCCTCTCCGCCCCCCCCGGGCACAAGGGTCCGGACATCAAAGGGCTCCAGTCCTATATCTGGGGCGACCCGACAACAGGACAACAGTTGTATCCTGGAGTCAAGAGCCCTGCTGATCGGATCGCGGCTGACCCTACGGAAGAAGACTCATCCTGAACCCACACTCTGAGCCCTGCTGACGACGTCGCGGCTCCACCGTGCTTAAAGACCTTCACGAACCTTTGGGGCCCTGCTGACGCTGTCGCGGCCCGACCTTGTTGAACCTTACCATCAGAGCCCAGCTGACCTCGTCGCGGCTCGACCGAAGCGGACCTACCACCGGAGCCCTGCTGACTGTGTCGCGGCTCGACCCAAGCGGAACTACCACCCGAGCCCTGCAGACGCCGTCGCGGCTCCCCCCGTCCGAGCCGCTCTGAGACCAGCAATCAAGGTCTGGCGCAGAGCCTTCCCGTACCTGGCTGGTACTAAGACTGTCCCGCTACCCTATCCCTCTAAAGACATTGAGACTCTTACTGGATCCCTCGATCCCACTGTAAATATTGAACGTACTACTATTGATAAAGAACCAAGTTAAGCAACTGATACGGAGTCCTGTGTGGTGGTATTACTGGGCCTAGTACGATCATAGGAGAAGGACCTCCCCTAGGGGGCTTCTCAGCGGGGCTCGGCTATAACTTTGCGGTAGGAAGGTGCCCCGGAGTAGTCTCCCCGACTCCCCGGTGGTCCTCCCTCCAACACCCTGGGTAGCTCGTAATCTAAAACTTGACATCTGCCAGGCCTATCCTGGGAGAGTTCCCAGGTTCCTGAGATCACACAGCATATCTCAGTGAAAAGTGAAACTACAAGTAAGAGCATGCTCAGTGCTGTTGAGTGCAAAATTCTGTTTTCAGGCAGGTCGCTACCCACGCCGCACAGCACCACCTGTGTGCCCGTGTCCCTGCTGCTGACCTCCGCTACCGCTGCCGTTAGTTCGAGGCCCTCCTCCACCCGCAGGCTGCCACCTGCGCCTCATCCTCGGTGGCCCAGTGGTTAGCGGTAAGTATCTGTCTGCTCGCTCTGCCCCTTTTGCCTTCTGTGTTGTTTATCCCTGCTCAGCTGTTTAAATTGTTTTCTCATTTTTCTGTACTGTATCTTGCCCTTAGTTCGTTCAGACCCCTTTTTTGTTCTGTATCCTGTGCCCTTGTTCTGTTTCCCGCCCGTTCTCCTTGCTGTACTCTGTGCCCAGAGTTGTATTCCGCCCGTTTTCCTGCTAGACTCTGTGCCCTTTTACTGTACTATTCTGTGCCCTGAGTTGTATTCCGCCCGTTTCCTGCCAGATTCTGTGCCCTTTTACTATATTTTACTGTATTTCCGCCCGTGTCTTCCCTGCTGTACTGTACCCTGTGCCCTTCTCTCCCCTTCCCGCCGCTGCATCCCCGTCCCCGCTCACCCATTCTTCTCGCTCCCGCCTCTCAGCTGCTCCTCCCTCCCACCTCCCCTTCTTATGGCGGCCGCGCCGCTGGCGCGCCGAAGGTGTGCTTAAGGCAAGCCCGTTTGCGCCCGTCTGTGCCTGGACCGCACCCAGCGCCAGACAACCTGGCCCCCGCGAATGCCACAACGACTGCCACCACTACGACGCCAGCACACTCCACGTGCTCAATGCAGGCCGATCCCATTCCTGCTTCCTGGCCGCCCCGAGGTGCACCCAAGGACCCTTCTCCTGCCGAAGCTGCAGCTTCACCAGCCTTGAGCCGCCAAACCACCCTCAGATGTATACTTCTCAACACCCGCTCCGCCCACAAGCACGCCATCGAACTCTGGGACCTGCTCGACACATGCTCCCCGGCCGTCGCCTTCCTGACGGAGACCTGGCTGAACGCCTCCTCGGCACCCGACATAGCCATAGCCATCCCGGACGGCTACAAGATCACCCGGAGGGACCGCACCAATGGAATAGGAGGAGGAATCGCCATCATCCACAGGAACACCTCAGAGTCTCGACCAGCACCGACGACACCCTCAGCACCGCAAAACACCTGCACTCCAGATCCACACTGACCCCAACACCACCCTTAGAGGAACCCTCATCTACAGACCCCCCGGACCCTGGCCTCAGTTCAGCGACTCCATCGCCGACTTCGTCAGCACGCACGCCCTCGCCTCCGCAGACTACATCCTCCTCGGAGACCTGAACTTCCACCTCGAGAACAACGACAGCCACTCCACCACCCTGATCGACAGCCTCTCCAACCTCGGACTCAGACAGCTCGTCACAATGGCCACCGACTCCGCCGGGCACACACTCGACCCCATCTTCTCTGCAAGCACCCACGTCACCTTCAGCCACACCACCGAACTCCACTGGACCGACCATCGCTGCATCCACTTCTCCTTCCAGAAACCCACCACACACCACCGCACTCAACGGACCCTCTGCCGCAGCAGGAGCAAAATCAACAAAGACCAGCTAAACACCGCCCTCGCCCGAAGCCCACCTTCCGACCCAATCGACACTGCCACCCGCAACCTCAGACAATGGATCGACGACTGCACCAACATTCTCGCCCCGATCAAAAAATCCTCCAACAAACGCACCGACAGGAAAGCCAGCAGGTTCACCGCCGACCTCCAGGCCTCCAAGCAGACCTGCTGAAAGCTCGAGAAGAAATGGCACCACGAACAGACACTGGACAGCTACGCAGCCCACAAGAACGCCATCCGCAGGCACCATCACCTCATTCGAACCGCCAAAAGGACCTCCTTCAAAGACCGCCTCGACAAGAATGCACACAATAGCAAAGAGCTCTTCAACATTGTGAAGGAACTCGCCAACCCCAGCGCCAGCACCAACGACATCCCACCTTCGCAAGACCTGTGCGACTCCCTAGCCACCTTCTTCCATCGCAAGATCGCTGACATCCACAACAGCTTCAACTACCAGACCCCCCCCGACAGCCAGCGACACCTCAGACCCACCATCCGCACCAACTCACTGCTCACCTGGACCCACGTAAACGATGACACCACCAAAAAAATGAACACCATCCACTCCGGCTCTCCGTCAGACCCATGCCCGCACCACATCTTCAACAAAGCTAGCGCCACCATCGCACCCCACCCCGCAGATCATCAACATCTCCTTCGATACCGCGACCTTCCAGGAGAGCTGGAAGCACTCCGAGATAAACGCCTTATTAAAAAAAAACAAGGCAGACCCGAGGGACCTCAAGAACTTCCGGCCCATCTCCCTACTCCCGTTCCTGACGAAGGTCATCGAAAAGAGTGTCAACAGACAACTAACCCGCTACCTCGAGGAGAACAACATCCTGGGCCCATCCCAGTCCGGGTTCCGCAGCAAACTCAGTACCGAAACTGCCCTCATTGCTGCCACCGACGACATCAGGGCCCTGGACAACGGAGAAGCCGCGGCCCTCATCCTCCTGGACCTCTCAGCTGCCTTTGACACCGTCTGCCACCACACTCTACACACACGCCTCCAAAACGCAGGGATCCGAGACAAGGCCCTGGAATGGACCACCTCCTTCCTCTCCGGCAGAACCCAGAGTGTCCGCCTCCCGCCATTCTGATCCAAAGCCTCCAAGATCATCTGCGGTGTACCCCAAGGATCATCCCTCAGCCCGACACTGTTCAACATCTACATGGCACCGCTCGCCCACATAGCCCGATCACACGACCTCAACATCATCTCCTACGCTGACGACACCCAGCTGATCCTCTCCCTCACCAAGGACCCCTCCACCGCCAAATCCAACCTCCACGAAGGGATGAAGGCCGTTGCCGAATGGATGAAGGACAGCCGACAGAAACTGAACTCGAACAAGACGGAGGTCCTTATCCTCGGCTCCACCCCCTCAGCCTGGGACGACTCCTAGTAGCCGACCACTCTGGGAGCAGCACCGATCACACACGCAACCTGGGGTTCATCCTCGACTCAGCACTCTCCATGACCAAGCAAGTCAACGCCATCTCATCCTCCTGCTTCAACACCCTCCGTATGCTCCGCAAGATCTACAGATGGATTTCCACCGAAACCAGACGGACGGTCACCCAGGCCCTCGTCAGCAGCAGGTTGGACTATGGCAACGCCCTGTTCGCAGGAGCCACAACCAAACTCCTAAAACGACTACAACAAATACAGAACGCCTCTGCACGCCTCATCCTTGACATCCCTCGACGCAGCCACATCACACTCCACCTGAGAGTCCTGCACTGGCTCCCCGTCAACAAGAGGATCACCTTCAAGCTCCTCACCCACGCACACAAGGCACTCCACAACACCAGACCCACATACCTCAACAGACGACTCACCTTCTACACCCTGAACCGCCAGCTCCGCTCCGCCGACCTCGCCCTCGCCACCATCCCCCACATTTGATGAGCAACCTCCGGTGGCAAATCATTCTCCCACCTTGCCGCCAAGACCTGGAACACCCTTCCCATCCATCTGTGGCAGACCCAGGACCTGCTTACCTGCAGGAGACTTCTCAAGACCTGGCTGTTCAAGCAGTAGCAGCACTCCCCCCACCCCCAGCGCCTTGAGACCCTCACGGATGAGTAGTGCGCTTTACAAATAATTGATTGATTGATTACAAATAATTGTTTGATTGAAAATTGGGGCTGGCTCTAATGTATCCTTATGGTATGGGGAAAGTTGACAGCCATGCCTGTGCTTGGTGACGTCACTGACTTTAGTTTTGAGCACGAGGGGTCAATGGGTGTTGCAGCACTGACCTCAGCTTGTCTCTCCCCAGTAACAGCTGCCGGTAGATCATCTGTGTCTCTGCATCTGGATCCAGTGGGTCACTCCAGTCCCCCAGGGTAACCGCGGAGTGTGTCCGACTGCAGCCTCGAACTGAAAAAGAAAATGGTGGTCAGTAACATCACTAGTGAAAGGCGGTGCACAAACTGCATGTCTTGGCCCTAGGGCCGGCACGAGGAGGCTGAGTCCTTGCCCTCATTCCTTATTGGTGATCAGTACAGTGGGAGGCAGAGACTGAATAGGTAGGACACTGATCTCTCCTACGTAGACACGCCTTCCAGTGAATGGGGAGGTGACTTCGCGAATATCCATCGGGAGGGTAAGCCTTAACTGGACGACAAGAGACAAGGTTATCGTAATTAGAAGTGGCCCACACAGAGAGGCCATGCGTTTTGAGCATCTAGGGTCAAGAAATGGGGCCCTCATACCTAGGCTGGAGACCATACCCAGGGACAGATGAGCAGGAGACAGGGCTGCCCACATGGAGATAATATCCGGCAGAGGAAGGGCCAATGTGCATGTGAGAGGCTTCTCACACCGGTGATGCTGAGAGAGTGGAGAGCATTGAACGTGGACAGTTCTCAGCTCTCAAGCCTGGGTAGGGCATCCAAAGGCATATTAAGGAATGGGGAAGAGACAGGGGTACATCAATAGGTAGGGCCCGCAGAGAGGGGCTCACACACCTTGCCATGCGCTCCAGTTAGGGCTTACACATTGAATGGCAGGAGAGGTGGCGGCAGGTGCGTAATGACCTCCTGAGAGGCGGAGCATTTAATGGTCAGATGGCAAGAGCGTCAAATCTAGGAATGAATGTCAGCTAGAGGTCAAACACTGTGGGCTGTAGGCTGAGCGCTCCTGCCTGAAGAAGCTGTGCAGAGCCAGGTCAAGCAGAGCCTGGGCAGCAGTCTGAGCTCTCAGACCTAGACGTGGTCCCTAGAGGAGGAGGCTTTGACCAGAAATCCCTTCGTTTCAGTGTCACAAGCCTTGACCTTTCTCTCCGTTCTCCCCAGAAATGAAAGGCAGTGGTCTCTTCCAAAATATGTCCTTTTCCCTAGAGGCCAGCCAGTCGACGCTCTTTGAGGCGAGGGTCTGTCTGCAATGCCCACATACACCTACTATGGCCACACAGCAGTTTGGGGCAAATCACTGCCTCCGGGGGCTATGGAGCACTGACAGCGCCCTCCTCTTCCGTGGTAACTCATCAATGTAGTGCAAGGGAAGCTCCAGTGCATACACTGCGCATAACTACAGCACAAACAACCCTAGAAGCAGAGGTCTAGAGCTCACTCAATCCCTCCTATCACACAGCACTTCCTCGATGGCAGCCTCAAACTATGACAATTTTGGAGCACACAAGGTAACACTTTAGATACATTTATCAATTCCAAAATACTCTTTGACTGAGATTTTTCCAGACATTATTTTACCAGTTTAGAAGCAATTTCTCTAGAAACTGCTCCTATATCCTTTTGATGCATTTCCTAACCTTTTCCCAATCAGTTTCCGGGTGTAGTTTTATATAAGATGAACTGTTGTCATATTTTAGATTTGTTCTCATTTTTACACAACAGTCAAAGTCTGGTTTTATTCAGATTTCTCGCCCCCCTGTGCTTCTCAATTTTTTTAGCGGTATCTAGTTCACACATTTGATACTTTCAAGTGGATATTTGATACGAGCCAACCATTTTTATTTCCTAAATAATTTGGATTGTGCTAGTTGCCCTCTAGTGGGGCTAGGCCCTGAGATCAACCCCATGGTACAAAAGGGATATTTCTAGGAGCCTTTGGCACAACTTCAGTTTGGGAATATCTTGATTTCGGATTCTTTAGAAGCTCAACTAACGTGCAGTAAGGTGCCAGGCAGCCACTCTGCTGTGCCAGCTTTTGCACACTGGGCACAGCATGGGCATCAAATCAAGAGAACAACGTACACAAATTCAATCCATAGATTCTAATATATCAAAAACAGTGGCCTGCACAAATGAGGTACTGACCCTTTGAATCTTAACGGGGTGTGAAACTTTCCTTCCCAATAAGTGTTAACAGCACCCGAGGGGCAAGCTGCAAGCAGACATTTGAGGGTGCACACTTATCGAAAGTGAGGGCTCATATTGCAGTTAGACTGTAGACAGCAGGATCAGAGTGGACGTGGGGGGAGGGGGGGGGGAGCCTGTAGACTCACCAGTCCAGCCAGACTGCAGAAAGCTGGGCCAGTGGCCAGTCAGTGAGTGTGGACTCACCTGTGCAGATTGCTGCCAGCGGTGAGAGAGTGAGTGTGGACTCACCTGTGCAGAGAGCCAGTAGTCCCATTGGCTACAGTGTGAGTGTGGACTCACCTGTATAATCAGACTTCAATCAACAGGCCTAGCGTGGAAAGGTTAAGTGTAGATTTAGCTGTGCAGTCAGGTAGCAGTTAACAGGTCGAGTTGTGAGAGAGTGGGTGAAGGCTCACCTGTGCAGTCAGGTAACAGTCAATAGGTCGAGTGGTGAGAGAGTGGGCGAAGGCTCACCTGTGCAGTCAGGTAACAGTCAATAGGTCAACAGGTCGAGTGGTGAGAGAGTGAGCGAAGGCTCACCTGTGCAGTCAGGTAGCAGTCAACAGGTCGAATGGTGAGAGCGTGAGTGAAAGCTCACCTGTGTAGTCAGGTAGCAGTCATCAGGTTGAGTGGTGACAGAGTGAGTGAAAGCTCACCTGTGCAGTCAGGTAGTAGTGAACAGATCGAGTGGTGAGAGAGTGAGTGAAGGTTCACCTGTGCAGTCAACAGGTCCAGTGGTGAGAGAGTGAGCGAAGGCTCACCTATGCCGTCATGCAGCAGTCAGCAGGACCAGGAAAGAGAGAGCGAATGTGAGTTCATCTGTGCAGTCAGACAGCAGCCCCATTGGCCAAGTAATGAGTTTGGGCTCACCTGTGCGGTCAGACTGCAGGCAACATGTCCATCGGCTGCTGCGAAATGCCCCAGGGTGATAGCAAGGCTGCATCCGTTCGTTGTAAATACTGGCCTTGCGTAGCGCTGAGAGCCACTGGTTCAACTCGTTTACGTTCTGCAGGAAAGAGAATGGCATGTTACCAAGGGCCGGAGAGCTTGTGTATTCAGAGGCATGCCAAGGTCCAGACCAAGAGCCACGAGTGTTCAATCTCAGAATAACAGGACACACACTAAAAACGCAACCCCTCGCCCAAGAAGCCACAAGCACTGAAGACTATTTATCAGAAGAGGGATGGACAGGCCAGCAAAATGAAGACCTCTCAATGCCTACTGCAATCCCATAATGGAGACGGAAAGGACTGAGTGTAAAGGGAGACAAATCAATCAGCCACTTCCTAGAGCCTGCAACTAGGAGTGAGGAAACGGCGTAGGAACAGAGAACACACTACACGTCATGTCATAGACCCATCCCATGATAGCATTGTACACACATGAAGACTGCATAACTACCCACTGCTGACTGCATCATCCACAAGAGCAGAATGCACGAAGACTGAGGCCTCTCTTGTAGGTGATCTCTCCATGTAGAGGACACTCACCCACCTACCATAATTACTGCTGTGTCTCTGAGAATGATATCTACATAGAAGTCTCAATGAGAGAATGACCCTTACAAACTAATGGGGAAACCCAAATATAGTCACAGGACCTGGGTGTAGCATGCTATGAAGAACAAATGGTCCTAGACCTATTACGTAAGAACGCAAAAAGTCAGACAAACTTTTTAGTAGGTGCTGCCAAATAATCAACAGCTGGTAATCAATACAATAAATATAATGAATGAATCTGTGGTTAGCACCCAGAAAGAGAAAAAGAGAGAACACACCCACATTCTGTTTTGTCAAAAACTATTAACTTTTTCATTTTTCTTTTCAATGCAAAAAAAATAGGTAAAGACATTACCACATATTATTTGAGAATTTGAGTAGGTTGCTCAAAGGGAAAGTTGTAAGGAGAAGAAAGGTGCGCGTGCTTAAAATAGAAAAAAGGGGAAATAACAGGCTGTAGATAGTCAACTTAGTATCCATTTGGTGTTGATACTGGTTATTTTATATAACACAAACCAGTATAATGAGACCTGTCCATAATAAAATTCACACAACAATGTAATGATCTTTTTCCATGCGCATAAATGCACCATCAGAAGGAAAGGGCAGGGTGATATAGTATGGTACAGATCCTTGCTGGGGGGTATGTGCCGACGTTTCGACCCGACTTGTGCATAGAGGGTAATTTAAAACCTCCGCTTGTGGGTCTTCATCAGGACAAAAGAGAAGGTGAGGCAACCTAAGAGGTGAAAATAAAATTAATGGCGCGCATTGTCCACCTAAAGCCAGAAGGTTCAATGGGGTGTGGGTACTAACCAATTCCTGGTGCCGAGGATGGGCAGACCAGGTCACTATTCCTGTAGGTGAATAGCCTGGAAAATGAATAAAAAGTGAGAGTCAAACTCTACTTGGAGGAATATTAATAATCCGAAGAAAGGGTGCAACGGAAAACACTTACCCACACAGTGCGGAGTGTAAAGAACAACTAGTTCGATGCGATGTCAATTGCGAGACTTTGCAGCAACTCTGATATGAGTTGTCATCATGGGTAATGAAAACCCAAGAGTAAATCCCAAAGGAAATTGAATTAATCAATATTCCTGTGAAAAAATTAATGGGAACCTATCAGTACCTAGTGGTAAAGTAACAAAAGTAACAGAGCGTGCGATTAATAGTACCGTCCTGTGGCCCAGCTGAAGCATACCTGTACTTGTCTCACAACGACTGAATGAGCATGTAGACTGATCTGGAGGTGATATGAACATAAAAGGGCCAATTACCGAATCAATGTCAAATGACTGTGAAGGATGAGTTATCACTGCAGACAGCATCCTTATAGAAGGGTCCATGAATGAAAAACCATGAAGACTGAGGTCTCTGGAAAGGATACCTACGTCGAAGAGTCAATGACTGAATGATCATGAAGACTGAGATGTCTCCACATCGGAGTCCGAAGCCTGAGCTGTCTCTGGAAATGAAACGTACGTGGAGGGGTCATTGATTGAATGATGATGGATACTGAATTATAATTGGTGACGATCTCTAAAACGAAGGGTCAATGATTGAATGATCATGGAAACTGAGGTCTCTCTAATCCCTGGAAGTGATCCATCCTATAGAGGCCAATGAATGAATGACTGTGAATACCGGTGACTCTCCTCCCTGAAAAAGATCCACCCAGAGAGGCCAATGACTGTATGATCATGAAGACGGAGGTTTCTCACCCTGGAACCGATGTCTTCATTGAGAGGAAATTGACTAACTGATAATGGAGTATGAGGTTAATTTTCCCTCAGTAGGGAATCCCTCCACACAAAGGCCAATGACGTGCCATGGAGATTGAGCCCACTGGAAATCTCCACTGACCAATGGGGCTTGGCGAGAGAGTGGGAGGGTACACGGCACGGGTCTATATTGGCCCACTCCCCTTTCAAGGTTGCATAAAGGGTCTGGCGAATCGCCTCTCTTCCTTCTTCTCTCACCACATCCCCTCTTCATCCCGGCTTTACATGTATCTACCTTCGCTTCCTCCGGTTCTGTGTGTATTGGGCCTAGCTTCCTCCCACTGAGAAAACATCATAGGGAGCTGCTAATTAGATAATTAAACCGATTTTTAATGAGCCCCCTCCTCCCACCCGCAGCTGTCTGATCACCCTACCAAGCCCCTCTCGTCTTGCTTTCTCGCTAATTGGGACGCTCTCCAGTCTGAGGCAATCAGAGGTTTCCAGAGCAAGGTTGCCAAGGCAACCCCATCACTGCTAGTGGCTGGAGCGGGGGACCATTTGGAGAGAGGGATGGAGGCGACATTTCCATGTCCACAGCCCTCTGGAAACGGACCTTTCAAACTGCCCCGAGGCAAGACTGCGCATCTTTCTATAAATGATTTACTAATAATATTGGTGATTATATAGGGCCCTAACTGCAGTAAGCGTTGTGTTCACACGAAGCATTGGGACTGCGAGGGATGAGTTTCCCGCTCAGCCGACAGGAGTTCCCGCTGCTGAGCAGATGGCGGCAGACGTCGTTTCTGCGCAGGAGAGTGCGGATGACGTCCCGTTTTACTGCACGAGATGACGGGAAATCGGATTTCCCGGCAGGAGGTGACGGGATGTTGCATTTCCCTACAGTAGATCGCGAGATACGACATTTGTCCTGAGGAGATGGCGGGATATCCTGTTTTGCTGGAAGACATAAAGGGAAAATTGATCGTCCTGTTGCGTGCGATGATGGCAATTCTCAAGCCCCAGGAGAAGATGGTGCATGAAATGATGCTAATTCTCACTCCCCTGCAGGAGATGATGGGATGTCCCATATTGTTGTGCAAGATGGCTGTAATTCTCACTTCCTTGCAGGAGAATGTCTGATATCCCATATTGTTGTACAAGATGACGGAAATTCTTACATCCCAGTAGGAGGTGGTCTGACATCCCATTTTGTTGTGCAAGATAACGATAATTTTCACTTTCCTGTAAGAGAAGGTCTGATATGGCCTACTCTTGTACAAGATGACGGATATTTTCACTTCCCGGTAGGAGATGTCTGATATCCCCTACTCTTGTACAAGATGACAGTCATTTTCACTTCCCTGTAGGAGATGGTCCGATATCATCTACTGTTAGTTATACAAGATGACAGTAATTATCACCTGCCTGCTAGAGATGACAAGATATTCCACTTTGCCGTAGGAGATGGTGGGTTTTCCCATTTTCTCTTAGGAGAAGCAGTGTACCCCGATTTCCAGGTGGTAACTGCGAGATAGTCTATTTTCCTTCAGGAGATATCATAGCATCCTGTACCCCTACAGGTGATGGCACAGATCCTGTTCCTCACAGGTTCAGAGTTATATATCGTTTACAGGAAACACAGGGATACTCTATTAGGCCAGAGACATCTGTGAGCCTTGATCTAAAAAGGATTTTGTGGCCACTTACATGGCCCTGTGCAGTTTTGTGCAGCACGTACGGACTTTTATAATTGAAAGTAAATCAATGCGATGCCCAGCGTTCCTTTGCGCCATGTGATTGCCCGGGCAAAACTTTAGTGAATAACCTTTAGGAGGTAGAAAGTGAATCCAACCACAAGGTTTCCCTCGAAAGAATGAGATGCAAAGTGAGGCTCTGCAAACCCTGCTGAGAGGAGAGTGGAGCTGAAGGCCCTGCATGTGAAAATGTGCACATGGACCCCCTGGATGCAGGAGATGAGACATGAGAGGTGCGCGCGCGTCCACCAGGCTGTGGTCGAGGAGCAGGCTTGGAAACGAAGATAGAGGAAAAGTCTTTCCCATAACTGTGGCCTTAAGGGCCTGCATGAATTCGGTTATCTGAGCAGGGATCTGAAAACTTTGGCTGGGGTTGACTGTTCCAACAGAAAGACTTTGATATTTGGGCATATTCCAGTGAAACTGAACCTATGGTATTTACTCTGATTTGCATTTCATTGTTCTTCTAACCAGTCTGTGCCTGCGCTACATGGAATGAACCTAATCATTAAGCTTGGGCGGAGTTGCGGAACTCCACAAAGTGACACAAAAACTCAGCTGTGCCACACTGAGTACAGCAAGCGGCAGAGAGCATTTGGTCATGCCTGTTGGCTTTGATTTTAAGCGTCGGGTGTTTCTCCTGCGCTGGAAAATCAACACAAACCACAGCATGTGCAGCACAGGAGGGCGTTGCTTCTTTTCTGCAGCTTGAGTAGATATTCTATTCGAGTGACAACTTTCTGAACGCGAAAACGGAAGGTTTCTCAGCGCGAACACTCACGACCACCCGCTTTGAGAAATTGGAGCGCCCACATGGAGAAATCTCATCGGGAGGTGGACTTTTCTTGCTCGTGCTCACCAACTTGACGTTGGGGCGCGCAAGCGAATAAAAATCTCGCCATGAGGTGGATTTTCCTTGCTTGCGCTTGCCAACTTGACGTTGGAGAGCGTGAGCGAGGAAAAATACTCTGCTCCGTGCGGAAAACTCTGCAAACTCAACAAATGGAGTGGAGTTCACCGCCAGGGCTTACTAATCATCCCAGGTTGGCTGCAACCCAAAGTGGAAGTACAGAGGAAACTACCAGGCCTCCCCCACCCGTAAAGGAACACAACACCGAGGTGAATGTTGGCCTTGTAAGGTGAGCACGACTCTTTGTTGCACAGTGAGCTGATGGAACCTCAGTAGACGACAGACACATTCTAGAGGTAGAGTTTGTCTCAGGATTCACAATCTTATGATGGAGATTTAAACTTCTCAGAACTGTCAGAAACCATGGCCATCACCCAAATATATATCTGTGCAATATCTGGCTGCTGCTCAAATCTTAATAAAAGCATAAACATCACAGAAAAACATTGAAGCCTTGCAAAAATGCCTTCTGTTTCTGATAAAAAAGGTCCCACTCAACGACAGAACCTTTCCTGTCAGATCCAATCTGATTTGCATATAGCTGGGTCCAAACTGAGTTGATATGGAGGGTAAAAGAACAATGGGTAGGAATACTTCCGTGTGTGATTGCCATTGGTTATATTTATTGCAAGCGTTCCTCCTATCACCTTTAGTGCCTAGCCTAGAGCTCACAGTGATCCCTCACAACCTGAATTCTGCACTACAAGAACCAAATTCAAAGACCATGCAGCACAACTGAAACTTTAATGAGACAATATGTACTGGTTGTGCACTGCCCCCTGGGTGTGAAATGTAGATACAGCTCATAGAGTTACCATATGGGATTGTGCATTTAGGATTGTATGTCCTGTATGTTTGTGTTAGTGTGAAACTCCACCAGGAGAAAGGAAAATATCTGAGCCAATGGCATCATCTAGAATCTTGCTTGGGGAAAGACAAGGACATTATTAATGCGTATAGAGGTGTAGCAGCTGCTATGGCGCTGACATTGAATTTGCTCCTCCTCGTTTCAGGAGCCATAAAGCCAGTGGCAGGGAAAGAAAGTTAATATAAGAGTCCTGTCGATGAGTGACTAAGGGTAGGAAAAGGGATCATATCTGGAATGTCATTGGTTGTCAAAGGCTGTGTGATTTAACCCCTTGACCTTTGGTGAATCATTATAGGTAAATACAGGTGGGGTGTTCTTTTATGCGAGATAGTGACGCCTCCCGCGTTTGCGTAATTAATTTCTGAACTATTCCTGCGGTGCAAGAGGTGAGGGAAAACACCCTGAGCCCTCAGACTGGACTTATGGCACAGTCCACAATCAACTGGTAATACTATCCTATGCACACACTCCCCCATCCTTCCTCTAGTAAGGTATGTAGTGATTCATACAGTTACAGTTTCAGATATGCAGACTAATGAGCTCTTATCAAAACAATCATAGTCGTTTGGTGTGTACTTTTGTTCTTTAGTTCGATGAATTGCCCAGTCAACACGTGTTTCGTGTGGGTGATTGTCCATTTGACTTCTTCAGGGCTTCTATTCGGCCATCATATATCCCGTATGCTGGCGGTTAATTATCCCGATATTGTATTCCTTTCCATTATAATGACAACAGGTGGTGTCCTAATGTGCCTGAGGCTAAGAGAACAGGAGCTTCAAAACCAACCTCACTTGAATCCAGGAGCAAGTCAGAAACATTGGGATCATAGCCTGAACATCCTGGACTCGTTGCTGCAGAGATAAAGCCTCGAGCTTCACCATATCAAAGATTGACCCAGTGAATGGAAACCTCAGTGAGGGAATCAGGTGGGACTTCTGCTCGTTAATGGTGAAGACCAATGTTGTTAAAAGTTCTGCTGTTGTGTGGAGCTGGTCCATGACTGACTGTGGCAAGCCCGAATTCAGCACCTAGTAGTCGAAGTACAGGAATACAACAATTCCTGACCTCTATAGATGAGCAGTGACCACTGCAATCACCCACTGGGAACACCCAAGGGGTGCTGGTGAGGACAGAGAGGGGCACAGCTCCTGCTCAACCTTGAACCATAGGTAACACCTGTGTACTGCAGGAATGGTATATGAAAAAACATATCCTGCAAGTCCAAGTACACCATCAATCACCCGAGTTCAGAGCATCTAGAGTCTGGGCCAAAGTGAGCATTATGAATCTGTCCTTCTGTAGGAATGCATTCAGGTGATGGAGGTCCAAGATAGGCATGAGCCCCCCCATCCTTTTTCAGGATGAAGAAATGAGGTGAGAGTAACAGCCGCCACCTTTTGCTCAGTCCGGTATCCTCTATATGGCACCTTTGGAGAGCAAGAGGCATACCTCCTGGAGGAGGATGGACCAATGTCCTTCTGAAATCTGTTCTGGTATGGGTCAGCTATTGGGTGGGAAGGAAAATACCCATTTTGAATAATTTGCATGACCAATCTGTCACATGTGATATATCACCAACCTGGAACAAAATACCTAATTCTGCCTCCCACTAGGTGGCCTAATCTGTGTATGTGATGGTTCACCAAACAAGAAGGAAGTGCCGAATCCTGCCATGCACCAGGTGGGCAAGGCCAACTAAGGGCAAATTAAAGTTGTTTGTTGTCCGTTGTATCAGGGGAGGAAGACTTGGAAGGCTGGTGCCCCCTATTGACCCTCACAGCGTCTACCAAATCCATGTTGGTGGCCCCTAAAAGACTAGGCTGTCTATTGCATAAATGGTTGGGAAAGCTGTCTACATGCCAGACCTCAGGAGAAGCCCCTCACTATCCGAAACTGGTGCAGAAATTGTTTGTCAGAGGACAACAACCCCAAGGAAAGGGCTGTAATTTTACTGCCCTTAAAGCGTTTCAAGGCAGAGCCTGACTGCTCACCAAAAGGGGGGAAATCATCAAAAGGCATATCCATCAGAGAAGCCTGCATATCACTGGGGAACCCAGAGGAGGCCTCATTCAGGCATGTCAACAAAGGGACACACAGATATCACTCACCCTGCTAAGGCACTAAGTGGTTTCCACATTGGCATGGTTTGGCCTCATCTTGCCCATTATGTATCATCTGGACCAGATCTTCCTCAACAGGTCCAAAAGAGCATAGGTGTATTGGCTCAGCGTACAGATTGTGTTTACCGACCACAATGTCAAATTGGCTGAAGAAAACATACTTTTGCCAAAGACAGCTATACATATATCAGGAGGGGAGGTGGAAAATGAATTAGGGTTCCTCTTACTGGTCGAGGCCTGTATAATAAGGCTTCTTGGAGTTGGGCACCTGGGAGAAAATCTAGGTCACCAGGCTCTGCTCTATGATGAACAGCCAAAGTATGTAGGTTTCTCTTCACGGACTGTTGGTCTCCTGGCATATCACAGGTATCCAAAGATATTGGAAGATGACACCTCACCCACCCTTCTTTGCGGCACGCTTTGTCACAGGTGCACCCCCCATCGAGGTAGTCAAATACCACCTTGATGGAATCGAACAGTGATGGGAGTGGAGTCCCAAATAAATTCTTCTGGATATAAGCAGGGAGCAAGATAACTAAAATGATCTGAAGATAAAACCAAAATATGTCTCTTTATTCAGAGGCTACCCTAGGCATAATTAAGAAATTGGACAGGGATGTTCATGGAAAGCAATGTTTCCCATATCCACTTAATTTCTCCGACATGTTTCAGCCATTTCTTGAGCCCCATTTGGTCATAGGCCTTATTAGGAGCATGGGTCATCCCTACCTAGTTTGCATTCACTATCATGATTTGATTACATGTGATGTAAAATGTAAGGTTAAAATAATTCTTGTTATAAACAATAAAATGGTTTTTTTTTGTCATAGAACTGTATCAACTTCCTTTTGAGTACCCTGTAAACCACACATTTGTGGGGTACCCAATGGTGAAGTGTGTACACAGCATAGCAAAAACAAACATGATAGTACATGTGTCACTCATCCTCAGTTATGCTGACGTCCTCTAAATTGGGGCCATTTTCACCTCCTGGACATGAAGCGGTTGAAGAAAAATCATTTGTATGCTGACATATCCTGGCAGGCTGTCTTATTTGTGGGGCTTTTCCCATTGCGTTTGTGAGTTGTAATGTCATCACTGGGGATATGAATGGTTTTAGACCAATACTCTGAGACTGTCTTGCCACATCTGAATGTGAAAAGGACGGGGAAGAGATATATTTATGCTGCTTTATTTAACTATATCTTGCACCTCCCCCATGCCTTGCTTATGGTTTGACCGCGGCCGCCCGTGCAGGGAAGAGCGGTGGGGCCGGGTGGGGGAGATTTCGACAGACGACAACGAGGGAAAATTTATTATTTATTTAATTTTCCCTCATTGTCGGCTGGCGAAATCCACCCCCCACCCGCCTGACCGCAATAATCTCTCTGACCCTTTTACTTAATTTTTGTTTGCTACAAAATCCAGCCCGTTTAGTGCACACTAGTATTGCAGACAATATAATATCTCCTGATGTCAAAGTGTGCTATATAAAAGTTCTTATTCATTATACATCTTTATATCATAGGAAAAGGCTAATGGTTCCAACATCTAAACACAAATATCTACCTTTCAAAATCCCCTAGTTCTAGTTCTTCTTGGCTTCAATTCATCCTCAGAACACCCCGCTTCCATGCACCTATTTCGATCCTTGATTTATCAGATCTTACCAATGTGTCTCACCCAAAGGATTGAAGGTTTAATGATGCCCTGGAACAGCATGGGGGGCGGTGGAACCACCGCAAGTGGGGGCATGTAAACTAGACTTCGACTGGTGTCAGCAAGCCGAAAAGGTGGTCTATGAGAGTAGGGGATGCCCAAAACATGGGAGAAGATCTGGAAGCAATGGAGCAAATATCGGAACTACTAAATGTTGATGGTTTGAATGCGGCATGCCAGGTGGAGGGTACTGAGTTACTAGGGTGGGTTCTGGGTGGGGGGGAAGTTTCATAATATGGTATTGTATACTGTCTTGGAAGTTGATATGAAGATATATTGTAATTTCGCGTTGCCCGTATATGGGAAATGTAATGTGCATCAACTTAATAAAAAACTGAAATTTAAAAAAAAAATGATACCCTGGATCTGGAGGCTTAAGGAAGTCTCCTATATTAAGCTGTGTTGAAACTAAGATGCAAGATTTCTATTGGGTTAACAGCCAGTCACCATCAGTCATTATATTAGTTAGCTTCCACTTATTGAAGAATACATTTTACTTCAGTGATACCAATTCCTGTAATTTTATTGTGGTCAAATTTCAACTGATGTCATTTCCTGTCTTGGCACTGGGGTAAATGTCACATGATATGGGTCCCTGCGAAGTCATGAATAGGTCATGATATCATTTCAGATACAGCTGTCATTCTGGTGAATGGAAGTCCATAATTGTTCTGGTTACCTCCAGCCCATCCTCATGGTCACTCACCTTACACTGGATGTACATGGTGTGGGGGAGACCCTCGTTGTCCTGAGTTATGATCTGCATCATGTTCTGCTGCTGGAAGGCGTTCTCATCCACTCGCTCAACCGCGCAGATCCGCTTCACGGGGATGGAGGAGCGCACCTGCAACAAGGCACTAGATGAAACGAAGGGCCAGTCACAGCACAGGGAAACCCCTACCACAGAACTATCGACTCAAACAGAATATAACCCAGCAGCACTGCCAAGCATCAGCTACAAAACTATCAAGGCAAAGTACAAGTCAACAAGAGCACTGGAAAGCACACACCACAGAACTATCATCTCAAAGAATTCACCAACAGCAGAATTGGGAAGCACAAGACACAGAAAGATGAACACAAAGAAAACACCAACAACAGCACTAAGATACACCAGCTACAGATCTATCAACTCAAAGAATGCACTGACAACAGCCTGGGAAGCATCAGCCACAGAAAGATCAACGTTAAGGAAGCACAAACAACAGCACTAGGAAGTGCCGGACACAGCACTATAAGCTCAAATTAAATACTGGAACGCTCGCTATCTGCTCAGAGCAAGCAAAAATGACAGCAACATCAAATTAATCATGAACCCAAACCACATAACTCTCAAATTCAGTATAATTAAATCAGTTGAAAGGAAGTACCATCCTTACTTCACATAACTACAGAACTATCAGCTTAAGTAACACAACACAAGGGCAGCCGCAGAACTATAAGATGAAGAATCAGCCACAGCACTTATGAAAGAAGACACCAGCAATGGTACCTTCAATATAACTAAGACGTGACCCACAGTGCCATCGCAGGAAGCACTAGCCACAGCAACACAAAATAAATAAAACACACACACAACTTTCCCACGTCAAAGAAATCAGAAGCAACAGCACCATCAGTTCAAATGAAGCCAAATCACAGCACTATCAAGGAAGCAAAAGCCACAGTACTAACAATACAATGAAGAACAAACCACAGCACCAACAAGCGATGCACCAGCCACACCAAACCCAGATGAAAAGAAGCACCAGCACAAGCCACAGCACTCTCACTTCCAAGGAAGCACAGGCCACATTACTATGAAAGTAAACACTAGCCACACTGGTGCAATTCTGTTGGAGAACCAGTCACATCACTATTAGCTCAAAGGAAGCACTAACATCTCTATCTACTCAAAGGGAGAACGAACCAGATCACACTCAGGTCAAGGAAGTACCCAGAGAAACACTATTGATTCAACGGCAGCACCAGTCACAACACTATCTGTTTAAAGGAAGCATCCAGCCACAACACTATCAAAGGAAGCACCACCATGCTGCTATCAGATCACAGGCAGCATCAGTCAAAGCACTGTCATCTCAATGTAAGCAGCACCAACAGCATTATTATCTCACACGAAACACACTAATCAACTCAAAGCGGGTACAAGCCACACCGCTAACACCTAAAATGAAAACACCCACTACAGCACAGGCAGCTCAAAGAACGTGCCCATCACTATACTATGAGTGCAAATTAGCCTCCAGTCATAGCAGTGTGAAAGAAAGTACTGTTCGAGGAGAAGCCATTTCCAACACCATCAAAGGAAGCTCCAATCATAACAATCCTATAGGAAGCATTCACCAACAGCACTATCATCACAAAGGAAGCACCCATCTCAGCACTATGATAACAAAGGAAGTATCCGCCACCCACAGTAATATAAAAGGAAATAACAGCTTAAATTATCCACTCAACAAAAACACTTTTCACTGCAATAGAGGAAACACTGAACTATTCACTCAAAGGCATCAGCAAGCAATCACATAATTAAAAGAAAGCACTGCCACATACAATTCGCGGGAAAGAAGCAGTAACCACAGCATTATCAGTTATTGTGAGCACCAACCACAGCGCAGTGAGCTCAAAGGGAACAGGACCGCAACACTAGCAGCTGAAGGAAGCCTCCAAAACCGCAATACCAGATCTAAGGAAGCACTGGTCAAATCACTATCAGACACAGTACTACTAAAGGGCGCACCGGCCACAACATAAAAAGCTCCAAAGGATTAACCAGTTGCAGTTCTACCAATTCATTGGGAGCACCCACTACAGCACCGTTCAGAGAGCTACCAGCTCCAAGGAAGCACCAGTCACAACAAGCAATTCCTATCCAAATTAGGTGACCTGGCTCCCTCAGCCATGTTAAATATGATCCATACCGAGGGGCGTGGCCTGCCGGGCTGCGAAATGGCCGCTAGCTAGGCGAGCTCTGCCGGCCAAGAATGAATCCTTCCATCATCTGCACGACTGGAGAGCTCTTGCTAAATAAAAACGTTCCCGAACACGGACCGCAGTGCGGGGCACCGAGTGAGCCGCCTTCCGCCCTTGGGTGTGCTACTGTAGCGGAGATGTGCGTCCCGGCGTAGGAAGGCCTGCTCACGACCACTGGAGGTATGAGCGTGCTGCCGGCTGTGGCGAAACTTGAGCCCCCGGTGTCAGAGAAGTGGAAGGCCGTGGTCAGCGCGGCAGATTGCCAGCGGTCTGATCAGGGAATTTGACGGTGGGAGGGTGTTGCGAATGTTGCTGCCCCGGAGGACATATAGGTTGCAAGCGGGCACTTCGCCCCATCCCTGACACCCTTGAGGCAGAGTTTGGACCAGAGGTCGCTGAAAACGAGCGAGGGGCTGCTGCTCTGGTAGGATCGGAAGAGGCCCGTTTGGCTGTGAGTGGCAGTGCTAAACAAGGGCCTAGTGCACCATCTTAGAATCCTGAGGTGCTTCATCTCCGTGATGTGAAAGGCGGCCATTGCTGTGACACTACTCTGTGTACATTGGGACTGGTGGCAGGGGAGTGCACCTTGGGAGAGCACAGGAGAGAGTGTCGTGCTACCCCCTCTGGATGTAGGGACCAGCTCGAACTTGCTGCGCCCGGGATGTGCGCTCATATGCAGGGTACTCTTGTTCACTGCGGCCCAGGTCAGATACGACATAGACATTGACAACATTGCAGGTGGCTGACCCAAGTTGGATGAGGCCTAGATGCTGGTCCGTTGATGACCCCCTGAGTGTCCTTTAGTACACGAGCAGCATGCTGACCACACTCCAGAGTAGGGAGTAATGGTAGACGAGCCGCTGGAGGGGTAGTTCGGCGACTATCCCATTGTGTGTCGACTGCTGGAGCCAAGACTCATCAGCGGATTTTATGAGAAGGCCCTGCGACAATCGAAGCGACATGGCTAAACAAGATGCGAAACAGCCGAAGCTGATCTTCGATCAGAGGAGGACCACAAGACTTACAGAGCAAGATCCAGAGGCTGGCGCGGAGAGACCGTCAGATTCGCAGATGGAAGACCGAGGAGAAGATTTGCGCACCTTAATGCTTGAAATGAGGTCCAGTCTTCGGAAAATAAACACCAAGTTGGAAGCGCTAACGTCCCAACTAGATACTGATAAAACGCAGGTGGGGTCGCACAAGACCAGACTCGATGTGCTTGAAAACCGGGCCGCGGACTTTCATGAGTTCCAAGTTGAAACCAAGGAACAACTACTACATAAGGACAAGGTGTTAGGCATTATCCACGCCAAAAATGAAGATTTGGAGGCCCGGTCCAGCCGCAACAACCTTCGAATTACTGGCATACCGGCGACAACAGCTATCAACAAGATGGAATCTTACGTAGTGGATTTGCTCCATGAACTCTTTGACCCTAACCTCTCCTCCGTTTTCACAGTGGAGCGAGCACACCGTGCCTGGGGCCACAAGCCTCCAGTAGGCGCCACTCCCAGACCCATCTTGGCCAGAATTCTGAACTATCAAGACAGAAATCTTATCCTGCGCCTGGCCAGGGGTAAGGGGCCTATCAAGCATAAAGGTAACAATTTCTCCTTTTATCCAGATTTTACACCTGCGGTGCAGGCGGCGCGGCGGAAGTTCCTCCCTGCTAAACGAATCCTGATGCAGGCCCAGGTCCCCTACTCACTTTTGTACCCTGCCAAGCTAAAGGTCACTCACGAGGGGTCTGCACATTTTTTCACGGATGCTAAGTCCGCCCTCAAGTTTGCGAAACACATTGGTGGGAAGAAATCCAAGCAAACTTCCAAGGCTACGGACTCAGCTGAGGACCAATTGAGTGACAATGACTGAAGGGGCTATATTTACCTAGTTAGAGTTGCTACGCCATGCGGTGAAGTGAGTCTGTTTGTGCCTGTCTAGGCTGGGAGGGGAGTTTCTCTTTACAGTTTAAGTGTGTCCGGTCTCTTTTCTGCAGAGGCTGGATCTCACTCACACTATTTATGGTTCAAACCTGCTTGCTTCTGTAGTGTACTGAGATGGGTTGGGACTTATGGGATTCTTGTTGTTTTGTAATACGCAGCCTACGTGTGTTCCTGTTCTGCTGGCTCTGATGTCTTGGGTTTTCTTACACGGTCTGTGAGATAAGTAAGGCTCTCCGCAATGTTCTTGGCCACCCTGTGTTGTCAGGGAAGTATGCCGGCGGTACTGCGCCCGCATGGGAGAGCTCCCACTTGTTGCTGAATTCTTTACGATGTTTGGGGTGGGTATTCTACAACCTGATTGGGGGGGTTGCAGGGGCGGGGGGGAGTGTGTAATGTTATGTTGTTTGCCAGATCATTGCTTTTCGCTTCAAAGTCTCGTCGCTGGGTGCAACCAGTTCTGCTATTATGTTTCGCTCCTATTGGCCTTCTACAATATATTGTGATAGATGTCCTATGATCAGTTAAAATGTTTTAACCTGGAACATCCGAGGGTTAAATGACGGCAGGAAATCCAGGTTAGTCCACTCCTATTTGCTTAGACACCACATTGACATATGCATGTTACAGGAGACACATCTCCGTGTTCCATCTTCTCCCAGACTATGGCACAGTAGATGGCAGTAGATGGGGCTCAGTTTACTCCTCCATTTACTCAAATTACTCCAGAGGGGTTGCCGTGCTGATCAGACGGGGTCATGATTGGAAGGAAGGTGACCTACAAACAGATCCAGAAGGCAGATATGTCATAATACTGGGCACCCTGGGTGGGATTCCAGTTGTCTTGGTTGCGGTATATGGCCCCAATGTTGACTCCCCTGGGTTTTTTCAAGATATATGGGCCAGAGGGCAGGCGACGAATTGCAACACCATTATCTGGGGCGGGGACTTCAATGCCAACCTAGATGACGAACTGGATAGGAAAGGGGTATCTAGAACGCTGCACCCATCAGCTGGTGCTGCATTGAAGGCCATACTCTCTGACGGGGACCTTGTGGACATTTGGAGACGTACTCACCCAACTGTTAAGGAGGGGACATGTATTTCGGAGTACCATAAAGCGTGGTCCCGACTGGACTACTGGTTAGTGTCCCGTGATGTGGCTACATGGTCCAGGGAGGTCTCACATTTTCCTAGGTCTCTATCAGATCATGCGCCATGTCGTTTGCGCCTAGAACTCCCCAACTCCGTTCCACGGATGTTTACCTGGCGGTTACCATAAGATGCCCTCTTAGACGAGGCATTTAAGGAAGAAATTAGGGGAGACATAACTGACTACTTTATCCTTAACACTGGATCAGTCAATACTTTGGCTTCCTTATGGGAAGATTTTAAGACAGTCATAAGAGGTAACTGCATCGCCCGACAAGCTGGGGTGCTGAAAGCCATTCGAGGGATGCTCGCGTCTCTGGAAAATCAGATTAAGGAACTGGAAACACAGTTCTATTCCTCTGACGATCCTAAGATATTGGCCTTACTGAAGGAGTAACTGCTCGAATTTGAAGAAGAGGCAAATCATGAAGTTACATTTTTGGGTAAATATGCCCAGGGTAGGGGGAGGGGGACCGGCAGGGAGAACTCTGGCGTTGATGATTCACGCCACAAGGTCCACAGCTTACGCAACTGAGCTGACAGGTGCACACCAGTCTGTACTTAGAGGCCAGAGAGATATCCTAGACGAGTTCTCCCATGTTTATTCTGAACTATACACCACTACACAGAGATCTAGCCCAGAGGGCTTGTTGCCCTTTCTCGATTCCTTGGAGCTGCTCTGGCTGGGTCAAAGGCATAGAGAATATTTGGACTTCCCCTTCACGGTGGAGGACGTTGATCAGGTCATCAAGAGCTTACAGCTAAACAAGGGCCCTGGATCGGATGGTATAACCACCACTTTTTATAAAACATATGTTGAAGAGCTGGCGTCGCATTTATTAAGAGCTGTACGAGGAGGCTTGGGAGTCAGGCGTCCTACCACCATCGATGCATGAGGCGATAATAATGACCCCGTTAAAGCCTGGGAAGCCAGAAAATGAATTAGACTCTTATAGACCGCTGTCATTAATAAACGTGGATGGGAAAATATTGGCGAAGCTGATTGCGAATCGGCGGCAGCCCTTACTCCCGCTGATCGCTTGCCCAGATCAGTCGGGGTTTATCCCCGGGAGATCTACTTCTCATAATCTGAGAACTCTATTCTCAGTACTGCATTATTTATACCCCAAAGTGCAAGCGGACGCTGTATTCCTAGACGCTACAAAAGCGTTTGACACACTGGAGTGGCAGTATTTATTTGCCATCCTGAGTTGCATGGGGTTTAATCCGCTGTTTATAAATCTCATTTGTCTGCTTTATACTCAACCGATGGCTCGAGTCAGAATGAACGGACTCATATCACCGCTATTTGGTATCTTGCGAGGTACGTGGCAAGGATGCCCATTATCCCCTCTACTATTCGCAATAGTGATAGAGCAGTTCGCAGCATGCATCCACCAACATCACACCGCCAAGGGGACCGGGTTTAGTGCTCGAAGTCTCTTAATTTCACTATATGCTGATGACGTCACCTTATACGTGACGGACCCGGCGTAGAACCTCGATCTGCTACTGTGGGAATTTATTAGATTCGGCGGCCTTTCAGGCATCTCAATTAGCTGGGCCAAATCAGTTATTTTTCCTTTAACAGACGCCACCACCCAGGCTCCCTCCGAGTTTCCTCTTCAATGGGCAGACGAACCTGTGAAGTATCTGGGTATATGACTCAGTAGGAAAAAGCAAGAAATATGCGACATGAACTACGGACGCGCCATAACATGGCTGGAAGAGAAAGTTGTTGCGTGGGTTAAACTTCCGCTTTCACTAGCCGGGAAGATAGCATTGGTCAAGATGGTGGTTCTGCCTAAATTCCTTTATCTGTTTGTCAACATTCCCCTCACACAGGCCTCTTAAAGCTTTCCATTCCCTACTGATCTCCTCGGTCTGGACGGGAGGACAGGCGAGAATCTCGTGGGATCTTTTGACACTCCCTCTGCGACAGGGTGGATTGGGGGCTCCAGATATGCAATTGTACGCATGGAGTGCACAAGCTCAATTTTTACACCACTGGGTACACCGACCCCTTTTCAACCTCATGTGGCTGTGGAGACGGATGCTGCGGCACTGGTCTCCCTGCAGGTCGCTTTATTTCAGGCTAACAGGCATCCCAGAGACGACATAAACACAGTGGAGACCCTACGATGGGCATGGGATGAATTGAGAAAGAGAGCTTGCAGTCCTATTCTCTATGCCCCGTCCATACCCCTAGCACATAACCGTATGCTATTCACCACAGGTGAGGGTATCAGCAAAGATTTAACACAAAAACGGTGCCTCCGTACTTTCGCGGACCTCTAACCAGAGGGGGCGTTTCGGCAGCACCCGACCTCAGTGGAGGATTATCCTGTGTCTTTTTCTGAACTATTTGTATACTACAATCTTAAAGCGGCGTATCGGTCTCTACATGCTACTTTCCCGGACGCCCCGCCAACCCTGAAAGCGTTCGAGAACGTGCTTAAATCGGACTAACCCCGAAGACTCATTACCCGGAAATATAATCACATGCAGACGTCTGCCCCTTTGTCACAGCCACGGGCGCTCCAGGCATGGAATGTAGAACTTCAGCCTCCACTTACGGAGGACCAGTGGACTTATTGCTATTGCCAGCTGACAGCATTGTCCCCTAACGATAAACGTCATCTTATCCACTTCAAGTTCTTGCACAGATTTTATAGGACACCCTCCAGTTTGCACCGCATGGGTCTGAAAGAAGACGAAAGCTGCTGGAAATGCGGTACTGCTCCCGCTAATTTTTTACACATAGCATGGAGCTGCCCAAGGCTGGCAGCATACTGGTCCAACGTGTTTACTGCGATACACCAAATAACTAGTACGATCGGGGATCCTGACCCTGTAAAGAAATTGTTGGACTATGTCAAGGATACGCCCGTCAAGGTCCGAAAGCTGCCTGCCCTTTTACTTCTATTTGCTAAACACCAGGTTGCTATACACTCGGGGTGTAGGAGGGTTCCCTCTAAAAATGATTGGATTCGGGACGTCACGTTTGGCCACTCACAATTGACCACCTTTTGGGAATTTATGCCTTCGGAATCCAGGCCCAGGGACATCTGGGAACCGTTTGTTGTGTGGGCCCGAGAACAACAGGAGGCAACTGGAGATACGACGACATAGCCTGGGTCATTATGAGCCAGCGCAGGTGGCCTGGGGGAGGTCGGGGAGGGGGTGTCACACGTCTCTTGGGGAGAACTATGTAATTGTTTGTCGTTGTGCTTAATCAATTGTGAACTCTGGAAGATGCTGCAGGGACTATTTCTGCAACGGTCTTTTGAAAGGTGTTAGCTGTTACTCTTTGTCATGATAGGATGTACTCTCTCCTGTTCACTTATAAAGCAATGCAGCGAATATGTATGCAAGACTATATTTAATTTAGATTATGGTTCTATGGCGAGTTAATTATGTATCAAATAGCAACTGGCTTGTTGTTTAAATGGTTTGTATCATTGTTTTAAAATGCCAATAAATACAAATAAAAAATAAAAATATGATCCATACCCCTTTGCGCAGTGGCATTGTCCCTGATCCACTAAAATAAGGCATTGTGGTACCGCTATTGAGCCTGCTATCTACCGCCCAATTCCTATTCTACTAGCAGTGGCAAAGATTTGTGAGGCTTATGTTGCCTCTCAACTTCTTGAACTTTACAACGTCTTAGATGACTCTCAAGGTGGTTTTCGCCCAAAGCGTAGCAATGAACTTGCTCTCGTGGCTGTTCTTGATTATCTTTGCCTCACAGTCGATGACAACTGTACAAGTGCATTGACTGTGCTCGATCTGCTGGCGGCGTTTGACACAGCTGACCACACCATTCTAATCAATCTATTGTTCCGTCTTAAATTGGTTTACAGATTTTCTCACATACAGTAGTCAGCAGGTGCTGCTGGGACAAACTTACTCTTCTTACACTAACTTTTTTTGTAGGGTCCCTCAGGACTCGTCACTATGTCACCTTATTATATATATATATATGTATACACACATACATATATATGTGTGTGCATATAAATATATGTGTGTGTGTATATATATATATATATATATATATACACACACACACGCGGCGCCCCCCCAGCCTGGATTGTGGTGTAGGCACTGGGGAAAGAGCAGCAGCTGGTCTGCTGATAGAGTTGCTCAGCAGTGACGAAGTCCGCCATCGACCACGCCAGTTAAAGGAACGAGCAGAACAAAGGCTGACTAAGTCAGGGGACAATTGTATGCACGGGCAGGTTATTATACCGCGCTCGCAATTTTGGACCTGTTTGTTCCTTTTGGCGAGATCGTCGCACTGGGCGTATTGAGAGGAACTTTGATTGACATATTGGGAGAGGGAAAGTACTGACTTTTGGGAACTTTCTCTGTCCTCTCTCGATAGGTACACCAGTCAGCCAATGAGATTCCTCCATACAGACATTTAAAACATCACCCCGCCAAAATCCTCACTTTTGGACTATCCAGCTGAAAACCGGCATTGATAAAGGCATCCGCCGAAACGCGTCTGCCAGGAGCTGTTATATGAGGACAACGCGTTTGTTTTTAAAGTGTTAATGGTGGCATTAAAACTTACTGCAGAGCACCTCCAGCATGTGTCTGACCCGTTTTTAATGGCAAAAGCGGGACTGGTGTTGTACATAAGGCGGAGGTCGGCTCCGCATTCAGGCACGCCTCTTGATCTGGAGCTCCGCGCATTGCCGACAAACTTTGTGGTTTGAGTGCACGGACTGCACAGCGCGGCGCCCCCCCAGCCTGGATTGTGGTGTAGGCACTGGGGAAAGAGCAGCAGCTGGTCTGCTGATAGAGTTGCTCAGCAGTGACGAAGTCCGCCATCGACCACGCCAGTTAAAGGAACGAGCAGAACAAAGGCTGACTAAGTCAGGGCACAATTGTATGCACGGGCGGGTTATTATACCGCGCTCGCAATTTTGGACCTGTTTGTTCCTTTTGGCGAGATCGTCACACTGGGCGTATTGAGAGGAACTTTGATTGACATATTGGGAGAGGGAAAGTACTGACTTTTGGGAACTTTCTCTGTCCTCTCTCGATAGGTACACCAGTCAGCCAATGAGATTCCTCCATACAGACATTTAAAACATCACCCCGCCAAAATCCTCACTTTTGGACTATCCAGCTGAAAACCGGCATTGATAAAGGCATCCGCCGAAACGCGTCTGCCAGGAGGTGTTATATGAGGACAACGCGTTTGTTTTTAAAGTGTTAATGGTGGCATTAAAACTTACTGCAGAGCACCTCCAGCATGTGTCTGACCCGTTTTTAATGGCAAAAGCGAGACTGGTGTTTTATATATATATATATATATATATTCACTGAAAAAACCATAGGTTTCACACATGTTATAGTTAGCTGGACATTTTACTGATAAAAAACCAATGAAATTCCCCCGTTATAGTTAGTGCAGGCAACTATAACTCACGCGACCGCAATCCTCTGCTGATGCTAATACTGTATTTAGACACTTATTTGCCCATGTCTTCTTCCATTAAATTTTAGCTGTACATATATTACAAATATTTTTTTTTCATAAAGACACATATGTCATCAGCAGAGGATTGCGGTCGCGTGAGTTATAGTTGCCTGCACTAACTATAACGGGGGAATTTCATTGGTTTTTTATCAGTAAAATGTCCAGCTAACTATAACATGTGTGAAACCTATGGTTTTTTCAGTGAATTTGCAAGGTTTTTTAAATGCTAATTCCTAACTATAACGTGTGTGAAACCTATGGTTTTTTCAGTGAATTTGTACGGTTTTTTAAATGCTAAGTTACTTTACGCCATTCGTGGCGTGCGCGCCCACTTAACGCAGTTCGTTCCGTGCGCGCACGGTGCGCTTCGCGCACCGCGCGCCCACTTTACGCAGTTAGTGCCATGCACGCACGGTGGGCACGCGGTGCGCTACGCGCACCGCGTGCCCACGTTACGCTGGATGGGCCATGTACGCACGATGCGCTTCGCGCACCGTGCACACATGGAGGACATATTATGCGCTCCGTTGTGAAAGGTAATCTTTGATTTTTAACTTTAAATTAATATGCCATGCACAAATGAAGCACTTCGTGCACCGTTTGCACACGGGGTGTGGAGAATGTGGATATTTGTTTTTTTTAATTTTTTTTTTTTACCGTACGCGTAATCGGCGATTTTTCAAAAAAAATAAAAATTGAATTTTTTGCCTTGGGGGTTCTTAGGGGACACCTTCATCATGGCTAGGTGGTCGCGAACAGTCTAAACAGCCCCTTTACATGTTTTTTGCCTTTGTTTTTCATCTTCCCCCTCAGAGTGCGAGATAGAAAATGGCGTCCGCCGCTTCCTGGTTTCGACCGATTCGAATGTTTACTAAGATGTAACAGCCAATCAGAATCGCGCTCGCGCACGTCACCGTACGCGTACGGTGAGCTTACCGTAAGCGCACGGTAAGCGCACCGTAAGCTGGCTCAGATATATATATTGATTTAAAGGCTATTTTCTCAGGATCTACTGAACAGATTTACACCAAACCTACAAAAGGCACTTCCTTGACCTGTAGACTACCTCTCTGCCAAATTTCAAGTAACTCTGTTCAGCCGTTCGGTCTGTAGCTGTGTCTAAAGGTCCTATGGAAAAATGCATGGGAAAAACGGGTTTTGGGACCCCCCTTTTTTCTCAGCCCCCGCTTGACGAATCTCCCCGAGACTTTCAGGGTAGGAGCGGAGCATAGCGCCCCACCTATTTTGAAAATTTCGCGAGGATTCGTCGACCGGCGCCAAAGTTATTCCAAATAGAATGTTGCGGATTTCCTATGGAAACGTGGTCCTAACTATAACTATCTACTGGCGACCGCCAGTAGATAATATATATATATATATATATATATTCACTGAAAAAACCATAGGTTTCACACACGTTATAGTTACGAATTCGCATTTAAAAAACCTTGCAAATTCACTTAACAAACCATAGGTTTCACACATGTTATAGTTAGCTGGACATTTCACTCGTAAAAAAACAATGAAATTCCCCCGTTATAGTTACTGCAGGCAACTCGCACGGCAGGGTGTGCGCACGGTGCGCGCGTATAGATATTGATATGCTTTTAAATGCTATTTTCTCAGGAAATACTGAACAGATTTACACCAGACCTGCAAAAGGCACTTCCTTGACCTTATGGCTACCCCTCTGCCAAATTCCACGTAATTCTGTTCAGCCGTTCGGGCTGTAGCTGCGACCCCCCCCTTTTTCTCGGCGCTCGCTTGACGAATCACCCCGAGACTTTCAGGGTAGGAGCTGAACGGAGCGCCCCATTATTTTTGAAAATGTCGTGAGGATTCGTCAACCGGCGCCAAAGTTATTCAAAATAGAATTTTGAGATTTCCTATGGAAACTAGGTTGTAACTCTAACTATCTACTGGCGACCGCCAGTAGATAATATATATATATATATATATATATATATATATAGCTATGTACCTCAGGCTCTCCAAACCTCCTTCCGGCGAAAAGAGTCACGAACTCCAGTGGGTGAATGGCATAATATCTTTTTATTTCTCGCAAGCCTCCGTTCTGACGCGTTTCGGACAACACGTGTCCTTGATCACATATATATATAATTTTTCATTCTCATGGACAATAATTGGTACTCCTTAACGTCATGGTCGTACCATTCACTCCAAAATATTGTTATTTACTTCAGACCATCACCTGCAGAGATACTATCCTAAAAGAAAGCTTTAAATGTCCTTTTTGATCCTAGATATTGAAAAGCCCATACAGGGCTCAGAACCTTTCTAGTATGCACTCTTACCTTATGGGGTACGCTACGAAAGAACTCAAACTCATCTTAAATCATCCCGCCTTCAGAAAATTTCTTAAAACCCTGCTTTTTTGTTAATTATGGTTGCTGAAAAGCATGGATTTCAACTCTTTCCTGAATCCTTGAATTTTTGATGGGTCCCTGAGGGACTTGTCCAAGCTGTTCCACCACCATGCCTCTTGTGCCTTAGTGACTTTCCTTTTTGCTTCTCTAATTTCAAATTCTGTTGGTGGTCAGGACTGAGAGGGTCATAAATTAGCATCCCCCCCCCACACCTTGCCAACTCACGGCGGAGAACAGGAAGAAGCATCATCTACAGAGCTAAAGCCAGATTTTCCAGTTGAAACCCTTGACCTAATGTCTGACAGGCCACAGTAGCACTTTCCCCACCTTATTAAGTGTGGGACGTCCATCAATAGAATTCCCTACCTGGGAACAGCGAGTGAAATCTGGCAGTTAAAGGTAGGGAAGTTGCTCAATGACCCCCACATGCAGGGAGAGAACTCCATGTGACTCAGGGCCAGTGATCTTTTTAGTTTTTCAAGAACAAACTCGTGCTTTAGGAAGTAAATCTAGTAAAATAAAAACGTCTGCGGAGCAGGCACAATAAACTTGGTGCCCATTCAGCAAACTTTAGCATTTGCCAGGGAAGGTCATGTATACTGGACGTCAAATGATCCAACTTCTTGGAAGTAAAGGACTGTTAAGTCATTTTGTTCTGTATCCTCTGCAGTCCAAGGATCTGTTCTTGGGTAGCCCTACACACAGGGTATTGCAACAGTCCAAGTGCAGTATTATCAAAGTCCTAATCTGGTGTATGCAGTGAATTATTTAGTGCAGAGGTGCAGACTTCCTAGGCAAGCTTAGCTGACAGTATGAATCCTTCACAAAGATCTGACTTGAAGGGAGAAGGATATATCAGAATAAAAATACAAATTCATTAGTTCTTCACTTTATGTGATGAGACTGGACAGCCTCAAGGAGTTAGGGGCCAAGTGAATGGTAACCGGCCTTGAACTGCTTCCAAACCAGGAATATCTTCGTTTCTGTTCCATTTAGACTTATGAAGATCTCCATCCACAAGCATCCATGGCCAAGTCACAATGCGAGATGTGTATTCTCCACTCTCTGCCCCATCAGAGATGAGATGTGGATCACCCACATCCTTCGTCCATATCCCACCAAGAAAATGTGGCGCTGTTCAACCACCTATACCAAGTGACCAGGGTGAACAAAAGTAGGAAGAGGATAGAACCATCAGGTTTCCTGAATGTAATTTTCTTGATGCCATATTTTAATCAGCCTACCCAGATCACTTGCTTGCTATCTGAGAGGAAGTCTGCCATCCATGTGAGCACCATTTCATATATCCTTAACACTTCACTGGAAGCTAGGTGGTATATGGTGCTCCACTGTGTCTGGAAGATCTAAAAGTGTTAGCTTCCTGTTGTGATGCACAGCCATGATATTCATGAACACGTGGAGATGGTGGGATTCATTGTTCTCTAGTTCATTACATGCGTATGGAATGTGTGAGATCAGTCTGTTGTTGGATTTGTCGCTGGGTTTCTGCCACAGGCTTCCTGAGAAGTGGCATTGTTATAACATGTTACAGGGTTCCAGGAACTGTGCCCCGAAGGATGATAATATCTTTCAACACCTGAGAATTATAGAGGGACGCGTTGAGGAAACAACACATGCATTAATATCCTATTGACATGCACTGAAGGAAAGTTATTGTTCAACAATAGTGGAAAAGAGGATGAAGCATTCCTGCGAAACAGGACCAGTTGGTAGTTTCGTAACTCAGAAATGAGCCCTCAGTTTAGTAGTTCTTGCTAGAAGACCCTCAGGCCTCAAAACATGGATCTGGATAACCCCTTTTAAAAGGTTTCAGATCAACCACGACTTGAACGTTTTTATAGCTTTGGTAAAGGACTAAACAAAAAAGTACCAAGTCAAGCTCTTTCCATGGATCTGCCTCGTGGCTGCTCAACTCATTGACAGTCAAAAGCATGGCTCCCTAATACAACAGCATTCTGGAGTCCACATTGACATCAAGTTTCTGCCTTCCTGTAGACCGCATTCCCCCATACCACGTTCACGGATATTAACCTAAGCTTATCTCCGTATATCTTATCTATTAGTTCCCATGGTCACTGACACCAAGTTGAGCATACCTTAGTACACTGTCCTCACTTCCTCATTGAGGGTCCAGGAACCACTGTCATGACACAAAGGTAACCTACCTTGGTAGATCATTTTGACTAGTCCCATGCTCAACAATAAAAATCTAAATTGATCTATGTAGTACAGCTTTATGACACCAAGATGACATTTTAATAGGGCCCCACACTCATTGACCAGCAGAGCTTCCACTGGACGTACAAGAGGTATTCTCTCAGTAGTACACCCTGTGAGGCCCACCACATAAAATGACAACAAGATAAACTTTCTCCAGCATCCCAGTCGCATGGGCTCTAAATACACTGAAAGCATGCGGAGTTCTCCCAATGCATACATTTCATGGGCTTCACACAACCGACATCATGCTGTGGTCTCCAATAATGAGTCAAATGTTCAAATGACACCATATTTTTTTTTCTCCCATCGCTGATACATCGTGTGTGCAGAACGTTGTGATACTGTGTTGTACTCGCCGGAGCTCCAGCAACCTTGGCTCAACACTCACTTATACCTTGGTTTTTGCTCCCAGTACTGATGCAGTCAGGCTGTTACACCACTTCCAGTTCTACCATGGGAGTTCTCATCACCACAGCATTATAGGCTTCGCACTCATTGACAATGCTGAGCTCTTCACAGTGAGCATGCTGCGCCCTCCCATTATTCATGGGTTCCGCACTCTTAGACTCCATGATGATTTACTCCATTTGTACAAGCTAAACTCTCCCAGTACCATGGCCTCATCAATGCAACATTCCCAGTCCCATTGCTGATCTCTCTCTAGCTGTACCCTCCTAGTGCAATAGCCTCATGGATTTCACTCTCCTAGACAGCACACTTAGATCTTATCTTTCTGACAAGCTGGGCTCACCCTGTACTACAAACTAATGTATCCCCACTCACTTGAGATGCACTGAGAAATCGTGATAATTAGTCTTAGGCTACCAAATGCATTCACCCTTATAAGATGTCCCCTTCTTAAGATCTGCGGTGCAGCTCACCTGCCAGTCGGGTGACTTGGAGTACGACAGTGTTTCGCTGCTCAGCCAGAAGTATCGCTTCTTAAAGGTGAAGCGGGTAACCAGGTGCACACCTTCTGCCTTGCGTTTGTGAAGATATCCTTCCTTGATTGTCACTGAGGGGTGAAACAGTGCCCGTTGCTGCAGCTCACTCACTGTCACACACAGAAAGAAGATAAGAGTTAGGCAGAGAAGTACCTTCCTAGATGCTTCAGGAAAGGTTGTCAACCAAAGTAGCACCCATTACAGATTAAGTAAGGCTGGGGTGCTCCTCTTTCTCAAACATGGCCAGGTGAGATAATACGAGTCCATCATTCAGGAAAGCTAAATATTTTGAAGAAGGACTGTTAAGTGGGATTAGCACAACCATTTTAGATCCACAATTTTGACCTACACTTATTTTGGATCCTAGACACAAAAAACAAAGAGTTAAGTATATAGCACTATTCATATAACCAATGTGTGGATGGAGTACATAAACTGGAACACAATAGAGCCTATAGGGGGCTACTCATATTGGATGATATCACATGGATCTATTAAAATGAAATTTGATAAGTAAAACCTCATCAGTTAAGATGCATTTTATTTTAACTTACTTAATAGCATTATCAATGACTTTGAAGATGCACCATGCTACCACTGTGAGATTATCTTTTTTCTATTTCTAATTTTTGACTTGTACTGATTTTGATTGAATGGAGGCTAATGAGGACAAACCTCCAGTCAGGAACAAAAGGGCATCTGTTCTGCTATGCCAACTCACTGCACGAACTAAATTACTTATCAGATCGCACAATTGGGTGATTTTTCAGCAGAGAACCTGCCTCTGACTGCCCCGCCCCATCACGCCCGGACAGGGGAAAACAGCTTTGACAGCACCTTAGAGCTGGGACTAATATATGCTGCAAACTTGCCCTACACCCTTTGAAATACATATTGGATGAAACTCAACGTTCCACACAAGAGAGTTGGTTGAGGGTTGGCCAAGACCATACCAGAGGTCACAGACTGGGAACCCACTCCTGCGACTACTAGGAGTCAATAGTAGCTGGGGTGTGCCTGATTTCAAGAATCTGACGTTGAGTCGGTGGACAACACATTATACAGTTATTGCTTGAATACTGAGAAAAGGCAGGAGACAGTAGTTTAAAGCAACAGACACTCTGATTGACAACAGCTCTGCTTTATGAACAGATTGAAGAAAATTAGTAGCAAAGCGGTAAAGGAAGTTACTCTGTGGGGCCGCTATCATTAGGGCAAAAGCTTAAGCAAATAGTCAAGCTTCACATGAGCGAACTGAGTAAATGCTAGAAGGCAACTTTCCTGCATAATTACAATGGTGTAGGATGGGTTCGGAGAGGCCTTCAGATCCACACAATGCCCTCCTATGAAAACCCAAATCTAAAATGGATAGAGGAATGGACAAGCATGGACACTTCTTCTCTCTTACGTTTCAAGCAGCAGATCTGAGAGGCTCTGCCCCTCTCGGATACTTATTCCAAGTTCTCTGGGTCAAACAGGAGGAAACTACTGTCCAACGAGGTGAACTGTGTCTTCTCAGAAGAGCTGGCTAACCCTAGGGGCTCTTTATCACCTCATCAAAGGAGCCTGACCAATCAGGACAGACCACTGGAAGGCTGAATTTCGGCTAACAGACAAGAAAGTCTTATAACTTCTTGTCTGTACATTTTAGGAGAAATTTAACAATACCATATTGTTGGATTTATCAATAGCATTCTGGGAAGTCCTTGAATGCTATTTTTATGTTTCTCCTAATGGAAATTATTAGCTAATAACTTATTGCTATGTTAACCTATGTGGCAGGGGATTTGCAATGGGAAAAATGACTTGGGCAATTTTTCCAATACCAGGGCTTAAAAAAACACCTTTTATAAGAACCCTGCTAATATTTACAGGACCCCCCCCCCCTCCCCCCCTGAAACACCTAGGGGTTCTGAATATGTAAACATATTGCAGATTCTCCCTCCACAGTGCTCCTAGCACAAAAGTCCATTTTGTGAAGCGCTTTATCACCATGTGGGAAGTGAAATGTGTAATTTCACTTAACCCAGGGCACAGAAAACTCATTTTATAAGGGTTCTCATTATAACACCTGACCCCCCACACTGGGAAACCTAGGGGAGACCTTGGGGGTACCTAATATTCCCAAACATTGTAGTTTATCCATTGTTAAGTGCCCCAAACACCAAGGTCGAGTTTGGGCACAAGTTGCATTTTAAAAGCAGTACAGCAATGCAGGACTTCTTTTAAACTGACCTCAGGCTTCAGCAGTGCACACATGCAAGTGCAGAAAGGGCTGCTGGCCTCTAAACTGCCATGCCCTATTATATTCCAGGGAATTAAAGGTAGTTGCGATCCCCCTGTCCTATTATGTACTAGGGCCTTATAGGGGAGGTCATGCCAATCACAGGGTTACCCTAACCCATAGTGTACCCTTGTGCTCGTAGGTGTGTTCTGTCTCTTTCAGCATAGCACTGGTCCTGGGCCTGGTTAGACAGAGCCCAGGGCCCGACAGAGTCAGTTACCACCAGTACCAGTCAGCAAAATGTTGGAGGGTGCCCAGGGCACAGGATGACTTTGCAACAAGCAACAACAGCAAATATGAAATAATGCCTCTTTTTTAATGCGTGACTATTTTTTACTGTGAAAATATATGCACTTGGAAAATTTGTTTCATTGTGATGTTTTTCAACGCTATTTAAGAATGATATACATAAACATGCATTTCTACATAATGTATTCACAACACAATTGCAATGTTGGAATTTGTATGCTTTCGCTGAAGGTCAAGTGCTAATCTGGATTTAAGGCCCTCAACTTTGTGCATTATGTTTTGGCTCACCTGTGAACAAGACTGATGTGGAACAGCCGAAATGCGTCAGGAAGCAGTGAATGAAATGCTACCTTTCTGAAGGAAATAAACACTGGTTTTCTACAGATTTGGGCTTTGATATCTCTTGCTGTGTGTGATTTATATGACAGGGCACTCTATGCCAGCCTAAACCAAGCGGCCTGCAGGGATGGGGCTCCCAGCAAAAATAGAGAATGTCATGTGGATTTATTATGGGGAGCATTTCCCGCTCGCCCCTTCTGCAAAACTATAACAACAGCACCAGTGGCGGCTGCCACAAACAAAAAGTGGTGAGACATGTGGGGAGGCAATGAAGGGGGAGCGCGCGGGGATAAAGTTTAATAATAATTTATTTTGAAGGAAGATTTATCTAAATGTGCCAGCCACCTCCAGCGTCGCACCTCTGTGTTCTTCTTGCTACAACCAACAGACACTGGGACAGCATCACAGACTCCCTGTCCAATACCCGCTCTGCTCTCATGCTATGAGTTCAGCGCAGGGAATGGCCTGAACGGGCTGGTTTGATGCTCCGCTCAGGCTCTGGAACTCTGTGCTGTTTCTCCAACCCAGCTGTTCAATACAGTCGGGTTGGAGAAACCTAAGTCTGCATGTGTGTTTGGTGGGCTAAGACAGCCAGCCAAACACACACATACACTTAGAAGTGCACCAACCAGTCCTCCTAGCCCTCCCATGGCCCTGCCCCTGCCTCCACACGCTGGCTCGGCCAGCAGGTGAAAAATAAAACGATGATAGAATATTGATTTATTTTTCAGCTGCGGGCTCTGAACCAGTGGGGCGGCGCTCCACCGCGATTGCAGAGGAGCCACCCCTGAATTGCACGAAGGTTTCCTGGCAACAATAGCACAGAGGTGAGAAAGGGAGACTGGAGGAGAAGTTTCTCCTCTTGCCATTTCTGGGAAACTCGTGTTTTCAAAGAAGACACTGATGTTATTTTGGCAGCAAATGTATTGTGCAAGATCAGCAAATATGAAAAGAAGCCTCCTTCTTAATACATGACTATACTGTGGACATATGTGCGCTGGCCAATTTGTTTCATTGTGATGTTTTTCGACGATATTTAAGCATGATATACATGAACATTGTATTTCTACATAATGTATTCACAACACAAGTGCAATGTGGGAAAAGTATGCTCTCAGGACAGGTCATGTGCTAATCTGGATTTAAGACCTCCAACATTTGTGCATTATGTTTTGGCTCACTTGTGAACAGCTGAAACGCGTCAGGGAGAAGTGAATCAAATGCTGCCTTTCTGAAGGAAATAAACACTGGTTTTCTAAAGATTTAGGCTTCAATATCTCTTGTTTTGTGTGATATATGTATAAGATATATATATGTCTGTGTGTGCGTATGTGCGTGTGTGTGTGCACAGAGGCGCAACTAGAGCCACATTTTGGGGGGGCTACTAAAAATTTCAGGGGGGGGCTAATTCTTCCAGTGATAGTCAGAGTGGAGATGCAGGGGCTCAAGAAGGGGTGAAAAAACAACAAAGTCTCATTAGCAAGTAAATGGTCATATATATATATATATATATTCACTTAAAAAACCATAGGTTTCACATATGTTATAGTTAGCTGGACATTTCACTCGTAAAAAACCAATGAAATTCCCCCGTTATAGTTAGTTCAGATAACTATAACTCGCGCACCCGCAATCTACTGCTCATGACGTCACATATTACATCACTCATGACATGGTCAGTGGAATCACTGATGACATCATCCTTGTGATAGAGTGGCGGTCGCGCGAGTTATAGTTATCTGAACTAACTATAACGGGGGAATTTCATTGTTTTTTTACGAGTGAAATGTCCAGCTAACTATAACGTGTGAAACCTATGGTTTTTTAAGTGAATTTGCAAGGTTTTTTAAATGCTAATTCCTAACTATAACGTGTGTGAAACCTATGGTTTTTTAAGTGAATTTGTAAGGTTTTTTAAATGCTAAGTTATGTATGTATTATTATAAAAAATAATTACATTAAACTACCTATGTATATAGTTATAGATTGACTGTATCCTGTAATATGGAATGGCTCGTTTAAAATGTTATTTTTTTTTTTTTAAGGTTTTTCACCGTGCGCGCACGGTGCGTGTACCCCGCGAATTTTTGAACAAATTTTTTTTTCCACCCTTCGGGGTCCTTCAGGGACCCCCTGACAAAGGCTAGGGGGTCAGGAACTCTCTACCCTGCCCCCTTTTCACGTTCTCCACCTTTCTTTTTCACTGTCACACAACAAACACACAAAATGGCGGCCGACACATCCTGATTTCGACCGATTCGTATGTTGACTGACATGTAACCACCAATCAGAATTGCGCTCGCGCACGTTAGGGTGCGGGCACGGTGCGCGCACGGTGCGCGCCTATAGATATGTATGTACTTTTAAATGCAATTTTCTCAGGAACTACTGAACAGATTGACACCATATATGCAAAAGGCACATGCCTGACCTGAGGACTACCTCTTTGCCAAATTTCAAGTAATTCTGTTCAGCCGTTCGGGCTGTACCTTCGACTAAAGGTCCTATGGGAAAATGCATGGGGAAAACGCGTTTTGGGACCCCCGAGACTTTCAGGGTAGGAGCTGAGCGGAGCACCCCATTAGTTATGAAAATTTGGCGAGGAGTCGTCAACCGGCGCCAAAGTTATTCAAAATAGATTTTTCAGATTTCCTATGGAAACACGGTCCTAACTATAACTATCTACTGGCGACCGCCAGTAGATAATATATACATACACACACATATGGGGATAGGGAGCACACTGCCTCTCATCCCAGCACAGTTCCCGCCATTGTATCCTGGTAAATGCAGTACGCTTACTTTCAAAGACTTGTGCACCATTTCAGCAATCCCTGATGCCTTTTCTCTGCTCCCTACTACTTTTGCTCTCTACTGATGAAGGGCTAAACCCAGAAACGCGTGACTAGAGATAACAGCACTACCTGTACCAACTTTGGTGAAAGACTTCAGCAATTTTGAAGCGAAGCTTACTGCATTTACCAGGATGCAATGGGGTGAACTGTGCTGGGATGAGAGGAAGTGTGCCCCCTCCCCCTTGTGCTTAAAAGGCTCCCTTGAGCCAATGAGCTGACGAGCTCTCCTAGGATGCACCTGTGTGCTTGTGGGGCGGTACTGTGACCTGTGAAGACTAGGGCACCATGTCAGCAAGCCCTGATGACTTTTCTCTGCTCCTTACTACTTTTGCTATCTACTGACGAAGAGCTAAACCCAGAAACACATGTCTAGAGATAACAGCACTACCTGCACCAACTTTGGTGAAAAACTACAGCAACTTTGAAAGTAAGCGTACTGCATTTACCAGGATGCAATGGGGTGAACTAAGCTGGGATGAAAAGCAGTGAGATTCCTTCCCCCTTGTGTTTAAAAGGCTCCCTTGAGCCAACGAGCTGACAAGCTCTCCTGGGATGCACATGTGTGCCTGTGGAGAGGTACTGTGACTTGTGAAGACTTGGGCACCATTTCAGCAAACCCTGCTGACTTTTCTCTGCTCCTCACTACTTTTGCCCTCTACTGATGAAGGGCTAAACCAAGAAACATGTGTCTAGAGATAACATCACTACCTGCACCAACTTTGGTGAAAGACTACAGCAACTTTGAAAGTAAGCGTACTGCATTTACCAGGATGCAATGGGGGTGAACTGTGCTGGGATGAGGCGCAGTGTGCTCCCTCCCCTATATATATATATATATATAGGCATGAGGACAAATGCATAGCATGGAATCACACCCAAGAAAAGTAGACTTATAGAACTAGGTATAATGGATTTAATATGGCTATGATACAATTTTTCTCTTTCTTTGCTTTATATATATATATATAGATAATTTTCTTTTTCACTATTGGTTTTGTGAAGTATATGTCAGCATTTTTCACGGTTATGGAGCACGTTTAACATTTTTTCATTCACTTTATTCAATATTCATGAACTGTATAAAGAGGGTCAACTTGGCATTGAGGCCTCAATTTTGAGATGTTTATCAGCATTGATTGTGCATTTCCAAAAAACTATATTTATATTATTAAATGTGGACATATTTCATGTCTAAAAACGTAGGAAATGCAAAAAGTGTCTATTAAGAACATGCACAAGCATTTAAGAGAATATGTTTGTAATAAACTATAGTACTATTACTATAGTATTTCTACTATGTTCATGAACCTCATGCACTGGCACTTTAAATAGCAGGACAAATAAGCTGAGCGTCGTCATGTGATCAAGGTCGCTTGAACGGCCGAAACGCGTTATGGCAGAGGACTAGAATAAAAATAAAATAATTTGGCACCATTGGAGGTCTGCACTCGTCATTCATGCGCAAGCAATTACGAGGCGTTACGAGCTGGAGAAATATATATATATATATATATATATATATATAGAGAGATATATATATAGATGTATATATATATAGATATATATTTCCAACCCTCTTTTTTCAGAAGAACTGGAGCGCACTCAAGTGTGACTTTCACAAATTCCTTTTAATTCATAAACCAATATTTAACGGGCATATCCTCGCTTCCAACCAACGCGTTTTGGTCTCTCCGAGACTTGATCACGGTTGATTTCTCACGCTTTTACTGCTATACAAATACTTTCAGAACCTCGTCATGTGATTTCCTGTTTCCTCACAGGGATTTCTGGGAATTGTAGTTTTTGCCAACATATTTCTTTTGTAACCACGTATTTTGTGTATATAATCTCATCATAACATCGCAACGTCGAGCCGGGGTGCGGCGACCGTATGCGCCGGAGATCCCACTGGGAATGGTAACGGCGCTCCCGCATGGCGGAGACTGGTCGGGACTGCAGATGTGGGAGGAGGCGGGCCTCCAAATGTTGGGTGACTTATACGAAGAGGGAGCGCTGGTCCCTTACCAAACGCTGCAAGAGCGCTTCGACCTCCCGCGGGGAGACTACCTGATGCATGCGGCGGTGACAAGTGCGATGCAGGCGCATTAGGGAGCGGGGCTCATGGAACCCGCCACATCCGCAGCCTGCCAATACACCATGATGTCTGCTGGCACTTATAAGGCGGTGACTTGTCTGTACTCCAGAATGTTGCGTGAGACTCTGCGGCCGCTGACGGCACTAAAGGCGAAATGGGAGCTGGAAGTGCAGACTGAGATCCCTGACGCTACGTGGGCGGGGCTGGTGCGGCGAGCTCGGAAAAGTACCAGGAACGCGCGCTTCCAGCTGATACACTTCTATATTCTCCACAGGGCCTACCTTACACCAAGTAACCTTGGGAAGTATTTTGGGGTGGCAGATGCGGCGTGCCCTAGATGTGGAACGGTGGGAGCGGAGCTGGGGCATATGCTGTGGGACTGCCCTCACCTGCAAGACTACTGGAGGGCGGTTGGTGAAACGCTGACCGAGGTGACGGACAGGGACTTACAATACACCAAGGCGGTTTGTGTCCTACACTGGTTTCCTCACACACCCAAGAACAAAAATACAAGTAGATTTATTGACATGGGCCTCCTATTAGCTAAAAGGGAGGTGACGAGACTCTGGAAGTCAAAAGCGGGCCCCACGCACGGGAGATGGGCCAAGGAGCTGCAGAAATGGGCGGCAAGTGCAAGCACGCTTCGATACCAATTAGCGACCCGCAAGGCTGATGACAGGGCGCTGGAGGCGGCCACGGCATGGGAGTGATTAGTGCAAGCCCTGCGAAATAGTATGCTAGAGGAGGACGGGACGCCGTCCGAGCCCGAAGGGGTCCCCCGGAGCAATCCATCCACACAAACGAAGTGAATAGTTATGTACTTCTGAATTGTACCCAGTCTACAAGTGAGAGCCGGGAACAGTCGCAGTTGCGGGCGTGAGCACGGGAGGTGGGGAGGGAGGGAGGGGGACGGGGAATGGGATGGGGGAGGGGCAGTGTTGGGGGCAGGGGCCGGGAGGGGGGGAAATCTCTAAAGCGGAACGTAGTCACCCTACCGTGTTAGCGGCAAAAGTAAAGCTCAAACTACAGTTCAGTATGATGATCCCTGAACATCGCTGCCCGGCCTCCGGGATGTGGGCTCATGAGCTGTGTACGGCTGTCTGAATGGCCACAGGATATATGGCATTGTTATCAGCGATGCAGGCAAAGTAAGAATGTATGCTGCTGCTATTATTGTTCTGCAATAAAAACGGTTTTACAAAAAAAAAAATAATAATCTCATCATAACATGCTTTCATTATTTGAGCATTTTAAAGTAGAGTTCACAATATTATTCTTGACAGAGAAGATCTTTGCCATATAATTATTAAGATTCTCGAATCCTCAGGTCTTAATTTCACATAATCGAGCCCTCCAGTGGGCATGCTTATTATTACACATTTGTTCTTTTTCAACCAATTCAAGAAACTCATAATGGAGAATAATTCTCCCTAATTTCATTCACCTCTGTAAATATGGTCTCAAGTTTAGGTGGAAAGCAGCTCCTGTTAGAGCACTCTCAACACCAGCAACACTCTAGATCTGCTCACCTTAAATGTCTGCTTTTCTACCAAAGTATTTAAGCATGGGATTAGCATGAGAGTGCTCTAACAGGAGCTGCTTTCCACCTAAATTTGAGAACTACCCAGAGTTCTCTGCTTCTTTTTTTACATAATTTATTCGTCACTCTATGCCTGAAAGGGTATTGTTTTGACTTATACTGGGTACTCCCTTGTGTCTGGACAAAGCTATACCTCTCTGAAGAGCTCTAATTAGAGTGAAACACTGTGTCAGGGGTTGCTTTTACTCATTTCAGGATGGCTTGGTTGGTATTTTACCAATTCAAAGCAGTAATACTGTGCCTGGAGTGGTAAATGGCTTTTGTCATTTTACAGCTCAGCATGGACAGTACTTGCTAGTCCTATGCTTAAAGACTTTGCTATAGAAATGGCAAAAGACGTTGTCCTTTTCTATCTCGGCGTGGATGGCACTGTGCTAATCCCATGCTTAGGCGAGCATAGGCAGACCCGGTGAACACTGCAAATGTTCTAAATTCCCCTCCAATTTTATTTTGACAACCGCAGTAATCATTCTGAGTACGGAGGCGGTGTGGAGCCATAGCGTCAAGCTCTTTAACACAGACACACTCGGGTGTATCCACATCACGAGCAGGTCATGTGTATGTGATTGTATCATACTACAAATCAGTTTGGATTGGCACAAGGCAGAAGGAACCTGTAATTACACAGGGGTAATACGGAAATACACAGGACACCCGAGTAATCTCAGGGGTGCAGTGCCCAATGGATGAGGAAGATGAAAGGTGGGCAGCTGCCCAAATCCTGTTCACACGGAGACAAAAATCCAAAACAACTATGGGGATAACGACGGTGGCTTCCCAAACCATAGAAGATAAAATTAAAATCTTGGAAAAACTTAAAAAGACAGAGATATCTAAGTGGTGGGAAACGATCTTGCTGCAGAACTATATTGACCAAGAGATGATCCCGAGGGGTCTACGGATATTTACAACACCGACTTATGAAACACCAAACCCGGCGATGCTTAAGGAATGGTCCAAGAATTCCGCACTCAGCTCCAGAAGAATGCTAGAAATTCTGGTGAAATTTGCATGGATTGATAGGGACCTTATCCTCAAACAGATACAGGAAATACGAGAAGAGCTTAACAAACTGCCGGAAGTAGAAACAGTGGAAAAACTTTGCAATAATATGAAGGATCGTCTAAAGAAATACGAAGATGACATCAAGGCACGCAAAGAGCGCAAACTCAATCGTGACTAGAATGATTATGATAGCGGCAGAATTTTAACCTTCAGCCGCAAATATGACAATCTCTATAATGACAAGGAACCATTGGTGACAACTTCCCTCAACAACGAGGACGGACAAACAACCTCAGTATCCACAGCCAGTGAAACTGAATCAGATGTCTCAGTTGAGGCAGCTTCCAACATGGATTTCACAAGCCGTCCTGTCAATTTTTTAGAGGAATACCGTCATCTGCGCCGGAGCAGACGGACGAAGCAAGACACTCCGGCACAGAGATCTCGAGGACAGAGGGGCAGAGGCCACGGCAGAGGCCGGGGAAACGCAGACATTGCAGAAAAAGAGTACAGCAGCGATGGCAGAAGAGGCAGAGCAAGGGGCAACGTGGGAATCAACAGCACCCGCTCCAGAAGAGCTCATTGATGGACATTGACATGGTAAACAAGACTATTATCAATCTATCCAAGAGGGTGATGAATGAAACTGAGAAGATGACTCTTTGTTTAGGTCTCTCCTTTTGTCCCTCTACGTCATTTAGTTACACAGATGCCAGAATAGATTTATTCAAGTTTATCAGAAAACTTAAACTTAAAAATGGCACAAATTGAAAAGACTAGGGGAGACGAGAAAAACCAAGACATATATTCCCAATGATCAGGATAATATTTATGTGGGTGATATTGACATCCTCATTGTTATGATGCAACTTAATCGGGAAGAGCCTGAGAATACTAACATTACAGGGCAACTAACTCAGAATTGTGAACACCTTGGCATCATCACCGACAGCAATGCTTCTTCAGGCTTTAGACCTAAGTCTACATTCTATCCCACACTTCCTCATGACACTATAGATACTTTTCACGAAAGTGTGGGCAAGGCTTTGTGCACTTTTAGAAACAGGAATAAGAGTCGCACGTCCACCAACAACAACCTCTTGTATCCTCAAAGACAGGCACTCAAATCACGCATCGAAGATACTGGCATTGTCATCCGTCCAGCAGACAAGGGTGGCAATGTCGTGATCATGGACAGGGACAAATACATTGCAGAAGCACATAGGCAACTTAATGACATCAGGTACTATGAATCCATTAGTATTGAGGGATACAATAACAGCATCACTGAACTTTGGGAAAAACTTACCACCTGGAAAGACAAAGGTATCCTTGAATGGGAAGAATTTTGCTATTTAAGAAATGATCACCCCATTTTACCTGCTTTGTATCTGCTCCCTAAACTCCATAAGGATCCCATTGATCCTCCTGGACGTCCCATAGTGTCTTCCAGAGGGAGTGTATCCGAACATATATCCAAGTATGTGGCTCATTTCCTCAGGGATAATGTCATCCGTCTTCCCAGTTACATCAGGGACACCAAAGATTTTCTCAACAAAATTGACGGTCTAGAATGGGATGATGAGTTCCTTCTGATCACTTTAGATGTACAATCTTTGTACACTATTATTGATCACCAACAAGGATTAGAAGTCTGTGAACATTTCCTCAAAACTAGACCTGCTCGTTTCAGAGAACACAATAAGATGATATTGGAAATGATTAAGTATTGTCTTTCCAATAACATCTTTCTTTTTAATGGTGTCCTGTACCGACAGACTGTCGGTACTGCGATGGGTTCGTGCTTCGCTCCCAGTTTTGCGAACCTCTTTATGGGGCACTGGGAGGAAGACATTTTCACCAACCCGGACTGGAAAGTTGATCTTGAGCATGTCATCATCTGGATGCGGTATATTGACGACCTGTTCATTGTGTGGAAATGCGGTGAACAGGAGGCGATCCGGTTCATTGACAGGCTCAATATCAACAACAAAAACATTGTCCTAACCAGCAGTATCAGCAAAGTACATGTGGAATATCTTGATGTCAGTTTGGACATTATGAACAATAAAATACAAACCACTCTCTTTAGGAAAAGCCCAGCTGGGAACAGTGTCCTGCATTCCCTTAGCAGCCACCCCGAGACACTCAAATGGAGTATACCCTACGGGGAGCTGCTGAGGGCAAGGAGGAACTGCAATACTGAGGAGGCCTACCAACTGGAGAGTAATGAAATGCTGGCTCAATTCAAAATCAGAGGGTATCCCAATTCTGTGTTATACAAAGCCAAAAAGAGAGCAGATGCGATGCCCAGATCCCTCACTATAACCGACAAACTAATTGAATCCCCTGACAACAATGATGACAATACCCGATTGATCTTGACCTATAATGCAGAGTCCAACAGCATTCGTAAAATCATTGCAAAAAATTGGGACATTCTTAAATGCGATAATACGATTGGTGAGCTCATTTCGGATAGGCCCAGTATAACTTACAGGAAAGGTAGAAACATCAGGGACATGTTGGTCCGCAGTGATGTTACCATCTATCCGCACAGACATGAACATGGTTTGAAGGGATTTTTTCCCTGCGGGCATTGCAAAGCATGCAAAAACAGCATTTTTATCAAAAGTATCTTATACAATGGTGTCACTAAAGAAATTGGACAATTTCTCACCTGCAGCACCACCTTCGTCATTTATGTAATTGAGTGCCCATGCAAACTCTGGTACATAGGAAGTACCACACTTTTGGCCAAGAAACGAGTTTTAGAACATTATCGGGCTATCACACATAATGATGAGAAGTATCCAGTGGCACGTCACTTCAGGGACAAACATTTCACCAATCCAGCCCTTATGAGATTTTTTATTCTTGAACAGATCACTATCAATCCCAGGGGTGGAAATAGAGTGCTCAAATTGAGACAAAGGGAGTCCAAGTACATCGTGGACTTCCAGACTAAGGTGCCAGGCGGTTTGAATCAGGATGAGGAGTTGGCAATCCATCTCAGAGAATGTTAGTTGTCACTTGTTCTCTCTCCTCTTTCACAGTTTCCTAGTTGGAAAATGGTTTTATGATAATTTGTGATACATGTATGTTATAACGTGTGATGTATGATTCTTCCTCTCCTTATTTGGTAGATCTGTGCAGTTGTGATTTTGTGCAATGATTTCAACTTGTTCTTAGTTGCACATGTCTTATAGACACTGGCACGCACACATCACGGGCAACCTACCCTTTTCCCCTCATCTTCACTTAGCACCATGACTGGTCAGCTTCTGTGAGCACGTAAGGTTTTGGACTTATAGATCACTAATGATTACATTATGGGCACTGGCCATCTATTTTACGTTGGTTATCTAGTCGCACATGACCTGCACATGTCAAATGCATCCACTTGAGGCGCAAGCATGTGCACAGTGGGCTAATTTAGCTCCATCGATTGCAAGAACTCTGAACACTTGTTCACCAGAGCTAGTAAGACTGTGTTATAGGGGCACTTGCCCATCTCTGGCTACAGCTACACGAGTACTGATCATGCACTCTGTGCAAACATCGATTCATTTACATTACGACGTATGCTATTTTAGCGTTTTTTAGCGTTTCGTTGCCCAATTGTGTTTATCGACATGTAATCAGTCAGCAGGTCGCTACATTTTCACTGACAACCGCAACATGGCCGGCATCATTTGAGTTTGACCACTCTTTGATTAATGCGGACACCATGTACTTTCACTTTTACATGCATAACTATATTGTTTATAACTATTATGATCCACTGTCATTTAAGTTTATTCTGAAAACGTTATTACATTATGCTAATCATTTTGCATGTTACCTTACTGTGTCAGTATACCATTCTAAGATGTCTGCCGTCTAAGTCACAGAACGACAATGGTTGTCCTTTGTTTATGCTTACAGCCAAAAGCTTTATCAGTCATGGTTTGTGGTGCACTGTTGGATTACGTAAACAAGGCTTCTCTGTAAGCTGAAACGCGTTGTAATTAAACACCCTTGAATCTCCGAAGTGTCAGTGATTCGTATTACTGAGAGCGCACGACTAGCAATTCTTGTGACTGGATATATATATATATATAGATATATATTTCCAACCCTCTTTTTTCAGAAGAACTGGAGCGCACTCAAGGGTGACTTTCACAAATTCCTTTTAATTCATAAACCAATATTTAACGGGCATATCCTTGATACCAACTAACGCGTTTTGGTCTATCCGAGACTTGATCACGGTTGATTTCTCACGCTTTTACTGCTATACAAATACTTTCAAAACCTCGTCATGTGATTTCCTGTTTCCTCACAGGGATTTCTGGGAATTGTAGTTTTTGCCAACATATTTCTTTTGTAACCACGTATTTTGTGTATATAATCTCATCATAACATGCTTTCATTATTTGAGCATTTTAAAGTAGAGTTCACAATATTATTCTTGACAGAGAAGATCTTTACCATATAATTATTAAGATTCTCGAATCCTCAGGTCTTAATTTCACATAATCGAGCCCTCCAGTGGGCATGCTTATTATTACACATTTGTTCTTTTTCAACCAATTCAAGAAACTCATAATGGAGAATAATTCTCCCTAATTTCATTCACCTCTGTAAATATGGTCTCAAGTTTAGGTGGAAAGCAGCTCCTGTTAGAGCACTCTCAACACCAGCGACACTCTAGATCTGCTCACCTTAAATGTCTGCTTTTCTACCAAAGTATTTAAGCATGGGATTAGCATGAGAGTGCTCTAACAGGAGCTGCTTTCCACCTAGATTTGAGAACTACCCAGAGTTCTCTGCTTCTTTTTTTACACAATTTATTCGTCACTCTATGCCTGAAAGGGTATTGTTTTGACTTATACTGGGTGCTCCCTTGTGTCTGGACAAAGCTATACCTCTCTGAAGAGTTCTAACTAGAGTGAAACACTGTGTCAGGGGTTGTTTTTACTTATTTCAGGATGGCTTGGTTGGTATTTTACCAATTCAAAGCTGTAATACTGTTCCTGGAGTGGTAAATGGCTTTTGTCATTTTACAGCTCATCATGGACAGTACTTGCTAGTCCTATGCTTAAAGACTTTGCTATAGAAATGGCAAAAGACGTTGTCCTTTTCTATCTCGGCGTGGATGGCACTGTGCTAATCCCATGCTTAAAGATTATACAGCATTGTGGGCGTGCGAGTTATAGTTAGCTGAACTAACTATAACGGGGGAATTTCTATGGTTTTGTACGAGTGAAAAGTCCAGCTAACTATAACGCCCCTGAAACCTATGGTTTTTTCAGTGAATTTCTAAGATTTTTTAAATGCTAATTCCTAGCTATAACGTGCCTGAAACCTATGTTTTTTTCAGTGAATTTCATAGGTTTTTTAAATGCTAATTTCTAGCTATGCCTACGGAGATAGGACATGTGAAGAAAGAAGGAAAAACGCACAGAAAGAAAAAAAGAAATGCAGAAAGAAGCAATAGAAGTCCTCAAAGACGAAGAAAAGTGCAGGAAGAAGTATAACGTGCAGAAAGAACAAACAGAAGAGCACAAACAAGCCTTGTTGCAAAATCATCCTGTACCCTCAACTTTTTCAGACGGATACTGGTGGTAACTCAGTCTGACTAACCAGTCCTAGAGCCAGTGCTATGTTAAAAGACACTCAGAATACAGTGAAAACAACTACATACACTAGGGCACACTATGTGTTGGGGTCCCCCTGTGATTAGCATGACCTCCTCTGTAAGCCCCTAGTATATAATAGGGCAGGGGATTAAAACTACCTCTTAAAACGCACCACAGGGCGTGTTTGAACACGTCACCTCATGCCCCGTCCCCTCCCTTCCCCACTGTGTAAACACGCCCTGTAGCCGTTTCAAGTTGGGAGATTAAGTCCCCTTGAATCCTGAGGGTCCCTAGGGTCCAACTAGACCACTAGGTACCTCCAGTAAGGGCCACAGAGCTGCGTTGCAGAGAGGTGTAAAAAGTGGCACGGCCTGCACCACCTCTCTGCTTACTGGAAGCACCTGGTGGGCTAGTTGGACCCCAGGGTCCCTCAGGATTGAAAGGGAATTATTTCCCCAACTTAAAAACGCGCCACAGGGCCTGTGGGCGTTCTGAGTTGAGAGATTAAGTCCCCTTGAATCCTAAGGGTCCCTAGGGTCAAACTAGCCCACTAGGTACCTCCAGTAAGCGCCACAGAGCTGCGTTGCATGGAGGTGTAAAAAGGGGCGTGGCCTCAGAACACCTGTCTGCAACGCAGCTCCCTGGCGCATACTGGAGATACCTGTTGGGCTAGTTGGCCCTCAGGGACCCTCAGTATTGAAGGGGAATTAATTCCTCAACTTACAACTGGCCAGGGGGCGCGTTTGCAGAGTGCTGCAAGGAGGGGGCGTGGCCTCCGGCGCGATGCCGGTCTTTTATTTATTTATTTTTAAGAAGGAGGGCTGTGTGGCCCCCTTTCTTTTTCTAATTTATTAGCCCTGGGGACCCCATCCCCCAGGGCCTGCACCCTCATTTTTTTTTTGAAAATAATTAATTTGGCCCCCCCAAGGCCTTAATCGGCCCCGGGGACCCCAACCCCCAGGTCATGGCCTTTTTTTTATTTTTTTATTCTTTAGGAGGGGGGCTGTGTTGCCCCCCTCCTCAGGCCACTTATGGCCCCGGGGCCGGCCTTTGTTTTTTATTTTAAAAAATATATATATATTTATAGAAACACCTAGGACATGCTGGACAAACCGTATGTACCCATCACCATGACGATTTGCGTGAAATTCATTAAAAGGCTACTATGCATACAATGAATCCACGTAGAATGTATTCACACCGCTAGTGAAGCTCTGACATGTCTGACACCCTACCGTGCCTAATCCCGGCGCCCCCGCTGGTGGGTACTCTCCAAGTAGACACCCTTGTAGTTTATTTATACAAACATGGGTAGCTATTGACGGGCACATTTAATACACATGCACACCAAGCCATTCAAAGGGGATTCGACAAAAATTCGACCAAACTATGCAAGAAACCCCCTCACGGTTAATAAAACACACATCCACCGCCGGATGTGTAATACTTTTTATTTTACTCTCTGGAAAGGAGACAAACCTCACTTGAGAGTCACAGCATGCTCCTGGCTGAGCCCAATGCTGTGTTACACCCACCAGTGCCCGCCGAGTGCCACACACCTCTGTGTTGTATTCCACCAGCTAGTGCGTATGCTATGACACTCTCTAGCCCATGTGCACTGTAACACCACCCCGTGAATATGTCATGCCAGACTTGCCTTCGCACGGGTTATATTGCCCCATCTAACGTGCCTTCCTCGATGCCTATGTTATAAAGCACATCACTATGCCATACATATTACAATCTGGGATCCATATCTTTGTCACAGTACATATGCAATGTTACACTACCCAGCACAAATTTTATATTACAACTTTAGAGACTACTTAGGTTACACAACACTGCCCTGTGCATATTACACTCCAGGGCGCATATCACATAGCAAGCGATAGTGACTGTGCTATCTCACGCTCTCCAATGAATCTGTCATTGCGCACAATGTATTGCATATTATATTTCACGCCCCGGTTCATCTTACATCACACTTTTTGGTGCATAGTTTATACCATATACTATATCTAGTTTTCATTTTCAATCGTGCTCTCAGGACTATGTTCTATATAACACTGCGTCCACCTACCCTTTTCACGGGCATTACATTTTGCGATGGGGGGTGGAGGGTCAGGGGATGTTTCTGCCAAGTGAGCCCGGAGTCACAGTCCCAAACGTCCTCTTCTTCCTGAATAAAAGTGAGATTATGCTGCATACTTGTTCATATTTTAAGTAGTTCGCACAGACACACATTTTAAAAACAATAAAGTTCTTAATTCCCACCTTCTATGAACAGTTAGCTTGCTGCCCCATCCACCTCCTCCCTATCCTCTGTTGTCTGAATCCATGGACTAGCCTCCTCCCTCCTGCCATGCATGGTCTGATGTGCTGCCACTGCCCTGCATTTAGCATGATGTACCAGTGCACTCATCCTGCCCTCCATTGCCCAATTCTATGGCCCATCATTGACCTCCTGCTTAGCCTCTGTGCTTTGCTTGCTGCCCCTATTCTCCTTCCCCCTGCCCTCCGATGTCTTTGTGCATGCCCCTGCTCCATCCTTTTTGACCACCATGTTCCATGGACCTGCCACTCCTATCTACTCTGAGTGTTCTGTTGAGCTGCCACTCCCCTACCACCTGCCTAGCATTGTCAGATGACTGTAACCTGTCCCTGCCACCTCCACCCTGCCTGTCCACATGCCATGCCCCTATCCCCTTCCTCCTGGGTCCATTTTACTGCCACACCCTTCTGCCCTCCTTGGTCTGTTGTGCTGCAACTGCTCCTCCTTCCTGCCCCGCGCGGTCTGTTGTGAGGCCCCTTCCCCTGAACTCTCTTGTCTGTGCCCAGGTCCTGACCCTCCCTTCTATCCTCCATGGTCCTTTGTGCAAGGCCCTGCACCCTCCTTCTTGCCCATCATAGCCATTGTGCTGCCACTAACCCTCCCGCTTGCCATGCATGGTCTTCTGTGCTGCCATGGCCACTCCCACCTTTCCTGTGTGGTCAGCTAGCTGCTCCTGACCCCCTCCCCCCTTCCCTCCATGGTCTGTGTGTATGCCATCATAGTCTCACTGTTGCTCTCCATGGTGTGTCTTGTTTCTAGTGCCCATCCTGCCTGACCTCCATGGTCATCTTGCTGCTCCTGCCCTGCCCCCTTGCCCCCAGCCCTCTGTTTCCATGTGCAGACCCCTATTCCCTCCCTCCTGGCTTGTCGGTTCCATTGTAATGCCCCTGATCCGTCGCTCCTGCCCTTTATGGTCTGTTATGCTGCAGCTTTCTCTCCTGTCTGTCCATTATGGTCGGCTAGCTACCATTGCCTCTTTCCCCTCTGTTGTCTGTTGTCCATGTGCATGGTCCTGTCCCCTCCCTATTGCTTTCTATGGATTGTTGTGCTGCACTCCCGTCCCGCATGCCCTGTGTAGTGTATTGTGATGCTGCAAACCCTGATGCCTGCCTGTAGGGTCAGTTTGGTGCACCTCTCAATGTCCCCCCTGTCCTCTGTTATCCGAGTCCATGTCCCTACCCCAATTCCTCCTGCCTACCATGATCCAATGTACCATACTTGCGAACATTTTGAACTTGGTAAGAGGGAGATTTTTAAATAAAACTGGGGTATTGATTTTCCCCTTTGAGTTACATTGAAAAAGAGAAGATTGTAGACAGGAAACAGATCAAGTAAAGCCCATTTGAGCTTAAAAACATTGGACGTTTCCTGGCTGAAACGGGTCTGTTGGGATGTATGGTTGTATGACCACTGCCTCTTCCTTCTGCCCACAATGGTCTATTATATTGCCACAGCCTCTCTTGCCAGTCCTGTATTGTTGGTTTGTTGCCCCTGCCCCCTTTTCACTGCCCTCCATAGTCTGTTGTGCTGCCACTGCCCTTCCTGCCTGCCTAGTGTGGTCAAATTGTTGCCTCTGCACTCTCCTACCTGCCTTCGAGTCTGTGCCCCTGGCCTCTGCCTCTCAACAGTATCCCAATGAACAACTAGATTGCTAACATTCTTATTTATTACAAAAGTGTGGAATGCCTGATGTCATCTTGATGTAATCAAATCTGTAATGCCTAGAGCATTTCCTTTAGAAATTACATATATGAGAGGGTCTTATTTGCATCAAAATTATGGTTAGTGCTCTAAAAAACTAAAATGAGGACATATTTTCTGAGTTTTCAAATAGCGACAAAGAACTTTTAAATTATTTGTAATCTTAGTTTTTTTATCCAGTTGACCACTTGATTAAATGTTGCATCCAAGGGGAGAGGGTGTGGTGTTGCTTCCAGAGCTGCAGACTTTGCAACTGGGGAACCAGGTTGGAGTTTCTGCTTCAGCTCAACATTCTGTGATTCTGGTCAAATCACTTAATCTCCCCATGTCTACAACCAAAATGAATTTGATCTTGTGTGATGTAACCAATGTTCATGTAAAGTACCCCAATACCTGACAAGTCTGCACTATATAAAACTGCAAATACACAAAAAATAAGTGTTTGCACACTTCTGTCATTGGGCTACATTTGGGCGACATCTGGGTGATATTTGGGCTACATTTGGGCTCTTTTGTCTCTGGTGGCCATTTTAGGAGATTTATTTGTTGTGAAGTTTCCTAATTTCCTCATTTATTGCAGTCTCCTCAGTAGGAAATGCTTTCAGTTTTTTACTTTGATTCCACCAAGAAGGTATTCAGATATGTCACACATTTGCCATAAATTCTGAATGTTAGCACTCTAGTTGCTCATTAGATCACTGTAGTAAAGCTACTGTTCACCACGGAAGTCTGCTGCTAGTATTAGAAGGGCATGTTTCAGTCTGCATATCAGAATTTTTTAATGAAATAGAAGAGGATTTGAGAAGGCACTAAAAATGTGCCCTAATTTTTCTTTCTTCAGCACTAATCATAATTTCTATGGCACAATGAACCCCCTCATTGTGTTCCTTTTTAAATTAAATGTTTTAAGTGTTACCAGTTTATTCCAATCAAGATGGCTTCAGGTGTGCCATACTTTTGTCATAAGTAAGACAGTAAGCGCTCTAGTTGTTCTTAAGAACACTCTAGGACATTCTGTCATTGGGCTATACTTGGGCTACATCTGGGTGATATTTGGGCTACATTTGGGGTCTTTTGTCTCTGGTGGCCATCTTGGGAGATTTATTTGTTATGAAGTTTCCTAATTTCCTCATTTACTGCAGTCTCCTCAGTAGGAAATACTTTCAGTTTTTTACTTTGATTCCATCAAGAAGGCATTCAGATGTGTCACACATTTTCCATAAATTCTGAATGTTAGCACTCTAGTTGCTCATTAGATCACTGTAGTAAAACTCTGTAGTAAAGCTACTGCTCACCAGGCAAGTCTGCTGCTGGTATTCAAAGTGCATGTTTCAGTCTGCATGTCAGAATGTTTTTATGAAATAAAAGAGGATTTCAGAAGTCAAAATGTGCCCTAGTTTTTCTTTCTGCAGCACTAATCATAATTTATATGGCAAAATTAATTAAATGTTTTAAGTGTTACCACTTTATTCCAATCAAGATGGCTTCAGGTGTGCCATACTTTTGTCATAAGTAAGACTGTTAGCGCTCTAGTTGTTCTTTAGAGCACTCTGGGAAGCTGCAGTAGAACACAAAGGAATCAACTGACAGTCTCTGCCCTTGTTGGATGTACATGTTTTACTGAGAATGTCAGACTTCATTCTTACATGACTGAGAAAGATAATGTGAATTTACAGAAAATATGCTCTCAGTTTAGCTTATAGATCACGTTCCAAACCTCTGTGGGAAAAGTATGAGAAAATAGTTTTCTCTCAAACATGGTTCGTGATATCACAGCAGAAGGCTTTTTCCCATGGTAAAATCACCTTAGAACACACCACAATTCCTAAAATGAGTATGGTACCATCAACAAATGATTTATAATGTAACTAAAGTCTTAAAACCTTCTATTAACTGCAATGCTTTTTAATAGGTGCTATCATGTATATTGGTCCCAAGATGGCTGCCAACACTTCTTGGATGAAGTACTGACAGCCAATCAGATCTCACGATGAGATGTGTGGTTAGGCTCCGCCCAGATATGTATGTGATTTTACTTTTGATTTTCTCAGGAACTACTGAACAGATTGACACCATATATGCAAAAGGCACATGCCTGACCTGAGGACTACCTCTTTGCCAAATTTCAAGTAATTCTGTTCAGCCGTTCGGGCTGTACCTTGGACTAAAGGTCCCTATGGAAAATTGCATGGGGAAAACGCGTTTTGGACCCCCCTTTTTTCTCAGCCCCCGCTTGACGAATCCCCCCGAGACTTTCAGGGTAGGAGCGGAGCGGAGCGGAGCGGAGCGGAGCGGAGCGCCCCACCTATTTTGAAAATTTCGCGAGAATTTGTCAACCGGCGCCAAAGTTATTCCAAATAGAATGGTGCGGATTTCCTATGGAAACACGGTCCTAACTATAACTATCTACTGGCGACCGCCAGTAGATAATATATATATATATATATACATATATATATATAAATATATATATATAAGGAGATTGCGGCATGCTTCAAATAACGAACTTTGGCTGACAGACTCACTACAATGACCAGAATGCTCCATGCTGCAGTCCATCGTGGCGCCCACTAGAGGGAAATCACCGGAGATAAATTGAGCAATCATCTGGCTTGAGTGCGTTAGTGCGGCTCCCAAATGCCTGAAGCTCCTCCTCTGAAGAAGGCCAAAGGTTGGCCGAAATGCATTAGGAACAGTGGAGTTTTTACGTTTGGCAAATAAATCTTGAATGTCACCGCGATGTGTGCGACTCACTCTTTCCCCCGAGGAGAGATTTTGCAATGTAATGCGGCTTGGTCCTGCCGCGGAATAACGCACCACCTTAAAAGCGCGCCAAAACTGCCCGCAAAAGGACCCTCTTTTTGGAATAGCGAAAGCTACAAGGGTAGTGGCTGCCACCAGGGACTGGCCCCTGGTTTCGGACTTCAGCACGCCCGACAATGGTGTGCAAGGAGATTGCGGCATGCTTCAAATAACGAACTTTGGCTGACAGACTCACTACAATGACCAGAATGCTCCATGCTGCAGTCCATCGTGGCGCCCACTAGAGGGAAATCACCGGAGATAAATTGAGCAATCATCTGGCTTGAGTGCGTTAGTGCGGCTCCCAAATGCCTGAAGCTCCTCCTCTGAAGAAGGCCAAAGGTTGGCCGAAATGCATTAGGAACAGTGGAGTTTTTACGTTTGGCAAATAAATCTTGAATGTCACCGCGATGTGTGCGACTCACTCTTTCCCCCGAGGAGAGATTTTGCAATGTAATGCGGCTTGGTCCTGCCGCGGAATAACGCACCACCTTAAAAGCGCGCCAAAACTGCCCGCAAAAGGACCCTCTTTTTGGAATAGCGAAAGCTACAAGGGTAGTGGCTGCCACCAGGGACTGGCCCCTGGTTTCGGACTTCAGCACACCCGACAATGGTGTGCAAGGAGATTGCGGCATGCTTCAAATAACGAACTTTGGCTGACAGACTCACTACAATGACCAGAATGCTCCATGCTGCAGTCCATCGTGGCGCCCACTAGAGGGAAATCACCGGAGATAAATTGAGCAATCATCTGGCTTGAGTGCGTTAGTGCGGCTCCCAAATGCCTGAAGCTCCTCCTCTGAAGAAGGCCAAAGGTTGGCCGAAATGCATTAGGAACAGTGGAGTTTTTACGTTTGGCAAATAAATCTTGAATGTCACCGCGATGTGTGCGACTCACTCTTTCCCCCGAGGAGAGATTTTGCAATGTAATGCGGCTTGGTCCTGCCGCGGAATAACCCACCACCTTAAAAGCGCGCCAAAACTGCCCGCAAAAGGACCCTCTTTTTGGAATAGCGAAAGCTACAAGGGTAGTGGCTGCCACCAGGGACTGGCCCCTGGTTTCGGACTTCAGCACGCCCGACAATGGTGTGCAAGGAGATTGCGGCATGCTTCAAATAACGAACTTTGGCTGACAGACTCACTACAATGACCAGAATGCTCCATGCTGCAGTCCATCGTGGCGCCCACTAGAGGGAAATCACCGGAGATAAATTGAGTAATCATCTGGCTTGAGTGCGTTAGTGCGGCTCCCAAATGCCTGAAGCTCCTCCTCTGAAGAAGGCCAAAGGTTGGCCGAAATGCATTAGGAACAGTGGAGTTTTTACGTTTGGCAAATAAATCTTGAATGTCACCGCGATGTGTGCGACTCACTCTTTCCCCCGAGGAGAGATTTTGCAATGTAATGCGGCTTGGTCCTGCCGCGGAATAACGCACCACCTTAAAAGCGCGCCAAAACTGCCCGCAAAAGGACCCTCTTTTTGGAATAGCGAAAGCTACAAGGGTAGTGGCTGCCACCAGGGACTGGCCCCTGGTTTCGGACTTCAGCACGCCCGACAATGGTGTGCAAGGAGATTGCGGCATGCTTCAAATAACGAACTTTGGCTGACAGACTCACTACAATGACCAGAATGCTCCATGCTGCAGTCCATCGTGGCGCCCACTAGAGGGAAATCACCGGAGATAAATTGAGCAATCATCTGGCTTGAGTGCGTTAGTGCGGCTCCCAAATGCCTGAAGCTCCTCCTCTGAAGAAGGCCAAAGGTTGGCCGAAATGCATTAGGAACAGTGGAGTTTTTACGTTTGGCAAATAAATCTTGAATGTCACCGCGATGTGTGCGACTCACTCTTTCCCCCGAGGAGAGATTTTGCAATGTAATGCGGCTTGGTCCTGCCGCGGAATAACGCACCACCTTAAAAGCGCGCCAAAACTGCCCGCAAAAGGACCCTCTTTTTGGAATAGCGAAAGCTACAAGGGTAGTGGCTGCCACCAGGGACTGGCCCCTGGTTTCGGACTTCAGCACGCCCGACAATGGTGTGCAAGGAGATTGCGGCATGCTTCAAATAACGAACTTTGGCTGACAGACTCACTACAATGACCAGAATGCTCCATGCTGCAGTCCATCGTGGCGCCCACTAGAGGGAAATCACCGGAGATAAATTGAGCAATCATCTGGCTTGAGTGCGTTAGTGCGGCTCCCAAATGCCTGAAGCTCCTCCTCTGAAGAAGGCCAAAGGTTGGCCGAAATGCATTAGGAACAGTGGAGTTTTTACGTTTGGCAAATAAATCTTGAATGTCACCGCGATGTGTGCTACTCACTCTTTCCCCCGAGGAGAGATTTTGCAATGTAATGCGGCTTGGTCCTGCCGCGGAATAACGCACCACCTTAAAAGCGCGCCAAAACTGCCCGCAAAAGGACCCTCTTTTTGGAATAGCGAAAGCTACAAGGGTAGTGGCTGCCACCAGGGACTGGCCCCTGGTTTCGGACTTCAGCACGCCCGACAATGGTGTGCAAGGAGATTGCGGCATGCTTCAAATAACGAACTTTGGCTGACAGACTCACTACAATGACCAGAATGCTCCATGCTGCAGTCCATCGTGGCGCCCACTAGAGGGAAATCACCGGAGATAAATTGAGCAATCATCTGGCTTGAGTGCGTTAGTGCGGCTCCCAAATGCCTGAAGCTCCTCCTCTGAAGAAGGCCAAAGGTTGGCCGAAATGCATTAGGAACAGTGGAGTTTTTACGTTTGGCAAATAAATCTTGAATGTCACCGCGATGTGTGCGACTCACTCTTTCCCCCGAGGAGAGATTTTGCAATGTAATGCGGCTTGGTCCTGCCGCGGAATAACGCACCACCTTAAAAGCGCGCCAAAACTGCCCGCAAAAGGACCCTCTTTTTGGAATAGCGAAAGCTACAAGGGTAGTGGCTGCCACCAGGGACTGGCCCCTGGTTTCGGACTTCAGCACGCCCGACAATGGTGTGCAAGGAGATTGCGGCATGCTTCAAATAACGAACTTTGGCTGACAGACTCACTACAATGACCAGAATGCTCCATGCTGCAGTCCATCATGGCGCCCACTAGAGGGAAATCACCGGAGATAAATTGAGCAATCATCTGGCTTGAGTGCGTTAGTGCGGCTCCCAAATGCCTGAAGCTCCTCCTCTGAAGAAGGCCAAAGGTTGGCCGAAATGCATTAGGAACAGTGGAGTTTTTACGTTTGGCAAATAAATCTTGAATGTCACCGCGATGTGTGCGACTCACTCTTTCCCCCGAGGAGAGATTTTGCAATAAATATATATATATATATATATATGTATCATTTTTTCTACTACCTAAGGTACACAAGGGCCTGCAGAATCCACCAGGGAGGCCCATTGTCTCCTCCAATTGAAGTTCTTGGACAACACTGACATCTGTGTCAACTCCTTTTTATTTCCATTTGTGAAAACCCTCCCTTCATATTGCAAGGATAGTGCTGACTTCCTTACCAAGATTAATAACCTTGTCTGGGCAGACTCATATATTATGATTACACTAGATGTAACTGCTCTGTACACTTCCATTGATCACAATTTTGGCCTACATGCTTGCGAATATTTTCTTAAAAAGAGGCAGGCAAATTTCTTGGAACACAATCGTATGTTTCTTAAAATGATCAACATATGTTTGAAAGATAACATTTTCATACACGATGGGACCCTGTACAGGCAGATGATGGGGTTGGCAATGGGGACCTGTTTCAACCCCAGCCTCGCCAATTTCGTGATGGGCTGGTGGGAGAAGCAGGTAGCCTGGGTTGATGTGAATTCTGAATATGTTCAGAGTACCTAGATCTAGACCTGTTACATTGACGATTTATTTCTGTTATGGAATGGGTCCAGGTCGAAAGCAGAGGAATATATAAGGGTTCTCAACGACAATACTTTTAATTTACACTTTACATCACATATGAGTTCAAGTGGGATCTCCTTTTTAGACATTTGTTTACAAGTGAAGGATAGAAGTATAAATACCACAGTCCATCACAAACTAACTGCAGGAAATAGCATTTTGCACTTTAAAAGTCAGCACTCGAAGAATTTGAAAGATACCATTCCCTACGGCGAAACCCTGAGATTGAAGAGGATCGTTAGTCAGGAGCAAGAATTTGAGAAAGAAGTGCTGAAAATGAATAACAGGTTCCACAAGAGTGGCTATGGTTTAAAATCTTTGAATATTGCAAAATCCAATAACATCCCCAGGAACCAGTTACTTTATCTGTATACAAGTAGGGAAAAGGATAACTCAGCAACTAGATTCAGCACGTCCTTTAATTCTGTGTCCTCAAAGGTATTTCAAATAATGAGAAATCACTGGAAACTGGTGAAAATTGATATAGTGATAGGGAAAGATCTGCCACCAGTACCTCCAGTGAGTTATAGGAAAGGGAGGACGTTGGGAGACAGCCTGACACATAGCTCCTTTGTAAGAAAACGTAAATCGGATACATGGTTATCTTCCAAAACGTTTTTTTTTTAAATGCAATCATTGTAAAGCGTGTAGGATGACTAAAAATGTATTGATGTTTCAGACCTCAGATGGCCAAAAAAGAAGGGCTCACTGCTTTTATAACTGTAATGCGGACTATTGTGTGTATGTGCTCTCCTGTGCCTTCTCCCTCCTGTATGTGGGTAGTACCATCTTTCCATTGAAAAAACGTATTTAGGAACACCAATGAGCAATCAGAAACAATGATTTTACCTACTCTGTGGCCAGACACTTTTATGACCAGCATTAGAGTGACCCAGGACTACTGAATTACTTTGCAGTAGACAGAGTTGCCCTCAATATAAGAGGTGGGAATAGGGTGAATAATCTAAGATGCTTTGAGTCTAGGTATATCTTAGACTTACATACCAAATTCCCAGCCGGCCTGAACAGGGATGAAGAGTTGGAGGTACATCTGAGCTGATTTATTTGATGCCTCTATAATATGCCATTTTATAACAGTCTATGCTTTTTATACTGAGTAAATGGATTAGGAACTGTAAACTGTCCCTACTATGTAACCAATTTGCTTGCGGCATCTCTCGTTTAATATTATTAATTTATTTATTGATGAAAGGAACAGCATGTTATGATTAATTTATTAACATTTTATAGTTAAATATTTCAAAGTATTTATATCCGGATAAAAACCTCCCCTTGTTTTGATATAGATTTTGATATATTTTAGAAATGAATTTTGACATATATTAATTATTTGGTGGAAGTGGTTTTACCCCTGGGTTTTATATAGGATTGATATATATACATATGTTCTTTTTTTCTGAAAGCTGTGAAGAGTCGTATCCATTTCATCTTGTATATACATTTTATTCTTTCATTACGATTGAATAGGGCACTGGCCCAAGAGATTACAGGATCTATCGAGACCTCCTAGTTCCCAGGTCAAAAGCTTGTACACTTAAGAGTAAGTTAGACAGGATAGTGTTATACTAATGCAATGTATTGACATTAGAAATGTGGAGAGGAAAAAAGAGGAAAAAAGAAAATTTGAAAAAAATGAAGAAAGACTACTGAAACATTGATGTCTTTTATGTCTATGATACTATGTACCTTTAAAACAGAAATGGCCGGATGGCCAGTGTAACTTTGATAAAGGCTGGGACCAGCCGAAACGTTTCAGGGAACTGAAACGCTGTGATTTTGAATAAAGAAATTATTCTTACCCCGTCTGGAGTGCCCACTGTTTCTCGTGTATCGAGAGGTTTGGAGTATATATATATGTCCCAGATAATAAAGAGATCATCGCTGTATCTCAGCCATAATGGGATGTGTTCGGTGTATTTTTCCAGTGCATCGGTCCATACCACCTGCTCCTCCCACCAGCCGAGAAAAAGATTAGCCAGGCTGGGGGCGAAGCAGGTGCCCATAGCTGTACTGGACCTTTGTCGATAAAGTGTCTTGTCAAAGAAGAAGATGTTTTCCTGCAAGCAAAAGAGCATCATTTGTTTTAACATTAATGCATGATTTAATTTGTCTTTAGATTGACGTTGCAGATAGTACATGCAAGCTTCAACACCTCTACATTGATCTCTTTCATGTCTATGATGACGTTTTTCTGTGTGTGTATTCAAAATGTTGTTCCCCCTACATCCGGGTAACTTGACAAAGGCCTTTACGGCTGAAACGCGTTGTTTGTAAGCAATTAAAGCTCTCACTTTAATCGGATGGTGTGCCGCTTCATTCCTTCGTGGATTGACCCTTTTTCTTGGATTTGTGGCTTTTCGCTACCACGGCAAGCACCGCCTCGAATTGGCAGGCGTACGGCGATACATGTTTTTGGAAATATATATGTATATATATATTATCTACTGGCGGTCGCCAGTAGATAGTTATAGTTAGGACCGAGTTTCCATAGGAAATCTGAAAATTCTATTTTGAATAACTTTGGCGCCGGTTGACGAATCCTCGCAAAATTTTCAAAACTAATGGGGCGCTCCGCTCAGCTCCTACCCTGAAAGTCTCGGGGTGATTCGTCAAGCGGGGGCCGAGAAAAGAGTGGGGTCCCAAAACGCGTTTTCCCCATGCATTTTCCCATAGGACCTTTAGTCGAAGGTACAGCCCGAACGGCTGAACAGAATTACTTGAAATTTGGCAAAGAGGTAGTCCTCAGGTCAGGCATGTGCCTTTTGCATATATGGTGTCAATCTGTTCAGTAGTTCCAGAGAAAATTGCAGTTAAAAGTACATAAATATCTATAGGCGCGCACCGTGCGCGCACGGTGCGCGCACGGTGCCATGCGCGATCGTAATTCTGATTAGTGGTTACATGTCAGTCAGCATTCGAATCGGTCGAAATCAGGAAGTGTCGGCCGCCATTTTGTGTGTGACAGTGAAAAAGAAAGGTGGAGAACGTGAAAAGGGGGCAGGGTAGAGAGTTCCTGACCCCCTAGCCTTTGTCAGGGGGTCCCTGAAGGACCCCCAAGGGTGAAAAAAACATTTTATTTTTTTTCAAAAAATCGCAGGGTGCGCGCACGGTGGCAAAAAATTCATTACAAAAATTACAACACAGTATATTAGGAATATAGCTCTTCTTGGAGAAGTGAAGTGAGTTCTGAAAAGAACTGTTGTTTTTTGTCGAGCAGTAAAAAAAAAAAAAAATGCAGCCAAAAAAAAAAAAAAGAAAAACTGTTCAACAGGAACAACAAAAAAAAGGAAAAAAATTAGGGGGTGGAGCATGTGTGCTGCTGTATCTTGTTCTCTATTAGGTTAATGCTGCTCTCACCATAACAGACAACAGCATTGCACACATTGCACCGTATATGCACCTTCTCGAACAGAGGGTGCATATCCAGAGGTCTGGAAGCAGGTGAAGCTGCGGCTGCAGATGATGTGCTCGGCAAAACCATTGAAATTCCCCCGTTATAGTTATAGTCATTGGAGATGTCATCAGTGATGTCATGAGTAATATCACTGACCATGTCATGAGTGATGTAATATGTGACGTCATCAGCAGTGGATTGCGGTCACGCGAGTTATAGTTAGCTGAACTAACTATAACGGGGGAATTTCAATGGTTTTTTACGAGTGAAATGTCCAGCTAACTATAACATGTGTGAAACCTATGGTTTTTTCAGTGAATTTGCAAGGTTTTTAAATGCTAATTCCTAACTATAACGTGTGTGAAACCTATGGTTTTTTCAGTGAATATATATATACATACATATACACCAAAATAACTTTAATCCGATATTATGGTGGTCGGAATAGTGACATAGAACTATTCAGTGTATGAAGGTTTAATAAGTGTTTCAAATAGGAGTTTCTCTCAGGTTTAATAAGTAATTTTGAAATGATTTTGCATATCTAACCTCTTTTTGGTGCAAAGGCACATGGGTGTGTGTTTCAGGGATGTGAAATTCCTATAGCCCGACTCCCGGTACATATTGTTTGGGGTCAAGGGCAACAAGTTTTCATGTGTATTTTGTCCTTGGGACAAGTAGGCCCAACCCTCTACAGCACAAACCCTTTGGCTGCTAGTTTATAGTATCACATTATGGATCAGGGAAGGGTATTGTCTACAGTTAAAGTAATATGGGTCCATGTGTTAATGCTGTTCAAACTTGTATTTACAGTTCAATTAATGCAAAGCCTTTATTATAAGGGTGAGCACTAAAAGTACATGTTGTAAGCTCATCCTGCACTACTAACAGTGGTTCCAGTATAAATGTGTTCACACGTTTTCAAAGTCGAGTAATATGAAGATATGTATAATGCTCCCAGAATGCTCTCTGATTAGATGCAATTTTTTGCAGAAGCTTGAAAGCAAGAGTGAATGATTCTTTGCTTTCAAAATAAAATGTTCACAAAAAATGCAAGTAGGAAAAAACCTTTTGCTAAACTACTGTAAGATTTTAGGTACCATATCTTTGCAGCATCATTTAGTAATATGTTGATGTATGCTTGTAATTCCCAAAAATATTCATAATGGTAAATCAGTGTAACCAGTTTAAATACGATTATGGGAAACAAAGATAAACAAGCATTGGCAAAGGCAGTAGGCCCGAAATTGGTGGTCAGCCTTTTGGTTTTGTCAATGAATGTCTTGTTTAGGCATGGTTTTTGTAGAACCTTATCGGTGTGGGAGCTGCTTGGCCCTCGCCATTCTAACAAGCATTGTCAAAATCATAAATTGTTTTTGATCTCAGAAAGCACACATTGCCACAGCAGTTCCGGGCACTGCACTAAACTACTTTGTGTGCCAATATGCACCTTGTAAAAGAGCAGAATACTGTCACTCACAGTGAAGCCAGCTGATAGACCGAGAGAAAGAGAGAGAGAGAGAGAGAGAGACAGAATTTTATCAAGCACAAAAAGTCATGGTTAACGCAAGGCCTAATTAGAGGCCCAATTATTAAAGAAAGTCTCAAAAGTGCATCCATGGTATATATCCTTGCATTAAGTGCATATATACAGTTTCCGTGAATTCACAAGAATTTAAAGAAGTAGTCCAAGAAATAGTACTCCGAGAAAATATTTGTGAACTGCATTTTAGCATGAGCAAATGTGCATGTGTAGATTTTGCTCATATGAAAATCTGAATGTTTTAGGTTCACTTTTCCTCCAAACACTTTTTTCCCAACCCTGGAAAAGGTTTTATGTCTGCCACTGTCAGGAGTACATTTCCAACCTTTTTAGATTAGAAAAGAGTTGGTGAAACCCCTTAAAACATGCAAGATAGTAGGTTTGCACAGACTCAATAGGGCATTCCAACCTTTGTACTATTGCTTACCACTACCTTCAGCCCCAGTATGTAGACCTGCCGAAACATAGCAACATAAGGAATTTGCTAGTATTTAAACCCTACTATGGTAGGAGCCCTGCCATAATTAGAGAGGCTATATCAGAACTCTTATATAATGAGATTGCTGTCGTAATTTGTCGCCGCATTACAAAACACAAACGGGACAAGTGGATTTTGTTACAGGACAAGTAGATTTATGAATCAATCTGCCCCATGGACAAGAAAATATTTTATTAAATTCCACACCCCTGGTGTTTGTTTGCTCGTGTTTTCTGCCACAATGTTCTTCTACAACAGCGAGGTCCAACATACGTTTTAGAAACTGGGGTGTAGCTTGGTCAATAAGAATAGGGGGATGAGCTTCAGACTATCCAACAATCATATCATGTTAAAATTAATTTTACGACAAGCAGGATGCATGAGAGGGGCTTAAGAGATAATGGAAAGGGAGAGGAATGCGGATTAGTAGGGGTCTTAAACGAGAGAAACCACAATATTTAGTAAAACAAAACATTTTGAAGACTATTAAAACAGAGAGAGGGAGAGAGAGAGTGTGTGCGTTTTTGTCTGTGTGTATGTAAAAATTGCTGGTGAAAACTGACAGACACCTCACCATCCTCGGCTGAAAGTACCAGTACCCAACTATTTAGCAGAAAATACATTTATTGGTGGGGCGCAATACCCCAAACACCTCCCTGAAGCTAAGCCCCTGTTTAGAGGTCTATACCAGATTTAGAGACTGACCATTAACTAAATAAAATTAACTTCACTTGGATTCATTATATGTCAACATATAATATGTAGATGGCTTGAAGTTCATCCTTGGCCTCCATGGGACACGCCTGCTGAAGGACACGCTGGAACGCCATTAGAGCCGGCTGCAAAAGGCTAGAGCTGAAAAAAAACATGAAGTGAGCACTTTCTGTAATTCGGACCCTGGAGCGCTTTCTAAAACGCTTATTCCCTCTGGTCTCAGATGGTGTCTTTAAATGCCTGACTGGACAGCAAGTTCTACTTTGCTTCGGACTCATGTGGTTGAGGTGACCTTCATGAAAAGCTCAGTCTGCTGGGCCAAATCAGAGATTTTTGAAGGCAAGGGAAAGTGTGCAATTGCCCAAGGGGGCCCCTGTGAAAGTGATTTTGCTCTCTATTTGACCATTGTCTATTTCTTTATCTCTCTCTCTATCTCTCTCTAAACCTCTCTCCCTCTGTAGCTACCTCTCTACCCCTGACTCAGTCTCTCTAGCCATTGTCATCTTGAGGATTTTTGGGGTTCCAGGCAAGATATATTTCAATTATTGTGTGACCCTGTTAATAAAATGTTGTATTCTTTGACATAACGAGGGCATGATTATTCAGGAAATGGTAACAAAATTCAAATTTGTTCCATAAAGTGGAGGGCCCCCCAAAATATGTCTTGCCCGGGGCCCCAAAGACTGTAAGATGACACTGACACTACTGGGCCGTGCTCTTTGTCCTTCAAGTCAAGGGTGAGCTTTTTGCCACACACAGGGCCACACGTTTCTCTTCTGAAAGACAAAAGCAGACCGTAGATCAGAAACCTAGGTCTTTCCTGGACCTTGAAGAATAAAAGCCCCTTGCAGAGGCTGTCACTGACAAAGGTCTCTCTGGGCTGGTCGCCCCTTTTCCAGGTGTCAGGCGAAAGCCAGTTACAGGCTCGAGGGCAGCCAGTCACCCTGTTTACCAAGTCATGATTTTCGTCACTACTGTCCTAAGCGCCTCCCTTGCTCAGAGCCTCTGTTCCCCGCTGTCTTCGCATCAACACCTCAGGCGCACGTGTCTCGGGGCTTTATACACACAGTGTTCATTTTCATTGCTTCTGGGAGCAGGGCCAGGTGTTCGCCACACATGCAGGCCATCAGCAGGTACCGTCAGACATCGAGGTTTCACTTTCTCGGGTTAAATAATCACATAGACGGGCAAGTCAAGAAGCGGAAGTGATTTAGGCCTATCAACTTCCGGATCCCTTGGCAACGACCGCTGAATCGGGAAAGTAGATAAATAGCAAATGTCAGAGCTCAGGAGGCTAGAGGAGGACGTCAAAGGCAGGGGGCGGAGTCAGACTCACAGGTGAGGTTTAAAGGCGATCATGCAGACACATACTGGAGAACAGGAGCAAAAACGGGCCTGAACGTCGTAGGGCGAGGTGTGGTAGCTGTCTTCTGCCGTTCGTTCCCTAATTCTGGGCCCGGATGTGGCCTAGCAGCCAGAGCTGCCGATTTTGGTGCTGGTGAATCAGGTTCGATCGTCGGCTCAACATCTTGTGATTCTGGGCAAATCACGTAATCTCTCTGTGCCCCCGGATGTGGCCTAGCAGCCAGAGCTGCCGACTTTGGAGCTGGCGAACCAGGTTCGAGCGTCGGCTCAACATCTTGTGATTCTGGGCAAATCACGTAATCTCTCCGTGCCTACCAAAAATGAATGTGTGTTTATGTGTAACGTAACTGGAGTTCATGAAAAGTGCTTCAATACCTTCAGTCGAGTTCCAGGTATATGAAACCGCATAAAAACATAATAATCTTGTGATCGAAAATAAGTCCCAAAAATATGAGTGCACCTGCAACAACCTACATCAATTAAGCACTGACTGAGTTGGAATTGTTGCTTCCCAACATGATTTAACTGAGTTTCACAAGGGAACAGTAGTGGCTGCTACAGGGCTGGGGTGATGGGAAGGGTGGACGGTTAAAAAAAGGAAAAATCCACTTACCTGCCAACCGCCGCCTCTCCTCCATCAGACGCAGAAACATGCGCAGGTCATCAGCATGACAGCAGTGTCGTGATTGGTCTGAGCACCGTGGTTCGGTGATCAGACATGGAATAGAAGCCAGTGCATGTTCTAAACCCAGGCTGTGCAATACAGCCAGGTGGAGAACATACTAAGTGCGTATGACTGTTTGGCCGGCCAAACGGCCATGCACACTTAGAAAGTGCCCACCACTCCTCTCCCTGCTCTGGGGTCAGTCCAGCCCCGCCGTGCACCAAAACAGAGACAGTACAAAAAAATAAAATGCTAATAACATGGTGTTATCATTTTATTCTTCCTGTGGGGCGACGCTCCTCTGCGTTAGCAGAGTAGCCACCGCTGCAAGGGAGTATCCAGAAAATTCAAATAACCCAACTTTGAAATAAAGCGCTGATGCCACAAAGCAAGCAAAGCATGTGAGCCAAACTCTCGCTATAACAGCTTTCTTGTCTCTTCCATTCATGCATCTGTACATTAATTATTTCACCCTTCCATCCACCTTCCATACTCCTTTACATTCTGCCATTGATTCATTCTTTCATCCACCATTCCAATTTCCCCATTCCATCCATCCATGAATCAATCCATCAAGTCTACCAACCTTCCATCCATCCATCCACTTTGCCATCCATCCATCCATCCATCCATCCATCCATCCATCCATCCGTCCGTCCGTCCGTCCGTCCATCCATCTGTCCATCCACTCTGCAATCCATCCAGCTCGACACTTTGCCATCCATCCATTCCGCCATCTATTAATCCATCCACCCACCCATCCCTCCATCCCCTCTGCAATCCATTCATCTCAACACTCTGCCATCCATCCAGCCATCCATTAATCCATCTAATCTGCCATCCATCGATCCACTCTGCCATTCATCCATCAATCTGTTAACTCTGCCATACATTCATCCACCCTGCCTTTCATCAATCCACCCTTCCATCCATCTATCCACTCTGCATCTCTTCATCCACTCACCCAATCTGCCATCCATCCATTCTCTCTACCATCCACCCATTCACTCTGCCAGCCAATCCATCCATCCTTCAACCGTCTACTCTGCATCCATCCTTCCTTCCATTCATCCACTCTTCCATCCATCCACTCTGCCATCTATCCACACATTCACTCTAACATCCATCCATTATATACACCATCCACCCATCCATTGTACCATCCAACCATCCACTCTGCTATTCATGCACCCTTTCAGCCACTCGGGCATCCATCAAAACACTCCACAATCCATCCATCCACTCTGCCATCCATGCATCCACTCAGCCATCCATCAATACACTCTGCCATCCATTCATCAACTCTGCCATCCATCCATTTATTCTGCCATCCACCTGTCCATCCAGCCACTCTGCCATCCATGCATCCATCCACTCTGCCGTCCATGCATCCAACCAGCCACCCATCCACTCTGCCATCAATCCATCCAGGAATCCATTCTGTCATCCATCCACTCTGCCATCCATCCACTCATCCACACTGCCACCCATCCACGCTGCCATCCATCCAGCCATGCATCAATCCATCCATTCTGCCATCCATTCGTCTGTGGAAATATGGATTTTTATGGTCGGTTATGTCCCCTATCTTGGACCCCAACGGTTTCATGTATAAATCACAAGTACATGTATGTTCCCTCCAGTTCCAGTTATGAAGACGCAAACACATGTGCGTCCACCGTCAACATGTCCTCTTTCAGATCCGCCATGAATGGGCCGGATATTCTATTCCTAAGAATGAAAGGCCACCGGCTTTATATGGTTCATTTATCCCATTTTACAGTCCAGGCGAGTAGGCCCCGATTCTGCCATTAAGCCTTTTCCTGCCTTCTGCCTCTGAAAGCTCCAGTCTGAGCTCGCATCTGTATCCATGAACTTTGTCCTACTCCCTGCGCGGCTAACGGTGCCTGACTCGGCCTGTCGGCCTATCTGCCTGCCAAAAACTGTATTTCACCTTCAAGATTATCTGCTCTGCTCCGCTCCTCATCCGATGCATTCCTGTCTAGCAGTTTAGGTAAACATTCCTCCAGCTACCGTGCAAAGGGGCCAGGCCTCGCTGCCCTCATGCAAGTAATTCATAGCCCGTTACCATGGAATATTCCTACCCCCTCGCATCTAGTGTAGACACTTAGACGCTTGTACACGCACTAACAGTCAGTATAGTCAGTATAGAATAAGATTCTATCCTAAGAGACCTCTCTTTTTGGATAACACAGTTCTTTAAACATAGGATATTAGATATGATTTGGGATTAGGTTGACATAACCCCAGACTTCTGTCTCCACATGTAGAGCTAAATGTCAAGTCCCCTTCACCCTCTAGTTACACGTCAATCACACGTCATGCTGCTGCGCGCGCATCTCTGCCAAGTATTTTTGCTGACATTGCGAAATTCTTTCATGGAACCACCCATTTGTGACATCATACCCAATGACGTTCTTTAGTTACGCCTAGTTACACCCATTTTAGTTACGCATGTATGCCCTTATCTCTGTTATCAACTGTTACGCCTCCTGCATCTGTTTCACTATAATGCCTCTTCTATAAATATGATTATCTGTCAATAAAGTATTGTTCTTCACTTCCTGAACCTTCGTGGTGACGGAATATGGAGTCCTCAATTCGAATTGATTTTGGAATAAAGCCCGTTCCGAACCTCTAATACCACGGATTCTGCCTCTTATTTTACTGAGCTATTATTATAGATTTTCCGCATCAAATTAAGTACCGGTAATTAAATTATTTACCACATAAATGGCGCCCAAATAGGGACACTTTCTCATCTCACGCGCCGGAGGTGCGTTGCAGGCCCGGTCTCCTGCCACAGCTGGACGGACAACAACGCGTACCCACAGGATTTCCTGTATCTCCCTCCTGCCGAGCGGGGGTAACTGAGGCTGCGATCAACACCCAGACGAGGCGGTGAGAAGTGCGAAGTATCCCGACCAGAGCCTAGCTGAGAGAGCAAGATCCGAGGTATACAGAGGCCCACCAGGTTCCGAAGTTCCGAAGTTTCGAGTCGAGTCCAGTCCGGTCCGAGTCCAGTTCAGTTCAGTTCCGAGGCCTTCCGTTCCGAGCTACCCGGTGAGTACCATTGTCGGGGAGGCGTTCTGACGTGCACATAGGTTGTGCCGGTCAAGACGGGTTTGGGTACACAAATCCGGTCTGCACTGTTTCAGCAGTGTATCTGTACTGTTCAGCAGTATATCAAGTATGTCTAGTATATAATTCAGAATTACCTAGTTAGTGCCGAGTATTATGCTTAGTGACTAGTTCCCTAAATGGGCATCATTGTTGTTCATTAAATGTTAAATGTTAAAATGTTTTAAATACGTTCTGCATATTGTGGTGTGAATGACTGTTCATTATTGTGTTTTGTTGTATTAAAACGTGTTCAGAATTAGGTATCAGATCAGTTCTCAAATATGCCGCTCTTTTCGAAATTAAGACAGATCAAAACTAGAAAAGGGGTACTCGAAGAAGCTGTTCCCATTCCTCCTAGGGACACTCCAGGGTACTTCATGTATCATAAACATGGCCTAGACGCCATATTATTTCTTGATTTATGGGCAGACTACACCAAGGAATTACCAGAAAGTCAGAGGTGGCCCGCAGCTGGGACCTGGGATGCAGATTGCATCATGAAAGTAGAGGAAGAATTATGGAAAAAGAAAGCTAGACAATCACAGAAAGATGCCATTGAATTATGGCGTAAAGAATCGTATAGACGTACAGAAAAAGCACGTAGACAGGAAGAGAAGAGTAAGGAGAATTCAAATAAAGTCCGAGAAAATCTATTAATTGAAGAAGGTACCCGAGCAAAAGCAGAACAAGTAGACAGACAAAGAAATGCCCTTATGAATGGTATGTATCCTCTTCTGGCCGAAGGGTTACCTAAGGCTACTCCGGAGATACCAAAAGACTTGCCACCCCCATTGTTTCCGATAAAAGCACATCCCAAAGGGCATCCCAGAACCGCAGAAGATGTTTTCCTTTCTTCTTATTTAGACGACGCAGCTCCCGAGTATGCTAATACTGCACCACATAGACCGCCTGCCGAGGGGGTTCAACGCCAAGACCCTCCTCCGTCTGTACCTCCACAACAACAAACTCCGATACAAGTTCCGGCAAGCACATCTGTTTCTACAGCTGTACCCACACCTATGGTTGCTATATCACGTTCAACGAATCCTTTCACACCCAGCACCCCAGGCGGTGCTACAGGAGGTACAACAAACATTTTTTCCACGCCACCCAGAGTAAATAAACTTTCCTTTCAAGAATTAGCCCACCAACGTACGCCCAAACTAGTAACTCCCGACATGCTTAAGGAACTTCTAATAGATTGTAGATATGACCCTGTGCCCGGCAAAAAGGATGAAATGCTGCTGGCCTCATTACGTATCCGACGAGCTGCAATATATTTAGGGAGGCTACCAGGAATGACTACACATTTAGAAAATATATATCATTTTGTCCAGTCAGGGCGAGATTCTGAAAGTATTAATAGAGCCATGGAGTACCAGAAAGTGGAGATACAGGGGGAACTGTTACGTTTCCTCATAAATTGTGTGGTCAGAAATCAAGACCGACCAGGGGTAAATCCGGAAGAAATGCAAATTCTTACCACATGGAGTCGGAATATATCAGAAGGGAGACATGATAAACGATTAAGTATAATAGCTATGTGCCGAAAAATCCGCAAAGAAGTAGAACGAATACACGAAGAAAGATTAGCAGTAGACCAGCCTGAACAAACCGAAGAGGAGGAAGAATTAGAACTGCCCACAGGACAGTTAGAAACAATGGCCTATGTAGGTAGAGGAAGATCTTGCAATAATACTAGATGCTTTACTGATCCGATACGTCCGATACGTCCAGATAATAACAGAAATTTCCAAACACCTATAATAAATATAAGGTCCCCCGAACATTCGTTCCAAGCCGCTGACAAATTACTCCGAGAACGAAGGGGTTATCATATACTCGATTCTATGGACGAACAAGAATTAGCCAGGTCAGCCGTTCACTGGGTTGACAGTCCCGGAAAATATAGTGATGATACACTAGCACACACGTTTTTGAACTTCAACCCAGATGAACAGCGTTTAGCTGGTATCTATATGATTCAACAACTCCTTATATTATATAAAAGCCAACACTCCGATCCTGGTCCCTTACCTGATATATTGACTGAATTACTCACGAATAAATGGAGAGGTTCAGGTACTGAGTTAATTAGAGAGATACTAGAATCCAGAAAGCAGTACATTCTTTTTGTATGCCCCGAACATGTCTCACTGCCCATCAAGGAAAGAACGACGTATTATATGGATAGACAGAATCCCTTACGCGAAGTGCACCCGATAAAAGGTGATGACAATCGATTTAAACGTGTGTTTGTATACACACCCATATCCAAAATGGAACTATTAGAAATGAAGAAAGTGGTACCCAGTCATGACAAAGACCCAGCGGGTTTCCACCGTGAAATTAAAGACATGTTGCTCATGGGAGAGTATACCTATCCCGACATTATGAAAATATTAAAGGTATTAATGCCTGCGGGCATTTACGAAAAACTCAAAGAAAAGGATTGGGAGGTGGGAGACCAAAAGATAGATTGGACAGCATTAGAAAACGAAGAAACAGCTCGAGGTCCAGGTTTAGGGCTTGGGGAAAAGACCAAAATACTACCAGGTTTATTAGTACAGGTACTGCCACGTTTATTAACTACGAAAAAGGAAGACTGGGGTGCAATCTCAGCCTGTAAACAAAAGCAAGATGAAGACACTAGTGATTTTTATGCCCGATTCGAAAAATGTTTTGGTATAAATAGTGGAATAAAAGCAAGTAGCGAATCGTATCCACATCTGTTTGTGACAAAATTAGTTGAAAATTCCTTGCCCCAAGTTAAGAATAGAGTATTGAAATTCGAGAGTACCTGGCAAGGTAACACGCCGTCACAAATGTTACAAATGTTACAGTACCATCACAATAGAATTAGAGAGGAACAAGAACATGAACAAAGACGCATGAAAGACACGAAAATGAAAATGCTAGTTTCCCAGACAGTTCCAGCTGACGGTCATAAAAAGGGTATGACACAGTCCAGTGTTTCACCAGGTCCTGTAAAAGGGACATGCAACTATTGTAAACGGCCAGGTCATTATGTACACGATTGTCCAGTTTTAAAACATAATATCGCCATAGGTAATACAAAAGAAAGACCACGGCCACTTAGACAGGATCAGAACCAACAAGGAGCCCCGCAGCATGCACAGTCCATGCCAGCTCCGCAACAGTCTATGCCAGCTCCACCACCGCAGCCTATTGCTGCCACTCAGACAACGACACAACAGATGTACCAGACCGCACAGTATGACTATCCCGATTATCAACGATACTCATGAAACAGCCTAGAGAGGGAAGTTGGCTTACCCCTTATCGAGGTCCCTGTAGATCAAGAAGGACCTTATGTACACAGTGAACTATTAGGCCAGGATAGAAAATTTTTACTTGATACAGGGGCAAGCCGAACAACCATAAAACATAGTGAAGTTCCAGGGGCACCCCTCTCAGGCTCACAGAATATTTCCCTTGGTTTTTCAGGAAAACCTATCATTAACGAAGTATCACAGCCTCTTCCCCTTACGATTAGTCCTTTGACACGAACTACAGATTTATTGCTTACTAAGTCATGTCCAGAAAACCTGTTAGGTATAAAAACATTGAAAGCTCTAGGAGCTATAATATGTTGTTCTCCGGAAGGAGTAAGATTGTTTTTACGTGATTTCAAAGGGCACTACGTGTCCCGAGACATGGATCACCGACTGCAGACTTTACCCGCACATTTATGGGCACAAGGCCCTACAGATGTTGGTTGCATGAACATTACACCATATCGAGTCACACTAAAGACAGGAGTGGTACTACCACGAATGCGACAATACAAGTTACCCCAGATGCTGTAGTGGCTTTACTGCAAATCATTGACGAGCTTATTACCCAAGGAGTGGTTGTGGAAACTGACTCCAATGTATGTAATTCCCCGATAATTCCGATTCTTAAACGAACTGATCCAAAAGCCCCGCCAGTATATCGATTGGTTATTGATCTGCGCGAATTAAATAAATGTATTGTACCACAATACCCCGTAGTCCCAGACATTTCTTCATTACTGACAGCCATTGATTCCGAAGCAACATTCTTTACTGTAATTGATCTCAAGAATGCCTTTTTCAGCGTCCCAATAGATCCGGAAAACCAATACTTGTTCGGATTTAGTTTAAATGGACGAAGCTTTAAATTCACGCGCGCACCTCAAGGATTCACAGAAAGCCCCAGCATCTATAGCCAAGCACTGAAGCGAGAACTTGACAGTATACACATGCCAGTCAACACTGCCCTGCTTCAATATGTCGACGATCTGCTGATCACCGCTAGAAGCGAACCTGAATGTGAAAAAGCCTCACTGACGGTTTTACAATTTTTGGCCGAAAAGGGGCACAAGGTGTCCCCTTCTAAGCTGCAATTCTGTGTTCAGCGAGTTGTTTACCTTGGTCACTCGCTGTCCAAGGAGGGAAGGCAGCTTACACCCGATCGCATCCAGTTAATTGCTAACATGCCAATACCCAAGACACAAAAGGAGGTACGAGCTTTTATAGGCCTCACTTCATATTGTAGGCAGTGGATCCCTCAGTATGCATTTCTAGCAAAACCACTCATTCAGTTGACAACACAGGAGGCGGCCACATCGACTGTCCTCCCTTGGACTCAGGAACATACACACGCCTTTGAAAGCTTAAAGAAAGCTTTATGCCAAGCACCTGTCCTAGCAACACCATGTTACAGTAAACAGTTTACACTCTTTGTTACAGAACGCGAAGGTACTGCCTTGTCAGTACTCACACAGGAACAAGCAGGAGCACACAAACCATGTGCTTATTTTTCTAGTACATTAGATCCCGTAGCTCAGGCTCTGCCTGCGTGCCTGAAATCAGTGGCAGCGACAGCTTTAGCAATCAGACAAAGCGATGCCATAGTGTTAGGACATCAATTGACAGTACAAGTACCACACGCAGTAGAGGTTCTTTTGAACCGCACACAAACACAACACTTGACTATAAGCGAGACTCACCGGTTACGAACTGACATTGTTTCAGCCACACATAGAAATCAGACGTTGTAGTACATTGAATCCTGCCACACTTTTGCCAGTAAACGGAACAGACCCACTAGCACATGATTGTATTGAAGTTATTACTATCACGACGAAACCCAGACAAGACTTGACAGACGTCCCATTGTCAGATCCAGACCTGACGTTGTATGTAGATGGTTCATGTATGAGAACAAGTACAGGAGAGCTAGTGGCCGCGTATGCAGTCACAACAGACACTGAAGTCATTGAAACAAATCGTATTAATACCTTGTCAGCTCAAGCAGCAGAGCTCATCGCTCTGACACAAGCCTGTATTCAAGCCACAAATAAGAAAGTCAACATATACACTGATTCACGTTATGCATTCGGAGTTGTACATGACTTCGGCGTGCTGTGGCGAGAGAGAGGTTATTTAACTTCTCACGGTGCCCACATTCAGCACGGACCCCTCATTCATGCCTTATTAGATGCAATACATCTACCCATTGCAATATCAATTATGAAATGTAAAGCTCATACGAAAGTTACTGATATCATTTCCCAAGGCAATGACCTAGCTGACAGAACAGCTAAACAGACTGCTCAGAATAAAACTCACACATCTGACATGACAAAGACAATAGTTCTGACACCAACACATTGCATGACGGTTAAGGATCCCGCTCTTGACGTAATTGACATACAGACACATGCTACACCAGAAGAAATAAAGAAATGGACTGAATTAGGAGGGATCCAAACGAATCAGGGATGGATGACGAAGGAAAAATCTATATGGTTTCTTCCCGACTCAATGGTCCAAGTTATCATTAATACAATACATAGTCCAGCGCACCTAGGAGAAAAGGCTATGCTAGACAGCATTCAACACATTTGGTTCAACAAACATTTACGAGCAGCAGCTAAACAAAAAGTTCGTACCTGTATGATCTGTTGTCAGTTTAACCCAGGTAAAAGCATTCCCGTAGAACAGGGTGGATTTCAGCCTCCTGATCACCCTTTTGAAGTCCTCCAGATGGATTATATCCAGATGGAACGATGTCGAGGATTCAAATATGTTCTTGTAGTTGTTTGTGCTCTTTCCCGTTGGACAGAGGCATACCCGGTCTCAGATTACACTGCCCCGACTACTGCCAAACAGTTAGTTCGAGAATTCTTCCCACGGTACGGTTTACCACGTGTTGTCTACTCAGATAACGGCCAGCCGTTCTCATCCGAACTAATGAAACACGTTTCACTTTTGTTAGGCTATCAATGGAGATTTCACTGTGTCCGACACCCCGAGGCAGCAGGTCTCGTGGAACGACATAATCAAACTCTGAAAATTAGATTGTCCAAAATATGTAGAGAGAAAGGTGTCGACTGGGTAGTAGCCTTACCAGTTGCACTCTTTTACATGAGAATGGTAGCGCACTCTCGAACAGGGCTATCCCCGTATGAGGTGATCTTCGGTAGACCACCAAATATGTGGGGGACGCCTATACCACGCAAAATAACTGATGTTGACTGTAATATGCTGACAGATTACTTGGTTTCCTTGATGTCTGCACTACAATCTTGTCGTTCACAGGTAGCTGCAGCCTTTCCCGACAACACCGAGGTGAAACCCCATGACGTAGTTCCCGGGGACTTGGTGTTAGTGAGGAATTTTGACCGGAAGACTCAGCTGGATCCTAGGTGGAAATCGCCTCAACTTGTACTGCTCACCACGAGGACAGCCGTGAAGATCGAAGGTCGCAAAGGTTGGATACACTCGAGTCATATCAAGAAATTTTATGGACTACCATCCGATATAGAGACTAAACCCTGTATTTCCTCAAAGACAGACTCAAAGCTCCCCTTGGTTGAGCAAACGAACTCAGAACTATATAGACTAAAATTGAGGTCCAGTCAGTCAGACAATTTGATTGTTTAAGTCCTCTCCAAGGTGAATCGGTCGAATTTGTCCCTGACATGTATCCTCTGGACCGGAATAGAGAAAGAAATAATCAAATGCAGTTGAAAAAACATGCGTACTGTAAATCACTGCGTAGTCATTGCACAGTGACGTTATTAATTTTGTTTTTCTTATGTCTTTTAATAATCGCTGCAAGTATATTGTTGCACATATATTATCCTATTTCTAAACATGTTTACAATGTTACTGCTGAACATTCTTTTAGTGAATTACCCCCGCATGAGTTGTCATATAGATTTGCGCTGCGCAATAACACTTTTATTAGTATGTTACATCATTCCCATCAGGCTAGCAATGCTACAAATTGTTGGATATGTGGCCGACTCCCTCCCTATCAGAACTATAAGGGAATTCTGCCTCTCTTTCCATATCCGTTCACACACAATGGCTCCTGTGGAGCATGGTTTAGTTTAATTAATTCCTTAGATTCGAACTCAGCAGTTTATCAAGACAACTGGGTATGGGGAAACCTGAACTTAGTTTTGCTCAAAGTCTGCTACCCTAACAAGGAGGGACTTCCCAAAAGAACAGGAACTGATCTAGAAAATGAAGTATATGGATTAGGTAATTTCACGCTTAATCTCATGATCCTGAATGTTGAATCCGAAGCTGCACCAATTTTGCCTGCTATGTCAGTATTTCCAGTTAAAGGTGAATTATGTGTAAGAAAGAATGGTTCCATACATATGGGCCATAGTAGATGCACCACTGTAATAGAATTCAGTGATCAAGGCAAGTCTACATTTAGAGCTTCTCGTCATTCCTACTTCATATGTGGCCAGACCGCATATATACGTCTACCTCTAGACTGGGATGGTACCTGTTACATAGCATTCCTTCTGCCACCTGTTTTCCTAGCTCCTCCTGATTATCATAGAAATACTCATTTAGTACACAATAGACAGCAGAGAGATCTCCCAATTGTCGATTACACTGAAACAGCATGGGAAAAATACACAGATTTCAATAAAGGTTTCTTCCCCTATATAGGTACAGTCACTAATAGTAAGTTGATACGTAGATTAACCAGAACCCTTGAAGCAGTAGTGAACGAAACTATTTCCGCCTTAGGCAATTTAACAGAAGAGCAGTCTGCTATGCGGATTGTTGTGCTTCAGAATCGTCTTGTCCTTGACGTCATCCTGGCCGATAGGGGCGGAGCTTGTAGGGTCATCGGATCAAGTTGTTGCATTTTCATACCAGAAAATTCACCGTCAGTATATAAAGCCATAACCCGCCTTCATAAGATTGTAAGCCAGATACACCAGAGTCCAGGCACCTGGACTTGGTCCGGTTGGTTCTGGGGCGTGTTGTCAGCCTGGGGATGGAGAATGCTCTCCTTCCTAGGTATTGGCTTTCTCATCCTATTCAGTTGCTGCTTATGTCTACAATGTGGGCCAGCGATTTGTGGTCTATGTGCCACCTCGTGTATCCCACATCCAAGTTTTCGTTCAAGATTCCGGAAGAAGAAAGAAGAACAAATGATGTTATATGAACAGATCAACGGATTGATGAAGATTGATATCTCCTAAGGGCAAGTAGGGGACAAGGAGGGAATGTGGAAATATGGATTTTTATGGTCGGTTATGTCCCCTATCTTGGACCCCAACGGTCTCATGTATAAATCACAAGTACATGTATGTTCCCTCCAGTTCCAGTTATGAAGACGCAAACACATGTGCGTCCACCGTCAACATGTCCTCTTTCAGATCCGCCATGAATGGGCCGGATATTCTATTCCTAAGTATGAAAGGCCACCGGCTTTATATGGTTCATTTATCCCATTTTACAGTCCAGGCGAGTAGGCCCTGATTCTGCCATTAAGCCTTTTCCTGCCTTCTGCCTCTGAAAGCTCCAGTCTGAGCTCGCATCTGTATCCATGAACTTTGTCCTACTCCCTGCGCGGCTAACGGTGCCTGACTCGGCCTGTCGGCCTATCTGCCTGCCAAAAACTGTATTTCACCTTCAAGATTATCTGCTCTGCTCCGCTCCTCATCCGATGCATTCCTGTCTAGCAGTTTAGGTAAACATTCCTCCAGCTACCGTGCAAAGGGGCCAGGCCTCGCTGCCCTCATGCAAGTAATTCATAGCCCGTTACCATGGAATATTCCTACCCCCTCGCATCTAGTGTAGACACTTAGACGCTTGTACACGCACTAACAGTCAGTATAGTCAGTATAGAATAAGATTCTATCCTAAGAGACCTCTCTTTTTGGATAACACAGTTCTTTAAACATAGGATATTAGATATGATTTGGGATTAGGTTGACATAACCCCAGACTTCTGTCTCCACATGTAGAGCTAAATGTCAAGTCCCCTTCACCCTCTAGTTACACGTCAATCACACGTCATGCTGCTGCGCGCGCATCTCTGCCAAGTATTTTTGCTGACATTGCGAAATTCTTTCATGGAACCACCCATTTGTGACATCATACCCAATGACGTTCTTTAGTTACGCCTAGTTACACCCATTTTAGTTACGCATGTATGCCCTTATCTCTGTTATCAACTGTTACGCCTCCTGCATCTGTTTCACTATAATGCCTCTTCTATAAATATGATTATCTGTCAATAAAGTATTGTTCTTCACTTCCTGAACCTTCGTGGTGACGGAATATGGAGTCCTCAATTCGAATTGATTTTGGAATAAAGCCCGTTCCGAACCTCTAATACCACGGATTCTGCCTCTTATTTTACTGAGCTATTATTATAGATTTTCCGCATCAAATTAAGTACCGGTAATTAAATTATTTACCACACGTCAACTCTGCCTATATCCATCCACTCTGCCATAATCCGTTCATCTTTTCACCCACTCATCCGTCAATCCCTTTAACCTGCCATCATTTCACCTGTTCATTCACCTATACAGTCACTCATCCATCAATTTACTCTGCCATCCTTTTATCTGTCCATCCACCTATCTATTCACTCACTCATCCATCCACCCTTCCCTTTACTTTGCATTCCTTCCACCTGAAAAAATATACAAAAATTTCCGCCCAACCTTAATTTATCAATATATATCCATCTCACCATTTAACTTGAATGTGATGAAGGCTTGGTGCAATTTCAGTTCACATCAACAATATTTATTTCATATCTTATGTTGATACATGTAAATTTTATTCATTGTGAGGTAGTCATTTTCTTTTGAGGATATATATATTTTTCTGGACAAAAAACCTTTTTCTTTTTGATACAAAAAAGACTTGCTTGAAACACATTTAAAACGTATGCATTCTCTCACTCATTTACACATGCGTACCTAAATCTCATACATTCCTCACACCAATGCCTTCATGAATCACAAAAGACTTGGTTGAATAAACATTCTTTTTTTGGGTCTGGTTTGCAACCACCTTAGATCAGATCATGAATACAAGTCACTCTTAGCTTTTGCTTATGTATTGTTAAATGAAACAAAACATGCATAAAACACAATATACTAAGATAGGGTCAATTTAACCATGCTATCTATTCCTTTCAACATTCTTGATAAAGTTGTAATTTCCTAATGCGGCTTAATCAGTCTTCCTCAACACGTGTTTCGGCACAAATGCCTTCCTCAGGTCGCGCCATATTTGAAGACCTCATCACATTTTCAAAGCTTTGATTAAAATAGTAGAAAGAGCATAGATCTCACAAAGCAGTATAGAGGCTAAACGATCCTGGTGAAATCCTTAGGGTAAATTAATTCACAAAGCGTCATACACCTTCGTCTCCTTTAGTACGCCTCACCGCAATTAAAGGGCTTGTGTGTCACTGGATGGTGTTCATAAAAAAGAAGGCATACCCACCAACACCGTCCAGTGACACACGAGGACTTTAAGGGCGGTGAGGCGTTGTAAAGGAGAAGAAGGTGTATGACGCTTTGTGAATTCATTTACCCTAAGAACCTCACCAGGATCGTTTTGACTGCATGAATGTCTGTTGCGTTTAGCACCTTGACTTGTAAAATGTACGAGGCATGGCCACCCCTGGTAGGAGACACAGAATATATGCCTTTCTCAGGTGCAGGCAGTGCTTTAAATGGGACGGTACTCACCGGTACTGAGTACCGGCACTTCTCATTTTTACCGCTCTGACTACCGGCACTTCTCTGCTGCCAAGGAGAGTACCGGTACTCATCAAAGGTAGGGTCATTGTTGCTTTGGCTCACGCGCACGGAGGAGGCTGTCTGACAGCCAAAGCGCCTGTAGCCCAAGCTGAGCCACCTTTAAACAATTCAGTAGTGCTCATCTGCATAATGTCTGGTGTTCACCACCACGCTGTGTTTGACAGAGCAGGGTCCATTCTGGCCCTATGCTGTCAATCACATTCACACCATGGTGTGCATTTGTACACACACTCGAATCGAGGCATCCCGCTGACAGCAGCAATAGCAGCAATTAAGAAAGCCATGGGAGATAAGGGGTGTAAAATGGCCTTTATCCCACCTGAGTCTTTTGTGTGAGTGTCTGTCTTTTGTGTGTCTGGGTGTTTGCCTGCTTGTGTGCGCTTGTTTGTGTGTGTGAGAGAAAAGCAAGTGAAAGAGGGAGAGAATCCAGACACTATGGATGTATTTTAAAGGACATTCTTGGAATGCTTTGTGTGAGCATTGCTGCTTGTTTCTGTGAGTGCGCACTCAAGAATATATAAGTATTCGGCCAGATAGTAGAAGTTTCTTATAGGTCTTGTTTTTAGCCCCGCCCCTAGCCCCGCCCACTTGCTACACTCATAGCTCATTTTAAGAGTACCTGCACTTATTTTTTCCCATTTAAAGCACTGGGTGCAGGCATGTCCACTTTGCATGTCTCCAGGAGACGCGCCTGACGAAGAGGGAACTTGATAAAGTTGGTAAATGATGGAGCGGTCAGGTGTTTGGTACAGGATTCTTGGAATATGCCCAGGGCGTTCTAATTTGGGTTGGTCCAGAGGTTCCTTTCGTGAAGCGCAGGCTCCTGATTGATAGAGAGGGCAGATATGTGGCTCTAGAGGGAACCCTGGATAGACACCCGTTTTTTGTAGTATTCCTTTATGCACCCAACACCACACTGGGAGAGTTTCTGGACTCCCTTTCCCCGGCTATGCTACTTGATCCATAGTCTCCGGGGTTGTGGGGTGGTGATTTTAACTGCATACATGATACAAACTTGGACTGCTCTGTCCGCTCTGCTCTCGGGCTACAAAACATTTTCGGCACTGGTCTCGGGCCCCCAACATGCATGATGTTTGGCACCTGGATCATCCCGGGAAGACAGTCTACTCTTACTATGCGCCAGGGGACCAGGTTCACACTAGGCTGAATTACTTCTTTTGCAACACTGACTGTTGGCCCCTTATACGTGGCTCTGACTATTAAGGCTGGACTCTGTCTGGCCCAAATCCATTGCAAGTCACGTTACAGTTGGGGAGTACGAGGGCTATCATTCCAACTTGGAGGCTTAGCGTGGAAGCACTACAAGACACGGTGTTTACAGATACCATCGCCATACACCTCACCCAGTAGTTTGCCAATAACGCGGGCTCAGTGGACTCTCGAGGACTTGAATGGGACGCCCTAAAGTTGGGCAAGCGGGGACACACTATTAGTACGACAGTACGACATTGGGAGTTTGAACAGCACTAACAGGCACAGTGCTGGACTAAGAGACACGTATTCGAACAACTGAGATAGAGGTGGTGATGACACCTGCCGCACGCCCCCGCCTTACGGACTTGCGTCATCAGTATCAGGAGGAGGTTGGACGATTGTGTGCTGATTATAAGACCTCCTTAGCCCACCACCATGCTGACGGCGATAATCTAAGGTGCACACTGACATGGTTGTTGCGCTCTGGGGTCCTCAGGATCCAGATTGGCACCATGCGGGATAGTGCGGGCTGTATGGTGAACACACAAACTGATATTAAAACATTTCCAAATTTGTTGCTTTTAAATACCTTTAAATACCAGAGTTGAAGTACTGCTGCTAAGGAGCGGGGGAACTTGATTTTGATCGGGCTGTGAGGAATTAGTCGAACCATAGAGAGGACCTCTGTCCCTCAGACACTATAGAGCCAGGGAAGGTTGGTGCTCTAGTTGTCGGACAGACACGTACATTCATGGCGGCAGGGGTGAGGGCTGGTAGATGAGTACGCTGTTCAGAGGTACAAGGTATACAATTTTGAAGTGAGCGACTGTTTTAAAATTAAGCTGCTGATTGAATCTGATGCTTTTTAAAAACACTGCTATTCGAATTTGTTGCTTTTAAATGCCTTCGAATACCAGAGTTAAAATACTGCGGCTAAGGGGCGGGGAACATGTTTTTGATCGGGCGGTGAGGAAAAAGCCAAACCATAGCGAGGACCTCTGTCACCCAGACACCATAGAGCCAGGGAAGGTTGGCGCTGTAGGTGTCAGACAGGCACGTACATTTATGGCGGCAGGGGTGCGGGTGCGCCTCTGGTATGCCAAAGGCAAGCCCGTCTGCGCCTGTCTGCGCCCGACTGGGACCAGGGGCCAGGACCTGCCAAAAGTCCCCCATACACTCAGAGCCACTTCAGGTACAATGTGGAAGAGTTACTGCGGCTCAGGCCGCCTGTGGGACCTCAGTGTGCCCACACTATCTGGACAGACAGACTAAAAGGAAACAAAGAGGTATGTGTCCAGTGCAACTTTGCTCTAAAAAAGTACTCAAATAACAAGTTTACACAGGTTACTCAAAGGAAGAAAGAACAATTGAGAATGGGGCTAATCAACAGCAGGTCTTATCCAGGGCATAACATTGAGATTGGGCTGTTGGTAGAGGAAAAACAATTAGATGCACTGTTCATCAGAGATACCTGGCTCAAAGAGAGTTCGCCCCCCAATATCATAATGGTCCTTTCCCCGGGATATTGAATTGGCAAACAGGACCAGGTGGGCCAAACAGGAGGAGGCATCGCCATTGTCCATAAAAAAGCGTTTAGATGCATCACTACACCCCTTACAATGACAAATTGTGATATCTTACAATTTGGAATGGCACTTTCTCCTACATGCTCATTTTCAGGAATCCTTATCTACAGACCACCAGGACCTTGTAGCACGTTCATAGAGGCCTTCCCAGACTCCCTAGCCAGCCTGATTGTGGGAAAAGGATTTATTACCATGCTTGGCAATTTTAACATACATATAGATGAAACCAATAACCCATCTACCAAGAGACTTCTACAGGACCTACAGGCTATGCAACTTATCCAACTAGTTGGCACCGCTCCCCATGAGAAAGCGGTACAAAAGGGGGTGGTGATGGACGGAGCATCAGAGCCAATCAAACACTCACACCCAGTCAACAGATCTGGGTTTGATCCATCACCGTTCTTTAGCCCACTCTGCCACCCCAGTTCAGACATGGCCATATGCAAATCAGTCTGACCCTGTGCCTCATAGGAACAGTCCAGCCCGAACCGCCAAGCCATGCCTTCCCTGGACCAGAAACAAGCTTCCTAGGACCGGTTTCTGGCATTTCAGCCGTCTTCAGCCAGGCTTGCTTGAATCCAGTGGCAAAGTGAGCAAGGGACTCACGTCTGAGCATACCCTGCCAACTTATGGCGAACAAAGCGGTACAAAAGGGGGTGGTGATGGACGGAGCATCAGAACCAATCAAACACTCACACCCAGTCAACAGATCTGGGTTTGATCCATCACCGTTCTTTAGCCCACTCTGCCACCCCAGTTTAGACATGGCCATATGCAAATCAGTCTGACCCTGTGCCTCATGGGAACAGTCCAGCCCGAACCGCCAAGCCATGCCTTCCCTGGACCAGAAACAAGCTTCCTAGGACCGGTTTCTGGCATTTCAGCCGTCTTCAGCCAGGCTTGCTTGAATCCAGTGGCAAAGTGAGCAAGGGACTCACGTCTGAGCATACCCTGCCAACTTATGGCGAACAAAGCGGTACAAAAGGGGGTGGTGATGGACGGAGCATCAGAACCAATCAAACACTCACACCCAGTCAACAGATCTGGGTTTGATCCATCACCGTTCTTTAGCCCACTCTGCCACCCCAGTTCAGACATGGCCACACTGGGTGTGAGTGTTTGATTGGTTCTGATGCTCCGTCCATCACCACCCCCTTTTGTTCTGCTCCCCATGAGAAAGGGCATATTCTTGATCCCATTTTCTCCAATGACCCAAAGATTCAGTTGAACACATCTATTCCTGAACCATAGTCAGATCATTATTTTATCCCTTTCTAATTTACGAAAACACCTATATGAAAACCATCTAAATCTACCTCAAAATCGGTCAGGAGCTGGTCCAAGCTCACACCTAAGTGTGGGCCAAAGACCATATAGGCCTCTATTCCAATCTTAACAGACAATCCAGACGAGGCCCACACACTATGGGAACATTGGATTTACCAAGCATTAGACCAATGTATTCAGTGATCCAGGCTAAGGTCTCAATCTTTTTTTTTTTAGTTTTTTAAAATTGAATTTTACAAAGAACAGTCGCACTGGGAGTGCATGGTAGTGTACAGCTCATAAAGACAGTGAAGTACAGTTATGACAATAAAGAAAATTCCCATATCCCAACAACCAAACAAGGTACAGAGGAGCAATTCCTGAAAAATTAACAATTATAATCACAGAGTGGTACATCCATTACATCTATTATAACAATACCTACAGTGAATCAAGGTTTGTCCTACTTTTAGCGGTTATTAATATCCAGCCACCAAGCTATCCCATAGTTCCAATCTCCCTGTATGGTACTTCGTGCAGCTGCAACTGTATGTATATTTCAAATTTCATCAAGGGGGTATGTATGTAAATACTTCTTCAGTGGTTGCCAGATGTCGCAAGGGCGTGAGGTGGGTGGTAATAGTGTAGCGTACACTTCACTCATGGTGTCACAGTAAATCATGTCATGGAGCCAGGCCTTCACCGTTGGCACTTGTGCTCTGCCCCAATGTAGAGAAATTTAACATTTTGCAATAAGCATGGCGATTGCAGAGAACCTTCAAATGCCTCTCATTAGAGGTTTAACATACCCCAATAATGCCATCAATGGTGTAGGTTGTACAGTCTGTTCTACCATGAGAGACACGTATCGAAAGATTTCTTCTCATTATGCCCGCACTGGTGCACAATTCCATGCAAGGTGTAAGAAGTCTGCCTCAGGGTCAGCACATTTAGCACATGTGTTTGATACGTTAGGGTCAATGTTTTATAGTAATTTCGGGGTTACATAAACTCTGTGTAGATATTTAAAATGTAATAATTTATGTCGATGGTTATTCGAGACGTATTTTGTTTGTGCACAGCAATAATGCCACATACTGTCAGTTATTGGCGTGCCTTGGTCCCGTTACCAGGCTGTCCGTGCTTTGGCCCCAAATACAGGGCGAAGGGATAATGATAGGTGGTATAAGCATTAAACGAAGTGAGTATTGTCCAGCGAGTTTATGATGAGCGAGAGAGGGGGAAAGTCACCCGGTTCTGTCGATGCATCCGGTATAGCCTCAATCAGGGATCCCCGGACCCTCTGAAGGAGGAACCTATCCATGTATGTAGCGTCCCAGCGGGCAGCAAGTTCAGTTATCGTACATGGTTGTGAGTCTTTAAACAGTTCTCCAATCTTCTGGAGTCTATGTTTGGCTAATATCCGTTTGGTAAGGGCTTCAGTGGTGGGGGGTAGCCATGGATTAACTGCTAATGGTATATGTGCCGAGTATAAGGACTTTTTTGTAAGTACCGCCGCAATTTGGTCCATGCCCAACATGTCGTGGACAGTGTTTAGAGCGAGGTAGGATATATTTGAGACCGCTCTGGCTTAAGGTATTGGAGTCGGGCATCAGGGCGATACCAATAATATGTAAAGTGGATTTGAGCAACCAGGTAATACAAGTAAAAACTCAGGGACTCGGAATCCCCCGCGTTCGTAAGCCATAATTAAAGTGGTCCAGCTTATACGTGGTTGCTTACCAGCCCAGACAAGACGAAGCAATAGAGACCGGAGTGTGTCAAAAAAATTTGCTGTTAAAGCTATAGGAATGTTCAAGAAGAGATATAAAAATTGTGGCAGAACCACTATTTTCAATATGGCAATTCTGTCGGCCATGGAGAGGGGGAGTTTAGTCCACTTTTCAATCTGCGTCGCAAGTTGGTAATATTGCGGGGCCATAATTCAGATGAATTACCTCGGGGGCACTACAATGTAAGTAAAGACCGAGGTATTTAGGGGGGGTCGGCATACCACTTTAGGGGGAACTCAAAATCTACTCGGGTAGTCGCTGGAGTCAATGGAAAAATATCCGACTTGGTCCAGTTGGTAACCAGCCCCAAATACACCCCAAATCGGACTACTTCTCTCAAGAGTGGGGACAGGTTCTCTGCTGGCCTCCGTACAAATAGCATTACGTCGTCTGCATAAAACGAAGCAGTGAGAAGACCTGTATGTAACTGTAAACCACGGTGGAGGTGTCGTTTCTGTATGTGGCACGTGAGGGGTCCATAGCCACAATAAATAATAGGGGCGAGAGAGGGCACCCCTGCCTGGTGCCACGTGACAGGGGGAATTGAGTTGTTATTTTACCATTTTACTTCAGCAGAGACACTGGGCAGGAGTACAGCAGGCGGACCAGATTTAAAAAGCCAATTGGGCTACCTAATTTCTGCATCACAGAGTATAGAAAAGGCCATTCCAATGATTTAAAAACCTTTTCGGCATCGAGGAGAATGACTACCCCCGGCAATGTGGACTCCATTTGGTTCATCACTGAGAAAACAGCACGTAGGTTAAGTGCAGTAGACCTGCCAGGGACGAAACCAGCTTGAAAGGGGCATAATGTGGTATCTACCAGTAATGATAGACGGGTAGCTGATATTTTGGCTAGGATTTTATGATCGTGATTGAGTAACGATAATGGCCTGTAGGACTGACATTGAAGTGGTGATTTGCCTGGTTTAAGCAGTAGTATGACTATGGCTTCCCGCATAGTTGGAGAAAGGGATCCGCTCTGCAAAGCTTCATCATACACCTCTGATAGTCGTGGAGCTAATTTGTGTTGGTAAGCTTTATAAAACTCCCCGGAAAGACTATCGGAGCCAGGGACTCGGCTGATAGCCAGGTCGTTTTATTGCTTGTTTGATTTCCTCTTCATCTATCGGGGAAGCTAGGAACTCACGCTGCCCCTCCTCCAACCAAACGATGGTTATCTCCTGTTAAGTAGTTCGTAAGGGCCTGTCCCACTAGGGGTTTGCGTGTCATGTATAAGTGAGTATAGTATGAGAGAAAAGCTGCTGAGGTATCTGTCCCCTTTGTCAGCGTGACATCGGTTTCGGTGTCTAGATGTGTGATAAATGCAGACTGATATTGGGGTCTGAGGAGGCGGGCGAACGTCCTCCTGGGCCTTTCACCCTCCCCGTACAACTGGGCCATTGCATGCTTGCCAAGATATTTAACTTTTCGAGCGGCTGAGTCAGTGAATTCAGTCAATAATGTTGCGCAGCCGCGTAGCGATTCCGGTGATGAGGTAGTCTGTGCGGTTGTGTCCATGTCTTTTAGTTTCTGCTCTATTTTCTCCAGGTCCCCCGGTATAGATCGAAGCATGCCAGCATGTTTTGAGATACAAACACCGCAAATGAATGTCTTAATGGCATCCCATAACACCAGCTGTGAAGCCACCGTTCCTTTGTTTACCAAGGTCTCAATTTAACATCAAAGAGCCCCCTGGTTTAATAGTCACCTAGCCTCCCTGAAAAAAGATTGTAAGAAACTAGAAAGAAATTGGAGTAAGTCCTATGCCCCTGCCCTAAAAACTCATTACAAGAGGGTCATCAGACACTATCACAATGAAATCAAACAAGATCAGGCTAAGCACTAAGAGGATAAGATCAACATAGCAGCCAATTCCCCTAGAGAACTATTTAAGATAGTAAAACCCCTGACAATGGTTGAGCAGGGTAACTCCTCCTACCAATTCACTAAGGAGAGCTGCAACAAGTTGGCTGCATTTTTTCAAAAATAAAGTGGATGACATCTATGAATTTCTTCAGGGGAATAACCCTGACATTTATGAATTATGGCTGGGTAATTACCCCTGTCCAGACCAGAATTTAGTAGCTGAATGCACAGTGATCGCAGCACCACCTGTATTAAATCACATCCCAGCCTTGAATATGGAAAATACAATGCTTCTCCTGGGCAAAATCAAATCAGGTCCCCCCCAAGATCCAACCCCCCCCCCATATTTTACTTAAGGGTGGGGACCCTGTTCTCTTCACCACAACAGAGCTTCTCACACTATCACACTATCCCTCGAAATTGGGAGGGTCCCAAAGAAATGAAAGCATGCAATCATGAGGCCCTTGTTGAAGAAGCCCCACCTAGATCCAGCGATATTAGGGCATTTTCGTCCTATCTCACTACTACCCATTCTAGGAAAATTACTAGAGAAACATATTAACCATACCCTATTCCAGTTTTTGGAAGAGAATAACTATTTGCATAAGACTCAGATGGGTTTCAGGCCACAACATAGTACAGGATCAGGTCCGAGATGATCCTGGGAACTAATCAATGGCCCAGGCCTATGATTAGCTGGTCAGATGATTGAGGAGATTCTCCCATCCCCAAACTCTCAATCAAGAATCTGGGCATGTGGCTAGATAATACACTATAGATGGAAATCCAAGCTAAAGAACTAGCAGCAACCTTCTTTGGCATACTCCGAATGATCCGGAACAGGCACGAAGAACGGTGATCCAGGCCATTGTGGTTTCTCGTCTGGACTATGGCAACTCCCTGTATCTGGGTTCACCAAAATTTGTTATTAACAGACTGCAGGTGGTGCAGAATACGGTGGCCAGGCTACTTTTAAAAATCCCACACAGGAATCAGTAAAGACCTCCCTGAAACAGCTTCACTGGCTGCCCATCGAAGCCAGGATTAAATTTAAATCTCTCTGCCCGGCTCACAAAGCAATGAATGGCAGGGACGGCAGGGGCCCAGCCATACTCAGAGACCTCATTTCACCATATGTACCAAAAACGTACCTCAGGTCATTCTAAGACCGTCTCATAGAGAAGCTGAGGATCAAGAAGTCAAGATGGAGAGGCATATCAGTCTCATTCCTGGCCCCGAAGTTGTGAAATTTCATGCCCCGGGAGGTGCGATTGCTGGAAGAAGCATGGTTGTTTCCATGATGATGTTATGTTATCCAGTTTTTTAAAGCGCAAACAGCTGCCCCAGCAACGGGGCGTCCCGGCGCTAACCCATCCAGTACCTGAGGGGTGAAGGAGGATAACCAACAGAGGACTAGATAAGGGAAAAGAGATGCGTTTTTAATTCTTTCCGAAAGGCAGTTAAGTTGGTTAGGGTGCGGATGTGTAGAGGCAGGGAGTTCCACAATCTTGCCCCCAAGACCTTGAAGGAACGTCCACCCATTCTACACAGCTTGGAACGGGGGACTGTCACAAGGTGTTGTCCTAAAGAGCGTAGAGTACGCTGAGGGGTGTAGGGAACAAGGAGCGGGCGTAGGAGTTCAGGGCAGTCCGAGTTAAGAATTTTGAATGCCGTGGTGAGGGTTTTAAAATGGATGCGGGATTCAATTGGCAGCCAGTGCAGATTGCGGATGGTAGCTCTGGCCGAGCACCTGCGTGGGATGCCAACCACTGCTCTGGCGGCCGAGTTCTGAATACGCTGCATCCGTGCTAATTCTGCTTTATTTGCCCCTAAGAATAGCACATTGGCGTAGTCCAGCCGGGCGAGAATCATGGACTGGATGATGAGTTGGCGGGTTCTAGAGTCGAAGAAACCGAGTATCGGGCTAAGACTTCTCATTAGGCCCACACACGTAGCTGCCACTTTCTTTGTGTGGGACTGGAAGTTAAGAGAGGAGTCGAGCCAAACACCTAGGTTCTTCACCACGTCTTTCGGCACGGGGGTGGGACCAAGCAAAGAGGGCCACCAATGGTCACTCCAATGGCTAGGGTTTTTGCCAAGGAGAAGCACCTCCGTTTTCCCGGCGTTCAGCTGCAAACAGTTGTTTGTCATCCACTGTGCAACTGCCGCTAGCCCATCCTTGAATTTAGTGGCTGAGGTGGATTACCAAACCTGTACCGTTGCCAGCATCTCTCTCTTCCAGCGCTGGGAAGCCCTTTTGGCAGCCATGCGCTTTATAAAACCGCCAAACAAACATAAACATAAACTCTCACACAATATTATGAACGGTCGTATTCTCCAGCGCAGCTACAAGATTATCTTCGCGCAGTGGCACTTCCCCGTTTGACCCCGATACAGTTGTGGGAACTGGAACACCCCCTTCAGTTAGAGGAAATCCATCTGGCTATTAGTCAGATGGCTTGTGGCAAGACCCTGGGCCCCGGCAGGTTTCCTGTGGAATATTACGCCACCTACAGAGAAACCCTAGCCCCTCGTCTGTTGGAGGTTTATCAGGAGGCGCATAACCGGGGCTCTCTTCTGGGGACTCTCCTCATAGTGGTGCTACCCAAGCCGGGCAGAGACCCTCTTGGGGTGACTTCCTACCGCCCGCTGTCAATGTTGACCATTGACTATAAGATATTAAGCTAGGTCCTCACCAACAGACTGATAACGGTGCTCAGCTCCTTAGTCCACTCAAAGCAATGTGAGTTTGTGCCACAACGGGCGACACACTCCAATATTCTGCGTCTGTATCATTTCATGGATGCTTTCCAGGGGGGACGAACTCCCGGTGGCAGTCTCTCTGGATCTTGTGAAAGCATTTGATACGCTGACTTGGTCTTACTTGCTCCAAGTGTTGGAAGCCTTTGGGATGAGCTCTGGCTTTTTACAATCGGTCAAGATACTGTACACTACCCCGCAGGCGAAGGTCTGCACTGGCTGTCAGATTTCGCGTTCTTTCTCCATCAGAAGGGGACCTGACAGGGGTGCTCCTTGTCACCGGTGACCATTGTACTAGCCATGGAACCGCTAACTGTTCAATTGTGTACTAGGGGCCCATCATGTCATCATAGGCTGATGATGTCTTGGTACATCTAAGGGACCATATACTTACCCTGCCGACCCTCTATGCCCTACTTGATCTTTTTGGTGACATGACAGGCCTCAGGGTAAATTGGGGCAGGTCCTGTATTTTCCCACTGCCCTGGGTCGTGCCTGAATGTTGCATGGCACCAGTGGAAGGTCGTCTCTCCTGGAGCTTTGAAACCTTTTGTTACTTTGGTGTGAATGTCTTTCAGACAGACAGAGACTTATGGCAGGAACCTGACCAATATGGAAGATGCTTATTCTCCTAAGGCTTTTATACTTTTTCACTGCCTTACTGACGATTCCCCAGAGGTCCTTTTTTGCTGCTTTATGAAGTTTAGAATCCGAGCTTTCCGGGGGAGCCGCTCGGAAGTGAGTTTTGCTTCCAATGATCCAGCATTCGATGCTTGAGGGAAGACTTGAGGTCCAGGACCTAGATCTATATTTGGCAGCGGCCCAGTTGCAATGGTCCATGTATACAGGCTGGCTGATGATCAGACTAATTAGGATCGACTCATTTGGGCGGACTTAAGGGATGTGAAAATATTAGACTGGCTGCTATCTCCAGGAGGTCCTGCTAGGGGATTGTACAGGCTTCCGCGTGTGGCCCAGCTGGTCTGGGTTTGTTAGATGAGCCCTCGCCGCGCACCGGTTCCTTAAGCACTGCAACTGCCCCTTTGAGGCGTACCTGCTCTCAAGGCCTTGCTTGAGGCACACGATCCTTTCCCTTGGCAGGAGGTAGCGCTTACTCAACTGGGCGACATGTACAAGGAGGGTGCTCTGTTCTCCTTCCAGGGCCTAAGAGAACTCTAAGGACTGGGGCCTGGCCCCTTTCTTCCCCATAATGCAATTGTGGCTATGATTGGGGTTATATGGTCGACAGGTCAAGCAGAGCCTCCACTACATTTGGGATTGCAATGCTTCTTGACGCATTGCCTGCGCCGCTGGGCAGTCTCGGCATTAAACGTCACATTACACGCGGGTCACTGATCTCTAGACTCAAGACAACTCCAAATGGGATGAGTGCTTAGGGGCGGACCTGATGACCAAACAATGGGCCATGGCCTAGGAGCAGTTGAAACACATTTCCCGGAGCAGGTGAAACGCATTTCCCGCAACAACCGTCTGAAATTTACACAATTGAACTACGTGCATCAGACCTACCTTACACCACACCACCTCCATAGAATGTTCCCGGGAGTGTCACCGGCCTGTCCGCGTTGTGGACATGCAGACTCTACATTTATGCACAGGTGTGGGAGTGTCCTCCGTTGCTCCGTTTGTGGACCTAGGTGATGGAACAAGTGTCAATGGTGATTGATGTGCAGGTACCACCAGAGCCACTCCTATGTGTGCTGGAGATTATGAAATGTACAAAGCGCAATAAGCACTATCTAAAGCTGGTGGACCTGGTGCTAGTCCTTTTTAAACACTTAATTGCTGGAAGGCCCCGCAGCCGCCCACACTTAGATTCTGGCATCAGGTGACTCATAAGTGAGCTCGAGCGGAGACAGACACCATGACACATGATCATCAACTACGGGGAGGAGGTGGCGCCACCACGTTTTGGGACACATATGTTCTCAAATTATTTGACAAACTACAAGAGACTCCGAACTAGGCTCTAGACTCCTATATACTGCCACCTGGAGATGTTTCGAGGAAATTGGGTGCCACGGGTCTCATCGAACATGCATGGGGGCTGGGCGGCTCTGTGGCCCATGTAGATCCCTGAAGGGGTCCAGTTAGGGATACACCTTTCTTCCCTCCTCCCCCCCTGCCCACCCACATGTAAAGATGTGTTGGCAAAGAGCTCCTGATCAGTTCACTGTTGCTCCCCAACATGCTGGCTCTGAGCAGCATTAGTTGTAGGGTTTTGTTGGTTGTTGGTTTGTTTTCATTGTCTAACAGGCAATTTGACTGCTTCTCTATCTGGTTAGATGCACTGCGTCAACATGGCTTTTGTATACTAACTCTCACGTGCCACATTTCTCTGTTTTCATTGTATGATCTGCTAGCAGGATACTGTCTTTCTATATGAGATGGGCCATATTTGAGTACTTACTCCTGGATGATACATTTTTCTGCATTTTCTCTGATATAAGCTGTTTTGTGTATAAATGCCAATAAAGATATTATTTTTTTTTTAAATAGATGTCTATTGATAAAGTAAAGTCAGTCAGGAGCTTTTGTACATTGTAACCTCCCATGAGAACTGGCCCTTCTACTTCATTGTTACACGGTATGTCTGTAAGCACTATTTTCTTTAATGAGACTCTCCTACTGCAGGCACAACATGCTTCGTGCAACATTCAGCACGCCATGCGCGCTTTCACTTTCCAAGCAGCCCAAGGCTATAGCAGCCGCTTCTTTGAAATGAAATAGGTCTCGCATTTACAAGAGTTTGTGCTATTGGAATTGTAAATGACTGCCTTTTATTTATGTGTTAATTATCAAAACAGATAAATAAAAGGCATTGTCATTTACAAAGCCAATAACTTAAACTCTCGCAAATGCCAGACCTATTGTATTGCAAATGCTTATTTTCCTTGCTCCTGCGTGCTCTTCTTGTGACGCTGTATTCAGCTCCTTCCCAGTGCCTCTGATCTGATCGTATTTGGTGGCACCTGGAGACCATCCCGTTCACAACACGCCCTGCACAAGAGAATGTACTCATTGTATATACCGCCATTTCACAGTGGCTGGCTTAACACTTCTTGGGTCCTGTTAGGGACGGCATCACATCTTTGTCAGTGTCTTCTGGCATGAAATGGAATTGCCACTACAACTTTACAAGTGTCACTGAAAAGCTCTGGAGTGAATAAATACATGTTCTACTAGAGCAAGAAACTTGCAATTATTTGGGTAAAAAAGTTTCCCTCGAGAAACATAAGCCATTCCATAAAAAGGAAAGGTATTTACTTGAGTGTAGGTGTTTTCCCCCAGGACACTTTGCCTAACAGGGAAAAGTGGGCAATTAGAAAGCACTTTTCATCGCATCCCTTGCTCATGCAAGTTCATTTCTTGAGAAACTTCGTGTGACGGTGGGAGGGAAATTGTCAGAAATCACAGGCAGGACATGGACAGAAAACACTCTTTTTGAAGCTGGAAATGGGTACTTTCACACTTTCTTGATTTATAGTTTGGAATACAGTGGATAGAAGAGTAGGTGCTGCTATGTTTCCTCTTTTAGTGATTTATATTCTGCTAAAGTGGAAACATTTATGGTGGAATGGGGTTTATTACCGGTCCCCTCAACAAGCTTGATTTTTTGGGCCGCCGCCATCTTCCTGCTGCATCTCTTTGTGCTTTGACCTCTTCTTTCAGCTTCACTATGTTCATGCCTGTCTTTTATCCCCCTTTCATACACGTGATTTCTGCATTATACTTTTCTGGACTGTGGTTTGGTGATAAATAAAGCGCATACCAAACTATCAAAATGTCCACACACCTGCCAACTTACAAATGAGTGTCACTGTATGAGAAGGGGGCAGGGCCTTGGAGGGGCGGGCCTCATGCGAAGAGCCACCGAAGAGCTACTCTGCTCATCACCAAGCCCCCCATCCCCTTGCCCTCAAAACAAACAAAAAAGATAATCGAGGGTGTTGCAATGCCTCGGTTTTTTCCCCACCTCTTAATGGACATCGGCTGCTTACTGCCTCCGAAAACGAGCTGAAAATCCACTGTTTACAGTGTTCAAGTTCAAGTTCAAATAACTTTATTCGATTGTAAACCTTACAATCATAAAAGCACATTTCATAAACATACAATTAAAATCAGACCATCCATTTCATTTATACAGCAGGAGTTTACATGATCAATATAAGACAAGAATAACAGGCAGAACAAAGCATATTTAAGAATATAAATAATTATGACATGGTTAAAAAAGATTAAAAATACATAACAACAATAACAGCATAATTAACCCTCCATACTTTTCCTGAAGGTAATTGCTAATTTCAGAAAGCTGCATACAAATAAGGTGCAGTCACTATTCAGGAGTTGAAGGTAATAAAGTGCTGGTTTGATCTGTGTAAATTTCAGTTCTTTCAGGCATGGTTTTCAAAATAGCCTCCGAGGTACTATATAATAAGGACAAATAAATAAAAAGTGTGCCAGATCTTGCGGAGACTTCCCGTCGCAGCCGCAAGCTGGCAACACTTGGCCTCGATGAGCCCCGCTCGGAACCGCTAGTAAATAATGAAACAAGTCAAAACGGAACCTTGTTAATAGGTAACGTTCGTAGCTAGACATAGGCCATAATAAGTATGGTTCCATTTGTAGACAGGTTTTAAGTAAGACATGTTTCCTAACACTGTCTTTCTGGAACTCAACCTCTTCCCGAGCAAAATTCCTGGTTATCATAAATATATTTTTCACAAAAAGGGGATCTGTTTTAGTGATGAAATTTGGGGTTAGAAACAGGTCTGGCCGACCTATTTCAGTAAAACAGTCTTTAATGTACTTTATCCACGGAACCTTGAACCTACCATCCCATGTTAAAGCTTCTTTTAGTATTTCATGGGTGAGAGGTATATCATTATTTAACCAGCAATTCAGCCAGCATAATAGGGGGTTTACTGCTATTCTGTCGCTAAGGTGGGGCACACCTAACTCCTCGTGTACCGAGAAGTTTCCGATTCCCCTTGGGAGCCTCAGTATCTTCTTCAGGAAATTATTTTCTGTAACCTCCAGGTCACGCGTCTGGCAGTAGCCCCAGAGCTCGCTTCCATAGCAAGCAACGGCAACACTTTTAGCCTGGTATAGTTTAAGTAAGGCAGCCACCGGACTATTGCCCATTTTTCTCGCGAAGCCAAGTATGGCTGCGTTTACGCGGGTTACCTCACCCTTCTTCTTGAGAACAGCAGGGCCCCAAGATAATTGGTAATCAAGAAGAACCCCAAGGTATGAAAAGGTTTTGGTGGTTGGAATTTTTTCCCCATTTATGTTGAAGAGATTAGGTTTTCGCGACCCTAGGCCTATCTTCATAACATAGGACTTAGAATTGTTAATACTTAGGCCTCGAGACTCCATAAAATCAAAGAAAGAATTTAAAAGTGTCTGGAGGCCGATTGCTGTCCTTGAAATAAGGACAGCATCGTCCGCGTATAGCAGAACTGGAATGCCTTTTCGGCCTACAAAGGGGTAATCCGCTCCAGTTCTTAAGAAGTATTCCTCCAACTCGTTAATATACAGGTTGAAGAGGAAAGGAGCCAGGATACACCCCTGTCGAACACCCCGATAAATTCTGATATCCCCCGTCACTTTCAGGTCTTGGGTATATCGGACATTTGCTCTTGTGTCGGAGTGTAAGTCAGCCAGTAAGTTAATTAAATTCTGCTCAACGCCCATCTTTGACAAAATGTCCCACAATTTGCCTCTGTCCACACAATCGAATGCGGACGATAAGTCCATAAAAGCCATATGGATGGTTCCCTGTCGAGCCAGGGTGTATTTACCTATAATCAAATATAAGTTCAGACACTGAGTCACTGTCAAGTGACCAGGTCTGAAACCGTATTGTATTGGGGATATAACTTTGTTCTCGTTTGCCCATGTTGTTAACCTATTCAGAATTACACCCCCTACCACTTTGGTTACACTGTTTACAGTGGTTTTTAGCTCATTTTCCCTGCCAACATGTGACTTTGGCTCCTCACTGGGTGACAAATGTGAAGAGAGCGAAAATCATGTGTGACACGCGGTGGCACGGTGTGAGTTGCCAGGGCTGCATCTATGTTGTGAAGCGAAAGGCATGCTGGCAGGCAGGCAGGCTTAACATTTTTTATCGCACTTACAAAAGGTGGATTTTGACAAGCAATTAAGTCCAGTGTGCTTGGCCAGGGTCCGACTGGGACAACAAATAGACCCAGGCACCAAATTAAAGTTCCCCACTTTAGTGAATCAGATAGCTAAAAAATGTGGCCCACATTTGCAAATCAGAGCAGTTTTTAACTTGTGAGGGCAAGGACTATAGGTGTTTTGCAAGGTATCTGAAACTGCATGCAGTTGTGTTTGCTAGGTCTAGTGTTTGTGTTAATAATTAAGGGTGTAGCTTCAGGGGGTGTTTGGTGTTACAACCACTAATAAATGTATTATCTGATAATTAGTTGGGTACAGGAGCTTTCAGTCAGGAATGGTGATATGGCTGTCGGATTTCACCAGGAAATTTTACATACACACAGACAAAAACACACACACTCTCCAGCTCTGTTTTGAAAGTCCTCAAAAATATAGCTCATTTTACAAAATATCGTGTTTTCTCTCTCCGTACTCCTACTAATCTACATTCCTGTCCCTTTCCACTGCCCCTAAAGCCCCTCTCATGCCCTCTGCTTGTCGTATAATGTATTAAAGCATTATATGCCAGAGTGATTGTCAGAAAATCCGAAGCTCAACACCCCCCCCCCCCCCCAATCTTACTGACCAAGCTAAGCCCCTGTTGATAATATCAGAGACATTAATAGTAAAAACCGGCGGATCAGGCACAAAAACTGACCCAGAGACATAACACAAACCCATACATACACTGATGTGTGAGAGCAGCCCTGCGGGCACCGCCTGATTGTCCTATAAGCCAGTCCGACCCTGGGCTTTGCTGTAGCCTGGCATTTCCTCATGGCGACTGCAGCCAGGGACGGTCTCTCAAGAGCCAAGGAGGGTGTAGTCACTCACTCTATGTAGGGCTAGAACCGAACTCAGCCTAGGAAAGAGGCCCAGACCAGCAGTACACTGCCCGAGGCAGCGACGCCAATGGGGTGATGGTGGCGTGGGAGGGTCATAGCGGCCCAGCTTGCTCTAAAAGCAGCCAGCAAGCCTGCAGCAGGCCGGGGAAACGCAGGAGTGGCATTTCCCTGTCCGGCCCTGCACCTGTGCACATGCTGTATGGCTTGCCTTCTTTATACATTGTTTTCTTCGTTCCCTTGGGGTCTGTGCACCACACGGCGTACTCTGTCTGTGCTTTCAAAACTCTGATGCCTCCTGCCAGAGATAGCAGGAGTCATAACATCAGTGAGGCCTTACTGCCACCACCTGAGAGCAGGTTCTTGTCAACCATATCTATTGATGCGTTTTACATGTGTAAAACGATGCAGAGGCGGTACCCCGACTCTGCCAGGCCGCAGTGTAACTTTTAAAAGTGCACATTAGCACAGTGACGTTTCCACAGCGCTGCGACTCGCCTCACAGCAGTGATTCAGCGCGACGCCTACAGGCCAAGCTAAAGCTATTTATCCACAGATATTAACTGGCAGTGCTATATTTCCCTTGTGGTGGGCTGTACACCTGTGAATTTCAGAGCATAACTTTAACTATTGTTGGAGCTCGTAAAGCTGAACTGGGATTTTTCTAAACTCTTTTCCAAAGCACGCTTTGATGAAGTAAGAACCCTGCGTTTCGGTTTTCCTGCCACTCGATTAAAGTTATATGAGCTGGCTGCCTGGAAGACGTCATCAGATGGCACGCTTGCTTCTCAGAATCTGCTCCAGAGGACAGCTTGTTGGCATCAATGTTGGATGTTGATTGATCTCAGCTTGGTAGAACTCACCGCTATTTTGCAGACATATCGTCCACTGGAGGTTCCACAACAGAAGGGATGTTGCCCTATGTTCTGGCACTGGGCATGAGGTAATTTGAAGTACTCAGCAGAAGGATGGGTCCCACGGATAGGAAAGTCTACTTTTGGTACCTTTTACGGGCCCAAGTGCCTATGGATCAAGGTTTAGGATTTCTTCATAAAATGATAATTTGTGGAAGGCTACCTTGAACAACTTTGGGGCCCCAGGCCTCCCACAGTGTTAGGAGACTCTGGCTTGCCTGAGCCCTTGAAGGGTGTAGAGTGTTTCCAGATCAGATCTGCCTCTCCCCTTGACTTGATCACTTGGAAGAGTGGGATCCTTTCCAGCGATGCTTGGATGCCTGTGACGGTGTGTCTCTAAGATGCCCAAGAGCAGGTGCTCCTGTGATGCAATGTATGGTAGATATGGACCCATCCCCCAATCCCTTTAGTGTTATGAGAAATTATTAACGACGAGGAAGGTAGCACAGCTATTCCTACTAGATGTCATGTTATCTTATGCAGATTTGCACAGTGCACGATCACCCGGGAGGGTAGTCTGGCACTGAATGGCACCAGAGGCTGGATCTGTTGGGCCTTCTCTTTTCCTGCACAACATTTCTTTAAAACCTTGAGACAGATCCTCGCACTCTGGAGGGACCCGCTTCAGCTTGTCAGGCCAGAACCCCGACAAAAAGTCTGGCCTGCCTGCCTCGAAGCCTTGATCTCGTTGCTTAAGGCACCAATCTGACATGTAAGGAAGGTACTGCTGTAATAGTGGGACAAACAGATGATGATCAATGTATCTATGTATGTATGTATGACTGTAAGTATGTTGTTGTATTTGTATGGGGCAAAACTATTGGGGTGGTAACAGTAATGGACAGGAGCCCTAAGGTACGATTCAGAATCATTTACAATAAGGTGGATAAGGCAAAGCAGACTCCACCTGTCCTACTCCAACTTAAGTAGTGTGCGTAAAACCTCTAGGGCACATCATTTCTACGCAAAGACAAGCAGTCCCACTTGTGGTAAGCTATAATTGAGCCTCAAAAGTAGAGGGACTAGTATTTGTGCAAACTTGTGCCTCTTCGGTGGATTCAGGCAGAAAGCAACATTTGTTGATGAAAATGCCTGAATTAATCTCGACCATTGCAATTACTCGGCTTAACATTCTATTCCATTGTTTATTTGCTTGAATGTATCACTACAGAAGCGAACCATTACATTGAAATCAGCCAAGAAATGTCCTGCAGCCCTTCCATATTCCTTGCACATAGGAACCGTGGTAAACCCATGCGCGTTTCGGCTTTGTTGGTGAAGTGAAGCCCCTATAAACAGCGAGCCACTGGTCAGGCCTAAGCATACACGAGCTACTTAGGGTGAATCACTAAAAAACAGAGGCAGAGGGGAATGCTTAAATTAATCTTATCCAGACTCCTACCATGGGCATCATCGTCATCACTGATTGCAGCTCGCTATGACGTTAGAGAAGACCAACCGTATGCAAATTCATCTTGAGCCTCCTCTAGAATGGCAAAGCAAAACATGGAGTCAGGTTTAATATGTGAATACTTAGATGTAAATCCCATGGCTCACTGTGCCAAGGGACTTAAGCTGCACCACACCAAGTAGACCCATTAGGCCAAACCGCCCACGGGGTCACCTGTGTACCCATACACGTTGTGAAGCTAGAGGAAGAGTGAACTGCACGTGCTTGGTCCTCCTCTATGATGGCCCTATTGAAGAAGGAACGGAATGCTACCTGCAAGGAACTTAAACTGATTAAGAATGAGTCAAGTTTTTTCTTACTTGCCTTTATGTTGTTTTTTTCCTCATAGAACAGCAAGAGTAGAACTGGAGGTTTCTGTGACAACCAGGACCCTCGTAACACTGGCAACCACCAATGAGCTGTGCCTGCCAGCAACGGGAGGACCTGATGGCAGACCAAGCCACAGCGTCTGGGTGACAGGGCACAACTCACCGTTCTCGCTGTCCACGTCAATCAGCTTGTCCAGGAAGTCCTTGACCCTGCTGATGCTCTGAAGAATGAAGGGGTGGAGAGGTGCCATCCACTGCTCCTTTCCGTGCCCAAGCTGCTGGCCCAGGTTCCCGATGCTCTGGACGGCCTGGAAGAGGAGGTGGAAGTTATTTAAGCTGTGCAAAGCAACAGTGTGTCGCCTCTTTTTGGTTGAAATAGAAAAGGGAGTTTGTCTTAAAGTTAAACAAACCATCCTTATGCCTCACATAGGGTGAGTAGCTATCATTAGTGCAGCAGGTATATTTGGCCCTGCTCCACCTACACACTTAGGGCCTTATTACGATTATGGCGGACCACAGACAGCCAGACCTGTGTGGAGTGGCGGTCTTCTGACCGCCCTATTACAACTAGGGACCACTGTAACTGCCAGGGATCAGAGATCCCTGCTGGTGTTGCGGTGGTCTTGAGGTCGCAATATTATGCATATTACGAGTTTTCTCACCGCCACACTTTTCATGGCGGTGTGACAGCCATGAAAAGTGTGGCAGTGAGGAAACAAAGATAGCCCCACAGGGCCCCCGTATGCCTCTGTGCAATGGGCTGCATGCTGTGTGCATTCACCTTAGTACCTGCAGGTACTGATTTTGACGTTTCCAGTGCAGTGCCTATTTCATAGGCACCGCTGCGGAAACGCCAAAGAACCGCCTGCCAGACAGGCGAAAACTCCTAATCTGGCACGCGGTTCAACCATGGGTTTGGCGGTGCGAGAGCGCGGCCGTCCCGCTCCTGCACCGCCAAACTCGTAATAAGGCCTTTAATCTGCCCAACCCGCACACCCCTTAAAGTCAACTGGAAAAACCAGAAATAGGTCTTGAATAAGAAGTACCCCCTGGCATATAAGTCAAGCTTCCGAGGGGCATCTCAACAGAGGAAGGGCTAAGCATGATCCACTGCTCAGGAATACTGGGGTGCAGGACAGACTTATCGGATGCCAATAGCACAATCTGTGGTGATGATTCAGGGGATGGATCTCCAGGGGCACAGCAATGCTGAAGCTGATAGAATATGATAAGGGATACCGTACTGCAGATCAGTTTCGGATCAATCTAGTACTAGATTGGGGGGGTCGTGGATTGCAAAAGGTGCAATGGCAATGTTGTGATTGTAGCAGAAATGATTGAGGTCTGGAATCTGGGCTGAGGTGCGTGGGCGCTGACTTGCGTTTATTGGCACTGGTGTGTGAAGGTTACCTGTGGTACAGAATGTCAAATTTAATTAGCATTGACGCTCCTATGGAATGTAGGCAGGTTTTGCAAGATTAGATTGAGATGCATTAGTAAAGCTGTGAGTGGTGACCCAAATAATGATTGCACTGAGCTTGCTGTAGGCCAGACCTCTGTTGCGCTTGAAGTGATGGTCTCAGTAATGAATAAAGAGAGCGTACTGTAGGTCACCATTGGGGAAGGGGTGAATACGCAGAGCGGAAAGTGGTGGTCCCAGAAATGATTATACTCAGCTTGCTGCAGGTGAGATTCCAGACTGAGCTGCATTGACAAAATGGCACATGACAGTATCAGTAATGGTTATGCAATGGCATACTTCATGACAGCGACAGACTTGGGGTGCTTTAACAGAGCTGTGACTGATGTTCTCCGAAGATCATGCACGGTTTTCTGAAAGCCAGGGCCAGGGTTGTGGTGCATCAACAAGGCTGTGACATTTTTTCTTCAGTGACCATGCAAGGTTTACTGCACACCTAGAACACGGTTCTGGTGCATAAACCCGGCTTTGACTGTTGTTCTCCAGTGATCATGCAAGGTTTACTGCAGGTTAGGGTTGGGGTGCAACAGTAGAGCTGCAAATAATGATCCCCAGAGATTACATAGGACGTCTCACAGATCAGGGTTGAGGTGCCTCAATGGAGCTGTGAGTGATGGTCTCCTGGTGCAGATTAGACCAGGGGTTGGGTGGATCCGCCCAGCCAAGGGTATTGGTTCCAACAGTGATTACTGCTGGTCAGACTGAGGCTCGAGGAGCACCAGCAGACGCGTGTCCTCCACACTAGCCCCGTTGAGACGTAATCAATGGAAACCTCAATGTTTAACTAACAGAGCTTCACAATCAACTTTCCCCTCTTCCGCTGACTGAAAATACTCCCGCTTTTTTTTTATGGCACACCTTGGCAAGAAGCAAGAGGGTGCGGCTGGTCCTCGTGTCGGCATGCTGGTCTCGAAGGTTGAACAATTTTGGTGTCAGAATGGCAGGAGCAAAGAAACGCAGGAACAAGAATCCACTGATGGCCAGGTACTTCACTTCCTGCAGATAAAGAAGACAGTATATTTTAATAAAACACTCTGACACCCGGCATAAACTAAAGAACCAACACACTGACAAACTGGATCAGACAAATAATGCATTGTAAGAAAATCAAAACACCACAACAGGTAAACAGCCAGTTGATGAATGAAGGAACTACTATTAAACGTAGCTACTCTAACAGATGAACACCCAGCATCAGAATTCACAGCCCAGAAGGCTGGATGGTTCCACCTCAGGAGCGGTGGAGTACCGCCCCATCTGCTGCGTGCGCAGCAGGCAAAAACAAATAAATAAAATGGCATTTGAATGCATTTTATTTATTTGCCACCACACCGGCTTGCGCTATGTACATCACGAGGGTGGGGGCCGGGCTGAATCCTGCAAATACAGGATGACAGCACTGGTCTACAGTGCGCATGACGGATTGACCAGCTGTCTACAGCCGTCCTATACGACATGTGCAGTGTAGAACCAGCTATCCAAAGGCTGTGAAACAGCCTGGAGATTGCTGCCAAGGAACCCCCAGCCTCAGTGCTGGGCGAGCCTGCTCCCACCAATCCTGGAGCTGCTTTCACAGAGTTAAAGCAGCTCCAGGATTGGTTGGAGTTCGGTTCCACTAGCAGAAAGTAAGTCCTTCCTTTTCCCGCTTGTGGATGGGAGAAGTGCTGCAGCAGTCACTCATGTTCCAACTCTGAGTTTATGGTGAGTAGCGCCTTCGCGCCCACCATTTTGTATTGAAGGTAGCCGCCACTGCAAAGTAGGCCAGATGAATCGAGGCATTGCACTCAGAACCAACACTTCTATCCACAGAGGACCTTTCAAATCCAGAAATGGTAACACATCCTCACCATTCAACAGGTAAATACACAGGATTCACGCATGATTATAGCATACCAGCCATCAGAGACAGCACTGTTGAGGCATCCATATCCCTGAGGACCTGTTGAATAAAAGGACAGTAAGAAAATCTCACCATCCAACAGGTAAACACCCAGGATCAACACTTGCATACAATCCCATGAGAAGTTGATGTATCAAGGGACTGCACCAATACCACACCACCCCAAAACGAAAATGCCCAGGATCAGCATGCACATCCTGAGAGGTCCTATTGAATCAAGTGACTGCACCAAAACCTCAGCATCCCAACAGGTGAGCACCCAAAATCAACGCACACCCAGCCCCAGAAAGTTGCGATGAATTAAGGCACTGCAACACAAAACCACCACAGCAGGTAAACACCCAGGGTCAGCATGTACTTCAACACGACCTGCTGAACGAAGGGACTGCACTAAAACTACACCACCGTGACAGGAAGCACTGAGTATCAGGGGTAACATCTCCAGAGAAACTGAATAATTAAGGTACTGCAGCAAAACCACCCTTCAGGTACACATACAATAGATCCACTAGCAGCGTCCTTGTAGGACCTAAAGAATCAAGGTGCCCCAACAAAACAAAATCACTGTGAAAAATGAACACCGTGGATCAGCACACACCTCCCCAGATGCTCTTGTGAATCAAGGCACTGCAACAACAAAAAAACACCCTGACAGGTAAACACCAGGGATTAGCAGCACGGGCATCCCCGGAGAACATGACGAATCAAAGCACTGCCACTAAGCCACAGTGAGTAATACTCATCCATGATACATTGTGGACCACAGCCAAATGAATGCAGAGGCTGTAAAAACTCCAACCCGACAGGCACCAGACAAGGACACAGTACGGACACAGCACCATGGAAATGCCACCTTTGTGAATTCATTGCTCCCTAGCTTGTCTCTGGTATAACTAATACACACTAATGAAATTATTAGGTCTCGCCTGACCCAGCGCATGCGCTGGTCTGGCGAGACTTATTGAGAGGGCTCCAAAAATTGCTACCAGGCCAGCCTAGAGCTACAGTGCATGTGCGCGGGCGCGCGCGCTTTACCGCGATTACTTTCATTTTCGCGGCCACGGCCGCTTTGATGTTTGATCGCGATCACTTTCACTTTCGCGGCCGCACGGCCGCTTTGCATAGCCAATAGGTCTCGCTTTTGGGACCTTACAAGTATTTAATTATGCAACTGTTGCATAGCTAAACACTTATAAGGTCCCAAAGGCGAGACCTATTGGCTATGCCAATGCTTGTTTGTGTTTGCAGCTTGAACAAAAGCCAAAATCGGCTAAGGGGCTGCATGGTAATGGAAGGGAAAGCCAACCATACAACAGCTCCAGGACTGCGCTACCCGTGTCCCTAACAAGGCCTGTTTAGCTCAAAGGAAGTGATTTGAATTCAGGTTATGAGGTTCCTTAAATTAACATAAGAAATGGTCACCCTCACATGTATTCTTTAGAGTGCACCAGACATACAGACTATTGGAATGTCTTTAACAGTTTCTGAAAGGTAAAGTTGGTAATAAACAGTAATAAGTTGCCTACCGCAAAATCGAGGGGACGGTCTTATTATATCTGTGTTTCTCAGTTACACCATTTTATGAGAATTATTTTATCTAATGCAGAATGAGAAAAAATAGTGTCAAGGTGTAGAGAGGCATTAAAGATTATTAAGTGGGATGTTAACTTTCACACGCACATGCGCAATACCATTTACAGTCACATGGTGTCTGGCAATCAATATGAGTATAGCACAAGAAGAGGTATACCCAGCAGAAAGGGAAGGGACGCTTGATATAGATGGTATAAAAAGCTAAAGGAGGAAATATAACCACCCCCTGAGGAGGAGTAAGTTAGACAGGTAACAGGCTCAGGTCAGAACTTTTGGAAATATCCACAGGCTTGTGAAAAGTTTTTGCTGGGCCCAGTAGGTGTAAAAAAGCAATACGTGGGGCCCATTTCTTTTATGGCAGGAGCACCCGAACAAATGTTTTTTGAAGTCGCAAATCCTGTGATTCTCAAAAATCACACCTGTGATTCTCAAAATCACATTATTTGCAATAGCAAAATACTTTTTAAAAATATACAAAAGTCCTATTTTAGGAGATTCAGAAAAATGTCCATTAAAGAGTTGTGACCACAGTTGTGGAAGCAAACCATTGATCGGATATTGACACCTCAAAGGGAGTGGTATGTGACCTGCAAAGGGAAAGCTTCCTCAAGTGGGACCTCTTCTCCTTCGTTAATAGTGTTGGAGGCCTCGGCGGGACAAGGCAGTGGTCATGGTACCACTGCCTGCTTTCTGCAGTGTCTTTCCAAAAAAGGAATCGTTTTGTTTTTTAACTAACAACACTCCTGTTAATAGACACTGGCTGCTTAAAAAAGTGTTTCCTGTTTTTGGAATGCGTATGTAGAGTAGAATGTCTGCTGTCCTTTTCTGGTCTCCATCCCTGCACTCGGAGCCAACCACTAGGGGCGCACTTGTGCACTGCCTAATTAATATTTATTTATTTAAAAGGTTTTATATAGCACTGGCTAGACCCGAGGGTATCAGAGCGCTTTACAATGGTTAGGTGAGAAAAACAATTGCAACATAACATTTGTACAAAAAGGTAAAATGCAGGGCAGTAAGAACAGTATGCATAGGACAATTATAACATGGACAAGAAAATAAGAAATAAAATTAGGCCATAACAAGTATTGGATAGTTAATCTAGCGTGGGACGTCAGGGATGAGGGCGGTGGATATGAAAGAAGAAGGGAACTGAGGAAGGTGATGGGAGAGGTGATAGCATGCTGGAGTAGACAGTAATTATAAGAGAACTGGAGGGGGGAGGTTAGAAGTATATGAAAAAATGAGAAGGGGGGGGGAGTGAGTCAGGTATAATGTGGCAGGAACATTGTACAGTCAGGAGCAGGTTGAGACACCATGCTAGGCGGCAAGGATTAAGGACCCCAGTATTAGTTGAGAAGGTGCAGCTTGAGGTCTTTTTTGAAGCGGAGGTAGGAGGGGTTGCAACGTAGATCTTTAGGGAGTGAGTTCCAGATAGTAGGCGCATTTCCAGAGAAGGAGCGCGATTGAGTGGATTTCTTGTTTAACAAAGGAGGAACTAGTATGAGAGCATTGGTGCTCCTCATTTCTCTAGAGCAGCCCGCTTTGTGGAGTTTATCTGAGAGATACAATGGGGTGTGATGATGCAAGGCTTTATGCGTAATGCATAAAAATGCATAATATTCATTTGTCCGGTCATTTTGCAACACCCTGCATGTTTCAGATTTGCTAAGCTACCCATCAGTTCAGTGGTCGCAGCGCAAATTGCATTCCCAATCACAAACCAATCAGTTTGCAAACTAGCATGCCTGCTTTACTGAATAGGAATAGTACATCAATCCCCTAGTTATGTCTTTGACCCACCCACACTCCCTCCTTGTGGTGGACCTGAATACCACATGGAGGAGGGGGGCGAGGGTTGATAGACACTATTAACAGATCAACAAAAAAATGAATGGTTTCTTAGGTAGGATGAGAGCCATTCATGAGCCATGCTAGTAATCTCAATAGCCGCTGCCAGGGTAGAGGTGCAAATCACACCACTGACAGATCGATAGTGGTGTCTGAGATGAGGTGATGAAGTTAGAGGCATGTAACAAAGCAGTCTCATTGATTGATGACCCCGTAAGTCAGACTGTAAGGAATCAGATGGGCTGGAGAGGTACCCGCAGAGCCTTTAAACACCAAGTGATCAAGAACCTTAGAGGAAAACCTAGCTGCAAGCAGTGGCAGCTGGCATGTACGGGGGTGCGGCAGGTGGAAGAAACATTAAGTAATAAAATAAAAACACCTACCTTCCTGGTGCAACGTCCTCCTCGCTCGGTCTTCTCGGGGCAGGCTCTAATGTAGGACACAGAAAACTGCACTAACCAATCCTGGAGCAGCTCTGATGCAGCATGAGAGCAGCGCCAGGATAGGAGGGAGCGGCCTCCTTCGGTACTTCCGAGGACACTGGAGCCCTATTCTTTCTCTAATCCAGCTGTCTTAGACAGCTGGGTTAGAGAGGTTTAAAATGCACGTCTAGCTGGCCAAAGAGACATGCGCACTTTAAACTTAAAGTGCCCTGCCCATCACTGCTCCCTTCTGCTACCAGTCAGCAGCAGCCCTGCCTCCCCCTCCCCCCCATCCTGACGCTTGGTTTGAGACAGGTTTATTGAAAAATTAAATGGTAATAAATTAACGTTATTATCATTTTATTTTTCATCTCTGGGGGCAATTTAGATAGTGGGGCGATGCTCCTCTGTCTTAACGGAGGAGCTATCCCTGGCTGCAAGACAGACCAAGATTCAAACTGTGAGAAGGGATCAGATATTGTGTTCTTAGTAGCTGCGGTGCAGCAGATGACTAAAATCAATGAAGATGCACATCTGGGTAAAGAGAAGATTGGATTACACATAGAGAAGGGAAAGATCAGAGTCTCAGAGTCCTAGAGGTGTGGTGATGCAAGGACATAAATAATCAGACGGGGTACAGAGTGGATTGGAGATATCAAGGATAGGAATATGCTTGATAGGGTATCTGCTGGAGAAAGTGGTGAAGCATGTTGACTGTATATTTAAGAGAAGAAGTAGGATGTACAGTGAGTAGGGTTCTAATGGTCTGAATTCTGAAAACCTTAGGGTGAAAGTATTTAGCACATCTATTGCCCAAGACTTTGGATAATTTATTGCCTATACAAGACAGAGAGAGAAGTGGTTGGATAGCTTGAGATTTTTAGGGTGAGGTCATTGTGGTAGTGTTTACCCTTGGTCTTACCAAGGTGTTTTGTTGTGTTATGCGAAGTTGTAGGGCACAGCTAATCACCTGTGAGAGTATCCAGGCACTGATTAGGGCAGGCCTGAGGGGGGAGGAGTAGATCATGCCTTTTTCGTCTGGAAGAGCCATGTCTTGAGGTTACTTGGAAAGGCCATGAGGAAGGGGGAGCTTCTGAGGTGTTTCAGGAGGTCATTCCAGGTCTTGGCTGCGAGGCATGAGAACTATTAGCTCGATGCATGCTAGGACATTGTCTCCCAGACACCATGCCATAATGTTAGGTTGACTGGCAATATGGCAGACTGAACAAATAAAAACTAACTGTGGAACTCATGCAGAACACATTAAGATCAATGCTTGAACATCATAGACACCCTAATGTCACCACCGACAAGCAACAATGCATAAGGGACGTATTAGTAGTAGCTGCTTTGTAAGGGGTGGAGAAATATAATACATAACTAACTATAGTCCTATGACCCAAGATTCATTAACCGATTGCATTTATAGAAAGCATCTAGTGTCAGGTTCCTCCACCGTTCCCATGATGGAGATAGCCATTTAGGGGATAGAGAGTGTTTTGTCAGAACAAGATAAAATAAAAGTTAAAAAAAAATTCTCTGAGTTTTATATAGCGCAGACTTGGCACAAAGGTATCCGAGCTCTTTACATGAGTACCAGTTGCGTTACAAACGGACACATTCATTCTGTTAGGTACAGTGAGATTAAGTGATTTGCCAAGAATCACAGAATTTTGAGTATCCCTGCCGAGACTCGAACCCAGTTCCACAGCTTTGAGGATGACCGCTCTAGTCGCTAGACCACATCCTATCCCCTGATCCTCCAATTGACATTGAAGTTGAACAAATTAAACCATGAAGCCTATAGCTGAAAAAACGGAACACTGTATGTTGTACTGTGACACTTGATGTAGGTGAGAAGGGTGTGAGCAAGGCAGAAGTTGCTGCAGTGAGCGCTACAGCACTCTTCATGATTAAGACTGTGGTAATCATTAGCAACAAAGGGCCACTGAGTATGCTCCCATGCAAGCGCGCAACGCCCATTGGGCTCAAAGGGCTTCAGCTCCCCCGTCGTGTGTGGCAGCCCGGGCTGAGACAGCTTCCCGGGCACACACACAGCCGCACCGAGTACTTCACAGGTCTCTAAAAGACCATTCGCTTGTTAATGAGGCTTTGTTGTTTTTTTCACCCCTTCTAGAGCCCCTGCATCTCCACTCTAACTATTGCTGGAAGAGTCAGCCCCCCTGAAATTTTTTCTTAGACACCCCCCCCCCCCGGAATTTTGGATCTAGTTGCGCCCCTGCCACTGACCTCTTAAGGCAGAAGAAGACAAAATCATGTCAGCTCTTTAGACATTAAGGGTCCTAATACACCCTCTTGATTTTGACATTATGACAGGGCGGTACCAACCTTGGCACAATTTTAAGCTATGATTGGACCTATATAATATATGTAAGGGGATATTGTACAGATTAGGCACATCGCGAAAAGGGTGTTAGAACCGCTTCCCAGACAAAAGGGTGGGACACAAGCATTTCACCGCCTCATCAGAGGTAATAAGTGCTGTAAAAATACAATTTACAATTTCAACTTAAAATTGACAATATATTGCTCTCTTAGGAGCTCATCTATAGAGCCCACCAGTTGCACGAGCATCCAGCCATGGTGAGGAGAAGACTCTGTAATGAAGCATGCCATCCTCAGTGGGCGGGACGTTGACGTCTCTTTAAAATAGTTTGAGTGGTATTTGGTTGGCAACAGCAGCACTGCCAAATGGGGAAATTGCCTTTGCTGATCCTTGTGACAGGGGCTTCAGTATTCAGCAGTAGTGTTATAGATGTACAGAGTAGATAGTTGAGCATGCATAATCAAGAGAACGGTGAGCATTAGTTCCTGCCTGCCTGTGTTAGAGTTCTAGTCTGGAGCCCAGAATCCTCCCTCCGTAACCTTACATAAGATTTTGACAAGATGGTGGTCCTTAAAGTGCCTGGCCTCCTCTGTAACACACACACTGCTGCAAAAGGATAGGTACAGTAATACAATCATCATAAAGCTAGTGTCATTTTCATTAGGGCCAAGATTGGGGCACAAGTCAATGTGCTTTTAACAAAGGTCTATTTCTAGGTTGACGTTAGGCAAGGGCTCCCAGCAGGTATGCACAATTCAAGTACAGTGATAGTTAACCTCACTGTATGTCGGCCAGTTTTTCGTTTTTACATCTAACACCCCTTGCACCTGGTGCAAAACAATTTCCTGAAACCAATTTCACAATAATATCTCTGGTACCTACTCCACCAGAAGGTCAGCTCTAACACAAACCCAACCAATGTCACCACAGCCTATTGCTTGGCTTGGACTGAATTACAGCAAGTCTCACCCACCCTCTTGGACATTGCCCTGACCTTCTAATGATGGGAAAAAGCGACAGACCTAATGGAAAGGCATTCCCTGGCTCTGACAATGGCTCCTCCACTGGGAGCCGATGAAGGGTGAAATAGACGAGGTCCTTGCAGGAAAGATAATTGACGAATTTATTCCAAGGTAGAGTAACAGCACTCAACATCTCTGAGCGATCGCCCAGGCTCCAAGGGGCAACTGACCAAGCCTAGAACTCTCACCCAGAGACAGCAGAAAAAAGAATAAACATCCTGCAGTTAACATTCTACAATTATATAAGTCCACAATACTTGGGCACTGGAATTATGCAGGAATGGAGGACCAATGATGTAGAAGAGTTGAAATACAGGTGGCAAGGAAAGGTGGATGCTGAAACATATTTGGGGATTAAAGACAAAATATGTGCCATATTCCCTGGTATTATTATAATCTTTTCAAGAAGGATTAGCCTTGCAAAATAATATTTTACGTTATATATTTATTAAATATCGTACTAGGAATTTGTGTTGGATCAAAGATATTAGACCATCAAAAGAGGTACAAAATGTCAGGCATTCTTCTAAGCTCACAGTGCCTCACGAAATAAACGCTGCTTTGAGAACAGTGTGATGTAAAAATGAATTTGCAAGAACAGTGAAACAAAAAAAGTATGACAAAGAAGGAATAATTCTTTCTACTGTGTTTGACTTTAAATGTGTAAGGTTTTTGATTCATGTTGTAAACGAAAGCGGTTTCCCAAGATTACCATTTGGTAAAATTAACATTCCACAGGCAAAATGCGCACTACAGTGAAGCAATAAACAGGGTTACTTTTGTAGAGTTTCAGGAACCGTGTGGTATCAAATATGCAGCATTTTAGCCACTTTTGATCAATTTGAGGTAGAAACATTTATTTTATTGAACCTCTGTACATTATACAGTGGATGGTGGATTAAGTGACAATTGTAGCAATTCCATTATTATGTGGAAAAGACCCAGGCAACTAAATCACACAATTCCAGTGGCTCTTGATATGCATAAAACTCGAGGACACAGAGAGTGTAAATGCCAGGGGGGTGTTATCACAGTAATTATACATAAGACTCACTAGAGGAAAGTGTACAAAACATTCTACATTCCAAGCATTCTATGAAAGCTATTAAGGAAGACACCACCAGGTATAAATAACTAGGGGTCAGAACTCGTGGAGTTTCACTCCGCAGAATTCCTCTGGGTTATCTAAAAACTCAAATAGATTCCATGGAGTTCCGAGAGCTGCGAAGTTCAGGACGTCGCGCTGCTCACTCTGATTTTTAGTGCCGGAAACTTGTCCCGTGCTGTGAAATCAGCGGGAATAGCACAATGCTGCGCCGCACAAGGAGGTGCTTCTTTCTACCACTCTGGTAGATTTTCTACTCAAGTGGAAGCTTTCTCAACGCGAACGGTAGCTTATTCAACACGAGTGGTAGTGACCTGCCGGGACCTGCCATGACCTCCCGAGTTAAGAAATCTCGCCGGAAGGCAGTCTAGTGCTCAATTTTCTCGCTCACATTTGGCAACTTAGAATTGGCGAGCTGCGTGTGTGAAAACACTCCGCCATATGGCAGTTGGCAGAGGTTTTTCAAAACTCGGTGTTCCAAGCGGAGCAAGCAAAACTCTGAGAACCCCACCAGAGGCACGGAGTTTACCGCCCACCCCTATAAATAACACTGAAATATAGGGCTTAAACAATACTAGATCGCTCTCACAATGAGCATTTATAATGCTTGGGCTCTGATAGTGGGTTGATATTCACTTCATGACGGCAAATATTATAGGTACACTTGTCTCCTTTCATAATTCTTGGTCATCTGACAGATGTTGTCATGTGTTTTGTGGTGTATGTGTGTATTTGTGTGAGAGAGAGAGTGAGATAGGCAGGGAGAGAGAGAGGTCTACTCCTTCAGCTGCATCTGATAAAGCTTATACTCTTGTGGCAGCTGCAGCTGATGACCCTGTCCTAGACAAAGCTACCACATTTGACAAAAGAACCTGCAGATTTATCTTTTGAAATTGCTCATACCACTAGCCGAGAAACCTTTAAGCTAAAAGTCATAGGCCTTACGCTGGCAAAGATATTACCACAGGAAAAGTAACCAGATGGTTAGATTTTTGAGTCTTGCCGTTTGGCATAGATACCTCCCTTTGGCAAAGGAAGCTGCTGTTAGAAACATCAGATCTCTACCTAGCGTAACTACCACCAGTGTAAGAAGAAGGGCGTGTTAAGTGACTTCTGATGGAAGAAACAGCTGCAGTTTAGGGGTCTTAGGCCTACCACAGGCATAGATACCTGTGGCATGGAAACCTCTTATTAAATATCTCTGTCTTGCCCCACAGCACAGCTTGAGACCATGACAGAAGAAACTGAGGGTGGATAATTAAAGTCCATCCCCTGATCGGAACACTTCTTGGAGTTAGAAAAGTACATACTACCGAAAGAACCTGTGGAATCATCAAATGATATCCCAGCCTATTACAGACTTTCTTCTCAACTCTCCTCTTCTCCTCCCGCTCCTTCCGTTAACCTCTCTAGATTCTTCCATCACAGCATCCTTTACTTCTCTTGGATTCAACACTTTCTTGTCAAACCACTCTCTCATTCTTACCTCATTGGTCGGATCTGGAAACTGGTCTTCAACACGTTTATGTAGCTGCTTGAAGGCCACCCTCATGATTGGTGGACACTGCTCCACGGAGTTTATGATGGCGTCCATGATGTCGCTCAGATACCCTTTTAGGAGCTCCAGACTGCTCTCCCTAATGTGATTCTCTGACAGAGAACTCTTGAATGAAATCTTCCTGGGAAATGAGATAAAAGAAAGAGTTTTACCAACAAGCTGTTCCAAACTTTAAGATTCTGACCTCCGAAGTGAATGCTGCTCCCGGCTACAATAATGCAACCAACATTCCAATCCTGAAGAGTGTGTCCTCCCATGGGCATAAACAAGTAACCAATATTAGAAGATTTGCATACACTGACCTTCCTACGGTCTGATCCTTCTGACTGCAGCAAAGCAAACAGTGCTCCCAAACTTCAAGGACATTCAGAAAAGACAACAGAGGCACAGAAGAGCTTTTAAATATACTTATTTCTTACTACGCGAACAAATGCCAGGACTAAACCTAGCTTCTAATCTACAGCCACACATTCCTCAAAAAATACAAATGTAGCAATGGGGCTAACTAAACATGTGATTTGTTGAAACTGAGCTCCTCTTTTCCTGATACCGTTGTTATTAAATCTTAGGCAAAGGTTGATGCACACCATGTGCATGGAATGCACTTAGGACCTATTGTACTGCAATATAATAAGTGAAATTATGTACAAATGTTCTGTCTCATGCTTCCTGTGATGCATGTCTTTACTTTCTCTGCTTGTATGTTTGTTATGTATGATAAATAGGCCTGGGCGGTAAATTCCGTTCCGCTCGTGGAATTTGGGTAATTTCGCGTTCCGCGGAGAACGCGGAATTGCCCAAAATTCCGCGATCCGCGGCTTCGCTGATTCTTTTTGCTTGTTCGCGCTATTAAAATGCGTGTTCACGAGATATTTCTCCCCGAGCAATCAAACAGCGTTCGCGAACAGGATAAAAGCATCGCGAACGGGCAGAACAATCAATTCCGTGTGTTCGCGGAATTTTTGCGTGTTCACGGAGATTTTTTATCGTTTTGCGGAGCTTTGCGTAGCGCGACTACCCAAATTCCCCCCACCCCAATAATAAATCAATAAAAGCTACCTAAAAAATGGATGACAAAAGTGGATGTTAGATTCTTTTGGAATATATTCATGAAGAGGCAAGGCGCCACAAGCTGGAGCTGCATCCAAATGTTTCCTGAATATTGTTTCTATTTTGAAAAAGGTCACTGACTAGGGAACATCAGTAACAGGCCTACATGAAGTTTGTGATCCAACCCCCAAAAAACCTTCCGACAGGCCTGCTAGTTGAGACCTTAGGTCTAATAACCTGAAGCTTTTGGTTGTTCCTAAATTTAAGAAAAGTGCCCTGGGAAGCTTACTCACTCTGGAATCAAGGTCTGATCACCCTTTAAGAAGTCTGGCCCAGGCTCCATAAAAACGTCTTGAAGGTCTAATAGGTGAGACATTAGATCTAATGACGTTCAGTTTCTGGTAGTTCCTCATTTTAAAAGAATTAACTTGGAAGATTGACTCCTTCACCTGTTAGGCGTTAATCTCTGGGATCAACTTCAACAGGTTTGTAAGAGACAGATACTGACCTCTGATCTCCCAAGCCCATGCACTAATGCTTTAAGCTCACCTGGTGCGGGTCTGGTCGATTTTGCATGGATCCAGCTCAATATACTTCTTCTCATCAAATATTCGATTCACTATCGACTTCAAGACTTCATGGAGGTAGGGCATAGCAACAACCTAAAGGGAGAGGGAGAGAGGGAGCTGAGGAAGGAAGAAAGTGTGTGATACGGACCCTCCTCACACACCAAGGCTACATCAATTAGTGGATACATCTTTTTTTGCACTCCAAGCCTGTGACCAATAGCTGGAAAATACCTTCTTTCCATGCTGAGCTCACATACATCAGAGGGCACAACCCCCCTAGACAAAAGACTGCATGAATAATCAGATAGACACTTCTCACACACACAGTCTTCACTTGCACACAAGTAGAGACTCCCTTCACACTCCAAGTCTGTAACCATTAGCAGTTACAGAAGTTCTTTAGGCATTACGCCTGCACCTATCAGCAATTAGAGACCTTCCTCATAGGCCAAGCCCAACACACCAGCTGATACAGACTCTCCACACAATATAACTGTGCCCATCAGCCAATACAGACCTCCTTGTACATCGTACCTGTGCCCATCAACAGATAAAGATCCTACACAACATGCTTGCATCCATCGGCAGACACAGCACCATCTCACATACCAAGCATGTGGCCCAAAGAGAATACAGAAACTCATCAAATGCCAAATTTGTACCCCTCAGCATATGGAGGTCCTCCTCAAGCATCATCAGATAGAGCCAGTGTGAAATCTGCCTTGTCTAGATGGTCACCCTGGATTTTTTGCCTATTCTTGGACCCTGTTTCTTTGCTGGTTTTAGAATTCTGTAAACCTTACTTCTCCTGACCAGTAGTAAAGTGCCTGTGCTCCCCCTTTAAACATGGTTGTATTGGCATATTACTAACTGGTGTTTTCAACTTAACTATAAAACTAGTATATGGTACAAGAGGTACACAGACCTGGAAGTTAAAGTGCCAACAGTGGACTGCAGCATCTATTGGCCATCCACTTCGGTGGCAGTGCTAACATGTCTTCAGGCTTGCCATTGTAGCCTAACTGTAGCAGTGTAAAAACTGCAATTCAGCATGTCAAATTAAATCCTTTGACAGGTCAAAAGCTCCCTTTTAAATATCAATAAGGCACCCCCGAAGTAGGTCTTTTGGCTCACAAGGCAGGCACATGGTATTTAAAATTAGAACATGTAGGAATTTAATCTTAACATTTCCTTACAGTAACTAGGACTCAAAAGCTATTTTTCATTGTGGCAGGCCTAGCTGGTCTATATAGAAAACCAAAGAACAAATAAAAATTCTAATGTTGTATCTTGCAAATGGGACTAGCTAGAAAACATTTTAACAATTTTTAGTAGTTATTAAAAATTCAATTCAATGGCAAAGGCAGATTTTTAATAAATATTACAGAAAGAGAACTTTTAGAAAGTTAACTTTCCCTGCCTGAAGGTCTTGGGGCCTAGTTACATTGCTTTCCAGCTTCTACCAGCCAGGACTTAGCAAGTAAATAGGTGTGAAAAACATGAGAAATGCCTCCCTAGAGCAAACAATAGATCGACCAATATGCAGGGTAGGAGGTGTGGGCATATTTTTTGCACTAAAATGTCAAATATTGATGGAGTGTTAAATGCCTCATGGCAGGCCTGCTCGGTTTATACAGAACACTTGAGGTGTACTTTAAATGTAGAGAACTGAATGCTGTTTGCTGCAGTGCCGGACCTTCGTCCTACCAGACTTCTGTTTCTGGGTTTAACATATAACACTTGGAGTGCACTTGAAAGGAATGGAACAGAAGGCCAAGCAAATCTTGTGTATCCACTGTCTGGTTGCTGATAAACTTTGCTTTTGTCCTACCAGAAATTTGTCTCTGTGTTTATTGGGGGTACTGTGGCTGCTTCAAACTGGATTTTAGTGTTAGATGTGGGAGGACACTAGGATTACCTTAGGATACTCCCCACACCCACCCTTAGCCCTCAGAGCCCATGTTTAGACTTTTCTCAAAGCGGGTAGGGATGGCTTCAGGCACTTTTGCCTCTATGGTTAGGGAGCCATTCCCACCCACTAGCTTTTGCCAGGTATAACTATGGTATGTCCAGGCACCCACTTTCGAGCACTACTTGACCTGAAGAAGAACAGAAAAGGACAGCGTCTACTGTCTGTGACCTGGGAAAATCCCTGAAAAACTGGGCCTGCTCCCTCTTGTACCCAGAAAAAAAGAAGACTCCAAGGGTCACAAGACTGACTTTCTGATCAAGCTACATGGATACAAAGAGCTACAAGAGGCATTCCTGCAGGTACCCAGCTGACCACAGGCAACTTGACCTGGACCGGACCATGCTGTCGGCCTCTGCATGACACCCTATGAGTTTCTATGTGCCTACCTTAGGTCCTGTGAATCTTTAGAAGTGTACTCCTGGGGTGGATTGAGACATATCGGACTCAATCAGAAGTAAAAATCTTTGACCAAGGCATACCTGGTTGGTGTATCCGACCCAATCTCCATTGCAGCTACACTCAAATTGCACCTAGGTACTGGTCTACCGCGACCATTGACTATCATTGGCATTGTGTGGATCGTTGTGCTATTCCTACCTTAAAATCCATATCTCTGTTATTACAATTTTCTCTATTTTTGCAATTCAGTTTGGGATTTTTATTCTTTTGCATTTTGATTTTATTACAATTTTGGTACTGCATAAATACTAAGGCAGTCTGCACTATGCCATAACTACCAGGGTGTTGAGCTCAGGTTAATTTAGTGCCATTGAGGGTTCACCCTGACAAAGAAGTGTTTATTCCTTGAGGTAAGTGGTCACCCTCAGCAATTAATAATCTATTTTCTCACAGAATCCATTTACTATGCTAAGCCCACAACCCTCAGCTGGCACAGACGCTCCTCACACATGAAGCCTGCAATTATTAGTAGATTAAAAGACATCTGGTACATGGCTTACCTGATCCAGATGTGGATGGTAATGGAAAATCTTCCAATTTCTAGAGGAAGTACTAAAACCAGAAGATAACCCAACAATGACATTTGCTCCACCATTCTATCTCTATGGTGGGGTAAATTCCACTATTTGATTAGCACTTACTGCACAGATATGGAGGTTTTCATTACCACCTGCCTCTAAATCAGGTGCAGGTCATTTACCAATGAGTAGAAATAGATTTCTCTAATGAGTAGAGAGCTTGCAGTAAAAGCTGAAAAAAAGATAGAGGAACAAAAAAGTAGAGACAAAAAGTAAAAAACTAGACTACAAAAAGAAGAGTACAGAAAAACATTGAAAAAAATAATGAAAACACAGAATGAGAATAGGGTTCAGGGTTTGAGTTCACTTAACTCAGGGGTTAGGATTCGAGTAACCTATATTTTATAGTCGGAGCGAATGTGTTATGGTTATGACTGGAGTTAGGAGTAAGAGGTAGGGTTTGGGTTAAGGTTTGGGTTAAGATTAGGTTAAGAAGCTGATTTAGTGCTAAAATTAGGGATAGATTAATGGAAAGTAAAAGTGACAAGAAGGTGGCCTGTTAGCATGGAGGACTCTCCCTGTAACATGGCATACACACTGAGGTGTAGGGAAAACGAGTTAGGGTTAAGGCAGGTGTAATAGGGCAATGTAAGTCTAATTTAAAAAATGTGATGAAAGATTGGCTGTTTATACTTCTACCTTTTGTATTTTACATACACATGTATTTATCTCAACCTTAATTCTTGTACTATTTTTGCACTTTACTTTTTTTTTACTCTGTTACGTGGAATCAAATAGATATTACACACATCAAAAGATACAGATCTCCTAGTGGGCAAATTCTATAGATAAGACAGTCCTGTAAAGCACAGAACATGCATCACCTTCATGAACTGCTCCATGGATTTTGAAGCCAGAGAATTTGATCGAAAAAGAGTGTTGGGATCAGCTACAAAAGAATAAGAAAGAGATTTACAGATGTTTTGATACAAAACACAATTTAACCATTTGGTAACGTTTCAACACATCATCACAGAGCTTCTTCATTGACCAGGTGAAACACAAGATGTGTCTGTTCTTTAACGCTTTTGTTTATTGGCATTTCAAAGATTACAACAATACATCACAATATTAACACTGAATCAGTATCCTGGGTTTACAATTATTAGCTCACGCTGTGCAGACAGGAGCAAGCGAAAATCACAAGGGATGGTGTTATGGTCGCACTTTCAGAAGAACTAGATGCCATAAGATAATAATAATACACATTTAAAATACAAACTATAACCAGTTACATGCTTGCCTAAGACATGTCACAGAATGTGTGTAAAGTGTCAGTTGCTGAGAAGTGGAGGGGGTGGGGTGAAGGAGCTGGGGTAGGGCAATCCATTCTGCCTATGCCTATCAGGGTTCCGCTCATTTTCTCAACCAGGATTTGACCTCACAGTCTGCCCCTCCTCAGAGTCAACTGCAGCCCCAGGGGATTCCCACTCATCAACCACTTCCCTCCAGAGCAATTCAATAGGTCTGTGACAGACACCCTTTGCTTCCTCCCTCTGTAGTGCCCTTTCCACCGCCCATGCCCAGCACGTGACGTCAGTCACCCATGTTTCCACATTAGGTCCCTCTGGTGATTTCCAGTCCATGGCGACTCATCGCTTGGCCAGAGGCCAGGCCAAATTAACAAATCTGTTCCCTATCTTCTTGGGGCCCGGCCTACGGAAGAGGCCCAGTAAACAAACTGCAGGCGTATTAGCGTGTGACCTGGACATGGTCTTATTAAGACACAAATGACCTCCCTCCTGAATACTGCGAGCCCAGGGCAAACCCAAGTCATGTGACTAAATTCAGCATCCAGTGTCGTGCAGTGAGGGCAACCTCTAGACTCCCACCATAGATAGTCTGAATCGTATGCGGATTAAGGTAGGTCCAGTGAGTGTAATTGAATTGTATGTATTTAAGACACCTGTTGCGAGAGACTTTTTGAGTATAAGCAAGCACCCTCCCCCATTCAGTATCTGTCATGTACCGGACCAAGTCAACAGTCCGGTGAGTCCAAAGGGTGACCAAAGATTTCTTAAGCTGCCCATTTAGAGCCTTATAGAACGACGAGACTAGGCGAGAGCCCATTCCTAGCTTCAGGAGTAGCTGTAGGACTGCATGTGTGGGAGGTTCCTCTCCCACATCTCCACACACACAAGAAGTCTCTGTTGTGGTATTCCACTATGCCACGCATACATCATACATTTTTTCAAAACCTTTATTTCCTAATCCACTATGTCAGCAGTTTTGTCTGAATAAATCCTTTTTTTATGATGTCCCAATAAGAACCAGAACATTGACGCATGTTGGTGGATCTCTTAATGATTAAAAGAGCCTAGAAAATTAAAAGGATTTTTTTGCTTCAACAACCCACAAGCCCCATAGAAAAACACTTATACAGGAAATTCAGCGTACAGAAACTCATCTGACAGTTGTGTTAACTCTGAGGGAAGTTCCAGTTGACTAGATACAAATGAAAATAAAAAAAGTAGATTCTATTTTCATCTTCAAAGTAGTTGATGGTGTATATGAGTATCAGATAGTAAATATTTAACTTGAAAACATCTTTGTTTTTTCTTCTCAACACATATTATCCACTGTAAAAAAGTATGCACCAGACCTGGATCCAGTTAGCAGCTAATACACTGGAATTTTCAACAAGGAAATTACAGGACTACATTGTTCTTGCTCAGAGAAGTCTTTGTTCTGTAACCACCCAGGTAGGGGATACAAGCATGTGTATCTTCCTGTCGACCATTTGAAACAATCTAGCATTGTCCTACATACATTAAACCCAATCACGCATTATCTTTTGTTAGGATCTGCTGATTGCTGACTGCTGAAATGGTGGCCCATATTCCAGGAACAATTTTCAATGGAGTGTCCCTATCTGTCAACATGTGCTTTGCTGAATAGCGCAGTTTACGAGAATTCTGAGAGGACGAGCATAGGCAAGAGGAAGGCTGATGGAAAAAGACAATGGAGGCAAAGTACTGGGGTACAGAGCCGTAAAGTGCTCGATGAGTATGACAAAGTAGTTTGAAAAGGGCTCTTTTGGAGAGAAGAGGAGTGGGTAAGGGCAGGGAGGCTGAATACAAGTTGGACAGTGGTGTTGTGAATAATTTGTAGTTTCTTAATGAAAGCAGTAATACAACATAGAGATAATTGCTAATGTCTGGGCGTCTAGTTATTAGAGGTGGATGGGTGGATGGATAGGTTTGAAGAATAGGTTTGAAGTTGGATGGATAGGTGTGGAAATGGATGGGCAGACGGGTGGACGGATGGATGGAATGGTGACAGACTGAATGATGGATGAAAGACTGAATGGATGACAGAATGTAAAGGTGAAATGGTGGATAGGAGTGAGTAGATGGAATTATGAAAGGATAAATGGATAGATGCTTGGATGAAAGAGACAAGCAAGCTCTTCAGGGGACTTGCTTCATTTGCTTGATGCCACATGACCTTTGTATTAAAATGCGGTGTATTTTAATTTCCTGGCTACTCCTTTGTCTTTTTCTCTTAATAATATGTGGGAGCTGTAGGAAGGCTGGGTTTCTGTTGCAGTAAACCCCCCCCCCACAATTTTTGCCAGACTATCAGGTTCCCAGGGCCTGTGTTCTTTGCCCAAAACTGTACCTTGTACCACCAATTGGCACCTCTCTGGCCACATGTCAGTCCCTTGTAAAAGGTATCATGGGTACCAAGGGCACTGTGCCCAGGGAAGGCCTCTAAGGGCTGCAGCACTTATTGTGCCACCTTTAGAGGCCCTGTACCTTTACACACACTGCCATTTCAGGCTACATTTTTTGGTGCAGAACAGAGTGAAGAGTCGACATGGCACACATCCATGTGTGCCATGCCTACAACCCACTGCCCTGGCATAGATAAGTCACCCCTCTAGCTGGGTGCACTATACCAGTGGTAAGGGTACAGGTGCATGAGCCCTGTACCCCCAAAGTGTGTAAGTCAATTCTTAGACATTGTAAGTACAGTGCTGCCATTAAGAGTATATGGTGCTTGGAGTTTTTCATTACAAACTCCACAGCACCATAATGGCTGCACCGAAAACTGAGAAGTTTGGTATCAAAATTCTCAACACATTAAACCCACACTGATGCCAGTGTGGGATTTAATGAAAAATGCACTCAGAGGGCATCTTAGAGATGCCCCCTGAAAAACGACCAGCCTCTGGTGGGTTCCCTGACTGGTACACACCAGCCTGCCACCACGAGACATGTTTCTGGACCCCTGGGGTGGAAGCCTTCGCTCCCGAGCTCAGAAACAAATACTTTCCTGGGGGGAAATGGTCACACCTCCCCAAGGCCAGGAAGAGCCATCTGTTGCAGTGGAGTTTCAAAGGCCTTAAAGCCTTTGTAATACAACCCCAGCCTCTCCTGCTATCAGGAGCAGGCCCCCTTGTCTGCCCTCCTTTTTGGCGGGAAAACATGCGGGAACAATTAGCCAGCTCAGAAGGTGTGCCCATCTCTGCCAACCCTCAGGTGGGGGAGGCGTGGTGAAGCCCACTCTTCAGTGACCGCCATCTTTATGATGGCAGGCACTCTCCAATCAGGATTAGGGATTGTGCTCACTCCCCCATGTGGGGTGAGCACACCAAGGGTGTAGTCACCCTAAGGTCAGTAGCTCATTGGCTACTGACCCAGAGACCCCTAAAACACCCTCTAAATACAGTATTTAGGGGGCAGCCCTGAACCAAGAAAGCAGACAAGAAACTACAAGAAGAAAAGAAGAAGAAGGGCCGAACAGACGTGCCGAAGCTAAGAAGAGGAGGACGTCCACTGACTTGACCCCAGCCCTACCGGCCTATCCCCACCACAAACCTGCGGAAGCAAAACTCCAGTGTGTCCTGCAGCCATAAGCCTCAAGAACCCTGAGGGCCTGCCCTGCCTTCAAAAGAAAAGACTCTCTCTCCCGTGAACACCAGATTTGTTCCCCAACAGACTCCAGCTGTGTCAAGATGCACGGGTCTGCACCACTCTACACCCGACGCCCACGGCCCGAGTTCGAGTGGCCCAACACCACGAGGAGGTCTCCCTGGCGATCGTGACCCGAGATCCAGTGATCCCTGATCTGCCTCAAGCCTCCAGCCGATGCCTGCAGCCTCAAACCAGAAGGTCCCCCCAACCACAACCAGGAGCTGGTAAGAAGACCTGACCCTAAAAGACACCCCTGCACCCGACGTACCACGGCCTTGGGTGGCCTACCCGACGGTGTCTAACCAACCCCCAGAAGACCTTCGTCCTCGAGCCTGCAGTGTGTTTGCACTCCCCACCGGAGACTCCCCATTGAAAGCTACAGGGCGCCCGATGCCAAAATAGCACTCTGCAACCGGCCGCCCCAGTGCCTCAGAGGGTGCACATTTTGTGCTGGCTTGAACCCCCATTTGCCCTGAGCTTAAGTCTAGGAGCTTTGCTCCTACAACCTTGTGGCCTGCTTGTAAGCAGCCACCAAACAGAAGACCCCTATCCCTCTTTGGATAACATTGGGCCTTAGCACTCTGCACCCGGCCGCCCTAGTGCAGCTGAGGGTGTAACAAGAGGCATCATTGACCCTGGAGGACCACTGAGTCTACCCCCAGAATACGAACTCCCACAACCGAATAGATACCTTTGACCCAATACCCCTATTTTCCTCCATAGGATAACATTGACTGTTTTTCTGTGAAAAGTTTATGTGTGGAGTTGGAAAATCTATAAAAGTCTCTAAAACAGTAACAAAATAACCAAAACGCTTTTACTTATCTGTTTACAGGAAATGTCCCAGTGCAGTATCCAAGTATACTGCATTGTGTAAGAAAAGTAATCTACTTGGCATTCTACTAAAAAGCCAATACAAACTAAATATGCAATATTTCAAAACATTGCGTTACTAGTAGTTCTACTGTAATCAAACCAAAGTATATCTACAACTGCAATCCAAACTGTTTACAAACTGTATTATTACTGCAAAGTACATATCACTTCCCTGTGCCAAGCTTGCTTGGTTCTAGGAAATAAAATAACTAAAAGAATATTTGTATACAAAAACAATTGGTCTGAAGTTCTGTATTTGAGTGAGTGATATCATTTGATGATTAAGTGTGTACAACAAATGCTTAACACTACCCTCTGATACTTAATCTTAGGCAAACTCATAACTGGCTTATGAAGGCGAGGACCCAAACAAGTCCACAGGCGTTCTTGTCCTTGGATGCCGAAAAGGCATTTGGCGCCGTAGACTGGATGTTTCTGGATGCTGCTTTGGCTAAATTTGGGTTCTGACCGAAATTTCGAAGTTGGGTGACACTTCTTTATATTCTTTATAATCAACCAGTGGCCACAGTGCGTGTTAATGGTACAGGCTCAGTACCTTTCCCAATCGAGAAAGGGGCAAAGCAGGGTTGCGCCCTCTCCTGCCCTTGCTTTTTGCGCTGACCCTCGAGTACTTGGCCTGCACAATTAGATCCCATCCCTCTATTAGGGGATTCCGCTGTACTTCCACAGACACCGAAGAAGAAACAATTTCTCTGTATGCCAGCAATATTTTACTGTACATCTCTCACCCGTCCACGACTCTACCGACTCTGTTCGAAACAATAGTTGAGTACGGCCACTACTTGGGCTACAAAATCAATTGGAACAAGTCGACGTTCTATTGCCCGAATGACTCCAAGACGGACTGGCCCCTGCCAGGGAAACTGCCAGTTGTCAAGCAAGGTTTTCAATTCTTGGGTATCTTTGTTACGCCACATCCAGAAAAGTGCAGGAAAGAGAACCTAGAGATTATCCTGACTAATTTCAAGTCGGACATTAAAAGATGGAGAGACCTCCCCCTCACCAAACACACACGGGCAGCACTCTTTAAAATGATTACCCTGCCCCAACTGCTCTATGTTCTTCAAAACTCTTACCATCCACTCCCTACAGGTACCTTTACTGAAATCGCTAGTGAAACCCGCACCTTATTATGGCAGGGGACACACCCTAGAATAGCGCTCAAGACAGTACAACATAACCCATATAATGGAGGGATAGCACTCCCAAATATAGAAGCCTATTATTGGGCCTCTCACTTGATACCCATAAATGAATGGATACATAAAAGTAAACTCCACCCCACATATCCCCACGAGCAGGCGGAGATGATGCCGCACACACACCTACATTATCTTTATGGGGGGAAAGGGAGCTCCCGACTGTTACCCGCAACTCGAGTGACTGTCGGCATGGACAAGGGCGACTAAAACTATGGGTTGGACGGCTCGAGTCACGTGGAGCACACCGCTCTGGGAGGGGCATGGTTTAAAGAGCTTGGAAAGCTCAGAGGATTCAGGACATGGGATCTCCTGGGATTTCCACGATAGGAGACATCACGGATAATGGTGAGCTCAAAACATGGGCAAAGCTCAAACAGGAGTATGAGATGAATGACTCCCAATTCCTTAAATACGCACAACTGCACCATGCCTGGCAGAAAAAGACTATTCCAAGTGACCAACTTGACACGCTTATCTGGAATGTAGGCTTCTGCAAGAGGAACTAACTCATAAGGCGGTCTCCTTTACTTATAAAACTATTAACAACAATATCCCGAACGGACTAGTGGGGCTTAGAGCATGATGGGAGAGAGGTGGGATCTCTAGAGGATATAGACTGGGAAGCGGCGTTAATGCACCCCAGAGATGTAGCCATAAAGGCGAGGCTTCGTCTTATCCATCTTAAGATACTACACCGCACATATTACGATCGCGATCGGCTACACAGAATGGGGCGGGCTGACTCGCCATCCTGTCTGACTTGCTCCAGGGCTAACAGTGATTTTTTCCACACGGTCTGGGCATGCCCCTAGCTGCAACTGTATTGGACGAAGGTACTTAAATTACTTGGAGACGTTCTGGGAGTGACGCTACCCGTAGAGCTCCGTTTTGTGATACTGGGGATACCAAGCGACATGGATGTCACCAGAGCGCAGCTCATTTTCACCTCCCTGGGGTTGGTAGTCGCTAAAAGGAATATAGCGTGAAAATGGGGGTGGCAGATAGACCCACTATACAGGAATCGATAAGGGAAATGGACTTATATTTGGCGGCCGAACGTGCCACGTATCACAGCAGGGGGTGTCCTAAAATATTTCATAAGATCTGGGACCCATGGAGAAGATACTTTGGGTTGGACATTGGGGACGACACACAACAGTCTATAACACATACAACACAAGGAACTCTCATAGCTAGGTCAAGATGAGGACTGACGTAGACAATATCTCGAGTGGACATACGAGGTTGCTTTCAGATCTCAAATACACCCGCATGACAGTCAAATGGGGATAAGGGTGGTGTTTATAATCCTATATGTATCAGAAGAGGGAAGGGAAAGTGGCTATGTTACCAAAGAGATTGTTTCTTACCATAGACATTAAATTATTGTAGACACATCATGCAATGACTGTATTGTGCTAATTGTTCAGTTGGAAAATAAAAATAAATATATAAATAAAAAACACTACCCTCTGATAAAGCCTTACTGCTCAACCACACTGCCACAAATACAGAGTAAGGTGCTATCTACTTTTACCTCTGCCTACCTTTGGGGTTCCACTGGACTCTGTGCACACAATACCTCACTTTGGCATAGTATATACAGAGCCAGCTTCCTACAGGGGCGAGGACAGAGTTCTGGCAGGTTAAAGGGGCAAGATATTCTTTCCTACTTGTATCATGTTGTTTGGCAATAACACCTCCTGTTGGGCGGAAGGCTGGTGGCCCAAAGAATTGGGAGATACCCCTTTACGCACCACATGTATTCTCACACTGTTCTGCAAAGGGCTCCCATTGATATCTCTTGGTACTTGTAAATTAGCAATTCAAGCTTCAATAACTAGCTGCCCGGACTATGGCAACGAGCTCTACGTTGGTATTACAGCTTATCTCATTAAGAGACTCCAAATTATTCAAAACACCACTGTCCAACTTGTATTCATCCTCCCCTGTCCTTACCCACTCCTCTTCTCTCCAAAAGGGCCACTTTCTTTTTTTTTGTAGCAATTGTTTTATTGGCATGAGTAAAGTCTTAAGAAACAACAAAAGAGACAGGGACATGCAAGTCCAACATGGATCCATATAGAAATTTAAATGTTGAGTCCGATACATACATTGAAGCCAAGTATTATGAAAATATGACAAAGGAAGAGAAAGAGGGTGTGGGGAGGTAAAAACCACAGACGGGAGGAAGAAAAGAGGAGAAGGGAAGAGAGGTAGAAAGAGGAAAAGGGAGGAAAGACGAAAACCATGAAACATGGGAGAGGGGGTCAGCCAGTGTTGGTGTGTCGGGCCAGTCAGGCAGAGCCTGAGTTTAATAGAGCGGGGCAGGCTGGTGGTTGGTGGTGAGGAGGAATAAGAGTTGGGGTCAAGGTCAGGGCAAGTCGGGGGTAGGGTCATCCTGTAGTAAAAAGGGGAACCTTGTGAGAAGGAAAAGGGCTGTCTTATCGATTGACTTGTAAATTATTTTTTCATAGGACACAGTTTTGTACATTGCAGTAAACCATTCCTCATGCGACTGCAGTAGCGGGGAGCACCGATATTGCAGGATACAGATCATTGCAGGAGTGATGGCAGTGATGAGTAGGCGTCGGGCACGGTGGGTCGATTGGGAAAGGTCTGTCAGCTCATAGAGGAGCATCAGGGAGCCTGGGGGCGGCAAAGGCGGATCCATAGATTTCCGGATCATTGACCCCCACTGCCATCTAAAAGGGGCGGTTAGTGTGGCGGTCCAGTGAGATATCAAAATTATCAGAGGGCGCATGATGGCATCTCCAGCAGGCAGAGTGAGGGAGCAAACCTGCAGTCTGAAGTGGTGCCAGGGTCCATTTCCAGCCTAGAAGAAACTTAAAAAGAGTGAGTTTCATCTAGGCCTCCTGGACCCCCGGTCTAGGCCTTCCAGCAGTTGTGCCTCAATCCTGAGGTTGGCCAATGCAGTAAGGAGTAGAGGTGACAGACTAGGAAGCTAGGGCTAGCGTTAGCTTTAGGATTGCCATGGGAGACAGCCTCTATCTTTCCAGCACAATTTACACAGCAAGAGGCCTAAAGAAGTCGTGCGCCCCTGCTCTGTTATTTATTGTGTATGTTTTTGACCTGGGCAAAGACCTGGATAACTCTGACAGGTTGTGCCAGAGTATCAATGGTGAATTAGTGTGTTATTTACATAACACTGTCCTACTAGGCCAAAAACGTATTGGCCTAAACCACCAACTAGCCACTCTGCAACATAAAGAGTCAAATCTCCTCTCATTAAATGTTGAAAAAATCACAATTAATGATATTCGGGTGGCAAAGGAAGGAAAAAAAGCCATTGTGGATCTAGCATTGACTCCTCTGCACAAGTAAGGTTTGAATATTTTCTAGTGAAATAATATTTAGCACTACTGGCCAGTATTTGAATCACTGGCACAGATTCAGAGAGGCTAGCCCTGGATCAATTAAATCTCTTGTATAGTAGGATGTGATTGTAATTCAGAAAGCGGGACTGAATCCAGGGGCTTGCTTTTTAGAAAATTCAATCCACTCTCAGAGTTGGGATGAGTTTTGGAATGACCAGCTGACCTTCAATTAACTTAATCAAGAAGTAAACAAACTTTCCTTATGTCAAATCTAGTCACTGTTGCTAAAAGGACACATTCTCACTATGTAAATGCAACTTCTGAAGTAAACCTCAGCGACATGTTCCACCCACCACCTCGGCATTATCCACGGCTTCTACGGATGATACCTATTCCTGCACTCCTGGACATCCCACCCAAGAGTTGAGACTGCGTGCCTTCTTTTATAATGTATCTACCTGTTGTAATTTGTGTCCCATATGTAGCTGGGACCTTAGACTGCGTGCCTTTTTCTTGTATAAGATATCCACCTGTTTTACCAAATTGGTCCCTCCCTTCCTAGCGCTTTGTATACCACCCTTAAACCTGTAAAGCGCTCTGATACCCTCACGGGTCTGGTTCGCGCTCTATAAAACTATTAAATAAATAAATAAATAAATAAACCAAAGCCAGGCTTACAGTGGGGAGCTGCTACCCCGCTTTTTTAAGAAATAATTTGGCCTGATTAAATTGGGTATGGGAAATATACATTGATTTGCTTCATAATTGAATAAGTTCCACCTTGGGTTCAAAAATGAAACATTAACTCGCAGTTTGAGTCTTTGTCATCAGCCAAATTGTCACCAGAAAAATTGGAGTTATCGGTATTAAATAAATATAGTATTCAGTCAAGTGCTGCAGCTGTCTCACTTATCTTGGAGGGTAAAGATTTCCAAACTTTGGTCGGATTTGATAAATTATTACAGATTGCATTGTTATTGTTTTAAGTAACTAAACAAATTATTGTTGACATTTACAGTGCGATATGTAGGGTACTATCGGGCTTAGATCCCCAAATTATCAGATGTTCATTGAGAAGTGGCAGGGAAAGATCACGTCCTGCTATTGAACACCGTTATTATTTGTTTAGTGTAATAAATTTCCCCAGGAACTTGAGTACTTGCCATAGAGGGCTCCAGCCCCTTTGCGAATCAGTTACCAGCCCTAATTGGGAGTCAATAACATCTATGATTTGCATCCGGAATTACGGTCACAAACTATTGCTATATCAGGGTATTAAACGCAATTTGGAAGAGACGCCAATAACACACCCCTTTCAAATAACCATTCATAAACCATCTCTAAACCGGTTTAGTGATTCAGCACCACTTTTCCGCATCAGTAACAGTGTTTATCAAACAAAAAAATGCTTTTTAGTGGTCGCAAACCCTCTGTTTCAGTGAATTGGAGGGTTTGCGGCTGTTAAATATTTTGCACATCAGGGCCGAATTTAGCTACATGATCTTTAATTTTAAAAAAACAGCTATTGAAAGACTAGGAAAAAAGTTTAACTACACCAGCAAGTAAAACTATTACGTTGACAAATGTTGCAAGAGTTTATAATCTGTGAGTATAACAAAAGAAATTGACACTAGATGAATAGGTTTAGAGCTTTTCTCTTCAGTCTTCAAATTGTCAACCCTCTAGAATTTGTGAGGGATGGGGCTGGATTCTGCCTCTGTCCATTTTTTCCTTTTTAGGTTTCACCTGCAGTGCGGATGCGCCATCAGCGAAAGCCATTGTTGTATTTTTAAAAAGCTTAAAAACAGGTTTAGAGACAGCCCATTACTTGCCAATATTTACCATTGGTCGGTTCCCACTTCACTCTCGTTTCCTTGCTTCTTACTGGTCAGGCCTCCTGCTCACATCCTCCTGCAGTCTTTTCTAGGCTTCTGTTCATGCCGTGGAGCATGGACCCAGCACAGCTTCCTGTTTCTGGCCAGTGTCCTTCCGCTAGGTGTGCTCGGCGGAAGGTACTTTTTCCCCAGTTTTGGCTCTAGAAGAGTGGATGGCACTGTATGGCTCCGACCTTCCCTCCCCCCCCCCCCCCCTAGCACCCCACGGTCCATTTTGACTACCACCCCTGTCTGTTTTCACCCATAGCCCCCCCATCCATTTTGACCCACATCCGTTTTCAACCCCAACCTCTGCCCATTTTGATCCCCTCCCTCCCGTTCTCATGGCCCTTTATTAACCTATTGCAGAGCAGCTGACTCCGGAACCCCGGGGCTCACGGTTCGCTCCCCGGTTCCGGCGGCAGATCAGCCCAGCACCATGTGACTCTGGGCAATAGCTCGCTGGGCAATAGCTCACTTAATCCTCCTGACGGCCCCCAGCGCCTTGACACTCTCGGGTAATTGTTCGTGCTTTACAAATACTGGGCAAAATGTACTCTAGTAAAATGGCCCTTGTTAGAGTCGTCCATGCTGATACAGGTCAAAAGGGAGATGAACAGCAGTAGCGAATCAAGGAGAAAGCGATGATTATATTGCAAACATCCCTGATGGTGACAAAGGTAATCAGACATCTGAACAGACGCTCTCCTGGCCTGCTGCCATTGGAAAGGGATAGACGTCTTACGCACTGATGTGCAGAAACGGATACCCGCGACTAAGTAGTCAGTATGGTCGATGGGAAATAGTCACCGTTACCAGATGAGTACTTTACAAAGGCCTGCAAAAAGTAAAACCCACAACATGAAACATGAGTGTCGCGGTGGGACCTAGAACCCTGTCTTACCACTACTCAAACTTGAAGCGTAAATGCAACTTTCATGATGCCACTACAATGCACATCGAATGGAGCAAGAACGGTATATGTGTTATTCGTAACGAGGCCCTGCTGGCTATAGCTAGATCCATTTTAAAGTAATGTAACTGCTGCTCTCACATTCTCTTCTTGGAGAAACAAGCATTGGCAAAGCCAATAAGTTTCGCCTCTGCAAAATCTATTGTGTTTGTCAATGGTATTTTCAGACATTTTGCACACCAGCACGGGCTGCTGTGCAACGCTGTTTAAAGTTTTTTTTAAAGCATAAATGAGGTTGCCAGCACTGACTGTGTCACAGCACTTTTTTTCTTTTAAAACTTGTTGAACAGCAGCTCATGCTGCTATGCAATATTTATAAAAGCAGCAAAGGAATGGGAGTGGTTAAGCAACACAAGTGCAATCTGGCTTAAAGTTAATCAAGGCGCTGTGATGCAGCCAGCGTTGACAGCATCACAGCGTTTGTTTAAAATGTTAAGCCATGCTGCCATCTTGTTGCCTAACCATTCCTTTCCTCAGGGCGGTTTTTACACATATTGCCGATCAACATGAGCTGCTGTTCAACATGATTTAAAAGGAAAAAAAGCTATATGACGCAGCCACGGTCAACGCTGGTCACGTCATATCGTATTTTAAAAAAACTTTAAGGCATGATGCACAGCAGCCCGTGCAGCTGTAAAATGCCCCCCCAAAAATGTAAAAACTAGTAGATTTCACAGAGGCGAAACCTATTGGCATTGTCAGTGCTTGTCTTCATTCATGCACAATCGCAGTAATATGTCTGTGATAGAGGTAAAGATGTAACCAGCATTTTGGGACTGAGGCGGAGGAGCCATTTATATCCAATATCCTGCTGCAGTTGGCATGTAGATGTCCCATGTCTGGCGGGCGTGATTCGACAGGTGGTCTATTTGTATGCGCTTCACCTTGGTCAAAACTTGGGAGAATTAAATGGCCAATTAACAGATGGTTCACCTCGCTTTTAGACAAAATCTGTGTGTCATCAGAGGCCTTCAGCTAGCCTTCGAGCCCCTCCATTTTGCTCTCACACCACATCTTTCCATAGTGAGAGATGTTTGAAACCCATAATGGCTCTCAGTAATCCCCAAACAGCCCTATAAACTATAATTTGCCCTCTGATAACGCACCGCCAGCTGGTCCTTCCAGATGGGCGCTCAGAGACCCTTGGCATGCTCCCTGGCATCAACGGGGGTATTTCTCAGTTCAATTTGCGCTAAAAAGTTATTAGAAATCCATTGGTTGCACCAGCAGTTCAAATCATGTGGGTGTGCTATATAACATGGCCTTCTATCATTTTTAAACATGTGTATATATATAGCAGCATCTTTGCTTTCTTCTACCGCTCTGTACATTATTTCACTAATATATTTTGACAAAGTCTTATTCGACAGGGCAGGATTAGAATATAAAAGTTAGACATCTCAACATTTCATGCAGAGGTCAGCAGGGCTGGCCCTCAGGTCAGACTGATTTCTGATGGTTAGTGTTGGACTTGGCCCCTTTTCCCTGAATTTTTCGCTTTTTCTCCCCCATGGTAGAGGAATGTATAGGCCATGTGTGGTGCGAGAGGCAGTGAAACATGCTGCGCGATGGCGTGCGCAGAGTCATCTTCCCCTTTGCAGAAGGGTTACTTTTAAAATGGACGCCATTGCTGTGTGCTTGTGCCTGTCTGCCGAAGCTGGGTTGCCAGTCTAGTTGATTGTTTCCCAGCAACCCCAGCTTTTGGAGGAAAGCCTGGCACCAAGGGTGCTCTACACCTTCCCCTAGACCAGTTAGGACCAGTTTTCCCAGACGCTTCTAGAAGCTTCTGGCACTGTCTGGTAGGTGGGAGGAGGGGTGTATATATAGGGGGGGCTGGACCACCATGTGCTCAGACGAAGCATGGACTTGAATGTGAGGGGACCTACTGCCAAGAGGTACCGCCGCATGGGGCTGTGTGCTGGCCCCTGTGCCCAACTGTAACCCCTCTGATGTTCACAGGGCTATTGAGAGCCCACTGCTGGAGTATAGACTGCTGTACCAGGAGGAGTGCCACGTTGTGGGGGATGACTGTTCCTAGGAACTGTGGCCCTGTTCTGATGAGTGCCCACTGACCGCTGATCTTGCCCAGTAGTACCTGGTGCTCTCCTACCTAGAGCCTTGTGGGACCCTGACTGCATGCCCTGCGTAGGGAGAGCGCTAGAATCAAGTTGCCAGGGGTAGGTGAGCGCTATATTTGAGTTCCCCCCCTATCCCTGCACCAGGGGAGCGCTTTAGGGGCACTGCCCAGGAGAAGGAAGAAGCTCGTGCCTGTAGCTCTGGGCTGTGGACGAATCCCCGGCGAGTGGGAACCCCTCCTGCGCTCTTGGAATTAGCGGGAGTGTTGTCCGGGGGAACTGCCTGCTCATTTGGAAGAACAGCGGGAGCCTACCCCGTGTTCGTGGCCCCAGGAGGAGAATCCTTAATCCCGGCGGGGCCCCGCATTGCAAGTTAGAGTGGGTGCCCACCCCGCGTTATTTTTGCTGCACTTTGCTGGTTTACGCCCAGCGGGAGCCCACCCCGCATGCCAGCCTAATTGGAAACCCAGCGGGAGCCCACCCCGCGGGTTTACTGCCAGTGAGAGCGGGTGCCCACCCCGCGTGTATGCTTTGACTTTGGAGGGAGCCTACCCCTCATTGCGGAACAGTGAAGCTGCCGGGACTCACTGCCGCCGGCCCGGGAGCACCGCGCGGGCTTCCCTGTGATGGCAGGGGAGCCGCGCTGGCATTGGCGCCGGCGGGAGCCACTCCAGGAAGTCCCGCCCTGCAGAGGCGGAAGCGGGAAGTGCAGAGCCTTGCGAGCTCCGCAACGAAGTCCCGGGTTCCAGGAGGGGGCCCGGGTGAAGCCAGGAGAGGAGCTTCGTGGGCTCCTGTGCCGCAGAGTAGACCGGAAGCCCTGCGCTGCTCCCCGCACCCACCGAGGAGCCCGAGCGGCACACATCCCTTCCGGCAGCCCGCCTCCCGCCAGCAAGAAGGGCGGAGCAGAGACCAGAGCAGCTCCGCCGGGATCCTGGTGAGTGGGGCGGCCTGGTCCAACTGTTGGAGGGGGGGGGCGGCCGAGGCCCATTGTCGGTGCCTGAGGCCCCCGGGACCCAGGAAGGGGCCGCGCCACCATTTGCGGGACTTACCAGGCAGCTGCCCCGGGTAGCAGTGGACAGCTGCCTTTCATCCGTTTACCGAGTGGGGCCTCCAATTGCTCCATGGTGCACGTGTACTTTTAAGGGCCAGTACTTTGTTGGGACACCCAGCGGCACCGCAGTTGTGGGCCGCTGCACCGGTTGGGATCCTTGGTGATTCAGAGCCCCAGAGGGGACTCCCCCTGCCCGTGTTTGGTTCTGGGACACAGCTGCCCTGCGAGAGCGCTGGGCCGCCGCAACGTGGACATTCCTTAGTTTGAGAGTCACAGAGAAGGGGGCCCCCCTGGCACAGTGACGCCAAGGACTAACTTACAACATTGGGCACGTTTGTTTTTGAAGTCAGGTTGTGCCTCTGCCCCAGGATGATGCCCCCAGGCTCACAGGTTTAGGTCCAGGGTGACTTATGCTGATATGCTGCTTTATGCTAATGATGTTTTTATTGCAGGGTTGATGCTAATGCGCTTTATGCCCACCGGGTATAGCTGAGGCTATGAAGGTTATGCCTACAGTTTTATGCTTCACATTCATTACTGGACTTCCATTTATCCTTTGTCCTTTTGCGATGGTTCTGGCAGCGGCCCGATTGGCGCTGCCCTGTATATAGTCCCCCTGTGAATTATTACCCGGTGCCGGCTGGCACAGCTTATCTGCACCTGTGATTCCCTTCTGATGTGTTTATTTTATAATACACATACTGTGTTTTTTCACCTAAACTGGTGTGGTCTCTTTTTGTAGTGTGCCTGGTGTGTCGCCTGTGTGTGCTGCGCGGATGCTTTACACATTTCCTCCGGAGTTTGGCCCACCCGCTCCGCGCCACGCTACCCCGTGCCTAGCAGTTAGATATTACAAGCAGTAGCTGTAAGAGCAGGCAGCAGGCACAGCTGCAAGGCTGCACCGGTCTCACAGGCACTGGCCGCAGACAGCACTATTTATGATAACCTATTAAATAGCTTTATTAGGCGGCATGATGGAATGCCTCCGCATGAATCATGAAACAACAGTCACAGCAGAAGAGCGCCAAGGAAACGGCACCAGCAATGCGCGACCCTATGAATTACCATTCAAATAGCAGATTTTGATATATGATGTCATTATTTCGTCCCCTCGCATCGGCTTGACATTTATTGAAAAACAGAAATATTGGTCCAAGCTTTCATTTTACGCAAATAAACCAGATTCCCCAGACAGCAGCTTGCAACTTTTTTTTATTAAATAAAGCCTTTGCCCACCTCATGGCAGTTTTTATCTGTAGTAAATCTACGAGTTTGGTCCCCAAATGTCGGCTTGTCATTTTCATCAAGTGCTTACATCTGCTGGTCCACACGTACAGAACCCGCCCCGCGGACCAATGTATGTGACGCACATGCAAGGGACGCCCATTGTATGTCTACAGTGGCCATCACATTTGGGGATGCCCACCTTCTGTCTAGATGACCACCCATCGGTGGATATAAGTGGGCACCATCTGTGAGCTGCACTATGCATCAGAAAATTACGAGGATGCCAACAATATGCTGGGGGGGGGGGCAAATTATGCCTTGCCCATCATGCTGCTAATAATTGTCCTGATAGAATGCCTACAGTGTGCAGATGAGGGATCCGGATGCCCACAGTGTGCCAAGTTGGTTGCCTTTTGTTAGGACCTCTGTAACGCTGATAAGGCCCACGGTATCTCAAAGATTGCAGTCTTATGGCAGGACCACTGCCACGCCTAGAATACCTACAATATGCCAAAGAGGAGCACCTGATACCAGGGCCATCATAATGAATAGAAAATCCACAACTCCTTACCAGTGTCGCAGCCAATTCAATCTCCCAATTTCCCTCTCATATTCACCTGTTTTGTATTTGGTCACATCTCTCCTTTTTCCCATCTCTACTCTCTTCCCTTTAGCTCTCCAGTTCAGTCTTATCACCTGAAGGACCGTTTCTGCCCCACTTCTCATTATTCTTCTCTTAAACTTTATCATCAGTTTCCTGTCATCCTTTCTACCAGCCATTTCTATTTTCTTAACATTGTCTCCTCATTTGTTTCCTTCCTTTCTAACGTCACCTCTCCACTCATCGTGTCTGAATTCATGCTGTCACCTCCTTGTCTTTCTTTCCAGTTTATCCTTTTTTAATTCTCTTTTGTTCTTTATTTTTTCTTTTCTTTTCCTTTTTCTATCTTTCCTTCATCCATAACTCTTTCCTGCCCCTTTTTGCCTGTTCTTTATTGCCCATCTTTTTCATGTTTGTTTCTTCTTTCTCCATCTCTTTCATTCGCATTCCTCAGTTACTTCTTTTGCCACCTTCTGCTCATTTTCTTGGATTTTTTGTTTCTTCCATTTTCCAACATTCTCTCTTCTTTTCTTCCCATTGAATGTTATCCTCCTTTTCGGCTTCCCTTATATTTTACCTTTCCTTTCTTCTCCCACTTTTCTCATGCCCACTTACTTTTTTCTTTACTTTCTTTTTTCTCGCTCTTTCCTTATTTTATTCTTTCTTTTCATCTTTCCTATTTTTCTTTCCCCTTCCTTTATCTCCTGCTCTGTCTTTTTTTTCGTCCCTTAACCTCTATCATTCTTTCTTTCATCCTCTTTTTCTTTTCCCATTTTTTTTATTCCGACTTTTCTTTCCCACATTTCTGTTTTCTGAGTTTCATTTTCTCATCATTTTAATTCACCAATTTCAATTTTTCTTTCACATGTTCTTCTCCCTTTTTATTATCATTCTCTTTTTTCTCTCAACCCCCTTTATCTAACCTTTCTTCTTTTGTCACCTTACTCTTTCTATCCTATTTATTCTCTTTATTTCTCTTCCTTATCTTTCACCCACCGTCCTACTTTTTTTCTCACCCTTTCTCTTTTCTCTGTCTCTTTCACATACCCTTTCTCTTTCTTTTTCTTCATTTCTGTTCCTTTCATTTTCTCCTTTTCTTTCTCTCCCATTCTTTCAGTTTGTCTTTCATTCTATCTTTCCTTATTCACTCATATTGCTCCTTTTTCTTCTTTCCTCCTTTCACTCTTCCTCTCTCTCCTACTGTTTAACTTTCTTACCCTCATTCTTTCTTTTGGTTCCCACTTGCTTTTATTCTTCCTCCCATCTTTCTTTCTTTCGTTTTCTTTCCCCCAATTTCTTCCCTCTGTCTTTAGTTCTCCCCATTCTCTCACCTTGACCTTATTTCTTACTCTTTCTTGCACATTTTCACCTCTTCTCTATCTTTCTACTCTCTCTTGTTTCTCTTTCATTTTTACCCTTTCTTTTATCTCTTCTTCTTGCTTTCTTTTTTCTTCTCTTTCGATTTTTGTCAATTTTTGTTCTCCATTTCTACCTTTTCCTCCTTCTTTCTGCCTCTCTTCCCCTCTTCTGTTATCACTCTTGGGGGCATATTTACAATGCCCCTGCGGGAGGTGCAGTGTGCAGGCCCATGTTTACAAGGCTACGTAAAGCCACCCTGTGTGGTTATTCATGGCCTTGTAAATATGGCCCCCTTTCATGCAATACTCTGCATGAAAGGAGCATTCCATGGGTGTTGCTGTGGGTGTTCCCATACAACACCCATGGATTCTGAGGCATTCCCAGATTTACACGGTTCCGTAAACCTGGAAATGCGCCTGATTCTAGTGCAGTTAAAATGACTCAACAAGGAGAAATGCCTTTATTTCTCTTTGTTTTTTGCTCTTTCTGCGTGTGCTGCATTCTTCAGTACACATAGTAAGAGGAAAACAATATAAATTTTTGTTTTTTTGCAGGAAGGTGTCTCTTCCTACACAAAAATAATGATCCCTGCAAAGCAGTCCTCACTGCACCCTAACGCAAGGGTGCCTTCTTTAGCGCTAGGCAGCCAATTGTGTGCCAACACAGAGGAAAGGGCAGGAATGCATTGCATTGCTGTAAATAGAATGCATCTCTGCAGTTTCCTATAGACGCAACGCTGCACCATGTTCTAGTAAATATGCCCCTTTGTCTTATTCCCTTTATAGGTTTCTGTTTATCTGTTTCTTTCCTGATTTGTTCATTTCTCCCACTTTTTCCTAATTTCCCCATTACTTTCTTTCCCTCTCTTTGTTCTCCCTCCAATCTTACTTTCTTCTCACTTTCTCTTTTTCTCACTTTCTTTCTCATTGTACTTTCCCCTTTCTTTTATCTTCCTCCTAACTCATTGTTTCTTACTTCCTGTCTTCATTTTTTCTCCTTCCTCCGACTCAATCTTTCTTTCTCACTTTCCTGCTCAATTTCTCTTTTTTGCCTCCTACCTCACCCTTTCTTTCCTTCTCTTGCATTTATTTTTCTTTCCTTATAACTCTTTCTTTTCTTCCTTTCTTTGGTTGTTTATTTCATTATTTCTTTCTTCCCATTTCTTTAGTTCTCTCTTTCTTCCTCTGCTTTAATTATTCTTTCTTTCTCCCTAGCTACTCTTTCTTTCTTCCTAAGACACTCTTTCTTTCTTTGACATTCTTTCTTTCTGTCTTTTTTCTTTCTTTCACCTAGCTTTCTTTCTTTCTTCCATCCTCCTAACTTTTGTTTCTTTCTTTTTTCCTCTTATCTCTTTCTTACTCATATTTCTTTGTTTGTTCTGCCCACTCTTTCTTTCTTTCTTTCTTTCTTTCTTTCTTTCTTTCTTTCTTTCTTTCTTTCTTTCTTTCTTTCTTTCTTTCTTTCTTTCTTTCTTTCTTTCTTTCTTTCTTTCTTTCTTTCTTTCTTTCTTTCTCCACCAGCCCTCAGTTCAGTCATGGAAGTACCTTAGTGTTCTTCAAGCACTTCTTTTAGAGTAAGTTTGCTTACTAGTACCTCCATGGCAGCCCTTCTAAATTCAGGCTGGAGGAGGATGGAAGTGTTCACACTGCCTTGGCTCCTCAAAATATCCTGATCCATTTTAACAGAGAGGCAGACTCTCCCACGTCATTCACAGCATTTTAATCCACTTGGTAAGAAGAACTCATCAGGTTCAACAAATATATACACGTTAGTCCAAAGAGGAGAGCTGGAAACCAAAATAGAGGGAGCTCACTACATCCCTTCGAATGAAGATGGCAGGAGGCTGATTGAAAGTGGACTGGCAGTGGGCGTGGAGAAAGGAGAAAAACTGAGCAAGAGAACAGGATAAGAAATAGAGAGAAATGAAATAGAGAATGTGAGGGATAAAAGAAGTAGAAATGAGTGCTCTGGGAAAGGAGGATTAGAGAAGATGAGGGAAAGGCCTTTCTGTGCTGAAGCATCACTATGAGGAACAAAGTGGACATACAGTAAACGAAGGCAGAAAGTGCGGAGAAAGTCTAGCTCTATCATTACAATAAGGGAGGAAAGCCATGCTTTGATAATCAAAGAATATACTCAAACAGGATTACTTTTCCTTGTGAAGGGAAAAAGACAATAAGTTAGCAGATGCACCTATTACCCTTCATAAAAGTACTCTTCATGCATAACTAAATGTGGTTGTTAAAGCTTCCAAATACTGCTACTAAAATTGGTTGTGAATTGAAAGAAGTCAGGAGTTTGTCCCAAACTTACGAGTAACCCCATGGAAGCACATTTCCAGGTTTGTTGATAAATAGGGCCTTTGAATTCCAGTTGCCAATGGCCTACTGTGAACCTGTGGCAGCTGCGCCTGATCTTGAAGACAAGTCTCTGGGATAAGGGAATGGTTGATTACATGTTTTGATAAAGAGCCATGATTATGTTCTCGAGAAGAAGTAATAACAACCTAGAAAATTGGATTTGCTTAAAGTGAAAACCTTTTCTATTGGAAGTGAAATCCAGTTAGACCCCTTCTGCACATGAGCCTGATTTGTTTTTCTGCTCTACAGAAATTGTTATAGATGTGATTGCCTTTTCATCTAATGATGTAAAATGAAATTCTGTGCTTTTCTGTTTGCTTGCCATTTCTTTTTTGGATGCGTAATGCTATTGCTAAAGGGCATGCGCCTCGTGTGTTTTTTGTTTGATGCCACCGTTTAGTGATTCATTGCTTGTGCTCCATCTTACTTTACCAGGCATGGATGCAGCCAAGACAGGCCCCAGATTTCTAGCCAAGCGCGAGTGGTTATTTCTTTTTGGTCTGGCTCGACAGCACAGCTGTCTGCAGACTATTATCTATTCTTTAAAATATACATAGAGTGGGCGTCAGCCCTGTCAAGATTATTTCTCTCTCATCTCATGTTACTGGGAGTTTGGTCTATCATTCCGAATGCTTTATACGCGGTGCGTGCATTACAATTCATTTTACACCCAAAAGTACTCAGAATCATCACACATTAATTATATTTATGCCAGGCAGGTAATGTATTAAGAAATATTTTGTATTTAGTTATCATTTCACCGCAGCAGGCTTCTTAATGTTTTACTCTGTACTCGTATTTTACCTACTAGAATGTCAATGCATGGGTCAAAAGTGTTTCTTGTGAGCTTTCTGCCTGTACTGCCAGGATTGCTGCGTACAAAGACTGCCTGTCTTGATTTCACTGTGTGACTCTTTCTTCCTCCGCTCTTCACCTACTGTTACATTCATTTCACTCTTGAGATCCCTTTTTTAGATCGAGCCTAGCGCAGCGCGCATGCGTTGCCCTGGGAGAGGGCCTCTTGGAAACACTCCAGACTTTCTTAAAGTTCCTGCGTGTGGTTGTCACATTCTATTGGCCTTTGCGTGTGGCTTTCAAAAATGAAAGCACGCAAATGGCCAAAGGCGGGTGTATGTTCTGCCTTTTCTCTAAACGTCACTCCCATGGCCTTTGGGTCTCGGGAGCGGCCAGCATCGCGCTAGGTGCCAGCTGCATTCCTGGATCATGTTACTCATTAACCCAGCGCGGTCGCTTTCACTTTCGCGATCGCACTTGTTTAGCCTGCCTAACAGGCAGCGCACAACTCGTGTAAATATGAAGGGAATGTGCTTTAAAGGACAAAAATGATGGTTCCAGTCGCACTTCCAATGCTTAATTTGTAACCTTACACAACTGCCGGGGCTTTTACTAGGCAGCAGCTTCAGATAACATGCTTCTTTTTTTACCCTGCCTAACAGGCAGCACACAACTTGTGTTAATGGGAAGTGAATGTGCTTTCAAGTACAAAACTTCTAACTGTACGAGCTCGGAAACCAGGTTCCACTCTCAAATGCTGCTCAATAGGGTGTGATTTTGGGCAAAGCCTTTAATTTCCATACAAGCAGTAAAAATACAGGTGTCATGGACTGCAGATAAAGTATTTCTGTTGAATATTAGGTGCTGCTGTTGAGCACCAGAAACAACCAGCTCATATTTAGCCCTGCACTTTCCCTCTATTTAAAACACCACTACATAATATAAAGCATGGCAACCTACATTCAATATTGGTTTCACTATTAAAACACGTCGCACAACCTGTGTAAATATGAAGGGGATGTGCTTTAAAGGACAAAACATCTGGTTCCAGTCGCACTCCCAATGCTTAATTTGTAATCTTACAACTGCCGGGGCTTTTACTAGGCAGCAGCTTCAGACAACATACTTCTTTTTTTAGCCTGCCTAACATAGAGCACACAACCTGTGTAAATATGAAGGGAATGTGCTTCAAACGACAAAACGTCTGGCTACAGTCGCACTCCCAATGCTTAATTTGTAACTTTGCAACTTCCAGGGCTTTTATTAGGCAACAGCTTCAGACAACATACTTCTGTTTTTTAGCCTGCCTAACAGGCAGTGCACAACTCGTGTAAATATGAAGGGAATGTGCTTTCAAGGGCAAACCTTCTAACTCTATGAGCTCGGAAACCAGGTTCCACTCTCAAATATTGCTCAATAGGGTGTGATTTTAGACAAAGCATTTAATTTCCCTACATGCAGTAAAAATACAGGTGTCCTGGACTGCAGATAAAGTATTTCTGTTGAAGTTCCCAAATGCGAGACCTATTGGCTATGCCAATGCTTGTTATCCTTTCTTTCTCCTTGCGCCACTGTTTCCCTGACTTTCTCTTCCTGTTTTTTTGGCCTTTGTGTCTCTTGCTCTGGGCCAGAATCTGATGACGAAAAATGAGTAATGGTCTCCAAAAATAAGCGTGCTGCCCACACCAGCAACCACCTGCACAAATTAAGCACAGGCATGTGACAATGGTGTAGTCACAATTGGAATGATTTGTATTCAGTTGGCTGCTACAGAGTTTTTCAGAACAGCCTTTGCCCCGCCCACAGTATCGATGGAAACGAGTGGACCAACCACAGACGATTGGACCCCTACTCCCCCACGATCATGGACTTTTAAGTCGAACTCTACGGTGCTCTCAGGTATCAGTGAGGCAACAATCGTCGCTACATAAAACGTCTAAATAAAATAAAAAATATATTGTTTCAACATATACATAGTACATAAGTGCATGCATCACAACTTGGTAAAAATTATCAATATGTTGAGCTAAATTAGGCTTTCTTTTCTTTTTCAAGACACCTCCAGACAGAAGTCAATACAGAACCAAAGCGGAGCTGGTGCTCCCGTCGCAGGGCCAGGAATTAAACAGCAGTTTATGCCTCCGAAGGCCAGGAGTGGACTGGCCCTTGTGCAGCTGTAAATCCCATTCATGGCAACATCTGGCAGAGGGGGGGAGACCGCCTGGGACAATGGTAGACTTGGGTTAGTGGTAGTTTTGTTACACAGGGCATTGTCAAATATACCCGGGGCCACTGGAAATATGCCGTTCTGCAGCTGCAGCGGTTTTCATATAATTATGTGTTTCGCGAACTTGCCACATAATCCATGATCATCTGCATAATTTGCAGAATTTAACAAAGCAAACTGTTACTAGCTCAAACCTATCATAAATTAGTGAGAACCCTACCGCACGTTGCTGCACATTGACAGGCGTCAAACACAGAGACTAATCGCTTTTCGCTTACTGGCTGCTGTATTTGGGGGTTAAACTGGTATTAATGAGGTGAAATATCTGCCCAAACAGTGTGAACTTGAGTGAAAATGACAAAATGGTGAAGCAATACTGCTTTAAAATGTGCTACATTACACTCATAGTTTGCCTTTTCTTCACGCCTAATTTAGTCAACTCTGCCGCATAATTTGGTTTTACCATTCCAGTGGCTTTAAATATACCGACTGGTCATCAAGAGCCAAACCGGAAATTAAAGATCTGCTCTTTTATCAAAGGCAGTGACAAGTTCAAGCCATTGAGTTCTAGGACACCTGTTCTAGGTCCGAGGTGGAACAGGCTGCTCTAGAACCCAAGAAACCTTCACAAGCAGAAGGCGGGAAAGGGATGACGTCAGTAGTGGAGGGGAGAGCTGTGCTTTAGAGGACAGGCTTCAGCCCTGTCCCTCTCGCCCCAGGAGAGTGGGTCCCGGCAGTTTCCATGGAAACAAAGCCATTTTTAGGGTAAGATAAATACATAGCCATGATGGAAGGGAAGATGGAAAGATCGCTGCTTAAGTTATTAAAATGAAGAGCCAGGCTTTCAGGTCAAGATTCAAAATGGAGACCTATTCATAGCGCTTGAGGTGTGAAGAAGCAGAAGGGGTAGGGAGAGCAGAATGGGGTAAGGGAGGGACGCGGGGAAGAGAGCACTGAGAGGGTGAGGGATGCCGGAATGGGAACGGGAGAGGGGAGGACAGATAATGGCGATATAAAGAGAGAGAAAAGTGAGAGTCTGGCGCAGAGATGGGAATAGAGAATAGAAAGGGCAGAAAAAAAGGCAGAGACAAGGGGGCAGAGATGAGGAGGCAGAGATGGGCCGGAGAGTAAATTATAGGAGAAGCAAAAATATATAGAAAGTGAGGGAGTGAGAGCTGGGAATATGGGGATGAAGGAAGAGCGGTTGGGCGAGGGGGGAGAGGAAAAATGGAAAAGTGAAATTGAGAGAAAAAATAATCATAGAAAGGTCGTAGAGTGAGGGATGGAGAGGCAGAGGGAGGGAGGGGCATAGAGTGGACTGGGGAAGAGTGTGGTGGATGAGAAAAGAGTGAGACATATAGAGAGGCGCGGGAGTCGAAAGGGGACCATGTGGGTGGCGAAAACTGAGTATCAATAGATCAGAAAAAGGGAAGGTGAGAGACTAGGTGCGATCGTTGGAGGAAGAGAGAGAAAAAATACGGACTTGGTAAAAATGGGCATGCAAAGAATACAAGTGGAGGAAAGAGAAAGCGGGTAGTGAGAGAAAGGAACAGGGACAACACGTGGGAGGACTGGAGGAAAGAGAAAAAGAGTGAGGGAACAGAGATGGGATGGGGAGGAAAAGTATATGGGAGGAAATAGTGTGAAAGAAGAGGGTAAATGGTGGATGCACAGAGATGGGATTTAAGAGGGATTTAAGAGGAAGAGTGCAGGAAAGAGCAAGAAAAAAACGAAAAGGACAGTTAAAAGTAGAAAGTCGCAGGAGGCATAGCAATACCAAGGACAGAATTACCATCCCACTGAAATGATGTGGCACGAGAGGGCCAAATTATGTGGCAGGGTTGAGTAAATTATGTAGCAAAATAAGCCAAATTATGCGGCACAACGCGTCACATTTTGTAATAGTATTACTTCTTCATGTCATCATGTTTTTTAAACTTGGTAACACTGACTGGGCATTGGTTGCACCTTATTAGTGCCAGTTTAACACCCAAATATAGCAAAAAGCAACAGAAAGGTGACCAGTCCAGCTTTGCAAAGGGAGCTTCACTGTGCAGCAACACATGTCGCCGCATTTTTAGTAACTTTTGAACCTTTAGAGCTAGAAACATTTAATTTTGCTCAGATCTGCAGATTATGCGCTGGTGATGGACTATGTGGCAAATGCTGCAGATTAATAATCATGCAAAAATCGCTGCAGCCACACAATTGCATAAATCCAGTGGCTTGCTAGAAGGTTCTCCCACCTTGCTCTATGCAGTTCCAGTTCAATGGGGGCAGACATGCTGCTCGGATATGCAGGCCTGGTTCCGCACCTGTTTCCGCAGATAAATTTCGCCCACTCATAGCAAGCGGAGGTGCAGTGTCCACCCCCGGCCCGAATCTGAGTCAGCCGGTAACTGGAGCTGGAGATTACTAGAGTGACCGATTGCATCCGGTATCTCGATCCCAGCAAGAGAAACAGAAAGCGAGAAAGGGAAAGGGGTGCTAGGGGAGGCAGAGACAGGAAGGGAGAGTGAGAAGCAATAGGAGAGAGGGACAAGGAAGAAGATGGGGGAAGAAGAAAGTGAGAGAGCGAGGTTGAGGAACAGGATTAGAAGATTGAAACGGGAAGGTTGTGATGGAAAGAGGACCTCATAACAAGAGGTACCGATGGAGAATCGAAAGATTTAAGAGCAAAGGAAAGAGCAATAAGAGGTTTGCAGCAGGCAGAGAAGATGTGGAGGACAGAAGATTAGAAGTGTGGGAGAGTGAACATAAAGTAAGAGGTAAAAGAGGAGAATGTCAGTAGAGGGAGGCAAGGGATAGAGGAGAGACAGAGAGACTAGGATAACGAAAGGACGAGAAGGAGGAAGAGAAGTAAAGGATGAGAGGAGGTTAGGATGTAGCTAAAGAAAGAGAGAAATGAAGAAAGGAAGGGTGAAGGAAAGGAAGAAAAAGAAGAGGGAGGGTTATAAAGCAAGGATGAGATAAAAGAAACAGAGAAAAATGGGGAGATGGGTTATAAAAATGGATGACAAGGAGGTGGGAGTAGGGAGATGAAAAAAGAAAGGAAGTAAAGAATGCAAGAGATGGAGGGAAGGAGGTAAGAAATCGAACAGTTGTTAAATAAGGAGGGACAACATGGTGGTGATGAGATGAGGCAAGGAAGAGCAAATTAAGGGGAAAAATTAGTGGGAGTGGAGGAAAGAGTAAATGAAGGAGGAGGAAGAGGGGGGAAATAAAGGGGAGATCAGTAAAGAAAGAGAGGAAGGGGCAGAAGAAAGATTATCAATGTGCTGGGAAATAAAAGAATGAAAAAAGGGCAATAAAATGACGAGTTGGGGGTATTTAAAGGAGAAGTAAGAGGAAAATAAGGAAAAGGGGAGAGAGGTGAGGAGATCAAGAGAAGGAAAACACACGGAATGGAACACCGGAGAATAGAATATAGCGAACGGAAGAGAGGATGGGGGTGAAAATATAAGGAACAAGGTGTAGGAGGATACAGAAAGGGAGAAGAAATAATGGAAAGAAATATTGTAAGCGGAGGATCAGATTCGATGATGAAGAGATGGAAAGGGATCACGAGTGGAAGAGACCGAAAGTAGAAGTAAAGGAAGAGGTGAGAAGAGGAAGAGTTGGAGATCAGAAGAGAGAGTGTGGTCAGGTAAAGACGAAGGGTGATAAGAAAAGGAAGAAAAGGGGAGCTCAAAATAAGAAGCGAGAGAGCAGATCACGAAAGGAAGAGAGAGGCGTGGTGGCAAAGGTAAGAGGTGGGAAGAAAAAGAGGACATTGAGAATAGGAGAGAAAGGGGGGTTATCAGCATTCAAAGAGAGGGAAGGAAAATAGAAGAAGAAGAAATAAAGGTCAAGTGAAGTAAAGATCAGTCACAAGGAAGGTGAGATAGAAAGGAAAATGCTGGGAAGTACAGGTATTAAGGGAACGTGAGGGAGCTGGCGGGAAGAGGATGAAGGTTACCTTTTTTTTTTTTTAGTCTGGGGATTTGTTAAGCAGTCACGAGAGGACAGCGACCTGCAGAGAGACTTTGGCTGCAGCGCGTCTCACAGAGCAGTGATTGCACGAGCGCACGAGAGTGATCTTCGGTAATCAGAGCTGGTGCCTGATTGCAGGGAGATGGGCAGGTGGCCGTAGGAGGAGGCAACTCCCCCGCGCGTACGTCGAGAGAGAATGGAGCGCTCTGTTTAAGGAAGCATGGCACCCTGGTTCTCTCATTCTTCAATGGAGCACTCTGTTTAAGGATACATGGAACCCTGGTTCTCTCATTCTTCAATGGAGCGCTCTGTTTAAGGATACATGGAACCCTGGTTCTCTCATTCTTCAATGGAGCACTCTGTTTAAGGATACATGGAACCCTGGTTCTCTCATTCTTCAATGGAGCACTCTGTTTAAGGATACATGGAACCCTGGTTCTCTCATTCTTCAATGGAGCGCTCTGTTTAAGGATACATGGAACCCTGGTTCTCTCATTCTTCAATGGAGCACTCTGTTTAAGGATACATGGAACCCTGGTTCTCTCATTCTTCAACAGAGTGCTGTGTTTAAGGATACATGGAACCCTGGTTCTCTCATTCTTCAATGGAGCGCCCTGTTTAAGGATGCATGAAACCCTGGTTCTCTCATTCTTCAACAGAGTGCTGTGTTCAAGGATGCATAGATCCCTGATTCTCTCATTCTTCAACAGAGCGTTGTGTTTAAGGATGCATGGAACACGGGTTCTCGCATTCTTCAATGGAGCACTCTGTTTAAGGATACATGGAACCCTGGTTCTCTCATTCTTCAATGGAGCGCTCTGTTTAAGGATACATGGAACCCTGGTTCTCTCATTCTTCAATGGAGCACTCTGTTTAAGGATACATGGAACCCTGGTTCTCTCATTCTTCAACAGAGTGCTGTGTTTAAGGATACATGGAACCCTGGTTCTCTCATTCTTCAATGGAGCGCCCTGTTTAAGGATGCATGAAACCCTGGTTCTCTCATTCTTCAACAGAGTGCTGTGTTCAAGGATGCATAGATCCCTGATTCTCTCATTCTTCAACAGAGCGTTGTGTTTAAGGATGCATGGAACACGGGTTCTCTCATTCTTCAATGGAGCACTCTGTTGAAGGATACATGGAACCCTGGTTCTCTCATTCTTCAATGGAGCGCTCTGTTTAAGGATACATGGAACCCTGGTTCTCTCATTCTTCAATGGAGCACTCTGTTTAAGGATACATGGAACCCTGGTTCTCTCATTCTTCAACAGAGTGCTGTGTTTAAGGATACATGGAACCCTGGTTCTCTCATTCTTCAATGGAGCGCCCTGTTTAAGGATGCATGAAACCCTGGTTCTCTCATTCTTCAACAGAGTGCTGTGTTCAAGGATGCATAGATCCCTGATTCTCTCATTCTTCAACGGAGCATTGTGTTTAAGGATGCATGGAACACGGGTTCTCTCATTCTTCAACGAAGCCCTGTGTTTAAGGGTGCACAGAACCCTGATTCTCTCATTCTTCAATGGAGCGCTGTGTTTAAGGATGCATGAAACCCTGGTTCCCTCATTCTTCAACGGAGCCTTGTGTTTAAGGATGCATGGAACCCTGGTTCTCTCATTCTTTAACAGAGTGCTGTGTTTAAGAATGCATGGATCCCTGATTCTCTCATTCTTCAACGGAGCGTTGTGTTTAAGGATGCATGGAACCCTGGTTCTCTCATTCTTCAATGGAGTGCTGTGTTTAAGGATGCATGGATCCCTGGTTCTCTCATTCTTCAATGGAGCGCTGTGTTTAATGATGCATGGCTCCCTGGTTCTCTCATTCGTCAATGGAGAGCTGTGTTTAAGGATGCATGGAACCCTGGTTCTCTCATTCTTCAATGGAGCGCTGTGTTTAATGATGCATGGCTCCCTGGTTCTCTCATTCGTCAATGGAGTGCTGTGTTTAAGGATGCATGGATCCCTGGTTCTCTCATTCTTCAATGGAGCGCTGTGTTTAATGATGCATGGCTCCCTGGTTCTCTCATTCGTCAACGGAGAGCTGTGTTTAAGGATGCATGGAACCCTGGTTCTGTCATTCTTCAACAGAGTGCTGTGTTCAAGGATGCATGGATCCCTGATTCTCTCATTCTTCAATGGAGCGCTGTGTTTAAGGATGCATGTAACCCTGGGTCTCTCATTCTTCAACAGAGTGCTGTGTTTAAGGATCCATGGATCCCTGGATCTCTCATTCTTCAACGTAGCGCTGTGTTTAACGATGCATGGCTCCCTTGTTCTCTCCTTCATAAACGGAGCGCTGTGTTTAAGGATGCATGGCTCCCTGGTTCTCTCATTCATCAACGGAGCGCTGTGTTTAACGATGCATGGCTTCCTGGTTCTCTCATTCATCAACGGAGCGCTGTGTTTAAGGATGCATGGATCCCTGGTTCTCTCATTCTTCAATGGAGCGCTGTGTTTAAGGATGCATGGAACCCTGGTTCTCTCATTCTTCAACGGAGCCCTGTGTTTAAGGGTGCACAGAACCCTGATTCTCTCATTCTTCAATGGAGCGCTGTGTTTAAGGATGCATGAAACCCTGGTTCTCTCATTCGTCAATGGAGCGCTGTTTTTAAGGATGCATGGAGCCCTGAGCACTGTGTTTAAGGATGCATGGAACCCTTGTTCTCTCATTCTTCAATGGAGCGCTGTGTTTAAGGATGCATGGAACCCTGGTTCTCTCATTCTTCAACTGAGCGCTGTGCTTAAGGATGCATGGAACCCTGGTTCTCTCATTCTTCAACAAAGCCCTGTGTTTAAGGGTGCACAGAACCCTGATTGTCTCATTCTTCAATGGAGCGCTGTGTTTAAGGATGCATGGAACCCTGGTTCTCTCATTCTTCAACAGAGTGCTGTGTTTAAGGATGAATGGATCCCTGATTCTCTCATTTTTCAATGGAGCGCTGTGTTTAAGGATGCATGGAACCCTGTTTCTCTCATTCTTCAACAGAGTGCTGTGTTTAAGGATGCATGGATCCCTGATTCTCTCATTCTTCAACGGAGTGCTGTGTTTAAGGAAGCATGGAACCCTGGTTCTCTCATTCTTCAATGGAGCGCTGTGTTTAAGGATACATGGAACCCTGGTTCTCTCATTCTTCAATGGAGTGCTGTGTTTAAGGGTGCACAGCACATTGGTTCTCCAATTCTTCTACAGAGCGCTGTGTTCAAGGGTGCGCGGCACCCTGGTTCTCCCATTCTTCAACGGAGCGCTGTGTTTAAAGGTGCACAGCACCCTGGTTCTCTCATTCTTCTACGGAGCGCTGTGTTCAAGGGTGCACTGCACTCTGATTCTCCAACGGAGCGCTCTGTTCAAGGGTGCATGGCACCTAGTTCTCCCATGCTTCAACAGAGCGCTCAGTTCAAGGGTGACGGCACCCTGGTTCTCCCATTCTTCAACAAAGCGCTCTGTTCAAGGGTGCATGGCACCTAGGTCTCCCATGCTTCAACAGAGCGCTCAGTTCAAGGGTGCACGGCACCCTGCTTCTCCCATTCTTCAATGGAGTGCTGTGATGGAGTGTTGTGTTCAAGGGTGCACGGCACCCTGGTTCCCTATTATTCAACGGAGCGCTCTGTTCTAGGGTGCATGGCCCACTGGTTCTCCCATTCTTCAATGGAGTGCTCTCTTCAAGGGTGACGGCACACTGGTTCTTCCATTCTTCAATGGAGCGCTCTCTTCAAGGGTGCATAGCACCCTGTTTCTCTCATTCTGCTCTGTTTATGGATGCATGGAACCCTGGTTCTCTAATTTTTCTATGGAGCACTCAGTTTAAGGATGCATGGAATCCTCGTTATGCCATTCTTCAATGTAGTGCTTTCCTTTCCCATACCAGGGATCCTTGTTCTCTCATTCTTCAAGGGAACGCTCTCTTTTACGTTGTCAGGGAACCTTCAACTCTCATTTTTCAAGGAAGTGCTCTTTAATGATGCCAGAGCTCCTCGTTATCTCATTGTTCAAGGAAGCGCTATCTTTTATGATGTCAGAGCACATAGTTCTCTCATTCTTAAATAGAACACTCACTTTAAGGATGCCAGGGCTCCTTGTTCTCTCATTCTTCAAGGAAGCACTCTCTTCAATGATGCTAGAGCTCCTTCTTCTCTCAATCTTCAAGGAAGCACTCTCTTCAATGATGCTAGAGCTCCTTCTTCTCTCATTCTTCAAGGGAGCGCTATCTTTTAGGAAGTCAGAGTCCATGGGCTTCACATTCTTGAACGGACAACTCTCTTTAAGGCAGTCAGGGCTCCTGGTTCTGTCATTCTTCAAAGGAGCACTCCTTTTAGCAATATCCGTGCTTGTCGTTCTTTCATTCTTCAATGGAGTGCTCTTTGTTGTCAGAAGCACTCTTTTCAAGGATGTCAGGGCTCCTGGTTCTCTTATTCTTTAATGAAGTGCCCTCTTTATGGACATCAGGCCTCTTTGTTCTCTAACTCTTCAAGGAAGTGCAGTCTATAAGGATGTCGTTGCTCGTTGTTCCTCATTCTTCAAGGAATCATTTTCTTTAATGAAGTCGGGGCTCCTTGTTCTCTTGTTCTTCAAGGAAGAACTCCTCATGAGGATGTCAGGGCCCCTGGTCATGAAGACCATACAAACTATGGGCATCCATTGTATGGCTCCTAATTCCCGAAGTTCTAAATTGTGGTGCATGATAGCAGTAGGCAGAGCAGAGGTTTGTGGACTGGAGGAAAAAGTTAACATTTGTTCATGAATCATTTAGGATTTCTGTAGATTTAAAATTGTACATTTGCACACACATGATGAATGCACTGTGGGTTTTGAATGGTGTGACTTTAGTATATTTCTAAATTAAGATATAAAATGAATGCTGATTTTGTTTTCTTAACTGGCCACTGGGATGTGTGTGTATACATATATATATACACATCCCAGTGGCCAGTTAGGAAAACAAAATCAGCATTCATCATATATATATATATGTGTGTGTATATATATATATATATATTAATTCAGGATATTTCTAGAACACCTCATACGCCTGGGTGGAAGACTATACAGTGGTATCCCTTGGGTAGGTATTGTGGACCCTCGTCTATACAATTCTATATTTTGATGGAGTTTGTTTTAAGACATATAATCCAATCATTGTGCCCTAACCTCCCTTTATTGGACCCCGCGTCAATTCGAGAAGCTCTAGACTGATACATGAAATGTCTATTTCCTCCTAGTAAACAGAACTGATGAATTATGTGGCATCCTATTGCTTTACAGTTGTGATGTTCTATCTCTAGGTCCTCTGAGACATTTGAGGACTTCCTCAAGGCCAGCACCGGCACCGGGTACATGGCTGATCCCAATAGAAAGACATCCTACAGACATTGCATTTGGAGGGCACTATAAATAGAGTTGCTCCTTCAACAGCTTTCTTGCAGGTGTTGGGTGGCAAGCCCACACCACTCACCATTGTTAAACCAACCATTCTCGACCTTCGAAATGAGGTAGAAATTGCCAGAGGGGGGCAGATAGGACAGCGGCCAATTTTTTGAGGCAGTGCCTTTAAGCTCAGCTTTAAATGATGCCCTGAGTTCATTTACCGTGTAGTGATAGGAAAGCTTTTTCAGTTTTGAAATTACTGCTTAATTACAAAAAAATAACACTTACAGAAACTAAATTTGGGATTCGGTTTCTTTTTTATATTCTCTTTTTGTGATTTCTTGACATGATGCTGACTTAATATGTAGTCTCTATTCATCTTCGGCTCTTAAAGCCCCTTTTAGCTTCTATCCCTGTCTCTTCCTTCGATGCATCAACATAGTCCAAACCCTGTTGAAACTTGGAACCTGTTCTCAGTCAGGAACCGGTCAAAAGACCAGCAACGCAGCATTAAACAGTTTTGCCCAGGAGTGATGGGCTTTTACTAGTAGGGTCATTATAGGATCAGTTTTAGAAGAGTTACCACTAGAGAATTTAAGACAGTATGGGTCAAGATTTCGCCTGACTTCACCATGGGGTCTGGTGTGTTGTCTGCTCCTTATGTGACAGCTTAAGTGGTGCAGTGGTGCTTGGGGGGTGTTGTATTGTTCCTTGGCTGCTGTAGATCTGTACGTTACAGCGCTCGTCAAGCCTCAAGGGTGATATTTGTGCTCAGTGAACACTGTCAGCATGAAAATTCCACAAATTCTAAGTGTTTTTCACACTATATGAGTTAACTGTGAGAGTGTGAGGGTTTGAAAATGGTTTCATCAGTTCAAAATATTTCTTGGGGTGATTTATTTTTGTGACAGTGTGCCTTCGAAGTATGAGGTTTTGTTCTTGCTGATGTTGTTTTTGTACACTTTCTAGTGGCTCCCAGTTTGCCATGTAGGCCTTGCAAGGAATTAGCCAACACTAGCATTTTGTAGGTGGAAAGGTTTTCTTTATTAGATTAACTTAATTGAAAACAGCTGTACAGTTTACTTTGCATTTGTAGCTCGAGCCTACTAGACAGTGCATGTTCTGTCTGTTGTGAGGCATATTGTGGCTTACCGAGAGTATAGCGGAACTTGGAGCCCATCCATTGCTTACCATTGGCTGGCTTTCCTTTCACTCTCATTTGCCTGCTTCTTATCCATGCCTCAGCTTGTCAATCTTCTGCATGTGCCTCCCACGAAGCATAGCCTCTTTACCATCGCATTGATTGGTTGGCATCTCTGCTTCTACTGCTTGCTTTGGAAGTATTCCTTTTTTCTGTAAGTCATTTCATGAGAGTGCATGTGTTTTTGAACTGTCACCCTGATTACATCTCTCCCTTTGCACTTCCTGTGGCACTCTGTCACCCAAGTTTTTCTCTCAACCCACTCACGGTTGCACTCACAAGTGTGCTTCTCCTCATTGCCTCCCTGCACACGCATTTCGTTTCCCCACCAGCTCACGCTCCATTTTACTTACCAGCGTCTCCTGCCCTCCCCTGTGTTGCTTTGGCTTCCCCATCGCGTTGCTCTAGTCTCCACCCCATCATGCTTGAAAAAAGCACTTTGCATGCTTTATTTTCTTTTTAGTTATGATCCAACTTGGATCAAAATAATACGGCACGCGCATCAAAGGCTGTTTTTTAAAAACATCTGGCGTCCTGCATAACATTGGGAATGCTGTGCAGCATGGTTGAAGCCCGTTGGTAAACCCAATAGGCCACACAGGTGAGAACGTTTGGCTTTGCCATTGCTTTTTATGGTAGATGGTGACAGCTCACCCACACGGCTGTATGGCATTACAACGCATTCCGTTGCGACGCATGCCTTTACCACGCATGCGTTACAACGCAAATGCCATTATCACGCATAACCTTTACCACGAAAATGCCTTTACTACGCATACCTTTACAACGATTTTTGTTTTAAAACCATGCATGATATTGGCATATTCATGGTAAAGGTTATCTCCGATCCCTGCCCCAATTCCTTTAACTGCTCCCCTGCACCCTCCCCCCTCCAACTCTCATATTTCTTTTTTATAATACCCCCTCTCTGTACCCCTGTACGACCCCCTGCCCCCATTCCTTCTAAGAAATACCCCTGCCCGGAACACTGAAAATCTCGCCCTGCGCGATTCCCCCACCCACAAACTCTTCTATCAAATACCCCTCCCCATAACCCTAAAAATGTACCCCTGCACGACACCACCCTCTCATCCCTTACATTTTTTTAAAACTAAAATCCCCCTTACCTCTCCATGACCTCTCCTATCCAAGCTCTTCCGAGGTGCATCGCATGTCGTAAAGAGGAAGCGGAAGTGCCTTTCCATTTCCTCTAACGATGCCAATTGCATCCACATCTTTCAACAACAGAAACAGAAAACGAGGGAAACAGGTGCGTTTCTTTTTTTGGGGGGGGGGAGACCCCCCAAACCCACTTTTTGAAACAAACATGTTTTTTGGGGGGGGGGGGGAGACCCCCCAAGCCCCCTTTTTTAATTGTACCTTTAACACACATGCCTTTACTAAGTATCTCGTAGTAAAGGAATGTGTGGTAAAGGCTATCCGTGGTAACCACGCATGCGTTGTGATGCATGCATGGTTAAGGGTATGCATGGAAACGGCCGCATTGTAGTGGCTGTTTCCCACCCACACAGACCATTTTTGCCCTATTGTAGACAAAGGTAGTAGAGCTCACAGGTGTTGGACCTGAGATGACAATGTTTTAAAATTCACCCATATCCATTTTTTTTATGTTAGTAAACACGATTTTCTGATTTTTTGGCTCGTGGTTCCCACTTTGTCAGACTGAAATTGAATAGAACCTAGAGTAGAGATGTTTTACTCATATTCACCAGACATCCAAAGATGAAGAACAGTTTGGATGAATATGCTTGTACAGTGGAGCATGTTCATGTGGACGTGGCCAACAATCGCTTTTATTTCTGGTCTTAGTCAATGCCTGTGAAGAAACAGAATCCAGGGGAAACCGGGCACTCGCAATCATGTACAAGGTAGGCTTGTTTTTTGCTGTTGCAGTTTTATATAGCACAAACTCGGCCCGAAGGTATTGGAGCGATTTAAATGAGCACTGGTTACGTTACACAAGGATACATCCATTTTTTGGTAGGCAAGGGGAAATTAAGTAATTTGCCCAGAATTACAGGACGTTGAGCCGAGACTCGAACCTGGTTTCCCAGTTCCAAAGTTGGTAGCTCTGACCGTTATACCACATCCTTTCATGAATAGGAACTTGAGGTTTTGTTAATTTATATTATCTGCCAGATTAATATAAACAGCCAAGCACAATCCACAGATATTAAGAGAACCTCAGATCGAGGTACCTTCTTGTGACAGGAGTTTCAGTAGCCAACAGTGTTCAGGTTATGCTGTCCTTGGGTTCTACACTGAAATTGTGAAGCAGCTTCAATGTCTGTCCTCACAATGTTATTCTTGTTTTTTGACTGCCTGGTATTAGGCATGGATTATGTAAGATCCCAAACTCTTCCAGATGGTCATCAACAGCTTGGTTAATTAATTTGCCGATACTGAAGATGCTGATCACTAGCACTGGATGCTGAAACAGAGTTCTGATATCAAGAGTTTATTGTAGTGGTGTAAGAGAGTCTGAGGTGTTCACAGAAAGGAAGTTATTGAGAGATTGGTGGATATACTGCCTGCCCTATTTAGAGAGTATACCCACAATCTACAGTCTAAATTGGACGAACAGGACATCTGGAAATGTTTGCCACATGTTCTGCATCCATCAAACTCTAAAGAACCCCCAACGTTTTTTATGTCGAAAAAGTGGGTAAAAAACATGATCACTCACACAAAGACATCAGGAGTCACTACATCGCAGCTACAACACCAGGAACATCACTACTTCGCAACATTTCTTGTAGTTTACTTTAAAGTTTGTGTGTGTGTGTGTGTGTTTTGTATGGGAGGGGGAGATAAACAATCCCAAACCACATTTTTATAAATTTCTGCTTTTACGCGGTAGCATCCATCCCTCAAATCCCCCATTTTTTACCCCTTTTTAGGTCTTGCGCCTAGAGTTGCAGTGCGCAGCCCTGCTCACGCAGCGCGAGGCCTCTTGTACGGGGTTCTGAAAGCTGACCACACGCTTGTGCGTGTGATCAGGCTTTCGCCGGCTGCCATTGGCTTTAGTGTGTTTTAAAAAAATAAAAATAAGACACGCAATTGGGCAAAGGCGGGTGAATGTCCTGCCTTTGCTCCGCCCATTCCCACCGGTGTCTAGCACGCGCATCAGCGCGGCACAGACGACAGGCTCCCTCGCCCCCGCTCCCCTGTGGTGCGTGCGCACCACTGGGTTAATGAACTTCGACCACTGGTTCTTACAAAAGAGCCACCCGCTTGTATATCACCTCTTCTTCTGAAAACGCAGCGCTTAACAACATTTGTTTTTAAGACTTTTCCGGCAGAGATATTTGACGGGGCTAGCAGGAGAGCATGTGCAAATAACAGTTCCGTGTTGCCCCATTTCAAATTACGAGATTTCGCTGAGATTCAGGTTCATCATCTGCTATTAAACCCCGCGCATTACAGTGGGGCCCACCGGCGCGTCGGGCATCGCCCCTTTAAGAATGCACATCTGCCTGCGCAGAGATTGGCGAGGAAGCTGCAGAGGGGAGCATCAGAGCCAGCACTAAGTGGCTGAATTGGCGGGGGATCCAAGCATAGGCGCGGGGATCGTGGCTACCGGCAAGGGGGGGCGTACCCTAGAGAAGGTAAGGTTGATAGGCGAACCCCATCTCAGTAATCCAGCGTCCCGCGATCTCAAGCCTGGAGGGGGTGTGGAGGTCAAGACTGGAACTTAAACACCTGTCCTTCGCTTCCATCATATGTGGCCTGCAATCACGGGCTCTGCGCGTGAGCACCACGATGCATGTGATACGTTTTCACTGGCTGCAGCCGTTCATCATAAAATAACATTGCATGCATGTAGTCTGTCATGAGTTTTGTCTTGGTGTTTAGTATGCAAGGAGCGCTCGTGCACTGGCGCTACTCTAACAGGGCGCACGCTGTACACCCCTGTCTAACATATTGGTTATGACAGCGACATGCAGACATGAGTACCATTACTGGGGGCGCGTGCACATCTTCTCCCACAAATGAAATAGGAATATTGACTATCACCTTTAGTGCATGCATTGTCACACTCGCAGGCTGCTATCGATTTGTTTTGTAAAAAAAAAAAAAGTAAAGGCAGTGCACCCATAGTTACTAACCCAAACAGTGCATGCATAACTGTTATTGCAGGCAGGAACATGCATGCCTGCTCGCACAGGAAGTGCATGTGATATTCTGGTAGCACAAGCAGTGCGTGGTCCAATATCACAGGCAGTGCACGTTTATTTACTAGTATAGGCCTGTAGATATCTTCTGTCACTAGCAGTGCATTCGATCTTGCAGTCTATGGCCATTATCACAAGCAGTGTGTGTATCTTCTTTTACAGGCTGAACATAGCAACTATCAAAGGAACTACATGCATATCTGTTGATACAGGCAGCTCTGACGTTTCTGTTATTGAGCGTAGTATCTGCACATATGTTATCAAAGGCAGGACAGGCACATAAGTCCAGGAGTGCTAAACCATTTTGCATTTGCAAAGCCTACGACTCTGTAATAACAAATTCCATGCACTATGTTGGCTGTGGAAATATTATGAGGACACGAGAAATGGCGCACACAGGGATGGTTTAGGTGCCCTTCTGAGACTCATTTAGAGACTGCAAAAGGTGAGAAAAATAGGAGAAAAACAATAGTGCAGGGATTGTGTGATGGAACTGCAAACAAGGTGCATTCGAGACTTCCTGCCTCTTGCAGGTTTAGAGTGCTCCAACCAATCCTGGTGCTGCAGAGTGTATCATCTGATGTCATTTTGTTCCTGCAGTATTGCTTGTTGGCCCCTCTCTATCTGCTGCACTTTTTCTTTTTCTCTTTCTCTATCTCGCCTCCAGACTAATTCTTGTTCTGAAGCTCTCATCACCATATTTTGTTCTGGTACCTCTCACTCTATCTATCTATCTATCTATCTATCTATCTATCTATCTATCTATCTATCTATCTATCTATCTATCTATCTATCTATCTATCTATCTATCTATCTATCTATCTATCTATCTGTCTGTCTGTCTGTCTGTCTGTCTGTCTGTCTAATATTTCTTGGTTTGACCGTCCCACCACCACTCTTTCCGTTGTTGCTCCCTTCACTTATTTCTGTATTTCTTACCCCCCTTCCCCCAAATTCCAGATGGATGTTTCATTACACATATGTTTGACCTTGCCTCATTTCTATCCTTCCTTCTCTCTCTCGCTCTACTCTTTTTACTGCAGCTGTCTCACTACAATTTAGTTTTCGAGCCTCCTCTCAACTGCCATTCGTTCTCTCTCGTCCTTGCACAATGCTTTTTTCTGTATCCCCTCTGCCTCGTCACTAATGCCTTCTATTCTCTCTTCTCCCTCTCTCCTCGCCAGTGTTTCAGCTAATTTTTAGGTCGAGCCTGTAGCAGCGCGCATGCAAAAATGCAATGCAATAGCTATTGGTGTTGCATTATTATTAGCAATGCCAATATCTCAAACTTTAATAATGCGAGACCTATTGCATTGCAAATGCTTGTTTCTCTTAGGGGGTAAAGCAGTGATTCTGGAGGAGCATGAACAGGGTGGATAGGTCTGTGTGCGGTTTCTTATGGTACATCATAAAGACACTAATCTGATTACTTCGGAGGGAGATTACAATTTCCTTTAGACCAACATGTTGATGTGCACTCATACAATTTTCCTCTTCCTCCTCTTAAAATAACCTTTCATCAATGCACGTCCAATGGCAGTTAAAATATCCCTGTTTTGTTGTCAGAATCTGCCTGACTCTAGTTTCCACGCGCTGCCACCTCTGTATGCCTGCCTTGCAGGTGGTCTTTAAGTAAGTGCCCTGATTCTGAATCACAGCGAGTATTGGTCATTGGTTCTTCTGCCAATTCCAGGATTGCTGCTCTAGGAAAAAGATCTGCAGTTGAATAGTTAAGAATCTAGATTGCAATGATCCTGTGTTAAGGTGGGATTTAAAGTACACAGGTGTTGTTAGTAAAGACTAATGTATCTCATCAATTTCCATATATAACATATATATCACAGTGAATTTTGTGCAACTCTTGAGAAATGTCTCTGCGAAGTTCACGTTAGAAAGGTCCATTTTTTTTCTACTGTGATGGTGGTAGTGGATCCTATGTATTTATCCATCCAACGTGGTCACTGTGGACCACTTCTGAATCTGTAACATCCATGCCAAAAAATATAAAGTAGCCCCTTACAGTCTATTTTAACTTTCCCTCACTGTCACTGCAGTCAAGGAATCCTCAGACAATTCTTCCACTGATACCATTGACCTGCCACCATCATCACTCAAATGAGCTGGGGTTAATTCAACAAATGTGGTCTGGGAAACTCTCACCAAACCTCCCGCTGAGCAAGCCATGCCTCTTACCTGACATTCAAGCGGTGAAAGGGTGCCTTTAGGGCAGACTGACTTAGTTAAAATGTTGCAGTGAATAAGTGAGATGTTTCAGCGTAGAGCTGCTATGACCATGGCTATTGGTGGAGAACAGGTGGTCGATGGTAAGCAAGTAGGATATAGGTCTCTTATGGCTGCAAAGCTGCATTCCTCTCCAAAAGTATGTTGTTACCCCTCTCTGGTCCCTTGGGAAGCAGGAATATTACAGGGTCAATGGGAAATGACATAATGATCCTCCCCAATGTTATCTTTTGATCCAGAGTTACTGTTCTTTCTGTATCTGGGGTTGCTAGCACTTCAAAAACAGAGGTGTTATGTAGAACAGAACAAGGCCATTGTCTCCATTTTCACAACTTTCTGAAATCAAGAGCTGATATAGCTTTTTAATGGAAACCCGTGTGCCTTAAGAGAATGAAGACAGGTGCCAACTGCTAATGAAGTTAATGGAAGGTTTTGATTACTGTACAGTTTGTGACTTATAAAATCCCATTGTTTTTCTATCCACCCTGAATTCTGTAATTTTGACGTTGTCCTATAGAAGTCTGTCCCCTGTGCACCTGGTCCTAAGCATCATTGTTCCTAGCTTTCCTTTGTACCTTACACTACATGAAGAGTCAACAATGTGTTTATCACAGTGACACTCGCATGTATGCCGTCACAGATCTGCAAACGATTTAGAGTTGGTGTTACAATTAGGCCTCGGCGTAGTTCGTGGAGTTTTGCTACGCGGAACTACGCGATCGCGAGCGAGGAAAAAACTCTGCTGCACATCGCGAAGCGGAGTTTTCTGCACTCCGCGGAGTGCGGAGTGCGGAGTGCAAAAAACTTTGCAAACTCCACGAACGGAGCAAAGTTCATCGCCCAGGCCTAGTTACAATATGGTTTTATCAACCTTTGTTACTGTAGAGCGAGAGTTAGCAGGAAATTGCACCTACCTGTTTTGGTCACTTCGCTCATGTTCAGATAGTCCAGAAATGGAACAGCTAGACCCTGGCCCAGGAAGATTTTCACCAGCTTCATGGCAATCTCTTGGCGGCTTTCCACAGAGCTGACCTCCTCCAGCATGGTTAGGGGTGTGATGTCTTCATCCTGGATATAGCAAGAGATAACAGAATAGAATAAGATACCATCCTACAGAGGATTCAAAGGCTGTGCTATCCAACACTGGGAGTTGGTGCCACTCTTCCCCTCCTCCCAAAATTGAATCTCTCACACATTGAGATAGGAAACAAACCTATCACTTTAAACCTGAATCTTTCTACCGCTGAGATAAGGGCCTGTCTCTATATTGCTAAACTCCCATGCTCCCTCTATTTCGCCCTAGCAGTGGACAATATCTTTCCCTCACAGATTCTGAACCACCTTCAAAGAGGCCAGTCTCCATTCTTCATACACTGAGACCTGTTCAGTTCCACTCCAGGTCTGCTGACAGGAATGTCAAAGTCTTGATCTCTCTCTCGGAGAAGGATATCACCAGCTATTATATAACATCTGAAGTATTTATTTTGAGAAAAAGAATACTTTTGATCATGATGTATGGTGAGAGAAATATTGTGAGAATTCTATTACAACTCCATGTGAAAACCTAAAACTAGTCTGCTTTCTTATTAGCACCATCTATTCATATGGCTACATGAATATATAGACTAGAATCATACTACCAAAACACACAATAAATGCCCAAAGTGGTGCAATAATGAAAATAAATGCATTATCTTTTGCAAATTATTAAAATACGTATATGAACTAAGTAATTGAGCAAATGCATACTGTGGTGGTGTGGGGGGATAATAGACACATAAGGTAAAATATATTCCAAGCAGAAGTTAGACTCCACCCTTCATACACAGAGCTATTCACTCATGTAGACGTTGTGCTCGTTTCATACACTGCGAACTTGTTATGTCTCACACTGGCAGAAATTGATCCCCATTCCTTAAACACACAGAGCTGGCTCATTTCCACCCTTTCAGATGTTGGTCACAATCTCAGGTGCACCCAGAGATGGCTCTGCCCAACCTTGACACAGGTCTGCTCCCATATTGATACCCAAACACTTCTGTTCCTCTTTTGGAGAGGTGGACTTCGTCCCTCGCACATTTAGAGCTAGTAATATCCCACCACGGCAAATGTAGTAGGTCAGCTTCTCTCACTTACTTAAAGCTGGCTTTGTCCCACTTCAGAAGACATTGGTCTCTATTGCTTGTAGACTCACTCAAACCTAGTTCTATTCTAATCCTTGTAAAATGTGGTCTCCTCATGCATTCAGATTGCCTTGGCTCTGCTTTGGCAGGACAGATATCAGTTTCCATCTCTCATACACTCAGAGCTAGTTTTGTCTCTCCTTGGAAGAGAGGGGACTCATTCCCTCATACACTCAGTACTGCTTTTATTCTGGCCCACAAGAGGTTGATCTTAATCCCCCAGTCACTCAAAGAGAGATTGGCCTTTATTCCTCATATACTTAAAACTGGTGCTGTCCCATTAATGGAAAAATTGTCTCTAACCCTCCTACCTTCAGAACTGATCCCATTTTATCCCAGAACAGGTCATTCTTTAGTCAATGTACATTTAGAGCTCCTTGTGACCCACTGTGTAAGATGTTATCCTGCAGCTCACATATATTCTCATATAAGCTTCCCAACTTAATTGATGTCACTGTCCATATTTTATGCACTCAAAGAAATGTATACCCCACTTTCACAGAAATCGGTGTCCTTCCCTTTCACACAAACCCAGCTTCCTTCCACCATGGCAAGGGGTGCTGTCCTTCCCTCTTATACTGAGTCCTGGTTCTGTTCCACATCATATGCACAGGTTCTGTTCTGTAATGCTCAAAGCTGATCTTTCTCACCCTGGGAGAGGTAGGTTTACACCCTTCAAGTGCTCAAAGCTGGTTCTGTTACCTTTCCCAAAGGCTGCGTCCTTGTTACCTAGAGAACTTTGTCCCAATCATGCCCACAGCTCATGGTGTTATACAAATGGAAAGATCTGGCTGCATCACATTCACACAAGTCCGTGGATCATTCTGTTCCAGGGAGGTAGGGATCTGCATTTCTAACTCCTGCTTACAGGGTGAAGGAGGAAAAACAGCATGGTGGTGGGAGTTGAACCATACAAAGATAGCAAATACCATAAATGCTCTCACACCAGGACTCACCTCTGGTGGATACAGAATAGACTCCACCAACAGTTCGATCAGCGGCTGATAATACATGGATGGCAGGATCCGGTCTTCTGCTAGACGAACCTTCAGCCTCAGGGCTCCCAGCTTTCCACTGGAACCGGAAGAAGATAGATTTGCATAAACATCATAATACTGCTTTTCAGAGACAAACTCACAGTTATATACACATGGTCATCATGGTGGTATCTACTGGCACAGTTCACACAGTTGTGCGCATATCATTGGTTATCAAAAATGTTTGTATAGGCAGTCACCGTTGTATGTATAGGTGGTCAGCAAACAGGTTTAAATGAACACAGAACAAACTGGTGTGTATATTTGCTTGGTTTTCTTAACAGTTTGTCTTAGGGTGACCACCTTTCCAGCCCTGAACGTTTCACCTACAAATCACTGATGTGATGTGGGTCTAATGAGTTGAATGGAAGCAAAACAAGACTACAACAGGCCAGCTCTAAACAGCACTGAATGTGCCCTTCTACTTATTATGGATGATATTCGCTTGCTGACAACTGGCGACTGAGCCACCTTTGTTCTACTCGGTCTGTCAGCAGCGTCCAAAACTGCAGACCAGCACATTTGGATGTCCCACCTTTTCCAATCAGTAATTGAGAGAGATGCCCTTGCTTGGTTTACTGATTACCGTAAGGACTGATCGCAAGCAGACAACTACCCTCCTCCGGTCCACTCACTGATGCCATATCCAGAGACCAAAAGGGCTTTTTGCTCAGCCTCACACTTTTCAATATTTATGTTTCTCCGCCTGCCGTTCTCAGCCTTTCGTTCATGTTCTCTTTCATGACATATGTGAATGATGTACATATCCTCCTTCGTCTCCACATATCTTCCCCTTCCAGACATATCAAAAGTGCCTCATAACCATTGTCTCCTGGATAAATCAGAATTCATTAAAATTCAAAACCAACAAAAGTGAAATCTCGATCATCATAGGTCAGCGTTCTTCTTTCTCCCACTTTAACTAGTGGCTGGTTGATGGGGGTCTACCATCAACTTCTGTACAAGAACCTTGGTTTCTGTTTCAATCACAACCTCTCGCTAATATCTCAGATCAACAAAATCTCTTCATTCCATTTTCTCTATATGCAAGATCATTCCTTTTCTTCCTTTTATCTTTCACAAAGACACTTGTTCGAGCTGTCATACTATGAGACTTGACTACTGCAATTCTCTTACATCAGTCTTCTGCCTATGATCTCAACCGGCTACTTCGCATTCAACATGCTGCTATTCAATTGATGTTTAACCTCCCCAAGGCTGCTTATATCTCTTTGTTCTTGTCCTCTCTTCTCTTGCTTCCCGGTCCTGGGTTCAATGCTTTCAAGTCTCTTTGTCTGCTTCCCTGAGCTAGCCACAAACTTGGGCTCTGTTGCCTTCAGATCAAATCCTCACACTATTCACCATCTTGTACTCTCCGCTCAGCTTGTTCTTTCATGGAGCACTCTTTCTCACTCTCTCTCCTTCTTATCAAAAACCATCTTCCCTTTCGGAAAAGTATCGAGACTTTGCTTTTCCTAGATGTGTCTAATCCGTCCTGCAGTTGCTTCTTCCATTAGTGATCTCAGTACTGTGGTACCTTGTTGGGTGACAGTTTGTGCTTAATAAATTCTTCTTCATCATCATCTTCATACAACACCATGAATGAAATAAGCTACCCAGTGCTTAATTTGTAAAATATTAACAGCTAGGGCTCTGACCAGGAGGCCACTGCAGCTTGCACCACCCATCGCCCTTGTTATCGCTGCCAAAAGAACTACTAACCATCTCTCTCACATGGAAATGCGACAGTTCAGATTTTTACAGGTCCCCAAAGCTAAAGGAATGGCTGGGGAGGCAGATATTAGCAATTTTAATGTATATTGTACTCCTTAACAACTGTTGTTCTGCTCATCTCTAAATTAGATGAGCAGCAGCACCACCATGTGGTGGACTGTTTTAAGTATGGTATTGACAATTAGGTGCTGGTGCTGAGGACCGGAAACAAATTAAGTGCCAGTGCTAAGCACCGGAAAGCCCCGGCTCAAATTAAGCACTGAAGCTACCACACAAAGTTTGTGGACTGGAAAGAGTGTCCGTAATGGCCTTGTGGGGAGGCGGTCACCCTAGTTTGTATAGACACATTTAATAAGCTTTGTATAAACATAACCCATTTATGTGCAAACATAATAAAACCACGTATGAAAACACATTTTCTATCTATGAGCCACAAGTCATGCAGCTACGTATATACAAAGCAATTACCATACAATTATGGGCTAACCACACACCAAGCCCACGTGCCCAAATTAAGACATCTTGCACATATATGTAAAGACACAACATGGAAGCATGCATTGACAAACACTTCATGCAGGGCATGGACAAATGTGAATGTATGAAGATACACGTTTATTGATTTGATATTCATTGATAGCATACAGGGATGAATAAACACATGTTTAATACAGGTATATATATATATATATGTATATATATATATATATATATATATATTTATCTATTTATCTAGATAGATAGATAGATAGATAGATAGATAGATAGATAGATAGATAGATAGATAGATAGATAGATAGATAGATAGATAGATAGATAGATAGATAGATAGATAGATAGATATGTGTGTGTGTGTGTGTGCCACTCTGTATGTACATCATACATACATAAGCTAGGAGGTACGTGTCACAATCATGTACTGTTGCACACAATGCAGGTAACTTACAGGCAGTAGGTTAAGACATTCTCATTGTCCTTAAATGTGTTTTAAACATTACAATACATAGAAATTCATCCTCCAGGTATGTAGAAACAGACATATTGTCTGTATGAGCAAGGACACGTACATATATGAATAGATGCATGCATCGCCAAGGTATGTTTCGACTTATGCAACACAACAGCCTGAAGGCTCACATGTATGCAAGGAGACACAAACAGTACGCGTAATTAAGGAATGTGTACAACATACAGTGACAGAAAGGATAATAGAAACATGACACAAACAACTAGGCATCAACACAAGAAAAAATGTTTTTGTGGAAATTGATCATATGGAAATATGATACAGTTAGGGACAAAAACAAAATGCATAAAACATTATGCAGGCATCATACATGGAAACACCTATAATGTACTAGAGGAAATTCAATAGCCTTTGGTCAAAATACAAACATCTAACTAGTTTCTGTTCTGTGTTCTTCCTCTCTTAGTTAGCGTCACATCTCAGCACCTCAATCAGAGAGTCCTTTCAGATCACTGTATATGGGATTAGTGCAGTATGAAAAAGATGCATTCACTTTTGTTAATGCAGATTTAAATCAGTCAGTATGTATGTTATGTGATGTTTTGTTATATTTTGTTGTGTATTTCCAAGACCACACATGCAGACGTTCATGGTGCTATAGGGAGACAGAAAATAACACCAAGATCTAAAAACAAAAAAGACAGAAGAAGATGAGATATAATAAACTAAAGCCCAGACGAAGCTGGGTAGAAAGAGATGTACTCTATGAAAAAGCAGGTCTGCAAGCGTTTTCTAAACTATCATATATTGGCTTCTGTTCTTAAATAGGCATGGGCGGATTTCGCAGAGTTCCGCTACACGAAACTCTGCGAAGTGGCCAAAAAACTGCACCGCGCTACGCAGAGTTCCACAAAGCAGCAGAGTGTGTTTGGCCATGCCGTTCTTATTGATTTTCAGCACCGGGTGTTTTTCCCATGCTGTAAAAACATCGCCAGTGGCACCATGCACAGTGCAAGAGGGTGCTACTTCTCTACTTGCTGCTAGAGTAGATTTTTTACCCGAGCTGCAGCTTTCTCAACGTGAACGAAGGTTTCTCAATGCAAGCGGTCGTGACCATCTGTGACCACCCACATTGAGAAATTTGACCTCCCGCGTTGGGAAATCTCACAGGGAGGGATTTTCCTTGCTCGTGCTCACCAATTCCGTGGAGCACGGAGTGCAGAAAACTCTGCAAACTCCCCAAACAGACCAGAGTTTACCGCCTCTCAGAATAAGAAGTGCAAACAAGAATGTAGATAGGGTCAAAAAAGGGAAAGGCTCTAATAGACAACCTTTATCACCTAAATAAATGATTATCTTAAAAAATAAACTTCTAAAAATGTTGTCCTTGTATAAAACCCCATTCACACTTCATGCAGTTACACTTCACGCAGTTACCCAGGTTGTAAATGCTAACACCATGCAGGTATACCCAGGCAAATGCATCACACGTGCATTTATAGACATAGATGTATAGGCAGGCATAGCAAAATATATAGACACAAACACAACATCCTGGGTCATAGTAATATACAGGAACACAATGTAGGTGTGAACTATGTACTGCGTATTATTGTCCTAAATTGGTCTGAAGGGGTTCTGGTACATGACAATAAATTACACAGATGAAGGGCAAGTGGTGTATATGTCACAGTCAAAGTGTGAGATACCGCATTCTATAGAATGCCTAGATAATGTATAGAATGCCTGAAAATCGAACGTCAAAGTATGAAATGATTAATAATTTATACATTGCCAAGGCATTGTATACTTTGCCGGATTGTCTGCCGGCAAAGTATATAATACGCCTAATCCCGCCATTTTATTCCCGCCCAGCAATGTGTGAAATCCCGCATTCTATTGAATGGCTAGGTAATGTATAGAATGCCTGAGAATGGGACGTCAAAGTATGAAATGATTGATATTTTATACATTGCCTAGGCATTGTATACTTTGCCGGATTGTCTGCCGGCAAAGTATATAATAGACCTAATCCCAGAGACAGCACAAGTTATCAGCAAGCGAGGGGCAGAGACAGCATAAGTTATCAGCAAGCGAGGGGCGGAGACAGCACAAGTTGCCAGCAAGCGAGGGGCAGAGACAGCACAAGTTGCCAGCAAGCGAGGAGCAGAGACAGCACAAGTAACCAGGCGGCAGTCGTGCGGTGGTGTGGGGAGCGACCTGCCTGCAAGCAGGGTCAGAGGTCGTGTATAGAATCCGGCTGAGGTTCCACAGACGCTCTGCCGTCATCCTTTCCCGTGGTTCTTGTATCACCATGTCGGAAGGGAGTGTAGTGCCAAGACAGGAATCACGCCATGCTGACATGCAACAACGGTTCTGCGATGAATTATCTCAAGTAAGAGCCAATGCTGCTAAAAACTGTGTTTTCCTAACCGAAACTAGTTACCAAAAATTAGTGGACGATGTGAAAAAGGCTAAGACGACCATTAAGAAGGAACCACGGGACTATTGGCTGGTGAAACACTATGACGTAATGATGGTCGAGAACACAACTAAGTTGATCTATCCTGTTAAAGAACGTACCAGTGCTATTCAGTTTTACATCGCGGACTCCGAGTTATTTGACGGACTCCATAAGACCCATTTGGCTATTGGTCATGGAGGACCGGACAGGATGTTGAAAGAACTTTCACCCAAGTATAAGAACATTATCCGTCATGATATTAAGCTGTACATTCACCTTTGTGAGCCTTGCCACAAGAAGCAAAAAGGTGTTAAAAAAGGTGTGGTCAAGCCAATGGTTTTTTCTGAATTCAACTCCCGTTGTCAGGTCGATCTCATCGATTTTCAGTCCCATCCTGACAGAGAGTACAAGTTTATAATGGTGTACCAAGATCATCTCACTAAATTTGTAGTTCTCAGGGCTCGGAAATCAAAGAGAGCGGAAGAAGTAGCCTACAAGCTTGTCGACATATTTACGTTGCTTGGTGCTCCAACGATTCTACAGTCCGATAACGGCAGGGAATTTGCAAACAATGTGGTAAGCAGCCTAAAGGAGTATTGGCCCACCTTGAAGATCGTCCATGGTAAGCCGCGCCACTCACAAAGTCAGGGGAGCGTCGAAAGAGCTAATCAGGACATTGAAAATATGCTGTGTGCTTGGATGCAAGATGAAAAAACTAGCTGCTGGAGTGAGGGATTGCGGTTCGTCCAACTTATGAAGAACAGAGCTTTTCATTCTGGGATTAAAAGGTCACCATACGAAGCTCTGTTCGGCTGCAAAGCTAGAGTAGGTCTCTCGACGTCGTCCCTGCCTGACAACGTTTTACAAGACGTAGAGACTGAGGAAGAGCTCGAAAAAATAATAGAGAGCGTACAAACAACACAACAGCAGGAAGAAAGATGAGATGAATCAATGCAAGAGGCACAGCTTCCTGCAGAAGACATAGCTGAGTATGCAATCCAAGATGGAGGAAACCAAAACAGTGATGAAGCCATGGTTATCGAAGATCCTTCCATTTCCGTGGTTACCGAAAATCCTTCTTCTTCCGCTACCTGTTGCGTCTGCTTAAAAGAAACCAGCGGTGCTCATACATGTCGAAAGTGTGGCCGAAACGTTCATGCCACCTGTGGACATTCTCCTAAAGACGATGACGGCGACGAAGTAGAAGGTTAAGGGGTTAGCATTTTGTGCAATGTTTGCTTCAATATTGAGAAAGCTATCCAAAGTAAAATGGAATCGAAATCGAACCTTGAGATTCAGGGCAAAAAAATGAAAAGGGATTCTGACAAAAAAATTCCTCCTGTGCCTTTGGGTGCCACTGTGCGAGTTCCGATTCCCGATGTCGACAAAAGGGGGGGTGACTCACGCAATCTCTTGGCAGTTGTTATGAATGTGACGGAAGATGGCTTTTACCGACTTGGAACTGCACAAGGAATCTTGAAGGAACTCTACGCCAGATCACAATTCATCGTATGTCCAAAGAACTTAATGAGAATTGAAGACGTTCCTGATCACGAAATACCTCTCCGATCTGCAGCTACTTCTCAGTCCACAGGAAGCGGCCAAGGATTCGTCAGGTGTATGTGCAAGACGAAATGCCAAAATATGAGGTGCCTTTGTGTGAAAAAGAAAATTAAGTGCAATTCAAAATGTCACTCTAGCCTTCCCTGCTGCAACAAGTAGGTCATGCCAGTTCTGCTTTGTGTTTCACCGGTAACAATATTCTGTTCGCATTCTTCTTTGAATCGTGAAATGTATGTACAAGATCAAAGTGCCAAAATAGAAGGTGTTTTTGTCCTGCAACAAGTAGGTCATGCCAGTTCTGCTTTGTGTTTCACCGATAACAATATTCTGTTCGCATTCCTCTTCAAGTCGTGAAATGTATTTACGAGAACAAAGTGCCAAAATATAAGGTGTTTTTGTGTGAAGAATAAAAGTGAGTACAATTCCACGTGTTACTCCGGACTTTCTTAGTGTAACAAGTACTTCAATCTCAGTTCTGCTTTCATTGTTTTCCGGTAAGAATATCCTGTGCTTTATTTCGTAGTTTTGTTCTTTGAGCTTCAAATGCGTATTAATTAATAAATGCTTCTCATCTTGTGCCCTTTTAACACTTTGCGTAAATGGTACTGGTCATTCTGTATAATGCCTAGAAATCTCATCTCGTGCCCTTTTAACACTTTGCGTAAATGGTACTGGTCATTCTGTATAATGCCAAGGAATTGTGTAGAATGCCTAGGAAAAGTATGTAACATTTTCACCAAAAAATTATATTTCCTAGTTTGCCTCTAAATCATCAGGCATTCTATACATTACCTAGGCATTCGATACAATACCGGGATTTCACACTTTGCCGAATGCCTAGGAATCTCATCTTGTGGCCTTTTAACACTTTGCGTAAATGGTACTGGTCATTCTGTATAATGCCTAGGAATTCTTTAGAATACCTAGGAAAAGTATGTAACATTTTCAGAAAAAACTTATATTTCATACTTTGCCGAAAACCATCAGGCATTCTATACATTACCTAGGCATTCTATAAAATACCGGGATTTCACACTTTGACTGTAACATATAAATGTCGCCGGAATGCTGATCGGGCATGTTAAAACCTATTTTTTTATATTCCTTGTAAATGAAAAAAATAGGATTCTTATTGTAAGTTATGGGAACTGACACCAAAGATAAAGTACAGTATTAATGTCACCAGAACTACAACATGCTAAGTCTTAGTTGAAAATCACAAGAGTCCATTTGATATAGGAGGGTTTGGTTTTGGATAATAATGAAATACAAATATATTTTTCCCAAAGAAAAATGGCCGTTGAAGGCAGCTAACTGACAGCTTAAGTGAGTTTTTTTTGTAATCCAAATAAAAGGAATACACACGTTAACATCGGTTATGTTAATATAAGATGGCTTTTCATTTCGTTATTTGTTAATTTAATTTTCTTATTCTATTGATGATATGTTTATGAAATTGATTTAATCCACATTGCATAGATTTTGTATTACATAAGCCTAAAAATATATAGCTCTTCTGTTTTGGTAAGGTTGTTTTGTTACAAAGTGTATTCGACCTTAAAATTGCCACTTTGAAACATATTTGTCTGCACATGAATGGGCTTTGACTGCTAATTATTTGCAGTATTCAGCTAACAATGGACAACTGATTGCGTTGAAAGTTTACGATTCGTAGCTAAGGTGCAGTTTCGAGAAGTGAACAAAGCAGATTGATTTTGTTTTGATTTCTCACAAAGTCTTTCAGGCTTAGAGAACAATAGCTAATTGAATGCTGAGGAGTGAGTCATACCGATCTCCTAATGCAAAGGCTTTCATTTGTAACTCCCATGAGTTATTGAAAATAATTAATGGGTATCACCCCATTCCTGTGAATTACATGTTTGCACATATATATGTATCTTATGCCTATGTGTTTGCATAGCACACATATCTCATTAATTTGTATAGTCTTGAATGTAAATCTCGACATTTGCCATAATGACATATAGAGAGAGAGAGTCGAAACAAACACATACATCAAACAGTCATGTAAGGAGACCCATATTATAAAGGTATATAAAGCCACTCACATCTTACAAGTATTTACAAACACGTATATACAGCTTTATACCACAGCAGTACCAAGAAATGCAGTGCATATTGCAAGCTTAAGACCTATTATTAAGGCATCGTGCCTTCAGCCCAACAACAGTGAAAAAATTAAAACAAGTACTGGCAATCAAAATAGGCCTGGTTTATAAATGATGGTGCCTCTTCACTCAGTGATGGATCAGGAACTCAATAAGTCATCATACATGCACTTAGTCACTCATTCAAGAAGAAGGATATGATTTACTCTGCCCTGCTCAACGCACGCTCTCTCCCTAAACATAAATACGAGATAGCAGAATTATTAGATAGATATGACTTGGATCTTCTATTTATCACAGAAACATGGGCTGACCCTTCAGCTGGCCCAGATTTCTGTACTGCTACTCCTGAAGGCTTCTCGGTATATAGATGTGATAGAACCTTGAAGAGAGGAGGAGGATTAGCACTCATCTATCAAGATGAGTTTTCAGTCAGGACCGAGGTGATTGCCTCCGAGGTCTGTGAGGCATTTAATTTTAATATAATGCTCACTAAACAACAGTCTTTCAAGGGAACCCTCGTATACCGTCCACCAGGCCCCAAGGGAGATTTTCTATCAGCAATAGGCAACCTATTGGAACCTGTGGTGGGCGAATCCAATCTGGGGGACTTTAATTTTAATCTGTAGGCCCTCACTGATACAGAATCGATAGCCCTCATTTCGGAACTAGAAGTACTAGGACTCTCCCAAAAAGTCATGATGCCTACTTACTCAGCTGGGCACACATTAGATGGTCTGTTCTCAAACAATGATCAAATCTCAGTAAGGAAGATTCTTCCCTTAACATGGTCTGATCATAGTGCAGTATTATTTGACATCAGGATACTACAGCCCACTTCTATGTTCACCAGCTCAATCCCCTCTAAACAATTCAGGGCCTGGAGTGGCATTAATCAAACCTATCTTAAACAACATTTAATAGACTCACAACCGGAAGCTGTGCCAGACCCTGAACTGGCCTCTACTAATTATACAGAATGGCTCCAAAATGCATTTAGCAGACTAGTACCTTACAAAACAGTCTCCAAAAACAGGAAGATTCCCTCGGCTCCATGGTTTAATAAGACACTTAGACTGGAGAAACAACACTGTAGGAATCAAGAAAGACGCTGGCGCCAAGAATATGAAAACACTGAAAAAATAAGTTACAAGGCGGATCTGACAAAGTATAAACGTCTTATAATATTTTTAAAAAGTAACTATTATACAAGAAAAATCGAAACAGCACACAATTCCGCTAAACAGCTGTTTCAGGTAGTATCCAACTGGCAGGGCCAGTGGTAAATTCCACTAAGGAGGCGTCTCAATCACTCTGTAATTCCTTAGCCAGCTATTTTCAAGACAAGGTGGGACAAATTTATTCCAATTTTTCGGATCCTACGGGAGGCTGGAATCAATTGGTTGATAACTGTAGGAGCAGAGACACCCCCAGATTTATGGAATTTAGGCCAATGTCGGTGGAACAGATCATTGATCTGGTCAACACAGTTAAATCAGGCTCCCCATCCGACCCATGCCCCCTGTTAGTCCTAAAAATTATCCCGGACTTGATAGGCGCTAATCTAGCGAGCATTTGTAACTCTATGTTTTGCTCAGGCACCTACCCTTCCATTTGGAAAAAGGCCATCATTCAGCCATTGTTAAAGAAAACAATCTCGACCCGGGAGAGACCAAAAACTATAGGACAATCGCACGTCTACCTTTTCCAGCAAAAATCATTGAACAAACTATGAACATTCAGCTGGCGCAGTATATTGAAGAGAATAAACTGTTAGATGACACACAATTTGGCTTTAGGAAAGGCCACGGCACAGAGACTGCACTCATCAAAGCATCAGATGAATTAGAATAGTGCTTGATAGAGGAGGTGCCGCAGTCTTGGTGTTTCTGGATCTATCAGCAGCTTTTGACACGGTTGATCATGCTACTTTGATCAACCGTGTCTCAGCCATAGGCATCGGACAAAAGGCCAAAGCCCTTCTGTCCTACTTCCTCTCTAATCGGACCCAGTCAGTCAGTATGTGTGAATTCGACTCATCAGTTTTTTCACTCCCTTAACGAGTTCCGCAAAGTCTGACCTTGTTCAATATATATGTGACGGACTTAGCACGAGTAATCAAATCCTTTGGGATGGGTCTCACATCTTATGCTGACGACACGCAACTGGTGCTTGCGGTGCACAAAGATGGAGAGGCAGTGGCGGCTAGCTTTCATGATGGCATGTTGGCCATTAGCTCATGGATGGCAAGTAACTGCCTTAAATTAAGACCGAGGTAATGGTCTTTGGTAACCCTGCCCCAGGATGGTCTCTGACCTGGTGGCCAGCTGAGTTGGGATTACTCCCCACCCCTGTTAAGAAGGCCAGAAACCAGGTATTATATTTGATGAGAGCTTTTCTTTTAAACATCATGTCAACGCAGTGGTCTCCTGATCCTTTTATGTCTTAAGTATGATAAAGAAATTGCTACCTTTCTTCACAATTAGTACTGGAAAAACATTCATCAGTGCCCTGATTATGTCAAAGGTCGACTACTGTAATGGCCTTCTAATCAATGCCCAAGAAAAGTTCTGAGCCGGCTGCAACTGATACAGAATGCAGCCGCCAGGATACTGTCAGGTACTCCAAAGTTTAAGTCAATTACTAATGTGGTGCGCCAGCTCCACTGGCTGCCCATAAAATGTAGAACTAAATTTAAAGCTCTATGTATTGCCTACAAGGCTGTTCGCGATATAGTACCTGAATACCTGAAAAAAGCTTTTATGGCACACGCGCCCAGCAGAGCCCTGCGCTCAGCAGATGCCAACCTTCTGATCGTCCCCAGAACCAAGAAAGTCAACTGGGGTGATAGAAGATTTATAGTGGCCACGGCTAAGCTATGGAATTCGCTCCACCTACAAATTAAGACCTGTTCCACCTTGTTATCATTGAGAAAACAAGTAAAAACTTTTTGTGCGATAAGTGGCCAGCCCACCGCTAATCCTTACAGTCCATAGCGTTGAGACACCCATGGGTATTTGTGCGCTCTACAAGTTGTTAAAATAAATAAATAAATAAATTATTGCACTCATACAACCTTCATACACACACTTACTCAGTTCTCATTTTTGCATTCACCTACTTACACCACCTCATTGAAACACGCCCAGACTCAACAACGTATGCCTGGTGGGCATATTCTTGAAATTATTAATTAAGTTAAACATACCAGCATGTGGATGTCTTGCAATGGTACTGTATTGTGCATCATTGTTTTTAAGTTCCAGCGTGACCCCCACATTTAGAACTGACATATTGGAATGGTAAATCATGGATACCCTATGGACAATACTGTTCCACGATAGTTGCCAATCTTAGAGGCAATTGCTATGCCCGATGTGGAGCACATTGCAGATGAAATGAGATGCAAGCAAGCATCTTGCTAGAAAAGTCTGGGAACCTGTAGCGTGTGCTAAAAATGAAGATAGAAAGAAGAGAAGGAAAGAATTAAAGAGGACCTCTAAAAGGAGAACATGGAAAACTAAATTTCGGGCCCACCAAACCTGGCAGTGAAGCACACTGATTTTGAAGCAGATGTGCACGTGTGCTCAAGCAAATATCGCAACTCACAGGTCAAGAGGGATAATGGCTGACACCTGCTGCCCCATAAATCTCCACCTAGTACTGTAATCTCTGAGATTCATGTGACAAGATACAAATATTTAGACTTTCGCACTGTTTAATAACAGTCTGCACTGACAGCTTTTTCTTAATAAGTTAGTCAAACCTACTGGTTTTGTCACAAGTAAACAAGATCAAATCTATGGAATGTGACATAATGTTTCCCAATGAACCAATAAGAGCCTTTAGCATTGGCTTAACACCATGATCAACACAAACCTACGGAAGTGTGCATAAACTGGCAACTATCATGCATACCGTCACAAACCTGAAAATATGTGCAAGATTACAGTTGGGAAAACAATAAACAAACCCCTTTCAGAAGGACCTAACAAGGATTATCACAGTGAAAATCTCCTACCCTAAGGTTTGTCAATAGGGGGTGACCCACACCAAAACCATTGGTTCTACAGTAATCCTGTGGGGTTTTATGTAACCAAACAAGTTCTACACTCTGTAATACAGTGGAATAACAAACCACGGTTAATTAAAAATTGGCTTTAAAAAATGCTCTTCCCGATAAAAAAGTCAGGCCTATTACCTTTTCCATACCTTTTCATAATAAATAGATCAAACCAATGGCCTAGGACATAATTTTGCCCAGTGAACCAATCTGGCCTATGGCCTTCATCATTGGCTTGTCACCATTACCAACTCAAACCCTCAGTATTGAGTGCAAGCTTTCCAACAAAGCAACTACCAAGCATTCAGTCATAAAATTACAAATATATGCAAAATTACAGTTAGCAAAGTAAAGTACTGTCTCTCCTAAAAGGGCCTAACAGGGATTATCATTGCACGAATCTTCAATTCACAAGATTTGTCAGAGGGTGTGGACCCAACACCAGAGCCTCTGCCTACTATGGTAACCTGTGAAACTCCATGTAACAAAGTGCCTCTCTCCAGGCTTTAACACAGAATGATAACAATCCCTTCTTAAAAGCCTAATAACTTTAATTCATGCTTTTCACAATAAATATGTCAGAGTTACTGCCTTTACTTTCCATAATAAACAGACCAGGCCAAAAAACATGATTGTAGGCTTTCCACCACAACAAATTAATTCCTATAACTGCAAATTATACACTCTTGTATGTTGCACACATCTTCTGTACTGTTCTATTCTGTTAAACCTGTCACAGTTGTTCATAATCCGTGAGCCATACAGGGTTGTGATGCAGGTTCCTTGCAGGCCAATTCCAAAGGCTATTTTGTTGCCACCATTGGCCGCCTGTGATTAACACCCTCAACAGGAGCACTAGAGACATGACCTCTGTGAATCACTGTGTTAGAAGACCTTACCTTTCATTGCCCTCACACTAGTAATTCACACTCTTGTCAGTCTCGTTGGCCTCATCGTGCATTCAGGTACTGTGACCTGTTCAGACTTGTTCCACACACCGAAGCCACTCTTCCTCGTTGTAATTGCCTACACAGGAACCATCCTCTTGTCACAAGAATGACATAAAAGCAGCAACTCACAGGACGGATTAATTTGTGTGAAAGCCCCTGGGATATCCTGCAAGAGAGAACCACAGTTCACACCACTCTCCAGAGCAAATTGAACTTCTTCCTTCACCATTCTATTTTACTGTTCAGCCAAACCATTACTCTGTGGACAGTATACTGTTTTGTGTGGGTCATTTGATATTAGAACGCCTTTCAGAGGGCCACGGGCAAGCAGGAGCTACTGGGCCCAACCGTGCAGGTTGAGGCCAATTTCTCCAGATGTCCGGGGGCCAGAATTACTATGGGTCCTTAGCAACTGGGCCAAGTACCCTTCAGCACTTGACGTTCAGTTTTAACGTGGGTCGAGCAGTCCAAGGCTTTTTTTTGGGGGGGGGGGGGAATATGTGCAGGGGGAGGATACAGGTTCACAAATTAAAATATGTTCAATAGCAGCAATACATGATTGTTCAGTCAAATACTTGCGTTTATGAAAAAAGGAGTATTTATATACAACCACAAGGTAACATACGGCATATGCAAACAATGCACACTGTCCCTGAGGTCGAGGCTCTAGTGCTCGATAGGCAGGTCTCTCAGTTCCACTTCCCTCCCACTACTGATAGGGGTTATTACTCATTATTGGCAACATCCAGGTTATGCCCTACTAGTAGTCCGAGTCTCAGGAGTCCCACTCCGACTCTTCCTAAAGTCAAAAGTGTTCCAGTGCCCGCAGCGGCAGAACAAGTTACATTGGGCGCCTTCTGGCCCTGCAATCACTCTTACCTGTTCCTCCAAGGTTTGCTCTACTGGAGTCCTCTGGATCATTTCTTTTTTGGAGGATGCAAAGAGCTGCCGCAGCTGATGACTGTAAGTAGCACTCGCAGCTCTTCAGGGGCAGCAGCTGGGCGTCCACAGCGCTTCTTACGATGAGAAGGTAAGATTCTCTGATCGGCTTCACAGGTAGGGGGATAGCTGTTTAAATTCTCAACCTTAGTCAGAGCTTAGGCACGCACAGGTGACCACAGCATCCTCTCCTCATGACCACGGGTGAACCAGGCAATGTCCCTTGTTCTTCACGGTGGTGCCTTGTGGCATACATGGTCAACAACCTTACTCTGGACATGGGTGATGGCCTGATCGGCATGGCAGTATCGTCCTCTTCACTGCACCAACTCTGGAATATGTGGTAACCAACTTCACTTCGCACAGGGTGTACTGCCCGACCGGCACTGCAGTAATCTTCTTGGTGGCCTCCTCTGGCAAATGGGGTCACTGACTTAACTCTACACATGAGCAATGGCCCGATCAGCATGGCAGCAATCTTTACGGTGGCCCCCTCTGGCATACAGGGTCACTGACTTCTCTTTGCACTTGGACTAAAACCTAAGTGGACTTCGCTTCCTCCAAGTGCTCTTGGCAAGTAGTCAGGCACTGGTTTGCTCGACTCCAGTGGCCGGTGGTCTTAAATTTGCCTGGCTGAAGTTCCCCCACTCAGCGGGAAGATTGGCAGGCCTTAGCCCCATTCCAGGTCCTATTCAGAAATCTTGCAGAGCTTTTCCTCCTTCACATTCCAACTGTCTGTTTGACAATTGACAATTTAAAGGGCCTTGAGCTCCCTTCTTACAGATCATTTCCAGACACCAAATGCGATTTAGGTTCAAAGTCCCTGAAGTTTGTGATGGGTGTCTGATAAGTTTTGTAGTGTCCACTCCGCTGTACTGCCCTTCCCCTAGAAAGCAGTCTGTCACAGCAGGAGCACTCCAAATTTGATTGCTCCTGATAGCCTCACAACACATCGTTTGACCTGCCGTCTTGGGTCGGCCAAACATTCATGTGCACTTTGCATGTTCCCCACCTTGCTGCATTACACAGCCTGGTAGGGGACATGCACAGGCTCCCTGTCCCCGTCTGAGCTCCGAACCACAGCGCTAAGACCAATCACAACACTGCAATGTAGCATTGTGATTGGCTTTGGGGAACATAGGGGAACCAATCACAATGCTGCATTGCAGCATTGTCATTGGCTTAGGGAGCATGGGAGCGCAGGTGCTTCCCCTGCGGCCAGGAGCGGCTGCAGAGAGGAGGCGGCTGGTGGTGCGAGCAGCAGGTAAGTTTTTTATATTTTTGTTTCTTTTTTTTTTAACCCTCAACACCCCCAGCCTCCCGTCACCATTCCCTATCAGCTGCCGCTGTTAAATCCATAAAACAGAATACAGAAAGATAAACCATCGTTACCAATACATGAATTTACAAGCGTAATTGCAGCTTTTAAAAAATAGCCAGTGCTGAAACAGTCCTCCTCATTGTCTAATTACTGTAAATAATTTTGCTCTCTTCTGCATTTTGCAAAATCAAGCTAAGTTAGAAGCGATTTTAAAAACTGCTTAGTATAAAAAAATACAAAACGTACAGAAAAATATGAAATGCAACATAAACTGTGAAGACACCCCATCACAGCACATTGGTCAAACATTAGAAAATTGATTGTGGTCCGATGAGAAACAGCAAAGACGCCATACAGTCCCAGATTTAAAACAAACCATTTTAAAACCCTTACCCAAGAATGTAGATAGGACAGAAGGTAAGGCTCAATTCTTGGTGATACTATTACCAATAGGACACTATCCTGTAAGGATGCACCATTACCATAACAATAGACTACTGCACTGTACCCAGCAATGAGAATGTGCTGGAATTTATAGATGTTAAGGAGAGGGTTCAAGATTTTACGCCTAGATGGTTGGGGAAGATTGGAAATCACCCCAGATGACCTAGATAGCTTTAGTCTGGCGATTGCTCGATGGGTCCTGAAGAGCCGAATACAACTCCCAAGTATGGGAAACACTTGACACTACTCAGGGAGTTTGTATTAATAGCAAGCATTAGTACGCTTATCCTCTTGGGGCCACATGCCATATTATGGAACTTACTATAATTCATTAAAAGGTACAGACATGCCATAAAGTTCAGAAACGAGCCAACCAACCTATGGAGGGCCTTGGACATATGGGCCATTAGGATCATATCGTCCGCATATAGTAATGTATCCCTATCGAACACCCCTGGAGAGGGATAATGGGACTGCCCGTTTTCCCAGAGATCCGAATCTAACAGCAGCAAGAGGTTTCTGTGCAAAACACAAAAAATTCCCCAGATTCTGGCCAAACCCCTAAATCTAGCAACATCAACGACAGTTTGGTCCAATTTACACAATCAAATGCGTTGGCGAGGTCCATGAAGGCCAGGTAAAGTGGACAGCGCTTGGCAATGGCATAACTTCAAAGACATTTTCCTTGGTGATTTCAGCCTGCACTGGAACGACCCCAACGCTATAAAAGATTTCCTAGCCACACAGGCCCTAACCCAAGTCTGCACACTCCCCACACACTCGAAAGGCGCCACCTTAGACTGGATCATCGCTAAGGAACCAACAGTCAAACTTATCACTATAGACCCTTGTGACTGGTCCGACCACCATGCTATCACCTTCCTACCACCTGATGCCCGGACGACTAGAGCACCGCAACAGGTGATCCCCAAATGCTGGGTTAGAGACACCAAGAACTTGGATCCCAGTGAACAAGTCTGACCTGCCCCCCCCCCACATCACATCGGTCAGTGACCTTAATGATCATTACTTGGTAACTATAACTAACATTCTTGATGACCTTGCTCCGCTAAAACGAAAACGAACCCAAATCAAAGACAGAAACCCCTGATTCAATGGGTCCCTCAACAGCGAGAGGAGATCCCTCTGGCAGTCAGAAAGAATCTGGAGACAGCACTCCTCTGCCGCACATCTAAAACTTCTCCGCCAGGCCAGAAAAACCTACAACAGAAACATCCTCAACTCAAAAAAAGAATTCTTCCAATCTGAACTGGGGAACGCCAAGAACAGACCCTGCAAGCTATTCGAACTGGTCAAACACCAATCAAACAAACTGGCCAAAACCCCCCTAGTCACTAATATCATCTGAGGAATTCTCCTCCTTTTTCTCTGACAAAGTCACAGCCTTAGGAAACAAACTTAGATCCTCCACTTACTCTCAACCCCTTCCGGATCTGCCTCCCCCCTCTGTGCCGCCTCCACAGGTTTCACCCAACAACCAAGCACACTGGACCGACTTCAAAAGCTATGACGAACACGCCGTCTCGGAAATCCTTTCCACCTTAAACCCGAACAACCACTTCAATGACCCACTCCCCGCTAATTGTCCAGCTGCCGCCGCCCAGTCTCTCATTCCTAGCTCTCCCCTTCAGGGATCAATACCCGACTCGCTGAAAGCTGGCCAAGTCCTAACCATCCTAAAATAAAGTCACTGGATCCTGCCTCCCCTGACAACTTTAGACCTATCTCTAACATCCCACTCTTAGCTAAAGTTCTGGAGAAGTGTGTGCAACAGCAGTTGAGCCAACACATCACCAATTTCCACCTCCTAGATGACTTCCAATCCGGTTTCAGGTCCGGGCACAGCACGGAAACCACCATACTCCACATTGTGGATGATGCCCTCCAAGCCCTAGACCAAGACAAAACCTGTCTCCTAACCCTCCTAGATCTGTCCTCGGCCTTCATGAGAAACTTCTCAAACGCCTCAAACTCAGGATGGGAATGGGTGACTCTGTCCTGGAATGGTTTAGGTCCTTCCTCCATAACCGATCGCAGAGATTCCTGATTAACGGCAATATGTCTGCTCCTTTCCCGGTCACGGTTGGAGTCCCCCAAGGTTCAACCCTGTCCCCCACCCTCTTCAACCTTTACCTAGAACCGCTTGCCGAAGTACTACACACCGCTAATATCTCATACCACATGTATGCTGACGACACCCAGATCTACATCAAGATCTCCTCCATCGAGGAGATTCTCTCCATAAATGAAGCCTTGAAACTGACTGTCCAATGGCTCTCATTCAATCAACTCAAACTTAACGCAAAGAATACAGAATTTCTTCTAATATCCCCATCCAAAACCAACCCTCAGATATGGATCAAGGCCATCACAGCCTTAAACTGCCCTCCAACCATTGTGGACTCGGCCAAATCCCTCGGAATAACCCTGGACGGCAACTTGAACATGCGGGACCACATTAACTCGATGGCTAAATCAGCCAGATTCCACCTGAGCTACCTAAGTAAACTGAAACCCTTCCTCGACACTACCAACCTGAAAATGGCAGTCCAGGCACTAGTCATCTCTAGACTGGAATATGGCTGCTCTACCCTCTCGAGTTTACCCAAGATCTCGCTGGCACCTTTAAAAGCCTGCCTCAACGCGTCCGCCGCCAGGCTTCTAATAGGCTCAAGGAAGTTCGACCATATCTCACCACATCTGAAAGCACTGAACTAGCTTCCTCTACAGGCCAGAATCTAACTCAAAATGGCATGTATCAAGCACAAGGCATTATACACAAACTCCCCTGCATATCTTGCCCAGAAACTCATGTTATCCGGAGGGACCAGAAACTCACGGTCCTCCAGAGACCTCCTACACGCTTTAGGAAAAAGAAAACTTACAATCGGGCCTTCTCTGGGGCCGCACCAAGAATATGGAACTCACTCCCGCCGCCACCAGAAGAATCCTGTCGCTGGCTCGCTTAAAAAAAGATGCCAAAACCTTCCTAATGGGCAAATTCCTCACCTAAACTCTGCCTGTTATTTCACCCAGAGATGAGATCTTGCCCCATCTCCTTTCTATGCATCCCCGGGAGTACACAGGCGCTATCCTCTAGGCACCTCTGGGCTTCCCACCATTGACTTTGGGACCCTCGTTTCCTTGTGAATTGTAAATCTCCAAGCCTTTGTATACTGCTGCCGATTCCTGTAAAGTGCTCTGATACCCAAACGGGTCAAGTTTGCGCTCTATAAAACTCAAAATAAATTAATAAATAAAATATTTACCAATTATAAGATGGAGATTCAAGCAATGCTCCACTGTATCCAGCCGAGCCCTTACCCATATTGGCAAGGATGGAGCATTTTATTAATATTTGCCCATTCCTGCATTATATTGAGCCCCCTGCTTTTTAATATATATGTCACGCCCTGGTTCAATTGGCTGAGGAAGGGGGGCCAGGGTTGTTGCATATGCTGACGACACTCAACTCCTGTTTACATGGGACAGGACTGACTTTTCTACCTCCAGAGTGCAGGGCTGTCTGTCAGCCGTTTTTCAATGGTTATCTGCTGCCCAACTGAAATGTAATGAGGAAAAGACGGAAATTTTACTTTACGGCAAATTTCCTCCTAATTTTAGGGATTCTATCTGGCCCCCAGCTTTTCCTCCTCCATCTTGCACGGGTCTCCCATTTAAAAATCTAGGTATTTGGTTCGACGAACAACTGTCCTTTTTTACTCAGATCAAAAAACTTACAGGCTGTTGCTTTGGCTTACTTAGATCTTTGAGAAAGTTTTTGCCTTTGTTGCCCAGATCAGCTAAGGAGACGGTAGTCCGGGCATTGATCCTCTCCCGTCTTGACTACGCCGATGGTCTCTACATTGGTCTGCCTGACTACTTGTTGAAAAAGCTACAGGTAATCCAAAATGCTGCGGCCCGCCTGGTGGTTAATCTTCCCATCAGAAGTTGTATTTTCCTTAACTTCGTCTACTGCACTAGCTCCCAGTCAGGAAACGCGTTGAATTCAAGGCTTTGGTTATTGCACATCGCGCCCTCTATGATGGAGGCCCTTCTTATCTTAAAAAACGTTTTTCTTTCTACCAGCCTACCAGGCTTCTGAGATCTTCATCGCAGCTTCTTGCCTCTACCCCCGGCGTTCGCCTTCAACGTATGGGGGGTAGATCTCTTGCTTCTAAGGCCTCTAGGCTGTGGAATGCTTTGCCACTATCTTTGCGGGCGATTCAGGATTCCAATCTGTTCAGAAAGCAACTCAAAACTCATCTGTTTTAATTTTTCTATTGTTCTTCTGTCCTCGTAGATCACGCCGGGACACTCCTTGGAGTATCTGAGCGCGTTATAAATACACAATAACATAACATAACATAACATATTGAAGATGACCCTGATGATTATCAAAACAGTGCTATCTGTAAGGGAAGTGGGCCAACAGTTTCTCGGAAGCGATCAATGACCCTTTTTAAAAATCAGCACAAAGGTGGAAATAGACAAAGAACTCCAAACTAATCTGGCACAATATTTTTTATAAACATATGTATGGAGGAAAGCCCATATTTCCACATTACATTTAATTAGACCTATTGGCATCCCATCTGGGCCAGGAGCCTTGCGGGTTCGGCTTTGTATTATAGCTTCTTGGACCTGCTCAAGGGTAAACATTCATTTAAAGAGACCACATAATGTATCCAACAATGTGGCTTGCAGACACCCATCCTCAAGAGAGAGATAAAAGGATAAAAAGTGTTTTACGCACTCGCTGCCAGATATATTACTACAAATGGTATTCATAGGACATTCTCTTTATCTACACTGTGTCACTGTGAGCCAAAACGTATTCTGCTTCTTAGAGGTAGCCACATTTTCAAGATGATCCCAGTCCACCATAGACAGTAAATCCCTATGCCTTTCTGAAGCAGCTTTGTATTTCTTGAGAGCCTGCGTAACAAAGGACGGAACCCTAAGACTGGTTAACTGAGCCTTCCTGAGCTGCTGATTGGTAAGAGAACAGTGTGAATCAAACAACCTCTGGCCTGGCAGGGACTTCTTCACAGGTTTCAAAAGGACAGAATAAATACATCGGCAAAATTCCTCGAAATAGAGTAACATAATATCACCTGATTCCACCACTGAAAAGCAGTTTAAAAACACCATCAAATTATTAGTAAGAAATGAAGCAAGGAATATGCCTGGGTTCTTCAGGGTCCTACACAATCTCTGCCCATCATTCGAGGGATGTGGTGGCTGAATGCACTTATCTGGGACACCTTCCCAAGACATTGGGATGCATTATGATCTCCCCAATCATCTCAAGGATGCTGCCCTATGGAAAATGGCCTAGGTGATCCCGTGTGGCAAAAATATAATCGAGGATAGAGGTGCATCCCCTTCCTCGGAAAAAGGGTAGCGCATAACATTCGGCATTAAACTGCTGTACCAAATCAAGTGTAGCTACATATCAGCCCAGTTCGGCTCCTCTGCGATCACAGGCTGTAGTGACATCTTTGTGTAGAATATACCCCATTACCGCCTTGTTTATAGCAAGTTTTGGGTTGACAATAATATTGGGTTGGGATATGTCAGTGAGGCTAAGCCCCTTTGATTTTTCAAAAAGCGAAATAATTTCACAAAAGTACTATTAGCCATATTCACAAAATCATTGTTAACACACATAAATAAAACAAATTGTTCAATCCTTTAATGAGACGTGCCTGAAAGGCAGGACATTTGGTTCGCTTTTACATCCATCCTAATATTTAGAGGCATGATTTAGATCTCGGCGGATGAGTTACTTCGTCACAATGGTAACGGATATAGGATATAATGGGATTTATATGTCGGCAGGCTGGATATTCGTCACCGTTGTGATGGAGTAACCCGTCCACTGAGATCTAAGTTAGGCCGTTAGACTAACTTCAACCCAGGCTGACAGACCTCCTCTAGCACAGCAGACGTTTGATGCTGTAGCAGGGACAGGATAACAAACAAAACAGTCTCAGGCTATAGCTGAAGTTTCCCAAGTTTCCTGAAACAGACAGATGTCGAATTTACTACTCACTGGAAGCCAGTCTGGGAGCAATATTTGGGCTCTATTCTGGCAGCTTTCCAACCTAAAAATTTACCTGTTGGCAGAACAAAAGGTGTTATCAGCAAGTACGCACGACTGGACATCCGTAGAACTAGCCGTGGTAGAAACAACTGCCTTCCCTGGGAATTTGGAAGTCAATTAACGCATATGAGGTTGGACAAAATGTCAAATCTATTTGACAATGGGATGCTTGTGTGGAGAGCTGTATTTATATTGGAGTGACTCACACTTCTACCCACAGTGGAACACATGCCAATGTTGTTCTCAAAAACGGGTTTGTAAAAATAACCAAGTGGAAGAGTAAGAATTGAATCATTCATCGGGCCCCAACATACATGGCAATTAAGTATGTGTCTGACAAAGATGGGAATTCTAAAGTTCACCAGCATGCAGTCATCACTCATTTCTTTCTCTGGAGAACCAATCTATCCAGTACTTCTTGTCATTAAGATATGGCTGCCAACCAAGGTAGTAAAGCCTTTATTTTCCAATGGAAAATTTTGTCAGACAGTCCATCTTCCGTTTACCAGGTCACGCCTAAGAGCTGGAACCCCAGACAAAATCAACACATAGCAGCAGGAAGCAGGAGGGAGATTTATGGAAACAGTACTAGCAGCAGCGGTTTCTTAGTGAGGGTAGGAGAGCGTCCCCCCCCCCCCCGCTGCGAGCCGCACTAAAACAATGTGCACCATAAAATGGCAATGAAATGATTTCATTGCCATTTTTTTTTTCACAAGGTGCGCTGCAGCTGTCAGCCTGCCCCGGAGCTGGAATAAATGAGGGGTGTGTCCTCTGCTGCATGCAGGACTACAGCAGTGGCTGTCCATACACTGCAAAGTGCGCAAGTCAGTTTGACCTGCTGTCTTGTGCAGGCCAAACTGGCATGCGCACTTTGCAGCTCTCCACCCAGCTGAGACCAAGCACAGGCCTACACGGCCTGAAGGAGCGTCTAGCCAGTACGCCTCATCCAATCCTGGTGCTGCTCTCATGCTGGTTAACTGCATGAGAGCAGCATCTGGATTGCTTAGGGAAGTTACCTCTTCCACAAGTGCCCGTCAGAGCCCCAGACTGTGAAGGACCGAGAGGACACAGCCTGGGTAGGTACATTTACTTTATTTTTATTGTAATGCATGCAAGGGTTTGTATCTTGCATGCTTGTTGTATGTATTTGTGTTTTGGGATGCGGTGCAGCACCTCGCTCGCCCCACCACTTTTAAAATGTACTAGCCACCCCTGAGTCCTAGGGAGTATCGAGCTCTTCTGTTGCTCCTCTATTGGAGATCGGAAAGTGGGGACAATAAAGAGGGGTCAGGCAAACCAGAATTCACACTGACGGCGGCCATCAAAAGGTAAGTGTTTTTTTATAGTTTTTTTTTACCCACCCCTCCATACTCCCCCCCCCCACACGCCACGCCCATTCACTGCCAGTCACCACTGGTGGAGTAGTTGACACTTGCACCTGAATAGGGCTGTGCCTGTCCCCACACAAACAGCTGTGCACCCCCCTATAGGGAGTCTGGAGCCAGGGCAGGAAAGGCAGGGACCTTGTGATCCGCAATGGCCTCCTTCAAAGTACCGTCTGTATTGCAGAGACCTGTTTCGAGGAGCAATTATTCATAGAAGACTGAGAAAAAAGACCAGGGCAATTAGGGGCACTCACAGGTTCGTTAGGGAGGGATGAGAAAGTTGCAGAGATGGAAGTGACACTATCGTCCCTGCATTCCACAGGCTGCGCATCATTAGAGTTCATAACAGTCTGAGAAGCCTGAGGTTGACTAAAAAAAGTATGTCAGCACAGCTCCTCTATGCTTGATTCAATCTGGCCCAGACAGCCCATAAGGTGCCAGCTGTAGGTGGGGGGTAGAAATGAACCCAGCACAACACTCCTCCAAGAGGGTTCTATCAGTACCACGGCCAAGTGTGCATCATCACTACATGCACCCGGGGGCCCTGAGGTTTTCTCCCCCTGTTTCTTCTTTTTAACCGCAGATGCTGAGAGGGATTCAAGCTCAGTCCCAGATAAAAGCTCTTCTCCAGAGACTGAAAAGGGCAGAGCTAGAGGTGGAGAATAGATGAAACAATCAGCCTGGGCCCACCAGCCCTAGTCAGGACACACAGTACGGACAGCAGATCCTTGAATCGGTGAGAGGCGCCTCTCAGTTAGGGCAATTTCATGTGCTATTCCACCCGCCGCTGTCTCCAGCATTTTATCAATGGATGTTCCTTTGTGCAGTGGATTAACGCCTCTAGGCACCTTCCTCTTCCTCATCATTACAGGCACAGCGGATAGTGTCCTCTGGTCCAAAGACAAAACAGCAGAAAAATTAAGACAGAGGGCCAAAGAAAGTGGGCCCAGCCCAGCATCCTCTGGGGTCTGACGGGTACAGACGGGCCCAATCTTGACCTTGAGTTAGCATGGGCATGTCCTGCGCAGTGGGGAGCACAACCACTCTTTGTAGCGCCTTGTCCTGCCTCCTTCCTGACTCCAGCAACCAGTTGGGCAACAGAGCTTCTGGAGCGCATCCCATGCAGCGGGCACCACAACTGCGCTTTCTAGCACCCTGTTCCCTCCTCACTCCAGCAAACAGGTGGGCAACAAGGCTTCTGGACTTTGTGGTCCCAAGCAGAATCCAAGTGCGTGATTACTTATTTGACCAATGTGTTTTGTTTCCGGCGTTGCTGGATGGGATGTAAACAAGTGACGCCTGGTTAAAGGCACTATATGCAGTCTGGGACATTCTGGAAAATTACGAAAGGCCTCAGCCAAACGTTTGCTGGTGTTTTACATATATGCCTGGCATCCTTGGCCTGGTTTCCCATGACTTTTTGCCTTCTGACCTCCTGTTTTGCTGACTTCATTTTTGCTGGCTTTAGGATTCTGGGCACTTTACCATTGGTAACCAGTGCGAAATTGCATATGCTCTGTACTCAAAACATGGTAACAGTGGCTTATGCACAATTGTATGCCGATCTCCTCTCCCCGGTCCACCACAGGTACAAAGTGCTGATTGAGTGGAGGGAGTGTTGGTAGACGCATACGGCTTCCCCGGAACACTCATTTCCAGTGGGACACCTCACGCTGCCATTTTAGAGACACGCTCTAGTTGCTCACTGGCTCGCCCACCGCAGCTTGAAAACCAGCTGATGGTGCCGACGCACAGCGTAGAGAAGCGCAGGCAGTGCTTCGAATCAGACACGCTGATGGTCCTTGCGCCCTGTGTACTATGTATCGAACATTTATATTTTAAACTTAATATTTCTGTCTGTGTTGCTCAAATTGTGTTTTTTAACTGTTTGGTGGCAATATGGGCTGAACCTGCTCACCTGGGTCACCTCACATCGCCAATTTAGAGACACGCTCTAGTTGCTCACTGGCTCGCCCACCGCAGCTTGAAAACCAGCATACGCGCACAGCGGGCGCACAGCGGGCGCACCGGCGGCGCGCCGAAGGCATGCCAAAGGCAAGCCCGTTTGCGCTCGACCGTGCCCAGGGGCCAGAACCCCTGGGTCCCCGCTTACCTACTCGGCAGCAGAGTTACGGACCTTTGCTACAAGTAAGTACACCCTAGATGCCAATGCTATGGTTAAGCTGCAGGCTGAATACCTATTGAGGAACAACAGGGCTGAGGTCATTTCTAGGCCACCACACATATTGGCCCAGGTAAATGCTCCTCCTCCCATAGCACTAGGTCTGAAGGTAGCGGTTCTCAACACACGCTCCTTACAGAAGCACCATCTTGAGGTCCTTTCTTTGCTGCAAGATGGCGATATAGACATTTTGGCCCTCACGGAAACCTGGTTAGGGGACCTGTCAGCCCTAGACATTATCGCTGCACTCCCAGCAGACTTTGATGCTCTCTGGCAAAATAGACCAGGGGACACTAGGGGAGGGGGTGGCTATTCTCTGTAAAAAGAGTCTAATGGTTACTAAGATAATGGCAGAAAATTATGATAATGCAGATATTTTGGGGGTAATAATTTCCTTTAAATCATCCTGCATATTACTCATGGTGGTCTATCGGCCCCCGAGGACCACCCCCAGTTTTAATGACCTTTTCTTGGAACTCATTACTGACCTATGCTCCAGATATAAACGTCTTTTAGTAGTCAGTGATTTTAATTATCATTGGGATAAAGCGCAGAGAGAGTCATCAGCTGGCCAATTTGACACCCGCTATGCTCTCAATGGACCTTCACCAACTGGTCAATAGCCCCACCCATGAAAAGGGCCACACTCTTGACCTTATTTGGACATCACAGCCTTGGGCGGATATAACAGATATTAGCCCTTGTGCCTGGTCCGATCATTCGCTACTTAGATGTTGGGTCCCGAGTGATAGTCAACTACTGCAGCTTCCACCTATGTGGAGAAAGGTGAGAAATTGGAAAAATATCGAGGCAGACCGTCTAATAGCTACTCTGCACTCTATTCCGCCCCCAAGGACTAAGATGGCGAATATTGACCATGAGAGTGAAGCTTTGCTGACCAATTTATGCCAGCTATAGATATAGTAGCACCTGAAAGGAAGGAAAAAGTCAGAGACAAAGGAAAGGGGGCCCCATGGTTCAATGAACCATTGAGGGAAAAAAAACAATGTATTCGCCAAGCTGAGAGGCAGCGGCGTAAAAGCTATGATCCAGCAGAACTGAATGCCTACAAAGCCCTCTTTACCTCTTATCAGCCATTTTAATCAGGAAAGCGGAGTATTATGAGGGAAGGATTGTCGCGGCAGCGAACAGACAGAAAGAGACTTTTGCAATTCTGAAAGAATTGAGCCAAAATGCCGAGAAGAAATCTACAGTCGCATCTTTAGACTGTGATGTCTTCCAGGATTTCTTTCTTCACAAAGTCAAAGACATCATTTTGGAAATTGCCACCACCTCGACTGACCTTGGTTCCCCCCACCAGACCAAGCCCCCACCCTGCTTCGGCAGTCAACTTACTAATTTCCCTAAAATTGATTCAGCCACTCTATCTCTATCAGTGAACCGCAATAAATCAGGCTCTCGAGCAGACCCCTGCCCTCCGAGGATTTTCCAAATGGCCCTTCCAGGGCTGGAACAACAGATCCTTGTGTTACTAAACAACTCCCTGGAAACTGGCTACCTACCTATTAATTTAAAAGAGGCCAGGGTTACCCCCCTGCTGAAGAAACCAGGTGCAGATGCTTTGACTCTAAAGAACTATAGACCTATTTCACAGCTCCCTTTTCTGGCCAAAGTGTTAGAACAACATGTACTAAAGACTCTTGCTAATCACTTGGAGGACCACCAGCTACTCCAAGCTAGACAGGCGGGCTTTAGAGCCCACCATAGTACGGAGCTAGTAATGCTGTCCATTCTTGACATGCTCAGAGTTACGGCTGACAATAAACAGCCGAGTGCCCTGATTTTATTAGATCTATCAGTGGCATTCGATACAGTCAGCCATAACATACTGCTGACTCGTCTCACCAACCTGGGCATCAGTGGGATAGCACACCAATGGCTAAAGCATTCTGTCTGACTGTACTCAGAGGGTTCAGTTGGGTGAGCACACATCGGACCTGGGCACTCTTGCCTGCGGGGTACCCCAGGGCTCCGCGTTATCTCCACTCCTTTTTAATATCTATTTGCAACCTCTTGTGGAGACCCTGGCTCACATGGACTGTCATGGTTTTAATTACGGCGACGATACCCAACTCCTTATCCGGATTCGCAACTCCCGTCAGGCACAGGAGTCATCCAAAAAAGCTGCTCAGATTCACAGTGAACTGGATGACGGCCAATTTACTGAAAATAAATTCTGATAGGACCGAAGTGCTCGTCATTCCAACAAGTAAAAGCCCCTGGTGTGATCTTTTCTGGCCTCCGGAACTGGGTGCCGCTCCGGCACCAGTCCCGGTTGTAAAAAGCCTGGGTTTGAAAATTGACTCTGAGTTATCTATGTCCAGCCAGGTCACCACGGTGGTAGGAACCTGTATAGGACTATTAAGGCAGTTACGGAAACTTGCTCCTCTCCTATCAACATCTTCATTACAGTCAATTGTTTCCGCTACCGTCATCTCTAGGTTGGATTATGGGAATGCCCTCTACATCAGCCTTTCCCAGAAACTTATCAGAAGATTGCAGGTGGTGCAGAATGATGCGGCTAGGCTTATTTTCAGACTTCCTAGAAAGACACGTTCTACACCTCTGTTAAATAAACTACACTGGCTTCCCATCAAATAAAGAGCTCAATTTAAGGGCGTAGGCATTGCCCACAAGGCAATCTACGGCCAAGCACCTAGGTATATAAAAGATCGCCTAGAGAAATATGTTCCCAACCGGACACTGCGATCATCTGAGGCCTGCCGTTTAGCTTCCCCCCGGTACACTATTAAATCTAAAGGGGGTAGAGCATTCTCTGTTTTGCTTCCACAAATTTGGAATAACTTACCTGAGTACCTGCATAGGGAACCGGTTCTCCTCACTTTTAGGAAACAATTAAAAACGTTCCTATTTAGAGAGGTGTTAACTACAGTGTAATTGCTGTCACCACTGCTGATTTTCCATCTGCTCTAGTGACTTGCTCACTTTTCTCTATAAGAGCTTAGAGACCTGAAGGTGATTTTGCGCTATATAAAAGGCATATAACAAAACATAACATAACATAACAATTGGCATATTTAATTTACTTTTAAATACCTAGTAAAGTGCACTATGTGTGCCCAGGGCCTGTAAATTTAATGCTACTAGATGGCTTGCGATACCAAAGGGGATGATGGACGGAACGTTTGAGCAAATCAAACACTCACCCCCAGTCAACTGATCTGGGTTTAATCCATCATCATTCTTTAGCTCACTCCACCACCCCAGTTCGGACCCAGCCATATGCAAATCAGTCTGACCCTGTGCCTCATGGGAACAGTCCAGCCCGAACTGCCAAGCCATGTCTTTCTTGGACCGGAAACTAGATGGCTTGCAGCACTGATTGTGCCACCCACCCAAGTAGCCCTTTAAACATGTCTCAGGCCTGCCATTGCAGACCCTATGTGTGCTGTTTGAAACTGCCATTTCGACCTTGCAAAGTTAACCTACTTGCCAGGGTCAAACCATCCCTTTTATTACATATAAGTCACCCTTAAGGTAGGCCCTTGGCCGCCCTATGGGCAGGGTGCAGTGTATTTAAAAGGTAGCAGATGTACTTTTGAGCTTTACATGTCCTTTTAGTGAAAAACTGCTACATTTATTTTTCACAACTGCTAGGCCTGTATCTCCCATAGGCTAACATCGGGAGTGCCTTATATAACAGAAGAGGAAATAGTGCAGGCCATACATGATCTAAGTTCTGATGAAGCACTCGGTCCTAACGGATTACCGATTGAATTATACAAGCTGGCGGCCCCTAAACTTGCTCCCTATCTCCTTCCCGTGTACAAAGACAGTGATCAGCTCGGCATGCTTCTAAGAGACCAAAGGTTGGCCTCCATTGTGGTTATTCATAAGGAGGACCCCCCCAGACGAATGCTCTTCGTATCGCTCCTCAATGCAAAAGGTAAGATTCTGGCTAAAGTGTTGGCTTCCCGTTTAATAAAAGTGATCATGACTCTGGTCCACCCACACCAATCGGGCCTTACGCCCTGCAGAAATACTTCCCTTAATGCTGAACCAGGCAAATAATCTCCAGGAAAATTCCCTAGGACTCTCGCTACATGCGAAAATGGTGTTTGGCATGGTGGAGTGGACCTCCATGTTTGAAGTATAGGTGTGTTTTTTATACTCTGGCCCACTTGCCCAGGAGCAATTCAATGGGGGACGCTCTCAGGTGTTTGTACAGTAATGAGGCAAATGACAGGACTGTCCTCTATCACCAATAATATTTGCATTGGTTCTAGAGCCTCTCGCAACCTGGATTTGCCAAGATCTGCTAGTTTGTGGCCTCTACTGGATGGATGACTGCAAGGACAGAATATCACCGTTAGACGCCGATATACTGCTCTACGTCACGGACCCATATTTTACACTGGACAGACTAATGCACATACACTCGTCATTTGGCCAATACTCAGGCTATGTGATAAATTGGCATAAGTCTATGATATATACCCTGACGGGGCCTGCAACCACACTGCCTCGTGATTGTGAGGCAGTCATAGTCACCAAAGGGTTCCACTACCTTGGAATCTATATTACAACTGACCCAGTACTATTTGTAGTAGAAATGTGTTGTCCCCATTGAACAGACTGAAAAGCGATGTTTGTCACTGGAGATTCTTACCGTTGTAGCTCCTGGAAAGAGCTGCCTCATTTAAGATGATGTCCCTGCCTCATTTTCTATACACTCTGCACAATACACCCTGTCTGGTCCGCAATTCATACTTTAGGACACTAGAAAGTGAACTCCAAATCCTACTATGGAATGGAGGTCAAGCCGTATAGCCCTACATCAACTCAGCAGGGTATGGTAGGATAGTTGAATGGCCCTTCCTGACATCGAAAAGTATTACTGGGCGGCACAGCTGACTACCATAAATTGCTGGGTATTTTAGCCACCAAAAGAGCATGTTTACTGAATGGACAGACTGAGAATGCTGCCGAGGGGGCACCTCAGTGCTCTGTACAGTAATACCTAACTGCACAAAGTCCACAATCCAACGACTGTGGCAATACACCTTTGTCACACAGCTACAAGAGCACTGGGCTGGAAAGGCAAGATCACACAAGCGACTCCCCCGTGGGACATGTCAGAATAAAGCTACTTGGGGATGCATGAAGGCTTTGCAGGCTTTGACAAATGGGATCTCATTGGCCTTTCCCGGGCAGTAGATTTATGGGCTCGGGGAGATGTAGTTCTTTTTATCGATCTGCAATGTGATTATGGCTTGGCTCCCTCTGAAACTTTCAGATATTTGCAAATAAAACATGCATTACAAGCAGTGCTGCTGAGGGGAATGGAGCTCCCTGAATCCTCACCCCTGGAGGACAGACTGCTTGACTAATTTATGCCAAGCAAAGCAATATCTTTGACATATAAAAAACATATCAACAATTTCCCTGACGGACTTCAAGGTCTACAAGAAAAATGGGTCACAGATCTGGATGGCCTGGAAGATGATAAATGGATGCAGGCTCTGGCATCTCCACGAGAAGTGGCCATTCAGGCGGGGTTTCGACTTGTTAAATTAAAAATACTACACAGCTCCTCCTACACACAACACACCTTGTTCAAAATGAGCAGAGCTATAGATGAATGTTGTAGGCGTGTATGTGGTAAACATTGTACCTTCTACACACTGTTTGGGGCTGTCCACTGATACATAGGTTTTGGGATTCTGTGATGGGATGTATGGGTTCCCAGTGCAACAAAAAGTTAACCATCTCTGCTTAATGGCTCAGGTTAAATATCTGGGGAGAAACAGACCTCAGTCGCACAGTACGGGTCACATTGGGACTGGCCATGGCCAAAAGAAACATTTCACACCTTTGGGGAACAGACCAAGTACTGCACCTTCATGATTGGAAAAAAGATATGGACTGGTACATGCTGGTGGAGAAGGTGGTCTACGAGGGCCGTAGGTGGCCCCAGAAATAGACCAAAATTTGGGGCCGCTGGAATGAGTATTGGGGTCTTAACCGTGACTCTGGACTGCATCCACATGCTGTCCATGCAGTGAGTGGGGCGGAGAAGGGGTTACTAATGATGAATGCCTAGATGTTATTTTTGCTGTTGAAAATGCTGCTGCATGACCAGGGGTTTTCTGCGTTTACTAATATAGGATCAATGAAAAAAAATATTTTTTTAAAAAACATTGGTATTGCTGTACAATATTCCAATTGGGAAAGGATAGAAATTTGGAGTTTGATGTCTCTGGACTCGCAATTTAAAATCACAACTTATGGTGAAGTCGGATTCAAAATTGTAAGTCTGAAAATGCCACTTTTAGAAAGTGGAAATGAGAATGTAGTGTTGCACTCAAAGTGAAAATAGTACTCAAAAGTTAACATAAGTCAGCTCGTTTTGTGCGCTTTGTGTTCACCCTGTGGTAGGACAATAGTCCCCAATTACGAAAATAAGAAAGTGTCTAGAACATAATCCTAGACGCAGTGTGCACTACTGATGTCCCGAACAAGGGATAGACAATATTAATTGTCACACTTTCATCAACGGCTCAAATAGTGGAACACTGTTAACTGTGTATGAATCACACAATACAATGACTTCAATCCATACAATATAATGCACAAGAACACTGTATTAGATCAAATCATTTTAATCTCAAAACCATAATTCTTCAATTGATTGTCGCTGTGACAGCTAGTCTTGTCATTCTCCAAAAACTAGCTTCAAGCAGAATCCCAATGTATTTCCTGCTCCATTGGTGGCCTTTCATCAGGGGTATCTATGGACAAATATGTACAAGCATTGTGTAACCAATGATTGAGAATTATTAAAAAAAGAAATCTCAGAGAGCCTCATGTCTTGACAGACATTCCTCGATACGAGTACCCATGAACCATAATAAGAGCCAAAAGGAAAAAAGTGCCCAAAGGAAAACAATATTGTTGGTCATGAAATCAAAATATCAGCAAAAAGTAATGTGCGTACCCGCAATTCAAACAAACCAAAACGGCAAAGGTGACACATTGTGAAAAACTGACCTTGTATCTCTTAAAATATAAACCGTGTACATTTAGTGTTAGTCCAGTAGTGAGAAACCTAATTCCCTGAATATAAACTAGGTGAACGCCCGACTAATTTGTGATGAAATTGTGAATATTCATGCTCACTCTGTGAAGAAATACCTCGCAAATTTATCATACTGTCAAAGTAACAGTGATGAACGCCAGCAGCCAATAGCACTACATGCGATTGTAATTCTGCAAATGAGCCATGAAAGAGACATGAACAGTGATACTAGCACTGTGTTCTGCCGACTAGGGAAGAAATGAAACCCGTCTTACCAAAAGAGAATCTAGTGAGATTGACACATTGTTCTCAATGGATGCGAGGATCAAACTAGCCAGAACTAAAGGAAAAAAACAGAAAGGAATCAGGAGTATGTGCACCTGAAAACCAACTCACTAAATATGACCAAATCTGCAATAACTTTTGTCTTATCCGAAACTGGTCATATCGGATTCCACCGACTACAACTCTGTGTGCCAAAATATAGTGTATTAGACGGGATTGGCCTCTGGCTTTTGTAGAAGAAGAAATAGAACTATGGGGAGTCCCGTCTTCCGTAAAAGAAATAGAAAAAACACAGTGCAACCGAGCGGACAAGCTCAAACAATAAAATTAGGTGAGTGAAAAAAAAGTAGGGCGAGTGCAAAAAGATTGAGTGAGTGTTTTTTTGAAGACGTGATAAATATCGTATACAAATGCACTTTAATAAGGCCTAAGAATCTGTAGTTGTTTTTTTCATGTGGGCAAACGGATATTTGAGGGTTTTAAAGTCCAATGTAAGATTAGCGCATATGAGTTTTTAGATTTGTTCTGTGTAATGAAATGTATGGTATATTTTAGCCTTTTAATCAGTGTTTGTGTATATGTGCTTTTATGGTCAAAATTTGGCCGAATAAAGTTTGTTTGACTTGACTTGATTGAGTGAGTGAAAAAGTGGCCATAATAAAAAGCAAAAGAAACAAAATTGATGGATGGAATGCAGAACAAATTATAACATTCACCCCCAGCCAGAAGATCTGGGTTAAATCCATCATTCTTTTGCTCACCATGCCACCCCAGTTTAGACCTGGTCATATGCAAATCAGTCTTGACCCTGTGCCTCATGGGAACAGTCCAGCCCAAACTGCCAAGCCAGGTCCTCCCTGGACCGGAAACAAGCATCCTAGGACCGGTTCCGGGGTTCCAGCCCTCATCAGCCAGGATAGCTTGAAACCAGTGGCACAGTGAGCCCGGGACCCACGTCTGTGCATACCCGGCGCACTTAGGGCGAGGAAGCAAAAGACACATAATTGATGGATGCAATGCAGAACAAATAAAATCATTCACCCCCAGTCAAGAGATCTGGGTTAAATCCATCATTCTTTTGCTCACCATGACACCCCAGTTTAGACCTGAACATATGCAAATCAGTCTTGTCCCTGTGCCTTATGGGAACAGTTCAGCCTGAACTGCCAAGCCAGGTCCTCCCTGTACCGGAAACATGCATCCTAAGACTGTTTTCAGGGTTTCACCCCTCATCAGCCAGAATAGCTTGAATCTAGTGGCACAGTGAGCCCGGGACCCACGTCTGGGTAAAAAGGCCTAAAGGCATCTTATAATGGTAGCTGGTTTACAATACAAAAATAAAATGCAACAGAATAAATGCAACAAGCTGCATCTGATTAGCCTAAACATTAAACATTCAACTATGCAGGCGGTGGTATTGTAACAAACCTGGTAATTGTAACAATGTTATAAATCTCATCACACTCAAATGAATGGAACTAATCATGCGACTGCTACAAAAATTTATTGTCTGATAGCAACATGTACATTACAGAAAAAAACTCTACTTTCAATGAATACTTATGCATTTGCTCAAGTTTGAAAAAAGCAGTAGCGGTTTGTCAACAAATATGTTACAAAAACATAAAATGAAAGTGAATAGTTTGAAGTGTCAACATCGTAAGAATATATCAATATGTGCCCATGACAACATAAGGACTCAAAACCTAACTGCACAATGAATAGTAATAAAGGTATAGAAAGCATGAAAATTCTATCTTGTCATTTAAACCTTTTGGAGTTAGGGTGTCAAGGAACTGTATCCAATAAGTCTCGCTTGTGATAGTGTCTTAGGTGAATCCCTGCCTGGTGAATGTATGACTGTCTCTAAGACGGTAACATGCATCTGAGAAATGGTGTGAGTAGCCTCCATCCAATGAGTTGCAAAAGGAGAACTCAATGTTCTGGTTCTGATTCGACTGTTGTGCTCAGTAATTCTTGTTCTAATCTGTCTCTCAGTTTTTCCCACATAAAAGAGCCCACAGGGACACTTGATTGCATATATGACATTCTGTGAGTTGAAATCTTCTGTAAAATTGAGTGTGATGTGTTTGCCAGTCCATGGATGGGAAATGGTGCTACCTACTAACACATTATTTCAATGTTTGCAATTACTGCATTTCATCATGCCTGTATGTTCGGTACCTACGTGTTTGACAGTCCTTGAAAACAATTCTTTCAAATTTCTGGATCTTTGGTAGGCAAATAGGGGGGAGCCTTAAATATGACTTTAAAATCTGGCTCCAAATGAAGTAACTCCCATCGTTGCAATATAGTTTTGTTGATGCTCGAAGACTTGGTAGACAATGTAGAAACAAATAGTTCTCTAGTTTTTTCAGGTTTTGATTGTTGTACTAGTAGATCCCTTCTATCTTTTAATAAAAGCCTTTGCTCTGCACGATCTATCACTTCTTGCTGCAAGAGCCAGACCGATGCTATTATAAGACTGTTGATACAATGGCCCCTCGTTCATTTGTCGTCTATTGGAGCAGGGACCCTATCTGACAAAGACACAAGATTCTGAAATGTACAGGTCTCTGCACCCCAGTCCACTAAAAGTGAATAACAAAGGCTTTGTTATAAATATTTTTTAAACTCAAGTCACGTGTTTACACTTTGCACAAGAGCCCGAGGCATCTGCCTTTGGAAGCTGATGGTGCTAATACATGAGATAAGCTCTCTTGTGCCCTGGGGGCTCCTCGCAGCTACTTGCTTCAGGCTACTGCCTTCTATGCATGTACTTTGGAATGTCATTATTTAATGGTTTATATTCCCTCCCATCCACGTGCTCAGTCACGCAGGTACATGTTGGAAGGGCAGAATGTTGTATTCCTACCCGAACGACATGGACTAAGACAGAACTTGCAGACAATCCAGAGAACTGGGAATTCACTCTAAACCCTAAGAGTGGGGGTACAAGAAAGTAGTACAGTGGCACATTAACGCTTTTATTTACCACAGAAAAGTGCACTCAGCTGCACTTTTATGGGATCCTGATCAGAACGGCAGCTGATCTCATGGGGCAAATCCCTGGTTGGTCCGCTGCATCAAATTTGACAGGTTTCCTGCTCCTTTCGTACTGCCTCACTGCATGTGATGAGTGTCGCTTCCACTCTCTTCATCGAATGACCGTGCTCCCTCCAAAGAGACCACACAGATGCTTTTTTAGCACAACTAAGCTGAAGGTCCTCCAACCCCTTATCATTGTGGTGGGGACCATTTTGATACAGCAGCTCCCTTTCACCGTCAGCCATTTGAACAACGTGACTAAAAATCTCCTTTTTCTGTGCCAGACTATTTGGGCACATGAGTGATCAAGGCGACATGTGTTAAGGGTGGCATGGTATGTATTTTGATAATACTTCCGTGCAGCATCCTGCACAAGCCTGTGGGAGGTATCCCACTTACCCAATACCCCTACACGCGATTAGGGCAAGAGGGCAGGGAGGAACTCATTCACAACATCGAGTGAGTATCAGCAAAATAGTTGTCATTTTTGCAATGCATAGTCTGTCACCTCTCACTGCAGACTAGGCCTTCGTGGGGACCCAACATGTGTCTCCCAAGCAGAGAAGGCAGTTGACTTCTGCAGCAAAGAATTTATTTTGGAAAAGGCTTTTTTTCCATCTCTAATGAAATTTAGACATGGCTAGTTTCTCTTTATTGTATCAACTTGAGACCCCCTGAAACTGAAATGTACATACTCTATATACTTCATGTTCAGTGGATCTAAATAAATAAGCACATTCTTCTATGTATTGGGCAGTGTACTAAATAGCGACTAAATGATAAACTGCCCAAACATGGAAGAATGACCTTGGCCTCAAGTGATCTATAACCCCTTTCACACCTTAGCAGGGGTGGCTCCTCCGTCATGGCAGAGGAGCGTCGCCCCCCTGCTGAAAGCCAGCCGAGGCAACCAACAAAAATAAAATGATATTAAAACATTTTTATTATCATTTTGTTTGTTGTCCTACAGGCTGCAAGCCGAGGGAGGGGTGGGGCCATTCATCCTGAAGCTGCAGAACCAGGGAAGAGGGGAGCGTGGTGGGCACTGCTAAGTGGGCATGATGGTTTGGCCGGCCCTTTGTGGCCGGCCAAACCGTCATGCACACTTAGCCATTCTCCACCTAGCTGTGTTGTACAGCGGGGTGGAGAAACCAACACAGGCTTCCAGTCCATGTCTGAGCACCGAACTGAGGCACTCAGAACAATCCAAATAAAACCAATAGCATTCCCAGCATGTGAGCAGCGCTGGGATTGGGAGCTGGGATCCTGCACAGTGTGTAGCAGTTCATGGACGTCTGTCCAGTAGGTGAGGATCGGGAGGAAGGCGGGATGAAGGTGGCGGCCGGCAGAGCAGGTAACTGTTATTTTAATATTTATCCTTTTTTTTCTCTAGTCTGTATTCCTCCCATCCCCGCCTCACCACTTCACAATACCAGAGACCACTACTGCTTTAGTGGCTCATGAATAATCTTCAGAGGATTGAGCCATATTAAGGGTATTTAGGTGCATGCATGTATTGTATTGCAGCATCTGTAAAACACTTACCCTGCAGGATGGCAAGCTACACCATGTGGAGTATGAGTTTTGGAGGGTGTTGTTTATGTTTTGAGTCTATGTGAGAAGTGTTTTCATGTTGTGCATGATGACCATCAGGGTGCAGTTATCCTGTTGTGGGAGGCGGCACCAGGCTGTGTGGTGGGTGCGTGTATGTAAGAGATTAACGCACAAACTCTAATTATGAAACGGACTAACCAGCTTAGTCACTACTAACCAGCTTAGTCACTGGGGCTGTGGGATGCTGTTTGCTTGTACACCAGAAGGGGGGGTGTAATCAAGGAAGGCCGTGCAATCAATACACCAACAAACAGCAGGCAGAGAGGCAGTTGAATGAGTAAAATGATACCAAAAGGGCAAGGTTGGCAATCGATGACATGAGCAGTAGCAGGGACACGATCTACTGCTGAAAAAATAAACCCCATGAAGGAGGAAGGATGCGAAAGAGTAATCAAGGGTGGCCAACTGAGCAGAAACTACAAAACTTGAGAATACCCAGATCCACACACTCCTGCTAGTCCAAAGGAAACCAGACTTTTTAAACATCACTCTTATTTGTAGTAATGAATGACATTTCAGGGTAAAAAAATAAACAATGTGGTGAAAGGAGATTTACCCCGCTTCATTAAATTGGCTAAGACAGTAGCATAGTACTGATTTGGCAGTTCTCTATTTATTCAACCTTAGCCCAGATCTTCTCTTACCTATGCCCTTGCAATTAACATTATTTATATATGCCTCTGCGCTCACCTCTAGTCAGAGGCATTTGAACTAAAACAGTAGTAGCCAATAGCTGTCATTTCTTGTCCTACTTGATTCCTTATTCAACTCCTCTCACTGCTGGCTCCAGCCAGCTAAGTGTGTTGATTGAGCCTACTGCAGCTTTGATCATCTCTGGAAGAGCAGAGCCTTTGCCTCCCTTGTTTGGTCAAGAACTGGTCTTGGGCCATACAGGCACATTACCAGAAAAGTTAGACTGGTCCTTGGACCTTTAAGGTTGAGTGCTATGCCTCGGGCTAGCCTCACTGATTCACAGGAACTTGGAAACATCCTGCTGACCCTTCACATTGCATAGATATGTCCTGCACTCTGCCATTACCAGCATTAGAAGATGCAAGCCCCATGAGCCTGCCAGCCAGGAAAAAATCAAACTACTACCTACCACATTAAGGTGGGTCACAATGTCTTGGGCTAGCCTTGCTGATTCCTGGGCACTTTGTCCAATCCTGCTGACCCTTTGCATTGCGCTAAACTCCACTCTGTATTTAAAGTCATTAAGAGATGTAAATACACTGAGATCGTGGTAGCACCCCCTACCACATTGAGGCTGATCACGTCTTAATCTAGCCTTGCTGAATTCTAGGAAAAGAATCCTATCCTGCTGATCCTTCCCATTGTGAAGATATGATCCACAATGTGCCTTTCTCTGCATCAGAAGATTGAAGTATGCGGAGCCCCGTCAGCCTGTAAACATCAACCTCTCCCCTGTTGCATTAAGTAAGGCACAATGTAGCAGGATAGCATTGCTGATTCCTAGACAATTGGTCTCATCTTGCTAACTCTTCCCATTGACCCACAATCTGCCTTTACCAGCATAAGATGAAAGTATGCCAAGCCCTGCCAGCCAGGGAAATCAAACTACCCCTTTTAAGGCTGGCCGCAGTGTCTCTGGCTAGCCTGGTCGATGCCTGAGCACTTGGTCCCATCCTTCTGACTCACAGTATTGCAAGGATATCACCCACAACCTGCCATAATCACCATTTGAAATTAAAGCACATTGAATCCTGCCGACTAGTAACTTTACACACCCCTACCTTTGACTAGGCCTGGGCGAAAATTTCGTTCCGTTCGCGGAAATTGCGATAATTTGACATTTTCGCGTTCCGCGGAAAGCGTGAAAATGTAAAAATTTCCGCATTCCGCAGCTTAGCGATAATTTGGTTCTTGCTCACGCTGTAAAATAATACATTCTCGCGCGCGCGCGATCGCCTTACCTGAATCCCTGCGTTCGCCGACAAGTTTTCTTGATCCGGTCGCGTTCTCCATGAGATGTTGTATTGTTTTTAGCCATTTACGCTGTCTCGCGACAGTTCGCGCCCGCAGTGACGTCATGCGTCGCGCGATCACGTCTTTCCTCTCGCGATCATGCACCGCGAAACAACTGAAAACAAGATGGCCGCGCCCGCGAGCAACCGAATGGGTAAGTTGGCGAGCCGCAACCATGCAGAAAATCTCGCGAACATGCGGGAAAAAAACTTCCGCATCTTCGCGATATTTCCGCGTGTTTGCGATAATTTTTAACATTTTCGCGATAATTTGCGAAAGTGGATTTCGCAAATTCCGCCCACCCCTACCTTTGACCAGAAGTATCTCGGTAGCAGGGGCATCGGTTGGAATAGTGGTCAGGATTTTACAGCACAAGTCTGCCATTAAGCAGAAAAGCCTCTGTTTACGCGTAGTACTGAATTGTATTGGAGTATCTGTATTGCTCTTACAACCTCTATGTGGGGCGCTGAAGTGCTTACTCACACGGATATCACGCTACACCATATATGGTATGTGATACAGAGGGTGTTGTTTTTGTTTTGAGCCTATATGGGGAGAGTTTTCATGTTGTGGATGATGACCACGGAGGTGAGGTTATCGTGTTATGGGACGCAGTGTGTGTCAGAATAATGGCTGAGAGTATGTGGGAAATAGATGCGCCAATTATAAATATGAGAACTAACCAGCTTAGCCACAGGGACAACGGGATGCTGTGTGTCAGTTATGTGTGTGTGTGTGTGTGTGTATTTGAATGAATCACTTTTTTGCTAACATCTAATGTCTGATAACACTACCAAAAGAACCACTGAAGGTGTCATGCAGTATTTGCGTACATATATGTTCTCTTTTTACTTTGTTTTACTTTTCGTCCTGTATTAAAGAAGGTTAATAGTCAAGATTTTGTAATTGAAACATTGTTGACACCATTTTTGTCTTGTTGGCACCCAAAAATAACCAGCAGATAGAGAAAGATAGTTTAGTAAAAGACAGCCAACTGTCTCATATGTTTTTCCTAATATTGCTTATATTCATTTTTGTGATTACATTTATGCTATCTGTCCCTTTTAGTCTAGAATATTTACAAATACATTTTATTTTTCAGAATAATTTATGATATACACTTTTCCCAAATGTTTTTGTTAGATCTGTCATCCTTAGGGTGGTCTTCCCCCAACTTTTTGCCTGCTTACCTACTCTTTTTGCTGTATCTTTTTGTTGGCCTTAGGTCTCTGAGCACTTTACCACTGCTGACTGAAAGTGCATGTGCTTCACCCATGAAACATGGTGACAGTGGTATATACCTGATTGTCATTTTTAGTTGACCTATAAGTCCTTTGTAAAGTGGTATACCATATGCGCATGCCTGTAAACTAAATGCTACTAGTGTGCCTGTAGCACTACTTGAGCCACCCACACAAGTAGTCTTTCAACCATGTGTCAGGCCTTGCAACGGCAGGCTTGTGAGTGCAGTTTACTGTCACATCGACTTGGCATTTAAAACCACTTGCCAAGCCTTAAACTCCCCTTTTAGTACATACAGGTCACCCCTAAGGAAGGCCCTATGTAACCCTAAGGGCAGGGTGCTGTGTAACTATAAAGCAGGGCATGCACTTTTAAGTTTTACACGTCCTGGCAATGAAAAACAGCTACATTCGTTTTTCACTGCTGTGAGGCCTACTCCTCTCATAGGCTAATATTGAGGATTCCTTAAAAAACGTTTTAAGCTGTAATTACTGACCAGAAAGGAGTAGCTACAATATGTTTAATATCTGTGAAATGGTGGTGATAAATCCTCTTTTGTGGTAAAGTTGAATCTGACATTACCATTTTAGAAATGTCACTTTTAGAAAGTGAACACTTCTCTGCTTTTACCTTTGCTCTGTGTGCCTGCAGCCTGTCTCCAAAACATGTCTGGGCTGGGTGACAGCTACACTTTGTGCATTCCCTCTAGACAGCCGCAAACACACAAAGGGCTGGGTGTAAGAGACGACCCATCTACATTCTGATAGCCTTCCTGGGCAGGAAGAGGGAGAGGCATCTCGCAATTACATCTGAACGGGCTGTGTCCTGTCCTCACACAAAGGGCTGATTACCCCCCACAGATAGCCTGTCAGACAGGACTGGGTTGAAAGGGATCCATGTGCACTTCAGAGAACTCCTTTCAAGTAACCCCCTACATCAAAGGCACTTTTGGGTATAACAACCAGGGCTCTGGCCCTACCAAATCAGTACACTACTGAACCTGGGAAGAACTCTGGTATAAAGATTGCCACTTTGCTGTGACTGATTGTTGCAAGGAACTGCTTCTCTGCTTTGCTGAGCTGCCCTCCTACCTGCTGATCTCTGCCCTGCTGAGGACAAGGACTGGACTCATCTCACTTGAAACCAGAGTGACTCCAAGGGCTTGCTGGCTTGCCTCCTCTTTTCTGAAGTCTCAGGGACACAAAAGATGTCCTGCAATTGTGCTGGTGCTGCTGGACTCTGCCATCTGTGAGTCCTACCCTTGCATGAGGTGCCTCCTCCAGTCCTGGGCCTCTGAAGTGGTTTCTGCCACTGATTGCTGCAAAAACGACACATCGCCTCAACTGCGTGAGAAATTCCCCACATTGACCTTCGAGGCTGACGTAGAGGCTGCTCGATGACATCAGTTTCACAGCCTGAGTGGCTCGACGATGACGCTCTGCACGGCTCGACGACAAAGCATTGCATTCACCTCAATGGAGCTTGATGACGATGCGGGACTCCCTTTGTGAGGCTCGATGACGACGCAGTAGATTCTCAATGTCAACCAAAGCTCCATCCAATGTATTTTTCCAGAGGTACATGTCTGGGTCCTGTAGCCAGCTTGCCCTCCATCGGGGTCGGCCTGAACTTTGAATTTGTACCAGTTTTGCGCGACCTTCAGTAACCTTTTGACAGTTAGTGACTACTAAGTACTGTTTTCATATTTAATCTTCAAAAATTCATATCTCGACTTCTTTTAATTGGATTATGTCACTGTGGTCTTGTACTCAGATAAATATTCTCTATTTTGCTAAACCTGTGTGGAGTCTTTTTGTGGTATTTTCAATTGAGTTACTGTAATGTAAGTGTTGCACAAATACTTTACACATTGCCTCTTAAGTTAAGCCTGAGTACTCTGTGCCAAGCTACCAGACAGTGAGCACAGGTTAATTTAGGGTGTGTATCTGACTTCTCCTGACTAGAGCTGTGGTCCGTACCTGGACAGGGTGCAAACCTCTGCCAACTAGAGACCCTATTTCTAACACTGGTGATCAGCAGTGAGGATAGGACTTTTGTTTGTGCTATACCATATAGCAACTCAGCGTTCACTACAACACTATACTTAAGACCAATTCAAACTTGATTAGCATTTTTGCCCTGTCCTTTGCTAATTTCCATTTTTTTATTTTTCTATTCTCCCTGATTGACATTTTTTACTTTTACCTAAATTCCTGTCTCTCACTGGTGAGCCAACAGCTACACCTACACCTGTACCTGCCCTTGCATTTGCACAATTGGAGTTTGAGTTGGCCAAACTGGAGAGTTACAAAAAGGCACAGCTCAAGAATTTCTGTCAGGTCTGTTTCAGGTCTCTATGAAGGGCTTCACCAGAAAGGTGGAGTTGCAAAAGGCACTGGGCGCCTACATGGAACCAAGGGATGAGAGGGTGGTGGGAGCACGCTGCTTCACGTCTCCGCGTCATTACCTCAGGGCATCTTGGTCAGGGTAGTTCTTTCTTCTTCGCACAGGACAAAGTTCAAAATTTCACTTGGCTTAATTCCATATTGCATTCAGCATATCCCTAGACACGTGTTTCTGGATTTCTCCGTCATCAGTAGGGAAAAGTTCAGAGGTTGCTTTGACGTGCTGCCGCTAATTTTATCAGGCATAATTCCGCTCATGGCATGCAGGCGCTCCCGAGCTCGTCAGCTCAAGGCGGCTCGTGGGAGCCTTTTAAAGTGTGAGAGGGTGGTGGGAGCACGCTGCTTCACGTCTCCGCGTCATTACCTTTAAAAGGCTCCCTCGAGCCGCCTTGAGCTGACGAGCTCGGGAGCGCCTGCATGCCATGAGCGGAATTATGCCTGATAAAATTAGCGGCAGCATGTCAAAGCAACCTCTGAACTTTTCCCTACTGATGACGGAGAAATCCAGAAACACGTGTCTAGGGATATGCTGAATGCAATATGGAATTAAGCCAAGTGAAATTTTGAACTTTGTCCTGTGCGAAGAAGAAAGAACTACCCTGACCAAGATGCCCTGAGGTAATGACGCGGAGACGTGAAGCAGTGTGCTCCCACCACCCTCTCATGGAACCAAGGGATGCAGGACCTGTGGTCCCAGAGGAGGAGTGTGAGATTCTGGATGAAGATGAGGAACTAGACCAGGAGGATCTGGGATTGCCTACAGGCCAGGAGGTCAACAATTTGCAAAGAGTAGTGGACCTCACCAAGACAGGGAGCATTGCCTCATCCAGGGACCTGACCCCAGAGGAGCTGTATAACAGGAGGGAGTACAGAAAACTAAAGCTAGAGCTGCCAAGATGTGGTTTGAGAAAGAGCAGGCTTTATAAGAGAAGAGGCTGGCTCTAGAGGAAAGGAAACTACCCCATGAGCTCAACCTCAGAAGCTGGACATTAAAGTCCTATAAGTGAGGTCCACCAACAGCAATGGTGGCAGCATAGCTGCAGTGCACATTTCATATCCCAAACGTTATGGTGCCCAATTACAATGTGAGGGATGACACAGAAGCATTGCTGGCAGCCTATGAAGTGGCTTTAAAAGTGCACAGGTTCCCAGAGGAGTTCTGGTGGGGTGGGGGGGGGGTAGTCTTTGGCAGTACATGCCCACAGTGGAGAGGGATACACTCCTTACAATAGAGGTAGGGGACCAGACCTACTACACTGCAATGAAGGCCATTTTAGTCAGGAAGTTTTTTTTGACACCTGAGTAGTACAGGCAATGCATCTGGGCTAGTCACAAGCTCTCTACACAAACATGGGTGGATTTTCTGGACTAGGCTGGTAAGACACTAAATGCTGGCTGAGGGGCAGGAAGGTTAATCATTTTGAAGGGTTTTACAATATATTTTTGAAGGAGCACATACTTGATAACTGTTTTCCAGAGCTGTGCCAACACCGGGAGGATAGCAAACTCTAGGAAGCTTGCTGAGGAGACAGACATCTGAGTCAGCTCCAGAGTGTCCAAGAAGGTATCGGGGGAGGGGGGGAGACTCCCAAGTTAGTGGTCAGGACTCCCAACATAAGAAAGAGAGGGGAAATAAAAAAGAAGGAGTTCTCTAAAGACCCCCAAAAAGACTCACGGAGGAAAGGGTCGGATTCCCATTCCCAATCTGACCGTCAGAATCAAAACATCCCTGGCAAAAGTCAGCAGCCCAAAACTCCCATATGCTATGAGTGTAGTGAGCATGGACACTACATGGGGGATCCCAAGTGTCCAAAAAGAGCACACCTTGCCACTGGAGGCAAGAACATTAGGAGGGGGGTAGCATAGTGCTGGGGGAGGAGTTTTTCCCAGTTAATGGGGAGAGTTTAGTGAGGTTACACTAGTGTCCTTAGGTGGCAACGAGAGGGTTCGTAAGATCCATGGGCCCTCAAATACTACTATGTATAGGCAATTGGTCATCATCAATGGGCAAGGTGTTGAGGCTCTGAGGGACCCAGGTGCCAGCATGACTATGGTACGGAGTCCTCTGTTTTCCACAGAGCAGGTGATTCCCAATGCAGTCCATCCAGGCTGTGGTGGCTGACAACCAGGAGGGTCACTATCCAGTGGCCCTGGTTCCATTTGAGAGGGGGGTTTACAGGTCTTCTGAAGGTTGCTGTGACCCCTGCCATGCCTGTGGACTGTTTGTTGGGTAATGGCCTTGAGCACACTATCTGAAAAGAAGTGGAGCTAAATGCTCATGTGGAGATGTTAAGGTTACCTGAGTGGATCTGTGCCACAAAAAGGTCCATTGCTGTCCGGGAAGGGAGTCAAAAAGGACTGAAGCCTGGAATAATGGCCCAGTTAGGTACTGAAAAGGGGAAAAGCAGCAGGCATGGGAAACTAGCCAAGAGACCCTGAAAGGCATGATCAGAAGTCTGCCTGAGGTCCTGATGAGAAAGTGGAATATCCTCTTGCACTGCCTGTTGTTTTCCTACAGGATGGTACCGCAGAAGGACGTGAGCTTCAGCTCCTTAGAACTTCTGTACGGGCATCCTGTCAGAGGTCCTCTCAGTTTAGTAAAGAAGGTGTGGGAGCAATCTCCTACGCAAGCTCCCCAGGATGCAAGGAGCTACATGCTGGCCTTCCAAAGCCAAATGGCTAAGTTGTGGAAGCAAGCTTCTGACAACTTAGACGTCGGTCAGGCTGTGATGAAAGAGTGGCATGACCAAAATTCTACCACTGTGGAGTTACAGCCTGGGCAGAAAGTGTGGGTCATGGCACCTGTGGAGCTCAGTGCCCTTCAGGACCATGTGAAAGGGCCTTATGAGGTAATTGAGAAGAAGGGTGAGGCCAACTACGTGGTGGACCTTAAGACCCTAAGGCAACTCCACAGGGTGTTTCAATTCAATCATCTCAAACCATGCTGTTGATGACAGATGGGGCAAAGGAGGAGGAGAGTGAACCAATCCCTGGCCTCTTAGCCTCCACAGAGAAAGATGGGTTTGTGGAAGGAGTAACACTATCCCCCACTCCAGCTCCTGAACAGCAGAGGGACTGTTGCCAAGTATTGGAATAGTAATCTTCTATTTTCTCCCTAACTCCTGAGATTACCCACCTGTGTACCCATGTTCTGGATAAAGGAGACAGCCTCCCAGTCATGAATAAATCCTACAGGTTGTCAGATAGGGTGTGGACCAGTATCAATAGTGAAGTCTCTAAGATGTTGGAGTTGGGGGTGATAGAACCATCCAGTAACCCCTGGGTAAGTCATGTGGTTCTGGTACCAAAAGCTGCCCCACCAGGTACTACACCTGAGCCGAGGTTTTGTGTGGATTATAGAGGGTTATCTTCTGTGACCAAGACTGATCCTCATCCCATCCCTAGTGTGGATGAGCTGATTGACAGGTTAAGGCTGCTCGGTACGTTTTTGTGTGTAAATATTTGTATTGTTTTTGAGCATAACAAAAGCCTGTGAACATCAAGACATAGTTTCAACAAGCAGCAAGCAAAATCGAATGGCTGCCCAGTACTTAAGTACCTTTAATCCTATATCAGGCAGATCACCCTAACAGAGGGTGCTAAGGAGAGGCCATCCTTCTCCACTCCAGACGATCACTATCAGTTTAGGGTGATGGCCTTTGGATTAAAGTACACCCTTGCCACCATTCAGAGGCTGTTGAGCGAGGCCCTTGCTGGCCTGGAAGCCTTCTTTGCTGCTTACCTGATGACATAGCTGTCTTTAGTAGCAGTTGGGAGGACCACCTTTTTCACCTCCAGGGAGTGCTTTAGGCCCTTCAAAAGGCAGCCCTATCAACGCCAGTAAGTGCCAGATTCGGCAGGGATCTGTGGAGTACTTGGGACACCTGGTGGGCAAGGGGAAGGTGCAACCCCTTCAGGCCAAGATAGAAACCATCATGGCCTGGCAACTCCCCAAAACTGAGACTGAGGACCAACCTGTAGCATTCATATCCAGGAGGTTACTCCCCAGAGGACAGAGGTGGAGTGCAATACAAAGAGAAGCTTTTGCTGTGGTTTGGGCAATGAAGAAGTTGAGGCCATACCTGTTTGGCACTCACTTCCTGATTCAGACTGACCACAGGCCCCTCAGGTGGCTCATGCAATTGAGAGGTGAGAATCCAAAAATGCTAAGGTGGTCCATTCCCCTACACGAGATGGACTTCAGGGTGGAACACAGACCAGGAGTAGACCACGCAAATGCTGATGGTCTGTCCAGGTTTTTTTATCTTAGTGATGAGAACTCCCTAGAGGTTGGGTAGCTCTCCCCACTTTCAGCAGGGGACACACATGTTAGACCTGTCATCCTTAGGGTGGTCCTCCCCCAACTTTTTGCCTGCCTTCCTCTACTTTGTCCTGTATCGTTTTGTTAGTCTCACGACTCTGATCACTTTACCACTGCTGACCAGTGCTAAAGTGCTTGTGCTTCTCTCGGAAAACCAATGGATCAAGAGAGCAATTTACTATTGGTGGTGTTTAAACTCTGTTTAAATGTTGTGCGAATAAGTAGCTCTTGAAGTTCTTTCTGAATGCTGGTGGGCAAGGCTGCATAGTCAGCTCTTCCTAAAAACGGTTACAGGTAGCTGGGCCCAGGTGTTGGACAGTTTGCTCGTCATTTGCAAGTGTGCCTCAGCTTCGGAGCATGAGTTGCTGTTTTGAGCTGTGGCAGGAAATTGTGTGCTTGAGGGCTTGTTGATTTTCTCAAAAAATGTTTTTTTTGCTGTGAAGTGCATCAGTGTGAACACAATTGATGCTTTTACTCTCAGCCACTTCAGGGGCCATTGGATCCTGGTGGATGTGGTGTTGGATCACTTCACGGTGTTCGGGGTTTTTGATGTCAAATGTTCAGTTTCTTTAGAAAGTCTTTTAGTAGCAAGTTTGAGAAGTTCAGTTTTGCTTTCTTTGTAGGCATATGACAATGTAGGTGACATTTCACCCATTCTTCATGTCACTTGCATTTCACTTTTCCTTTGTTTATCAAATGGGTATGCAATGTTTATCTAACAGTTTTTCCTCCGAAGGATGTTAAAACACAGGTTAGTGCAGTACACACCACGCAGGCCATTTTTGGCCTGTTTATAATGTGGTACTTTACCACCCAGTTGAATATTTTTTTAAATAACATACTTTTTATGTTATTTAAGAAAAGGCATTTAAGAGTTCAGGTCTAGATTATTTTTTAGGGTTTAGAGTAGGTAGAAATATAGGGAGGTACGTTTTTTAGGGTTCAAGGGTGAGTAGAGGTAAGGGTTTATTAGGGTTCAAAGGCAGGTAGCAGAAAAGAGAGTAAATGATTTTTAGGGGTCAGGGCTGGGTAGAGGTAATGGATTTTTAGGATTCAGGATTGGATCAAGGTAAGGTGTTTTTAGGGTTCAAGGGCAGGTAGCGGTAAAGGGACGTAAGGGCATTTTGCATATCTATATATTTACATTTATATTTATATAAAAAATGGGGGGCTCTCCACAATCAAACAAAACATGGGGCTTGCTGGGATTTCTTCCTAAAAATAATATACATCACTTTGTATACATATATACACATATTTATTTATTTATTTTTGAGTTTTATGTGGCGCTTGTTATGTGAAGAAGTTTACTCAAGCTACATGTGAGGATTCGTGTGGGTCAAAACAGTCAACAAAAAGGTATAGAAATATACAGTATTAAGGTAGCCAAAAATGGTCACAAGAGTATATAATTATAGCATTAAGGAAAAAGGTGTTGGTGGCAGATTAAAGACTGAGAGAGACAGGGGAACGCCACGAAGGCTCCTGCCACTGTGGTTAGATCTTTAGGAAAGATAGCTCAGTGTAAGAGCATGTTGAAGCAGTTGTCCATCAGTAGCAGTTTGAGGTCTCGTTTGAAGCAAGTAAAGGAGGTGTCACAGCGGAGTTCCTTGGAGAGTGAGTTCCAAATCTTCAGAGCATTTCCAGAGAAACAGCATGCCTGGGATGATTCTATTTTCAGCTTAGTAGGTGTGAGAAGTGAGTTGGAGCTTTTCAGTGCCAGGTCTCTTCCTGGACAAAAGTTTGGTTTCAAGGTATTTGGGGTGCTTTGAGTGACGGGCTTTGTGGGTGATACAAGCTGTCTTGAAGGTTTACCTTCCTTCAATGGGAAGCCAATTGAGACTCTTGAGGGCAGGTGAGATGTGGTTAAACCATTTGATTCCTGTGAGGAGTCTGGCTGCCGCGTTGAGAATTGTTCTTAGGGTTGCAAGGTGACTTTTCGAGGTTCCATTGATGATGGCGTTAACATAGTAAAGCTTCAAAAGGATATACATATGAAGTAAGGGGCTTATATATAGAAAATATTAGTTGTTACAACACAGTTTGCATTGTAAAGTACCACGTTCTAGTAACAATGCGTGGTAAAGGCATGCGTTGTACACAAAACTCATTGTAAGAACTGTTATTTTTTAATTATCTGCCAGTGGCTTGCTAATACATCACTCATTGTTCTAGGAAATTGAAGTTGTAGCTTCCCTCATCCGGTTGAATTATGTATTCAGCCTCTGGACACGTTCTTCTGTTGTATCAGTTTAAATTCCCTTGCCTTCCATCCTGATGTAATGCTTTCCTACTCATTTGGGACACAGTGCTTTGGCATGCACATTGAAACAAGTATTCATAGGGGTGCCCATCTTTTTTTATTAGGGGTAACTGTTGTCTTTTTTATCATCCCATTTATCTACCAAGGGAAGTTTTATTGGGTCCCTTGTGCTATTGACCTCAATTAAATCCTCCTCAGTTTTTCCGCACATATTTTCTCCTTACTTTCCCTACCCTCTCTTCTCCTTAAATTATAAAATGCCCTCCTATGGTTAGAGTTGGTTCTGTACACATTACAGAACCAACTCGGGGCTCGGGGTGTTATATTTTAGTATGTCTCAGCCTTCTTTTCCCTTCCCTTTAAGGATACTATGGTGTTGGACCATTACACAGATGTTCTCAGCTTGTGCTCGTCTTGCTCATTTGGAATCAAATAGGATGACTGTGCTGGCCGCCACCATGACATCTGCAGCAATGGTAAACCTAATTAATGCATGATGAGAACCTGGGAGCTTCCCTGTGGCTTCCAGACCTGTCAGTGGTTTTTTTTGTCGTGCGCTGATAGCGTCTAAAGACACACCATCTTTCCTTGTTGCATCCCCTAGAGTAAGCTGTAACATGTGTCTGCTAGGCAGCCAAGAAGAGAACTGACACCCTGCAGTGCGCCGGACAAGCTTCCCAGCTAATATCCCGAAAACTGAAGTCGACTTTAATCACATTTTATTCTTTGGCCCCTGTGAATATTTATGTCTTTCTAGATTTAGTAGAGTAAGTGCATTAAAGATAGTTGACACTTGATTGGGAAAGAAGCCAAAAAAAAAGCACAATCTTCCTTGAAGGCGGAGCACTTTGTCAAGTTTGATTATTTTATTTTCCTTGACAAGGGTCGCTTGCACGCGCTATCACGGTGTTAGCGAACAGGCGTGGAATAGAGCAATCGCTTGTCATTTCACTTATTGTCACCAAGATTTGAATGGTGATGTAATAAATAATGTCAACAGTGATATGATCGATTATGTGGGGTTTTATGGAAAGAGTTTTTATAAATAATAAAGGTTACTGATACTGCATAATAGCAATTCATATGTCCGTAGGCGTTTTTGGGACTTGAATGGTTGCAGTAGTACTGTCCAATAACAAATGTGCGATCAATGGATGCATATAAAATGGAGGCTGTACTTCTACTGTCACCATACACACATGGGAAAACAAGTATTGACAATGCCAATATGTCTAGCTTATCAATGCACTGTCAAGCCAGACCTAAAACTCCATGTACATAATGACTGCCTCCTTTTATCTGTGCTGCTGCCAGAGAAAAAAAACATATACTATCTAGTTATTTGAAACACTTTAGCAGCATTACAATGGCATGTGTGTGCCCCTGAACGTTCAAGCTCAGGCAGCAGGATAAACAAACTAAATGATCACAGCTGTGTGGAGGGCCAGCTCTTTTTTTGTGGAAGCACACAACTTCAGCCTAATCAAAAGAAACATGTACTCCTGGCACCCAACATGTGGGCGGACCAAAAAAACACCTCTCCTTGTAGACCTCACATAATTGTCTGGCAGCTGCTGCACTGTCAAGCCAGACCATGAAAAGAGAATGCATGCAGGTTTTTCAGGGCTACAACTTCCTGAAGAGCTTTGCCTTTTCTCCCATTTAGAGTGCATGCCCCATAGGTGCTAATCTGGTACTTTTGCTGTTTTCTCTGCGATGGAGGAGAGACCATTTAGCACATTTGCATTGCCACAATGACAGGAGCCTGGGACAGCAGTCATCTATAGCAATCCTACCCTATCCAAGCAGGAGTTAAACACACATTGCTCTCAACCCTTGGACAAGTATGTGGAGCTGTGGTGAGATGGCTCTCACCACTGGAGTAGCACTCCTGGGCCGCCCTAGGTGAGGACAACAAGCAGGTCAAAGACCCTAAAGTCACTTGCAGGCTCTGGAGGCGAAAGGAGAGGCCAGTTTGCTCGATCTGTCCCAGTTGCCATTTTATGGCCATGAAGGTTGGAAGGAGGAGCAAGGCCCTGGCCTCAGCCTTTTGGCTGAAAAGCCTGTGAGGTTTACCCTCCCTAATGCCCTTCCCCCTAGCTGTAGTACTTTTTAGGTCTTTAGTACAGACAGCTTTAGCTGTCTCTAGGCAGACCTATTATTCTAATACATAACATATACTTAGGGTGGGTTTGGGTCAGCCCCTTGCTCTTAATTGGATGACTTTGTTGTCTATCTCAGTTGTATCGTTTTGATTTGATAGCTTTCTTCCCTATTCTTGTCCTTGTCCTCCCAAGGAGCATTTCGGTTTCATCGTTTTGTGACTCGGAGGGTTGCATTCTTCCACTGCTTATTTAAGGGAACTCCTTTTTACTGTATTTTTAGCACTCCGTTAGAGTGCATGTGTGTTCCTTGCTCTCTCCTTGGTTTTTTTTCTCCACCATGCTCTCCTTCAATTCTCTCCCACTCCCTAATACTCCCTGCCTTGCTCCCATCCAGCTAGCCACCAAACACCTTGGGAAAGCCAGTAGCTTAGCCAAGCTAAGGCCTATTGTATTTGCCAATGCTTGTTAGAATACATGTTTGACACGCCAATTGGTTAACCTGACTCATTGGTCATGAAAAGTTTGTTCACTCTTAGTTTGCAAAATGGATTTACGAACCATGACTCCTGGTTTACAAAGCAGAACTGGCAGTTTGCCGCCGCTTAGCTGACATGAGATGGACCTCAGTAGAGCAGACATAAGGGGAAACAACCTTTACAACGCAACTTTTACAACGCACTACACTTACAACGCATTTTTTACAACGCAAAATCCATTACAACGCATTCCATTACATAGCATGACACTACAACGCATTTTTAAAAACTACCTTTACAACGCATTCCATTACAACGCATACTACCTTTACAACGCATACCATTACAACGCATAATATTACACTACACTATCCAACACTTACCCTACTGTTGCACCCCCTGGAGTTAGAATAGTAATTTTTACCCCTATACTATCCAACACTTTCCCTACTGTTGCACCCCCTGGAGTTAGAATAGTAATTTTTACCCCTATACTATCCAACACTTACCCTACTGTTGCACCCCCTGGAGTTAGAAAAGTAATTTTTACCCCTATACTATCTAATACTTACCTTAAATGTAATTTAATATTATGCGTTGTAATGGTATGCGTTGTAAAGGTAGTATGCGTTGTAATGGAATGCGTTGTAAAGGTAGTTTTTAAAAATGCGTTGTAGTGTCATGCTATGTAATGGAATGCGTTGTAATGGATTTTGCGTTGTAAAAAATGCGTTGTAAGTGCATGCGTTGTAAAAGTGGGCGTTGTAACGACATACATCCGACATAAGTTTACAATCAAAATTTAAATTTGTTAACGTTTTGATGAAGGAAACGGTCACAGTATATGCATTTTGCCATATTTCTTCGTTGACTAACAAGTTGTATGTTCTCAAACCCTATGGAACTAACCAAACCACGTCCGGTGTGATTCAGTCACTCAGAAAATGTTTAAAAACAGGATCCAATAATATCAGATTGAACCTTCAGAATTTCAGGTGGCAGCACGCAGGGTGGGTCTTTCCGGTAGGAGCAGGGAGATGCATGGCAGGGCAGCTGTGACGTTCAGCTGCGGACTTTCATCCATGCAGGGGCTTTCTGCATCACTCTGCTTTTTAAATCTCAGGGGGAAGTGTGTGATCCTGGCCGCGGGGCAGGTTTGTTCCCAGTGAGTTGTGAATCAGAAGTAAACAATCGGATTAGGAGACAGCGCAGCATCAGCTGGTAGCAAGCCCTTTATTTTTGGATCACAGACAGAGCTGCCCAGAATATGTGGAGCGCAAATAAATCAAATGTCTCTGCTGCGCGCATAAAAGAATAGCAGAAAATTGAAAAATGGGACAAAGGCACGAAAAACTGAAATGTTTGATATTTTTGTATTACCCACGCATTGTCAGCAGCACCTGAAAGCACCGTTCTCCGTGTACACCTAGGCATTGACTATCCTCTCAACATACCTGAGTACTTCCCCAGGGACTACTTTATGGCGGTGCCACCGGTGCGGCAGCACTGGGCACAGACCAGGAGGGGGGCACTGACCTTTTGGGGGATCCCGCATCTAGCAATAACTTATGATTTAAAAGCACCTGCTGCAGTGTTCCTTGTGCGTCAAGCTTTCAGGCAGCAATAAAAATGTCAAGATAACTTGTGATTAATGCTCCTGCTAGAGGGAGAGATGGAGTTTGGTCTAGTGGCAGCCTTGACTCATGATAAAGTAGCGGAGAGGGTTAATATGCCCGCTGCAAAGAACAGATCTGTATTTTATGTGGATAGATGAGTGGATTAGTAAAGACAGCTTTTACCAACGCTTTAAAGCAAACAAAATGTTTGTGAGAGAGGGGCTATGGAGGGATGAGGGACACTATTACAGGGTCGTAGTGAGAGAATCGGAGGAGAAGGTCAAGGAGAGAGGGTGGGGGCTAAAGCCGGCCCTGTACCACCCCTATCAGCAGCACACCCACCCACAACCCCAAGGACATACCTGTGCAACACACTCAAGATCTACCCTATCAGCGTAATGTCTAGGCTCTGCCTTCCTAGCACAACCATGCATTACCAGAATCAGTATATATAAAAGCGCTACCCAACCAGAAAACACCAGCACTCCTCTCTCAGCCACACCCCTAAGCACTGCCCTCCTTGCACACCCATTTGCTAACCTAATGCACAGCCATGTGGTACCCACCTAATACAGCCAAGCATCCCATGTCAAAAGAACTCTTACACTACCGTAGAGGCACACTCAAGCACTAAGGATTGGGCACAGCCATGCACCACCCTATCAACAGGGCTCCAATGCTAATCCCTCCGGGCACACCCATGAACGACCCCGTAACGATGCCCAAGCATCAAAACACCACCCTATCACTATGATTCCTATGCACTTCTACACAGCTCACCATTGCACTAACCTATACGCAGACCCAAACACTACACAACCAGAACACCCAAGCACCCAAAAACTATCACTATCCTCTGCACTTCTCTATTAGCACAACCATGTACTACCCTAGCAGAAGGACTCCTGTGATATCCCCATCCAGCACACTCAAGCACTACCATCACAGCATACCAAGTCCCACCCCATTCATGCAAAACACCAACTAATGATGCTCTCAGCACATCTATCAAGACACCACTCTCCCATCACTGCCCTTTCGGAAAACCCAAACATTGCACTCACAGGCCTCCCTGAACACTCATAGCATACCTAAGCACCAGCATGGACCTAAATTCAAAAGCGGAAATGACTTACATGTTAATTGACCTTCACTTTCACTCACACATACATATGCTTATACATATACAGGCATTCACACATGCACACACACTCACACACTCTGCCTACGCATGCACACAAATTCACACATACACATTCTCTCTTATATAAACACACTCAAAACTGCAAGCACACACACAGCATACATACATTTAAAAGCATTTTTTTCACTTACCTCAGCTGCCAAGGAAAGTCATAGTCCAGCTATTTTTGTATTCCATTCTTATTAAACTAACACCGAATAATGTAATATTATTCATTATTATTACAATAAAAAAAATTGACAAGACATGAGAGTGAAGCCCCCGCCGACGTCCAGAAGGACAAGATTTTTCTGTTCCTGCCACTGATTTTGCCACTGCTGATGCTAGGGGTCACAAAGGAAGTTCCAGAGGTCACGAGGGGCATGCCAGGGGTCGCAGTTCCCAGTAAAACCCAAGTAGTATCCTCACAGCACACCCAAGAACAGCCCTTTATTTGTCGAGTACTACCCTGTTCATAGCTCAGCCTCACCACAAGTGCCACCAGCCCCATGATCAGTAACTCACAGACATACTAAAGCACAGCCCTTCTGGTGCACACACAGCCCTGCTACATTTCTGAGGTCCTTGCAGGACTTGCTTCTCTAGTCCAGGTATTTGTGTTTGAATTCTGAGACGTATAGTCTTGTTTATTCCAGTATACAACCGAGACTTCAAGTCCACGAAATAAAAAACAACCTGGACTGGAGCAGGTCATTACCCATGGATCTGGGAAATTTGGCAGCTATTGCTGCCACATGCCCAAGTAGTACACTAATAACAGATCTCCAAGTCACAACGCTCCCAAAGAACAGAATAACCAAACACTACCATCCCAATAGACTCCAGTACTTCCAATTGGTAAACCCAAGGCTCACCCGCCCATCAACTCCAAGTACAACCACACATGCTCACCAAGGCAACCTTAGACTAAAGTCATGCATAGACACTCAAACATACACACTCCACACCATAAGTGATTTCACACAGCACACAACTATCTTCTCAGCACACACATTCAACCCTTCAAAGCAAGTGCACTATACTCTCAGCACTAAACACTACCTTCCTAGAGCAATAAGAAGCACCCTTCCAGCACACCCAATCACAACAATGCCAGCTCATCCAAACACTACCCACCACACAGACCTAAGAATCACCATCCCAGCACACCCAAGCACTATACTCTCAGCACACCTCAAAGCTACCCTTCCAGCACACCCAATCACAACAACGCCAGCACATCCAAACTTTACCCACCACACAGACCTAAGTATCACCATCCCAGCACACCCAAGCACTATACTCTCAGCTCACCTAAATGCTGCCCTTCCAGTACACTCAATAATGGCACCGCCAGCACATGCAAACTCTACCCACCTCACAAACCTACGAATCACCTTCCCAGCACATCCAAGCACTATACTCTCAGCACACCTCAAGGCTACCCTTCCAGCACACCCAATCACAACAACGCCAGCATATCTAAACTCTACTCACCTCACAGACCTAGGAATCACCCTCCCAGCACACCCAAGCACTATACTCTCAGCTCACCTAAATGCTGCCCTTCCAGTACACCCAATCATGGCACCGCCAGCACATCCAAACTCTACCCAACTCACAGACCTAAGAATCACCCTCCCAGCACATCCAAGCACTATACTCTCAGCGCAACCTAAATGCTGCCCTTCCAGTACACCCAATCACAACAACGCCAGCACATCCAAAGTCTACCCACCACACAGACCTAGGAATCACCCTCCCAGCACACCCAAGCACTATACTCTCAGCACACCTCAAGGCTACCCTTTCAGCACACCCAATCACAACAACGCCAGCACACCCAAACTCTACCCACCACACAGACCTAAGTATCACCATCCCAGCACACCCAAGCACTATACTCTCAGCTCACCTAAATGCTGCCCTTCCAGTACACCCAATCATGGCACCGCCAGCACATCCAAACTCTACCCACCTCACAGACCTAAGAATGACCTTCCCATTACATCTAAGCACTATACTCTCAGCGCAATCTAAATGCTGCCCTTCCAGTACACCCAATCACAACAACGCCAGCACATCCAAAGTCTACCCACCACACAGACCTAGGAATCACCCTCCCAGCACACCCAAGCACTATACTCTCGGGCACCTAAATACTGCCCTTCCAGTACACCCAATCATGGCACCACCAGCACATCCAAACTCTACCCAACTCACAGACCTAAGAATCACCCTCCCAGCACATCCAAGCACTATACTCTCAGCACACCTCAAGGCTACCCTTCCAGCACACCCAATCACAACAACGCCAGCACATCCAAACTCTACCCACCACACAGACCTAAGAATCACCCTCCCAGCACACCCAAGCACTATACTCTCAGCGCACCTAAATGCTGCCCTTCCAGTACACCTAATCATGGCACCGCCAGCACATCCAAACTCTACCCACCTCACAGACCTAAGAATCACCTTCCCAGCACACCCAAGCACTATACTCTCAGCACACCTCAAGGCTACCCTTCCAGCACACCCAATCACAACAACGCCAGCACATCCAAACTCTACCCACCACACAGACCTAAGAATCACCATCCCAGCACACCCAAGCACTATACTCTCAGCTCACCTAAATGCTGCTCTTCCATTACACCCAATCATGGCACCGCCAGCACATCCAAACTCTACCCACCTCACAGACCTAAGAATCACCTTCCCAGCATATCCAAGCACTATACTCTCAGAACACCTCAAGTCTACCCTTCCAGCACACCCAATCACAACAACGCCAGCACATCCAAACTCTACCCACCTCACAGACCTAGGAATCACCCTCCCAGCACACCCAAGCACTATACTCTCGGCGCACCTAAATACTGCCCTTCCAGTACACCCAATCATGGCACCGCCAGCACATCCAAACTCTACCCAACTCACAGACCTAAGAATCACCCTCCCAGCACATCCAAGCACTATACTCTCAGCACACCTCAAGGCTACCCTTCCAGCACACCCAATCACAACAACGCCAGCACATCCAAACTCTACCCACCACACAGACCTAAGAATCACCCTCCCAGCACACCCAAGCACTATACTCTCGGCGCACCTAAATGCTGCCCTTCCAGTACACCCAATCAAGGCACCGCCAGTACATCCAAACTCTACCCACCTCACAGACCTAAGAATCACCCTCCCAGCACATCTAAGCACTATACTCTCAGCGCAACCTAAATGCTGCCCTTCCAGTACACCCAATCACAACAACGCCAGCACATCCAAAGTCTACCCACCACACAGACCTAGGAATCACCCTCCCAGCACACCCAAGCACTATACCCTCAGCACACCTCAGGCTACCGTTCCAGCACACCCAATCACGCCACCGCCAGCACATCCTAACTCAACCCACGTCAAAGACCTAGGAATCACCCTCCCAGCACACCCAAGCACTATACTGTCAGCCCACCAAAATGCTACCCTTCCAGCTCACCTAGGAAGTACCACCCCAGCACACCCAAACCCTACCTTGGCAGAAGAAGCAAGCAATACTCCATTTGGCACACCCGGTTGCTAGCCTTATCCCAACCTACACTTTAGTGGGCAGCCCTGTTGCTAATTTCTTCCACTATTTAACTCTCCTTGGCGTTCTGCCCTGCTTAGCTTGCCCTTTTGTGGACGTGTCTAAATCTGCTGAACAAACGAGGTCTCTTTGTACCTGAGGTATGCACAGATAGACTTAAAAGAAAAGCCAGCAATGTGTGTCAGTGCTGGGTCAGCTGCTTTAAGAGCCAAGATAAGTGTTGTGATAGGACTGGAGCAAAGTAGGCACCTGGCAAGAGCCTGGTGCCAGATCCGCATTCCGTTCTGTATGGATCGGGTAACTGGAGAGAGTCACAAAGTTAACAAACATTGGCAAACGCAATAGGTCTAGCACTGGCTGCCAGCCTTTTGGGTTTGAGAATGCCTGTTTTGCTGAAGTGTGCTGACCAATTGCCCCATGCTGTATGCTGCAGTGGGCAGAGGGAAAATGTGAATGGAACAACAGCAGACCAATGAATGAAGAGGTTTAAAGCGCCTCTAAGTATGGATTTTATTTGCAATTTTGGTAAAATCAAAATGTTTTGGCTAAAGCCAGACCTAAAAAACATTTGCTAAAATCAAAAATATTTTTGGGTCTCAAAAAGCACACATTGCCATAGTAGCCCATGCTACTTAAGGTAACTACTTTCTGTGCAGATGGACCACTTGAATGATAATTTTACTTACAGTGGAGTTAGCTAATCGCTAAAGTGTGCTGTCCTTATAGTAAAATATTAATGGTAGCCAGATCAGAGAGTGGTGGAATCAGTAAGAAGGCAAGAGCAAAGGATGTTGTGAAAAGAAAGAGAGTAGCACTACTAGATAACAAGCATTGACATAAACAATTGGTTTCACCTTTGGGACCTTATGCATGTTTAGCCATGCAGCACATTTTCCTGGGTACTGTGCAGCCAGGGATTGAGGAGCTAAGCAATTACTACACACTGGTGACTTTTTTTTACTCATGGGCGAACGGCTCTCAACGAAGTCTCTCAATCAATTTATGGCAAGCATTATTTGTTTCAATAAAAGTCAATTCGGGTTCTCTCACTTTGAAGCCAAATGGTGAGATCCACCGGCTTTGCAAATACTTATTTGCTTCTTGGCCTAAGGGAGAGCAGGAGAAAGGGCTATGAGAGAGAGGGAGATGCTACACAATGACTCTAGTGTTAAAAAATCATAATTAGAAATTATTATTGGAGTAGTTGAGCCTTAAATCATAATATTTGTGTTAGCACAGGCATTGCAGAAACCCAGATAAAAAAAAAGAGGATTTCACCGTAGAAAGACCACTTACTCCACTTAAGCTGTATGGACCATTTGATTACCGGTTGGGCAGTAGAATACATAAATTATTATGGATCACTGGGCTTCTCAAACCTTTGGGCCCTGGTGGCACTGCGCCTGTTGCACTATTGCTGGCTATGCACCTAGCCTTCGAGTTTGATAAAACATATTTATCTATACTTAATGAAAGGCTTTGAACAATATTTTTGCCGGTGAGGCAATCCATTTTGAGAACTGTAGCAGCGAGTTATGTTTCCAATTTCATTTGGTTACTTTGCCTTAGAAACCCTCCATTGCATTGCTAAATTGAACAATTAACAAAGTAGCCAAGGTTTTATCCAGGCCAGCCAGCTGTTTCTGGAGTATTCTCTGAAGTAGGCAACAAAGACATACAGGATTTACTTAGGTTGTTAATATCAGCTACACTTACTCCGAGGATTGGTCGACTAACAGTACAGACGTATGACGTTTAGATACAACAAACATGCAGAAGTGCACAGGGAGGACTTTCACTGCTGACCTCGCAGGTCAGACATCTGACCCTATATCCGCACGCCAGCAGACATTGGTTATTGCTACATTTGACAAATACTTAATTTAACTTTCACGTTGCCCGTGTGGCAGCTGGCTGGCATGATGATTGGCCAGGAGTTCACAAAGGGTTTACTGTTGCTTTCATAGAGGTGCTGTGATGTTGGCAGACAGGCTCTGCAGCATTTTTCAAGTTCCAGCTTTGCCAACCAATTACTTTGCGAATATTATCACAGAGATGACTTAGGCGCTGATGACAGAGATAGGGATTAATGAATATATGTCTGGGCCAGCAGGTTTTGAAGCTTTTTTCACCAGTGCCACAGTCAAAGTTACCGATTGTGTAGAAAATGACAGAAGGCTTTAAGTTGTACAATGAATTATTTATGCCGAGTGAGTGACACTAAGCTAAGCACTCATAGTACCTACTAGTTCTGGTCTCATCCGTTGGCTATCCTCTGGCCTACAGTGGTAATCGCGCCCTTTCTTATACTGCTATCATTTATTTGCGCCCTGAGGCAGCTGGAAGAATATTCATGGTCCCTGCTGGGAAGCGGGTAAGAGGGTGCCACATCTGAACTGGAATGTGACTGAGTACAGTCAGAGCTGTTCGCTTCAAGCTGTTACGAACAGGATTCGGAACTGTGCAGGGAAACCCCATTGGAATTCGAATCCGACGCCTTAACCACTTGGCCAACGTGACTGACGAAAGTAGCATGCGACGCTTCCTTAACAAGGTATTTGCATGAAGTGACAGTGACTTTACTGTGAACGACGGCTATGTGCGTTCTTTACCACCACATTACACTAGGGCTGGTAACGCAAGCAAGAGAGACATATTTGATGCTGTTCTTTGGTCTCTAGGCGATGGACTATGAGGTGTGGAAGAAGGAATGGAAAGAAAAGACGGATATTTTAGTAGTGATCCAAGATGGCCACATGATCAAACTTAGGTGCAGTGCACCAAAGAAGAAAGACTGTATACGAATAAACATTATATACAGAAGATACGTAACGTAGAAATGTAAGACAGCTTGAAGCTTCAAAAAAAGATAACAGCCTACATTAATACAAAGTACAGCATTATTTTTATTTTAAAACGGTAAATCAGCGGAAATATATGACAGACGCACAGTCTAGTATTGGAAGACTAGAATGTCCTTGAAATAGAAGACGGACTGCACTGCAGACGTGTCTGCTGTGTCTGGTAATGGTACGCTTCTAGGGCGATGCTGCCAGAAATTGTGACAATGCCGAGCAGGCCATTAAGAAAGGGTTCCGGTATGTGCGGTAGTGTACACATTTGTTTAGGTACCCCGTGTCCAGAAAACACATAATTGTGGTTGGGCGATTAGGGCAGCGTGCCGCTGGTGCCGGGAGGTACCAGGCAAGCCATTATACAGGGGGTCCGGTAGAAGTGGTAGCACACACAAATGATAAGTTCCACACTACCTCCTTGGAAGAATGAAAAAAATGAAACATGAAGCACGGCGCCCATCCGTGAAGCAGGCACCGTCCATATAAAACAAAAACAAAAGTTTGTTTACACACACTACTGGTTGGAGAGTGCAAGCCCGGCGTCCATGAAGCAGGCGCCATGCTGAAGCACAAACCCGAGGCAGACCTCCAAAAAATATAGGGAGCACAAAGGAGCATATATTAAAAAAAGATTAAGACCACATGTAACAGGGGCAGTCTCCTGGAAGGGTTGGAAACACCAAAAGGTGCGACTAAATAAGCATATTTACCAAACAAAAGTAGGCATTTACGAACAGCAGCAACAGGAATGAATGGAAAAGATGGGAAGTGCTTGAAGCCTACATTGTAAATACGAAGCCCACATTGTAGATACAGCGTGTCTTGAAAGAGACAGAGCATGCGCTGCCTAGGCAAGACGTTAAAACCAGGGAAAGTAAGAGATGGCCTCAAAATTGAAGGGCATTTCGGATTAAATGAAAAGGGATGACAAGTAGGTGGCAGTGAACTGCATGACATAATGATAACCATGATTAGGATAAGACTGTCGAACACATGGAATAACGAGTGGAGACAGGACATGATAATGTAAACAAGTTAATCTTGATTGAATTCAGCAGTGTGCATCTACTGGTGCATAAAACGGACGAGCCAAGGTCAGAGGATTAAAAGCAGAGTGTGCAGCAGCAGCTCAAGTAGTTGCTGGGAATTGGGTCCATCTCTTGTACTGCTCCCGGGCCCTCAGCAAAGACTCATGTTACCATTCGAGGACACTGGGGAGGCTCGTGGGGGGGTGGGGAACATATATCACAACAGTGAGTAGAATATATCATCCCGCAGGAATATCAAGTGCACAATGTCGACGTCCGAAATAGCATCAAGGTATATATAGGATAGGGTACATTTACTATTCTGAACTTCATATCAACTTACCTTAAAAATATGTTCGTGCTGTCAAAGTACATAGATGTGGAGTTCAGTATAGCAAGTCTCTAGTTAGCTATACATACTTATGTTGAGGATGTAGTGGTAGTCGATAATCTGCACTCAAATCAATGTTGTTACAGGGTGACATAAAAAGTGGACATTGTGGTGCACACACCAGAAGCTGGATAGAAGAGAAGTGAGCACTGCAACATTGACCCTCGTACTGCCCACCGTCGCCAAATACTAACCTCCTGACAAAGGTTTGCTAATCTTACTCAACTATCACATGTGAGACCCGCGGGCAGACATTTGCACTATTTTACTTATACTCGCTATCCTACCCACATCAGTTTCCCTCTAAAACCTCTTTCTAGTTAGTAACCCAAGCCATCACCTATTAATTTTGGCTCCCGCAACACCCAGCGCCAATTGCGAAACCCATAGGGCCAAGTACAATATTAGAAAACAATACACCGCAGCCCGATTAATAAAAAATAAGGGTAGTTCAAAGAGAGATGTGGAAGGCAATGGCCAAGAAATATAGCTTCATATCTCAGGTACAGGCAAAACAGCAGAAGTAGTAGAGACACTGTCATGGAAGGTTTGAGATAAGGCAACATAGGGGATAAATCTTTGTGGGTAATCAATCAAGAAATAGGAACATATTCCTAATGAAGGCCTTAGGCTGTAGGAGAGATAGTATAAAATAAGGGACCAACTACGGGACCTGGAGAGTCCCCATAGATGAGAGAGTTAGAGCATGCATCAGTGAGGCAGACACCTTGTACAAGATAACAATTAGAGCATGCGTCTGTGAGGCAGACACCTTATGAAAGATTACAGTTAGAGCATGCATCAGTGAGGCAGACACCTTGTGCAAGATAACAATTAGAGCATGCGTATGTGAGGCAGACACCTTATGAAAGATTAAAGTTAGAGCATGCATCAGTGAGGCAGACACCTTGTGCAAGATAACAATTAGAGCATGCGTATGTGAGGCAGACACCTTATGAAAGATTAAAGTTAGAGCATGCATCAGTGAGGCAGACACCTTGTGCAAGATAACAATTAGAGCATGCGTCTGTGAGGCAGACACCTTATGAAATATTACAGTTTGAACATGCAACATTGCGACAAAAACCTTTTGCAAGATTACAGTTACAGCCTGAAACAGACACCTTGTGTAAGATTACAATTAGAGCATGCATCACTGAGACAGACACCTAATGCAAGATTACAGTTAGAGCATGTTTCAGTGAGACAGGCATTTTATGCAAGGTTACAGTTAGAGCATGCATCAGTGTGACAAAAACAACTTGTGCAAGATGTTAGAGCCCGTATCAGTGAAACAGACACCTTGTGCAAAAGAACAGTTAGAGCCTGAGACAGACACCTTGTGTAAGTTTACAGTTAGAGCATGCATTACTGAGACAGACACTTTCTGCAAGATTACAGTTACAGCATGCATCATTGAAATAGGCACACTGTGCAAGAGATTAGCTAGAGCGTGCATCAGTGAGGGCCCAGTTATCTAGAGAAAGAAGACACTGTGCACAAGAGAACAGTTAGAGCATGCATCAGTGCGACAAACACCTTGTGCACAAGAGCAGTTACAGCATGCATCGGTGATACCAACACATTGTGCACAATAACAGTTAGAGCATGCATCAATGATACAAACATATTTTGCACAAGAACAGTTAGAGCATACACAAGTGAGACAAACACCTCGTGCACAGGAACAGTGAGTTCATGCATCAGTGAGACAAACACCTCGTGAACAAGAACAGTTAGAGCATACACAAGTGAGACAAACAATTTGAGCACAGGAACAGTTAGTTCATGCATCAGTGAGACAAACACCTCGTGCACAAGAACAGTTAGATAATGTATCTGTGAGACAAGCGCTTCATGCACAAGAACAGTTAGAGCATGCATCAGTGAGACAAACACCTCGTGCACAAGAACAGTGAGTTCATGCATCAGTGAGACAAACACCTTGTGCACAAGAACAGTGAGTTCATGCATCAGTGAGACAAACGCCTCGTGCACAAGAACAGTTAGAACATGCATCAGTGAGAAGAAACACCTCGTGCACGAGAACAGTGAGTTCATGCACCAGTGAGACAAACACCTCGTACACAAGAACAGTTAGAGCATGCATCAGTGAGACTAACACCTCATGCACAAGAACAGTGAGTTCATGCATCAGTAAGACAAACACCTTGTGCACAAGAACAGTGAGTTCATGCATCAGTGAGACAAACACCTCGTGCACAAGAACAGTTAGTGCATGCATCAGTGAGACAAACACCTTGTGCACATGAACAGTGAGTTCATGCATCAGTGAGACAAACCCCTTGTGCACAAGAACAGTTAGAGCATGCATCAGTGAGACAAACACCTCATGCACAAGAACAATGAGTTCATGCATCAGTGAGACAAACACCTTGTGCGCAAGAACAGTTAGAGCATGCATCAGTGAGACAAACATCTCGTGAAACAGAACAGTTAGAGCATGCATACGTGAGACAAACACGTTGTGCACAAGAACAGTTAGAGCATGCATCAGTGAGACAAATACCTCTTGCACAAGAACAGTTAGAGCATGCATCAGTGACACAAACACCTCGTGCACAAGAACAGTTAAAGCATGCATCAGTGAGGCAAACACTTCGTGCACAAGAACAGTTAGATCATGCATCTGTGAGACAAAAACTTTGTGCAAAAGAATAGTTAGAGCATGCATAAGTTAGACAAACACCTCATGAACAGGAACAGTTAGAGCATGCAGTTAAAGCACACATTAATGAGATAGCCACCTTGTGCGAGATTACAGTTACAGCATGCTTCAGTGAAGGCCCTGTTATTCAGAGAAAAATGCACGCAAACATCTTGTGCAAGAGAACAGCAAGAGCATGCATCAGTTCCTTCCTCAAAGGGGTAGTGACTTTCTTTGTGAAAGTGTGTGCTTCCCATGATGTTCATTTGCTCAACAGCTCATCTTGCTGGCTTGCTAAACATACTAGGCTTGTCCTTCCAGATCTGCTTGTGGGCACACGTCTTGGTTTGCATTTAGTTAATCTGGTGATCCTTCCTGTAGTCATATATGCTGCTACTTCAAGGGTTATATTCAGGGGCGGCTCCTCCGTTCGAGGGAGGGGCATCGCCCCACTGAAATTCCCCCAGAGAGAAAAATAAAATGGCAATGAAGTTAATGAATTACCATTTTATTTTTCTTCACCCAGTACCGAATGGAGCGTCAAGACTGGGGCGGGGCTGCTGCTGAATGACAGCAGCAGAGAGAGCAGGGCACTTTCAGTTTAAAGTGCGCATGTCTTTTTGGTCGTCCGTCTTATGATGGCCAGCCACACATGCTTACTTTAAACCTCTCAAACCCAGCTGTCTTTAGTGTGGCCACTCTCACCAATCCTAGCACTGCTCTCATGTTGGTGAGATCAGCGTTAGAATTGGTAAAGGGAATTTGGAGCCTGCCTGCCTGCCTGCCTTGAGGAGAGAAGTCCATCGAGGAGGAAGAGGACGTTGCGTTGCGCTCGCAGCTATATTGTTTTAATTTACTTTTTTTTAATGTCCCACTGCCCTACCACCCTGGGAACTTGCCAGCTGCCACTGGTTATATTCTTTTGTGGATCTGTCAAGAGCCATCCCACCAACTGTTTTTCTTCCACAGAATCAAGCTTCCGTAGGATCTCGAAGAGCATTTTGTTCTGCACCACTCCTTACCCATTACTGGCTCCAACATGGGGTCAAGCATCGCTACCTTTGTAGAACACAACCTTCTACATATAGCAGTATTTCTAAGCAAACGCCACTCATGATAGAAATACTTATGAACATTTGGTGTGGTTTTTGTGCATTGTTTTTAAACTTATTCACTGTGGCGGGTGTTAAATAATTGTACTCTTTCCGGTCAAACACCAAGCTTTTAAATCATTACAGTAAAAAAAATTATAGCTCTCACAGGAAAGCTTTCTGGGAGGCTTTTTCCTTGAAACACAAAAATCAAGATTTTCCTTCACAATATACAGAGCCATAGACATATACACGTTAATATGCGGATTCGTTGAAAAATGCATCTTTCATATAGTCGATGAACGCAGTTTCTTCCCATTTCAAGCAGAATGTTGCAGGGTTCCTCAGTTTACAGAGTAACGAATTCAAGATCCTTCTTCTGTGTTTTTTATTTTTAGGCCTTGTCTTTGACAGAGCATGCCCTGCATGTGCTTTCACTTGCCACGGAAAAAGTATACAACAAGGGGCTTGTAGGCCATTGCTTGTCAATTGTTGGCTTATTTTCTGCCTTCTACATGGGCAGTACCTGCTTGCTTCACTTCCTTTTCTTTCCTATGGAGTGAGGACCAAGTACAGAGAGCTTCATCTTGATTAAGGTCTTTCCGCTGCTGGCGCTGTGATTGAGGTATTATTTTTAGGTCGAGCTTTCGAGACCTCTTGTATATACTTTTGTATATACTTATATGTGTACTGTGTGGGCTCTGGAGATCAGCCCCAGGACTTGTCTGCTTCCGCTTCGGGACTTTATATTCTGTTCAACTGCCTCCACTTAACTGTCTTGATAGAAAACGACCACCAGAGTTCAGTAAAATACCAGAATTGCTTTCTGCTTGGTCACCTGCCTCTTTTGAACTGTCTGGATGGAAAACAACCAGTAGAGGTTAGTAAAATACCAGAATTGCTTTCTGCTCAGGGACTTTCTTTATTTTATTTTTCTGGCAACTACATCTATTCAACTTTCTTGATAGAAAACGACCAGCAGAGGTCAGTAAAATACCAGAGTCACTTTAGCATTCTCTAGATTCCAGTCCATAGAAATTGTCTTCCATAAATACCCGTAGACAATAATATTTTTTTCAAATCCTGTATTTTCAGTGATATGACCACCGATGGCCCTGATTTTATATTAAAAACAGAGCTTTGGACTATACCATTTCCCGCTGAAAGGCAATATTTCTCTCCATGTGTTCCCATACCTGGTGTGCCACGCAGTTTGGTGCTTTCTTTCCCTCCATGTTAAAGAACATTAGATGTTTTAGCACCCAGGCTAATGTGCTGCATAGCTAAATACCTATAAGGTCCAAAAGGAGAGATCGATTGTATTGCAAATGCTTGTTCATGTTGTTTCTTCTTTTATTCTTAGTGTCAGTGTTAGCAACTGGCTCACTACCAAGAGCTTGTGAGTCTTAGGTGCTAATGTACAAAGATTTCTGTCAAATAAATCACAAATTGTGACATTTAACGATTCACAATTTGAGACTGAATGCATTGGTATTTTGCTAATCGACTTATGTACTAATAGGTCGGCTCTCAAAATACAAAATTGCAGTGGATCGCAATTCGACATACCGCATTAATATGCTTGAGGTAGGCCGCAAAATTGTGACCCACTAAGATGCACTCGCAAGTCTGATGGCCTGCTGGGGTTAACAGACTGCCGTATCTGTTATTGCTTCTGAATAAAGCAACCTTTTTTAAAAAATGCAGACCATTTTCCTTAAAGGAAAACGGGATGCGTTTGGGAAAATAATACAAAATTACACAAACCATTTTTAGGAGCAGTCAGTAGTCCCATGGACCATTGCCTGCGCCTAAAAAATGTTGGGGTGAACATTCACAAAAGGGGAAGGAGACCCTTAAAGACCCCTTTATCTTTGAGGAGGTGGTAAATTATTAGTGATTTGCAACTGATATTCGGTTGCAAAACAATGCTACACCCCTAAAGCAATCAGTATCTAGAAGGGACGCCCTTAACACGCTCCTTCCAAATACTGATTCAACATCTATTCCCAAACCCCAATTGCAATTTGGTAAGATTCAGTAACATCTCACTAAACCATTATTGGGGTTTGGGCAATTAAAAAGTGCCAATTTGGGGTTGGAAAGGCTCCGTTTTTAAGAATCAGAGCCTTACCAACCGCAAAATAGCTTAGTACATGAGTGTCAAAGTCTCAGCAAGAAACAAATGCAGCTGCAAACTTGGAATAAGGAGAACCCTGAAGGAGCACACGTCTTTCCAGCATTAAAATACTTTGGCTTTTCAACTCAGGGCTATAATTTGAACATGGATGTCATAAAAATTAAACAGTAAGAGCCTGCCTAATGACTGCTCCCAACCTGACGTACATGGCTGTCATAAAAATTAAAGCGAAAGAGCTTAATGACCGCTCGCCACATTACCTTTACTTTGCTGCCACCTTAATTGCTACTTCGCGCATTTTGATCGCTAAGCATGCTTTTTCAGAAATAGATGGCGCGTTCACTATCGCGGCTGGACTACTGCAATAGTCTTCACGGAGGGATTAATAAAGCCACCCTGAGGAGACTACAGGTAGTTCAGCATGCAGCAGCCAGATTGGTCCTAGGGCTTCCTCGTAGAGCGTCTGCCTCTGCCGCCCTGAAGACCCTCCACTGGCTCCCGGTTCATAAAAGAATCTTGTTTAAACTATTGTTGACGACTTTCAGAGCATACCGCCGCCTGGGTCCGGTATACTTTTCAACAAGATTCAAACCATACACTACAGCGAGAAAACTTAGATCTAGTGCTGCAAACTTGCTTAAAGTGCCTGGCTTCGAACTAACAACCAGAGGAGGGAAATTGGCCACGGTATTGGGAGCAAAAGCCTGGAATTGCATGCCAAAGGAAATCGGAGCAATTGAACAGGAGGAGCAGTTCAGAAAGGCTTTAAAGACATGGATCTTTGGAACATCTGATGCCTGCTGCCTGGCCCTAATTTAGGTCTCAATCTACGCAGCTGATCTTTGTCATTTACAGATTCCGTTAGGAGTGACAGATGCGCTATACAAGCAACACCTTTAATTTAATTTAATTTAATTTAATTTCACTTGGATTACCAGTTGCCCAGGTCTCTATTGCAAAATGCCTGTTGCAGTTACCCTGCCTACAACTACAATTGGTAAGTGATTAGACCGCGTCAGAGTACCCAAAATGGCTGGCCATTTAGAAAATCCTGCTTTCCTCCCCCATTGTAACTGCATAGACCGAGGACCCAGATTTTTCTTTAACAAAGCAAAGCCCTCTGAGATATTCGATTTTTATATATAAAAGTAATTTGTGACTTAAATACCATGCCCCTGAATATTTTGAAAACGTCAAAAATAAAGTGGCTTACTATTCCTTCTCTACCCTTTCCATGAGATAGCAAGACTGTTTACCCAGATAGCACAGACCAATTTCCTTGCGTCCAAAAGTGGGCGAATATAGCCTCAATTTTGTAAAGTGGTGTTTTTCATTCTCGGGCACTGCGGACACAGTGGAAACAAAAGTACTGCTTGCGTTTTACAGGAAGTTATTAATTTACTCTCTTAGAGTTCTTCCGCTGTTGCTATGATTGAGGTTCTATTTTTCGTGTTGCTTTTTATTTCCAATTTTCTTCTTCCTGTCTTTTTGTTCTATGTTGCTTCTATTCTCCATCCCTAACTCCCCACTATAACAAAAAAGCTAAACTACAATTGTAAACCAAATAGAACTAAAAACAAAAATACAGCAGGAAATTGAGAAAGGAGCAAAACTTCAAAATAATACAAGGTCCGCTAGAAAATTAGGTCTCCAAATAATCCTGGGAGATTTTCTAAGTGCAAATAACACCTACCTGATACTTGCATGTTCCATATACTCAACACTATCATTAACCTTCGAGACAATATTCCACTTCACAGGGGAACATCCAGGCACACTCTGCACAGGGTCTTGAATTCTCACAAGGTAACCCAATGGCAACTCAATTCCTTTCACATGCTTTTCACAATTGTATCTTTTCTGCACATGCCCTATGTGTTTTCTTACAGCAGACAAGTCTGCCACTTCATTCTTTACCATTCTAGCAATATAGAAGAGAACTAGCTTTGAGACTGGTTTTTGGAGTAGCAAAGGTTTGAAGGCATTCACCCTGGCAGTAGAATGTGGTGTGACAATGCAGTACCACATCCTATCCATGAGTATCATTTCTAGCTCTAACTTAGAGAAAATGGCCAGATGTATGTTGTACTTCAACATCTTATTCACTCTTTCTACCATACCATTATTTTGGTGCAACAGAGTAATGTTCAATTTAAGTAACCAAGTGATGCTTCTACGCTTCACTAGAGACAAACTGCACCCTGTTGTTAGAACATGCGTGGATATCCTTCAATGGCAAATGCGTTTTCCGAGAAAATAGATGACATCATCTGTGTCTGATTCCCTAAGAAAGACGTAGTATAACCATTTTCAATGAAAATCTAGAAGAACAATCAGGAATCTGTTGACCAAAGGCAAGTTTCCCAGTGGGCCTACGAAGTCTATTGCAAGGTTCTCCCATGCACCCTTTGAAAATTTAACAGAAATCAATGGTTGCGTGTAATGCCTGCATTGGCACACATAATGCAGGATTCCATGAAACATTAAAATGAGGCATCTAATGCCGGCCACCAATAACCTTTTTTAAGTGTTTCCTTTGTGGTGGTCATTGCTTGGTACCAATTCATGTTTAACAGGGGTGGGCAAAACTTGCGGAGTTCGACCGCAGAATTCTGCGGAGATAAATAAAATCTCTGCAAGATTGGGTGGAGTTCCATCAGCGGGCAGAATTCGGCACATTGCACTGCTCGTGCTGATTTTTAGCACTGGGAGCTTTTTCCGCACTGCCAAACCAGTGCAAATGACACCATGCAGTGCGCCCGAGGGTGCTGCTTCTTGAGTAGATTTTCTACTTGAGCGGCAGCTTTCTCACCACGAACAGTTGAGACCTGCCACAACCGCCCATATTGAGAAAATCTAAGCTGGTGATGTTCTAGCACCCGAAAATCGCGCTAGGGGATGCAAATTCTCACTCACCAAATAAATGTTGACGAGCTGAGCGCAAGAAAAAAATCCACCACGTGGCGGTTGGCAGAGTTTTGGTAGATCTCCACATTACAAGCGTAACGCGGGTGGGCAAAACTCCGTGAACTCTGCCGGTGAAGAATAATTTATCGCCCACCCCTAGAGTTCAACAGAAATTAATCTATTGTGGAGTTCCTTAGGAGGAGCAACACACTGACTTAAGTACAAACTCATACTGAGTTCATCTTGGACTTGGGCATATGATTATAGATTTCACTGTAAATATCATACTGTGTACCACCCCAGTATAATACGTTCCTTCACCTCCTCAAGCACACTGCCTGCACGTGTATCAGTCAACCATCAGTGGCAAAAGGTTCCCTTAGGGGGCCCCCGGCAAGGAATGGTGAGGGGGAACCTAGTAAAACCCATACCCTCGAGCTGACAAGGGGGACCCCTCTTCATGTGTAGATGACTGGGGGCCCCCGCGCCCCAGGGAGGAGGGGGTGTCCGTTACACCCCTGTCAACCATTAATCACAAGTGATGCCATCTGCAGACCCAAGCTTATCATTCACCAAGCCAACTACGCATTCAGTCTCCTCCATTCGATTACATCATTGGTACACTGCAACCTATATCTTGACACGAAATCAGCCCTTGCAAAGTTAATTTCATGCATATAAGACAATAACAAGTGTCAGAGCTGCACTCACCATACCGTTTTCTTCAAGCACGTACACTAGAAGCTTGTGGTCAGTACATCAAATACATTTCTGACCCCATATAACAATACAAACCTGTCCTGTACACACATGCAAGTGCCTCCCTCCATATCGTTTACGCAAAGATTCTAACTAATCCGCAGTGGCGGCTTGCACAGGTAATGCTGTGGGGCGGTGAGGCGTGGCTGGGGCGGGGTTGGGTGGGGGAGTAGTGGAGTGTGACATACGACGGGAAAGTGAGAAGTAAAGAAATAAATAAACATGCTGCGAATGCAAAGTAAGTGCTTTTATTTCTTTATGTTTTTTACTCTCCACTTTCCCGTCATATGTCACACTCCACTACTCCCCCACCCAGCCCCGCCTCACCACCCCGCAGTGTTACCTGCGTGAGCTGCCACTGAACTAATGCTAAGCCCTCCAAAGTCTGCCTGCGTCCCTGATCCCAGATGATTGTTGGTTTAAGCAAAGTGTATCGTGGGTGCTGTAAGCCCAGTTGTACTCAGAAATTAATTTAGCTTTTTCCACCCACAGACACTTTTTTTAATTAGATGCACTCTCGGGTCTCGTAACTGCCTGAATCCCAGAGTTTGCGCCACCAAAGGTTGTTCACATAATTTCTGTGCACTTTCTTAGCCCCGTATTCTATGTTGTTCGAACTGTAGAACTTCTGTACCTTTATAACCTCTAACAGCTCAGATGATGTATGTCCACACTCTAAAATCTTTATCTGGGTAGTTCACCTACTTTTACCTTCATCCTTAACACCTGTTTTCATCTGGCATTGTGACTAGTGGATGTAAGAACGGGGTCGTCAAACTCCTTTTGAAGAAAACAAGCTCGGATCATGGGGTGGAGCTAACTATAGTACATCTTTCTTTCGCCAGCAGTCACTAAAATTGGTGAGATGTTCTTGCTCATCTGCTCTCTAAATATCTTGAAGACCACAAGTTACTAGAATTCATTTTTATTTATTTATAAAGTTTTATATAGTGCAAACATGACCCACGAGGGTGCCTGAGCGCTTTACAAGTGGTCAGGAAGAAAGAAACAGTCAAACAAATAACATAATCTAGTGCGAAAAAAGAAGGATAAATCCCAACAGGAGGCCAAAACAGAGACTAGTCCGCCCACTAAATATAAATATACATGATCCCAGAAAGTCCAATAATTTATAAGGTTTTCGCAAATGTGGCCTAGTGTGTAATAGAGAACATGAACCTTAAATACAATAATGTGTTCATTAGTAGCAGTTTGACTTCCTTTTTAAATGATACGGTTCAGGGGATCAGCCTGATTTCAGAGGCGAAGGAGTTCCATATTCTCGGGGCAATACACACAGAGGCTCAATTATAAGTTTTCTTTTTATAGAATTTCTGTGGTTTCAGCAGTAAGGTGCATGATATTCTAGAAGATCAACAGCCACCAGATAACTCAAGATTTTGAGCAAGGTACCTCGGTTTTTGAAGTTTCCAAGCTTCAAGGCGTTCAGAATATAGCAGCTTGACTTGTCATTAACTTCCGGAAATTTGATAGGTTCTCCGAGGTTTGTCGTAAGCTGCACTAGTTGCCAGTTTGCAGAAAAATCCTTTATAAGGTATTTTGCCCACAAATCCGATTATGAAATAAGCCCCATGCTGCTTATATGTTTGCTTTCAAGTTTAACCATTCCATTAATTTGGGCTCTTCCCTTCTTCTAATGGACCCCAATTTTGAAAGGCTCAATGGAGAGTACGGCTGGAGGGGGTGTGGGTAGTAGAGGTTCACATTCGTTTTGTTGCTTCTTCTATTTGGAATACACTCCTTCTTGTCCTGCTCAAAATATAGGGGGATTCTGTGTTTAGAAAGGCTCTTAAAATTCATCTATTTAATGATAATCTTTTCTGAAGGTTAGTCAGTTCTGCGCCAATATGCCTTATGGTGTTTGTTGCTCTTTATAAGTAACAAATCAACTCATATTTAGGGAGTGCCCTCAGGCAATAAACACAGGTCAGGTATCACTTTTAGAAGACATCAAGCAGAAATAATGGATGGTGTCTCTTGTCCTGTGGTGAAAAAGTACTGTCACTTGAGGGATAGCATAGATGTCAGATGCGTGACCTCTGGGTAAACTGAGAGATAGATTAATTATGTGAAACAATTAGCATATATTTGATGTCTAACCAGAGGTATACCTCTGCCACCTAAAGCAAGCACCTCTATGATCAGTTTCTCAGAGTGCATTGTAAGTCATTTGCAGAATTTCCTTTAACATATACATTGCGTGTTTTTCCTCAGGGTTGTGTCTCTGCAGAGCAGTACCCCCACACTCCCCTTGTTTAGACATTGCATCGCTGTGTCCTATCTCTTCAAACTGGTGAAATGTAGCAGCAAAATGCTTGTGAAACCTTATTCTGCTATCAATAAAGCCTGGGTTTGTCAACAGCAGCATAACTCGGATACTGGGTATCATAAGCAGAGCCGGACTGGGAACCAAAACCGGCCCTGGCAAAGTGCTTGGCCGCCCCGCCTACCCCCTGGGGGTTGGGGGTGCGGCCGAGCTCTTTGCAACGGCCGGGTTTCGGCCGATTTTGTTACAGGGCCGATTTTGCAGCTATGAGGCAAAAAACGGCCCCCAGGGGCCCAAACCGGCCCCCACCCGTGCGGCCCACCGGGGGATTGCCCGGTGCCCGCTACGGCCAGTCCGGCCCTGATCATAGGTTAGAAATGCAAAAGCACCGAACAAGGAAAACACACACGTCTGCATTGCTATACAACACATGCTGTTAAGAGGTACTCTGTCTGTTACTGCTGGGGTGATCTTTTTGTGGGACACTGCACATCAGCCACACAATCTACGTGTTCTGGAGCTTGAAGGAATACTTGGATTCCTTGCATGCTAGAAAATCATTTGTTGCAGTTATTTCCTGGCAACTAACTTTTTGGCAGTTCTTTTGGCTTGGTGGCTTCCTGCATGATGTAGCTCAGTCATCTCGTATGAGAGCTGCTCGGTGTGGGGTGCCAACAACTGCTATTTTCTTTTTATTAGAACAAAACAGATTCCAGCCAATGTAATAAGCGATAATATTGCCAACCGATTGGCACTCATATTTTCAGTCTCAGAAGGGATGGAAGATGAATTAGGAATCAAACCCAAGACTTGTCAGTCTCGCATCTCAAAATCAGTTGTGTTAATACAGTCATCTCAATATTCTGAGACAAATACATGCATGTAAAATCAAACAAGCACATGTCACAATGTCCCGATGAGTGAACTGCAAAACGCATCATTGGTCAACAGTCATAAAGAAGTGTCTTTGTGAAGCTAGAATAAAAAATATTCAACCAGCTCACTGTCATTTCACAGGAGGAATTTTCTGAGAAATGTCAAAAACGGTTGTTTCATTGAGCTAACGGTGTAAAACGGGTTCTAAAGTGTGTTTGCATTGAAAACTGTAGAGGCTGCTTTTTAGTTGTCAAATTACTGATTGCCCTTTTTAAACATCTCTGTTGGCAGCCTACAAACATTGTCAAAATTCACCAAAACATGTATGTTGTAATCGTATCACGTTTTGTTGTGTGTAGATTTAGATTCTGTATATAGGTTTTCCGATTTATGCCCTTATATAGGTACAATTCATATTTCCCTTATTTAGGCATAGAAAATCCAGCCCTTATTTAGGCATTGTCCATGCTACCCAAATACAGGCATGGTCTCCTACATCCGACAATCCACGTCACAACGAGTTCTTGGAAAACCAGACACTTAAGCCTTTAGGAATTTCCCTTGCTTGGATATTGATTTCTCCAAGAACTCATTATTATGCATGAACATCTATTCCTTAGAGGTTCATTCATGACGTTCCGATGCCCGACTTTTACGTCAATACAGGCATTCCTAAAGACCTTCAAGGTATAAATATACCTGAACTTGCCCTGGCAAACCACAGTTCCGGCACGATCCAGCTCGACTGCATACTTGCGGTTCGGCACGACAAGTTCGGAAGGAGATCGAGTTCCAGCCTGATGCTCTGACCAGACGCTGTCATCCTCTTCGCAGAGAATCCAGCTCCAGTGTTTCTGACTCCCCTTGCGGGGTGTTAGAAATCGAGTCCAGGAAAGAGATTCCAACCTCACACATTCTAAAGGTATGGAGCAGACTAGAACTTAGAGAAACCTTTGGCAACTCTTGGCAAAACTAAAACTATAGCTATAGTTAGCTATACTTTAGAAAACAGCACCTACTTCTTACCTCATACTACACTTAGGATAGGTACACTGGGGTAGAACAATTTAGAAGCATCAGATGAGTATTCACATTTTTAGCCTATGTTATTTATGTATGTATTTTAATTAATATATGTCATAGCTACAAACCATGCTATTGCAGTATTATTTTATCTTTCTGCTAACTCTGTACATATTGTACTTCGCAGCCTGTCTTACGATTGTAGCAGTTCATATCTCTTGCATGAGAAATAAGACTGTTCAGTGTTCAATAAAACCTTTTTATTGAAACGCCCGTCTCTCTTTTTCTATGCAACTCTGTAGAACCGAAGCATGCACGATTGACTGAGTGAAACTGTTATCTATTGTTTCCACGATTCTGAGATTGTTCCGACTCCAAGGGAAACAAAGTTGTCATGTTTATGCGGTTGTCAGAAACTAATCCCTTCTTGTATCTTCGAGAAGTTTCTAGTGACCTCTGAGTTAGCTGGCACACACAAGTAATTAAGTTTAATGTACTCGATAGAGACATACTGACTTCAGTCCTATGTCAAATCTATAGTGTATATTCCAATGCGCAGAGCCTATCAGGGCTATAGGAACTACACTACAGTTTGACCAATATGTTTAAAATACTCAATTTATGACTCTATTTTCTTGTATTGGCTTTAAGGATTGCTCCGCCCCTTCTTTGAAGTGTTAGCCACACCTCCTTTGATTAATTTGTTAGACCGCCCCATACCCCCAACCTAAAGTTCAGATCTGCTTGAGCCCCTGGCAGGAGAGGCAGACACAGTAGACGAGGGAGAGCAAAAACACGAGCCGGGGGAGAAGCACACAATCAAGAAAGCAACACAAAGCACAGGGGAGGAAGGGATATTGGCAAGGGTGAGGCACGGGAGAGCTTCCAAAATGAGGGAGGCAGTAACGCTGAGTATAGGGGGCATTTAGCAGGGGGTAGTAACACAGTATGAAGAGGGCTGGATAACATGAATTTTCATAGAGTGCTTAATCAAAAAGAAAAAAGTAGTTCCTTAAAAGTGAGCAGTGGGAGGATAGAAGCCGGTCAGTCTGAGAGATTGTAAAGAGGCCATGATCCAGTGAAGGAGCAAACACAAGGTGGACAAGCTGGGACAAGGAAAGTCATAGAATAAGAAGCGAGCAAATGAGAGCGCCAATAAAGCCAACCAACAGCACGCAATGGGAGGGCTGAAACCCCCGTACATTTATGGTAAGCCTACAATATTTCTTTTATACCCAGACCGCTTGCGTTGTATGGTAGGTGAGACTTAAAAAGGTGGATAGCTGCTGGTCTGCAAGGCGCTTCAGGAGCTAAGAGCGCATTATGGAAAAGGTGAATCAGAAAAGACTGCACCGTGGATGGTAGTCACAGACACCTCAGACGGACAGATGCAAAAACAGACAGATGCACGCAAACAGATATACACTCGCATACACACATACATAACTTATATCTGTCAGATTCGGGGAGTGCTATAATGCAAACATGGCTTCACATAAAGATGGAAAAACTTAACATTTACATACAACCACGCAAACAAATACATAACTATGACAAAAATACAGACACACAAGTAGACGGGTGCACAAAAACACAAACACACGAAGACAAATAACATCTCCACAAATATGCACATATACACACTTATTCGTGCGTGTATGTGTAGTTACATATAGACACACAAACCACACGCAGATAAAGAAAACAAACATATAGACACACAAACCACACGCAGATAAAGACAACAAAACACCGGCCGTTCTTAAAAGCCATGCAGGTCAAGGGATGCTGCGGGCGCCAGGCAGCCAGAGTTTTAGGACATGTGGAAGGAATGCAGCTAGAGACTGAGAATGGCGTCTGGGACAACCCACCGGCCGGAAGACTACAATCTTGGCAGCTGTACCAATAAAATAGGGTATCTCATGATGGAATTTTCAACCATAAAATCGACTCACTGTGGTTGGGCACGTTTCTGCCTCCTCTTTGATGACATTTTAGTGGACCCGTCTTTCAGGTAATGTCACTTACCCATCATCCTCCTCTATGTTTCCAAAGGGAAGGAGCCGGAACCAGCCTTTGATGGCTGGGGACTTCTGAAGGGCATCCAAAGGAAACTCCACCTGTGGACAGTAAACACAGAGATGTGTGTGTTGTCTCTTGTTTTAGGGGACCACAATTTCAGTGAGGGCACAAGTACGCAAATACCACCTCCAATAGCCATAATTCCTCTGCCTCTCATCACATTCATAGTGTGTGTCTTGATCACTAAAGATGCCCAGAACTTATATTCTTCTGATGTCATTCATCATTTCAGAATACTGCAGACTTCCAAAAGTCTTTTTCTCAATTTCGACCATGGCAAATATATTTCTTGCAAGTATTTTTTGCAGAATTACATAGGAAAGAGTTGCTAAATTTGCTGTAGGCGGTGTGGGGGTTGGGGGAGGGTGGGCGGTATTTATTCCGGAATTGTGTTGTGTACATAAACTATGAAGAAATCCAAGAAGTATAATATTTATGCAGAAAAAAAAATCAAATTTAGATTCTTCCGAATATAATGTATGCGACATTACTGTGCAGAACTTTTACAAGCCTAACACTTCACACACAATCATTGACAGCTTTATGTAGAATTTCAGTTCCATTTCCACTGGCCAGACCAAGAGACGGGCCTTAATTCCAGAGGTGAGGGGCATTTTTTCCTTTTTCTTCACAAAATCCACTTTTCCACATTTGGTAGTAAAGTGGACACCTCATCTCAGCTGCAGGTGCCCCCCAGCTGGGCTAGAGTGGTCCAAGAATATTGGCCACATGGCGTTGCATTTCATGGGCATTCTGCAGTTGTGTGGTAGAGACAGCTTTACTTTTCTGCAAGACATGATGTCGTCTTGCCAGTTTTGTGAGGCGTACACTAGGTGGAATGTGCCCATTAAGGATCTAGAAGACCTGAACTCTAATCCAGGTCTCCCTGCTTGATCAAGATTCGATGATCATGAAAAATAGACTTTCTCCCTCTGACCCTAGTTTCCATACCCATCAATCAAAAAACATATTAGGCAATTCATAAAAAGTGAATATTTCTATTTAAGGTGGTTAAAGAGGCAGGCGCATGACAGAGTTACTCAAATAGCCTGCAGGTGTTAATAATGTGTACATGTTGTCTACTGCATCAGCTATTTAGGTTTCGACCAATGGCGTGAGACTTCGAGACACACAAGAAAGGAGAGGTGGATTCTTGTAGGGACTAAAGCATCTGGATTTGCGCACCAGAGGATGGATGCTCTTCAAGGCGAGGGGAGAAGCCCAGTGGGCCTATGGTCATATGTAACAAGCCTATGGTGAGAAGCTCAGCTTGACATTCTTCAAGCGTCCATAGTCTCTGTAGGGATGAACAACTACACAGAGAAGGTTTTTATCATAGAGCTCATCGGGGGATGCAGGACAGCGGTGAACCAGTCTGTCTGTGCAACACTTGTCCACACTGGTGGGACCACAGGGATCTTGGGGAGCCGCACTGGCATGGTTGAGTAAGTAATGCGATGCACGTAGTGCAAAACTTCAAATTAGATCCCGGCAATTCCAGACTGAACGGAATGGCCCCTTGATATACGTAGTGCTTAATAGTCATAGCGGGCTTGTTTCTAAGCACTCCCATTTGTTCTACCAGGAAGGTGCTGTGCAGAAACAGGTTTCCTAGGCTTCTAGGTTTGCACTGCAGATTATAGACCACAACTCTCTCCCTGCCCCCAGGGGTGTGCCAGGAATATTGGGGAGGACAGGACACAGATTGTGTTCCAGTGTCAGCCAAAGGTCTGAATCACCTGCGTATTCACCACTCACGCGGACATTTTCCACTATCCGTCAGTGAAATCAATGTAAGATGGGGTACGGCTCCAAGGACCCATATGTGCCAGTGAGATCTGTGTATCACAGAGTACATACAACTCTGCTGTCAAGTGTGCGAACGGATGACTTTGTAACATTGCCTATCACTCAACTGTTCACTGCCTATGAGGGCCGTCCATCATGAGGTGCAGCTCTTCCGTTACAGGTGTCGCCCTGTGGGAGCCGTCTATGGTGGGGTATAGCACTTCTGTCACAGGGGTCCACCCGCGAGAGACGTACATCATGTGGTGTAGCTCTGCTGTCCCAGGTGTCACACTGTGAGTTCTGTGTAGTGTGAAGTATATCCCTGCTGCTCCAGTTGTCAAGCGGTGAGATACATATATCAGGAGGTATAACTCAGAGATAGCATGTGAGCCCTTGAAGGCACAGTCCTATATGTACGGCTCCTATCCACAGGGAAAGCTGTTGTTTAAGGGCTGAGTCTGAAAGATGTGTATTCCTCGGTAGGCCGCTGCTGCACATTGTCTGTCTATCACATCTCTCTTAACATGAGACCTAGCCCTGCTGTCTTAGTCCTCTGTGTGTCACATCTCGTTAGCATGAGCGATAGCGCTGCTGTCTCAATTCTGCCGCCACCTTTTTAGCATGAGAGACAGTGCTGCTAAGCCACTTGTATGTCACATAGTTCGAACGTGAGTGCTAGTTCTGCTGTCTAATGTCCCTGCCTCTCGTATTTATTTGGCACGCGGGATGACGATACTTTTTAAACCTCCAGTCAAATATATCACTGAGATGAGAGACTGTACTGCTGTCACTTAGTTCTAACATGAGAGCTAGTTCTGCTGTTTAAATCTCCTCTTTTTGTCATACTTCTTTTACTTGATCAGAAGCTTTGCTTCCTACTGTACGTGCATAGAAAGCCTCTTTCACAGATTTAACATCAGAAATAACATCAGAGATGGTTCTGCTGTCTAAAGCCCACACGTCATGTCTCTTTAGGATGATGGGTAGCGCTGCTGACTGAAGTTTGTATCAATACAAATGGTGCATCCCCAGAGAGACCACTTGTGCGGGATGTGGACTTTTGCCAGCTGCATTACTGTAGAGCAGAGATCTTCAAACGTTTTTGCTCTGAGCCCCCCTATGCAAAATGTTTTGAAGTCAGGCCCCCCTCCAAAACTTTACGGCAAGGATTGGGGGAGCGGGAGGGACATGGCTGAACACAGGGGGCAGGGCTTATGAGATCATTTCAGGAGTACGTTTTCTATAACTCATAAACCACACTAAATATGACACATAAAACAGGAAATGCATAAACAAAAACGGGTATTGACCCAAAACTAATGCTCACTATAACTGGAGTGGTTTGAGCCTCTCACACTCCCCTGGACCCCAATGCCACTGCACTTGCTGCACTAATGACAACTGCAGTCTTCAGTAGCAGGCTATCACCCCTGCCTCCTTCACCCCCTCCCCACCATGCCTGGCCATCACTTCAATCTTGAAACATGCTTCGGTCCCTTTCAGAAACAAAGAGCTCCCACATGTTGTCTCCCTTTTTCGGCAAGGGTGCCTTCTACTAATGCTAGAACGGAAAAAAAACTCCCATGCCTCTGTTTTTTTTAAAGTGAGACAGTCATAATTGTGATGCAATGGGCCCCTCAGACCCCCGGGCCCCAGTGCTGCTTCACCTCTGTCATTAATGATAGCTACTGCCTTGCAAAGAGGGCAGTTTCCTCTGTCCTTTGACAAAAACATGGACTCCCATCTTGCCACACTGCCCTCTTTGCCGTGTCTCTGAGGCCAAACAAAGGTGTCTCCTCTGCTTTAATTTCCCCCTCCTGTATGCCATTGCTCCGAGGCCCAAATTAACTCTGGTAAGTGTGCAGTGTTCCCTAATGCAAGCAAGGAAGGAAGGGTAGTAATGCAGCCACAAGTGGGGTTTATTTGGCTCCTCATGGACCCTGGTGCCACTATACCTGCAGCACCAAAGATACTTTCTGTCCCTTTGTCTTGAAAAGAATATAGTCACCTTACTCTAATGCTAGCAAGTATAATGGGCCTCCAGTCTTCTTTTTCATGGCCATAATTGAGCAGTAGTGGCCACTAACACACCTGGCAGCAGTAACTGCTACTCTAATAGATCTCAGCCATAATCCAGAATACAGCAAAACGCAGAATGCAGCCAAACTGTTCTAAAACCTACTTAACTGCCTTTACCTTTGGTAAGCACCGCCATTAACTATCACCTACTAACTTCTCATCCGCATTTACGCAGTATACCACGAACTTACCACGGTATACTGAGACAAAATATATAACTACAGTTTAAAAATGTATAACTTTAACACTACTTACAATATTCACACATACTACCAAAAATTACCATTTACACCTCATAATGTATATTTCTGACACAATACATCTACATCTGTTTACACACTTTCACGCTACGTCTATTTCAATTACCAAACTCCACTCTATGTCATTCCACTCTATGCCACTCCACTCTATGCTAATCCACTGTACGCAACTCCACTGTACTCCACTCCACTCTATGCCACTCCACTCTACCCCTCTCCACTGTAGCTATTGCACTCTATGCCACTTCATTCTGACACTCAAGTCTACACCACTCCACTGTACACCCCTCCACTATACTTTATTCCAATGTGCGCTTTTCCCCTGTACGCTACTCCACTCTACCACACTATGCACTATGCTATTCTACTCTATGACATGCCATTATATGGAACTTCAATGCAATGCACATCACTGAACTGTATGCTTTTCCAGTGTACATCACTCCGCTGTACGCCACTCTACTGCATGCCACTCCACTCTACTACAATCCAGTGTATGCGTTTACACTGTAAACTACTCCATTCTACACGAGTCCTTGCCACTACACTCTACATCACTACACTGAACAAGACTACACACTACGCTATTCCACTGTACGACATTCCACTCTACCCTACTCCCCTATATGCCACTCCACTCTTCGTCACTACACTGTGCGCCAGTAAACTCAATGTTATTCCACTCTGCACCACTCCACTCTACGCTACTCCATTGTATGCCACTCCACTCCATGCCACTGTACGCCACTCCATGCCGCTCCACAGTACACTATTACACTGTACATCACTACAGTGTACCCCACTACACTCTACCCCACTCCACTCTACAACACTCCACTCTATGGTATTCCACTCTACAACACTCCACTGTATGTCACTCCATGCTACTCCAGTCTAGGCTACTCCACTCTACGCTATTCTGCTGTATACTAGTCCACTCTACCAAACTCCACTCTATGCCACTGCACTGTACACCATTCCATTGTATGCTATTCCGTTGTATGCCGCTCCACTGTACAACACTCCAGTCTACGCCACTCCATTGTGCGCCACTACACTGTGCGCCACTACACTGTATGCCAATCCAGTCTGCATTGTTCCCCTGTACGCACCTCCACTGTACCACACCCTGCTTCATGCTCTCCAATTTCACTCTACATAACTCCTCTCAATGCCACTCCATTCTATGCCACTCTACTATACACCAATCCACTGCACACAACTCCACTCCTGCCACTCCACTCTATGCTACCCCGCTCTACGCCACTCCACAACACATCCCCTCTATGCTATTCTACTGCATGCCGCTATGTTGTACCTCTCTCCATTGTACGCCACTCCACCTAACATCACTACACTCTACGCTACTCCACTCCACTCTACGCTATTGCCTCCAAACACACTCCATTCTACATCACTCCACTCTTCGCCACTCCACGGTACACTATTCTACTGTACCCCACTCCACTTTACGCAACTACACTCTACAAATCTCCACTGTACGCTATTCCACTCTAGCAACTCCACTCTATGCTGTTACACTCTACGCTACTCCACTCTCCGTCACTCCACTATACGCCACACCACTCTACGCTAATCCACTGTATGCCCCGCAACGTCACTCTACTCCACTCCATTGTACGCTATTACATTCTACGCCACTGCAAATTATGACATTCCAGTCAACGCCACTCCAGTATACGCCTCTTTACTCTACGCTACTCCACTGTACACAACTACACTCTATGCTATTCTACTCTATACCATGACACTGTACACAACTGCAGTATAAACCACTGCAGTGTATGCTATTCCAGTGTATGCCACTCCATTGTATGTCACCCACTGTACGCTATTACAATGCACACCACTCCATTCTAAGTCACTCCACTGTATACGCCTCTATTCTACGTCACTACACTCTATGCGACTACACTCTATGCTACTACACTCTACGCTATTCCAATGTCTGACACACCACGCTATGCCACTCTACTCTACGCTACTCCACGATATGCCACTCCACTCTACATCACTACACTGCAAGCCAGCAAACTTAACATTATTCCACTCTACACCACTCCACTGTACACTAATCCGCTGTATACCACGGCACGCAACGCCACTCCTCTCTATGCCATTCCACTGTACCTCACCCTACTCTACAACACTCCAACCTATACCTTGTATATTGATGATATTACCTTGTATGCCAATAAAGTCTACCTCTCTACACTCTACCCTGCTGTATTCTACAACACTTAACTTTACGGTATTCCACTTGATGCCCCTCAACTTTACTCTATTCCACTGTACGCCAGTCCATTCCACCACTGCACTGTACGCCACTCCACATGATGCTATTCCACTGTATGCCTCTTCACTGTAGAGTGTCGTACAGTGGAGTTGCATACAGCATAATAGTTTAGAGTGATTTTGCATACAGTGTAGTGTTGTAGATTGGAGTGTCATACTGTGAAGAGGCATACAGTGAAATAGCATCATGTGGAGTTGTGTACAGTGCAGTGGTAGAATGGACATACAACACAACACTGTATGCAAATTCACTCTAAACTATTACACTGTATGCAACTCCACTGTACGACACTCTACTCTATGCTTTCTCACTTAATGCCAGTCCACTGTATGCTACTTCACTCTATGCCACTTTACGATATGCTATTCCTTTATATGCCACACCACTCCACTCTACCTCACTCCATTGTACACCATTGCACTCTATGCCACGTCACTGTACTCTATTACTATATACGCCACTTTAGTGTACACCACTCTACTGTACGCCACTCCACTGTGCGCTACTCCATTTTACAGCTATTTCAGTGTATGCTAGTCGACTGTACAATATTCCACTGTATGACATGCCTCTCCCCTGTATGCCACTCCAGTGTATGCTATTCCACTGTATGCCTCTCCACTATATACCGCTCCACTCCACTCTATGCCACTCCACTTAAATTGTATTCCACTGTTCCCCTCTCCAGTGTATGCTACGGCACTGTACGCAACTCAGCTTTACACTACTCCATAACACTCTACAGCAGTGCACTGTATGCCACTCCAATCTATTCCATTCTACTGTAAGCCACTCCACTCTACGCCACTCTACTATATGATATTCCACTTTATGGTACTCCACTTTACACTAGTCCGCTGTACCTCACTCCACTATATACCATTACACTCTACCCAATTCACAAACTCTACAACATGGCATACCACTCCACTATATGACACGCCACTCCACTCTATAACACTTTACTCCACTGTATGCTACACTGTTACAGTGTACTGCACTCCACAGCACTCTACTATACAAGACACCACTCCACTATATGACACTTTGGTCCATCTAGGCTGGACCACTCTACTCAGCTACACTATACTACAGTTTAGCCCACTGTACAACACTCCAATGTATGCCACTCAGCTCCACAAAACTCTACGGTACTGTATAAAAGTGCACTCTACAACGCACTACTTCACTCTTTGCCACTATACTACACTGTATGCCCCAACACTGCACTTTACAACACTCAACTCCACTCTATGCCATTCTACAACACTCTACTCAACTCTGTACAACATGCCATTACACTCTACTATACTCCACCCCATTATACGACATACCACACCACTCAACTATATAACACTTTACTCCACTGTACGCAACACCACTCCTCTCTACTTCACTTCACTGTATTTCACTCACAACACTAGACTCTATGTCTCTACATTGTACGACACTGTCCTTTACTATACTCTACAACACTGCACTTAACAACAATCAATTAAATGGCACTCAACACTGTGATTTGAAACACATTTTTATTAAAACTGTTTTAAATTTATTTAAAAAAAAAAAAGTTTAAAGCTAAGTTATAGTCATGAAAACTTTATTCTTTCTATGCAAACCCAACTTAAACTATACAAACATTAGAAATTCTAAAGTTATGGTTATAACTTAAATTCAAAATGTACACACCACCAGTTATAACTTACATTTCTATTTTAAGCATCACCTTCAATTTAATACGTTGCACACCTCCGTACTCAGTCTCATCGCCTCACTCGCCACACTATATTAACTATAACTTGCCCCTTCTCTATGCAATAGTTATACCCTTGCATATTACATCACTTATACTATGTGAAATCATAGCATTCATAACAATACTTATCACATCTTAACATAGTTTGTCATAACTCAGTGGCAAGTTATAGTTAATGTAGTGCGGTGAGTGAGGCGACAAGACTGTGTACAGAGGTAAGCGATCTATATTAATTAGAAATGTCAGTTAGAATTGGTGGTGCGTAAATTTTAAATTTCAGTTGCAACTATAACTTTATAATTCCTAATGTTTACATAGCTTAAATTGGGTTTCTATAGAAAGAATAAATAAGCTTTCCGTATTATAATTTATCATTAACCTTTGTTTTTTTCGTAAAATATATATATATATTTCATTATATTATATATATTATATAATATGTGTGCATGTGTGAATAGTATAATATGTTTATATTTGAGTTGAGTGTGTTTGTGTGAGAGAGAGTGGAGAGAAAAAAATGACAAGAGAAGCAGATGGGAGTAGGAATGGATCAATACATCAATGGCTTCACGGATGAATGGATCAATGTTTACACTGTTTAGACACATAGGTGGAAAGGTGGACAGGTATTTTGTTGCATGGAGAAATAATGGGTTGAACAGATACTTTGAAGGTCGATATATGTGCAAATTAATGGGTAGATGGATGGATGCACAGATAAATGGGTGAGTGCATAGATGGACATGTGGATCAGTGGGTAGATGGATTTATAAATACATGGGTGGATAGGTTAATGTATAGGAAAGTGTCTGAGCAGAAAGGTGAGCGCATGGTTGGATAATTGTGGGGATGACTCGCAGATGCATTGCCAGATGGGAGTAAATGCAGGAGACAACATGTAGGGAGGGGCTAAATAAGACGGATCGCTGATAGACACACTGATCAATAAGAGAAGATCAAGACCCAGGGGCAGTTTCTCCATTAGGGCTTTGGGGCTGCAACCCTTTGAAATTCCTACACATTTTATAAAAAAATATTAAATAGATCTATTTATTTAGAGATATGATTGTATCTCTAAACAAATCGATGCTTTTAAGTCTTGGCTGTCTGTTCCAGGCTGCCTGACCCACATTGCTCTGAAGCAGGAAATGGTAGCCAAGCAGTAAATCTAAATAACTGCACCATGACGCATGACACAGGGCTCTCCTTTCTAAAGCCCTTCATTGCCATTGTGGTCTATGGTGGTATGCACAATAGGCCAGTGACGCTATTAGCGTCATGGATTCGGGCTTCGGAGACGTCATCCCTGCGTGATTCCAGACGTCCGTCATTTACAGGCATAGATCAAACTCTCTCCCGTTCGTCACACAAAGGAGTGGATGAAAGCATGTGTGATTTGGTGCCTTGTGCTCGGTAATGGTGAGTGTTAGAATGTTAATCTTGTGTTATGCATATTGTGCTGAGACCCCTCGTGGCAACCCAGGCCCTGACTGCAGATCACTGGCCCCTTTCGAAGTGGAGCTGCTGTATTTGTTCACCTGCAAAATTGATCCAAAAGACAAGCAGGGTTCTTTTTACCTTTCAAAGATAATCCAAATATCTGAGTCAAACGCAAAATGAGAAATATGTGTTCGACGTTAGACAGTTATCTGCTGTATTACATTAAAACCGGCCCTGTCTTCATGCCCTTAACATTAATGCCAAAAATATGGATTGATTTACTGACAATGAATGTTAAAAACGTTAGGGTAATGCATGTCAGCGATTTAGTTCCTCTCTAATTTCACATGCTTTACCTATTCTTGCATTTACCAAGAGAGTTAGCTATTTCATTATGTTGTGTTTCTGTATTTTCTTTCCTGTATCTTAATCTTGCATTGTGCATCCTTTCAGTTGTGCCAGGTGTTTATGAGGGGCTTTGATTGAGACCTCTGGCACTAGCTGAGGCTGAAGGCAAAGCAAAGTACCTGTCAGTGGGTTAGCATCTCTGCAGAGCACACACAACGTCCATGTATTTTCAGTGGCAACTGAAATTCTGTGTAAATGTGTGAAGGGGATACACAGGTGTCATAATATTTACAAAGCAAAAGCAAAAGAAAATAAAGTGCTTAAATGTGAGTGTGTGCAGTGCATGTTTGGGGGTGGTGAAATGAAGATGCAAGTAAGTGCATTCAGGGGGAGAATGTGGAAAGAGGATGCTGAAGAAGAATGAGAGGAGGGTGAAAATGTGCAGATGGGTGAGATGTGCTGAGAAAAAGGGCATACATATCCAACATAAAGCACACATAACTGAAGGCCAATACTCCTTCCACAGGCCTCAATAATATTTAATTCACAGTCTCACAATTCCAGAATTGAAACATTTCCAATGTCAATTATTTATAACAAATCACTGTTGTTACTGATTTAGCTAAAACCACTAATAACCATTGACAAAGCCATCGTACTGACAGGTTTTAGGTGTATGTCAGCTGTTGTGTGGAATATCTCGATGCAATAACATCTCAGAGAGAAACCAAAATACCAGTCGGTTGGCACACTATGGGAATCACATAAATGTATTTTACATGTTTAATTTTAGAGAGCCCCACTATTTAATCCCACCTAAAGGCCTGTTTGCACATATTTCTATATGACGTATTGCAGCCAGCAGCTGTGGGTGCTTCCCGAAGCCTGGTTACAGCATTTTCTTCCAAAGTTGATGCCGCATGCAGGGCAAGATATGTGGCAAGCACACACTTTAAAGGCCCTGAAGTTGTTGCACTATACAATGTGCACATTAAATTAACTGTTGAACATATTAATGAAGTAAGATGTGGCACAATTTTTAATGTATTTAATGTTTCAAGACTGTAAGTTCCCACTGCTTTCTCACTAAATTAATTTGCTTTCAAATACACCATATGTCAAACTTTTTTCATTTATTTCTCGGGAGGAGGACCAGGGCCGGAGGAAGAACACAAATCAGCCCTGGCAATTTTATTGGGCTGGCCCCTAGGGGGGAGGAGGGCAGTGGGGAACTGAAGGGGGTGGGCAAGGGTGCAAGCAGGAAGCCCTGGTGCTTAACTCAACTGGCCCCCAGCACTGCTGCTTTTGTTACTGTGGGACGATATTGCAGCGCCGCTGCAAAACCAGCCCCCAGTAACAAAACCAACCCCTACCGCTCCAAAACCGGGTCCTACCCTTCCAGCCTCTTGGGGAAATGCCTGATGCCTGCTAGGGACAGTCCGGCCCTGAGGAGGACCCACCCTGCACCCCATGTTTGTCTATTAAGCTTGCTCGCTACACAAAAGTCATACCCAACTTTCATGCCCTCACCACTTTCAAATGTCACGAGCCACCACTGTCAAGGTCAGCAGACAATTAAATTGCTAAACTGGGGGACAGGTGATGGGGTAGATGTACGGATAGGCACATGGATGGACTAGCATTCTGATGGACAAAGACAAAACGATGGGCAGGAGGGTGGATGAATACACAGGTTGCTTGAGAAGAAGAATAGAGGAACAGGTCTGCAGACAACTGGACAGATGGATATGTCGCCAGTAACTGGCCTGCTGAATAGACTGGCTGGTGTATGGATTGATGTGCTAATAAAGCACGAAAGATAGACTCTGAGATGAGAGGAATGATGACTCTGCAAGTGAATGGAATCATGCACAGACAGACACGTGTATTTCCTGAAAAGAATATGTTAAGAAAGAGATGGAAGCACACATGTATGGATAAAACCTGTGCATGCAATGTATTGATGAATGGGTATCTTAATAGGTGGAGAAATTGAAATTCATAGGGTTAATTTAAAAAATGAATAAATACATGAATAGGATGAGTAACAGACGTTGATAAAAGTATCAGTGTAGACTTCAATTAACAAAGGGTTTTTGCAGAGCCAAAATGGCCCGCATAAAGGATTTCTGAGCTACTGGACAATCCAGGGTTATGTGAAATGTAAAGACAAGGTAAGCATGCGCTTGAGTCTGGGCTACTGGTGAACTGAGTCTGAATTAACATTTTTCCTTAACAGTAGGACCATGAGCCAGTACCTTAGTAAACTTACCTGATCTTGGAATGATGTATCCAGACTAGGCTGTTTCCATAGGAGTAGCATCATTCTGTCCCATCTTACGCATGAAGAACAGTGTCTTGAAACAAATATGTTGTTCAGCCAAAACCAGCTTCTTTGCTCACTTATTTCCTATTGGCCTCTCTCCTGCTGTCGTAGCACATATCTGATGGTCCAGGGACAGCATGACTGATGACCTTAGCGAGTGTGGATTGTTGAGCAGTGGTCAGATCACACTGATGGGTGTTTCTCGAGACAGCGCCGTGGTGGGACATATCTTTACAACAGCCATAAAGTGATGAGGGCCGGAAGGAGGAATGTTAAAACTCCCATCATGAGTAACACAGGACATGGCCGACTGCAGAGATGCTCTTGTGTCAATTGTTGCTCTAGGAGGTGAGCTGTGAGACCAAGTTCTAGGAGGCAGAGGTGCCTCACATAGTAAAGATATTGCCCAGAGGAGGTATTATTGGAACCATCTACAAAGAGCTCTACAAATCCCTTTTTCTCCACATTTACTCCATACAGATGTGGTAACATGTCTTTCTAGCGGCTTGCCAATTGGACCCTGGACATTTGCCAGCTCTTCTTAGAGAAAATCACAATTTCTCAATGGACTCTTTACCCAGGTAACATTTTATATGTTTAATTTGATTAGTTATAAAGGCTGGCAGCCATTGTTTATCACTGAACTAATATTCTTTCCCCAAAATTATTGCACAATTGAAGCAAGACAATTTCTTGACATCTGGCAAATCCTAAGAGATTGTGACCTGATCGTGGCTCAAAGTGGCAACCAGTTGAAGAGCTTTCTTGAGGTTGTAGAATAGAGAAGGCATATTGCGCAAGCAACCATCACACAATAGACTGAGGGACTGGTAAACAAGTAGTTAGAAGCTTATGGCTAGAAATATAAACAGACTTGGATACCGCTATGGACATGGCAGGATGGGCAGAGTAAAATGTGGAAAACAGGCACATGGGCAGGCAGATGGACAGAAGCAGGATGGGTAGATTAAGGCTCGGACAAATGGTTGAATAAAAAATTATTTTCTTACCCTGCCAAGAAAATCATTCTTGCCCACCAAGTCCCAGTCCCAGACCTCCACACTGATAACAGCATCCTCGGTCAACTCGCTTGACTCCTCGACCTGCCTGTCCATGTCAAACTCCAGAACCTCATCCCAGTGTGGGAAGCGAGTCTTCTTAATGATCTGCAACATTGGAAAAGGACAAGGAATAATCAATCAGCAGTAAAACAGGGATGAAGAAACAGCCTAAACTATCCCCCACGAGTGGAACTCAGGATCTCATCAAATAAAAATATTGATAAGGTTATTATTAACTGAAATGGCAATGTCACACTGGGGTTCTTCCAAAAAGATGTCATGAAAGTGGGAATAAAACGGGAAGATGGCATGCTACTGACATACTAATCAAAAACACCTTGTTACATTCCTTCTTTCATCGCTTACAGGGGTGAGAGAATTCTCTGATACATACCAAGTGTCGCCTTACAAACACGGGAGAAGCCCTTTCAGTATGTACCACTTGTCACAGACTCTAGAGAGGGGTTCACTTGGAAAAACATTCTGCTTCACTGATGAGCAGGAGGGAAGAACACATTAGGATACATGTAGAGTAACAGCAAGGAAGGAACACTGGGGTGAATGCTAAGCCTCATGGAATTCTGCATAGCATAGACATTGGTGGTGACAAAATTTGCAGACACATTCAGTTGGACGAGGGCAGCAGAACAACTCTTGCCCTCAAATTCAGCAGGTTCCATTTGATATACAAAACAACCATATCTGTGCCCCATTGTGGCTGAAATTCATACTAGAAGTCTGCGATAAGCCAATTAAATCCAAGAGCTTGTAATTGGTTTCCCTGTTTTGAAATAGTTGAGGACCTTACTGGCGATACCATATGACACTGCGTGTATACAAATGGGAGAACAGCATGGAATACGCCAAGTCACTCATTTCGAATTTAGAAAAAAGTGAACAAATGTTACTAAATGTGCAAAAAGTGATTTCCATTCCACGTTATTTTGTTTTTAGAGAAATGAGGTATTACTGCTTCAGAAATTCAGCTATACTACTTCTCTGCCTGGGAAATTCCTGCCCTTTAGCACCATCTAAAAATACAGAATAACACACCAAATTAATGTTTACATCTAATTTATACTGATGTCGCGATTAGTGGTTGAGGTTACATAGATGTCAGAATTGTGTTATTACCACAAAATGGCTAATAGAGTCTAATGAGGATCTACTTGTTAATGCACGAAAAAATGGCGACTCTTTTTGCATTTATACAGTGCTTTTGCTCACAGGCATGGACTGGTTCACATGATTCACTTACTTCGAGAAGTAACTACTTGGAATACATCTGGGGCCAAATTATGCAAAGTGCCCAAGGGCCTCAATGGGTGTCTGCACCCACTTTATGCGGCCCAGGGCACTTTGGCATTACAGAAGGACATCTTCCCCAGGACAATAGGTATTAACATCGAATATTGTGAAGCAGTCCCTACTTCATAGGGCATGTTCACCAGCGTTAGAAGGAGGCGGGGCAGTGGGTTAGGAATCACAACAGACTACTGTCAAGGCTGCCAGTGTGCAGCATGTTTCCCAGGGCAACTCATTGTAATCGCAGCTTACACTATGGAACAGGCTATGCCCTTGCTTCCAAGCTACACTCGACACTGACTGGTTGTAGGCAGCGGGCATACATAGGCCTTGAGTCCGCAAACTATACGCCCAACACCAAAGCATCTCCTGCCTAGCTGAAAGCACCAATGAGGCAGTGGTAGTGAGGCGGTGACCGCCAGACCCCATAATTTTCTGCAGCACCCTCTGTGTTACATCCTGTCTGGAAAATAAGAGCTGTGGATGCTTAAGGGAACAATTCTTGACACAACATGGACCTCCCGCTCTTCAGCAATTCAGTCATTGAGTGCAGTACCAATTTGTACATTAAAAACGTGTATTTTGTATAGTTTCACTTTAACACCTTAAATCATATCACTGCACTGAGCGACATTTCCTAAAATGAGTGGACCACACCCTTTCTGCTGAGACAATTTTATTAAAGGCAGGTCAATTGTTTTGTTTCCTCCTAAATAAGCCTTTTGTTTTTATAGCTGGAGGAACATTACGGTTGATTAAATCTTACACAATAGAGTTTGTTGTACAATGTGCATCCTGAACTGTTTCAAGATGCTCTCAAATGTGGTGATTATGAAAAAATGAAGCACAGTGGAGAAAAGTAATCGACTAATGTCAGGCTGTGTGGTCAGGCGTGGAAGCTGGGATTGAAATCAGCCTTCTTGGTTAGACATTGTGCAGCTCGGACCTTGAATGGATCTCACATTCTTTCCCTCTTCCGCACTGATGGAAATGTTGTTAGTGACCCAGGAGGCAAGTCAGATGTCTTATGCCTCCTCTACGAGGACTTTCCAGCTGTCATAGATGAAGCAGCATTATGGTCCATTAAAAGGTAAATAAGAGAGGCTTTTGTATAGTGCACATTCTGAACTAAATTATTTCAAGGAGCTCTCAAATGTGATGATCACTACAAGAAAGCAGAAGGAAGAAGAGTAATTGCCCCGGGTCATACCGTTTGGTCAAGCTGGGACTCTGCGATTGAAACTAGGGTCTCCGGGTCAGGGTCCCAAAACTAGTCTTGCTCTAGGTCCAATAAAAGCTTCTGAATGGCCTGGGCATGTTCTGCGAAGGGCATTCAAATTATCCTTTGGTTTTTAATAAGATCGGCCAACAGCAGTGGAACCACCCCTCTCCATAGAACAGCTACACCTTGGGCAGAAACAGTGCAAGCATCCCTCCTTCAGAAGACAGGTACAGCTAGGGCAGCATTAGCACAAGCAAGTACAAATCCAGCAACATCATTGCAAGGTTTAGTTCCTCACAGAATAGAGGCAGCATGGCTATAGTAAATCAAGTTTCCCTCTCTCATATGAGGCATAGAGTGCAGTCTTCTATGTCTTCAGAACAGATCCAGCATAGTAGAGTCATAGAAGCTTTTATGGCTCACAGAAAATGAACGGTTATGGCATGAGTGACATTTAGGTTACAGACAGATGTATGGAAGAGGTGCTTAGCTCACTGAGGAATGTACCCGTGGATGAGTGAGTGGATATGTGATTCCTGACACCATTCTCACTCAGGTGATATTCTACATTAGCGCAGTGGCGTAACGATAATTGAGGGGGGCCCCCCTGCAAGGTACGTGGAGGGGTCCCATCCGGACTCTATCAGGAGCTCCCCGGCCGAAGTGCAGAGCTGAGGGGGCACCCTGGAGCTTGGGGGCCCCCACGCACTGCGGGGGATGCGGGGGCCTGTGTTATGCCCCTGCATTAGCGCTCTGAAAATCCTGCTGCTCTCACTCTGAGGCCTGTATTTATTGATTCTTTATTTTCCAATGTATTGAAAAATTGAAGTAACCTAGTGGGTCATTCTAATTTGGGACAACCTCACCACAGGCAAAGTAACTATGCTCTAGACAGGCACAAAGGTGTCAAACTCTTCGAAAAGGGTTTGAATGTGCCTGCATCAGGCTGTATGCAATCCCAGCCTCTGTTCTGCACCTGCTCAAAATATTGAAGTCTGTCGCCAGTCTTCAGAATGCAATGCTGAACGTTTGTTGGGTTTTCAGTTCAATCATTCACAAAAACACATGCATCAACTTTGCAACTTGCTGCGTCCTTTGCAAGAGAAGCAGTGCCTTAAATGGGCAGTTACTGTCAGGTAGTGAGTACCTGAACTTGTTTAATTTGAAAGGGAGAGTGCCTGTACTTCTCAGCAATTGTGCAATACTTCGAACTGAAAAGTAGCAGCACTTCTAAGCAGCAAACAGGTACACTGGGTTGTTGAATATCTGCTCTTTTGTATGTCCATTTCACACACGCTCAAGAGGAGTGCGTGCACAACTTTACAACTGGTTCATTGCACTTCCTCATGGGAAGAGTTGGAAACGAGTAAAGAATGGACTGAACTGATGGCTTGAACAAGGCTCACTACCTTGCCTGGGTGGGATCCCTGTACATGACTACAGGAATATGGAGCACTAGGACGCTGCCGTACTGGAAGAGGAGAGACACCAGCAAAAGTAGAAACTTCAGCAGATGGAGTCAGGGATCTAACAAATGTACCAGCAAAATAGTGAGGTTCAGTTGCACCTGATCACTGAATTGATACCAGAGCTTAAACCAAGACCACACTGAAGCAGTAAATAATGTTGCATTTTCTGGTTATGTGTTCTCTGCGACTCAGACATTAGCATCAGTAACTCTACGATGGATGCTGGTCATTGCTGCTGTATCGCACATTAAGTATTATCTAGGCACTTTTAAGTTGTAGTGCCCTTAAATATCAATCTATATACATGGGTACATGGCTTCCCACAATCGTCACCTTAAAAGAAGAGAACCAACCTTCCATGACACAGTACAATCTCCAAATGTTACAGGAGCTGTTGATAGCATGCACATACTCCTCTGCTGACTGTAAGGTCTAGAACATTGGTACCTTAATCTCAAAAATAAGGCACCGCCTCTGCATCTGTGTCATGTATGATGATAACAAATAATTGCAGACACACTCGCTAATAAGACTTGATGTTTGGGCATTCAAAAACAGCACGTTCAATAAAGACCCAAAACACTGGGACTTACTAAGTAAAGTTATCAGACCTCTTACAGTCGTCATCGTATTAAGTCATCATGGTTTCACCTATGATCAACGCTCAAAGTAAAACCTTTTAAAATAAAAGATACAAGTCCAAACCCAAATACCTAATGGTGGAATAATGCACAGAGTGTTAATCTAATGCTCACACTACAAATTTGTATTTTTATTTTACACGTATAAATGTCTATTTAAATCTTGCCACAGGGCTGACACATGTCGACATAGTTTATATGGTTTACCTCATATTTATGATGATTAGACTTGCAATATGCATGTTTGCACTACTGTATCTACACTTTGTTGGTCATTTTACCTATATTTTCCCACTGACATGCATAGTTGTCGCACATAGCTAATTTTGTGGGTTGTATGATAGAGGCACGCAAGGCTCAACCATGCGTGCCTCTACCATGTAGCCCGAACCACAAATGTGACTTAACCATGCATTCCCTTACCACGCATGCCTTTACCATGCACTTTTGTGGTAAAGGACTGAATGACACGGGTGCATGGCTGCTAAGTTCACCACTACTCTGACCCCCGACCCCCACCCTAAATTACAACCCTCCTACCTGCCCCCTTGCCCTAAGCCCTCAATTACAACTCCCCTACCTGCCCTCCTGAGCCCTAAATTACAAACCCTCTACCTGCCCCCCGCCCTGAGCCCTAAAAACGCCCAATTCCTTAACTCCTTGAGTGCCCCGCCCTTTCCCCGCCCTGTGCCGGCCCTTTCATTAGCGGGCGGGGTTCATGACGAGATAGTCTCGTCATGGGCACAGCGCAACCGCGGCCCATGACGAGACCATCTCGTCATGGGCACTCAAGAGGTTAAATACTTCTCCAAACCCAGCTCTTAAAGCTACCCCAAACCCCTCCTCCAGTGCTGAGCCCTAAAAACGTACCTCCTCATTTAAAAGTACCCTGATGCCCTCCCATTCCCTGAGCCCTAAAAACTTGCCACCAACCCAGCCATAGCGACCCCCTGACCTGAGCCATTAAACTTGACCCCCATCTTAAAAGTTCCTTGCCCCCCTCCATGAGCCCTAAAAATTTGCCGATGACTCCCCCAGATAGCGACACCTCCCGACCCTAAAAACTTGTCACTGGCCCCCATACCCTTGGCACTAGCCCCACTTACCTGTCTGTGACTGTGTCCGCTTTCCATTTGACGCTCTTGTTCCCAGTTCTCGCCCCTACCGAACACTGGAGCGCATTTGCATATGCGTGGTTTAGGCAAATCCGTTGTTCAGGCAAGCGTGGTTACGCTTGCGGGCTTCCAGAACACGTGGCTCTTGCGCGTAGTTCCGTATCTTTCCCAATTTTGTGCTGTTTCATACATGTAATCCATGTAGGATACACTTGCAAACCATTGTGTCAAATTTTAATATTTAATGAAGGTGTTTATAATTTTCCTAACAAGTACTTTTGTGCTGGCTGGTTGTTTGGCACAAACCAAATTTACTTTATAAAGTCATGAATATCTAGTACATAATGGATGATCATGTACCACTGATCTCTCATGTGTTCACAATGTCTTTGTCTGTTTAGGCCACATGTTCTTTGTTACTTGTGTCAGGTAAGTCTCTGTTGCATATATGACTTCTCACCAATGAATATCAACGTCTTTATCATGCATATTCTCATACTGTTTCTTATCCCCCTCAGTCCATTTGCAAACAGGTCATGCAAGCACTACACGAAGCAACCGTAAAAACGAATGCAATTTTTGATAGACCTAACCTCAAAAGAGATTATGACGCAATGTACACAGATCAATAAAATATAAAAGTACACTCAACGATAACAATGAAAAATCACTTATTTCAAATTGGCTGAAAACCTTTCGAGTGACCTTATAAAAATATCAAAAGGGGAAGGAGAAAGGCAAGCCACAAATCAGAGCCAAGCTCAGTGCGTGTTGTTCTAAATGCTAATGGTTAGAGGTACTTTGTCAAAGCCTTCAAAAGGCCACCATTTGAACTTTGGGTAATAATCAAATTTTCAAAAACGGATCGTTCCATCGACGCGTATCGCCCCCACAAAATACTTGGATTAAAAGTTTAAAATAGGAAATTCTGGTATCTCTAGAGGTAATATTAATAAAATTTGCTAATAAAAACATCTGTTAATTATAGCACCTAGAAACGGCTGAAGTACTGGTTTATAGCGCTATTTAAAAGAATGTATTATGATTATTATCATTACTACTACTGTGTCCTTCCTATTCAAAACTGTTGCCCCTCAAAGGCCTGCAGATTCTTTGCTTATACATGGGTTGTCTTTGGGCAAGTTTCTTGAAGGGCAACCAGCAAACACTGAGGACAATGCAATAATGAAGAGGTAGAATGGGTGTAGTATAGTGGACAGAGAGAACCAGCAATCACTCGGGCAGCATGGACAATAAGCTGGAAAGATGTCCTGAAAGACGGCCATTTGCACCGTGCAGCTAAATTACACAGCAATGCTTTGTTTAGTATAAGAGACATCTAATGCTAATATGTGTATCCGTCACTTATATAGCGGACAATCAACTATTAGCATAGCATTGCAGTTCTGAGTCATCCATCGCAGACTGGGGACTGAGTAGGTTTCTGGAGATGTTGTGTAGGTAGGGTAATGGATGTGTCTTTGTTCAGTGAATCTATCTGCGCCAAATGCCATAAATGTCAGGTTGGTGAAGCATTTTATTAAATAAGTAAAGACAAAGCTATAATATAGGACTTTTGATAATGACAGAATCCACAGTTTACACATCAGCATAATCTGTTATGTTACTGCTGCCTATGCATACAGCCCTGCCACTTGTAGGGCCTTTGATAGTGTCTCGTGAACATCATGGCCCACCCCATGCAGAAACAGTGAAAGGATGTTCGTCACTAAAGGAAAGATGTCATTTCGATATCTTTTTATTTTTCGGCTGCCGGCTGAGCCAGTGGGGCGATGCTCCTCCGCCATTGAGGAGAAGCCGCCGCTGGTGGTAATGCGCTGCTCCATGGCCTTGCAGACCCCACACTGGCACCCCTTGGGCATTCTACACACTGCATTGTCTCATCCAGGGCCTGAATAAATATGATCACTTCACCTCCATACTGATAGAACTCAATTGGCACCCATTGCTACAGCACACCATATTCAAAATCAGTTGCATCATTTTCAAAGCCATCATGACTCTGTGCTTATTTTGCAGACAAGCTCACCATCTAAGCACATCACCAGCCAGGACACCATCGGACTGCAGATGAAGACTTATTCTTTAAAAACAAGGCAGCAGGCCTTTTTCATCTATGCACTCAGGATCGGGAACAACATCCCTTTATCCCTCAGGACCGCCCAAACATTTATCCAATTCAGAAAAGTATTGAAAACACGCCTCTTGATAGAGCACTCTATCACCATGCATTAACAGACCACAAACCAGCTCCCTCGCTTACCCCTCTTTATACTTGTGTTTGACCCCATACATGCCTTTTGGCTGAGTTCACACTATAATAATTTCACATACGTACACACATACCAACCACTGTATTGAAAACTACATCACAGTGAAGTAACAGTCACGCTCCACTCCCAGAACTCAGATTCCCCTTCATCCTCTCAATGAGCATATCTCTGCCTTCGATTATGTACAGCACCTCACTGCCTTTTGGGGATGTTTGCACCATGTAAATACATACAGAAAGACTTAGATACATAGATACATACATACATACATACGTAGCAACTAGACCCAATAGAAACGATTATTAACTGGTAAAGTACAATTTTCTCAAGGGGTCGTAGCTCACCTTCTGTGGCAAAAATCACTGTTACCTGTGCTACACTGGTCAACACAGTTCTGTGAAAATGGCTGAACTTTGTTACTGGATGGAGAGGCAGGAGACGTTTCTTGGGATGCCTCAGTATCAGAAGGTGGAAAAACCGGATCAAATATACTTACAAAGACATGTTTCTCTAATAGTTTTACCATTGTGATACCACATTTCAGAATAGATATCCTGAACAAAAATTACCTTGCACTGATTTTTTTTTTAACGTAGGAAGACTGTGCTCTCCATATGATACGTTTTTCTGTTTACCCGTTGTTTCCTTGCATCGTTCCTTTCCTTCGCTACCCATTTCAGTTGGTACTTCATCTTGGGGATATGTTTCTAGTATTGTTTCATGGAGCAATTTTGAAGACAGACATAGAAAACAAAAAGTACTGACTGATATGCCCTGACACTATTGAATATATTCCCCAAAATACAACTAATGCATATGGGATACTACTGGTTCTTAAAAGGTCTACTCCCACAGTACATTCACCTATCTCAATCACTGCACTGGAAGAATAATTTCATCCGTAACGTGGAGTCTGATTTTGTTGTGTTCCTTCCCACCGGTGGATCCTGCACAGTCCCTCTTCCATGATGTGCATTGAAGGAATTTCATGCCACACAGCTATGCACACAGTGCAGTATATGGTCAGCCCAGGCCTTTCGTTTTATAAATCATTGTTTGCAGGTTTGAGTCCAATTGGTTGAGCGTCGTCTCTTGGGTCAAATTCCACAATTTGTGCATAACCAGTCCAGGAGCACTTGGCCCCTGATTTCCCGGGTGCTTCTTCTTGGAAGGGTTGCAAAGGCTACTCCAGTGTGTTGTAGAATTACCAGCACCGACAATGGAATGTTTCCTATGTAAGGACTGAGAATCCTATCAAAACTAATGCTGCCTGAGATGGATTTCAATCCTGAAGGGTTTTTCTGGAGAACGTTATCCCGGACGCCGTCACCTACACCGAGCACGCCAAGAGGAGGCATACTAAGGTTATTGTGTGCAGTTGTGACATATGTGGATATACTTGGAGATTTGGATATTTGATATTTGACCCTAGGACGCCGATTCCTGCTTTGCTGGTATCTGCCGTCAAATGCTCCCCCCCCCCCCGATCCATTTAGTCCATTATTACTATCCAAAAGATACACAGGTCACCACTTACCTGCCTAAACAAATTTTGTCAGTCCTCTGTTAAAATTTAGCAGTATGAACTAGGATGAACAGGATTGCGGCGTGCAGAAAGGTAAAAAAAATTAAAAAGTTAAAGGAAGAGGGGGCTGACTGAGGTTCCCGGCTATACTGGTTTTAAAACTTCCTGCTAGGCTTAGGGTCTAGAAACAACACAACCCCCGGAGTAAATCTGAACAATAGAGAGGAAACAGGTAACAGGATATTAAATATTCGAATTAATAATATTTTTTTAAAAACCCGGCATGCGTTCAGGAAGAGAGAGGGCATCGGGTCCCCCCACAAGAAAAGCACAGAAAGTACAAGTACCAAAAGTAATTTTAAAAAAAATCATACACTACGGGAGTGAATCAATCATTAATTTCACCAATAGCACGGATGTTCGAGAAATCCACAAAAGTTCCACACAAATTCGAATTTATGACAGACCCATCTGGAGCTCTGATGAAAATGCAAATAAAGTCAGAAACAAGTAAACTACAAACTCCGATTAAGGCAATTTTGGAGGTAGAACTCAAACTCCCGGACAAGAACAGGACCTGCCATCACTGGACAAAAGCCTCCATATTGTGGAAATAGAGGGCCATATTACCGGCCTTGAAATGCTAAATATATTATCAACTACTAAAACGGATCAAAATGATATGGTTGTGTTGGGAATACCCCGGGAAGAGATATCCCAGGGAGAGATAAACCAGAAAAAATTGATAACAACGACCCGCTACCTATAGAGATTAAGATAGAAATAAGGAAAAAGATTGAGACGGCCAGTGACTCTACACCCCATCAGCAGGAGGTTTAGCAAGACCCCAATGAGAACTTAGCAGATGCCATCCAGGTTAAACAATTTAGAATTAATAGTAATACTAGTTTCCCCTCTGGGGGAATCATGGCAATAAAAACTAATGCAGGTACAAATACGGAAATAAAAAACGAAGAGAAGGAGGGTCAATCCCTGAATCAACAAAATCTATTGACCAATAATGACCAAAATGTATGACTTAAACAAGATACTCTACAAGGAACTACTGAAAATTCAGGAACAAAAACGGAAACTGCATACTGCAACAGTATTAGTAGCAGCAAAACACTGTACAGTGGAAATGATAGTGGCAAACATATCGATATGGTCAACTTCAAAAAAGCAACTAAAGATCAATAAATCCCCCATGTTGATCTAAAAAGTACCACCTACAACGAGTATGAACCCCAGTATGACCAAAAGGCCCAAGCCATAGGCAACCAGGACTTGGGGTCTATTTGGGATATTTTTTATAAAACTTCATCACTAACTCTAGAAGCATTGACATACCAGTCGAGCAAAATGGACATTCAAATTGAATTACTCAGAGTGATGGCAAATGCAGTAGCCGGAATAGACCAAAACCTCGCTCAGCTAAATACTTTGATAATTAGAGCTCAAACTGAAACTGCTACAACATATCTTGATTGTGCATGTGCCCCAATGATAAACAAATTGGCAACAATACCGGATGCTATGAATATCATACTAGAAGATGTTAAAATGAGGCTCCAAAAGTAAATATATAACTACAAAGAGGATTTCTGCAAAATACAGGGAAAGAAAGATTATAATAACATCACGTATTTAAGAGATACGGAACAACTGAGTGCCACAATAGATCTAGATGACATGGATAATTTAACCCTGAAAATAGCTTGAACCACACAGCAGGATGGGAAGAATTCAACGGGCACAAAACCATCGGTCCCTCAAACAGGGAAGATAACTGAAAACCGAGAGGTCAAAGAAGCAGTTTCTCCATTGTTTAGCATAACAAAAAGACATAGGAAACAATTACGCAAAGCAAGAAATAAGGCCAAACGTTAAACAATACTATCAACATATACCCGAGATGAAGTACCAACTGAAATGGGTTGCGAAGGAAAAGAACGATGCAAGGAAACAACGGCTAAACAGGAAAACATATCATATGGAGAGCAGTCTTCCACAGTGAAGAACAAGAATAATAAGTATTTCGCTATATTCACAAAAAATGGAAAAGAATCAAATGACCAACCATGCACCCAAACAAATATAGCTATTACATCGGACAAAAACAGACGAACCTCTAATGAACTTGAGAAGGGGGGGGGGGGATCAAACCAAGGGAAAAGAAACTTAGGCTTCAAGGAAACGGTTGAATTATGGAACCGATAACTGAGGATATAAAAAGTGTATCGCCGGAAAAGATGGATCGATGCAAAGAGTGTGTCAATTTCTCATAAATCCAAAGATCTGGTAAAAGAAGAAGAGGGGAAAAAATATATATCGGTCCGCTAGTACAAAGGTCACTCCGGGTAGATCATAAAACAGTTCAAAGTTCAAGTTTGAATATAACTCAAAGTCAGAACCAGCAGCATTCTCAAAACCCAGAACACCAAATAAAGAAACCAAACCATATAAATGTGAAACAAAACAATATGATAGAAGAAACTGTGGATACCCGGTACGTATCGAATTGGGATCACTTGGTCATTGTAAGAAATGGTGAGGACAAACTAGTCACATATAAAGTCCCACAAAATATTGAAGATGGAAAAAAGGAATTATCAACTAATGGGATGGTACAACAAGTTTTTAAACTAATATATGACTCCCGAGGTAACCAAGACACACTGAATAGAGGAAACATTCTCTGCCTCTTTAAGTCTAACCCGTTGCTAGCAAATGTGACAAGTAAAGATATTGAATGTATCGAATTCTTATCAAACATTGAAGGCAGCCAGACACTAACTTTGAAAACTGTACCTTCTGTTTTCTTAGCGGAACGAATTATGAATGAAAAAGAAATCTTTCGTAGCTGGGGGATAATAATTAGCAACCCAATCCCAAAGGTATACCCAACTCCTCTTATCAAAGAAAGAACGTAAGAAAGAACGTTGAGCAGGTTTTCTCTATATTAAAAAATCCTCTGGGAAGATCGGAGCGAGATGTTGAAACGGCATTGACCCAAAGCAAAGTAGAAAAGGCAATAGGAATAAATGAAAAATGGATATCTACGGCTCTACATGGAAATACTGATCCATGACAGAACACAGCAAAATGCACAATAAAAGAAGCAAATAAGGACAGTGAAATATTAAGAATGTGCTCATGGAACATAAATGGGGTATGCAACAAGGTAAATAATGCCCACTTAAATTCTATGTCTAATTTCTATCAGATCATTTTATTACAGGAAACATGGGCAATCAACTCTATTATGTTACAGGGATATAAAGGTTATTTTGAGCCCGCAAACAGGCAACATAAATATGGTCGCCCTAGTGGGGGTCTAGCAACATTCGTATCCATCGACTTGAGAGTGGAACATGAGCAAGTGGATATGAATAAATGTAACTTCCTAACGGTAAAGTTACCATATAAAGCAAGCAATCGGGCAAAATTAAAAACCCTAATACTGATCAATGTATATATATACACACATTTCAAGGATCAATATGTGTGCTACTCTTACCATTTTTTTGTTGGAACAAACGATGGATACCCCTTTCGCAGATTTTATACTTACAGGGGATTTTAATTTAAATCTGTTAGTAAATTTCATAAGAGACGACATCACACAGTCACAAGATCACCAATGGGCAATTCCTCAGCAGACACTAGATACAGAAATAAAGACTAAACAAAGTAAAGTGGGAACAAATTTTGTGAAGTATATAGAAGCAATGGGTCTACGAATATTAAATGGGAGATTCCCGCAAGATTCACCACCTGCATGGATGTTTCACTCACACAATTCGAAGTCACGAATTGACTATACGATTGTATCATTAATCATCCTTAATAATTTTACCTTGTATTGTCTGGGGCAGGTGCCTGATAGTGATCATAGTCAGCAAATAATCAACACAAATTTGCCTAGTAAAAAACATCAATCGTATTTGACAACGCAAGGCCAGACGGGAACTATTAACTATAGGAGACCTATCTGGACACCACATAATAAAGATGACACTAACGAATTGGTGGGAAAATTGGTTAAAAATGTTTTGAAGATAAAATCTTGATAGCCCCAATTAATCAATGGGTAAACTTCACAAGTAAATTGGTCAAACCGTATGATTCTGCACCTAAAGCTAAGAAAAAACAAATGATACAAATGGAGAACAGGAATAACAATATCAATTTATCCTACACTATAAGGAAAATGAGAAGGACTCGTAACAAACTCAGGAGACAGCCAACCAAGTTCCCATATAATAAGGAATTACCCATCAAACTAAAAAACATAAATCAAAATTTCAGGGAACTAATTTTGAACGAAAGAAACCAAGCTAAACAAGATCTGTGGACAACGTTTTTTATGCTAGTAACCAAACAAATTCAAGTGAATTTTGGAATAAGATATATGGTCTAGTAAGACCTAATAAATCTGTGGTAGCATCTGTATTAACTGAAAAAGAGGGGGTTAATTTTCTGTAGAACACTCAAATTCCGATGGGAACATAATGAATTTGGATGGCAATCGGAACATGATGGATACACTACGTCAGGAAATTGACTGTGAACTTGATATAACAAAAACCCAATTGTCTAAACTAATATCGAAACAAAAAGATGGGGCACCAGGTCCCAACGGTATTCCGTTTGCACTTTATAAAGAAGAACCGGATCTATGGTCAGAACATTTCACAGAAGTTTTTAAAGAAGTAGCACGGACATGGACAATACCCGAATCATGGAGAGGGTCGCTAATATCCCCAATTTATAAGAAAGGAAATTGGGCCCACCCAGAAAATTATATACTAATAACTCTACAAGACACCGATGCCAAGTTGTTTGCAGGGAATTTACTATCAAATTTATCTGAATGGGCAAAGGATAACCAGATACTCCCGCCTAATCAAACAGGATTTATTAAAGGACTGGGAACTACTATAAATATCTTAACCTTATCGGTATTAATGGATAAAACTATCTCGATGAAACAACCCTTGTATTTGTGCTTTGTCGATTTTAGATCGGCTTTTGATTGCGTGCGTGTAGGACCTGGGGTCACCGGGCCCTAAGGGGGTAACGTGACTCGAGCGGTTGGGCACCCGAAGGCTTAAGTGTGAAGCAACCATACAGCACACACATCCCCTGAAGCAGGAAGCGCACGCAATAACTGACACCACACAGGATGTTCAATGAAAATCAATCAGTTTATCTAGTTCAGAAAAGGTTCAAAGGTAATTCATTAGGTTCTCACTGGCAGTACCAGTGTACATTCAAAAGCATTTCATTACACTTTAAATTGGCAACACCTGAATACAGTAAAACGTCAGGTTCAAAAGCATTTCATTATGACTCAATGGCTATACCTGAATACACTAAACCTGGTATGGAACCCAAGCGCGTCACCTGGTGATCCTGCGGGAGCGTCAAACATAGAGGTTAAACATGGCGCTGCGCATCTCACACTAATAGCGCTTCAAAACAAGGCCTGGAAACATAGCGCTACACATAGCAATCTAATCGCGCTTCAAATCAGGGCATGGAAACATAGCGCTACACATAGCCAATTAATAGCACTTTAACTCAGGCTGTAGGAACATAGCACTACACATATCAAATTAATAGCACTTTAACTCAGGCTCTAGGAACATAGCGCTACACATATCACAGGGATAGCACCTCTGAATCTTGGCTCCCAACATAGCAAGTTAACAGCGCTTCTGAAACATGGCATCTAACATAGCGCTGCAGAACTGGGCATTACAATGTAGCCTGCCACATGGCATCGCCTTGGCGCATTAAACCTGGCAGGGTATGGCAGCACTAGCCTGGTAAATCACTGCAGCGTGGGCCAACTTAACACTGGGGCGCTAAATAGACGCAATCCCCACAGTGCTAACCATTCTATCACCGGCGCGCTAGACCTCACAGTCACTGAGGCGCTATCATCGGGTGCCCTCCTCGGAGCTATCAGCAGGACAGCGCTCCCCTTGCAGGGGATAGCAGCGCTCCACCGGGTAGGAAGTCCCAGCGCTCTCCTGGTAGGCAGTCCCAGCGCTTCTTGGTCCGGGGTGAGAGGGGGCCAAAGAAGGAACGGTGGGTCCCCCCTGGGGGAGGGGCGTGCTTCGGGCTTCTCGTGGGCCTCCCCGCCCTCTTCCCCGGGGGGTTACCTTGGTCGATGATCCCTCGCGGGTCCCGGTGAAGGGCTCCTCCTTCTTGGGGCAGGCGAGGCGGGCCCTCCTGGAATCCTCCCGGCGATTTCCGGGATGACGGGGATAGCGCGGAGCTCCCGGACGGGCCAGACGTGGCCGGGGAGCTCCGCAGTGTTCACCGGGGCGTCCACGGATCATCTCACGGCGACAGAGGCCCGCAACCGCCAATGGTAGTGCGGTCTGCGGGGGGCGCGGCCCAATCGGCCAATGGCACAACGGCGGGGGCGGCGTTCGGCGGTCCGCCCCCGTCAGGTGACGATGGTTCTTGGCTTCGGGCCTACGCCGCCTTCGCTGCTCTACGGCAGCCTTCTCCGCCCTGGGACTGCGCGACCTCGGCTGCGACGGGGCCCCGGGCTTCTCCGCGGGCCCCGGTGACGACAGGGGGCAGTTTCTCCGCCCTGGGCCGCAGCGGTGAGTGCGCCTCAAATCCCCACACCAGGGGGGGGGCAGAAATTAAGGGGTGACTTTGGCGTCCAGCGCCTGTGACAGGACGGACTCGGGGGGATCCCAGGCAAGGTCGGGGAGCGCAGGGGTCACAGCGCTAGTACCTGGTCGATCCCCCAGCAGTCCAGTAGGGAGTCTTTGAGAATAAGTTTCAGTCTTCAGTTTTAGCAGTAGCTTTCAGCAGTAAGCTTCAGTATTACGTTTCTGCCATCAACTTCAGTATTACGTTTCAGCAGTCTTAGTGGCGCAGTTGGTTCTCGCGCCCTTAGGAGTTCTGTTCCTCGGGGGGGGGGGAGGGGTGAGTTGATGACTAGCTCCCTCCTAGTCGAGTTTGGCAGATGTCCCCTGGGTTTCCCTACTGCTGGGCTAGATCAGTGGGTAGGACAGGATCCCTCACTCTCTTAAAGGGCAGTGCCTAAACCCTGTCACCTTCAGAGGCATAAGTCCCTGCCTAGGCCCTACCGCCTAAAACTCCTGCGTGGGTTCCCCAGGTCTGCGTTGCTCCAACTGCCTAGAAAACGTTCCCTCCCTCTGTTAAGTAGCCCTAGGTCAGGTGACCACCTCCTAAGGCGGCAAAAGTAAAACCCCACCCTTCTTCTAGAAGGTTCCAGCACATTCCAGGAGCTTCCCCACTCTAGGTATAGGACAAAAAAGGCAGGCTGGTGTCGCAACATTGTTGTGGGGTCCCAGCCAGCTCCTGGCAGCTAGGGTGCACTAGAAAGGCCACTCCGCAGTAGCAGGGGCCTGTGGCAGCCATCTTAGGGGAAGGGAGCACCTGCACCTTAACACTGATTGGCAATGAAAAGGCGCCCAGAGACCTAAGTCCAACACAAAAATGAGGGTGGAAAAATGAGGCACGATCAAAAATACAGGGGAAGACCACCCTAGGGCTGACAGGTCTAACAGTGCGCAGACAACTTCTGTGGAGAAAATTGAAGGAGCAAGATATCCAAGTGCAACTGTTAAAATTAATTCAAATTTTGTATACCGACACTTGGGTTAGAGTGTGGATGGGGGATGGCTTGACACTAACAAAGGAAATTTTAACGACAGCAGGACTAAAGCAAGGGTGTGTATTGGCCCCCTTACTATTTAATCTGTTTTTAGCGGATCTTACTGATGCACTGAATGAAATAAATGCACACCCGCTTAAACTAGCCAACAAACAGATATCTAATTTGCTGTACGCAGATGATGTCATCCTTCTAAGCCAAACAAAAGTGGGGTTACAATGGCTAATAGATCGAATATCATTGTATTCAAAAGAAAATGGGATGGTGATAAATGAAACAAAGACTAAGGTTATGGTGATCAGCAAAAATTCAAGACTAAAACATAAATCAAAATGGTTTCTGGAGAAAGTCCAATTAGAACAAGTAGAATCATACAAATACCTGGGAGTTTTATTTGATGATAATGGACATTTTCTCTAACAAAAAATGGACATTCAAAGTAAAGCAAATGTGTTGACTGCTGCAATTAGGATTTTGCAGAAATCATTAGGTGATCTGACTTACCGCCCGTTCTTAAAGGTTATATCAGCAAAATTACTGCCTACCTTAACCCCTTCCATGCGCGGGGAATTCCCGCACCGTGCGGGCGTTTATATTAGTGGGCGGGGATTCGGACGGTCGGGAGCCGTCGTGCGCACACGCCCACCGTGACACGTGACGGCTCCCGGCCGTCATGCGCACGGAAGAGGTTAACATATGGTAGTGAGGCTCTAAGTGGGAAAAACGCTGTGATCATTAATAATGCGGTCTCCAAAACTTTTAAAACCCTCTTTCATCTGCCTAACAACGCATCACCAGCGCAAATAAGGCTGGAGTTTGGTCTAACTAACCAGTTATATGCCAGAAAAGGTCAATTTATTAAAGTATGGAATATAATAAAAAATGACCATGAAAACCAAATGTCCCAACTATTATGGCAGGAAATAAGTAATAACAGGAAATCACAGGCCTGGAAATACTAAAAAGCAGCATTAGAAGAATTTGCTGTGATGCCAATCTGGGGGACTACAATAACCCCGGAATCATTTAAAAAAGCAATCAATAAAACAACGAATCATCTATCGCTGGTAAGGCATAAAGACATACTAGGAAAACGAAAACATGCGTGGCCAATAATGAATGGGTTTACAAAAAGGAAGGTACAAGCATACTTAGAAACTCCATGGTTGTTGAAAAATAAACAAATCTTCACAAAAGCACATATTGGCGTATTACCGGGCCTATGTCATCTCCCACCGTGGATAAAGACAGAAGAAGATACATTATGTCGGCTATGTAAATAAGGAGAGGAGAACATTATTCACCTACTGTGTCTCTGCCCGGGATTGAAAATCGAAAGAAAAACCATACGCAAGAAACTTTTCAATGCTCGAGGAGTAAGGACATGTAGGCAAGCTTTGATAATATGTCTGCACTCCGACGATATACTAATGAACTCCACTTTGGCAAATTTTGATATGTATTAAAATGTAAATAGCAATATGAAATGGACTTTATCAAACGTAACTCAGTTAAAAAAAACACTGGACTTTTTATTCTTGTTTTATCTATTTTATATTCGTGAATTGGATTACTATAAGTATATTGCCTCATTGTAAGATTTTAATTAATCACACAATAAAGAATAATAATAATAATAAAATCTTGAATCTCTACTGATCATTTTATGACAATAAATTTACAGCTGCAGTGCCCGGTCACAAAAATTAACAAGAAGTTAATGATTGCTCATTGATTAACAAATCTACAATAACTGATGCAGTGCCAGTGTGGGAAAAAAATAACATTTCTCTTTTTGTCTCTCTCATGAACTGAAAATTAAATACACACATTAGACTTTCCGAGCCAAGACTATCAATGTAGCAAAGCAAATGAAACAAAAATGGTTTGTACTTTATTCTTGCACATAAGTGTGGCATGTGTCTGTAGCTTCATTAACAAACTGACCATTCCGAATGCATGTTCTTCTATAACACACACTGAAAATGATCCTTTGTAGGAAGCCCCAATAAGGGAGACATAGCAGGGGCGTAACACAGGCCCCCGCAGCCCCCGCGGTGCGGGGGGGCCCCGAGCTGCAGGGGGCCCCCTCTGCACATCCTCAAGCCCAAGAGCTCGGATTACATCCGGAGTGGGGTAGGGGCCCCTCCGTGTACGCGTACTTTCATTATGCCACTGGCTACGAGTTTATAAAAGGGAGCAAACCCTCCATGGGACATGAAGATGAAACCCATTAACATTTTAAAGACTCGCCGTTTGTTATCCCTCACCTTCCAGCGGTTATTGCAGGCGGCGCGAGGCCTTGGCCTACTGAGAGGAGATCGAGGCGGGAGGGAGGGAACTCTACAGGTGGAAGAGGGGTGCGCACAAAGCGCGGGAATGAAATGCAACCCCACAAGGTAACACATTTTTAGATAAACCATTTGAAGGCAGCGGACAACCAAGCCTATACCGTCTGCTCCTCGTACAAATCCAGCCACGAGGACTCCAGTTTTACCCCCCACTTCCCCAGTAATAGTGTTTGTTTCCTGGATCTCACTTAGCCATTCAGGGCCCTCCATGCCAGACGTTCTCCAGATCTCATTGGCTGTAGAAAGTACCTAGAAAGTTCAAAGGTGAAATTGCGGTTATTTCTCATGACTGTGGATAAGAGGGCTGCAGCGTCAGGCAGGGTTGCCGTTGCTACGTATTTCACGCTGATCCTGGACAATATGCAGGGGAACAGAGCCCCCTGAGCCCTGATAATTGTGCAGGGGAACAGAGCCCCCTGAGCCCTGATAATTGCTGTATATATACCCCAACAGCAGTCACATAGGGCCGCCCGCGCTGTGGGGCATTTGATGGCTGCCGCCCAATATGAATTTAATAATGCTGAACCCGGCCCAGGGTGACTGCATTGGACCTCGTTGGAGTCGTCCGTCACACTCACGGTAAGGTTCATTCAGCGGCCGCCAGGAAGACAGTACTCATAGCGACAGTCACCTGTTTGTGTAATTTGTGTTGGGGCAGCACGTCAGAAAGGTATTATGTAAATGCATGTTATTTGAGTTCCATAGCTTGAGGCGTGCGTTTTGGAAAACTTTGTATTTTGAAGTCCATTAGATTGATCTTATCGACACTCTGTGGAGCAATGGAAATTGTGTCAGTGAGTGCACTTTGTCGAAAAACGGAAAGCTGTCTTTCTCCTGGTTTGTAAATCCTGACAGATTAATTGGTGACGTAGAGACCTGTTTGCATAGGTCGGTGTCAATTGTGGTGCGCTTTACGGCTACTATAAAGCAGCTGTTCACTTCTCTGCATGTTAGCATGTTTTCGCAATATCATTTTTTCGCCGCTTTCCTGCACAAGATGTTGCTGTTTTTCGAGCATGTCTTTGTAAAAAAAGCTTTGTTTCTAACCCCTCTGCTCATCAAGCAAAACACAGTGTTGTACAAATCACGATAAATAAGTGGTAACAACTTTAAAATATGTATGTTTCAAAGAATGAATGTATATAATATAAACTTTAGTTGTACACACTGCTAGAGATAATATGCTGTTGAACTTGAAAGGCACTCTGGGCCTTCACGAAAGTGCATTGAAGTTTATGTATGGCACAGGATATCTGTCACCCTCAGCCTGTGCCACTGCCCGGGCGGGCCCCTAGTAATTGTTGTTGTCGCTGTCGCCTGACAACACTAGAACTCTCCTTCAACACATGCTCTGAGTCTGGGACTCGGAGAGGCTGAGCAGGTGGTGTTTAGGACAGGCTCGCCGCTCACATTAGCCGAGCAGTGCCACTATGACCCGTTTTGCATAGAGATCTCCTCACCACGAGCGTTGTGACTGGGGACAGACTGACTTGGCTACTGTACAGCAGCAGACACAAGGTATTATTAAATTATGGCTACCACAGTAATGTCACACTGATAGGGGTTAAATATACCTGTTGAAAGCATTTGACTGTACCAATGATACATTGCATATTCCCAAAGCTACGATCCATTTGCCAAGGCGCTAGGTTAGTTCCCTTAGATTTCAGGTGATTTGCAGCAAGTTTAAGATTTTCTTAGAGTTTCTTGTTGCTCAAATGGGTGTCATTTCTGATATATATATATGTTTCCCTCGTCTTTACTGCTTGATTTTGCTCGCGAAAAAGTGTCACTCATAGTGGTTGAAATGTCACTCAATTACACTGACTTTATGAAAAAGTCACACATAGCAATCTGAAACCTTGGCAGCTATGAAGCAGCTCTGAGACAAGACCGCGCCAGCCACCTGCATACCAGTGAGGCCCCAAGGAGCCAACCTACCACTAAAACTTCCAGCGTGGCTCTAGTAGTAGGACGTGACGTCCCCTGCAGCGCACCGGCCAATTGTATCAAACAACCTGACTGGGCCCAGCCCAAAGCCAGGTTGTCTGAATCAGAGCTGCATGGCGCCGCAGAATAATCACATAAAGATACATTGTAGCACAGTGAGACTGCAAGCGGCGCCTTAGCTCCGCTGGGAGCCCACAAGCCTACGGGGGCATTGCTCACAGGGCACTAGGCAGGGTGCTGCCACCTACCACACACAGTGCCTTCCATAGCGCGTCACAGTGACAGCTGACATATCTGCAGAAATGCGTGACAATCCATTTCAGTGCGGTGACGCGGAGCACCACACTGAAATGCGTTAAGCGTTCGCATCACGCCTGATGCGTGATACTTGGCAGGATTGCACATTGCTCATTTTACTCGCTTCCTCCATGGCTTGTAGCATCCTTGCTACACTACTGTGTCTGGAGTCAGGGCCTCGCTTCTGGTGGGTGGTTGTGGCGAGGTCTGTGTGCACCGCAGTGGATACAAGGATGGGCTGGAATACCACTAGCAGCCCGGGCAGGATTTGGTTGGGCACCAGTTCCGGAACTTTTATCATATCTTTAGTCATTCTTCAAGCAAACCAGGAGGTGTGGTTGACTCTAAGGGTTGGGAGAGGGAGGGTTATTGATAAGATGAAGGGGTATTTTCAAAACACCATAATCCGCAACGAAGCGCCCCTGGAAGCTCTGATTCAGACATTTAGCTGGGAAGGGTAGTGCTCGTGAGTGTAACACAAGATTATCACAATAAACATCGATTTCCCGTCAGATGTTACTCTAATTCTTTATTAAACGTGAGAGTAAAAAACACACAGCTAACCTCTAGTCCATATGGTACCAGAGTTGGGACCCAACAAAGCTCAACCATAGCTCCTAGAAATGTGCTATTTGGCGCTGCATCACCTACAAAGGCCAATATAAAAATTCAGTCTTTGGTGGATGAGTTAGGTACTCGTTCTCATCTGCCTGGAAGGTCCCACCCCAGCAGATTCCAAGAGGTCCAGTGTTCCTGTACTTACATTTAAGGGGTGTATGAATAAAACTGCTAGTTTTACCAGGTGCAGTTCCACCCCCAGTGCAGCCACATATGGATACACTGTTTAACCTGCTGATAGATGGTTGAAACTGTCAGAGCAGGAGGGCCAACTATCGGGGATTCACATGCATATTATACATTAGTTTCCGTTCCTGGGCCACTAACTCGTAATGTCTTTTAGCCCTGTCCAGTCCCTCGCAATTGCCTTTACTTAAAAGAAATGAAAGAAGGTGAGCTAAGATAGTGAAGTGGAAAGGCGGAGTCTGAAACCAATACCACCCCCACCACTCCCACAGACAGTTCGAAATGTAGTTTTTTTTAGGGTCGAGCCTGGGCAGCGCATGCGCTGCTCTGCGAGGCATGATGTAGAGTATGGAGTTGAAGCTCCGCCCATATTTTTCATTGGCTTTAGTCAATGTCCTTCGTAAATTCTGGTTTCTGATTCGTTAATAGGCTTGTTAGTCCCTCCTTAGTACTGCCTTGTCTTAATGTGTAACCTCTCACGAGGACCGGCCCTTTTACTTCTGTTGTTACGCAGTATGTCTTATTTGGTCTGCAAGCACTATTTTCTTCAATGAGTTTCTCCTACTGCAGGCACAACATGATTTCCTGCAACATTCAGTGCGCCATGCGTGCTTTCACTTTCCAAGCAGCCCGTACAATGGCGGCCGCTTCTTTGAGATGAAATAGGTCTTGCATTTACAAGAGTTTCAGCTATTGGCATTGCAAATGACAATGCCTTTTATTTATGTATTAATTATCAAAACAGATAAATAAGTCAATGTCATTTACAATGCCAATAGCTTAAACTCTTGCAAATGGAAGACCATTCGCATTGCAAATGCTTGTTTTAAGTTTGGGTCATGCCACCAGTAGTCTCACGCAAAAGTGCTGACTGTCAATGAACTAGATTTATGCACATTCGGCACATGTCACTGGCACCTAGCGCCATGTTGTCAGAAAAGCGCTCATCCAGCACCTTTCAAACAAACCCTTAAACACAAAGCAGCGAAGCAATTCTTATTATTATGGAACACCTCCTGCTTCCTTCAGGGCCACTTAACTCAGGCTAGACCCTTTGCAGCAAGGGGTTCGTTTAGTTATCACTCACAAGACTTAGAACTTACCCTTATCCCAGCTAAACAACCCATTCTTTTGAAGCAGAAGCTTCGCCAACCCTCATACGGTGGCTTGGGCCCCGGCACTGATAGGGGCACAACACAGGCCCCCGCAGCCCCCGCGGCACAGGGGTCCCCAAGCTCCAGGGGCCCCCTCACTTACTTCATCATGAATTGAATGGTGCACGGTGCGCAGTGCGCACGCCACCTTTAATAAATGAAATGGTGCGCAAGGCATGCATGCCTGGGCCCCCGCCAGGAGGCGGGCCTCAGAAGCTAATCTCTAATTAAATGGTGCATGCGCAGAGGCTTGCCCCGGTCTGCATGAATTAAATGGTGCGCAACAACAACTGCTGCACACGCTGCAGAGCCAAGGAGAGGTGGGCAGACTCTGGGTGGGCTCCATTGCAGCAGGGCAGGTTGGCAGTGGCTGCGTTCGCTGCAGAGCCAAGGAGAGGTGGACATCCTCTGGGTGGGCTCCATTGCAGCAAGGCAGGTGGGCAGTGTCTGTGCTGGGTGCAGAGCCCCAGGGGAGGTGGGCATTGCCTGTGCTGGGTGCAGAGCCCCAGAGGAGGTGGGCAGTGTCTGTGCTGGGTGCAGAGCCTCAGGGGAGGTGCGCAGTGTTTGTGCTGGGTGCAGAGCCCCAGGGGAGGTGGGCAGTGTCTGTGTTGCCTGCAGAGCCCCAGGGGAGGTGGTCAGTGTCTGTGTTGCCTGCAGAGCCCCAGGGGAGGTGGGCAGTGTCTGTGCTGGGTGTAGAGCCCCAGGGGAGGTGGGCAGTGTCTGTGCTGGGTGTAGAGCCCCAGGGGAGTTGGGCAGTGTCTGTGCTGGGTGTAGAGCCCCAGGGGAGTTGGGCAGTGTCTGTGCTGGGTGCAGAGCCCCAGGGGAGTTGGGCAGTGTCTGTGCTGGGTGCAGAGCCCCAGGGATGGTGGGCAGTGTCTGTGCTGGGTGCAGAGCCCCAGGGGAGATGGGCAGGGTCTGTGTTGGGTGCAGAGCCCATGGGGAGGTGGGCAGTGTCTGTGTTGCCTGCAGAGCCCCAGGGGAGGTGGGCAGTACACAATACTAAGCACAGATTTTTTAGCTTGGGTGTTTTTAGCCGTAATTACATCGAACACACACTTTGGAGAGACCCCCTATATTTTACATCCCACTTAAAGCCCCAGAAACAACACCATGTCGCTGTCACCTCATGGCCTGGCACTGTGCATCATGTATGACTCATGACAACTTTCCAGATTGCCTATGTGGAGAGGCATAGTGAACCCTTCCCCACCGAACCCCACCCCTTGCTTTAGGAACTACGGCGAAGTCCTTGATGGGTCTCTTCTGTCTGCAATTCTGCAGACAAAGGCTCAGCTCATAATTAATATGAAAAGGTGGGCAAGTGAGTAGGTGAAGGGATGGGTGGGTGGCTGGATGGATTAGTGAATGGGTGAATGGATGAATGAAAGGTTGAATAGATTGATAATGAGAGGATGGATGGATGGATGAGTGAGTGGAAGGATGGATGAGAGAAAAGGTAAATAGATAGATGGATGTATGGGTAGATGGATGGATGAGTGAAAGGATGTATGGATGAGTGAAAGGGTGGATGATGAGTGGGTGGATGGATGAGTGAAATTATGGATTGATGAATTGATAAGTGAAAGGGTGGATAGATGGATGAGTGAAAGGGTGGATGTAAGGATGGATGAGTGAGTGAAAGGGAGGGTAGATGGACAAAAGGATAGATAGATGAGTGAAGGAGTGAAAGGATAGATGGATGAGTGATAGGGTCAATGGATGGATTAATGAGTGGATGAGTAGATGGATGGGTGGGTGGATGGGTGGGTGGAAGGAAGGATGGCTAAGTGAAAGGGTCGATGGAGAGAGAAAGGGAGGATGGATGGATGACAAAGGGTGAATGGGTGGAAGGATGAGACTGGGTGGATGTATGAGTAAGTGAAAGGGTGGCTGGATGGGTGAAAGGGTAAATGGCTGGATGGATGCGTGAATGGATGGATGGGTGGAAGAGTGGATAGATGAGTGTACAGATGGATAGGGTGAAAGGATGGATGGATGGATAATGGATGGATTAGTGAAAGGGTGGATGGCGGGAGGGATGGATGAGTGAAATGATAGATGGAAGGATACATGATGGATAGGTTTGCAAATGGTTGAATATGTTTGGCTATGGATGGGCTTACTTATATACTATTGCGCGACCTCCTCTGATGTGTCTGTAAAACTTACCTTTTGTTTCGAAGTTATATCCTGAATTTTGACCTTGTCCTGAATTTTGACCCGTGGTAGGTGGTCGGCTGGGCCGCCGGTGGGGGGCCCCCCTCCATGTGCTTTGCAGGGGGGCCCCCTCAAGTTTCGTTACGCCACTGAGACATAGCGATTTGCCTAAGGTCACAATTCAGACTCAAGACTCATATTGCTGACACATTCAAACTAGTTAGGAGACTTGGTCATATCACACCTTTGCTACCCTCAGCTGACTTTCCCTTACCTGGTGGAGCCCCAAAAAATGAGCAGATTGTCCCATGTGTATTATAGAGTGGGCGTGGCCAGAGATGGGCGCACTGCCCTCCAGCACAATGCTATGTTTACTTTTATTAAAGGAAACATTTTCTTTTTCGCAAGGCTAGTATCTCAGACTTAATCCTTAGTTGCCCCTTGGGCACGGGATGTCCTTGCTTCTAATCATGAATACAAATTCTAGGACAATATTAGGAATAGTGAGATATTTAAAAACGTAATGAGCCTTCCCCTTTCCAACTCTATTATTCTAATGATCAAAATAGTCTGTGAATGTGTTTAAAATGCTTCATTTGACTCATTTTCCTCCAACCATGTCCTCTAATGCTGCTTTAATGGAGGTAAGGCTAAGCGCTGCTCTGCGTGACATCGAGGGTCTCGTTTAGTGAGAGTTTAATGAAAATGGCTCTCACTTCTTTTTTGCTCTTCAGTTCACCCCAGCGACGAGCTGCAGGTAAAACTGTAAGATAGAGGCTTAATCAGGTTGTAAAGCCTTGCACAGTCACAATATGTGCCTCGGGGCTTTTTTAACTGCCCGGTTTATAGTGAAATCCCGAGAGACTTCAGGTGTCCCAGATTTGCCTTCTAAAAATATAATAACCTTGCGCTGGGTGTCCTATCTGCCTCCCTCCTGAGCAAGTCAAAGGTTGATGCAGGCGCTGCCTGTCGCAGTGATGAGATTGCTTGCTCTTGCGTGGCCGCCGCTGCCGCGCGACCCTTTACTCCGTCACGCAGCACGAGTGTGTTGCGTATGGTGCATTTTGTGGGTGGGGAACGTCAGGTCGTTCAGGTATAGGACAAACTTTGCAGTGGGATGGGGCAGGACAGCTAAGAATGGGGCAGTCTTTAGGGGCCGAGGGTGTGGTAGAGTGGAAAGAGGCAGCACTACCAGGGGTGTGGAAGTAAGCCTGGTGCTGTTGTATAGTTCTTAGCATAGGCTTAAATATGTTACCAGAAGGGGAGTGACCAAGCAACATGGCCAATGAGACTTGATGGTCTCGAGCTGTGTTGCCCTAATATAAATCCTTCATCATCCTGAACATAGCGGAACCTAACGCGCCTGCAGATGTACTGCCACGAAAGTGACTCTTCCTGAGCCGCCTGAGGCCACCGACAGCTGGAAACCATCGTTGGGGATAGGAAGGGGCCGCGTGGCCTAGGACGGACCTGTGTGGCATTGGAGCCAGGGCACTGGTCGGGGGTACACGCGGGTACACGGCGTCCACGCACTACTTTCACAGGGTGGACGGCGCCGTCCACCCTACCAAGAAGTTAGGCCCACAGAAATATGTTGAACTTGTCCCAGTGTAATTTTCCGACACTGGGACACGTTCAGCAGCTCCTGCACGTTGTCTGCTTTCCATTCCCAGTAACAATGTGCAGGCAACGAGGGGTCTTCTTATTCACTTCCAGCTGGGCCACAGATAAAGGCAGAAATTAAGAGGCCATCAGGCCTCCTTTTGAGTATTGGACTGGAGGCGGCACATAACATACACATCACCCATTCAAAATAAATCATGTACAAATCAACGTACAAGATGTGTTACATGAGACAGTCAGGGTTACAAGGTGTAGGAGTCAAATACACTTCATAGCTCCCTGTGGTCTTCTAGAAGATTTACAATTTATGAACTGCAAGTAACAAAAGGATCTCTGTGTTCAAAGCAGTAATCCACTTACCTATCTACAACTTACCTATCTACATAAAATAAAAATCTGTGATCTGCATGTTACATGATGTGCTTTGCAGGAGACAACTTTAAAAAAAAAAACCACTTTTTATTGCATTTTCAGTCGTCATGTCATAACATACACATATCACAGCACTATTGCATAATTAAGTGGTACATTTATGCTCACAACATTGTAGAAGATGGAGACCATGTGTGTTGCAATATCATAAATAACAAACCCGAACAAGGAAGCAACAAAATAGAGGTTCAGCAATCCCAAAACGCCAAGCCCCACCCTACCGTCCAAGAACAGTGGGTGGTTATGTTTTGCAGGAGACAACTTAATCTTCTATACTACTTTGATTCAAATTTGGGACTACACAAAACACAGATCTCCCCAACAAATGCATTACCTCCCGAGTTATCTTACCATTATTATTATTCCCTATGATATACTGGGCAACTCTGCAGCAGATGCCTTAACCCCATGAAATATTTTAAAATGCAGACTTTGCAACCAATTAAGCAGAACAAATCTACTACCATGCTTTTTCTAGTTGCCAACTTCTGTGTGGCAGGGTTTTTAAAAAAAAGTATTAGTTGAGGCCCAGATTGCACCACGTTTTTAGCACAGCCCAGACTTCAAATCTCATTTGTTAAATACCATAATGCACTTAAATGTAGTCATCATACACCTGATAAACATATGTGTTAGATCTTAGTATCTGATGTCACTTCTTGTGATGTCACTTCCAGTAAGGTCACTCACTGTGATGCCACATGGATTGTCACGCGTCGTGACGTCATGTGCCGTGATGGCATGTGTCATGATGTCACTTTCATACTGCCTAACTTGGTCAGTCCCCCCACTTCGTTTTTTAGGAGATGTGCCCTGATTGGAGCCACTCTGTTTCAGAAGATAGCCGACAGCCCACCCCAAATAGTGAGAGGGGCTGTGGGTGGGGGGGGCCCAGTGGCAGAGTGAGGCTCGTGTGGATGGTGTCCTCCGGCCCGGCCCTGTGTGGAGCTGGTGTTGCGTTGTCCTGTGAGTGGCTGGCGATAGGCCCAGGGGCACAATGCCTGTGGGCAGGTGGCAGTGACACAGGCCGACGTCCCTCTAGCAGTGAAAGGAGCCACTGAGGGATATCGGAAATCTAGCGTGGCCTGGTAGAGTTGAGCATCGGCTGGGGCTCACAGGGTGCCTGTTGCATCTGGGAGTACCAGAACTGACTGGGCCAGGTGACAGGGGAGTCTAATGGAGGGGGGGTCGAGGAGTGTAGTGACCTCAGCACTGCTCTAGCGGTGCTAAGATGAACTGGAAACTAACACTATGTAGCACCCTTTGGCCAGGCTTGGCCAGAGGTTATAAAATAAAGGGGCAAGGACCGCTCGGGGTCCTCCGCCCATACCACTACATTGTGTCTGTGTCCTTTCAAGGGCAGCTGTGACGTGCACCAGAGTAATCCTGCGGCCGAGTGTGCGCCCCTCTACACTGGCGACGAAGGTGGTGACTCTGCTCACCCTGCCAACTACAACTGCGCACCAGCACCATCCCCACCGGTGGCTGCCTATATGCCCGCCATACCACAAGCCTGCCTGAATCACTGGCGTGACTGAAGCCAGCTCCATCGTATACCTTCGGCTCAGGTGCTGCTGCGTGGTAGGTTAGTTCACATTTGCCACGTCCCCAGCTAAGTCTCTGCTGCACGGTGGTGCTCTATGTACACGAGAACTCCAGAGACCCTCCCTGAGCGAGCGCATCATTGATCCAACACGGATACGCGGCCAGCCCGCTCTGGAAGCAGCTCCTCGTGGTGGCCAGTCCCATGTTTTCTACGCTAGGATGAGCATCTCTGGCTTACTTTCCCCCCAGGACTCTGCTGGCCTGCTGCCTGCCCAACACCTGCAAGCCTCCAGTTTCTCTGGTGCTGCCAAGCCCAGGACTCTGAAAAATGGAGGGAAAAAAAAAAGAAATAGCCTGAAAAGAAAGTACAGTAGAAAACAGAAAACAGATAGACGGTAAACGAAGGAAGGTCCATGTACTGTCACACAGCCTCCTGGGAATCCATGCCGCCTCCACACCCAGGGTAACAAAAGCATGGAGCATTCGGAAGGTGCAAGCAAGCACGAGCTACCACACCAATACCAGCTGTGATCGTCATCAAGCATTAGTTACAACAATACCTCTTCTGCGGCTTAGTGGATAAGCTACCCTACCCCCTCATCTGCATCCGCACCATCTCTTTGCCATGGCTGATGAGGCAGGCATCGCTGGACCCTAACAAGTGCAGCCTCACGCCCCTTCCGCCACCCAGCACAATCAAGTCAGTGTGCTGCCGCCAATCACCGAACTTGCGGACCCCACCACCGCCTCCCCCCGCTTAAAGACCTGGATTGGGAGGCTGGACAACTATTTTATTGCTACCCGGTAGACCGACGGCACAGTGAAGAGGTTCCTCCTGCTCCACACTGCCGGGGAAGATATCTACAAACATTTTGCGCACCTACCCAACACGGGGGCAGCAAATGACTACGATGCAGCATTCAGAGCACTCAATGCGCACTTTGACCCACAACTCAACCCGGACTACAAGCGTTTCAAACTCCGCCAGGTCTGCCAACGAGAAGGGAAGACGATGGACACTTTTTACGCATGGTTGTGAGAACTAAATAACACGTGCATTGCTGACGATCAACCCAAAGAGGTGAGAGCGCAAATCATACAGGGCTGCAGGAATAAAACATTGAGAGGTCTCATCCCAGCCCAACATCGCCTTAGAAAACATCCTTATCTTGGCACGCGCTCATGACCTGTCCAACGCCAGGGAGACAGAAATGGGCATCGCCATCACGCAACAAACCGAAAGAACCCCGACGGTGAAGATTGAATGCGCTGACGCAGTTGCACATGCGGAAGGGGAAACAGGCCTCGACAACAAGCCTATCACCTGCCTGGGTCCCGATGTGGGTATTGTAGAAGGGAAGAACACCCCTTGAAGAATGCCCAGCACAAGGGTGAATATGCTCCAAGTGTGGCACCCTAAACCAGTTTGTCACCTCATGCAGTGGAGGGCCAAGGAACCAAAGTGCACAAAGTAGATGACTACCATCGAGATCCTGCCACCCACAAACTGGGATGGGGGGGGCTGAACCCATCCTCATATTGTACAATTACAATGATCAACTTCGACATAAAAATACTGCGTAAGACCTTAGAGACCAATTTGAATCGGTTGGTGGGGGAACTAGTACAGGAGGACCATTGCGACTTTGCACCATGATGCAATACAGCCATGAATATAAGACGTCTGACACATGTACTGTACTCGGTGAAGGGCACAGATGAAGAGATGACCCTTTTGGCACAGACCTCAAAAATGGCCTTTAACATGCTCAACTGGGACTAACTTCGGGAGGTGATGAGGCACATAGGGTTGGGCCCAGGATTCAGTAAATAGGTCAAATTACTTTATGAGCAACCCACGGCCATGGTAAGGATGGGTAGACTGGTGCCCATCCAAGGACCATAAAGAGGGGGACCCAACAGGGGTGCAATTTTCCCCACTGTTATTTGCGCTAGCTATGGAACCACTGGTGCTCCACATCCGTTTGGAAATGGCGGCGTGGGGAATTAGGATAGGAGATGTTACCCATTTGGAATCCCTGTATGCCGATGTGTTATTTTGCTTAAAACTCCCACGCTTGTTGGTTCATGTATTGTTGTGCTGCTTAGAACAATTACGTATATAAGGTATCGGGTCCCCGCACGAACATTTGGAAAAGACTCCACTTCCCCCTTAGGGGATTGTCCTCAAGACCTCCTGTAGAGCTCCCGGATTTAGGGCTGAGATGAGAACATGAAAAATGTTGATATTTGGGGCTAGTGATAGCACAAACCAGAGAAAAATAATGTGAATACAACTTGGGGAGAGGGATCCAGGGACTCCAGGCACTAATTGGTGTCAGGACATCGCTATCCTCTCAGTCATGGGATAGGTTGCAGTGGCAAAAGATGGTAGTCCTGCTGCGCTACCTAAATACCCTGCATAAATCAATTTGCCCACTCCATCTGTCCATGTTTTAAAAAACTGGATAGTCTCCTGATTAAACTGGTCTGGGAAGGCAGGTGTAGCAGAGTCTCCTTAGCCTTACTCAAACTGGACTTGGAGGAGGGTGGTCTGGGACTCCTGGATTTATATAGAAGTCCAATTCACAGATGAGGTCTGGGACGAGCAATGCGTAGAGGTGAGACCTGTCTCAAGCAATGCAAGGTTTCAGTTGATACAATTCAACTTCTTGCACTGCACATTACTCACGCCAGTGGTCTTTAGCAGAATTTATCCCGAGAAGAGCGCTGCCTGTCTTCGTTGCCAGATAGAGAGAGCCCGATTTGTCCACCTAGCCTGGGATTGCCACCCCCCCACCCATGCTTAGACAATATTGGGACTCCAACCTCTCCACCTAATAGACAGTAACTAGGATCCTATTGGAGCCTGGCCCCCTGCAATGCATACTGAGAGTAATTCCCACGACAAAGGGGAAGAAATACACCATAAATTCTTGAACGTGGTGCTGGTATTGGCGCGTAGAACGGTCATGATGTGTAGGATGGGTAGCAGGAGCCCCCAGTTTCCCATGTTGCCACAGAATCATCAGGGAATGGGCCCTTGCAAAAGAGAAGCACATTACATTTAATAGACATGACGAGAAGGTTGCAGGGGGGCTTACAAATATAGGCGGAACTGCAGGACATGTTTGTGGGCGGGGAGGAGGCAAGGAGCGTTTGAACTCTGCGGATGAAGGACCCCCCAGGTAGTGGACACGCCGTGGCTCCTCCTGAAACTCCCAACTGAAAATCTGGATGGAACATGGAACGAGCGGTGCTCTGGAGGAAGACCTGTAACCCTGCTACGGAAACTGATGTTTTGTTGCAAGCATGTAATAGCGGAGGTCGGGAGGTCCACAGAATAGTCAGAGATTGCTTTACCTGTACCTTGGTAGGATTGCATGTTTAAGGGATTTGTAATGTAACGTGTATACTGCTATGTTATTGCTGTGAACGAAAACTAATAAAGTACAAAAAAAATCAGAAAGAGATGCACAGAAAAACATGTTACCGTCTTACTTTACACAGTTATTTGAAAGTGCTTAAATAGCGTCTTTGTTGGGCTCAAAATGAGGTGAAACCAATTAATTTGAAGTAAAAGAAGTATCACAGAAGCGTTATCTGTGTCCAAAAAAATATGCCACAAAATCTTGGAGGGGGTCTGGATTTTAGCCAACCGCACATTGCATTCTGGCATGTTTCCACCCACATTTGCAACATCAAAAGTTACAATGTGACATGTATGTGGCCAAAAGCCAGGATTGGCTGAAAGTGTCACACATTGCATGGACCCTATACAGAGATATCTAATAAAGTCTGGTCTTTAGGTAGCCCCCGTGAACAAGGGGACACCAGCATCTGCAGAGCAGATGTTAGTGCTTAGCAAAGTGACGAATCAGAGTAGTTATTCTAGCATCTTTGCTTAGCTCTCTTCTCTCATTCCTCTATCTTTGAATCTACTGTTAACCAACATTTCACTATTGTCTGCGATTGACTGTGGATACCGAGAGGTGTTGAAAAGGACATCCCTCCTGTTGAATCCACAATTCTGAAAAGTCCCATGCGTTGGCTGACAACAGACAACGTCCCTCTGGGCTCGCCGTGGAAGCTTCGCTGAAAGCGAATGAAACATTTGTGATAAAACGTTGAAACAAAACTAAGGTTGATGATTGATTCCAAAATTTATTCACAAAACTCAAAGGTTGATTCCATGTAGTCATATACTGGAGACTATTCCATGAAATAACATCGTTGTGTTGAGCCTCATCCCCAATGTTAAACTTGATCCCAATGCATTTCGGGCCCCTCTGGCCCTTCGTCAGGGGAATCTACATAACAAAGAAATATGTACATATAACTAAATGATACAATGAGGGGTTTGCCATCAAACAAAAGACAAAAGGACACTGCCTGAAAAGTGAGATTACGCTAAAGAAACCACAGTGTGACGGTGCTTTAGAAAGATATTCACCAAGACCTGGTTCGTGTGTAAATGTTATGAGTTCATCGTGTTGGACGGCATGAAACACAGTCAAAAAAATGTGAAGAAGTGCTAACAGTCCATTAAGAAGAAAGAGCAAACATTGACGAAGCGGAAAAGAAAAGTTCACCCTTGAACGTGCTCCGTGACTTGTTTGGTGAAAAAGAAGGAAGGAAAAAGGAAAAGTTCCTACGGTGCCAAACACCCGTGTGACGTATAAAACATGGCTGTGTTCAATCACTCCCGGGAGTCGGTGCGAGTTTGAAAAAACCATGTTGTGAAAAGACAAACAAAAGTGATCCAATTCAAAAGAACCGCATGGGTGAAAGAAACGCTTGTTTAAAACTCGCTGGTGAAGCGGAGCTCCATACCTGTTGTATACAACGGCGTCAAACAATCCTGTATCGGGTTTGTTGGTGCTCCAATGGGCGTGCTCTTAAAGAGGATATCCGCAAGGACCGTAAGTGAAACAAAGGGATGTTAAACCGCGAGTGTGCATTGTCGTGATAGCTGAAAGTGGGCGCCATCTTACAAGTAGTGAAAAAGTGTGAATAGGGAAGAGTAAAGAGTGCCCAGGTTAATAAGAACCAATAAAAAGAGGAAAGCAAACATGGGTGGAAAATGAGAAAAACTGTGTTGTAATCATACGTAGATGATGAAAACTTTTGACAACTGTGCGTTGTTTGATGATATCATGAATCAAAGATAACAAGCAAATTCCAAGCGGTCATTGAGACCCTTTGGTTTCAAAGATTCCAATTTGTAAATCCAATGATTTTCACGTTTCAACAAGAAACCATTAAAAGGCACTGGCCAGTCCTGGCCCTTGAAACAGATTTCAATGGCATCTTCAGCGACCCACCAATGTTCGCACACACCAGGAGCAAAAACATACAAGAATTGATTCGACCCAACATCGGAACACCCATCACGGAATTTCGGGGGACAATCCCCTGTTTAAACTGCAGCAACTGCAATAACATCATTAAGGGCAACATAATAGCACACCCCATGAGGGGCACCCCGATCAAATTAAGAGTAAATGCCACCTGTGACACCACCAATGTAATCTATTTACTGAAATGCCCATGTGGCCTCGTATATGTGGGCAAAACCGAAAGGAAGATCAAGACACGCATACACGAACACAAGAGCAACATACGCACCAGCAATTCAAAATCGACCATAGCAATGCACTTTCTTGACAATCAGCATAACATTGCACAACTGAAATTCATGATACAAGAGACTGTGGTGAAAAGGGAAGGCAGAGACAATAACTCTTTCTTGTTGAAACGTGAAAATCATTGGATTTACAAATTGGAATCTTTGAAACCAAAGGGTCTCAATGACCGCTTGGAATTTGCTTGTTATCTTTGATTCATGATATCATCAAACAACGCACAGTTGCCAAAAGTTTTCATCATCTACGTATGATTACAACACAGTTTTTCTCGTTTTCCACCCATGTTTGCTTTCCTCTTTTTATTGGTTCTTATTAACCTGGGCACTCTTTACTCTTCCCTTTTCATACTTTTTCACTACTTGTAAGATGGCGCCCACTTTCAGCTATCACGACAATGCACACTCGCGGTTTAACATCCCTTTGTTTCACTTCCGGTCCTTGCGGATATCCTCTTTAATAGCATGCCCCTTGGAGCACCAACAAACCCGATACAGGATTGTCTGACGCCGTTGTATACAACAGGTATGGAGCTCCGCTTCACCAGCGAGTTTTAAACAAGCGTTTCTTTCACCCATGCGGTTCTTTTGAATTGGAGCACTTTTGTTTGTCTTTTCACAACATGGTTTTTTCAAACTCGCACCGACTCCCCGGGAATGATTGAGCACAGCAATGTTTTATACGTCACACGGGTGTTTGGCACCGTAAGAACTTTTCCTTTTTCCTTCCTTCTTTTTCACCAAACAAGTCACGGAGCACGTTCATGGGTGAACTTTTCTTTTCCGCTTCGTCAATGTTTGCTCATTCTTCTTAATGGACTGTTAGCACTTCTTCACATTTTTTTGACTGTGTTTCATGCCGTCCAACACGATGAACTCATAACATTTACACACGAACCAGGTCTTGGTGAATATCTTTCTAAAGCACCGTCACACTGTGGTTTCTTTAGCGTAATCTCACTTTTCAGGCAGTGTCCTTTTGTCTTTTGTTTGATGGCAAACCCCTCATTGTATCATTTAGTTATATGTACATATTTCTTTGTTATGTAGATTCCCCTGACGAAGGGCCAGAGGGGCCCGAAATGCATTGGGATCAAGTTTAACATTGGGGATGAGGCTCAACACAACGATGTTATTTCATGGAATAGTCTCCAGTATATGACTACATGGAATCAACCTTTGAGTTTTGTGAATACATTTTGGAATCAATCATCAACCTTAGTTTTGTTTCAACGTTTTATCACAAACATTTCATTCGCTTTCAGCGAAGCTTCCACGGCGCGCCCAGAGGGACGTTGTCTGTTTTCAGCCAACGCATGGGACTTTTCAAATTATACACACTCCTTGGGTTATGAGAGTGATACCTCTGTGGCACCCGACAACATATTTAACGTTTTCAACCTGCGGTTTGTGCACGACCCAAACTCGTTTTTGGACATGAATCCACAATTCTGACAAGCATGAAACCTGGTGCTTGCTCAGGGGAAGATTCAATTTTGCCTAGGAGATCTAAAATAATGCCACTTCTTAGTACACACCTTTGCTTTATGATATTCTTAGCTTTCCAAATCTTGTTGCCCTTACTCTAGTCTTGCACTGCTGGTTTTGCCCTGGGTTCCTCTATTGCTGTGAGGAAAAGCTTCAGTCATTGTATTACTGCGCTCGCCTAGCAGGATTTTAGTGCATGTTTTTCCACAGAACTCTTTGCATCTGTTTACGTTCTGATGAATATTTCATGATTTCTGCTCATGTGTAATGTAGTGCAATATTAGAATAACTTTTGAATACCTTTACACTGTTTTAATGCATCCGTGATGCTTATTAGCATGCATTGGTGTTATTTTCACGCAGCATGTCCCAGCTTTGCACAAGGCTGTGTTGAACACTAAAAGGTTTTGTTTGCCTTTTTAGGTTCTTTCAAATGTATGTGGAGAGATGTGTGCTTTGCACACTATGTTCCGGCACGCAATGTGATAGTAGGACTATACATCAAACCACGAAACCTTGGATATTCTCCAAGATAGGGAACAGGAGGCATTGGGGTGTCATGCTTCTGAGCCATCAGGCAGAAACATGTTGATGGTCTAAGTGGAGATGGGGATTGGTTCACCTAGTTTTGATTTATCACATTGGTTTTTACATATTCATATCACGGGTTGAATAGTTAGAAGGGCCTCCTTTACTATAAAGTGTAGGCCCTCTCTTTATCAAACGGGGTTTTGAAGAGCGAGGGAGTCCTGTGATGAAGCATGATACCTGGTGGTGTTTGAGGACATCTGTCACAATTTTTTGTGAGTCCATAGATAGACTTGAGATGGGCAATCACTTATAGAGGATCAAATGAACATTTACTCGGGAGGCTTTTCTAGTGCTTAAGATAATAGGACTATAACCCATCATTCCAGTTCTTACCATCACTCGTGCAAACAAGCCAGTGAACACCAAGTGCCTCTTCCTCTCATGAACCTCTTCATGGACCCCAGAGCCCTAATGCCAAATTACACTTTTAACTAAACGCCTCTGATATCCTCATACCACTTCCTATCCTGTGCTGAGCAGACAGCTCCCCCACTTCAGATACATATAGAGAGATTTTCAGACCAGCTACCATTGGTCGGACCTTAGAATAGGGCCTTCATGATTTTTGTGACTAATATACTGCAAACCAGCTGTGACGTCACAGCTCTGCTGAGGTGGTTACCGCTTAACCAGACGCTATGACCCAGCTCTAGAGACACTGTTGTTCCTCTCATCTCTTCGTGATGGGACAAACAGGGATGCAGAGTAGCAGTAGCACAGAGGAGCGTGGGACTGGCCACTGCTTTGTTATGGAAAAAGGACCAGAGAGGGCTCTATGGGTGTGAATGTAATTTTTGCTCTGTTGTTGCTAGGGGAGGGCATCCAGATATGTTATCTCACAGGCCCAGATGAAAGGCTACACAAATAATCCAGATTCTGCCCCATTTGCCTAAATCTCTTCCCCAGGAAACATCTGATAGTCTTCTGAGTCAGGAGAGTCCAGTTGCTATTCGTAAATTAAGCCTGGAAGCCAAAATAGTCCAGTTCTGTCCATCACGTAGAATTAGCAAAAATATGAAACACTCAAAACTTCCTGCTAAGACTCTAGGTACCTTCTCCCAAGGTACCTGTACCAGGCTTGGCGCCAAGAACATCACGTAAGGTAGTTAAGCATCAGCCTGATCACATTATCCGGTTGTCATTTTACCCTTTTTAGATTTGGCCTGCAAACCACTTCACTTCTTTCGCAGCTTCTCTTAATGAAACAAATCATAAATAAAAATACAAGTATACACATAGTAGCTTTACGTAAGCCCTCTTCATCCATTGATCTGTTTAGATGTCACCTGCTTCTGCCCACAACAGAATGAAGCACAGGGCAATGGGTCTGTCCACTTCAGCCATTAGCCAGCTTGCACCGCGAGTGGCAACTTTCTACCTGATCACGTCCACCTAAGAAAAGTACATTTAAAGGCCAGCGCTGGTGGGCCACTCCTTTAATTTGCCAATTGTTTTTTCTGTCAATTCTTTATCCTCTTTTATTTTTTATTTATCCTTGTGTTTTTAAACTAAGTCCCATGTTACTGTAATTCATAGCGAATAGCAAGTTAGCTTTGCACCTATAAGAAACATAGGGGCCGATTGGTATTTTGGCAGACCGAGATATTGTAGTCAGGGCAACAGAATAACTCTAACTTCACCTCTGACCGCCAAATCATGAAATGACCAACAACCTGGCGGTCATTTCTTTAGGCATTGCCAGGACCCGCCGGCACAGCTGTTCCTGTCAATGCGTTTTTCAGTTTGGTTCAGGGCTC